>NC_090447.1:1483890283-1485090283 GCF_031143425.1 Pleurodeles waltl | reverse complement strand
CCAGGGGAGGCAAGGGCCCGAGAGCCCCATCTAAGGAGCGGAAGGACAGCAGGGCGGAGAGGACAACCACCAGGAGCGCGGAGCAGGAGGGCCCCACAAGCCCCATCCCGGCTGCAAGGGACGACACCAAAGGGCCCAGGACTCACTCCCCGAAGGGGCCTGACACAGCACGGTCGGAGGGCGACTGAGCAGGGTGTCCAGGCCAGGTATGACTCCCTTGACATACTGCAAGAGCACCGCTGAAGAGGGCCCCGCCGTGAAGACAGGTACCGCTGAAGAGGGCCCCGCCGTGCAGAAGAGCACCGCTGAAGAGGGCCCCGCCGTGAAGACAGGTACCGCTGAAGAGGGCCCCGCCGTGAAGACAGGTACCGCTGAAGAGGGCCCCGCCGTGAAGACAGGTACCGCTGAAGAGGGCCCCGCCGTGAAGACAGGTACCGCTGAACAGGGCCCCGCCATGAAGACAGGTACCGCTGAAGAGGGCCCCGCCGTGAAGACAGGTACTGCTGAACAGGGCCCCGCCGTGAAGACAGGTACCGCTGAACAGGGCCCCGCCGTGCAGAAGAGCACCGCTGAAGAGGGCCCCGCCGTGAAGACAGGTACCGCTGAAGAGGGCCCTGCCGTGAAGACAGGTACCGCTGAACAGGGCCCCGCCGTGAAGACAAGTACCGCTGAACAGGGCCCCGCCGTGCAGAAGAGCACCGCTGAAGAGGGCCCCGCCGTGAAGACAGGTACCGCTGAACAGGGCCCCGCCGTGAAGACAGGTACCGCTGAACAGGGCCCCGCCGTGAAGACAGGTACCGCTGAAGAGGGCCCCGCCGTGAAGACAGGTACCGCTGAAGAGGGCCCCGCCGTGAAGACAGGTACCGCTGAACAGGGCCCCGCCGTGAAGACAGGTACCGCTGAAGAGGGCCCCGCCGTGAAGACAGGTACCGCTGAACAGGGCCCCGCCGTGAAGACAGGTACCGCTGAACAGGGCCCCGCCGTGCAGAAGAGCACCGCTGAAGAGGGCCCCGCCATGAAGACAGGTACCACTGAAGAGGGCCCCGCCGTGAAGACAGGTACCGCTGAAGAGGGCCCCACCGTGAAGACAGGTACCGCTGAACAGGTCCCCGCCGTGGAGACAGGTACCGCTGAACAGGGCCCCGCCATCTCAAGCACCGCTCCGCTGGGCCCTTCCTGTCAAGCACCGCTCCGCTGGGCCCCGCCGTCTCAAGCTCCGCTGGGCCCTTCCTGTCAAGCACCGCTCCGCTGGGCCCCGCCGTCTCAAGCACCGCTCCGCTGGGCCCTTCCTGTCAAGCACCGCTCCGCTGGGCCCCGCCGTCTCAAGCACCGCTCCGCTGGGCCCCATCGTCTCAAGCACCGCTCCGCTGGGCCCCGCCGTCTCAAGCACCGCTCCGCTGGGCCCTTCCTGTCAAGCACCGCTCCGCTGGGCCCTTCCTGTCAAGCACCGCTCCGCTGGGCCCTTCCTGTCAAGCACCGCTCCGCTGGGCCCCGCCGTCTCAAGCACCGCTCCGCTGGGCCCTTCCTGTCAAGCACCGCTCCGCTGGGCCCCGCCGTCTCAAGCACCGCTCCGCTGGGCCCTTCCTGTCAAGCACCGCTCCGCTGGGCCCCGCCGTCTCAAGCACCGCTCCGCTGGGCCCCACCGTCTCAAGCACCGCTCCGCTGGGCCCTTCCTGTCAAGCACCGCTCCGCTGGGCCCGCCGTCTCAAGCACCGCTCCGCTGGGCCCTTCCTGTCAAGCACCGCTCCGCTGGGCCCCGCCGTCTCAAGCACCGCTCCGTTGGGCCCTTCCTGTCAAGCACCGCTCCGCTGGGCCCCGCCGTCTCAAGCACCGCTCCGCTGGGCCCTTCCTGTCAAGCACCGCTCCGCTGGACCCTTCCTGTCAAGCACCGCTCCGCTGGACATCGCCATGTCATGCACCGCTGCGCTGGGTCCCGCCGTCTCAGGCACTGTTTATGGTTCACTGTGCCCACCATGCCTCCTCCTTGACCAGTGGACTCTGTAATCCACCTGAGAGACTGTGGCTTTGCACTCCCCAGGATGGTACAGTGGGCAACCCACCCACTGTAGAGACATTGAGAGACTGTGGCTTTGCACTCCCCAGGATGGTCCAGTGGGCAACCCACCCACTGTAGAGACTTGAGAGACTGTGGCTTTGCACTCCCCAGGATGGTACAGTGGGCAACCCACCCACTGCAGAGACTTGAGAGACTGTGGCTTTGCTCTCCCCAGGATGGTACAGTGGGCATGGTGGCTCCTCGTGGATCTGGCGTCGTGGACTCATGTGGCTGTGGTGGCCCCCCCTTCCCTTCCCCCTGAGGTGCCTGTAGTTTTGACATCGGATGCCCCTGCAGTGTTCTCTCCAAAGGACTCAGGTCTCGTGTGTGGGCTTTGCCCTTGTTTCGCAGAACCTTGGCCCACGGACGTGTTAGATTCGTAGGATGTGCAGGACTTGTTACTTCAGTGATACACTGATGTGTACATCTTTTTGGTTTTTGTAAATATTTTTCACGGTTGCTCAATTATTTCCAGGTGCTTTTTTTGAACATGAAAATTTATTCCAAATTTGGTTGTGTCATTGTATTTTTAAAGGGTGTTTGTGTGGTGTCACTGTGACTTCCTACTCTGCATTGGTGTGTACATATTGGGGGGGTCGCATATGTGTATGCCCGTAACCTTTCTTCCTCCCCCCTCCCGTGTGTCGTAGGTGCAGTACTCACCGTTGACGTCTGCGCCGGAGTTCGTACTCGTGGTAGATGAGCAGGTAGACGAGAGCAGGTATGATGTTCAATTCGGGTTCCATGCTGTCCGGATTCCGCGTGGAGTGTCTCGAGGTGAGCGTTTTCCATTGGAAATGTCTGTTTCCGCCGTGTTTTTATCGGCGGTGCTCCCGCCCCGGAAAAGGTGGCGGATTGGTGGGTCGTGATAGGGTGGGCGGTACATTGTCTGCCGCCTGGCTGTTGGCGGTGACCGCTGCGCTGTTTGTTTGTTCCGCCGTGGCGGTCGGAGTGTTAATGCGGCGGGCTGTGTTGGCGGTTCCCGCCAGGGTCAGAATTGCATTTTTTTGACCGCCGGCCTGTTGGCGGGTTGGCCGCCGCTTTATCACCGACCGCCAGGGTCAGAATGACCCCCTTAGTGTTTTCTTATACTCCCAGTGGCCCTCTACACACTCCACTAGGCCTGGGGTCCATTCGTGGTTCGCATTCCACTTTTAGAGTATATGATTTGTGTTGCCCCTAGGCCAATTGCATCCTATTGTATACTACAGAGTTTGCCCTACTTTTCTAACTGTTTACTTACCTGATTTTGGTTTGTGTGTATATTTTGTGTATTTTACTTACATCCTAAGGGAGTATATCCTCTGAGATATATTTGGCACATTGTCACTAAAATAAAGTACCTTTATTTTTAGTAACTCTGAGTATTGTGATTCTTATGATATAGTGCTATATGATATAAGTGGTATAGTAGGGGCTTTGCATGTCTCCTAGTTCAGCCTAAGCTGCTCTGCTTTAGCTACCTCTATCAGCCTAAGCTGCTAGAACACTACTAATCTACTAATAAGGGATAACTGGACCTGGCACAAGGTGTAAGTACCATCAGGTACCCACTATAAGCCAGGCCAGCCTCCTACAGCCTTAAAGTAGGAGTCTTGCACGGGGTAGGGCATATTTTGTAGGACATATAAGAAATGTGCCAGGGACATTATTTTAAAAAGGTCTGCTTTATCAAGAAGTGAGAGAGGAAGGGAATGCCAGTGCTTAACGTCCTGTTTGAGTCTAGCCAGTGGGGGCAGGAGATTTTCTTTGTAGGAAAGGTCCCGGTCAGTGGTGCTGATTATGACCAGGTAGCGGAAGCCTTTTACAGCCACTTGCCACTCGCAATCTCATGGTAGACAAGGTAGCGTGCCCTGGAGGAGGTATATAATGGACTTACTCCAATTTATGGTATAGCCTGAGAGTTGACCAAATATTGTTAATATTTATATGTCAGGAGAGTGTATTTTTGGGGTCCGTTACATAAAGGAGTATATCGTCTGAGTATAATGAAATCCTGTCATCCGAGCCCTCCTGACAGTGGAGACCTCTTACAAGTGGGTCTTAACTGACCCAGATGGCTAATGGTTCCAATGTATAGGTGAAGATCAGCAGCAACCAGGGGCAGCCCTGTCTGGTAGCCCGACCAAGAGGGAATGTCTCAGATATCACCCCATTTACCCTCACCTGGGTCAGTGGTTGAGTTTAGAGCATTCTGATTCAGCTAGTAAATTGAGTCCAGTCTAGTTAGTGCCTCAAATAGATAGGGCCATTCAATGGTGCTGAATGCCATTTTGGCATCAAGGGATAGTACCAGTGCGCCCTCCTAGATGATCCTGGCCTGCCCCAGGACCCCATGGAGGCGGGTGGTGCTACGACCAGGCAAAAAGCCTGATTGGTCTTGGTGGATTAATGTAGTAATCACCTTGATCGAGTGGTTCGCTAGGACCTTTGCAAGGATTTTCACCTCAACATTAAGGAGAGAGATTGGCCAGTATGAGGCACAATCGTTCGGAGGTTTATCCTTTTTTTTGTATGACTACTATGGTAGCCAGGTGTTGAACTTCAGGTAGGAAGCCCGAATGTTTGGAGTCTCGGAACATATGCAGCAATTAAGGAGCCAATTTTGCCACCAGGAGTTTATAGAGTTCCACCGGCAGGCCATTGGGACCAGTGGTCTTGGTGGGGGATAGGTCCCATATGACTTATATGATTTCCGCCTCTGGGATTTTTTCCTTGAGGAGGGCCTGGTCTACTGGATCTAACATGGGTAGGTGTATATCTGCCAAGAGTGTCCTCACTTCTAGTTCAGTGGGGGTTATCGTCGGGGAGTAGAGGTGAGCATAGTAGGTGGCAAAGGTCTCCGCCACATCATTGGGTTTTCAGTGGGAGTGCCAGTGGGATTTCGTCTCATTGGGACCCATTGATGTGCCTCTTGTCTTTTATCTAGCCAAGCCAGGAGCCTCCAACCTTGTCCCCTGTCTCATAGAAAAAATATTGCCCAGTAGCTTGCCATGGCATACTCTGTGGCAGTGTCCCTATATTCTTTCTGTTTTTAACTTTATGCAGTGGATATCAAACGTTGGGCTCTGTATGGTGAGTTGCCTTTCAAGGTAGTCTAGATCTCCTTCTATGGCTTCGAGTTTGGCTCATGACTCTTTTTTATGACCCATGATCGAGGACAAACAGTGCCCCCTAATCACCGCCTTGTAGACTTCCCATAGAGTTTTGTGGGAATGCACTGAGTTAATGTTCTCAACAAATTAGCCGTTGGCCACTTTTATGATACCCTCTCTGATTGAGGGAAGTCTAAGGCACCAGGGTTTGACCCAGATTGTTTGGCCAGAAGGGTGCTTGCTCGGCCCCGGTAGTCCAGAGTGGCGAGTGGTTGGAGATACCCCGGGCCGACGTGTTGTACTTCTGAATAGGGTTGAGGGTGGAATTGTAAGGTAAGAAGGTAATCAATTCGGGAAAGGCTGCCATGTGCCCCTGAGTGATATGTAAATTGTTGTTAGGTGGGATGATGGGTGCTCCAGAGATCTATCAAGCCCAATGCCATGAGGAAGTCTGATACCAGGTGCCTAGAGGGTGTTGTCTGTCGTAGGGGCAGCTGGTCCTGCACCTCATTAAGCACTAGGTTAAACCCCCCCCAGAAGGTGTGCACCAGTAGGCACATTAGGGCTCATTCCACCAGGGCTAAGTCTGCCACTTCGGCTTTAGCTAGAGGAGAGCCTGTTGCTGACATTTGTAAAGCAGCAACTGGGGCTTCCCTCCACACTTTCGCAAAGCATAATTGTTTAGACTCGGAAATGAGGAGGGATTGCCATTTTGCCCGTTCTGTTTTGCAAGACTGTAGGAGGCTGGCCTGGCTTATAGTAGGTACCAATGGTACTTACACCTTATGCCAGGTCCAGTTATCCCTTATTAGTAGAGTGTAGTAGTGTTCTAGCAGCTTAGGCTGATAGAGGTAGCTATAGCAGAGCAGGCAAGGCTGAACTAGGAGACATGCAAAGCTGACGCAATACCACTTATATCATATAGGTACTATATCATAAGTAAGACAATACTAATAGTTACTAAAATTAAAGGTACTTTATTTTAGTGACAATGTGCCAAAAATATCTCAGAGGATATACTCCTTTAGGAGGTAAGTAACATACACAAAATATACACAACAAATCAAATCAGGTAAGTAAAACAGGTAGAAAGTAGTGCAAACACTGTAGAATACAATAGGATGCAATAGGCCTAGGGGCAACACAAACCATATACTAAGAAAGTGGAATGCGAACCACGAATGGACCCCTAGGCTAGTGTAGTGTGTAGAGGGTCGCTGGGAGTGTAAGAAAACACTAAGGGTGTAAAAGATACCCCACCCCAAGACCCTGGAAAGTAGGAGTAAGGTACTACTATTTTTCCAGAAACACTCTAAAGTCGTGATAAAGGATTTTGCAAGGACCACAACAGACTGAAAAGCACTAAAGACGGACTCCAGGACCTGAAGACCTGCAAAGGAAGGGGACCAAGTCCAAGAGTCGCTAAAATGTCCAGGGCGTCAGGAGCCCACTAAACGCCGGATGAAGGTGGAAAATGCCTGTTGAAGCAGGGGGAAGATTCTGTCGACCCATGGGTGATTTCTTCATGGCTTCCAGTGCAGGGTGAAAGGAGGAAGCCCCCAGAGCATGCACCACCAGGAAACAGTCATAAAAGCTGTCAGGATTAGGCATTACAATGTCGCTGGTAGTCTTCTGGCTACTTTGTTGCAGTTTTGCAGGCGTCCTGGAGCAGTCAGCGGTCGATCCTTGGCAGAAGTCGAAGAGAGAAGTGCAGAGGAGTCCTGCTGGATTCTTTCAAGTCGTTATCTGAGGAAAAGCCCACTGGAGAGACCCTAAATAGCCCTCAGAGGAGGATTGGCCACCTAGCCAGGTAAGCACCTATCAGGAGGGGTCTCTGACGTCACCTGCTGGCACTGGCCACTCAGAGGCCTCCAGAGTGCCCTCACACTGCACCTCGGCAAGTGGAGTGGTGTCAAGTGAAAGTGAAATAGAAGGAACAGCTGGTACATCGATGCAGGTCAGATCAGAAAATAGAAGCGTTTTTTTACAGGAGCTTCTGAGGATGAGACAAGGTCAACGAGATTTGAACAGGAGAAAGACAGCCATAGGAGGATCAGAAGGGGTAGGAGAAGGGGCAGAGGCAATAGAAAAGATGGGCATGGTAACCAGGTCCAAGGACAAGAAAGTATGAACTTTATGGATTCAGGTATTAATATAATTAATCTATCGAATGTGACACTATCACCAGATGATATTTCATTTTGGAGAATGGATTAAGGCCCATATTTATACTTTTTGACGCACAACTGCGCCAACGCAGTTGTGTGTCAAAAATTTTAACGCCGGCTAACGCCATTCCAAAGCGCCATGCGGGCGCCTTATTTATTGAATGACGTTAGTCGGCGCTGCGGACTGGTGTGCGTCAAAAAAAATGACTCACACCAGGCAGCGCCGGCGTAGGGGAAAATGGAGCTTGGGCGTCAAAAAATGGGGCAAGTCATGTCTGAGGCAAAATTTTGGCCTCAACCCGATTTGCGCCATTTATTTTGACGCTTAACCCCCATTGAAATGACTCCTGTCTTAGCAAAGACAGGAGTCATGCCCCCTTGCCCAATGGCCATGCCCAGGGGACTTATGTCCCCTGGGCATGGTCATTGGGCATAGTGGCATGTAGGGGGGCACAAATCAGGCCCCCCTATGCCACAAAAAAATACGAAAAAAATACTTACCTGAACTTACCTCAACTTCCCTGGGATGGGTCCCTCCATCCTTGGGTGTCCTCCTGAGGTGGGCAAGGGTTGCAGGGGGTGTCCATGGGGGCATGGGAGGGCACCTCTGGGCTCCTTCCGAGCCCACAGGTCCCTTAACGCCTGCCCTGACCCAGGCGTTAAAAAACGGCGCCCATCAGGCTGGGCGCCGTTTTTTAAGGCCTGCCCCCTCCTGTGCGTCAAAATGACGTCACAGTATAAATATGGGGCACAGGCCTTAAAGTCATTTTTTGGAACGGAACGCCTACCTTGCATATCATTAACGCAAGGCTGGTTCCCCCTTCCAAAAAATGGCGCACATGGTGGAACTTTGACACCCGCTGCGTCGGACGTCAAAGTATAAATATGGGACAGGGTTTGCGCCGAATGTGCGTCAAAATTTTTAACGCACATTCGGCGCAAACAGAGTATAAATATGCCCCTAAGTTTCTGCCCTACCAGTAGGGGTGACATATGTAGAGCTAAGCTGTATCTTTTTAAGTTTATCAGACGGTTGAAACGAAAGAAATATTTTAAGTTAAACCCCACTGGATCAAGCACTAAGGATGTTTCGGCATCCAATGTGGACAATATTCCTTCTATCCAAGAAGTATTTGATACGGCTATGTTGCTTTCCATTACTGAACATGAAGAAGTCCCTATCATATTTTCGCAGGTGTTAGAGGATTTAGATATCACATGTAGTGGTGGGGGAAGGAGTGGCCTGAAATGTAGGTCAAAATGGATTCCCAAAACATCTGATAATAAAAGTTTAGATATGTTCTCTGAGTTAGTTTGTAGGGGTTTGGACTTACATAGATCAAAACACGGTTTACCCAGAACTTTCAGCAATTTAAATCAAGGAGAATTGAAATCACTTAAGGACTTAAGTACAAACGAACAGATTATGATAAGACAAGCTGATAAGGGAGGTAATGTTGTTATAATGAATAGAGTAGAGTATACTTTGGAGATACGTTCACAATTGGAGGATGAACAATGTTACGAAAAATTGTATTTGAATCCAATACCGAAATTGTGTGCTATTATTAACAAACAACTAGAAATGTGGTATCAATCAAACTTATTGAGTAGGGATGAATATGTGTATTTGAAGGCGGTCAAACCTAGATTTCCATGTTTTTACACCTTGCCTAAAGTTCACAAAAACTTGCCTTTTCCCCCAGGGGACCCATTATCTCAGGTATTGGCGGTCCAACGGAAAAATTATCTGAATATGTTGATGTATTTTTGAAACCTATTGTACAGAATTGACCTTCGTATATCAAGGATACAACGCATATTTTGAGCATTCTCAATGATGTGGAATGGGAGGAAACTATGCTATTGGTAACTCTGGATATGGTTTCTTTATACACTTGTATTCAACATAATGTGGGTCTGGAAGCTGTAGAGAGGTTCTTGAACAGGCAACATGCAAGTTGGTGGCAACAAAGGAGGATGCTATTAGGGATGATATCCATGATTCTCGAAAATAAGTTTTTCATCTTTGAACATGATTGGTTTAGACAAAAACAAGGGGTGGCCATGGGCTCCAGATTTTCCCCTTCGTATGCAGGACTCTTTATGGGCTGATACGAGGAGAGGTGGGTTTGGTGTCCAGGAGCTGCTCAATGGCAGACATACATTCTTTATTGGGGTCGTTATATAGACGACTGTATTATGTTATGGACAGGTGTTGTGAATCAATTGTTGAATTTTGTTGACTACTTGAACTCTAATTATATGAATGTCAAGTTTACTTGTCAATATAGCACAACATGCATCGAATTTTTGGATGTGGAATTATACATTGAAAAGGGCTGTATAGAGAGTAAATTGTTTCGGAAATATACTGCCTGTAACTCAGTGTTACATGCGGAATCTGCACACCCTAAACATCAAATAGAGTCAATTCCCTATGGAGAGATGGTTAGAACATGTAGAAATTGTAGCAATGATTTGGAATTTGAAAAGTGTATCGAGGAAATGGGGAAAGGTTTCAGGAGTAGTTGATATCGGCAAGGCATAATCAATAAGGCACAGGACAGGATAAGACATGTTCCGCGACATCTAACACTACAAGTAAGAAAGAAGAGTGCCCGGAAGGATAAGGGTAATAAAGTGAGACTAATTATGGATTTCACAGATTGTACCGGGATATTGAAGAAATATGCCACCAAACATTGGCATATCTTACTTCAAGACAAAGTAGTGACTGAATTTCTGACCAGTAAACCAATTTTCACTTTCCGTAAAGGGAGATCACTAAAGGAAATCCTTAGTCCCAGTTTTCCCAAAACTATCTCTAAGGGTAATTAGTTGTCAGTACAAAGATTAGGTTTTTACAAGTGTGGGGACTGTGCACTATGCAAATGGGCTTGCCATGGTCAGAAAGAATTTTCCAGTATATTAGGAGAAACATTTTCTATCAGGTCGAGTATGAATTGCAATACTTCTTATGTGGTTTACATCGTTGTTTGTAAGTGTGGGAGATATTATGTAGGTAGTACAATTCAACCTTTAAAAGTGACAATTGGTGAACATGCTAGAGCCTTGGCACAACAAGACATTAGATATCCTTTGGTGGCACATATCATGAACTGTGAGTCTCAAGGTGCTAGAACTGGTTTCACCTTCTTTGGGTGTGAACAGGTACTGAAAGACCCGAGACGGGGGAATAGGAAATTGACATTACGAAGAAGAGAAGCAATGTGGATAATGCGGTTAAGGGCAGTAGAAGATGGATTGAATTCGGACAGGGAATTGGAATATTTTTTGGGGACTTAGGTCCAGTTTTGTATTTGGAATCGATAATGGGCTACAATTACCATGCAGTGAATTTAAATATGACACAAAATGAGTTGAAAGATGTTTTAGTTCAGCTATGCGTTATATTATATTATAGAAAATATTTCCGGGGGGTCAACATGTGAATAAGGAGACTTTCTGGCAAAACGTGTTTATCTGTCAATACAATTTACGTACTTACATTATATTGTGAGTTTGGTTGTAGTAGGCACTGATATGTATTTGTTTATTCTTGTACCTATGGGTAGTATACTATGTGAACAATGAGATCTCTTGGGACTTAAATCTTACTGTACATATGTAGTTTGTGTTTACACTATATTTTCCTTCGTGGACTTGTGTTATGTAGCATTAACATTTTTTATATTGGGATGTGTGTATAGTGGGATCTTTGGACAGTTAAACTATATATATATGGGGAAAGTGTTTTTCTTCATCTTTTTAAACTTGAATTTACACTTATTTTTATGCACTCTCTCTTTTCTGTCTATTATGGTTTCCCTTTTTTCTGTTAAAACAATATTTTTTTACTGTCATGTTATAAGTAATATAACTTTTTTTATCTTCTGTGAAGGACGATTAAAATGGTCCTTCTTCTATGGTGTTGAACAGGTGTAACAAGGTTACAGACTACAGGCATAGTCCCTTGTCTATGTTGAATGTGGGACCTTTGTGAACTGGTCCTTTCTCTATGTCTTGTATTAAACAAAGTCTAAAGGTTGATCACATGAACGCGCAGCTTTTAGCTTCCACGAGTCTGTCTTGCGGAGACACACAGGGGTTTGTGTTTACTTTGGCTGTTGCTGGGGAAACTAGGATTTTATAGGAGGTACGGTTAAAAATGGTCCTTTTTATATGGTATTGAACAGCTATAATATGATACACTAACTACAGGCATAGTCCCCTTTCTATGTTGAATGTAGGACCTTCGTGAACTGGTCCTTCCTCTTTGCCTTGTATTAGATAGAGTATAAAGGTCGATTTCATTAACACGCAGCTTTTAGCTTCCATACGTCCGTCTTGCGGGGACATACGGGGGTTTGCGCTTACTTCGGCTGATACCGGGGCAACTAGAATTTCATATGAAGTACGTCATTTCTATTAGAGAACTGTAATTTATAACGATGAGGATGCAGTTGTGATATTGACAGCAGGATATTTCATGCTTTGATAAAAATAAGAATCAGGGCTCATAATAATTTTGTCTGCAGGACAGCGGATTATGGGCCTGATTCTAACTTTGGAGGACGGTGTTAAACCGTCCCAAAAGTGGCGGATATACCACCTACCGTATTACGAGTTCCATAGGATATAATGGACTCGTAATACGGTAGGTGGTATATCCGCCACTTTTGGGACGGTTTAACACCGTCCTCCAAAGTTAGAATCAGGCCCTATGTCTCATCTGCCGTTTTGCGTGTGAAGGCAGAACGTTGATAATCATTGATTGGGAGTTCGTATTCTGATGGAATACATAAAGTTTGTGCTATGATGCTTTAGGAGGTAAAGTACCAAGTGATACAATATATTGGGCCATTATTTTGGGTTTTTTAATTATAACATGACAGTGAATAGAGTTTTTTCACAATATGTTTCACAATCTTTTTCTTGTGGGTCTACATTTATAGTTTGGGTTTAACTCCTTACCACTTTTTACTTATTTTCTACTTACTTAGGCACACTAGGGTGTTTCAGTTTGCATGGTGTGTTATCACTTTGGGTGTTTGCATAAATCAATTGGGTGACACTCTGAGTTATATTTTTGGTCTGTTGGACACCAAGCCACTTAGTAGTTTTGGAGTACTTGGTCTCATTGTGGAGTAATGGAACTTACGTTGAGTGATTTCAATATGACTACATTGAATGTATCTTTTTGATGATGCCTGTGATTTAGATAAAAATGTTATGAGAAGCAACTACATCTCAGCCCTGAAGAAGTCAAGTGGCGAAACACGTGTTGGCTGTGAGGTCGTTGTAAGGAATTTGGATTTTCTGTTCAAATTTGGATATTTTGTTATATTCTAAGTTCAAATTTGGATATTTTGCTTTAACCTAAGATTATAAGAAGCTTTGGAGGAACAATCAAGATTGTATACAACGGACTTTGGAGACTATAAGGATCTCAATCAGACTGGTTGGTGAATTTGGAAGGAAAAGAACTTACACTTATAGACTTGAGTGTTGCAGATGAATTTATTATAAGGGGGATTTATGATATATTTGTTTGAAAATTAAAGTAATAGGCAATTTTTGATTTGTAATAACTTTCTTTCACTGCCTTTCATCTAGCCGTTTACAGTGTAATATTTGGTTCTATTCTTTATTTGTATAGGAACTTTTTGGAATGGTGAAAGCCCTTATCTTAAAAAAAATTGTACACTCGACCAACGGGTGCCTCAGCTGTCTCCTCTGGAAACAAGATGGCAGAGGTCTGGGACACACTGGAGGAGCTCTGGGCACCACCCCTGGGGTGGTGATGGACAGGGGAGTGGTCACTCCCCTTTCCTTTGTCCAGTTTCGCACCAGAGCAGGGACTAGAGTTTCCCTAAACCGGGGCAGACTGGCTTATGCAAGGAAGGCACCATCTGTGCCCTTCAAAGCATTTCCAGAGGATGAGGGAGGCTACCCCTCCCCAACATTTAACACCTATTTCCAAAGAGAGAGGGTGTAACACCCTGCTCTTAGAGGAAATGTTTTGTTCTGCCTTCCTGGGAATGGGCTTCCCAGACCCCAGGAGGGCAGAACCCTGTCTGAGGGGTGGCAGCCACCGTAGCTGCACAGAAAACCTCAGAGAACTGGTTTGGCAAGTACCGGGGATCCATAGTGGAGCCCCCAGGATGCATGGAATTGTCTCCCCAATACCAGATTTGGAATGGGGGGAACAATTCCATGATCTTAGACATGTTCCATGACCATATTCGAGGTTACCATTGTGAAGGTACATACTGTATAGATATTGACCTATATGTAGTGCACGCATGTAATGGTGTCCCTGCACTCACAAAGTCTGGGGAAATGGCCCTGAACTATGTGGGGGCACCTTTGCTAGTGCAAAGGTGCCCTCACACTTAGTAAATTTGCACCTAACTTTCAGCAAGTGAAGGTTAGACATATAGGTGACTTATAAGTTACTTAAGTGCAGTGAAAATGGCTGTGAAATACCGTGTGTGTTATTTCGCTCAGGCTGCAATGGCAGTCCTGTGTAAAGGTTTGTCTGAGCTCCCTTTGGGTGGCAAAAGAAATGCTGCAGCTCATAGGAATCTCCTGGAACCCCCATACCCTGGGTACCTAGGTACCATGTACTAGGGAATTATAAGGGTGTTCCAGTATGCCAATTGAAATTGTTAAAAGTGATCACTAGCCTATAGTGACAAATTTAAAGGCAGAGAGAGCATGAGCACTGAGGTTCTGATTAGCAGAGCCTCAGTGACACAGTTAGGCACTACACAGGTATTCACATTCAGGCCGCAAACTATGAGCACTGGGTTCCTGGCTAGCAGGATCCCAGTGAGACAGGCAAAAACTTACCGACATACATGTAAAAATGGGGGTAACATGCCTAGAAAGATGGTACTTTCCTACACAACCCCCCCCAAACGAGGGGCAATAAGGCTAACCTTGCCCAGATGAGTCTTCATTGTCTAAGTGGAAATATCTGGAGAGTCCATCTGCACTGGAGTAGGTACTCCTAGGTTTATGTTCCACAGTATAGTCCATTCCCTGTAGGGAGATGGACCACCTCAACAATTTAGGGTTTTCAACTTTCATTTGTTTAAGCCATAATAGAGGTTTGTGGTCTGTTTGAACAATAAAGTGAGTACCAAAGAGGTATGGTCTCAACTTTTTGAAGGCCCAGACCACAGCAAAGGCCTCCCTCTCTATGGCAGAGCAACACTTTTCTCTAGGGGTCAACCTCCTACTGATAAAAGCAACAGGTTAATCCTGGCCCTCAGTGTTTAGCTGTGATAGAACTCTCCCTACCCCTAATTCAGAAGCATCAGTTTGAACTATGAATTTTTGTTGAGTAACAAGGGTTTTTTAGGACAGGTGCAGAGCACATGGCGTGTTTGAGCTCATCAAAAGCCTTTTGACAGCTAGCTGTCCATAATACCTATTTAGGCATCTTCTTTGATGTGAGGTCATTAAGAGAGGCAGCTATGGTGCCATAATCCTTTATGAACCTCCTGTAGTATCCAGTGAGGCCTAGGAAGGCTCTCACTTGGGTTTGAGTTGTAGGGGGAGCCCATTCCATAATGGTTTGGATCTTCCCCTGCAGTGGTGCAATCTGTTCCCCACCTACCAGGTGGCCCAGATAAACCACTTTCCCCTGCCCTATGTGGCACTTTGAGGCCTTGATAGCGAGGCCTGCCTTTTGCAGGGCCTCCAAACCTTCCACAGGTGGACCAGGTGATCATCCCAGGTGGAGCTAAGGACAGCAATGTCATCTAGATATGCTGCACTAAAGGCTTCCAATCCTTGGAGGACTGTATTCACCAATGTCTGAAAAGTGGCAGGTGCATTTTTCAATCCAAAGGGCATAACTGTGAACTGATAGTGCCCGCCAATGGTTGAAAATGCTGTTTTTGGTTTAGCATCTTCCGATAACTTAATCTGCCAATACCCTGCAGTTAAATCAAAAGTGCTTAGATACTTGGCAGAAGCCAGTGTATCTATCAGCTCATCTGCCTTGGGTATGGGGTGAGCATCAGTTTTTGTTACTTGATTGAGACCCCTATGGTCCACACAGAACGGCATTTCCTTTTTTCCATCTTTACTATGAGGTTTGGGGACAAGCACCACTGGGCTGGCCCAGGGGCTTTCAGAGGGTTCAATCACTCCAAGATCTAACATTTTCTGTACCTCTTGTTTAATACAGTCCCTGACATGGTCAGGCTGTCTATAAGTTTTACTTTTGACAGGTAAACTGTCTCCAGTGTAAATTGTGTGCTCACACCAGGTAGTTGCACCTGGAATTAGTGAGCAGAGATCAGAAAATTGATCAAGGAGATTCATGCAGTTGTCCTTTTGCTCAGCAGTAAGGCACTCTGCCAAAACAACTTCCTCCACTAAGCCATCAGCTTCAGTGGTGGAGAATAGGTCAGGGAGAGGGTCAATCTCTTTCTCCTGCCCTTCATCTGTGGCCATGAGCAGGGTTAAGTCAGCCCTGTCATAATAAGGTGTAAGGCGATTGACATGAAGCACCCTAAGGGGACTTCTGGCAGTGCCCAGGCCCACCATACAGGTGACCTCACCTTTCTTCTCCACAATGAGATGGGGTCCACTCCATTTGTCCTGCAGTGCTCTTGGGGCCACAGGCTCCAATACCCACACCTTCTGTCCTGGGTGGTACTGAGTCAGGACAGCCTTCTGGTCATGCCATTGCCTTTGGAGCTCTTGGCTGGTCTGAAGGTTTTTTTACTGGCCTTTTTCATGTACTCAGCAATCATTGATCTGAGGCCAAGCACATAGTCCACAATGTCTTGTTTGAGAGCTTTTAAAAGCTGTTCCCAATCCTCCTTCACAAGAGCAAGGAGACATCTTACATGGTGTCCAAAGAAGAGTTGGCTGAAGCCTACTCCTTTCTGGGGTACCTCCCTATAAGCAAAAAGGAGGCATAGCAACAAGACATCCCATCTCCTCCTGAGTTTTTCATGGAGTCCCATGATCATGTCTTTGAGAGTTTTGTTAAACCTCTCAACCAATCCATTTGTCTGTGGGTGATAAGCGGTGGTGAACTTGTAGGTAACACCACACTCCTTCCACATTGCCTTGAGATATGCAGACATGAAGTTACTACCTTTGTCTGATACCACTTCCTTACGGAAATCCACTCTGGAAAAGATTCCCAGGAGGTCTTTTGCCACTGCAGGAGCTGTAGTGGTCCTTAAGGGTATAGCTTCAGGATACCTAGTGGCATGGTCCACTACCACTAGGATGAATCTGTTTCCGAAGCCGGTGGAGGGTCAAGGGGGCCAACAATGTCAACCCCTATCCTTTCAAAGAGCACCCCCACCACTGGAAGTGGAATTAAGTGGGTCTTAGGTGTGCCACCAGCCTTGCCAATGGCTTGGCAGGTCACACAGGAGTGACAGAACGTCTTGGTGTTCTCTGACATATGAGGCCAGTGAAACAATGGAACAAGTCTGTCCCATGTTTTACTTTGGCCCAAATGCCCAGCCAAAGGAATGTCATGAGCCAAAGTCAGAAGAAACTCCCTATACTGCAAAGGGGTGACCAATCTTCTGGCAGCTCCAGGTTTAAGGTCCCTTGCCTCAATATAGAGAAGGTTGTCTTCCCATTAGACTTTGTGGGTATCAGTGACATCCCCATTTTGCTGTTTGACAGCTTGCTGTCTAAAACCCTCTACTGTGGGTCAGGTCTGCTGTGCCACACTCAGCTCTTCCCTAGCAGCCCCCCCCCCCCCTGCACCCAAAAGCTCAGCAGTGTCTGCTGCCAGCTCATCTGGTGTAGATTCTGCACAGGGAGAGGATTCCTCTTCCTCAAAAGGGGAATCTTCTGGAGAGGAAGGGATAGTGGGCAAGGATTTACCCTTCCTACCCCTAGCTTTTGGGAGCACTTGGTCCATTTTTCTAGGATCCACGATTCCCTGTCCTCCTTGCTTCTGGGCCTGAGCCCTTGTGAGAGCAAAGATATGCCTTGGAATGCCCAGCATTGCTGCATGAGCCTCCAACTCCACTTCAGCCCAAGCTGATGTTTCTAAATCATTTCATAGTAAGCAGTCTACAGGTAAATCAGTGGCTACCACAACTTTCTTTGGGCCAGTAACCCCTCCCCCAGTTGAGATTCACAACAGCCATGGGATGGCTAAGAGTGTTGTTATGAGCATCTGTCACTTGGTACTTCTGACCAAGTAGGTGTTTTTCAGGGGCAACCCGTTTCTCTATCACCATGGTGACACTGGCCCCTGTGTCCCTGTAGGCCTCAACACCATTTATTAGGGGTAGTTGCTTGTACTTACCCATATTAAGGGGACAAGCAACCAAGGTGGCAAAATCAATACCGCCAACAGAGACTAAAACAGCCTCTGTGGTCTCCCTAACTAGACTAACCCCCACTACATTACCAATGGTGAGCCCAGCTACACCCTTTGACTGGCTATTTGTAGTGTTCTTACCACCACCACTGCTATTACTAGGGGCACTAGTGGACGCAGTTGGGGTTGTGGTGGTAGGAGCCTTGGTGTTTGTCTTTGGGCAAGTGGGATCACTTGCCCAATGGCCTTTACTTTTACATAAATAACAACATGGCTTCTTTTGATTGTGTGAAGAGGATTTGGACCCACCTACCCCAGAGGATTTTTGTGGGCCTGATAAAGACTCAGAATTCTTTTTGTCTTTGTCCCCACCCTTGTGATGAGACTTACCATCCTTCTTCTTGCCATCCTTATCACCTCCTGTAAGAGCTTTTCTGCTCACTCTTGTTCTGATCCATTCATTTGTCTGCTTTCTTTCCCAATTCTTGGGGAGATGTCAGATCTGAGTCTACCAAGTTCTGATGCAACAAGTCAGACACACAGTTATTCAAAATATGCTCTCTCAAAATTAGATTATACAGGCTTTCATAGTCAGTCACTTTACTGCCATGTAACCATCCCTCCAAGGCCTTCACTTAACAGTCTACAAAGTCTGTCCAGTCTTGAGATTACTCTTTTCTGGTATCTCTGAAGATTATCCTGTATTGTTCAGTGTTTAGGCCAAATTCATCTAAGAGTGCATCTTTCAAAACTTTGTAATTGTTGGCATCACTCTCCCTGACAGTATGGAGTCTGTACCTACCCTTGCCAATGAAAGATAGCCACAATATAGCAGCCCACTGCCTTTGAGGGACCAACTGTACCATACAGGCCCTCTCAAGTGCAGAAAACCACTTGTTTATGTCATCCCCCTCCTTATAAGGGGGGACAATCTTATGCAGGTTTCTTGAATCTGTTTCTCTAACAGGATGACTATCAAGATTGCTGCTGTTGTTGCCACCATGGGTAACTAACCCCAACTTCTGTCTTTCTCTCTCTACATCTAAAGATTCCCTATCTAAGGCAAACTGCTGCTGTCTTAGCCCAAATCCGACCTCTTCCAACCTCAGCTTTCTGAGTTCCCTGTCTAGGGGGTTATCCTCAGGGTGGGAGGTTTGGGAAGTCTCTGACACAGAGGTAATGTGAGAATGGGCAGAGGTGGACATTTCTCTAACTACCTGAACCCTAGTGACCTGGCCTTTTGGAGTGAAAGGTGCCCTACTGGTGTGTGACCCCCTCCCACTACCAGCTTCACTAGGTGGCCTGACAAGTGAAAGGTCTTTGGAAGTACCCTCCTCAGAGTTCTCAGGACCCTCCCCTGAATCTATCTGGGTACCACCCTCTTCTACCTCCTGATCCTGGGTTTGACCAGTCTGACTCTGGTCACTTTCAAGGAGAAGGCTAAGAAGGAGATCCTTAGTAGGGTTCTTACCAATCCCCAAATTTATTTCTATACAGAGACCCCTCAAACCTTTTAAGTTTAGATTATCATAAGTTGTCTTCAGAACTTTGGGAGTGGCCTCTAGAGGTAAGAGAAAAAGTTTAGAAAACCTTTAAAGAAAAGAGAAACACTTTTTAGAAAGTTTTTAGAAAGTTTTTAGAGAGAAAGTAAGACTGTTAAGGATACTTGAGTATATTTCTAAGTATTTAGAATATGGTTTTCTTATGAAAAGCACCAATGACAAAGTGGTAAAGCAGTTACACATACTTATCCCACCGCTGCACCACCAATGTAGGAGGCTGGCCTGGCTTATAGTGGGTTCCAATGGTACTTACACCCTGTGCCAGGTCCAGTTATCCCTTATTAGTAGAATGTTGTAGTGTTCTAGCAGCTTAGGATGATAGAAGTAGATATAGCAGAGCAGCCAAGGCTGAACTAGGAGACATGCACAGCTTATGCAATACCACTTATATCATATAGGTACTATATCATAAGAAAGACAATACTCATAGTTACTAAAAATAAAGGTACTTTATTTTAGCGACAATGTGCCAAAAATATCTCAGAGGATATACTCCCTTAGGAGGTAAGTAACATACACAAAATATACACAACAAACCAAATCAGGTAAGTAAAACAGGCAGAAAGTAGTGCAAACACTGTAGAATACAATAGGATGCAATTGGCCTAGGGGCAACACAAACCATATACTAAGAAAGTGGAATGCGAACCACGAATGGACCCCCTAGGTTAGTTTAGTGTGTAGAGGGTCGCTGGGAGTGTAAGAAACCACTAAGTGTGTAAAATATATACCCCACCCCAAGACCCTGGAAATAGGAGTAAAGTACTACTATTTCCCCAGAAACACACTAAAGTCGTGATAAAGGATTTTGCAAGGACCACAACAGACTGCAAAGCACTGAAGATGGATTCCTGGACCTGAAGACCTGCAAAGGAAGGGGACCAAGTCCAAGAGTCGCTAAAGTGTCCAGGGGGGCAGGAGCAGACTAAACCCCAGATGAAGGTGCAAAACGGCTGCCTCCGGTTGGAAGAAGCTGCAGGTTTTGCAACAACGGAAGGAGGTAGGAAGTTCTTCTTCGTGCAGATGTCCCACGGTGTGCTGGAGGATGCAGAGTTGTTTCCTTGGCAAAATACTGCAAACAAGCCTTGCTAGCTGCAAGAGTCGGGGTTGGAGAAAAAGGGTGCTGCCCGGGCCCAGGAAGGACCAGGGTGTCGCCACTTGGAAGAGGAGACAGAGGGGGCCCTCAGCAACATAGAGAGCCCACGCACAAGAAGGAGGCACCCACAGAAGTCCTTGAACACGGGTTCAAGAAGACTGAACATGGTGGTTGTCTCAACACTGCAAAGGGAGGTTCCACGACACCGGAGGTCAACTCAGGGAGCTGAGCATCACAGGACGGAGTGCTGGGGACCTGGGCTAAGCTGTGCATGCAGGATTTCTTGGAAATGTGCACAGAAGCCCTTGTAGCTGCAGTTCACGCGGTGCACAGGATTACTGTCTGGAGAGGGAAGGCAAGGACTTACCTCCTCCAAATTTGGACAGTTGGACCACTGGACAGTCTGGGTCACTTAGGTCCACCACCTGTGTTCCAGGGGCCACGCTCGTCAGGATGAGAGAGGACCCAGAGTATCGGTGATGCTGAAGTTTTGTGCCTGCTGAAGCAGGGGGAGATTCCGTCGACCCACGGGAGATTTCTTCATGGCTTCCAATGCAGGGTGAAGGCAGGCAGAACCCAGAGCATGCACCAACAGGAAACAGTCAAGGATTAGGTGCTACAATGTCACTGCTAGTCTTCTGGCTACTTTGTTGCAGTTTTGCAGGCGTCCTGGAGCAGTCAGCGGTCGATCCTTGGCAGAAGTCGAAGAGAGAAGTGCAGAGGAGTCCTGCTGGATTCTTGCAAGTCGTTTTCTGAGGAAAAGCCCACTGGAGAGACCCTAAATAGCCCTCAGAGGAGGATTGGCCACCTAGTCAGGTAAGCACCTATCAGGAGGAGTCTCTGACGTCACCTGCTGGCACTGGCCACTCAGAGGCCTCCAGAGTGCCCTCACACCTCTGGAAACAAGATGGCAAAGGTCTGGGACACACTGGAGGAGCTCTGGGCACCACCCCTGGGTTGGTGATGGACAGGGGAGTGGTCACTCCCCTTTCCTTTGTCCAGTTTCACACCAGAGCAGGGATTGGGGGGTTCCCTAAACCGGTGTAGACTGGCTTATACAAGGAGGGCACCATCTGTGCCCTTCAAAGCATTTCCAGAGGCTGGGAGAGGCTACCCCTCCCCAGCATTTAACACCTATTTCCAAAGGGAAAGGGTGTAACAAATTATTTGTTCTGCCTTACTGGGACTGGGCTGCCTAGACCCCAGGAGGGCAGAACCCTGTCTGTGGGGTGGCAGCAGCGGTAGCTGCAGTGAAAACCCCAGATAGCTGGTTTGGCAGTACTGGGGGTCCATAGTGGAGCCCCCAGGATGCATGGAATTGACTCCCCAATGCCAGATTTGGAATGGGGGGACAATTCCATGATCTTAGACATGTTACATGGTCATATTCGGAGTTACCATTGTGAAGCTACATATAGGTATTAACCTATATGTAGTGCATGCGTAATGGTGCCCCCGCACTCGCAAAGTCCGGGGAAATGGCCCTGAACTATGTGGGGGCACCTTTGCTAGTGCAAGGGTGCCTTCATACTTAGTAACTTTGCACCTAACCTTCAGCAAGTGAAGGTTAGACATAAAGGTGACTTATAAGTTACTTAAGCGCAGTGAAAATGGCTGTGAAACAACATGTGTGTTATTTTACTCAGGCAGCAATGGCAGTCCTGTGTAAAGGTTTGTCTGAGCTCCCTATGGGTGGCAAAAGATATGCTACAGTCCATAGGGATCTCCTGGAACCCCCATACCCTGGGTACCTAGGTACCATATATATATAAGGTACCATATATATAATTATAAGGGTGTTCCAGTATGCCAATTGAAATTGGTAAAAGTGGTCACTAGCCTATAGTGACAAATCTAAAGACAGAGGGAGCATGAGCACTAAGGTTCTGATTAGGAGAGCCTCAGTGACACAGTTAGGCACTACACAGGTATACACATTCAGGCCACGAACTATGAGCACTGGGTTCCTGGCTAGCAGGATCCCAGTGAGACAGGAAAAAACATATTGACATACATGTAAAAATGGGGGTAACATGCCTAGTAAGATGGTACTTTCCTACAAAGACTTCTTAGTTTGACCAGTTGGGCTCCCACCTCCGAGTACAGGACTGCTTTGGGATTCTATGCATAAGGTGAGGAATCCACAGGTAGCTGTATCCATCAGAAGAAGAAGCTACTTACTGTTTTTCTTTCCTTATCTCATGACCGAGCTGACAAAACTTCTCTGGAATGCACTTCTTAGTTTAAAGAAGACATTTATTATTACTTCACCACGAGGTTCCTGAGAGACGAGATTAGTAGGTTGGAAGCACACGTTTAAAAGTAGTCACAGCAATGAAAGGAAAATACATCAAAGTACTTCTCAATTGCAATGTACACAGCAAATACATGTGATTATATTATAGCATAACTTCAAAGCAAAGAATAAAAGTCAAAATTCATCACCGTAGGGCACTGCTCTTCATCTTTCTCATGCCTGCAAGTTGATGACTCCTGTTCAACTGCGTGAAAGAGATTTTCCACCCAAACGGGAGGTCAGGCAGCTGAGGTCCGCTCCTGACTGAAGTCTTGGAAAATTCCCCCTTGCTGCTGCCCAGGGACACCGTTTTATAATGAAAAAAACCTGCTAACAGGCCTTTTCCTCTAATAGTCAAAACATGAAGAGTTGGGAAGAAAACAAGCCATTGGAGACTGGCCAGATCTCCTAAACCTTGCTCCTTCCCAAGGCTGAGTAGAGAGGAAAACACAAAATATACGCTCTCTTATCACGCTAGGGTTCGGTGTGAACAAAATACGCTTGGTCTACCATGTGGAAAAACACAGCTCATCTGCAATGTCTCAACTGCAATGTCGAACTCCACGATAAAGCCCATAGGCAGCTAAACTGAATACAAAATGTAATGTCTAATGCCACGTTAAAGCCAATGGGCAGCTAACCTAGATACACAATGTAATGTCTAATGCCACGTTAAAGCCAATAGGCAGCTAAACTGAATACAGCATGTAATGTGCTACTGGTGAACATAATATGCGCAGTGGTGAAACACAGAGTCAGTGGTCAAACACAATTGATGGCATAACACTTACCTTCGGTAATGCTTTTCCTGGTGGATACAGTAGCTACCTGGAGATTCCTCAGTCCCACCTGCCTCCTCATTGCTTGTCTGGTCAAACCAAGAATAGCATTGATGTCTATTAAATGATATATATATAAATATATATATATATATATATATATATATATATATATATATATATATATATATATATATATATATATATGATTTTTGTATTGTGCTTGTGATGTTGGTATTCACCTGTTCGCCTCGAAGGCACATTAAAAAAGTGGTGAAACTGACATCAGCAGGCCGGTGAGGACTTCTTATGGCTCAGATGATGTCAGACGGAGTCGCGTGCGGAGCCGTGCTATTGTGACGTCCTCATCGATGTGGAGAGCTAGGAAAATATTTCCGTTGAATGCTGGCGCATTGGGAGAATTCATGAGGTGAAGAATCCACAGGTAGTTACTGTATCCACCAGAAAATGTGGTACAGAAGGTAAATAACTTACTCTTCTGTGTGTAAAGTGACTGAGTCTTGATCCCCTCCAGGTGACCCATCCACAATTGTTGTGTGAAAGGTGTCGTGCCCATAGACCCAGGGCCCGGGGAAATAGTTCCCATTCTGTCTCCAAACATGAAAAAAAAAGAAAACATTTAAACTAGAACTGTTCCCCAATAACCAGTCCCCCCTCCCTGCTGCCCTGCATAGCTGGTATTGAACTTCCCACCCTCCAACATTGCAGAGTGCCTTTCGCTCCAAACTGGTGTATGTTATCAAATAGGGGGTAACAGTAGCTGTCAAGATAGGCCCTTCGAACACTTGTTGTTACCAGACAGAGTCAGGTGCAGTATGGAAGTGTAGGAAGCTGGCCTGGTGTGTGGTAGGTACCTAGGGTACTTACACCTTATACCAGGTCCAGGTATCCCCTATTAGTTTAGTGTAGGCAGTGTCTAGAAGCTAGGCTCTCTGGCGGTAGCTGTGAATGAGCAGCCAAGGCTTCTCTAGGAGACACGTAAAGCTTATGCAATACCACTGTAGTCACACAGCACTTACACACATGAAAGAAAACACTCAGTTCTACAAAAATAAAGGTACTTTATTTTTGGAACACAATACCACAAAATACTAGAAGAGCAACTCTCCAATATGAGGTGAGTAATACACTAAGGCCCTCATTCTGACCCTGGCGGATACAATCCGCCAGGGCCAAGGGGCGCGGGAGCACCGCCGACAGGCCGGCGGTGCCCCTAAGGGCATTCTGACCGCGGCGCTAACGCCGCGGTCAGACAGGGAAAACTGGCGGTCTCCCGCCAGTTTCCCGCTGCCCTGGGGAATCCTCCATGGCGGCGCAGCATGCTGCGCCGCCATGGGGATTCCGACCCCCTTCCCGCCGGCCTGGCTCTGGCGGTTCTTACCGCCAGAACCTGGCCGGCGGGAACGGGCGTCTTGGGGCCCCTGGGGGCCCCTGCAGTGCCCATGCCCATGGCATGGGCACTGCAGGGGCCCCCTAACAGGGCCCAACTAGGCTTTTCAGTGTCTGCGATGCAGACACTGAAAAGCGCGACGGGTGCTGCTGCACCCGTCGCACGCCTTCCACTCCGCCGGCTCGATTCCGAGCCGGCTTCCTTGTGGAAGGCGCTTTCCCGCTGGGCCGGCGGGCGATCTGAATCAGATCGCCCGCCGGCCCAGTGGGAAAGTCAGAATACCCCTCGCGGTCTATTGACCGCGGGGCGGTATTCAGGCGGCTTCCGACGGGCGGGCGGCAACCGCCGCCCGCCTAGGTCGGAATGACCACCTAAATGTATACACTAGCAATCAGAAACAGGCATAGAAAAGGTTAGAAAAAAGTGCAAATAGCAATAACCAATAGTGACCTAGGGGGATTACAAACCATATACTAAAAAAATGGAATATGAATAAGGTACCTCCACCTAGGTAAGTAAAATGTGTAGAGGGGAGCTTGGAACTAGAAAACCACAGAGGTAAGTAAGACAACACCGTACCCCCCACCGACCAGGAGAGCAGGAGTAAATCACTTGGATTTTCCCTAAGCCACACAAGGGAAGAAAAAAAAGAAATGCAAGACCCAGAAGAGATTGCAAGACCTCCGCGGTGGATTCCAGTGAAGGAAGTCCCCACCCACCACACCGTAGATGCAGGAGTTAGTCACTGGTGAACACAGGAAGGTCAGCACTGCACCACTGAAGACGGAGTCAAGTTTCTGGAGGATGCAGGTGATGTCCCACACTGGGTAGAAGATTGCAGACTGGGTTCCGTGTCTGGATTTCATCAATAAGCCTTGGCAAAGGTAATCTTTGCGGTTGGAGAAAAGTGGAGCTGCCGGGGACCAGCAAGATGCAGGAGGACTCAACCCAGGGGGGGAGTCACAGGGGGACTCAGCGATGGAGGAAGCCAATGAAAGCCCAGGCAGCACCCACCGGAGGCCCACAAGATGAGGACACAAAAGGTGCAGGAAGGAGCCCACGCAGTACTACAGAAGAGGATCTCATGCCAAAGGAGAACCACGCAGTGGGCTGGGATTTGCAGGAAGGAGTGCTGGGGGCTGGGGCTACACATTGCCTGAAGATCGGTTGGAGGAGATGCAAACAAGCCTTGACAGCTGCAAGAGATGCAGTGCATGGGGGTACAGTCCTGCGTGGGAAGGCAAAGGCTTACCTCCACCCAAGTTGGACAGCTGGTAGAGAGGACCAAGGGGACCACTTCAGACCACCACTTGTGAGGCAGAATCCACGCAGCTCAGCACGAGAGGGGATCCACGTAGCGGGTCATCGCTTGCTGTAGGTGCCCGTGGTTGCAGAGGAGTGACTCCTTCACTCTAACGGAGATTCCTTCTTCTTCTTGTGCAGGCTGAAGAGAGAGTTGCAGTCTTCTGAGGATGCACAGCAAGGAAACTGTTGCACAGCTGGCAGGAGCCCCAGAAACAATGTTGCAGAACAGTCCTTTCTTCTTGGAGGCAGCTTGTCGGGTCCTGGAGGTTCCAGTCACAGTTCCGGAGGCCAGAAGTGAAAGCAGCAGTTGCAGAGGAGTCCTGCTGGAATGTTGCAAGCCGAATCAGAGGACCCACTCAAGAGAGAGACACCCTAAATAGCCCTGAAAGGGGGATTGGTCACCTAACCAGGTAAGCACCTATCAGGAGGGGGCTCTGACATAACCTGCCTGGCCTGGCCACTAGGATGCTCCCGGAGTTCCCTGCCAACCTTGGACAAGATGGCAGAAACCCAGGGACCCTCTGGAGGAGCTCTGGGCACCACCCCTGGGGTGGTGATGGACAGGGGAGTAGTCACTCCCCTTTCCATTGTTCAATTTCCCGCCAGAATATGGACTGGGGTCCCTGAACCGGTGTGGACTGGTTTATGCGTGGAGGGCACCAAATGTGCTCTTCAAAGCATACCAGTGGCTTGGGGAGGCTACCCCTCCCAAGCGAGTCACACCTATTTCCTTTGTTCTGCCTTCCCGGGCTTGATCAGATCAAAGCAGCAGGATGGCAGAAACCTGTCTGAGGGGTGGCCGCAGCTGGGCTGCCCGGAGAACCCTGTAAGACTGGTGGTAGTAATGCTTGGGGGGGTCCTCTAAGGAGCCCCCAGAGTGCATGGAATCATACTTCCAATACTTGCAACAGTATTGGGGTATGATTCCGACATGTTTGATACCCAGGTTCAGCTGGACATAGGTAGTGACCCATGTCCAGTACACGCGTAAAGTGGCATCCCTGCACTCACAAAGTCCTGGAAAATGGATCTGGAGTTTGTGGAGGCACCTCTGCTAGTGCAGGAGTGCCCTCACACACAGGTACCTGCACCCTGCCCTCTGGGCTGAAAGGGCCTACCATAGGGGTGACTTATAGTGACCTGATGCAGAGACCTGTAGTGAAAACAGGTGCATGCACCTGTTTCTCGCAGACTGCAATGGCAGGCCTGCAGAACCTTTTGCATGGGCTCCCTATGGGTGGCAGAGTAACTTCTGCAGCCCAGAGGGATCCCCTGTCACCCCAATGCCCTGGGTACCTAGGTACCATATACTAGGGACTTACATTAGGGGACCAGTATGCCAATTGTGGGAAGAAAAAGGTACAATTTAGAGGAGAGAGCAAAGCTACTGGGGCCATGGTTAGCAGGATCCCAGTAGACACAGTATAGCACACTAACACCAAGCAGACAATTGGAATAACCATGCCAAGAAAGAGGGTACTTTCCTACAAGAAGGAAGAACATTTGTGGCACATACAAGTCTAGAGTTGTAAATCAGGATGATGTAGTCACTGGGTGAAGGATGACTTGGTTCAGTCATTATGGGAGACTCTGCTATCTTGAGATTTTGTAGGCCAGGGACCTCCTGCCTCCAAATGATGCAGGGAGTCAAGGTTCAGCGGTGGAGCTGTTGGAAGTTTGTTGGACAAAGATGTAGTTGTTTTGTTCCCTCAAAGGTGAGGGCGGGCAGATGGTTTTGAGGGCCTGACTGTCCTTCATCCATCGAGCCAGTCCCATGCCTTTTTAGGCAAAGCAAAGAACCAGGTCTTTCCCTCTGCTGCCACTCATAGCCGTGCAGGTAATAGCATTGCATATTTAAGGCCTTGGCTCAGAGGGCCTGTTTCACCTCCAGGAAGTCACAGCAGTGCTGCTGGACACGAAGGGTGAAGTCGGGGAAAAAACTGATGGAGGCATTGTCTATGCAAACAGGGGTGGCAGTGGGCGCCGTTTGCAGGATGTGATCCTGGTCTCTAAAGCTGAAGATTTGCCCTACTATAACTTGTGGGTGCATGGCTCGTGGACCCTGTATACATGTTAGCCGTAAAGTATTTTGAGATTCCTCGTGGTTGCAGTTTGTTTAGGATAAGGTCCTCCACAAACAGATCAAAGTGATACTAATACATATCTGTATCTGTAAGAAGACTTTTACAAAAATAATAATGCAAGTTATTTGAATCTTCAATATCAAACTCGATCCAGGAAAAGATTAATTTCATTCTCAGACACGTCGTCAGATTCTGAACAAGGCAAGCAAGCAGCACCAACCCCTCTAATTTACAGTACTCAGAGGTACAATCATTTTACAGCAGAGGCGGCCGTAGAGGGAGGGGAAGTGGTACACAGAGAGGACAATATCAGGAACAAGGGATCTTTCGTACACGGCGAAGAACATACAGACGGTAAATATGAATAAGGATCTTATACCGATTTATAATCTGTCTTCGTATGTTCCTTCAACCGCAGAAATTCAAGTAATGAATAAAAGTTTATTGTTTGTACCCCTTCAAAATCCAGACCCAGTTAGATTAAGACAAAGGTCCTAAGGTTTCTACGTAAAATTAGATTAAAATCTTTTTTTCACGACTCTAACATAGAAACAGAAATGAATTTTAGTGGCTTGAAACCCGAGTCCTCTTTCTGTCCAGGGAGGAAATATATGCCAACAGAAATAACAACATTTGAAGATGTAGTATTGAGAGAAATAGATATGTTGAACACTAAAAATACTTTTCTTAAAGCTAACTGTACCAAAATGGAAAAAGAGGCAATTTGCAGTCTAGCCAATAATAAAGATATCATCATTAAGCCAGCCAACAAAGGTGGGGCATAATAATATGGAGTAAAGAACAGTACAATTTGTAAGTAATGAGACAGATAATCATGAACATTATTGTATCATTGAGGAGGATCCCTCGAGACATTTACGATCTAGAATTGAATCTGTCACAAAAGAAGCCCTTGATAACAAATGGATTTGTAAAAAAGAATATGAATTTCTCAATCAAAGCGACGGGAAAATACCGCGCTTTTGTATTCTTCCTAAAATCCATAAGAATTTGGAGAACCCACCAGGCAGGCCTATTGTTTCGGCTTGTGGCTCTATTTTAGAGCCACTGGCCCAATATGGTGACACTTTCCTTAAACCATTTGTAGTTCAAACTCAAGCATATGTTTGTGATTCAATGGACATTATCAATAAAATAGAAAACCTACCATTTGATGAACATAACCAAATTTTGGTGACCTTTGATGTAGAGGCACTTTACACAAATATTCCCCAAGATGAGGCTTTAGAAGTAATCAGACAGGTACTTGACACAAGGGTTTTACCACTCAGTACCCCTACTGAATTTTTAACTACTTTGGCCAGTTTATGTCTTTCAAAAAACGTTTTTGTATATAAAGAGATGACGTTCCTGCAAACTAAAGGAGTAGCCATGGGGTGCAGCTTTGCGCCAGAGGTAGCAAATATAGTTATGTACTGTTTCGAAAACAAATGGGTGTATAACAATTCCAACCCCTTTAATGAAAACATTAGACAATGGTTCAGAGATATAGATGATATACTTATTATCTGGCAAGGAGACCAGACAACCCTTCTATCCTTCCATGAATGGCTAAATCAGCGCACACCAGACTTTAAGTTTACCATGCATGACAATAACAAAATAATTAATTTCCTTGATCTTTGGATTATCTCCAGAGAGGTCCACTTAGAGGTTAGTCTGTATAACAAACCAACTAACCGTAATACCCTATTGCATTTTTCGAGTGGCCATCTAAGGACATTGAAAGAAAATTTGCCTTATGGCCAATTCCTCCGGATTAGGAGGAATTGTAATAATAAAGAAGACCACTGCAAAAATTAATCAGATTTGATAATTAGATTGATTAATAGAGGGTACCCCAAAAAATTGGTCAAACTCTATTGACTCCCAAGCAACGTCAAAAAGAGAATCCATTGACCTGTGTTATCACCTATAGCCCCAAGGCTAATAGAATCAGGTCCATCATTGAGAGAAATTGGAGAATTGTAGGAGGATAAAATATTGATAAACCTCTGTTTGTGTTCAAGAAAGCCTGAAATCTACGAGAACATTGGGTTAAGGCTGCATATCCTGTGGAAAATAAAAAAGATCTGAGAACACTGTTACAACTTCCACCTTTGCAGGGACATTACAAATGTAAAAACTGTGTAGCATGTCAATTTACCAGCGAATCGCATGTAATAAACCTGAACGGCCTGTCACAAAATTTCTCAAATTATAACACAATTTTTTTTATTTATTGTATTAAGTACCCATGTGAGTTGGTTTACATAGGGCGGTCATCACAACCCATAAAAACTAGGATTCTACAACACAGATCGAGAATTAAATGTGTCATCAGAAGTGCGCCTTTGGTGGAACATTACTGTGAATTAAATTACAAATCTGATGATATATGGTGGACAGTCTTAGAAGTGGTACATGCCAAAGGAGATGGACGACCAGTCTCTGATCTCCTAACTAGGGGGGAGGCACGACTCATTGAAAAATTTGGAACAGCTAGACATGGACTGAATGACCAGGATAAAATGTGGGCCTTGATATAAATGGCCTGGACTTGTTGAAAACTTTTGAAAAATAAGTTGGACTTCTTTACAACCATCACTATGTTACTTAAGCACAGTACACTGAATTGTAAATAATGGACTTCTTTAGAAGTAAATGTGTATTGGTCATGCTTTATGTGCCTTTCAGATTGAGAAACAAAAAAATATATATATATTGTGCGACTTGGTAAGATATAACTAATGTTGATCAACTTTCTAACACATATTTAAATTCTGAAATATAATTATTTATAATATTGATTATATTCCACTAAAAGACCGGAATATATAGTTAAAGGTAATGAATTCTGAAGGATTTTGATCAATGAGAAATACACTAATATCCACTTAAAGATGGCTGCAATTAGTCCACTCGTATTAAGATGGCCGCCACGGGGGCAGTAGAACCGATAAAACTTCTGGGTCCGGCCACTTTCCTCTGTAACACGAGGAATTGGCATACCCGTGCGCCCGATAAGGAGGAATAATGCACATTAAATGTGCTGACTTAACTGAGTAAGTATTTGCTTGTGTGGATAGCATTGAAACGCAGGAGTCCTATGTACCCCCAAGTAATGTAGAGTCTTTTTGCATTATTGGTATTTGCAGGAAAGTGCTAATACGATTGAACAACACAAATTAAAAGCGATTTGGGATACATACAAGTATCCCCCACTACGGGGTGATTGTAATATTAGACAGAAGTCCTCCCCAAAGCAAGTGGAAATGGATTTGCACATACAAAAGAAATAAGTCACACTGGTGGCCTCGCACAATAAAAGGTGCAGATGTTTTTTGAACGTTTTGTGGTAGCATGCAATACACTTATAAACATCATTGTAATGGATTTCATAGAGCATTCAATTTTTTATTGTTGCACTCGGTTAATTTTGCACTTGTTGACCTTTTTATGGTGAAAGGTGTTTAGGTTGTGGATTAAATGTTATGGAGTAATAATATTTTTTGTAATTAATAGGTTTGGCTCTCTCCAATAGTCATGAGGAGGCCCATATGCGAAGGGGCCGAAACGTGTCGACTGTCTATACATTGAGAGGTTGCAAGGAAAATTTTATTTGCCTTTCAAGGATTTTGTATCACAGTCTTTTTTCCCTCCCTCAAAATAGGGGGTGTAAATAATTATGATTTAGGACTGTAACAAATTAGACAACCATCTCTGATATGTGGATTTTTGGTTTAGTTATTAGTGATTACCACATGGTTCTTTTAATTAGGAAAGGAATGTTGGACCATTAATCTATGTATAATGTTGAACACTTTATGTATTTATTGTTTAATGTTGATATAAGTGTGTGTAATACATTGTTGTAAACTATACGATTGTCCTAACTGTTGGGAGTGACAAATATGATTGGATTAATAGCAATTAAATTGCGTTACCTATGATAGATTCATTTTTCCTACTATTTGACCAATTGTTTCGGATAATGGTTTGGCTTTACCCAGGTTTAGTAGGGTGAATTGGGTAGACCCCTTTTCTATCTCTAGTGTATGGTGAGATCTGGAGCAGGAGGAGTGACAAGACCTTGACTCAGAGCTCCTATGTGGTATAAAGATCTTGTCCTGTGAGACCGTGGTGTCGTAGCTGGAGACTTTTGCCTGTGTAGACTCCTGGATCTTGTTCCCATTAAGAGCTGTGCCTGAGGAATAGCAGGATCAGGTGAAAATGTACATGGTGGTGTACATTTAGGCGTAGGTGTATGTCTGGATAGTGAGTAGGTTTGAGAGTAATCCAATCCAAGACTTTGCTGGTGATGAGAGAAACATGGGGAGTGGATGGGAGATTTTTCCGCCACTGGTGCGCTCTCTGTAGGTAGAATTGTGATCTCGGAGGAAAGATATCTACTTCTTGACATCGATAATCTGGAGTGTAGCATCGACCTAACTCTTTCCTTGTTACATTGTACATGTCTTGTACATGTCTTGATGTCGATAATTGTGTCGACGGTGGCCATCGTTGGGTGTCTTTCGACGTTGGTACAGGTGTCTCTGCAGGCAGTGTCGACATCGAGTGACATGGTGTGAGTCTCATTGTTGGGTCTCATGGATGCAAGGGTTGATGTGATGTCTTTCTTCTGTGCGTTGACATGTGGATCAACGGCGATCTTGTTGTCGGCAATCTACCTTGCCTCAATGTCGACTTATGTGCGTCAAAGAGTATCTCAATGTCGATTACTCCCTCGTTGGTCTTCTTGATGACAACTGGCACCCTCAACAACGATCCTGACACCGACGGCAAACAGATAAGGATTTATTTTGATGTGGATCTCCTTTCTGTCAACGGTGATGCTTAAGGGCACTTTTCTTCTGGTCTTCCTCTGTGTTTTTGAGAGGAGGGCTCTTTAAAGGAGGCTTTTGACATTTCAAGGCCACTTGAAGGTCCTACCTTTCCTCTCTCCTGGACTGCATGCAGTCTGCCCTTTTCTCTGTCTTTAAGAGTCCTCTTCGAGACATTTTTACAATGGTAGCATGTTTCAGACTGATGAGAAACCGTCAAGAAGATAATGCAGACAGAGTGGGTCAGAGATTGCCATCTTTCTCCCAAAGGATAGACTTTTGTTAAAATGATGGCATTTCGAGACTGATAAAAAATATTTTTCAGTCAGAAAAAAGTTTTAAAGTACACTAGGTACTTAAAAATGTTGCATGAAGGTAAAATCCAGTTGTTTTGTTAGTAGTTTTTATTAAATTAGTCCAAAGACTGGTCCTCTCAGGAGTTGCAGTCTTGACAGTTGCTGAAGTGTCCACTTGTGGTTCCGGTGGCCAGGAGCAGAAGAGGTTGATGCAGAGGAGTCCTGGTGGAGTCTTGAACATGAACTCCTGAGAGCACCTCACCTTGCAACATTGTTTCTCCGGCTCCTTCCATCAACTGTAACATTTCCATGGCTGTGCATCCTCTGGGGTCGCCAAGACTTCAGCTGCACCAAGAAGAAAGAAGGAATCTCTTCTGGAGTGAACAACAGCAACGCGGACTGGCTGCGAGGATCTGCCCTCCTCCGGAACTGTGTGGATCCTGCAACACAGGTGGTGGTCTGGAGTGGTCCTCTTGGTTCTCTCTGCCCTCTGTCCACTTTGGGAGACAGTGAGCACTTGCCTCTCCTTGCAGGACAGTACCCCTGTGTGTGACTCTTGTGTGAAGGCTTGTTGTCCTGCAAGGGAGCCCCTAACAAACCCTAACACGGGGCTTGGTCACTTTGCACGGTGACCACCTATCAGAGGGGAGCACTGATGTCACATGCCTGACCTGGCCACTCAGATGCTCCCAGGGTCCTCTGCACATCCTTTTTTCCAAGATGATAGAAGTAAATGGCTACCTGGAGGAACTCTGGGCACCACCCTTGGGTGGTGATGGAGAGGGAAGTGCTCACTCCACTTTCATTTGTCCAGTTTTTCACCTGAGCAGGGGCTGGGGATCCCTAGACTGTCACGATCTGCACAATGATTCTCACCTTTGACTGAAGGATTTGAAAGAGCACCCGGTCTTCTGCTGGTTCTGGATAGACCAAGATAAGGGTGACCCTTTCTAGTAGCTACAGTGCTGCTTGACAGGGGAACGCCTAAGCAGACCATACCCCCCAGAAGGAGCCCCAGAGGGAAAAAAAAAACAAATATGGGAAAAACCTCAAAACAGCAACTCCTGAAAAAGAGGAAAAAACAAGAGTGAAAAAATGAAAACATTGGAAAAAGTCTCAATCAGAGCATCAGGAACTGAAGAAAACACGACGAACTAGAGCAAGGATCACACCCAAGAGGAAGTGTTTGCAACGCAAGGCAGATCAGGACTGAGTGACTTATATCCTGGAAGACAGGAAGTGACAACACAGGAAAGAGAAGGCAACACCATCTTGGATTGGGAAAGGCCCATAAACAGAATGGGGAAAAAAGCAGTGGTATAAAAGAAAAAGGCATGCTGGGAAAAAGGAACAGAAAGAAGACAACATGGAAACCAAGAAGAAGACAGCATGGAGCCCAGGAGAAAGAAAAAACGAAGTGCACAGAAACCAGAAGAAAAGAAGGAAAAAAGAAAAGAAGAAAAGTCCACCACTGACAAGCAAGAAGAAATTCAAGGAAACAGGTAAGGATGACACGACCGGGAGCACGAAATGTGCATACTGAAACACGTTAAATTTTAGCAAAAACGTGGAGGATGGTGCTCTGCTAATCGGAGTTGCGATCCGACCGCGGCTGAAAAAAAGGATGCCGCGGTTAAGCAATGCGTCACAGTAGGTCCCTTCCCCGAGGCCCCAGGCTTGTCAGGACAACGGGAATAAAAAAGGCGAACCAAAGGGGAAGCATGGACGGATGAGGCATTCTCCCAAGAACAGTCACTGTGAGGATAACCCTTCCAGTGATTTAAAAACTGTAGTTTGTTCAGAAAACAATTGAGAATCACAGATTTCTCTTCCAGGGGATCCTCATCAATAGTCATAAACATTGAGTATTCCCGCCTTTGTGCGGGGACCCCGGTGCATATATAAAATACACACATATAAAGTATGAAATATGCACGAAAAATATAAATAGCATTTTTAGTAGACACATTTTCATACTAAACTCATATATACATTTGTAAAACAGCAATGCAGGCTATAATCATAAACAGGCTAAAATGCTTTATTTCTATGGAGTTTTTTTTTTTTTTTTAATTCTTTACAAAATTACAATAAGAGAAAAAATATATCAACCAAAGCCCCAAAACTGGGCCTAGGGAAATAAGCAGTAATAATCATCAGAGAAAAAGAGAAAAAACTACATTGAAAAACAATGGAGCATTTTTAGCCAATAGGCTGCATGCAGGTTAACACAGGAGAACCATCAAAACTTTGGCACCGTGCCTTTAAGACCCTGAGCACCTCCAGTATCCCACCATGCCTCAGGGGTGAAGGAGAGGTGACAGTTGGTTCACAGTTAGGTCAGTTCTTTTTTCCGGCTTCTTCTGAGAGGATCCTGGAGCATTGAGCTTTAGAAAAGCGTTTTTTCCTACTTTACTTGACATCTAACACCATTGTCTGAGCTGGAAGTTTTTTCCTGACTGAAAAATGCCTTCACTTTTTGTGAAATGCCCTTCCTGTGGGAAGAAGAAGGCTCAGTCAGATCCACACAGTCTCTGCATTGTGTGCTTGCATCAGAGTCACTGCCCTGACACTTGCAAACACTGCAAGAACATGTCAAAGAGGACTCTGAAGGACAGGGAAAAGATCAGGCTTCATGGGCTTCACGAGAGGCAGAAAACATCATCCTCTTCACTTCACAGGCAGCCAACAAGCCACTCTCAGGAGAGACAGGCTAGATTGACGTCAGCAGGTAGGAAGATACCTGTTTGTTCCCCGTCGTCGTCGTCGCTGCCACCATCTCACCGCCATAGATCGACGGCGACCCGACCGACGTCGAAGGATACGGCATCAGGAGAACATGGCCACCGCAGGGGCAGATCTCCGTCGACGGCAACCCGCCGATCGACGTCGAGCCATCACCGGCACCCCTCGACGCCAAGAAAGGCGATGTCGAAATCGCCCCAACGGCGAGAGCGAGGACATCCGCCGTCGGCTGCCCACCGCTCGATGTCGAGGCACACGGCGGTGAGCAGGTCGCGGTCCAGAGATCGCCGTTCGACGTCAAGACACTCGACGTCGAGACAGGAACAACCAGCGGCGCTCCCTTCGACGTCAACGCCGGTTTTACCTGTCTTGCAGGGAGCAGAGCATCGGCTTCCGCCAGCAGATAAGACCACTCCATCTCCAGTGGTCTCCATAAGAAGTGATTCATCTCAGTCGAGAGCGGCATCGTCGAGGCATGTCTCACCCATCAATTTGTCACCAAGATGGTTGGAGAGCCTTAATAGACCAACGGCCTCCCCGGACTCGCAGTATTCAGGGATGTACTCTCCTACTTCCTCTCTCCCGAGAACACCATCACCGACAGCGGGGGCAGGACGGGCTCGTTCTGCTTCTCGCCAGCCGACCACGAGGCCTGGGCGCTCTGCTACAGCATCTCGCAGCAGGTCACGTACCAAGCGACGATCTAGGTCACGATCAAGACACAGAAGGTCGCCCTCTTGGTCATCGTCAGGGTCATCCGTCAGACGATACTCCCCCACCTTAACAGATTCTCCACCAACTAGGGTTTCACCGGTGGACGACATCACTACTTTTAATGAGGTGCTTGTCAGGGGGGCACAGAAGCTAAACATAGAGGTTCCAGAACCATCAACCTCCTCATCCGTCATTTTTGAGACTCTACAGCATAGAGCGGTTTCGAAAAAGCTAGTGCCGCTAGTGCCTGGTCTGTTGCAACCAACCATGGACACCTTTTTAGCACCAGCCACCCTCAAATCGGCTCCTGCTAGGATTTTGAAAAAATATAAAGCGCCTGAACAAGATCCTTTATTTCTCAGAACGGATCCGCCACCAGACTCAGTCATATTGGTCGCAGCCCGAAAAACTCACTCAGTAGCATCATCCTCCACGGTTCCACCGGACAAGGAGAGCAGACATCTAGACTCTGGGGAGAAAAATGTGCGCACGGCAGTATCTATGATGAAGGTCTCCAGCGCGTCTGCACTCCTAGGCAGATATGACCGTTCACTGTGGAACTCTCTGAACAGGTTCACAGAAAAATTACCTAGAGAGGACAGGCAGGACTTCCAAGAGATCCTTCAAGAGGGATGTCTGGTCTCCAACCAGGTCATCAGCGCAGCGGCAGATGGGGCAGACTTAGCTGCACATGGATACGCACATGGGATTTGTGCAAGAAGGTCTTCCTGGTTGAGACTGACTGGATTAAAACAGGAAGCACAACAGAGTATCCTAAATCTTCCGTTCAACGGGAACTCGCTGTTTGGTACCCATACGGACGAAGAAATGGCGTGCATGAAGACGGAAGTGGACACCATGAGGGCAGTAGGCCTGGAGAGGAAGAAGGACTTCAGGCGAAGGTATAGGCCTTATGACAGGCGCCCTTTCCAGCAGAGGGTTCAAACCCCTCACTGGTCCCAGAGGCCACAGCAGAGGCAAGGACGCCCTCTTTTTCAGTCTCGTAAGGCCACGAGGGAACGAGGGTCAAGTAGACCACAACAGTCCACACCCAAAGCGCCGGCCAAACAATGAGGACTCGCTTCCCTTAACACTTTGCACCACTCCGGTGGGGGGAAGTATCACAGACTTTATTCACGAGTGGTGTGCTATAACAAAAGACAAATGGGTGCTCAACATTGTCAAGAATGGCTACTCTCTTCTTTTCCGGCAACCCCCACCGCACTTGCCACCAGCCAAATGAAATCAGTCTCACGTCAGCCTATTGCGCAAAGAGGCTCTCGCCCTTTTACGAAAGAAGGCAATAGAAAAAGTTCCACTCGCGCACAGAGGGAAGGGGGTTTACTCCCGTTATTTTCTGGTAGCGAAAAAAGGCAGAGAGGGCGTTTTCAGACCAATTCTGGACTTACGGCTACTGAACAAGTACATAAAAAAGCAAAAGTTCAGGATGCTGGCTCTTCACCAGATTTTCCCTCAGCTACATCGGGGAGACTGGATGTGCTCCATAGACCTGCAGGATGCATACTTTCACATCCCGATAGTTCCCAAGCATCGGAAATTCCTGCACTTCCAGATAGCCTCACAGCACTATCAGTTCAAGGTGCTACCATTCGGCCTGAAATCTGCCCCCGCGTTTTCTCGAAATGCGTGGCAGTGGTAGCGGCACATCTACAAAAACAAAAAAAATTCATTTACCCATACCTAGAAGACTGGCTACTGAAAGCCTCCTCTCCAGAGAAGGCGAGAACCCATCGGGACATTGTGCTCAAGGTTTTCGAGTCTCTAGGTCTCAAGTCAACTACCAAAAGTACACCTTGATTCCAACGCAGAACCTACACTACCTGGGAGCAATACTAGACACAGAGCTCCAAAGAGTGTATCCTTCGGAGGAACGACTATTATCAATAAAGAAAAAGTGTCAAGACCTGTTAAAATCCAACGCACCTACAGCCCGTCAGGTGACATCTCTGCTGGGCTCCATGGCATCATGCATTTTCATTGTCCCGAATGCCAGGCTACATATGAGGCCTCTCCAAGAGGCGTTGGAAAACAACTGGAACCAAAGGACAGGTCGCTGGGAGGACAGAGTGCGGCTGCCAATAGCAGCACGTCAGTCATTACAATGGTGGATGCACAGACCTCACCTGTCAGTAGGAGCTCCGTTTCACCAGGTAATTCCATCCGACACTCTGGTAACAGATGCGTCTCTTCAGGGATGGGGGGTTCATCTAGGTCCTTTTCAAGCTCAGGGCCTGTGGTCCGACAACGAAAGGAAGTACCACATCAATCTGCTGGAGCTCAGAGCGGTCCATCTGGCTCTCAAGTCTTTTGCTCCATCGATTCAGGGGAAATCTCTCCTAATACAAACGGACAATACAACCACAATGTATTATTTGAACAGACAAGGGGGAACGAGATCCCTACCACTATCTCGGGAGTCCTAAACACTCTGGCATTGGATCCTGGCGAGAGGAATGTCGCTTACAGCAGTTCACCTACCAGGTCAACAAAACGTGGAAGCAGATTTCCTGAGCAGACACCTAGAGGACGCCCACGATTGGGTCCTGAATGACGAAGTCGTCGAAGACATCTTCGCTCAATGGGGTCGGCCTCAATTGGATCTCTTCGCAGATGAGGTAAACAGGAAAAGCCCAGACTTCGCATCCAGGTTTTACCGTCCGGGATCTCGAGGGAATGCCCTGTTGATCGACTGGTCAGGGATATTTCTCTATGCTTTTCCACCGATCCCCCTCATACCGGCAGTGATCAACAAACTTTACAGATCCAGCACCAGAATGATTCTCATAGCTCCGCAATGGCCCCGTCAGTTCTGGTACACAGATCTCCTCAACCTATCGGAACAACCTCATAGGAGGCTGCCGTGCAGACCGGATCTTCTGAGCAGGATGGAGGGCAGGGTACTGCACCCCAACCTACCCTCTCTGAGCTTGACAGCATGGCTCCTGAATTCTTGCAGTATGGGCACTTAGGGCTCTCGCAGGAGTGCATGAACATCTTGAAGGAGTCCAGACGACCTTCCACGCGGCGTTCTTACGCGTTCAAGTGTCAGCAAGGTCAGAATCCCATACAGGCTCAGGAGGAGGTCATACTGTCGTACTTACTCCATTTAGCAAAATCCGGTCTACAGGTATCATCTATTAAGTTACATTTATCTGCCATTACAGCTTATCGTAAGTCACCTTCTCACTTTGTTAGTGGGCAAAATCCTGAATAAATTGTCGGTAAAGGTTTGAAAGACCAAGAAAACATTGAGTTTCCTTTACAGAACATGGAGATGGCCAGTCTAGAATGGCTCTTACTTTGTCTGGGTCCATGGATATTCCCCTTTGATTGATACTGAATACTAAATACATCACTTTGGTCTTGTGGAATTCACACTTCTCTGGTTTGCAATATAATTGGTTCTTTTTTATTCTTTCCAAAACTTGTAGTACATGTTCAGTATGTTGTTTAGGATTACAGGAATATATCAAGGTATCGTCCAGATAGAGTATTACACTGTGATTTAACAAGTCAGAAAACACAGAATCCATGAATCGTTGGAAAACAGAGGATGCATTGGTTAATCCAAAAGGCATGACACGATATTCATAGTGTCCGAATGGAGTACGGAAGGCTGTTTTCCATTCATCTCCTTCGTCGATGCGCAAAAGATGATAGTCACCTTTTAGATCTAATTTAGTGAATATCTTGGCTCCTTGGATGGCATCCAGTATATCCCTAATTAAAGATAAGGGATACCGATCCTTGGTACGAAGAAAAGAGGAGCACCAGAGGAGATGCTGAAGGGGCTATTAACCCATTCTTTAAGTTGTCAAGTAGGTATTCTTGGAGTACCTTCTTTTCTTGATCCCTCAAAGAGTACATTTGACCAGATGGAACTACTTTGTTCGGAACCAAAGGAAAGGCACAGTCATAGATACGATGAGGAGGTAAGATGGGATTACTTGGTTTCTCAAAGATGTCAGAGTATTCCTGGCAACAATTTGGCACTCCTTAAATCGTATTTATGGTGTTGCCGGCATTCTTAGACAACTGATAGAACCCTTTGGGAGACCAATATAAGTTGATAGAATAGAAATTTTGCTGACAAAACTGAGATGTCAAGGATATTGTTCTCGTTTCTCAATTGATATAGGGATTGTGCCGGGCTAACCAAGGTATTCCTAAAATCATTGTGAGGCTCGGAGAGGATATAAGATCAAAAGCAACATGTTCTTGATGCCTTCCAAAATGCAAACAGAGTGTAGGAGTAGAATCAACCACAGGCCCTGAGGATAAAGGGGAGCCGTCTACAGTGTGTACTTGCTCTGGGGTTTCCTTAGGAATACGTGGAATATCCTTATCCTTGGCCCAGGTCTCGTCTAAATAGATTCCATTGGCTCCACAGCCTACAAGAGTAAAGAGTTGTTCTTCCTGACCTTGTGGACAGTGTAATGTGACCGAAAGGATAAACAAGGTGGACATATTTTCTCTGAAGGAACATGTTGACTGTACTACAGCTCCTTCCGTCCCCTTACTCCTTACAGGGGATGGGAGTTGGCCCTTTCCCGAAGGTCTGGAAGGACGAGCAGGGCAACTATGAAGCAGATGTCCAGCTTTACCACAATAAAGACAAAGATCCTTTCGCCTTCTATCCTCCTTTTCAGACTCAGATAACGGACCACAGATGAGATCAATCTGCATGGGTTCTTCTGCAGAAGATGGAGAAGCTACAGAATGGACTTTGTCAGTTCGCCGACTGATGGTACGATTAACTCCAGGCTGAAATGGTATTCGTGTTCTTCTTCTTTCCATTTTGCGCTCTTGTAATCTATATTCTATGTTAATGGCTTGGTCCATTAATTCCCTTAAGGAACGGGTTGGAGTAGAATGTACTAACTCATCGTTGATTTCTTCACGCAGTCCTCGGTGGAACAAGGTTACAAAGGTGCGTTCCACCCAAGTGGTTTCGGCTGCCAACTGTTTGAAGCGGATTATATATTGCAAAATGGCCTGATTACCTTGTGGTATATCACATAAGGCCTCCTCTGCTGCTACTTCCAACCCAGGCCTTTCAAACATCTGCTTGAAACGTTTCAAGAAAGAAGGATAATTATTCAGGACGGGATCTTCCGCGGAGACCAATGGTGTCGCCCAAGCTAGTGCAGGGCCAGACAAGGCACTGATCAGATAACCCACCTTATCCTTATCGGAAGAAAATTGTAGCGGACGAAAGGCCAAGAACACTGGTAGGGTGTCCAAAAACTCCTTTATCTTTAGAGGATCCCCAGAATATCGAGGTGTAGCAGCAGACACGGGTGGTACATCCATTGACCAGGAGGACAGGACCTGTCTTAGTGCAGTATTTTCAGCCCACAATTGCTCTAGCTCTTGAGCTTGTTGTTGGACTGTCTGCAGCAGGGCTTGTGCATTTTCTAGCACGTCTCCCTGTGATCCTTCCATTGTTGTCTCACAACGCAGATTTTTTGGGCGTTGCAATCTGTCACTATCTGCACGATGCTTCTCACCTTTGACTGAAGGATTTGAAAGAGCACCCTGTCTTCTGCTGGTTCTGGACAGACCAAGAGAAGGGTGACCCTTTCTAGTAGCCATGGTGCTGCTTGACAGGGGAACGCCCAGAAGGAGCCCCAGAGGGAAAAAAAGCCCAACAAATATGTGAAAAACCTCAAAACAGGAACTCCTGAAAAAGAGGAAAAAACAAGAGTGAAAAAAGGAAAAAAATCAAGTCTCAATCAGAGGAACAGGAACTGAAGAAAACACGACGAACAGGAGTGAGGATCACACCCAAGATGAAGTGTTTGCAACGCAAGGCAGATAAGGACTGAGTGACTTATATACTGGAAGACAGGAAGTGACAACACAGGAAAGAAAAGGCAACACCATCTTGGATTGGGAAAGGCCCATAGAACAGAATGGGGAAAAAGGCACAGTAATATAAAAGAAAAAGGCATGCTGGGAAAAAGGAACAGAAAGAAGACAACATGGAAACCAACAAGAAGACAGCATGGAACCCAGGAGGAAGAAAAAACAAAGTGCACAGAAACCAGAAGAAAAGAAGGAAAAAAGAAAAGAAGAAAAGTCCACCTCCGACAAGCAAGAAGAAATTCAAGGAAACAGGTAAGGATGACGCGAGCTAGAGCATGAAATGTGTGTCCTGAAACGCATCGTTAAATTTGTGCAAAAACACAGAGGATGGCGCTCTGCTAATCGGAGTCGAGATCCGACCGCAGTTGAAAAAAGAGACGCCGCGTTTAAGACTGGTGCAAATTGGTTTATGCAAGGAGGACACCAAATGTGCCCTTAAAAGCAAAATGGTGGCTTGGGGAGGCTACCCCTCCCCAGCCTTGTAACACCTATTTCCAAGAGAGAGGGTGTTGCCTTCCTCTCCCACAGGAAATCATTTGTTCGGCCTTCCCCTACGTGAGCTGGTCAAGCAGCAGGAAGGCAGAAACCTGTCAGAGGGGCTGCAGCAGCACAGGCTGCCCACAAACCCTGAAAGACTGGTATGAGCAACAGTGGGGGGTCCTCCTAGAGGCCCCCTTAGTGCGTGGAATCATGCAACCTGTACTGGCTTTAGTATTGGGGTATGATTCTGACAGGTATGATACCAAACATGCCAAGGTTCGGAGTTATCATTATGTAGCTTGACCTGTGGCCAGTACACGGGTAAAATGGCTTCCCCACACTTACAAGTCCAGGGGTGCCCTCACACACAGGGACCTGCACCCTGCCCTCTGGGCTAGGACAGCCTACCATATGGGTCACTTACAGTGACCTGGTGCAGTGACCAGCAGTGAAAGGGTGCATGCACCTGTACACGGAGGCTACAATGGCAGGCCTGCAGACATAGTTTGCATGGGCTCCTATGGGTGGCATAATACATGCTGCGGCCCATGGGGGACCCCTGGTGTTCCAATGCCCTTGGTACCCAAGTACCATGTACTAGCAACTTACAGGGGTACACCAGTATGCCAATTGTTGGGTGTAAAGGGGACCAACACAACCAAATTTGAAGGAGAGAGCACATTCACTGGGGTCCTGGTTAGCATTGATAAACTCACTGATAAACAGGCAAAAAGTGGGGGTAACCAGGCCAAAAAGAGTCACTTTCCTACATATATTATATTATATTTATTTATATAAATATTTGATATACGCTCCGGGGTCCACGCGCATGGCCGTGGATATTCTGTGCTTATGACTATTAATGAAAATCCCCTGGAAGCAAACTAATAGTTTCAGCATTGGTTTTGAAGGTACATGGAATGCTAGGAATGATATGATGCCAAATTGCATTCCTAGACCAGACGGTGCATCGCTTTGCTGACAATATGAATGTCAGAATCATAGGTGTTTCATTAGGATTAATGAAGAGGTCACACCAAAAAGTAAACCTTTTCACTTTTTAGTACATGGGAGTCTGCAATCCCTGCATAAAATCATGTCCTCAATTTCCTTATTACAAAAGACTTGTGATGCTTCCAATCACGTTTAATAATGAAATGACATAGCTGCTCAATTGTAATAGCTTATTACAGGACCTGGTACCAGTGCCAGCAGCCAAGGTGAAAGGAAGGTCACGGAGCATAATTAATCGCAGCTGCAATTTAAGTGCATGAAAACAGGATCTGGCTTTCTATTCTCATGGCCTGTTTTCTTAAAACACATAGGGGGTCATTCTGACCCTGGCGGCCGGTGGCCGCCAGGGCCACCGACCACGGGAGCACCGCCAACAGGCTGGCGGTGCTCCCACGAGCATTCTGACCGCGGCGGTTCAGCCGCGGTCAGAAGCGGAAAGTCCCCCGCCGACTTTCCGCTGGGGGAAACCCGCCATGAACAGGATGGCGGTAGGGGGTGCATGGGCACTGCAGGGGCCCCCGTCACAATGCAGACACTGAAATACGCGACGGGTGCAAACTGCACCCGTCGCACCCCTGCAACTACGCCGGCTCAATTCTGAGCCGGCGTCCTCGTTGCAGGGGCATTTCCTCTGGGCCGGCGGGCGCTCTTTTGGAGAGCGCCCGCCGGCCCAGAGGAAATGTCTGAATGGCCGGTGCGGTCATTTGGCGGCTCCCTCCAGGCGGGCGGCTCCCGCCGCCCGCCGGGCTCAGAATGAGCCCCATAGTGATGAGCAGAAAGGAGACTTTTAAGGCAACATGTTTTGGCACATTAAAGGTCATTATAGGGGAAAAGAATATGTCTGCCTCTTTCTGCAAAGTATGAGCCAGAGCACATTTTTAATCTGGTTTTAATTAAACTGCTTCTTATATCCTCTTGCTACAAATTACTAATGGCATTTTTGACATCCTTAATTTCTCATTACAGTCCACCTTTATTCTTCAAGTCTGAAACCAAACTACCTCTTTCAAATAAAAAAGAAAGACTTTTCAGTGGCACAATGTGTGTGAGCTCTGGCTCTGAAATGCTACTGGCAAAATTGGTTTCACCCAATCGGACTTTTTAACTTGCCTCTAGGCCCATTGAAGATGGCACAGAAATTGCCCCAGTGGCAATGAAGTTAAATGTAATATGTGGTTGCAGAGTGTTTACTCCACCCAAAAATATGACAAGAGTACATGGCGGCTGGAGCTCCACTTTGCTCTGCCTGGGTTGCAGTTTGAAAGCACTGCAGTGACACATGAGAGTTAAACTGATTGTGCATTCTAGGAAAAACTATGCTTATAAATTAATATGCCATCCCTAAAGTGTGACTTGTGAGCCTATGGAGCAAAGTGCTTAGTATAAAAAAAAGTGGCACAGTATGCGCTCTCCATCACTCAAAAACCCAGCTGCAACCATCTGTTAGAAAGCAATAGTAGGTTATATCTTTGATTCCTGCTGCCTCTAAATTGAGGTAGAAATATCTGAGTAAAACGTTCTTAAACCACTTAGAACATCACAGATGAAGCACAGAAGGAATTCTTCCCAGATTTGTGTGTGTATCAGCCCCCTTGTCAGTACTGAATGACTCAACAATGAACCTGCATGCAGGATGCAGTTCAGGGCTTGCACTACCGAATCTCTCTGCTGCACTTGATACAGCTGATCGCTGATCATGCCATCTTACTCGATGGGTTGTGACAGATGCCACCACAAACTACACTAGCTGTCAGTAGAGCAAAGACTAATGTTTAGCCCTTTTACCTGGTATATCTGTCTCTACATGGCACAGCTACTGAAACCCATATTATGTATTTTGAAGTATCTCCCCTCTTGTCATCTCAGCTCAGCCTTCCCATTTCAGGTGTTTTGTTGCCTTCCAGGAGGTCTGCTAAGGCCATCCTTAAATTTGGGCCCGATTCCAAGAAGGCCCACTGAAGACTGGACCTCGCGAGAACCCTTAGCTGGAGACAGGAGAGGGTTCTGTGTCAAAATGCATGCCCTGAGGAATGCAGAAGTTACCAGAAGTAGCTTTCCCAGCATTTGGAGAAAAGACATACTCACATTTTTTCCCATCTCCAGAGGACTAGGACAAGATGCTAAGGCTTGCCCAGGGAGATTGCATCCTAGGTGGGCAAGGAAAGCAAGTTTGTCCTGGTCAGAGGTTTTTGTTATGCTGAAAACAGGTTCAGCATGACCTTGCGCTAAGGTATGTAGCCTCATGAAACCCTGCCCGGCTGCAGTTTCCAGCCGTGCCCGCTAGAAGATTTTGACAACCAAATCTTGACCAGAACGGGATGAACTGAAGAGACCTCAGTGATTCTGAAATCCAGCTTTTCCTGCTCAGGGCTTTTAGTGGCTAAATCAGTGGCTATGTGGGCACTAGATGACGATGTGTCTTACTTTGAGGGTCTCACACTGGCTTTAGCCTGGGAAATTACCCCACTGGGAGATTTTAACTTTCAAAAAGTAGATTAAGTCAGAAGTTAAAAGCTTTGACCCCTTGGTGATCTGCTTTAGATGTCCAACTTCACTCCATTGTGGTCAGCCTGAATTTATACCTAGGTCTTTGATAATTGTAAGCTGATATTTTAAAATGGAGCTTTACTTTTTGGGGCGTTTTAGTTTTACAAGTTTAAAAATCATATTTCCAGTTCCACTTTATCCAATTTTAATTATTTATATGTCTTTTTGTTCATTACATTTTCACTAATTTTCTAAATTGGTCTGGCAATTTTGTTGTGTTGTTTTCATGACTGTACTGTTGTTAGTACAGCTACACAATGGGAAAGTACCAACTGTTTTTGTTATAGCTAAAAGAGGTTGAACAGAGTTTCGGTGATATTTGTGATGAGGCCTAACCAGATTCTATTTTTTAAGTTGTAGGGGTCTCCTTGGCCCAATTAACCCCTTCGCTGCCAGGCCTGTTCCACCTCAGGTGCCAGGCCTTTTTTTGGGCTGTTTGGGCAGTTTGCGCTTAGGCCCTTATAACTTTTTGTCCACATAAGCTACCCACTCCAAATTTGTGTTCTTTTTTTCCCAACATCCTAGGGATTCTAGAGGTACCGAGTTTGTGGGTTCCCCTGAAGGACACCAAGAAATTAGTCAAAGTACAGCGAAACAAATGGGAAAAAAGGGCTGCAGAAGAAGGCTTGTGATTTTTTCCCCTGAAAATGGCATCAACAAAGGGTTTGCGGTGCTAAAATCACCATCTTCCAGCTTTTGGGAATAGGCAGACGTGAATCAGAAAACCAAATTTTTCAACACAATTTTGGCATTGTACTGAGACATAACCCATTTTACTATTTTTTGTGCTTTTAGCCTCCTTCCAGTTAGTGACAAAAATTGGTATGAAACCAATGCTGGATCCCAGAGAGATAAACATTTCTAAAAAGTAGACGAAATTCAGAATTCAGCATGGGGTAATTTCTGTAGATCCTACAAGGTTTTTCTACAGAAAATAACAGCTGAAATAAAAAAATATTGAAATTGAGCTAAAAAGAACAGCCATTTTTCTCTACGTTTTACTCTGTAACTTTTTCCTGCGATGTCATATTTGTGAAAACAATATACCGTTACGTCTGCTGGACTCTTCTAGTTGCGGGGATATATAGGGCTTGTAGGTTTATTAAGAACCATAGGTACCCAGAGCCAATACATGAGATGCACCTTGCAATGGGTTTTCATTCTATACCGGGTATACAGAAATTCATTTGGTGAAATATAAATAGTGAAAAATAGGTATCAAGAAAACCTTTGCATTTACAAAATGGGCACAAGATAAGGTGTTGAGAAGCAGTGGCTATTTGCACATCTCTGAATTCTGCTGTCCCCATACTAGCATGTGCATTACAGGGCATTTCTCAAATAGACTTCTTTTTTACACACTGTCTTACATTTGGAAGGACAAAATGTAGAGAAAGACAAGAACACTTGTTCTGCTATTCTGGGCTCCCCCAAGTCTCCCGATAAAAATGGTACATCATTTCCGTGGGCAGGCCTAACGCCCGCGACAGGAAACGCATCATAGACACATCACATTTTCACATTGAAAACGGACGTGTTTTTTGCAAAGTGCCTAGCTGTGGATTTTGATCTCTAGCTCAGCTGGCACCTAGGGAAACCTACCAAACCTGTGCATCTTTGAAAACTAGACACCTAGGGGAATCCAAGATGGGATGACTTGTGGGGCTCTCACCAGGCTCTGTTACCCAGAATCCTTTGCAAACCTCAAAAGTTTGCCAAAAAAAAACACTTTTTCCTCACATTTCGGTGACAGAAAGATCTGGAATCTGAGAGGAGCCACAAATTTCCTTCCACCCAGCATTCCCCCAAGTCTCCCGATAAAAATGGTACATCACTTGTGTGGGTAGGCCTAATGCCCGTGAAAGGAAATGCCCCAAAACACTAACTGGACACATCAAAATGATCAAATACAAAACAACCTGATTTTGCCGCGGGGGTGTAGGAGCCTGGCCTGGCTTATAGTGAGTACCTGATGGTACTTACACCTTGTGCCAGGTCTAGTTATCCCTCATTAGTAGATTAGAAGTGTTCTAGCAGCTTAGGCTGATAGAGGTAGCTATAGCAGAGCAGCTTAGGCTGAACTAGGAGACATGCAAAGCTCCTCCTATACCACTTATATCATATAGCACTATATCATAAGAAACAATACTCAGAGTTACTAAAAATAAAGGTACTTTATTTTATTGACAATGTGCCAAAAATATCTCAGAGGATATACTCCCTTAGGAGGTAAGTAAAATACACAAAATATACAAACAAACCAAAATCAGGTAAGTAAACAGAAAAGTAGTGCAAACACTGTAGAATACAATAGGATGCAATAGGCCTAGGGGCAACACAAACCATATACTATGAAAGTGGAATGCAAACCACTTAGGGACCCCTGGCCTAGTGTAGTGTGTAGAGGGTCGCTGGGAGTGTCAGAAAACACTAAAGGTGTCCAAGATACCCCACCCCAAGACCCTGAAAAGTAGGAATAAAGTGACCCTACTTCCCCAGAAATACACTAAAGTTGTGATAGGAGAATCTGCAAAGACCACAACTGACTGCAAAGCACTGAAGACGGACTCCCTGACCTGAGGACCTGTAAAGGAAGGGGACCAAGTCCAAGAGTCACGAAAGTGTCCAGGGGGGCAGGAGCCCACTAAACCCCGGATGAAGGTGCAAAGTGGCTGCCTCTGGGTGGAAGAAGCTGAAGATTCCACAAAAACGGAAGGTGCGGAGACTTCTCCTTTGCACAGAAGATGTCCCACGGAATGCTGGAGGATGCAGAGTTGTTTCTTTGAAAAAAGACCACAAACAAGCCTTGCTAGCTGCAAAGGTCGCGGTTGAAGAAAATGGTGCTGCCCGGGCCCAGAAAGGACCAGGAGGTCGCCACTTGGAAGAGGAGACAGAGGGGTCCCTCAGCAACACAGAGAGCCCATGCACAAGAAGGCAGCACCCGTAGAAGTACTTGAACATGGGTTCAAGAAAACTGAACACAGTGGTCATCTCAACACTACAAAGGAGGGGCCCACGAAGCCGGTGGTCAACTCAGCAAGTTGAGCAATGCAGGACGGAGTGCTGGGGACCTGGGCTGTGCTGTGCACGAAGGATTCCTTGCAAAAGTGCACAGAAGCCCTACCAGCTGCAGTTCACGCAGTACACAGAATAACTGTCTGGTGAGGGGAGGCTAGTGCCAGGGTGCCCTCACACTAAGTAACTTTGCACCTAACCTTCACTAAGTGAGGGTTAGACATATAGGTGACTTATAAGTTACTTAAGTGCTGTGTAAAATGGCTGTGAAATAACGTGGACGTTATTTCACTCAGGCTGCAGTGGCAGTCCTGTGTAAGATTTGTCTGAGCTCCCTATGGCTGGCAAAAGAAATGCTGCAGCCCATATGGATCTCCTGGAACCCGAATACCCTGGGTACCTAGGTACCATATACTAGAGAATTATTAGGGTGTTCCAGTGTGCCAATTAGAATTGGTGAAAATGGTCACTTGCCTATAGTGACAATTTTAAAGGCAGAGAGAGAATAAGCACTGAGGTTCTGATTAGCAGAGCCTCAGTGACACAGTTAGTCACTACACAGGGACACACATTCAGGACACAAGCTATGAGCACTGGGGTCCTGGCTAGCAGGATCCCAGTGAGACAGTGTAGGAAAGTACCATCTTGCCTGGCATGTTACCCCCATTTTTCACTGTATATATGTTGTTTTAGTTGTATGTGTCACTGGGACCCTGGTAACCCAGGGCCCCAGTGCTCATAAGTGTGCCTGAATGTGTTACCTGTGTAGTGACTAACTGTCTCACTGAGGCTCTGCTAATCAGAACCTCAGTGGTTATGCTCTCTCATTTCTTTCCAAATTGTCACTGACAGGCTAGTGACCATTTTTACCAATTTACATTGGCTTACTGGAACACCCTTATAATTCCCTAGTATATGGTACTGAGGTACCCAGGGTATTGGGGTTCCAGGAGATCCCTATGGGCTGCAGCATTTCTTTTGCCACCCATAGGGAGCTCTGACAATTCTTACACAGGCCTGCCACTGCAGCCTGAGTGAAATAACGTCCACGTTATTTCACAGCCATTTTACACTGCACTTAAGTAACTTATAAGTCACCTATATGTCTAACCTTTACCTGGTAAAGGTTAGGTGCAAAGTTACTTAGTGTGAGGGCACCCTGGCACTAGCCAAGGTGCCCCCACATTGTTCAGAGCCAATTCACTGAACTTTGTGAGTGCGGGGACACCATTACACGCGTGCACTACATATAGGTCACTACCTATATGTAGCTTCACCATGGTAACTCCGAATATGGCCATGTAACATGTCTATGATCATGGAATTGCCCCCTCTATGCCATCCTGGCATTGTTGGTACAATTCCATGATCCCAGTGGTCTGTAGCACAGACCCTGGTACTGCCAGACTGCCCTTCCTGGGGTTTCTCTGCAGCTGCTGCTGCTGCCAACCCCTCAGACAGGCAGCTGCCCTCCTGGGGTCCAGCCAGGCCTGGCCCAGGATGGCAGAACAAAGAACTTCCTCTGAGAGAGGGTGTGACACCCTCTCCCTTTGGAAAATGGTGTGAAGGCAGGGGAGGAGTAGCCTCCCCCAGCCTCTGGAAATGCTTTGTTGGGCACAGATGTGCCCAATTCTGCATAAGCCAGTCTACACCGGTTCAGGGACCCCTTAGCCCCTGCTCTGGCGCGAAACTGGACAAAGGAAAGGGGAGTGACCACTCCCCTGACCTGCACCTCCCCTGGGAGGTGTCCAGAGCTCCTCCAGTGTGCTCCAGACCTCTGCCATCTTGGAAACAGAGGTGCTGCTGGCACACTGGACTGCTCTGAGTGGCCAGTGCCACCAGGTGACGTCAGAGACTCCTTGTGATAGGCTCCTTCAGGTGTTAGTAGCCTTTCCTCTCTCCTAGGTAGCCAAACCCTCTTTTCTGGCTATTTAGGGTCTCTGTCTCTGGGGAAACTTTAGATAACGAATGCATGAGCTCAGCCGAGTTCCTCTGCATCTCCCTCTTCACCTTCTGATAAGGAATCGACTGCTGACCGCGCTGGAAGCCTGCAAACCTGCAACATAGTAGCAAAGACGACTACTGCAACTCTGTAACGCTGATCCTGCCGCCTTCTCGACTGTTTTCCTGCTTGTGCATGCTGTGGGGGTAGTCTGCCTCCCCTCTGCACCAGAAGCTCCGAAGAAATCTCCCGTGGGTCGACGGAATCTTCCCCCTGCAACCGCAGGCACCAAAAAGCTGCATTACCGGTCCCTTGGGTCTCCTCTCAGCACGACGAGCGAGGTCCCTCGAATCCAGCGACACCGTCCAAGTGACCCCCACAGTCCAGTGACTCTTCAGCCCAAGTTTGGTGGAGGTAAGTCCTTGCCTCACCTCGCTGGGCTGCATTGCTGGGAACCGCGACTTTGCAAGCTACTCCGGCCCCTGTGCACTTCCGGCGGAAATCCTTCGTGCACAGCCAAGCCTGGGTCCACGGCACTCTAACCTGCATTGCACGACTTTCTAAGTTGGTCTCCGGCGACGTGGGACTCCTTTGTGCAACTTCGGCGAGCACCGTTTCACGCATCCTCGTAGTGCCTGTTTCTGGCACTTCTCCGGGTGCTACCTGCTTCAGTGAGGGCTCTTTGTCTTGCTCGACGTCCCCTCTCTCTGCAGGTCCAATTTGCGACCTCCTGGTCCCTCCTGGGCCCCAGCAGCGTCCAAAAACGCCAAACGCACGATTTGCGTGTAGCAAGGCTTGTTGGCGTCCATCCGGCGGGAAAACACTTCTGCACGACTCTCCAAGGCGTGGGGGATCCATCCTCCAAAGGGGAAGTCTCTAGCCCTTGTCGTTCCTGCAGTATTCACAGTTCTTCAGCCTAGTAAGAGCTTCTTTGCACCAACCGCTGGCATTTCTTGGGCATCTGCCCATCTCCGAGCTGCTTGTGACTTTTGGACTTGGTCCCCTTGTTCCACAGGTACCCTCAGTCAGGAATCCATCGTTGTTGCATTGCTGATTTGTGTTTTCCTTGCATTTTCCCTCTAACACGACTATTTTGTCCTTAGGGGAACTTTGGTGCACTTTGCACTCACTTTTCAGGGTCTTGGGGAGGGTTATTTTGCTAACTCTCACTATTTTCTAATAGTCCCAGCGACCCTCTACAAGGTCACATAGGTTTGGGGTCCATTCGTGGTTCGCATTCCACTTTTGGAGTATATGGTTTGTGTTGCCCCTATCCCTATGTTTCCCCATTGCATCCTATTGTAACTATACATTGTTTGCACTGTTTTCTAAGACTATACTGCATATTTTTGCTATTGTGTATATATATCTTGTGTATATTTCCTATCCTCTCACTGAGGGTACACTCTAAGATACTTTGGCATATTGTCATAAAAATAAAGTACCTTTATTTTTAGTATAACTGTGTATTGTGTTTTCTTATGATATTGTGCATATGACACTAAGTGGTACTGTAGTAGCTTCACACGTCTCCTAGTTCAGCCTAAGCTGCTCTGCTAAGCTACCATTATCTATCAGCCTAAGCTGCTAGACACCCTATACACTAATAAGGGATAACTGGGCCTGGTGCAAGGTGCAAGTACCCCCTTGGTACTCACTACAAGCCAGTCCAGCCTCCTACATTGGTTGTGCAGCGGTGGGATAAGTGCTTTGAGACTACTTACCACTCTTGTCATTGTACTTTTCATAAGAGAAAAATATACAAAACAAGGTCAGTGTATATACACATAGCCAAAAAGTTTTGCATTTCCTCTTTTCACTCTTTTCTAAGTGCTGAAAAGTACTTCTAAACTTTCAAAAAGTTCTTAAAAGTTTAAAAAGTTTTTTTTCTGTCTTTCCAAAAAGTTCTGAAAACTTTTTTCTCTTTGTCTAACACTTTAACTCTCTCTAAAAATGTCTGGCACAGGCCAAAAAGTTGAACTGTCCAAACTTGCATATGATCACCTTAGCTGGAAAGGAGCAAGGAGTCTCTGCATAGAGAGAGGATTGAGTGTAGGGAAGAATCCTTCCTTAGAACTGTTAATTAATATGCTTAGAGTACAGGATAAGGCCATAAGTGCCCAATCTGTAGAAAAAGTAGCTAATGGTTCTCAATCTGATCCAGGGACTCCCCCAGGAAAAGGTTCAGGAAAGAAACTTCTCAGCCTGCCCATTACTAGACAGTCTAGCATAGTTGGTACAGAGGTTGAATCACATCATACTGATGATGTGCTCTCACATTATGCTGGTAGCCAAGCTGTTAGGGTGCCCTTTGTAAGGGACAGGTCTCCTTCTGTTCATTCCCATCATACCTCTGTATCTAGAAATGTCCCTCCCACCCACCCTGATGACAGATTGTTAGAAAGGGAGCTCAATAGATTGAGAGTGGAGCAAACCAGACTGAAGCTCAAGAAGCAACAGCTGGATTTGGATAGACAGTCTTTAGAAATAGAGAGGGAAAGACAGAAGATGGGTTTAGATACCCATGGTGGCAGCAGCAGTATTCCCCATAGTCATCCTGCAAAAGAGCATGATTCCAGGAATCTGCACAAGATAGTTCCCCCTTACAAGGAGGGGGATGACATTAACAAGTGGTTTGCTGCACTTGAGAGGGCCTGTGCTGTACAGGATGTCCCTCAAAAGCAGTGGGCTGCTATCCTATGGCTATCATTCACTGGAAAAGGTAGGGATAGGCTCCTTACTGTAAAAGAAAATGATGCTAACAATTTCCAAGTTCTTAAGAATGCACTCCTGGATGGTTATGGCTTAACCACTGAACAGTACAGGATAAAGTTCAGAGATACCAAAAAGGAGTCTTCACAAGACTGGGTTGATTTCATTGACCAGGCAGTGAAGGCCTTGGAGGGGTGGTTACATGGCAGTAAAGTTACTGATTATGACAGCCTGTATAACGTGATCCTGAGAGAGCATATTCTTAATAATTGTGTGTCTGATTTGTTGCACCAGTACTTGGTGGACTCTGATCTGACCTCTCCCCAAGAATTGGGAAAGAAGGCAGACAAATGGGTCAGAACAAGAGTGAACAGAAAAGTTCATACAGGGGGTGACAAAGATGGCAACAAAAAGAAGGATGGTAAGTCTTCTGACAAGGGTGGGGACAAATCTAAAAAAGAGTCTTCATCAGGCCCACAAAAACACTCTGGTGGGGGTGGTGGGTCCAAATCCTCCTTTAATCAGAACAAGGAAAAGAAACCATGGTGCTATTTATGTAAAATAAAAGGCCATTGGACAACAGATCCCAGTTGTCCAAAGAAAGGCACCACAGCTCCTACCACTACAACCCCTACTGCTACACCTAGTGTCCCTACTAATAGCAGTGGTGGTGGGAGCAAACCTACTAATAGCCAATCCAAGGGAGTAGCTGGGCTCACTTTTGGTAATTTAGTTGGGGTTGGTCTGATTAGGGAGACCACAGAGGCTACTTTAGTCTCTGAAGGGGCTATTGACTTAGCCACTTTGGTTGCTTGCCCCCATAACTTGGAGAAGTACAAGCAACTAACCCTAATAAATGGTGTTGAGGTCCAGGCCTACAGGGACACAGGTGCCAGTGTCACAATGGTGATTCAGAAACTGGTGCACCCTGAACAACACATACTTGGACACCAGTACCAAGTAACCGATGCTCACAACATAACACAAAGCCACCCCATGGCTGTTGTAAATCTCAACTGGGGGGGGGTATCTGGTCCAAAGAAAGTTGTGGTAGCTTCAGATTTACCTGTAGACTGTCTATTAGGGAACGATTTGGAGACATCAGCTTGGTCAGATGTGGAGTTGGAGGCCCATGCAGCAATGCTGGGCATCCCAGGGCATATTTTTGCTTTGACAAGGGCTCAGGCCAAAAAGCAAAAAGGACAGGGAAGCTTGGATCCTGGAACAATGGACCAAGTGCTCCCTAAAGCTAGGGCTAGTAGAAGCAAACCACTTCCTACTATCCCTCCCTCTACAGTGGATTCTACTTCTGAGGAAGAAGAATTCCCTCCCTGTGCAGAACCTACACCAGAGGAGCTGGAAGCAGACACTGCTGAGCTTTTGGGTGAAGGGGGGCCTGCCAGAGAGGAGCTGAGTGTGGCACAGCAAACCTGTCCCACATTAGAGGGTCTCAGACAGCAAGCTGTCAAACAGGCTAATGGGGATGTCAGTGACTCTCACAGAGTTTACTGGGAGGACAACCTCTTGTACACTGAGCATAGGGATTCTAAACCTGGAGCTGCCAGGAGATTAGTGATTCCTCAGGAGTACAGAAAGTTCCTCCTAACACTGGCACATGACATTCCCTTAGCTGGGCACCTGGGTCAAATGAAAACTTGGGACAGATTGGTACCATTGTTTCATTGGCCTAGGATGTCTGAGGACACAAAAGAATTTTGTAAGTCCTGTGAAACCTGTCAAGCCAGTGGCAAGACAGGTGGAACTCCAAAGGCACCCCTTATCCCACTGCCTGTGGTTGGGGTTCCCTTTGAAAGGGTAGGGGTTGACATAGTTGGCCCCCTTGACCCTCCTACTGCTTCAGGCAATAGGTTTATCTTGGTGGTAGTGGACCATGCCACAAGATATCCTGAAGCTATTCCTTTAAGGACCACTACAGCTCCTGCAGTGGCAAAGGCCCTCCTGGGAATATTTTCCAGGGTGGCCTTCCCAAAGGAAGTAGTATCAGACAGAGGAAGCAATTTCATGTCTGCATACTTAAAGGCCATGTGGAAGGAGTGTGGTGTAACTTACAAGTTCACAACACCCTATCATCCACAAACAAATGGACTGGTGGAGAGATTTAATAAAACTCTCAAAGGCATGATTATGGGACTCCCTGAAAAACTCCGCAGGAGATGGGATATCCTTCTACCATGCCTCCTTTTTGCCTACAGGGAGGTACCCCAGAAAGGAGTGGGCTTCAGCCCCTTTGAACTTCTTTTTGGACACCCTGTTAGGGGTCCACTCACACTTGTAAAGGAGGGTTGGGAACAACCTTTAAAAGCTCCTAAACAGGATATTGTGGACTATGTACTTGGCCTCAGATCAAGGATGGCTGAGTACATGAAAAAGGCCAGTAAAAACCTTCAGGCCAGCCAAGAGCTCCAGAAGCAATGGCATGATCAGAAGGCTGTTTTGGTTCAGTACCAACCAGGGCAGAAAGTGTGGGTCTTGGAGCCTGTGGCCCCAAGAGCACTCCAAGATAAATGGAGTGGTCCACACACAATTGTTGAAAAGAAGGGTGAAGTCACCTACTTGGTTGACTTAGGCACTGCCAGGAGTCCCCTTAGGGTGCTCCATGTCAACCGCCTGAAACCCTACTATGACAGGGCTGATCTCACCCTGCTCATGGCAACAGATGAGGGACAGGAAGAAGACAGTGATCCTCTACCTGATCTCTTCTCTTCCACAGAACAAGATGCTCTTGTGGAAGGTGTAGTTTTGGCTGATTGTCTTACTGCTGAGCAGAAAGATAATTGCATAAATCTCCTAGGACAATTTTCAGAACTCTTCTCCATTGTGCCAGGCACCACTTCTTGGTGTGAGCACACTATAGATACTGGAGACAGTTTACCTGTCAAAAGTAAGATCTATAGGCAGCCTGACCATGTCAGGGACTGCATAAAGCAAGAAGTTCAGAAGATGTTGGAACTAGGAGTGGTTGAGCACTCTGACAGTCCATGGGCTTCTCCTGTGGTACTGGTACCAAAACCCAATTCTAAAGATGGAAAGAAGGAAATGAGGTTTTGTGTCGACTATAGAGGTCTCAACTTGGTAACCAAAACTGATGCTCACCCTATACCCAGGGCAGATGAGCTCATAGATACACTGGCATCTGCCAAGTATCTAAGCACTTTTGATTTGACTGCAGGGTATTGGCAGATCAAATTGTCAGAAGATGCTAAATCTAAGACTGCATTTTCTACCATTGGAGGACATTACCAGTTTACTGTAATGCCTTTTGGTCTGAAAAATGCACCTGCCACTTTTCAGAGGTTGGTGAACACAGTCCTGCAAGGGCTGGAAGCTTTCAGTGCAGCATATTTGGATGATATAGCTGTCTTTAGCTCCAGCTGGGATGATCACCTGGTCCACCTTTGGAAAGTTTTGGAGGCCCTGCAAAAGGCAGGCCTCACTATCAAGGCTTCAAAGTGCCAGATAGGGCAGGGTAAGGTGGTTTATCTGGGACACCTTGTTGGTGGGGAACAGATTGCACCACTTCAGGGGAAAATCCAAACTATTATTGATTGGGTTCCCCCTACCACTCAGACTCAGGTGAGAGCCTTCCTAGGCCTCACTGGGTATTACAGGAGGTTCATTAAGAACTATGGCTCCATTGCAGCCCCTCTTAATGACCTCACATCCAAGAAAATGCCTAAAAAGGTATTATGGACAGCAAACTGTCAGAAAGCTTTTGAGGAGCTGAAGCAGGCCATGTGCTCTGCACCTGTCCTGAAAAGCCCTTGTTACTCTAAAAAATTCTATGTCCAGACTGATGCATCTGAATTAGGAGTAGGGGCAGTCCTATCACAACTTAATTCTGAGGGCCAGGATCAACCTGTTGCTTTTATTAGTAGAAGGTTGACCCCTAGAGAAAAGCGTTGGTCTGCCATTGAGAGGGAGGCCTTTGCTGTGGTCTGGGCTCTGAAGAAGTTGAGGCCATACCTGTTTGGCACTCACTTCATTGTTCAGACAGACCACAAACCTCTACTTTGGCTAAAACAAATGAAAGGTGAAAATCCTAAATTGTTGAGGTGGTCCATATCGCTACAGGGAATGGACTATACAGTGGAACATAGACCTGGGAGTAGCCACTCCAATGCAGATGGACTCTCCAGATATTTCCACTTAGACAATGAAGACTCATCAGGTAATGGCTAGTCTTATTGTCCTTCGTTTGGGGGGGGGTTGTGTAGGAAAGTACCATCTTGCCTGGCATGTTACCCCCATTTTTCACTGTATATATGTTGTTTTAGTTGTATGTGTCACTGGGACCCTGGTAACCCAGGGCCCCAGTGCTCATAAGTGTGCCTGAATGTGTTACCTGTGTAGTGACTAACTGTCTCACTGAGGCTCTGCTAATCAGAACCTCAGTGGTTATGCTCTCTCATTTCTTTCCAAATTGTCACTGACAGGCTAGTGACCATTTTTACCAATTTACATTGGCTTACTGGAACACCCTTATAATTCCCTAGTATATGGTACTGAGGTACCCAGGGTATTGGGGTTCCAGGAGATCCCTATGGGCTGCAGCATTTCTTTTGCCACCCATAGGGAGCTCTGACAATTCTTACACAGGCCTGCCACTGCAGCCTGAGTGAAATAACGTCCACGTTATTTCACAGCCATTTTACACTGCACTTAAGTAACTTATAAGTCACCTATATGTCTAACCTTTACCTGGTAAAGGTTAGGTGCAAAGTTACTTAGTGTGAGGGCACCCTGGCACTAGCCAAGATGCCCCCACATTGTTCAGAGCCAATTCACTGAACTTTGTGAGTGCGGGGACACCATTACACGCGTGCACTACATATAGGTCACTACCTATATGTAGCTTCACCATGGTAACCCCGAATATGGCCATGTAACATGTCTATGATCATGGAATTGCCCCCTCTATGCCATCCTGGCATTGTTGGTACAATTCCATGATCCCAGTGGTCTGTAGCACAGACCCTGGTACTGCCAGACTGCCCTTCCTGGGGTTTCTCTGCAGCTGCTGCTGCTGCCAACCCCTCAGACAGGCAGCTGCCCTCCTGGGGTCCAGCCAGGCCTGGCCCAGGATGGCAGAACAAAGAACTTCCTCTGAGAGAGGGTGTGACACCCTCTCCCTTTGGAAAATGGTGTGAAGGCAGGGGAGGAGTAGCCTCCCCCAGCCTCTGGAAATGCTTTGTTGGGCACAGATGTGCCCAATTCTGCATAAGCCAGTCTACACCGGTTCAGGGACCCCTTAGCCCCTGCTCTGGCGCGAAACTGGACAAAGGAAAGGGGAGTGACCACTCCCCTGACCTGCACCTCCCCTGGGAGGTGTCCAGAGCTCCTCCAGTGTGCTCCAGACCTCTGCCATCTTGGAAACAGAGGTGCTGCTGGCACACTGGACTGCTCTGAGTGGCCAGTGCCACCAGGTGACGTCAGAGACTCCTTGTGATAGGCTCCTTCAGGTGTTAGTAGCCTTTCCTCTCTCCTAGGTAGCCAAACCCTCTTTTCTGGCTATTTAGGGTCTCTGTCTCTGGGGAAACTTTAGATAACGAATGCATGAGCTCAGCCGAGTTCCTCTGCATCTCCCTCTTCACCTTCTGATAAGGAATCGACCGCTGACCGCGCTGGAAGCCTGCAAACCTGCAACATAGTAGCAAAGACGACTACTGCAACTCTGTAACGCTGATCCTGCCGCCTTCTCGACTGTTTTCCTGCTTGTGCATGCTGTGGGGGTAGTCTGCCTCCCCTCTGCACCAGAAGCTCCGAAGAAATCTCCCGTGGGTCGACGGAATCTTCCCCCTGCAACCGCAGGCACCAAAAAGCTGCATTACCGGTCCCTTGGGTCTCCTCTCAGCACGACGAGCGAGGTCCCTCGAATCCAGCGACACCGTCCAAGTGACCCCCACAGTCCAGTGACTCTTCAGCCCAAGTTTGGTGGAGGTAAGTCCTTGCCTCACCTCGCTGGGCTGCATTGCTGGGAACCGCGACTTTGCAAGCTACTCCGGCCCCTGTGCACTTCCGGCGGAAATCCTTCGTGCACAGCCAAGCCTGGGTCCACGGCACTCTAACCTGCATTGCGCGACTTTCTAAGTTGGTCTCCGGCGACGTGGGACTCCTTTGTGCAACTTCGGCGAGCACCGTTTCACGCATCCTCGTAGTGCCTGTTTCTGGCACTTCTCCGGGTGCTACCTGCTTCAGTGAGGGCTCTTTGTCTTGCTCGACGTCCCCTCTCTCTGCAGGTCCAATTTGCGACCTCCTGGTCCCTCCTGGGCCCCAGCAGCGTCCAAAAACGCCAAACGCACGATTTGCGTGTAGCAAGGCTTGTTGGCGTCCATCCGGCGGGAAAACACTTCTGCACGACTCTCCAAGGCGTGGGGATCCATCCTCCAAAGGGGAAGTCTCTAGCCCTTGTCGTTCCTGCAGTATTCACAGTTCTTCAGCCTAGTAAGAGCTTCTTTGCACCAACCGCTGGCATTTCTTGGGCATCTGCCCATCTCCGAGCTGCTTGTGACTTTTGGACTTGGTCCCCTTGTTCCACAGGTACCCTCAGTCAGGAATCCATCGTTGTTGCATTGCTGATTTGTGTTTTCCTTGCATTTTCCCTCTAACACGACTATTTTGTCCTTAGGGGAACTTTGGTGCACTTTGCACTCACTTTTCAGGGTCTTGGGGAGGGTTATTTTGCTAACTCTCAGTATTTTCTAATAGTCCCAGCGACCCTCTACAAGGTCACAAAGGTTTGGGGTCCATTCGTGGTTCGCATTCCACTTTTGGAGTATATGGTTTGTGTTGCCCCTATCCCTATGTTTCCCCATTGCATCCTATTGTAACTATACATTGTTTGCACTGTTTTCTAAGACTATACTGCATATTTGTGCTATTGTGTATATATATCTTGTGTATATTTCCTATCCTCTCACTGAGGGTACACTCTAAGATACTCTGGCATATTGTCATAAAAATAAAGTACCTTTATTTTTAGTATAACTGTGTATTGTGTTTTCTTATGATATTGTGCATATGACACTAAGTGGTACTGTAGTAGCTTCACACGTCTCCTAGTTCAGCCTAAGCTGCTCTGCTAAGCTACCATTATCTATCAGCCTAAGCTGCTAGACACCCTATACACTAATAAGGGATAACTGGGCCTGGTGCAAGGTGCAAGTACCCCCTTGGTACTCACTACAAGCCAGTCCAGCCTCCTACAGACAGGCAAAAACAAACTGACATACATGTAAAAATGGGGGTAACATGCCAGGCAAGATGGTACTTTCCTATAGGGGAGCACTTGCGTTTTTGGTCCTGGGCTCAGCAGCCATACAGGGAAACCTACCAAACCCAGACATTTCTGAAAACTAGACACCCAAGGGAGTCCAGAGAGGTGTGACTTGCGTGGATCCCCCAGTGTTTTCTTACCCAGAATCCTCAGCAAACCTCAAATTTAGCTAAAAAAATCACATTTTTGCCACATTTCTGTGTGGGATCACCATACCGGGACCAATTTACTAACCAATGTTCCCCTCAGTCTCCTGGTAAAAATGATACCTCGCTTGTGTAGGTGGGTCAAGTGCCTGTGACAGGGAAGAGCCAAAAACATGTTGAAATTGAGGGGGAACCAAAGAGGGTCCAAAAGGGCAGTTTGAAAAAAAACATTTCTAGGCTGACAAGTGGGGCAGAATTTTTATCGGTATAGATGAGACAATGATGGGTGGTAGGAATTTTGTGGAATCCTGCAGATTCTGGAAGGTTCCATCACACAAATATGGAAAAAATGTGTGATTTCCGGCAAAGTTGGAGGTTTGCAGGGCATTGTGGGTAAGAAAATGGTGCGGTGTGCATGTGAAGCACACCACCCTGGACTCACCCAGATGTTTCGTTTTCAGATGTGTCTAGGTCTTGTGGATTTTTCTACATGGTAGCGTCCCAAAGTCCAAAAAGTGCAGCCCTCACCATTCAAAGTGGGGCGATTTTGAGAGTTAGCCAAGCTCTAATGGCCCAAATGTAAAACCAAAACCCAAAATAATCAAATGTCCTCTTACTTGCCATGGGATAAGATGTTTTAGTGTGTGAGGGGAGAGCTGAAAGACTGTTACCCCCTTCAGTTGGGGAGGGGACAAAACCATGCCCATACTGGTTGGTAGCCACCACCCCACTATTTTCTGTTTTTTTTAATTCCCTGACATCTAGTAGACTTTCTGCCCCCCCCCCCAGGGGTGTGGATCGGGGGTAATTGCCCCATCTGCCCACTGGTGGGCAGAACAACTTTGGCCCATTTATTTGGGGTCGGGGTATGGCCATACCCTACCCTCTTATTTTGAAAAAAAATCTTCCCTGGTGGGCTTTCTGCCCCCTTGGGGGCAGATGGGCTTTTAAAAAATAGGCCGATCTGGCCCCAAGGGGGGGGCAGATATGCCAAACAGTAATGTGCCCCCATGGGAGTGACCCTTGCCCACGGGGCTGCCCCCCCAAACAAAACACACACATACACACTGTAGGAGGCTGGCCTTGTTTGTAGTGGGTACCGTGGGTACTTACACCTTACACCAGGTCCAGTTATCCCTTATTAGTGAAATGTAGTAGTGTTCTAGCAGCTTAGGCTGATAGAGGTAGTTATAGCAGAGCAGCTTAGGCTGAACTAGGACACATGCAAAGCTTCTGCAATACCACTTATAGTTACACAGTACTTATACACAAGTAAAGACAGTACTCAGTGTTACCAAAAATGAAGGTAGTTTATTTGGGAGACACAAGGCCAAAAATATCTTAGAGGCAATACTCCTTCTGGAGGTAAGTATTATACACAATATATACACTAGACACCAAAATAGGGTAAGTAATTAGACATAGGATAGTGCAAACAATAGGAAATGCTATAGAATGGAAGGGGAGAAAATAGGTCTAGGGGCAGCACAAACCATATACTAAGCAAGTGGAATATGAATCACGAATTCCCCCCTAGACAAGTGTAGTGTGTAGAGAATTGCTGGGAGAGTAAGAATACAGCAAAGGTAAGTAAATTACCTCACCCCAGAGCCCAGTAAAGTAGGAATAAAGTCCTGCAAGTTTCCTTAGGACACACTACAAGTCGTGATTAGAGTTATTGCAAGAACCAAGCAAGACTGCAAACAACAAATGGTGGATTCCTGGACCTGAAGACCTGCAAAGGATGGAGACCAAGTCCAGAAGTCAGAAGAAGTTCCAGGAAGGACATGTTCTTGCCAACCCAGAAAAGGGTGCAAAATAAGAGGCCCCGGATGGACGAAGACTGCAGAAATGCACCCAAGGATGATGTCAGGGGGTTCTTGCATGATGCAATGGCTGTCCCACGAAGAGATGTTGGATGCAGGTAAGTTTTGGTGCTGGATTCATCCAACAAGCCTTGGTTCTGGCAAAGTCGCGTTTTGCATCAAAGTGGCGCTTTCTGAACCCAGGAGGTACCTGGGGGCCTCAACTCTGTGTGAGGAGAAAGAGGGGGCTCTCAGCACTTCATAGAGCCCTCAGTTAACCAGACAGCACCCCCTGGAGTCTCAAGACCCGGGGACAAAGGAGGTGCAAAATGTGGTTGGTGCAGCACTACAAAGGAAGGTCCCATGCCGCCGGAGGTCAACTCAGGGAGTAGAGCTTCGCAGGATAGAGTGCTGGGGACCTGCGCCAGGCTGTGTACGAAGGAATTTTGCAAACAGTGCACAGGGGCCTCAGGAGGTGAAGAAGATGCAGTGCATAGGGGTACTGTCATACTCAGGGAAGGCAAGCTCTTACCTCCTCCAAATTGGGACAGCAGGACCTCAGGACAGTCTGTGTCGAAGGGGTCCACTTCCTGTGTTCCAAGGAGCATGCTCGTCACCAGGAAAAGAGTCCAAGAGAACTTAGAAGGTGCCTGCAAGAGCAGGGAAGTGACTCCGTCACTCCATGGGAGATTTCTTTGGTCCTTCTGGGGCAGGTTGAAGACAGGGAGTCCCCAGAGCATGCACACCATGGAAACTGTTGCAGTTGCTGGCTGGAGCTGAAGGTGCAGATGAAAAGTAGCCCTTCTGAATACTTTGTTGCTGTTACAGCGGTTCCTGGAGCAGTCTCCGGTCGATCCAAGGTCAGAGGATGAAGAAGTATTTGCAGAGGATTCCTGCTGGAAACTTGCAAGTAGAATCTGAAGAGTAACCCACAGGAGAGACCCTAAATAGCCCTGAGAGGGGGATTGGCTACCTTATCAGGTATGAACCTATCAGGAGGGGTCTCTGATGTCACCTACTGTAACTGGCCACTCAGATGCCTCCAGAGTGTCCCCATGCCTTGGAAAACAAGATGGCTGAAGACTGGGACACACTGGAGGAGCTCTGGGCACCACCCCTGGGGTGGTGATGGACAAGGGAGTGGTACCTCCCCTTTCCTTTGTCCAGTTTTGCGCCAGAGCAGGGACTGGGGGTCCCTGAACCGGTGTAGACTGGCTTATGCAAGGAGGGCACCATCTGTGCCCTTCAAAGCATTTCCAGAGGCTGGGGGAGACTACCCCTCCCAAGCCTGTAACACCTATTTCCAAAGGGAGAGGGTGTAACACCCTCCTCCCAAAGGAAATGCTTTGTTCTGCCTTCCTGGGAGAGAGCTGCTCAGACCCCAGGAGGGCAGAACCCTGTTTGTGAGGTGGCAGCAGCTGTAGCTGCAGTGCAGGCCTCAGAGAGCTGGTTTGGCAGTGCTGGGGATCCATGGTGGAGCCCCCAGGATGCATGAAATTGGCTCCCCAATATCGGATTTGGAACGCGGGGACAATTCCATGATCTTAGATACCTTACATGGCCATATTCGGGGTTACTATTGTGAAGCTACATATAGGTATTGACCTATTTGTAGTGCACGCGTGTAATGGTGTCCCCGCACTCGCAAAGCACCGGGAATTGGCCCTGAACTACGTGGGGGCACCTTTGCCAGTGCAAGGGTGCCCTCATACTTAGTAACTTTGCACCTAACCTTCAGCAAGTGAAGGTTAGACATATAGGTGACTTATAAGTTACTTAAGTGCAGTGAAAATGGCTGTGAAATAATGTGTGCAGTATTTCACGCAGGCTGCAATGGCAGTCCTGTGAAAGGGTTTGTCTCAGCTCCTTATGAGTGGCAATAGAAATGCTGCAGCTCACGAGGATCTCCTGGAACCCCAATGCCCTGGGTACCTAGGTACCATATACTAGGGACTTATAAGGGGGGTGGAGTGTGCCAATTGAAGTTGGTAAATGAAGTCACTAGCCTATAGTGACAAATGTAAAAGCAGAGAGTGCATAAGCACTGAGGTTCTGGTTAGCAGAGCCTCAGTGACACAGTCAAGCACTACTGACAACACACACATTAAACCATAAATTATGAGCACTGGGGTCCTGACCAGCAGGATCCCAGTGAGACAGGCAAAAACATACTGACATACAGGTAAAAATGGGGGTAACATGCCAAGAAAGATGGTACTTTCCTACACACACACACACCAATCCCTAGTGCCTAAGTGGTTTCTGCCCCCCTCACCCCTGGGGGCAGATCGGCCTAATAGAAATAGGCTACCCTCCCTCCTGTGTTGTATGATCTTCATTATAGAACTAACATATCAAAGCATAATGTAGTGGACCTTGTGAAGTGCTCGCTGCCTTGACAAATGCCCATCCTACACAGTGCTTTCCTGCTTGCTGAGGCAGACCTAAAATGGATGGTAACGGGGAGTCTACTCCTCCAAAGAGTGGAAAAGTGATCAGGGGGCTATTGGGATGAAGGGGGCATTAAAGAATAACCTTAAAAGACACCATAATTGTTATGAGAAAGGAGAATAGGGTCATTTTTATTCCTTCACCGGTTTAATTATGTCTTAGCTGATGTTTAAATTGCAGAATTATGCAAAATTGCTCCATGTTAATGAAGACTTTCTGCTGCATCGCAGTACTTTGCAAAACCAATATAATTTAAATTCAACACTGTACACACAAACAGTGGAGATCTTCTGCCTCAAAGCAGCATGGAAACAAAATCTATTTCTGTAAGTATTCATGAGGAGGACGACAGGACAAAAATATTTCTGAAAAAGAACACGGTGAATTCAAAAATACCATTCAAAGTATCCCTTCACACTGTGGTGGTGTATGTGAAAAACATGGGTCTGCTGGGAACTTCTTCACAGGAAAACTTTTCTTACATACATCATTAAGGGCCAGATGTATCAAAGCTTTTTGCATTCGCAAACGGTGTGAATGCCCGTTTGCGAATGCAAAAAGCCATTTCAGAATGTATTAAAGGCATTCTGAAAGCAATTTTAAGGAATCGCTAAAATAGCGATTCCTTAAAATTGTGACCCTGTTTAGAGAGTCGCAAATTGCGACTCTCTAAATAAGAAATTGCGAATAAGGATTCCTTATTTGCGATTTCTAAGCACATGTAAGAAGCAATTCCTTAATGCGAATTGGGCATTAAGGAATCGCTATTTACCACCAAGTTGAACCATGTGCAAATTTTAAAAATGCATTTAAAATGCTTTTTAAAATGTACATGTAAAGCACATGGAGTGTCGTTAAGTGAAGTATATATAGTGTAGTGTCGTAAGGTGTATTGTTGTAGAGCAGAGTGTCGTACAGTGGAGTGGTGTGCAGTGAAATAGTCTACAGTGGAGTGGTATAGAGTGGAGTGGTGTAGAGCGGAATGGCGTACAATAGAATAGCGTACAGTGGAATGGCATAAAATGAATTAGTGTAGAGTGGAGTGAGGTACAGTGTAGTGATGTACAGTGGAATAGCATAGAGTGGAGTGGCGTAGAGTGGAGTGGCATACACTGGAATGGCATAGAGTGGAGTAGCATACAGTGAAGTGGCATAGGGTGGAATAGTGTAGAGTGGAGTGGCCTAGAGTGCAGTTGCGTACATTGGAGTAGTATACAGTGGGGTAGCATAGAGCATAGTGGCATACAAGACAGAAGTTCTCATCTTCGGCAAAAACACTGCCCTCTGGAATGACTCCTGTTGGCCGTCGAAGGTCAGTCCCTTCCCCATACCTAAAGAACACACCGGCAACCTTGGCATCATCCTAGACAGCAAGCTCTCCATGAGACGTCAGGTCAACTCTGTTGTCTCAGCCTTCTTCCATATGCTTCGCATACTCCAGAGAATTCTCCAGTGGCTACCCATCAACACAAGAAAGACAGTCACTCATGCACTCATCACCAGCTGTCTTAACCACAAGAACACACTGGATGCCGGTACCACCACCAAACTAATGCAAAGGCTCCAATCAATACAGAACGTGGACACAAGACTGATTCCCGACCTGCCCAAGAGATCCCACATCTCCCAGCACCTGAAAGACCTCCACTGGCTTCTGGTCAAGAAGAGATGCCACTTCAAGCTCCTCACCCACACCTACAGAGCCCACCAGGGACCTGCCTACCTGAACCAACCCGCATAGAGTGGAATAGTGTAGAGTGTAGTGGCATAGATTGGAGTTGCTTACAATAGAATAGTGTAGACTGGAGTAGCATAGAGTGGAGGGGCGAACAGTGGAGTGGTGTAGAGTGGAGTGGCATAGAATGGAGTGACATAGAGTGGAATAGCGTAGAGTGGAATTGCATATTACTTTAGTCAATCCAATTAACAAACTCACATATCCTCCACTCAAATTAACTCATACTAATACCCTACTCCTATTTCCCTATACTAATCCACCACTAATTCTTCTTGGGTTCCAGGGTAGTGTGCTACTCGCGATAAGCGCTTCGACACCTCATCAGGGGTAGTAAGCGCTATATAAATACACTTACAATACAATACAATATAGTGGAATGGGGTACAGTGGAATAGCATACAGTGGAGTGGTGTCCAGTGGAGTGACCTAGACTAGAGTGGCATAGAGAGGAATAGCGTACAGTGGAGTGGTGTACAGTAGTGTTAAGTACAGTAGAGTGATGTATTGTGGAGTGGCATTGAGTGGAACAGCATTCAGTCCAGTGACCTAGAGTTGAATAGCGTAGAGTGGAATTGAATGCAGTGGAATTGGGCACAGTGGAATAGTGTACAGTGGAGTGGCATACTGTGGACTGACGTAGACTGGAGTGGCATAGGGAGAAATAGCGAACAGTGAAGTGGAGTGGCGTACAGTTGAGATATGTACAGTAGACTTGCATAGAGTGGAGTGGCATAGAGTGAAGTGGTGAAAGCTGGAGAGGCATAGAGTGCAGCGGCATAGAGTGAAATAGCATAGAGTGGAGTGTTGTAGAATGGAGTGGGGTAGAGTTGAATGGGAGTGTAGTGGCATACAATGTAAAGTGTGGAGTGGCATAGAGTGGAGTGCTGTAGAATGAAGTGGCATTTAGTGGAGAAGCGCATAGTGGAGTGGTGTAGAGTAGAATAGCAATGGGTGTAGTGGAGTACAGTGGAGTGGCGTTTAGTGGAGTGGCATAGAGTGGAATAGCATTCAGTGGGGTAACGTAGAGTGGAGTGGCTTAGAGAGGAGTGACCTAGAGTGGAGTAGCATAGAGTGGAGTTGCACATATTGTAACAGGGTACACTGTAATAGCGTACAGTGTAATAGCATACAGTGGAGTGATGTAGACTCATTAACATACAGCTGAATAGCGTACAGTAGATTTACGCACAGTAGAGTGGTGTAGAGTGGAGTGGTGTAGAGTGGAGTGGCGTAGAGTCGTGTGGTGAAGGCTGGAGTGGCATAGTGTGCGCTGAGTTTAGTGGTGCACAGTGGAGTCGTGTATAGTGGAATAGCATAGAGTGGAGTAGCGTGGAGTGGAGATGCGTACATTGGAGTGGCATAGAGTGGAGTGTTGTACAATGTAATAGCGTACAATAGGTGTGGTACAGTGGAGTGGTGTAGAGTAGAGTGATATAGAGTGGAGTGGTGTAGAGTGGAGTGGCATAGAGTGGAATAGCGTAAAGTGTAATGGGTAGACTGGTGTTGCTTACAATGGAATAGCATAGACTGGAGTGGCATAGACTGGAGTGGCATAGAGTGGATGGGCATACAGTGGAGTGGCATAGAGTGGAATGGCATAGAATGGAGTGGCCTAAAGTGTACTAGCGTACAGTGGAGTGGAGTGGAGTAGAGTAGATTGGTGTACAGTGGAGTGGTGTAGAGGTGGGTGGCGTACAGTAGATTAGAGTAGGATGGAGTGGCATGTAGTGGAGTGTCGTATAGTGGAGTGGTGTAAACTGGAATATCCTACAGTGTAGAGACGTAGAGCATAAAGTGGAGTGGCAGAGAGTGGTTTAGCTTGGAATGTAACAGAGTAAAGTGGAGTTGCGTACATTGCAACAGCGTAGAGTGGAGTGGCCTAGAGTGGACGGGTGTACAATGGAGTGGCATACAGTGAGAGTGTCCAAGAATGGGATGGCAGAGTGTAATAGTGTAGAGTGGAGTGGTGTAGAGTGGAGTGGTGTAGAGTGGACTGGCGTAGAGTGGATTAGCATAGGGTGGAGTGGCATATAGGGGAGTGACATAGAGTGGAATGACGAAGACTGGAATAGTGTACTGTGTAGTGGTTTAGAATGGAGTGGCATAGAGTGGTCTGCCGTACAATGGAGTGAGGTAGTTGAAACAGACGTAGCGTAAAAGTGGGTCAATGGATGTTGTATTTTGTACACAAACACACACACACACACACACACACACACACACACACACACACACACACACACACACACACACACACACACACACACACACACACACACACACACATATATATATTTTGACTATTTTTAGCAACCTTAAATAGTTTTGACTACCTAGTAAAACTTTAATACAGTTGCCACTATGTAGTTATACATGAGTCAGAGATTTGATAGGAAGAGAGTTTATTGTTTTGCTAATAACTTTGGCACCACTTGACGGTCTCAAGAAACTTTCTAAAAAAAAAAGTTCATCCACCTCTGCTCCTTTGTGGAAATATTTGGGGTGATCTGTCAAATGGGGGCTGAGAAATAGGGGAAAAAGGGAAGGGAGTACCAAAACCCTTTTCCCCATGCAATTCCCCCTTTCCATAGGAACAATTAGACAATGATACAGAGAAAAAGGACCCCTCAAGGTTAAAGAACAGGTTCTAGACCTTGCATTACCAAGTTTCACATGTAGTCTAGCACTCGGGGAGGGGTACATACATGGTTACCATGCCAGGGACATTCCTGTCCCAGCATACACAGATTTTTAAAAGGAAAACTGGGACAAAAAGACGGGTGTCAGGAGCCCAGAGAGGGCCCATTAATTTTTAACATTACAGTCCTAGGGCCTGATTTAGATCTTGGCTGAGGGGAATACTCTGTCACAAATGTGACAGATATCCCGTCCACCGTATTACAATCCCATTATATTCTATCTGGATCGTAATAAGCGGACGGGATATCTTGTGACGGAGTTTTCCCTCCACCGAGATCTAAATTAGGCCCAATGCTTTTGTAAGGAAGAAAATCCTTGCATGACAGAGAAAGTGCCTCTGGTTTGACTGTCTGGCTTTTCCTGTGCCTTTCAACTGGTAAATTTAACGGTCTAGTGTGTATATATTTGAGTGTGAAGGCTCTTGTATGGTGGAGTGTAGCTACAAAGCAATGGAGTGCTGAACGATGGGCGCAGACAAAGAGTTACCATTCCTGGTCATTTGTACAGAGGTAGGTGGAGGGTACATCACTGGTCAGAGCTCACTGTAGGGGCTCCATGAGTTTTGTTGATGTTCCTTCTAAGGGTTTCACCCAATTATGATTACCTGAGTATGATGATAGGCTGTTAAACAGTGTTGGCGAACTGGCTAAAAAAAGCAGTAACTAAGTTGCAAAAGGGGCAACCTTTTTTTACTATTTAATTCAATTCAGTGGAGCATTCAATAATAAACATATGTTTTCAGGGAAGTTGATTAATTACGAAACAGAATCGACAGCTGTGAAAATCCCATATGTCTCTCGGCCTGCTCGTAGGTGGGATCAAAAGTAGCACATGTCCAACTGTTACTAGCAATCCGATAAGTCATGCAATAAAATTTTCATCGCAGGTGGGTTTACCCTCCCCAATGGCAAGCCACCCACTTCTTTCACAGCAAGAAGGTGATAGACACAAAGGGCTAGATTTACAAGGAACTGGCACAGCGCAGCGCTGCGCCACAATTGGCGGCACCACCCTGCGTCAGTTCTGAAATGCAGGGATGCACAGTATTTACAAAAATACACGCCATCCCTGTGTTTCTCCTAGCGCTAGAGCTAAATTTAGCTGTCAATGCAGGCATCCTTGCACCATAGTACAAGGATGTCTGTGCTGAAGGGAATGATTGTTTTTGTTCAGAAAGGTGTCCCTTCCTGCACTTAAACAACCTACAATGGCAATTTGGCACTTCTATATGTGCTGCAGAGAAGTAGCAAATTGTCATTATTGAGTGATTGTTTACGTGCAGGAAGGAGCACCTTCCTGCACATAAACAATCATTCATGACGTTTTGCTCTTTTTATGTGTGCTGCAGAATGCAGCACCTATGGAAACATCAAATAAAAGGAGAAATAAAAATATTCCTCCTCTTTGTGCCATGTGCGTAGTTTTTGGTGCTGCCCCAGATTTACAAATTCTTGTAAATCTGGGGCAGCATCAGAAGTAATGGGTGTTGCGGTGGAACGCCCACAGCAACACCAATTGCATGCTCCTCTGACTCAGAAAACTGGGTCGGATGAGCCCATATTTACAAGGCGGTGATAAGCCACAAAAAGTGGCTTAGCACCGCCTTGTAAATATGGCGCAGTGCACAGCGCCACTGCAGCGTAACAAAAAGTGTTGCTTCGATGGCACTAGGGGCTTGTAAATATGCCCCATAGTGGTGCTCTTCCTGTGATATATGTAGAGTGCAGCCCAACAAGGCTAGTTTATGTGAGGGTGTCACCGCTATACCAGTCATTTCAGAGAGTCTGGAATTGTTGAGACCAATAGGTGGGGACAGGGGGGGACAGCCAGGCACAGTGGATAAAATCTGCTTCAGTGGTGACGCACTGTGTACATCTGGAGTCTGGGCGTAGTCTCCAAGCACATAGTGGTAGCCGGGTGCGGTATACCCTGTGTAGGAACTTAGAGTGGACTAGCCAAAGCTGGCCATTTGGGATGAGAGCCTCAATCTGCTTTTCAGCAGAAAGCCCATTCCTTGGGGCCATTGTTTGTCCTAAACCACCCCCCTCATGCTTCCCTCATCACCGGTGTTATGATCGGGGCATTAGCCTGTATTGTTGTATATAAGCGAGTAACCAGGTGTCTGCAGGATCCCGCAGTTACCAGGACTGTCAACGCCTGACATTCAGGGGGCGCATGCAGAATGTCGGGATAATGTTATTTACATTTTGCACGTATCTGTAGATATAGAAATGAATCCAGGGCTGTGCCCTCCTCTGGGCTTGCACGTCAGAGCCAGGTGTAAACTTACCACCCAGGATCAGATCCCCCAAGGACTTCACATCTCATGTGGCTGGTCTGGCCAATGAGTTCGAGCCCAGGGCTCTTAGCGACAGAGGAAAGTGTGTGTGGACCTGACGTGGTGAGTATAACCTATCACTACCATCACGCTTGATTATGCCCTCCCGTGCACTCTGCGTGTTTACCACCCTGTGGATTTCCGCACGCTTACGCCTCGGCAACTGCCCTATAGCATAAGTGGGAGGAAAATGGGATTTTAGAAGATTCTCTGGGAATAGAAGGACAGGAAAGACAGGACATTTTTGAAAGCTTGCCTAAAATTGAACAAGAAAAAGAAGACGAAGAGTTAGATGAGTATGAGGAGGCAGTGAAACATCCAGGAAATCATTTCAATAAACTTAATCATTTCAAAAAATGAATCTCATTGTTAGAAGGCACACACGTTTGTTTTCTATGAAACAGTCTGGATCTGAGTCTTTTGACATGTATGTGGCATCTTTACGTGTTTTGGCAGTCAAGAGTGAATGTGGTAACTTAACAGATCAGCTGGTAAGGGATCAGTTAGTCACCAAATGTTTTAATAAGAGAATCCAAGAATGCCTTCTCATCTAAAGTTTTCCCTTTACCTATTGACATTGACAATAGCACTCAGGATTCTAAAGAATAATTCAAAGTGCTCAGTAAAAACATCAGATGACACGTTTCTTTTGTCACGACCAAGACACCTAGAATGTCTATGTTTCCATTTAGAACTTTTTCACAAGAGCAAAGCAGAGCGTCAACTAATTACTCAATCACATTATGCCTCTTCCAAGCAGTATAATGCCTTAAACAAGCACTTACAACGCAATAATTCTTGCATTTGCTTGAGTAAGAGCTATTGGGGTTGTAAATACATAACTGGACTTTTCTTGCCTCATAAGTTGCTCAACCCTGCCGCATAATGTGGTCCTCTCTGCCACATAATTCCAGTTGCCCTGCATATAACAGGCCAACCGCAATGGAGCCCTGTTTGGCTTCACTAAGTGGGAGGCTTCAGTTAAAGTTTTACCTTCACACTTAGTCGTTTTCTTGAAGATTTTTCCTCAACTGGGACGAATTCACACGTTGAATCCAACATTGCTGGAGCCCCCTTCAGATATACTGCGCGGAAGGCCTCCGTCAAGTTTTCTATGTTTGGACTTAGCAACTTTTTAGGGATGGAAATCTTTGTCTGGGACCAAGTTGAAAGTTGAAGCCGACCTCGATGGAGGCCTCCTCAGATACCCTGCACAGGAGGCCTTGGTCAATCTTTTACTTTCGGACTTAGACACTTTTCTGGAGATTTTCTTACCTAATGTCGGACAACCCTCCTCAGCAAGCTGATTTAAATGTGACATCATCGGATTGCCTTTCCATGAGCCCCCGGTCAAATCCTGGAAGTCTGGGGCTCTGGAGCTTTTCCGCGGGACAAACCTGGTCAGTCCGGGCCAAAGTTGGCCAGCTTGACTCACTACGTCGGGTAGGCCACTTATGGAGCTTTTTTCCAAAGTTGCTAGAAACCACTTCCAGAAGTACTTTGCTCCTTGGGATTTAGGACTCCAACTCCCAGAATGCACCTGGTTCAAATCCTAAAATGATCACTGGCCACTGGTCAGCTGGGCTATTTTTGCAGGACTCGATGAAGGGGTCTATAGTCATCTCCTTTCTACCTGTAGCTTACAAGGAGTCCCTTCTTGAGGTTGTAGAAGTAAGGAAAAGCCAAAGTGTGCAGCTAGTGCAGTCCTTCTGAGCACAGTGTGCACGTGTACGCCAGGGGTCCATCTGGGCAGTCCTTCTTTGTCTTGTTTTGTTACAGTAGAGATCTGAAGTGTAGAGCAGCTCTGCTATTTTTGTCCTTACTCCTGGGGTGGAAAGCAGGCGGGTGCTCCTGTCTAATCACGTGCCGGCCACCTCTCTCTTGAGTGACCACTTCCTGGGAGTTGTGGCAAAAATCAATCCCAGGGAGCAACATTCCTCCAAAATCCAAGATGGCAAAAATTCTATCTTAGATTTTAGATCTAACTGAGTCCACCCACTGGTGTAGCTACGTTTCCCTTAATACACCCCTTTCCAGCCCTATCTTAATCTAATCGGGGGCACCTGGCTGTCTGGGGCTGCTGGAAATGGGGGAGGTCCAGTTGCTGTCCCAAATGTCCTTCCCTCTTTTGAAGTCCGGTTCGGCTGCTCTCCCCCCATTCTGTTCAAACATCTGCTGAGGCAGAGCTCCTCCACCAGATGCTTCCTTTGTTTCAGCCCAGGCTACTTAACACCTCATCGAGGCAGCCTGGCTCAATCTGCCAGAGGCTGACCAATTAGAGAAGGGCACTACAGGGCTGAAGTTGGTAACTTTTAGTAAGATCAATCAATCAGTTTTTATAAAGCGCAACAACTCACCTGTGAGGGTCTCAAGGTGCTGGTGGAGGGTCTGTCCTCATTCGAAGAGCCATGTTTTGAGGTTCTTCCTGAATATGGTGAGTGATGGGCTTTGTCTGAGATGCGTGGGTAGGTTGTTCCAGTTCTTGGCTGCGAGGTAGGTGAAAGATCTTCCTCCTGTGGTCGTTTTCAAGATGCGAGGAATGGTGGCTAGTGCCTGCTGGGTAGAACGGAGTGGTCTGGCAGGGTTATGGAAAGAGATGCGATGATTCAGGTAGGCCGGTCCGATGTTGTGAAGGGCCTTGTAGGTGTGGGTGAGTAGTTTTAAGTTGATTCGCTTCTCCACCGGGAGCCAATGGAGGAGTCTCAGGTTTTGGGAGATGTGCTCCTGGTGGAGGAGGTTCAAGATCAGTCTGGCTGCAGCGTATTGTATGAGTTGCAGTTTTCTTTGTTGTGGTGTGGCATAGAGTGCAATGCCGTAGTCGAGCTTGCTGATGACTAAGGTGTGGGTGACTATCATGAGGCAGTCGTCCATGATCCATTTGAAGATTTTGTGGAGTTGGCGGAGGGTGTGCCAGCAGAAAGAGGTGACTGCATTTACCTGTCGGGTCATTGTTAGGGAGAAGTCAAGGATGATTCCCAGGTTGCGGGTGTGGTCAGTCAGAGTAGGCGGGATGCTGAGTGATGTGGTCCACCAGGAGTCATCCCAAGCTTAAGTTGAGTTTCCGAAGATGATGAGCTCGGTCTTCTCTGATTTGAGCTTGAGGCAGCTCTACCTCATCCAGACGGCAACGGCTTTCATTCTGATGTGAAAGTTCCACTTTGTCTGGGTCTTCAGTGAGGGATCTGATAAGTTGTGTGTCATCGGCGTCTGACACGATGTTCATTCTGTGGCATCTGATGATGGCTGCAAGTGGGGCCATGTAGATGTTGAAGAGCGTTGGGCTCATGGAGTATCCCTGAGGGACTCCACAGCTGACTTCTGATGGTCTGGATATGAAGGGTGGGAGCCTGACTCTCTGTGCTCCTCCGTTGAGGAAGCAGTGAATCCTCTGTTCCGTGGATTTCTACGTCGTGGAGTCTGGTGTATAAGGTGCTGTGGGAGGCCATGTCGAAGGCTGCTGAGAGGTCGAGGAGTCTGGGGATGTCATCAGTGGCTGCAAGAAGAGCTGTCTCTATGCGGTGGTTGCTGCGGAAGCCAGACTGGGAGTATCCAGAGAGTTGTCTTTGATAAATTGTCACAGCTATGAGTTTATGGCTTTTTCCAGGACTTTGGCTGGGTAGGGTTGTAGCAAGATGAGCCAGAAATTCTTTAGCTCTCATGGGTCGGCTGTGGGTCTCTTCAGGAGAGGACGGACTTCGGCATGTTTCCAATATTGAGGAAGGTGGCTGTTTTGATAGAGCAGTTCAGTGTCTTGCTGAGTTTGGGGGCGATGGATGCACTGGCTCTGTTGTAGATGTGGTGAGGACAGGGGTCTGTGGGAGCTCTGGAGTGAATGCTGTTTGAGTCTCTTCTGTGGTGAGAGTGAACCAGCTGTGGACAGTTTGGGTGGGTTCTGGGGGCTGGGTTGGTCATAGGTTCAGATGCTGGGCAGGTTCTGTGGGAGGAAGCTGTCATATATGTCATTAATCTTGCAGTGGAAGAAGGTGGCTAGTTTGTCGCAGAGGTCTTGCGATGGGGGGATGTTGGTGGCTTCAGAGGAAGGATTGGTGAATTTGTTGATTAAAGCGAAGAGTTCTCTTGTGTTGTGCAGGAGAGTGTTGATGCGGTTCAGAAGTGCGGCTTTTTTGCGTTCTTGATGCGTCAGTGATTGGTGGCATTGACTGCTCTGAAGGAGGCGAGGTCTTTGCTGGTTTTGCTGTTTCTCCATTTCATCTCTAGGCGCCTGCAAGTGCACTTGGATTGTTGGAGTTCGGTGGTGAGCCAGCTGGCTCTTTTTGGGATGTGCTTGACCGAAGTTGATCGGAGGGGGGCTAAGGGGTTGGTGCATTCGGTGATCCAGGCGTTAAGGGTTGCATGCTGCGGTGTTGGCGTCGTCAGCGGGGGTGATTTGGCAAGGGTTGTGGTGTAATTTCGTTCCATTTCCTGTGCGGGCCCTGGGGACATGGAGGCGGCTGTTGGGTGTGGTGATGGCGAAGAGTAGGCAGTGATGGTCGGTCCAGTCTGGGATGCAGATATTCTTGATGGTAATCCTGTTGCTTGAGGTGAAAATGGAGTCTAGCGTGTGCCCTGCAGCGTGTGTGGGCGAGGTGATTAGTTGTTAGAGTCCAAGGGGGTGAGATTGTCAAGTATGGCGAGAGAGTTCTAAAACTCTTTCCCTGTTCAAGTTATATTAAATTCAACAGTGACAAGTTGTTGAATGTATTATAACTTTTAATTTGATACTAAACTTGCTATATTTAGCTCGTTCATATGGAAAATAAGACTTTATTATTTTAAAATAAAGTCTTTCCATGTTAGCCTATGGAGCTACAGTGGGGAAAAACGAATGTGGTTATTTTTCCCTCACCAGCGCTTCTAAGACATCTTGTATAAAGTCCCTGCTTATAGTTACACTGCATCCAACCCTGGGGACACTTAGGGCATACCTTAGGGGTGACTTATATGTAACAATAAGGAAGCTTAGGACTTTGGAAGTACTTTTAATTCCAAAGTCGAATTTGGGGTTAATTTTAACTTAAAAGCAGAAAGCAAGGCATGCCTGCCTTCAAAATGACACTGGGTATCACAGCAGTGCATCCATTGGTGTACTATCTATGCTGGGATCCCTAAAACCTACATGCCCTACCATATACTTATAGGTAAGTTGGTACGGCCAATTATAATTAGCCTAATATGCATATTCCATTTTACACAGAGCACTGGCCCTGAGAGTGGTTGGCAGTGCCCAGGGCACAGTCAGTCAATCAATCAATGAATCAATATATTTATAAAGCGACCTACGTACCCGTTAGGGTTTCAAGGCGCTAAGGGGAGGGGGGCGCTGCTACTGGTCAAAGAGCCAGGTCTTGAGGAGTCTTCTGAAGGTGAGTAGGTCCTGGGTTAGTCGCAGGTTGGTTGGGAGAGTGTTCCATCTTTTGGCGGTGAGGTAGGAGAAGGATCTGCCTCTGGATGTCTTTCCGTGGATGCGGGAGATGTTGGCGAGTGCGAGGTCTGCAGGGAAGAGCTGTCGGGTGGGGGTGTGGAAGTTGAGTCTGTTGTTGAGGTAAGCAGGTCCGGTGTTGTGGAGTGCTTTGTGTGCGTGGGTGAGGAGCTTGAATGTGATTCTCTTGTCAATGGGAGCCAGTGGAGTATTCTTAGGTGGGGAGTGATGTGGTTGCGGCGAGGTACGTTGAGGATCAGTCGGGCGGATGCGTTTTGGATGCGTTGGAGGCGCCGTAGGTGTATTGTCGGGATGCCTGTGTATAGTGCGTTGCCGTAGTCTAGCCTGCTGCTGACGAGGACCTCTGTTACTGTTTTTCTTGTGTCTGTTGGGATCCACTTGTAGATCCTGCGGAGCATGCGGAGAGTATTGTAACAGGAGGAGGAGACTGCGTTGACCTGTTTTGACATGGAGAGGGAGGAGTCGAGGATGAAGCCCAGATTGCGTGCGTGGTTGGTCGGTGTTGGTGGGGTTCCTAGAGATGTTGGCCACCAGGAGTCGTCCCAGGCGGAGGGATTGGGTCCGAGGATGAGAACCTCCCTCTTGTCCGAGTTCAGTTTCAGGTGGCTGTTTCTCATCCATTCGGCAACGGCCTGCATTCCCTCGTGGAGGTTGGACTTGGCGGTGTGTGGGTCCTTGGTGAGGGAGAGGATGAGCTGGGTGTCGTCAGCGTAGGAGATGATGTTGAGGTTGTATCGGCGGACTACTTGTGTGAGCGGTGCTATGTAGATGTTGAATAATGTTGGGCTGAGGGATGAGCCCTGGGGTACGCCGCAGATGATTTTGGTGGCTTTGGAGCGGATTGGTCAGTAACCACCAGTATCAGTCAAAAGGGTTGGCGGTGACCAGGGCAAAAAGGAGGACTTTTGTACACTAATGCAGTGTAACCATATATGTAGTCCCTAGAGGGTGTAGTGCCTTACACATTTTCAGGCTTGGGTGGCCTACTGCAATACTATTACAAACAAGGCCTTTAAAACACAAACTACTCCCAGTTGTAAAACAAAAGTCCCAGACATGAGAGAGCTTAAAAAGGCATTGAATTGTGGGAGAGGTTACTATTTTGGAGTCTCCCCAACTAGTGTGGGGACCCAGAGATGACATAGACAGAACAAGCGTGTTGTGCTGAACAGTTTGGAGGTGGTCCCATCGTCGAAGGACCACCACAGGCTAAGTTATGGGCAAAAATGTTCTGAAAAAGAAGTGTCCCGCAAAGAAACTTTGGAGCAAGTTTTCTAAGTGCAGTGAATATTGTAGTATTGGCTCTCCTGATGTGCTGGAGAGCTACTTTCAATATTTCTGTCTTTTTTCTGTGTTAAATGCTCCAATGTGTATATTTTTCAACTGGTAAATTTTTTAAGTGGTAGTCATGTAAAATGCTCCTCAGATCGAGGTCGCGCAATATGAAACTTTACGAAGTCATGTAAAGCACTCTTCCAATCAAGTTTGCGCTATATGACACTTCATGTCCTCCTGTGAAGTACTCCTCCAATTGAGTTTGCTCTACATGAATCTTTAAAAAAAAAAATATGAAATTAATTAAAAAGAACCCCCCCCTTCAGCTTTCAACCATTGTGCACAAACACTACAAAGAAACAGCAGCACGCCCAAAACAAGGGAGAGGAAGAAACAACATACTGCCACGCAGCGCGAAGCGGCGAGGCAAAAGACAAAAGTTGTGTGCCACACTAAGGTATATGGCTAATTGTGCAATAATCCATGTAACAGGGTCAGTCTCTAAGGCGTTAACCAAGCAGCCTCAAGGCGGGACAAATGTAAAGCATTTACCTACGAAATCAAGGGAATTTTGAAAGGCAAGCAAAGGAATGAATAAAAGTGATGGGCGTAAGATGGGCGATGTAGATTACAATATGTCGAGAGACAGCACTTGTGCGCTGCCTAGGCTCGACCGAAGAAGGAATGTAATACATGTAGGGCCTGATTCACAAAGGTAAAGTGAGACCAAAAGTCCAAGTTTAGACCTGGAGTCTAAGTTTAGACTTAAAATCTAACTTCACACCTGAAGTCCAACTTTACACCTGAAGTCTAAGTTTAAACCAAAAGTCTTTTTGGTATTCACAAACATAAGTTACTACTTGCAAATTTCCTAGTAGTAATCTTACTACTAGTAACTCTACTGCTAATTTTACCTTTGTGAATGCAGAAAAGTATTAAATTAGACTTCTGGTCGAAGTTTGACTTTAGGTCTAAACTTAGACTTCAGGTGTCAAGTTAGACTTCAGGTGTAAACTTAGATTTCAGGTGTAAAGTTAGACTTTAGGTCTAACTTAGACTTATAGTCTAAATTTAGACTTTTGGTCTAACTTTACCTTTGTGAATCAGGGTTGTAGTGTTTTAGGTCATGTGCCAGAGTTTTCAGGGTTTTTGCAATTTCTTCCTGTACAGCAGAGGTATGCAATTGTGTTAGTGGATTTTGTTTTCAAGTGGATAGAGGTTAGATTTGTACAAGAACCGCATATGACGAGTGGTATAATTCTTTTTCTGACATTTTTGCCAGGGAGAGTTTTTATTCTAAGTTAATCTTTGATAATGGAATGCAATTAATCTCAAAGGAAATTAGTGGTTTTAATTGGCACTGGCATAAATAAATAAAGAGTCATAATAGAGTGTGTGAGAGAAGAATACCTGAGTAGTACTAATGTTGAAGAGTTGGTAAGAGATGTGCTTTTAGCTCATCGGACTACTCTAAACAAAGACATGTGCGTCACCCCTTTTTGTGCACTCAGGAGCAGGAGGCCTTTTGATTTCTTGAGCCCAGCATGGTTGTGCAGATCTAGAGGTTTTGCTTGTGAATTTTTTCCTGGGCATTCAAAGATAGATTCTTTGTTTGAAAAGATTCTGGAACACCATATTAGAAGCAAAAGCAGGTTTGCTTCCATCAAACAAATCACAAAGTTAGAGACCTATAAAGGTGATAACGTGAGGTTGAGGCTACCAAAACCATTGGTGATACGGGGGAGGGAAGATTAATTGGTCTGTGGATTGTGCAAGAAGTGAGTGAAAATCCCAGTGCAGTTAAGTTATCCAATGGTCAGTGGTGGAATTGTGAAAGGGTTGTGAAAGTGAGTGACTAGTGAGCCAAGGCTACTTTGGGTAGAAGGTGTCAAGGGTCAAAGTTTAACCAGAATGTTGATAGTGAATTTTCTGATGACTAATCCCATAGTTCTGAGTTGAATCAACCTCGTCTCTTTAGGCGTGGAGAGTCATTCAGAGAAAGGTCGGTACCTGCCAAGCATCAAGATTATCTTATGCATTTTATTTCTGTCTTTTTTTTGGTTGTGGTTGACTACTGCTGCTAACTTTGTTTTTTGCTTTACATTTTATTTTCACTTTGATTACCAAAAATGTTTGTTTTGTTGTTATTGGAAGAGGGGAGGTGTGTTGTGTCCTTCATTTTGCTGGAGATTCTACATTGCAACCCTGGTGTGGAATTCTCTGCAAACACCTAAGGAGCATTTGTTTTAGTGAGGGTCGGACCACTTACTAATAACACAACCCCAAGTGAATGATTTCACAATTGTGTACTTAAACACACTATATTTTCAACCCAATCAGTTGTAGATTAGGTGTATACGGTCCTGAAGAATTCCCTTAATCAACCATTACTTATCAACGACAAGAAACATGTTCTCCCCTTTCTGTTTTTAAACACTTTATTTGAACTGTGAAGGATCATTATCTCATACACCGCTGCATATTGTTTTTCTCATGACAAGAGACATCAGCTGTAGGAAAGTGCCACTGTTGGCATGGTTACCACCACACTTTTTGCCTAGCGTTGATACCACTATTGATTGAATGTGTGCTGGGACCCTGCTAACCAGGCCCCAGCACCAGTGTCATTTTCCTAAAACTGTACCTTTATTTCCACAATTGGCACAGCCCTGGCACACAGTTAAGTCCCTTGTAAAAGGTACCCGGGCTACCAAGGGCCCTGTGGCCAGGGGGTCTATAGGGGGCTGCATCATGTATTATGCCACCCTAGGGAACCCAGCCAGTGGAGATGCCCGCCCCCTGGATGAGCCCCCGCTTTTGGCAGCAAGTCCAGAGGGATAATGAGAAAAACAAGGAGGAGTCACCCCCTCAGCGTGGCCACCGCTAAGGTGTCCAGAGCTGAAGTGACCCCCTCCTTGAGTAATCCTCCATCTTGTTTTGGAGGAGTAGGACCCCCTGTGATAAGGATGTGCCCCCCTCCCCAGAGGGAGTGGGCACAAGGAGAGTGTAGCCACCCTCAGGGACAGTAGCCAATGGCTACTGCCCCCTGACCCTAACACACCCCTAAATTTAGTATTTAGGGGCGCCCCTGAACCCAGATCATCAGATTCCTGACGACCTACAGAGAAGAAGGACTGCTTAGCTGAAAAACTCAGTATAGAAGAAGGAAGAAGACAACTGCTTTAGCCCCAGCCCTACCGGCCTGTCTCGAACTTCAGAGAACCTGCACCAGTGATGCACCCTGCGGGCCCAGCGGCCTCTGCCGACTCAGAGGACTGCCCTGCACCTAAGAAGGATCAAGAACACCCGTGGACAGCGGACCTGTCCAACCAAGAAAGAAGAAACCATATTTAAAGGGACTCCCACCTCACTCTAGAAGCGTGAGTCCCCACCACTCTGCACCTGATGCCCCTGGCCCGCGTCCAGAGAAACCAACGACCCAGAGAGGATCCCCGGGCGATTTCAATGACGTGTCCACCCTGGGCTGACCTCCCTGCACCCCCACGATGATGCCTGCAGAGGGAATCCTGAGGACCCCCCCCTGACCACGACTGCCCGGGACGAAGATATCCGATGCCTGGAGAAGCACTGCACCCGCAGACCCCAGGCCCGTGAGAAACCGACCACTGGTGCAGAAGTGACCAGCAGGCGGCCCTCACCCTTGCCAATTCGGTGGCTGGCCCGGGAAGCCCCCCTTGTCCCTGCCTGCAACGTCTGAGTGACCTCAGGGTCCCTCCATTGAATCCTATTGAAAACCTGATGCCCTGTTTGCCCACTGCAGCCGGCCGCCCCTGTGCCGCTGAGGGTGTGGTTTCTGTGCTGACTTGGGCCCCCCTGATACTCTATAACCCCCCCCTGGTCTGCCCACCGACAACACAGGTACTTACCTGCAAGCAGACTGAAACCGGAGTACCCCAGTCTCCATAGGCGCCCATGGTATTTTGGCTTCTGTTTGACCTCTGCACGTGACTGGCCCTGTGTTGCTGGTGATCAGTGTTTGGGGTTATCTTGAACCCCCAGTGGTGGGCTACCTACGCCCCGGAGACTAAACTTGTAAGTTGGTTACTTACCTCACAAACTGTATTGTACTTACCTCCCACAGGAACTGTTGAAAATTGCAGTGTCTACTTTTAAAATAGCTTTTTGCCATTTTAATGAAAACTGTGTACAATATTGAAATAATCCAAATGGTTGAACTTACCTGTGCAAAGTAACTTTCATTTAATGTACTCACCTGTTAAATTAATCTTGTGGTTCTAAAAATAAATTAACAAAATAATATTTTTCTATATTAAAACCTATTGGCCTGGAGTTAAGTCATTGAGTGTGTGTTATCACTTATTGCTGGTGTGTGTTCAACAAATGTTTAACACTACCTTCTGATAAACCTAACTACTTGACCACAATACCACAAATAGAGCATTAGTATTATCTATTATTGCCTCTGTCAAGCCTTTTGGGGAATCCCTGGACTCTGTGCACACTATGGCGGTCATTACAACATTGGCGGTAAAAGCTGCTTACCGCCGTGCAGAACACCGCCAACACACCGCCGCGCCCGTGGAAATCCGCCACAGCTATTATGACCCACAGCACGGAATCCGCCAAAATTCAGACACCCACACAAGTCCGCCACACCAAAGGTCAGTGATAAACTGGCAAAAACAAAACCTCCACCGTCACGCCAACAGAAATACGCCCACACTATCATGATACACGAATCCATGCGGCGGTCTTTCAACCGCGGTATTCCATTGGCGGTACACACCGCCGTGCTCAAAATACACATACATCTCCAAAACACAGCCACATTGGACAATTCAAAATACACACACCTGATACACATACAGACACCACTCCCACACACCCAATACTATATAAAACACACACCCACATCACCCACAAACCCCTATGACCAGAATCACCAAGAGAAGGCCAGAGAGAGACACCACCATCAACAATATCAGCATCCACAGGCACACCAGACCATCACCCACATAACTTCCATGCACCTCACACAACACACCACTACATATCAGAACACTTATCACCACACACACCACCCCACACATCACCCACACCACCCCATGGCACGGCAAAGACACCCCAGGTTCTCGGAGGACAAGCTCAGGGTCATGGTGGAGGAAATCATCCGTGTAGAGCGACAGCTATTCGGATCACAGGTGCAGCACACCTCCATTGCTAGGAAGATGGAGCTATGGTGAAGAATAGTGGACAGGGTCAACGTAGTGGGACAGCACCCAAGAAATAGGGATGACATTAGGAAGAGGTGGAACGAAGGTGCGTTCCGTGGTCTCAAGACACCACCTTGCGGTTCAGCGGACTGGCGGCGGACCCCACCTCCTCCCCCACAACTAACAACATTGGAGGAGCAGGTCTTGGCGATTCTGCATCCTGAGGGTCTCGCAGGAGTAGCAGGAGGAATGGACTCTGGTAAGTCAACTCTTAACTATTACATCCCCCACCCTACCTGCATGCCATCACATATCCCCACCCTCATCCTCACCCCCATCACTCCAACTCCTCACAAATGTCCCAATATCACAAACCACACATCCCAACACCAAGCCCTGCATGCAACAACAAAGCATGGACAACCAACACCAAAGCATGCCCACTGCACAAACCCATACACCCACCTAAACCATCATCACACAAGGTCCCACCCAGGAATGCAAGCACTGGGGTACACGGTCACCCACCCATTGCACACCATGGCACACACAGATGCAATAATCATGCTTTTACACCCCTGCAGGACTCCTACCCAATGTCACCGCACAGGAGGGTCCAGACATGTCCACACCACCAACAGAAGAGGCCCACAGTGATGACAGCAGCTCTGTCCAACTGGATCTAGATGACCAGCCCGGCCCATCTGGGACCTCGGGACAGTCGGTTCCCCTTACACTGGCACAGGCCACTACAGAGCTTCCCCACTCTGGAAACACCAGCACAGCACCTACCCAGCGGGCCCATAACTCTGTCCCCAGGACACGTCAAGCAGCAGTGTGTCCACCAGTACAGGGAACCCAGGCTAACCCACCACCCCAACAACAACAGGGACCTGGGGGCAGTGGCAGTGGGCACACCGTTCAGGGGACGGAGGCCCAGGAACACAGGGGAACTGGGAGGGCTGCTGTGCGACAGGGGGAGGACAGGCCAAGAGAACGCACTCTCCATGAGGCCCTCTCCATCATCATGGGAGCCTACCACCACTCCCAGGAGACAATGGCAACGGTACTGGCCAAGTTTCAGGAGACCCAGCGGCTGCAGGAGGAAGAGTATCGGGGCTTCAGGGAGGAACTCAGAGCCATCAATTCCACCCTGGGCACCATCGTAGGGGTGCTGAAGGAAGTACTCAACACCAGGAGGGACACTGTGGAACAACAAGGGGCCCCTGACACTAGCCTGGACGATGAACTGCCCACCACCTCAGTCGGCGCTAGTGGACAGGAGGCACTGCCACAGGACCACCACACCAGCACCCCACCCCCTTCAGAGGGAGAACCACCCGCAAACGGTCCCCGAGATCCAGGACAAAGACAGAGAACGATGCCAAGACCCCCGCCAAGAAATGAGACCACCCTGAATGTCATCTTTCTGTCCCACTTTGCCACCCTGTCCACCCTTAAACTGCCCCAGCTCCACTTCCTATGCCCATTTGGGCAATGCACCTGTGATACCAATAGACTGGACTCTGCCATGGACATACCTCCACCATCACCCCTCACCATTTTGCAACCCTGTCCAATTTTGAGCACTTAAATAAACACCCTGGAAGCACAAAACAATCTGGAGTCAGTCTGTGATTTCGAATTAGTGTATTATCAATTACTGTGGCAAAAAGCTCTTTCAATTGTAATGTCAACATACCTATGTCACACAGCTCTAGTCCATGAGGAACCAAAGCAGATGTCACACAGTGGGACCCACATCTGTGAAATCGTAAGGGAAAGTGACAACTCAGTGACCATACACAGGGTGAAAACGACAGACAGTAGAAAGGTAGTAGTGTTAAAGTACATGTAGTAGGCAGGTTTGTATTCTTACCTGTGTCTCACTGGAAATATTGCAGGATCACCGAGTCCCTGTTGTCGATGTCCTCTTCTTCTGCTTCCTCGTCTTCACTGTCCACAGCTTCCACAGCTGCAACAACACTGCCATCTAGACCATCCTCCTGCAGAAAAGGCACCTGTCGTCGCAAAGCTAAGTTGTAAAGCATACAGCAGGCCACGATGATCTGGCACACCTTCTTTGGTGAGTAGAATAGGGATCCACCTGTCATATGGAGGCACAGGAACCTAACCTTCAGGAGGCCGAAGGTCCGCTCGATTATCCACCGTGTTCGCCCATGGGCCTTATTGTAGCGTTCCTCTGCCCTTGTCCTGGGATTCCTCACTGGGGTCAGTAGCCATGACAGGTTTGGGTAACCAGAGTCACCTGCAAATGGCGAGGGGCAACTGTTAGACACACACTAACCTGTAGGGATAACCCCAGACCCAGACAACCATTCCCACTGACTTGCTTCCAGGTGCTCACCTAATAGCCACACACGGTGCCTCTGGAGTTGACCCATCACACAAGGGATGCTGCTATTCCGCAGGATGTAGGCGTCATGCACTGAGCCAGGGAACTTGGCATTAACATGGGAGATGTACTGGTCTGCCAAACATACCATCTGCACATTCATAGAATGATAACTCTTCCGGTTTCTGTACACCTGTTCACTCCTGTGGGGGGGGACCAAAGCCACATGTGTCCCATCAATGGCACCTATGATGTTGGGGATATGTCCCAAGGCATAGAAGTCACCTTTCACTGTAGGCAAATCCTCCACCTGAGGGAAAACGATGTAGCTCCGCATGTGTTTCAGCAGGGCAGACAACACTCTGGACAACACGTTGGAATACATAGGCTGGGACATCCCTGATGCTAAGGCCACTGTTGTTTGAAATGACCCACTTGCAAGGAAATGGTGCACTGACAGCACCTGCACTTGAGGGGGGATTCCTGTGGGATGGCGGATAGCTGACATCAGGTCTGGCTCCTGCTGGGTACACAGATCCTGGATTGCGGCACGGTCAAGCCTGTATGTGATGATCACATGTCTTTCCTCCATTGTCGATAGGTCCACCAGTGGTCTGTACACCAGAGGATGCCGCCATCTCCTCTCATGTCCCAGTGGACGGTGCCTATGAAGGACAACAGTGAGCACAGAGTCAACCAACTCAGAGGTACGTACCCACAGCTTACACAGAACATGAATCATAACCCGAAAAGTGGCCTGTATGTGTGTTGAGTCTAGGCCTAGATATGTGTGACGCAGTTACAAATAAAGCCATGTGGACCCCTGAAATGGCGGCTGCCTGACCTCTAAAGTGGGACAATGGGATGTGAGGTAACTGTGCTGGTGTTGTAGACCGTTGCGGTAGGCGGTCGAAGACCGCGGCACAATGCTGCATTGGTTAACATTGGACCCTATGGGTCCCAGGAGCCAATGACGATGTACGCTGGCGGTGACGGTACGCACCGCCACGGACGTCACCGCCATTTTCTGTCTGTTCAATCACTCGATACCTGATCTTCGACAGGAGAGGACCTACACTGCAAGTGATGCTGTGACCTCGGTCTGGAAGAGACAATGGCTCGAGTGTCTGGGGAAAGGGCCCCTGCCTTCACATCGGAGGAGTTGGAGAAACTCGTGGACGGGGTCCTCCCCCAGTACACGCTACTCTACGGTCCTCCAGACAAACAGGTAAGTAGACTGGGAGCATGCTGTATGGGCTATGCCTGTGTGGAGAGGGGTGGATGTAAGAAGGAAGGGGGAAGAGTGCGGCGTGCATGAAACAACGGTGAGTGCATGTGCCACATGCCAAGGGTAGGGATGGGGGCCAATCACTGTGACGGTGCAGTTGGTAATAAGTTTCTCTTCCCCCTGTACAAATCATGTAGGTCAGCGCCCACCAGAAAAAAAGATATTTGCCGTGCCATCACCAAGGACGTCCGGACCCTGGGGGCCTACCACAGACGGAGCACCCACTGCCGGAAAAGATGGGAGGACATTTGCCGCTGGAGCAAGAAGACGGCGGAGGCGGATGGCCTCCCAATGTGGGAGGTGTGCCCGTCGCACCATGACCCCCCTGATGTTCAGGATCATGGCGGAGTTGGATGGGCGCTTGAGGGCATCACAGCAGCCACAAGGGGGTGAGTACACGCTCATCCTGCTGATTTAGCACGCAGTGGAGGTGCCTGGGTGGGGGAGGTGGGCTGTGGGTTTTCCTAGGCCAGGGCGAGTTTAGTAGGCAAGGTCCCTCCGTAAGGCAGGCCATGTGGCACCCCACCCCACCTCTGTAGAGTGCCAAGTACACCTAGTTATGCCCCTGTGTCATCTATGTGTGCAGATGTCGTCCATAGCCTAGTAGGCCATGTCCCAGGGATTGAAAAGTGGAGCCCAAGAGTGCGGCGTAGTGCAGGGGGCTTCTGTGTCTGTCGTGTCTGCCAACGGTAGCGGTAATGCATGCACTGAACATGTCTTTCTTCTGTCGCCCACCCCCTTTTTGTGGTCTCCCTGTTCTTGTGTGCATTAGCATTATCAGGCGGAGGAGCAGGGGCACCTGAGCGCGAGGGAGCTGCATTCCACATGTCCATGGAAGGCGAGACTACGAAGTCTGACTTCACCAGTGGGACGGAGGGCGAGGGGAGCTCCACGGCGGGGACAGGAGCTGACACCAGCGACACGGACTTGTCCTCTGATGGGAGCTCCCTTGTGGTGGCGGCAACATCTGTGCCCCCCGCATCTACAGGTACAGCTGCCACCCCCCCTACCAGCACTGCCCTCCCAGCAGCCCCTCAGCCTTTGCCCCGTGCCCGCTCACCCAGGAGGGTGGGCATCACCTTCGCCCCAGGCATCTCAGCCCCTGCCCCAATCACCCCTGCTGCCCTCAGTGAGGAGGCCATTGACCTCCTCAGGTCCCTCACTGTTGGGCAGTCTACCACTTTGAATGCCATCCAGGGTGTAGAAAGGCAGTTGCAACAAACAAATGCATTCCTGGAGGGCATTCATTCTGGTCAGGGGGCCCTTCAGCGAGCTTTTCAGACTCTGGCCTCAGCACTGATGGCAGCCATTGTCCCTGTCTCTAGCCTCCCCCCTCCAACTACCTCCACCCAGACCCAATACCCTGTACCCCAGCCTATCCCAAGCATACCTTCAGAGCAGCATGCACACACGTCAACACACAAGGGAAGCTCAGGCAAACACAAGCACCACACATCCCACAGGCACTCACGCAAGCATCACACACATGCAGACACACCAACCTCCACTGCCTCCACTGTGTCCCCCTCCTCCTCGTCTCCCTCCTCCCTCCCAGTCTCGTCTCCAGTCACACCTGCATGAACTACATCTACAGCCACTACTGCCATCACCAGCACACACACCACCACACCCCGCTCACGTGCAGTCACCACCCCCACTACCATCCACACGTCCCCTGTGTCCTCTCCCAGTGTGTCTGTGACGCCCCCTCCCAAGATACACAAACGCAAGCACACACCCACCCAACAGCCATCCACCTCACGACAGCCTCCAGCGCATGCACCTTCTCCCAAAGTCACCAAACACCTCCTACAATCACAACCTCTTCCTCCACTCCCAAACCCCCTCCAGCTACCTGTCCCGGTGTCCCCAAAAAACTTTTCCTGTCCAACCTTGACCTCTTTCCCACACCTCCCTCACCCCGTCCGTCTCCTAGGGCCCGACTCTCCAGGTCCCAACCTAGCACCTCAGCCACAACATCTCCGGGACCAGTGGTGCCTGTAGTCACCGGAATCTGGAGTGCACCGGCCACCAGGGCAGCCCTTGTGGCACGGAGCCACAGCATGGACAGTCCCCCACCTTTCAAGCATCAGAAGTTGGCCAGTGCCCGGCGGGACAGGGGGAAGACTCCAGCCACCAAAGCCGCTCCCAGGGGTCCTGGTGAGAGTGTGGAGTCAGCTGTGACACCTTCAAGGTGGGGAAGGGCCACAAGAAACCCGGCAAGTCTGGGAAGAGCAGCATGGCGGAGGAGACCGCCATCATTCCCGCTGCCCAGGAGGCCATTGCCATCATCCCCGCTGCCCAGGAGGCCACCGCCATCATCCCCGCTGCCCAGGAGGCCACCGCCATCATCCCCGCTGGGACAGAGAGGACCACCAGCACAAGCCCCGCTGGGACAGAGAGGACCACCGCAGCACAAGCCCCGCTGGGACAGAGAGGACCGCCAGCACAAGCCCCGCTGGGACAGAGAGGACCGGCAGCAGCTGAGTCGCTGCAAAGGAGCCCACCGCCTCAAGCACCGCTGAACAGGGCACCGCCGCCTCAAGCACCGCTGAACAGGGCCCGCCGCTCCAAGCACCGCTGAACAGGGCACTGCCGCTCCACGCACCGCTGAACAGGGCACCGCCACCTCAAGCACCGCTGAACAGGGCACCGCTGCTCTACACACCGCTGAACAGGGCACCCCCGCTCTACACACCGCTGAACAGGGCACCGCCACCTTAAGCACCGCTGAACAGGGCACCGCCGCCTCAAGCACCGCTGGCCCATGAGCGCCAAGGGCACTGACGCTACGGAGTCAGTCACGAGCAGGATGAAGCACTCTGGGCACCAGGCTCCCTCCAGAACCAGTGGAGAGATACATCCACTACCTTAGTCCTTAGCAGGATGAAGCACTCTGGGCACCAGGCCCCCTCCAGAGCCAGTGGAGAGATACATCCACTACCTCTGTCCTTAGCAGGATGAAGCACTCTGGAAACCAGGCCCCCTCCAGAACCAGTGGAGAGATATATCCCCTACCTCTGTCCTGGGCAGGATGAAGCACTCTGGGCACCAGGCCCCCTCCAGAACCAGTGGAGACTGTTATCCACTTGAGACTGTGGCTTTGCACTCCCCAGGATGCAGCAGTGGGCAACCCACCCACTGTAGAGACTTGAGAGACTGTGGCTTTGCACTCCCCAGGATGGAACAGTGGGTAACCCACCCACTGTAGAGACTTGAGAGACTGTGGCTTTGCACTCCCCAGGATGGAACAGTGGGCAACCCACCCACTGTAGAGACTTGAGAGACTGTGGTTTTGCACTCCCCAGGTTAGAACAGTGGGCATGTGGCCCCCTCGTGGATTTGGCGTTGTGCACTCAACCGGCTGAGGTGACCCCCCTTTCCCTCCCCCTGAGGTGCCTGTTTTCTTGCTCTCTGATGCCCCTGCAGTGTTCTCTCCGTCATGGTCGGGGATCTTGTGTGGGCCTCGTCCATACCGTGTGGGCCCAGTGTTCCACGGACTTCATTGGAGCACTACCTGGACTACTAAGATTGGTGTGTATTTTGTTTATGGTGTGTATATATATATATATATTTTTGCGTACTGGATTTTAATAGATTACAATGGTTACACTCATTTCCTTTTGTCTTTGCATTCTTCCAGGGGGTTGGGGAGTGTAACTATTATGTATTAATATGTATTTGTGTGTGTGTTGTAGTGGGTGAGGGTGGGGTGGGGGTGTTGCGTGTGTGTATCCCTGTTTTTTCACTCCCACCTCCACTGTGTCGTAGGTGCAGTACTCATCATTGTCTTCGCCGCCGGTGTTCGTGCTCCTGGTAGAGGAGCAAGAAGATGAGGGCTGGAAAAATGTGCAGCTCTGGTTCCATGGCGTCCGGATTCCTCGTGGGGTGTGTAGAGGTGAGCGTTTTCCCTTCAAAGTCCTGTTTCCGTCGTGTTTTTGTCCGCGGTGAATCCGCCCCGGGAAAGGTGGCGGATTGGTAGGTTGTGATACTGTGGGCGGTACTTTGACTTCCGCCTGTCTGTTGGCGGTGACCGCCAAGCTGTTTGTCTGTACCGCTGTGGCGGTCGGAGTGTTAAAGTGGCTGTCTTTGTTGGCGGTTTCCGCCACGGTCGTAATTCCAATTTTTTTACCGCCGGCCTGTTGGCGGTCTTACCACCGCTTTAACACCGTCCGCCAGGGTTGTAATGACCCCCTATATCTCATTTTGATATAGTATACACAGAGCCAGCTTCCTACACTTATGTGTTTCAAACAAAGTAGTGTTGATATCTGTGTGAAATATGAAACTTTTAAGGTACTTCCCGGCAACTTGAATCTTGTGGTTCTAAAAAATAAACCAAGAAAATATATTTTTGCAATATAAAAACCATTGGTCTGGAGTTAAGTCATTGAGTGTGTACTTCTTCTATTTTCTGTGTGTATACAACAAATGCTTTGCACTAGCCTCTGATAAGCCTAACTGCTCCACCACACTACCACAAAGAGAGCATTAGTATTTTAGCCTCTGTTAAGCCTCTGGGGAACTCCTGGAATCTGTGCACACTATGGGGGTCATTCCTAGACCGCCGCCCGCCAAGCGGGAACCGCCAGAAGACCGTACCGCGGTCAAAAGACCACGGTGGTCATTCTGAGTTTCCCGCCGGGCTGGCGGGCGACCGCCAGAAGGCCGCCCGCCCGCCCAGCGGGAAACCCCCTTCCACGAGGATGCCGGCTCCGAATAGAGCCGGCGGAGTGAAAGGGGTGCGACGGGTGCAGTTGCACCCGTAGCGATTTTCAGTGTCTGCCATGCAGACACTGAAAATCTATGTGGGGCCCTGTTAGGGGGCCCTTGCAGTGCCCATGCCAGTGGCATGGGCACTGCAGGGGCCCCCAGGGGCCTCACGACACCCGTTCCCGCCAGCCAGGTTCTGGCGGTGAAAACCGCCAGAACCAGTCTGGCGGGAAGGGGGTCGGAATCCCCATGGCGGCGCTGCTTGCAGCGCCGCCGTGGAGGATTCCCTGGGGCAGCGGGAAGCCGGCGGGAAACCGCCGGCTTCCCTTTTCTGACCGTGGCTTTACCGCCGCAGTCAGAATGCCCCCGGAAGCACCGCCAGCCTGTTGGCGGTGCTTCCTCCGTCACCTACCCTGGCGGTCATAGACCGCCAGGGTAGGAATGACCCCCTATATCTCACTTTGATATTGTATATGCAGAGCTAACTTCCTACATTGGTGGCAGCAGTGGAATCTACAACTTTGCATTTGCTGGACTACTCAGTCAATACCTGATCACACGACTAAATTCAAAAATTGCCTTTAGAAAACTGATTTTTGAATTTGATTATTTTTTTTACATTTTGAAAAGTCCTGCTAGGGACTTGGTTAAGTCCCCATAGCATCTCTTTTTTAGGTTAAAAGTTATTTTTAAGTTAGGATTTAGTTACTAGAGATAGCTTTAGTTTCTTAAAAACTAATCCCAACTTTTGGTAACATAATGAGCAGCTCAGAGGATATGGTGGTGGAACTCAACCTCACCCATTACCTCTATCTAGGGATGGCAGAGTTAAGGTCCCTCTGTAAGCTGAAAAAGATTAGAACTGGTTCCAACCATACCAAGCTCAAGCTCCAGGCCCTCTCGGCAGAGTACACCAGGGACTACCCTCCTGAGGATAGAGAAACTTTACTCAGATAGGGAGGATGTTAGAGATGAGGAGGATGACCTGCCCCCTCCTCACCTAACTAGGCAGAGCAGGGTCCCCAGACACCTGTCTCCAAAGATATAACTCACTGGATCTGGATCTTCACGAGGGAATTCAGCTCTACTGGGAACATTGAGGGCAGTCTCAATGAAGAGGACATCCTTTTAGCAAGGATGGCCAAAAGGTTAGCTTTTGAGCAACAACTCCTAGCTATAGAAAGTGAGAGAGCAGAAATGGACTTAGCACCCATTAATGGTGGCAGCAATATAAAAAGGGTCAGAGAAAATACTGATATCCTAAAAATCCCCGAAGGGATTGTCTCAAAAGATGAAGAGGGTCATGATATCACCAAGTGGTTCACAGCTTTTGAGAGGGCTCGTACAACCACAAAGTTAAACAGATTTCACTGGGGAGCTTTCCTTTGGGAACTGTTCACTGGTAAGTGTAGGGATAGACTTCTCACACACTCTGGTAAAGATGCAGAATCCTATGAACACATGAAGCCTACCCTGATTGGGGGCTTTGGATTCTCCACTGAGGAGTGTAGAATTAGGTTCAGGGGGGCTCACGAAACCTCGAGCCAGACCTGGATTGATTTTGTTGACTACTCAGTGAAAACACTAGATGATTGGATAAATGGCAGTGGAATGCTTGACTATGATGGGCTTTATGATTTGTTTATGAAGGAACTTCTTTTAAGTAACTGCTTCAATGACAAGTTGCATCACCATCTGGTAGACCTAGGTCCAATTTCTCTCCAAGAATTGGGAAAGAAGGCAGACCATTGGGTCAAGACTAGGGTGACCAAGACTTCCACAGGGGGTGACCAAAAAAAGGAGTCACAAGGCCTCCACAGGGGAAGGGTGGTGAGACACCTAAGGACAAAGACAAAGAATCTTTTCAAGGGCCCCAAAAACCTGCTTAGGAGGGTGGGCCCAAGCCTCTTCACAGTCCACAAATGGGTACAAGGGTAAACACTTTGATCCCAAGAAGGCCTGGTATCGCAGCTGTAGACAGCATGGACACCAAACTGGAGACATGGCCTGTCCCAAGAACAGTCCCACTAGCACTACACCAGTTAGTACTCGAATAGCCAGTCTCCAGGTATGATCAACTGTGTGCCCAGAGCAAATCAGGGTTCACACTGAAGCTATACTAGTCTCTGAGGGTGAGGTGGATATAGCCACACTGGCTGCCTGGCCATCTAAGATGCCAAAATGGGGCAAAGGTAGAAGCCCTGAGGGATACAGGTGCCAGTGTCACCATGGTGACAGAGAAACTGGTTTCCCCAGGACAGTATTTGGCTGGACAGACGTATTCAGTTACCAGTGCTGACAATTTGACTAAAGTCCACCCCTTTGCTATGGTGACTTTAGAATGGGGAGGGGGTACTGGCCTGAAACAGGTAGTGGTCTCTCCTGCAATCCCAGTGTAATGTGTGCTAGGGAATTATTTGGAGTCCTCAGCATGGGCTGAGGTAGAACTCAAAACCCATGCAGCCATGGTATCCCAGAACTGGTGTGTGTGAAAACTAGAGTACAGAGCAGAGCACAGGGTGAAAAAGAAGTGTTGGAGCCTGGAATAATGGCCCAACCTTCCAAGAGAAAAGGTAAGAGGACTGGGGGACCAGCCTCTGAACAGCAGAAGAAGAAAGACCTCTTGTCTCAGTGAGATGTCTTATCCCCAGAGGGAGCTGAGTCTGTGGAGCTGGAATCTTATTAGGTAGAGCTCTTGGACCCAGGGGGACTCACAAGGGAACAAATGTGCCAGGGACAAAAGACTTGTCCAACTCTTGAAGGCCTGAGGCAGCAAGCTTCTGAACAGGAGAATGGAGAAGTCAGTGGCTCCCACAGGGTCTATTGGGAGGATGGACTCTTTTACAATGAGATCCCAAACCTGGTGCCACTAGGAGAGTGGTAGTGCCTCAGGAGTTTAGAGAGTTTATCCTCACTTTGGTCCATGACATTCCTCTAGCTGGGCATTTGGGACAAACCAAAACATGGAACAGACTTGTGAACCATTTTTATTGGCCCAACATGTCCCAGAAAGTTAGGGAGTTTTGCAGCTTCTGTGTCACCCGTCAAGCACATGGCAAGACAGGTGGCCATCCAAAGGCCCCCTTCATTCCACTTCCAGTAGTGGGGTACCCTTTGAGAGGGTTGGTGTGGGCATTGTGGGTCCACTTGAACCACCCACAGCCTCAGGGAATGAATACATACTGGTAGTAGAGGATCATGCTACCATATACCCTGAAGCTATTTCCCTGAGATCAACTACTGCCTCTGTGGTAGACAAAGCCCTAATTGATATTTGCACCAGAGTGGGTTTCCCTAAGGAGGTGGTTTCTGACAGAGGTAAAAACTTTGGCGGTGTAGGAAAGTACCATCTTGCCTGGCATGTTACCCCCATATTTCACTGTATATATGTTGTTTTAGTTGTATGTGTCACTGGGACCCTGCCAGCCAGGGCCCCAGTGCTCATAAGTGTGCCCTGTATGTGTTACCTGTGTTATGACTAACTGTCTCACTGAGGCTCTGCTAATCAGAACATCAGTGGTTATGCTCTCTCATTTCTTTCCAAATTGTCACTAACAGGCTAGTGACCAATTTTACCAATTTACATTGGCATACTGGCACACCCTTATAATTCCCTAGTATATGGTACTGAGGTACCCAGGGTATTGGGGTTTCAGGAGATCCCTATGGGCTGCAGCATTTCTTTTGCCACCCATAGGGAGCTCTGACAATTCTTACACAGGTCTGCCACTGCAGCCTGAGTGAAATAACGTCCACGTTATTTCACAGCCATTTTACACTGCACTATGTATAGCTTCACAATGGTAACTCCGAATATGGCCATGTAACATGTCTAAGATCATGGAATTGCCCCACCAATGCCATCCTGGTATTGAGGAGACAATCCCATGATTCCCCGGGTCTCTAGCACAGACCTGGGTACTGCCAAACTGCCTTTCCCGGGGTTTCACTGCAGCTGCTGCCAACCCCTCAGACAGGTTTCTGCCCTCCTGGGGTCCAGCCAGGCTTGGCCCAGGAAGGCAGAACAAAGGACTTCCTCAGAGAGAGGGTGTTACACCCTCTCCCCTTGGAATAAGGTGTCAGGGCTGGGGTGGAGTAGCCTCCCCCAGCCTCTGGAAATGCTTGGATGGGCACAGATGGTGCCCATCTCTGCATAAGCCAGTCTACACCGGTTCAGGGATCCCCCAGCCCTGCTCTGGCGCGAAACTGGACAAAGGAAAGGGGAGTGACCACTCCCCTGACCTGCACCTCCCCTGGGAGGTGCCCAGAGCTCCTCCAGTGTGCTCCAGACCTCTGCCATCTTGGAAACACTGCTCTGAGTGGCCAGGGCCAGCAGGTGACGTCAGAGACTCCTTCTGATAGGCTCCTCCAGGTGTTGATATCCTATCCTCTCTCCTAAGTAGTCAAACCTCCTTTTCTGGCTATTTAGGGTCTCTGCTTTGGGGAATTCTTTAGATAACGAATGCAAGAGCTCATCAGAGTTCCACTGCATCTCTCTCTTCACCTTCTGCCAAGGAATCGACTGCTGACCGTGCTGGAAGCCTGCAAAACTGCAACAAAGTAGCAAAGACGACTACTGCGACCTTGTAACGCTGATCCTGCCGCCTTCTCGACTGTTTTCCTGGTGGTGCATGCTGTGGGGGTAGTCTGCCTCCTCTCTGCACTAGAAGCTCCGAAGAAATCTCCCGTGGGTCGACGGAATCTTCCCCCTGCAACCGCAGGCACCAAAGAACTGCATCACCGGTCCTCTGGGTCTCCTCTCAGCACGACGAGCGAGGTCCCTTGAACTCAGCAACTCTGTCCAAGTGACTCCCACAGTCCAGTGACTCTTCAGTCCAAGTTTGGTGGAGGTAAGTCCTTGCCTCCCCACGCTAGACTGCATTGCTGGGAACCGCATGTTTTGCAGCTACTCCAGCTCCTGTGCACTCTTCGAGGATTTCCTTTGTGCACAGCCAAGCCTGGGTCCCCGGCACTCTAACCTGCATTGCACGACCTCCTGAGTTGTCCTCCGGCTTCGTGGGACCCTCTTGTGCAACTTCGGGTGAGCTCCAGTTCACTTCACTTCGTAGTGCCTGTTCTGGCACTTCTGCGGGTGCTGCTTGCTTCTGAGTGGGCTCCTTCTCTTGCTGGGTGCCCCCTCTGTCTCCTGACGCAATTGGCGACATCCTGGTCCCTCCTGGGCCACAGCAGCATCCAAAAACCCTAACCGCGACCCTTGCAGCTAGCAAGGCTTGTTTGTGGTCTTTCTGCGCGAAAATACTTCTGCACGACTCTTCACGACGTGGGACATCCATCCTCCAAAGGGAAAGTTTCTAGCCCTTGTCGCTCCTGCAGAATCCTCAGCTTCTACCATCCGGTGGCAGCTTCTTTGCACCCACAGCTGGCATTTCCTGGGCATCTGCCCACTCCTGACTTGATCGTGACTCTTGGACTTGGTCCCCTTGTTCCACAGGTACTCTCATCAGGAAATCCATCGTTGGTGCATTGCTGGTGTTGTTGTTTCTGGCAGAATTCCCCTATCACGGCTTCTGTGCTCTTTGGGGAACTTAGGTGCACTTTGCACCCACTTTTCAGGGTCTTGGGGTGGGCTATTTTTCTTACCCTCACTGTTTTCTTACAGTCCCAGCGACCCTCTACAAGGTCACATAGGTTTGGGGTCCATTCATGGTTCGCATTCCACTTCTAGAGTATATGGTTTGTGTTGCCCCTATCCCTATGTGCCCCCATTGCATTCTATTGTGACTATACATTGTTTGCACTGTTTTCTATTGCTATTACTGCATATTTTGGTATTGTGTACATATATCTTGTGTATATTTGCTATCCTCATACTGAGGGTACTCACTAAAATACTTTTGGCATATTGTCATAAAAATAAAGTACCTTTATTTTTAGTATATCTGTGTATTGTGTTTTCTTATGATATTGTGTATATGACACTAGTGGTACTGTAGGAGCTTCACTCGTCTCCTAGTTCAGCCTAAGCTGCTCTGCTAAGCTACCTTTTCTATCAGCCTAAGCTGCTAGACACCCCTCTACACTAATAAGGGATACCTGGGCCTGATGCAAGGTGTAAGTATCCCTTGGTACTCACTACAAGCCAGTCCAGCCTCCTACAGGCGGTCATTTTGAACACAGCAGTAAACACCGCTGACCGCCGTGACAACGGTGAACAGAAGACCGCTGTTGGCGGTGAATAGAAACCCACCATGTTATGATCCAAAATCCCGAATTTGCCATAAATCACCAGTCCGCCAGTCACCGACAGGACCCTGTCGGCAGAAATGCTGGGCCTCCCGCCCTGCCATCGCCAAGCACACCCACATCCCGCCCTCCAAATAATGATGTACAAATCACCTTGGCGGTCAGTGGAAGCCGAACGACCATTGGCGGTGCAGACCGCCACGGGTGGCAAGTGAACCCAATAGCAAGAAGTGCACACATCAGATAAGCTAGAAACCCACACACCTGACACACATCCACAACACCACAAAACACTCACAGACACACCCCACAATCCTTTGCAACGAAAGTAGGCCAACGGAGACAGAGACCACCAGAAGCAGACACCGAATGCCACTATACATGAGACTCACACCGAACCACAGAAGAGCACCCTCACCGCGATTCCACCACGACATCATTCACCACACTCACAATGTTATCCCCCAAACACCCATGCTTCACAGAAAGGGAGCTAAGGACCATGGTGGACGAGATCCTGAAGGTGGAGGCACAACTATTCGGGGCTCAGGTGCAGCACACACCCATCGCCAGGAAGATTGAGCTATGGCAGACCATTGTCAACAGGGTCAATGCAGTGGGACACCATCCACGCACCAGGAACGACATCCGCAAGAGATGGAACGACCTGCGGGGGAAGGTCAGGGCCATGGCATCAAGGCACCACATTGCAGTCCAGAAGACTGGGGGAGGACCAACACCACCCGAATGCAGTGACTGGGAGGAAAAGGTACTGGTCATCTTGCACCCTGTGGGACTCACTGGAGGAATGGACTCGGGTAAGTCATCTACAATTACCCCATATCCATCACACCTGTAATGCATGCACCACAACACCCCTCCAACACTCACCAGAACCACTACCCCACCCAGCCCACATTGACAACATCCAGTCACCCTGCATGCCCACAAACCCACTAACAGGCCCATATCCCTCCCCCTGCACACAGCCACCTACCCCTGCAAGGATTTGCAATGGCACTACACCACCCACAATGCAACGCTCCATCCAAAGCAAAATGCAGTGCAAACCTCACAAAGGCACCCTCCATGGCCTCAAAGTGTAACACCTGCACAAAACAGCCCAGCCCTGTGCACCCCATCCGAACATGTATTTGTAACAGACATGTCCATTGCCCCCAAAAGGCACCACCACCCATGCCGCCATGACGGACAGGACAAGGAGTGCCAGTGCCACCCAGAGAGACAGAGGCACCTCACAGGACACTGGGGATGGAACCCTGGACACTGATGAGCAGGCTGGCCCCTCACACAGTCCTGGACTGTCACCATCCAGCAGCCCCACCCAGGATACCATTAACAACCCTACCACCAAGGCAAGAACAGCAGCCCAGGGCAACCGTCCACACACCTGTGTGTCCAGGCCACAGACCGCTGGAACACAGGTACAGAGGCCACAGTCACCCCCTACCAACAGGCAGGAAGACGATGGCCCCAGTACAAGTGGTACCGCCAAACCTGTGCAGGGGACACAGGCAAAGGGGGCTAGGCCCAGTGGGAGGACATCAGTGGCCCAGGGGGGAGGCCACAGGATGGATGCTGCAGCCCAGGATGTGATCTCTGAGGTCGTGGGGGCCTACCAGCATACCCATGACAGATTGGCCCAGATTGTATCCACCGCGGAGCAGAGTCAGAGGATGCAGCAGGAACACCACCAACAGGCCATGGAGCAGTGAAAACTGCACAACGCCACAATGGCCAGCATAGCAGGAGCACTGCTGCAGCTTGTACAAACCCAGTCTGAGACCCACACAGGACAGGAGGCCCCCACTACAGCACAGGAGACAGACTGGACAATGACAGCATCAGCAGCAGCATCCCACGAACTACCCTCAGAGGAAACACCAGGAACAACCATGTCATCCCCTCTGGGTCAACAGCAGGCGCACAAACGGACCCTCAGGCCAAGATATGGGACTGGAACCCCTACCAAAACCAAGGCCCCCTCAAAGAAGTGACTGCAACAATCTGCCCACCAACCATCCGACACAATCAACCAACAAACAGTGCTAACAATCAATAAGAACTCATGTAAGCACTGATGACCCATCAATACTTACAACAAGGCTGCCACCATGTTGGCATTGACGACAACCACCCATGACCAACTGCCATCACTGTAATTTGCACTATTCAATCCCTGAACCAACTAAAACACATTTCAAACCTGTAACACTGTCCCCTGTCCTAATGTGTGAACAAAGTGAAGTATGGGTTCAACTGGCTGATAACTTCTTCATTTGTAATGTGTAGCATGGAAGTACACACTCACCTTACATGTTGTTATGCCTAAATGTTATAACAAAAAGAACCACTAAATTGTATTAGGTTCCATGCAGACCTGGACCCAGTTGCAAATAGTAGAGTCCAACCCCCCCTAGATGACAAAGCACACTGACAGTTTGTTTCACAAACACCAATGTCAGCCCTTAGTCCCACGTAGTCACTGGAAGTAGAGTTGTATCAGTTGTGTCCTGGAATTGACATCTTCCTCATCATCACCCTCACTCTCGTCCCCTCTCTGAGGAAGCTGCTCGGGATATACAGCACCATCCACCTCCAAGAAGGGGATAGAATTTCTCAATGCCACGTTGTGCAGCATGCAGCAGGCCACCACTATTCTACACACCTTTTCAGGCCCATAGGCCAGGGAACCCCGCGAGATATGTAGACAACGAAATCTAGCCTTCGGGAGACCTATTGTACGCTCTATCACCCTCCTAGTACGTCCATGGGCCTCATTGTAATTCCTCTCTGCATCTGTCCCAGGATTCCTCACTAGTGTCAGGAGCCAACGCAAGTTGGGATAGCCAGAATCACCTGGAAAAAGGTGCAAAACAGAGCAGTCATGCCTCTGAATCAGACAGCCTGTCTGTCTGCCAGGTGTCTTTTAGTGACAGAAAAACCTACCATATGATCCACCCTCTGTCCTCTTGTAGTTGTTCCATCTTCTGTGGCACACTACTGTTCCTCAGCACAAAGGAATCATGGACTGAACCGGGGAACATGGAATTCACATGTGAGATGTACTGGACTGCAGTACATACCAATTGGATGTTCATGGAGTGAAAGTTCTTTCTATTTCTGTACACTTGTTCACTGACTCTTTGGGGTATGATAGGTATTTGGGTGCCATCAATGGCACCTATCACATGGGGTATGTTTGCAAACGCATAGAAGTCAGACTTGATGGCAGGGAGGTCAGTACTTTGGGGAAACCTCACATAGGACTGCAGGTGTCGTACAAATGCATTTAGAAATCTTGTCAGTATCATGCTGAACATTGGCTGCGAAAATCCTGCACCCATGCCCACTTCACTTGAAATGAGCCCATGGCCAGGAAATGGAGTGCAGAGATCACCTGCACTCAGTAGGGATGGCATGCTGATTACGATGTGCCGGAGTCAGTGCACGATCCAGTAATGCACAAAGTTCGAGAATAGTTGCACGGGTGCGTCTGTAATTGATTATGATGTGACGCTCCACTATGGTCCGCAAATCAACAAGTGATCTGTACACCGATGGGGCCCTTCCTCACCACAAGGGTCAGTACCTAGGAGTGATTTGAAACACGTGTGAGGAACACACATACATAAGCACACACTGTCATTCATTGAGCACTGCTGACTTGATTGTAGGGACTCAAAAGCTAAATGTTTTTGACATAATTTCATCTAGACCATAATGATAGAACAGAGTTTGTCATGTGTGGTATTGTGAATGTTCACATGCATAGGTGTGGGAGGTGTACAATAGGGCCTGCATTGTGCATATATCATTTTAATTAATGCGTAGTTGAGGCCAAAATGTCTGACCCCTGTTATCCAAAACTGTTGTGGTGGAAGTGACCTCATACCGCTAGCGGTTGACTTAACAGCAGTCATTGGTTAACATGGATGAAAATAGGGAATCCTGGCGTATCATGATCGTCGCCGGTGGTGACGGTGCACACCGCCACGGTACATACATAAATTCGTCACCCCAATTTCACTTGACTCCCTGATCTCGTGCAAGCAGGTACTCCATTGAGTGTACTGCTGTGTCCTGCCTCTGGTCATGGAAGTGGCTCGTGTTGCAGAGGAAGGGGCCCCGGCCTTCACCCAGGAGGAACTGGAGAGGCTAGTGGACGGGGTCCTGCCTCTGTACACCAAGCTCTACGGACATCCAGAGGTACAGGTGAGTCAGGGGATTGGGGGCAATGGTTGTGTGTAATATATGGTGTTGGAAGAACATATGTGTGCACCTCTGACCCTGCATGGGCCATGGTTCATGACATGCTGCGTGCGTATGCCCTGTAAGTCTGTTAGTACTGTCTGTCCCATAGTGGAAGTATAGCCAGCTGTACATATTTTCAAAGTGCCTGACCTCTGTGTTACATTTCTGTGTCTCCCTTTTAGGTCAGCGCTCACTAAAAGAGGGCACTTTGGCATGCCATTGCCAAGTAGATGCGGACCCGGGGGGTCTACAACCAGCGGAGCACCCACTGCAGGAAGAGGTGGGAGGACCTGCAGCGCTGGGCGTGAAAAATCTGTGAGGCCCAGCTGGGCAAGTCCTCCCAACGTGGAAGGGGTGCCCGTCGGGCACTGACCCCCCTCATGCTACGCATCCTGGCGGTGGCTTACCCAGACCTGGATAGGCGCTTGAAGGCTGCACAGCAGTCACAAGGGGGTGAGTACACATATCACAATCGTAACTCTTGTTGGATGTCTGTGTGTGCATTACAGTTTATGCTGCTTAGTTGCAAGGACTCTGACTGATGTCCATCTACATGATGGCCCCCAAAGGGTGTGGGCATGTTTGGGTCAGATCTCCTACACCACGGGTCCTTAGGTAGTTCAGGGGATGGGTGTAGATCAGGGTTCTGGTCACTAGTCAGGGGCATGGCCATGGGCATAGTGAAAGGTGCTGCCTGTTGGAGGGTGTAGGAGGCTGGCCTGGTTTTTAGTGGGTACCTGAGGGTACTTACACCTTGTGCCAGGTAGATTAGTAGTGTTCTAGCAGCTTAGGCTGATAGAGGTAGCTATAGCAGAGCAGCTTAGGCTGAACTAGGAGACATGCAAAGCGCCTACTATACCACTTATATCATATAGCACTAGATCAAAAGAAACACAATACACAGAGCTACTAAAAATAAAGGTACTTAATTTCAGTGACAATGTGTCAGAAATATCTCAGAGGATATACTCCCTTAGGAGATAAGTAAAATACACAAAATATACACACAAACCAAAATAAGGTAAGTAAACAGTTAGAAAAGTAGTGCAAACACTGTAGAAGACAATAGGATGCAATAGGCCTAGAGGCAACACAAACCATATACTAAGAAAGTGGAATGCAAACCACTTAGGGACCCCAGGCCTAGTGTAGTGTGTAGAGGGTCGCTGGGAGTGTTAGAAAACACTAAGGGTGTCCAAGATACCCTACCCCAAGACCCTGAAAAGTAGGAGTAAAGTTACCCTACTTCCCCAGAAACACACTAAAGTCGTGATAGGAGATTCTGCAAAGACAGCAACTGACTGCAAAGCACTGAAGATGGATTCCTGGACCTGAGGACTTGTAAAGGAAGGGGACCAAGTCCAAGAGTCACGAAAGTGTCCGGGGGGGGCAGGAGCCCACTAAACCCCGGATGAAGTTGCAAAATGTCTGCCTCTGGGTGGAAGAAGCTGAAGATTCTGCAACAACGGAAGACGCCACAAACTTCTCCTTGCACAGAAGATGTCCCACGGCGTGCTGGAGGATGCAGAGTTCTTTCCACGCAGAAAGACCACAAACAGGCCTTGCTAGCTGCAAAGGTCGCGATTGAAGACAATGGGTGTTGCCTGGGCCTTGGAGGAGGAGACAGAGCCCACGCAGAAGCAGGCAGCACCTGCAGAAGCACTTGAACGGATGTTGAAGAAATCTGAGCATGGCGGTCATCTCAACACTACAAGGGAGGGCCTCAGGAAGCCGGTGGTCAGCTCAGCGAGTTGAGCAATGCAGGATGGAGTGCTGGGGACCTGGGCTATGCTGTGCACAAAGGATTCCTTGCAAAAGTGCACAGAAGCCCTAGCAGCTGCAGATCACGCAGTACACAGGATTACTGTCTGGGGAGGCAAGGACTTACCCCCACCAAATTTGGAAAGAAGGACCACTGGACAGTAGTGGTCACTTGGATCCAGTTCCTGTGTTCCAGGGACCACGCTCGTCAAGATGAGAGGGGACCCAGAGGACCGGTGATGCAGAGGTTTGGTGCCTGTGTTAGCAGGGGGAAGATTCCGTCGACCCACTGGAGATTTCTCCTTGGCTTCCAGTGCAGGGTGAAGGCAGACAGCCCTCAGAGCATGCACCACCAGGAAACAGTCGAGAAAGCTGGCAGGATGAGGTGCTACAATGTTGCTGGTAGTCTTCTTGCTACTTTGTTGCAGTTTTGCAGGCGTCCTGGAGCAGTCAGCGGTCGATCCTTGGCAGAAGTCGAAGAGTGAGATGCAGAGGAACTCTGGTGAGCTCTTACATTCATTATCTGACGAGAAACCCACAGGAGAGGCCCACCCTAAATAGCCCTCAGAGGAGGGTTGGCCACCTAACAAGGTAAGAACCTATCAGGAGGGGTCTCTGACGTCACCTGCTGGCACTGGCCACTCAAGGCCTCCACTGTGCCCTCACACCTCTGCATTCAAGATGGCAGAGGTCTGGGACACACTGGAGGAGCTCTGGGCACCACCCCTGGGGTGGTCATGGACAGGGGAGTGGTCACTCCCCTTTCCTTTGTCCAGTTTCACGCCAGAGCAGGGGCTGGGGGATCCCTGAACCGGTGTAGGCTGGCTTATGCAAGAAGGGCACCATCTGTGCCCTTCAAAGCATTTCCAGAGGCTGGGGGAGGCTACTCCTCCCCAGCCCTTAACACCTATTTCCAAAGGGAGAGGGTGTTACACCCTCTCTCAGAGGGAATCCTTTGTTCTGCCTTCCTGGGACTGGGCTGCCCAGACCCCAGGAGGGCAGAAGCCTGTCTGTGGGTTGGCAGCAGCGGTAGCTGCAGTGAAAACCCCAGAGAGCTAGTTTGGCAGTACCCGGGGTCCATGCTGGAGCCCCTGGGATGCATGGGATTGGCACCCCAATACCAGATTTGGCATGGGGGGACAATTTCATGATCTTAGACATGTTACATGGCCATATTAGGAGTTACCATTGTGAAGCTACATATAGGTATTGACCTATATGTAGTGCACGCTTGTAATGGTGTCCCCACACTCACAAAGTCTGGGGAAAATGCCCTGAACTATGTGGGGGCACCTTGGCTAGTGCCAGGGTGCCCTCACACTTAGTAACTTTGTACCTAACCTTCACCAAGTGAGGGTTAGACATATAGGTGACTTATAAGTTACTTAAGTACAGTGTAAAATGGCTGTGAAATAATGTGGATGTTATTTCACTCAGGTTGCAGTGGCAGCCCTGTGTAAGAATTTTCTGAGCTCCCTATGGGTGGCAAAAGAAATGCTGCAGCCCATAGGGATCTCCTGGAACCCCAATTCCCTGGGTACCTAGGTACCATATACTAGGTAAATTATAAGGGTGTTCCAGGGTGCCAATCAGAATTGGTAAAATGGTCACTAGCCTGCAGTGACAATTTTAAAGACCAAGAGAGCATAAGCACTGAGGTTCTGGTTAGCAGAGCCTCAGTGATGCAGTTAGGCACCACACAGGAAATATATTCAGGCCACAAACTATGAGCACTGGGGTCCTGGCTAGCAGGATCCCAGTGAGACAGGCAAAAACAAACTGACACAAAAGTAAAAATAGGGGTAACATGCCAGGCAAGATGGTACTTTCCTACACACACACCGCAAACGAGGGACAATAAGGCTCACCTTGCCCAGCTGAGTCTTCATTGTCTAAGTGGAAATATCTGGAGAGTCCATCTGCATTGGAGTGGGTACTCCCAGGTCTATGTTCCACTGTATAGTCCATTCCCTGTAGGGAGATGTACCACCTCAACAATTTAGGGTGTTCACCTTTCATTTGTTTAAGCCATAATCGAGGTTTGTGGTCTGTCTGACCAATAAAGTGTGTCCCAAACAGGTATGGTCTCAACTTTTTCAGTGCCCAGACCACAGCAAAGGCCTCCTTCTCTATGGCAGACCAACTCTTTTCTCTAGGGGTCAACCTCCTGCTGATGAAAGCAACAGGTTGATCCTGGCCCTCAGTGTTAAGCTGCAATAGCACTGCCCCAACCCCTAATTCAGAAGCATCTGTCTGGACTATGAACTTCTTGGAGTAGCAAGGGCTTTTTAGGACAGGCACAGAGCACATGGCCTGTTTGAGCTCATCAAAAGCCTTTTGACAGCTAGCTGTCCACAATACCTTTTTAGGCATCTTCTTACTAGTGATGTCATTAAGAGGAGCTGCAATGGAGCCATGGTTCTTAATGAACCTCCTATAGTACCCTGTGAGGACTAAGAAGGCTCTCACCTGGGTTTGAGTTGTAGGGGGAATCCATTCCATAACGGTCTGGATCTTCCCCTGCAGTGGTGCAATCTGTTCCCCACCTACCAGGTGGCCCAGATAAACAACTTTCCCCTGCCCTATTTGGCACTTTGAAGCCTTGATAGTGAGGCCTGCCTTTTAAAGGGGCTCCAAAACTTTCCATAGGTGGACCAGGTGCTTATCCCAGGTGGAGCTAAAAACAGCTATATCATCTAGATATGGTGCACTAAAAGCTTCCAAACCTTGCAGGACTGTGTTCACCAACCTCTGAAAAGTGGCAGGTGCATTCTTCAAACCAAAAGGCATCACAGTGAACTGATATTGCCCTCCAATGGTGGAAAATGCAGTTTTATGTTTATCATCTTCTGATAATTTAATCTGCCAATACCCTGCAGTTAAATCAAAAGTGCTTAGATAATTGGCAGAAGCCAGTGTATCTATTAGCTCATCTGCCCTGGGTATAGGGTGAGCATCAGTTTTGGTTACTTGATGGAGACCTATGTAGTCAACACAAAACCTAATTTCTCTTTTACCATCTTTACTGTGAGGTTTTGGGACAAGCACCACTGGGCTAGCCCATGGGCTTTCTGAAGGCTCAATCACTCCTAAGTCCAGCATTTTCTGTACCTCTTGTTTTATGCAATCTCTGACACGGTCACACTGCCTCTAAATCTTACTTTTGACAGGTAAACTGTCTCCAGTGTTGATTGTGTGCTCATACCAAGTAGTGGTACCAGTGAGAGGAGGTCAGGAAATTGGCCTAGGAGATTTATACAATTGTCCTTCTGCTCAGCAGTAAGGCAATATGCAAGCACCACTCCCTCCACTAAGCCATCAGCTTCAGTGGTGGAGAAGAGATCAGGGAGAGGGTCATTCTCTTTTTCCTGTCCCTCATCAGTTGCCATGAGCAGGGTTAAGTCAGCCCTGTCATAGTAGGGTTTTAGGCAATTGACATGGAGCTCCCTAAGGGGGCTCCTGGCAGTGCCCAGGTCTACCAAGTAGGTAACCTCACCCTTTTTCTCAACAATGAGATGGGGTTCACTCCATTTGTCTTGGGGTGCTCTTGGTGCCACAGGCTCCAATACCCACACCTTCTGTCCTGGGTGGTACTGGGTTAGGACAGCCTTCTGGTCATGCCATTGCTTTTGGAGCTCTTGGTTGGCCTGAAGGTTTTTACTGGCCTTTTTCATGTACTCAGCCATTCTGGATCTTAGGCCAAGTACATAGTCCACAATGTCTTGCTTTGGAGCTTTTAAAGGTTGTTCCCAACCCTCCTTCACAAGTGCAAGGGGACCTCTTACAGGGTGCCCAAAGAGGAGTTCAAAGGGGCTAAAGCCCACTCCTTTTTGGGGTACCTCCCTGTAAGCAAAAAGGAGGCATGACAACAGGACATCCCATCTTCTTCTGAGTTTTTCAGGGAGTCCTAAAATCATACCTTTGAGAGTTTTATTAAACCTCTCAACCAGACCATTTGTCTGTGGATGATAAGGAGTGGTGAACTTATAAGTTACACCACACTCCTTCCACATAGTTTTGAGGTATGCAGACATGAAGTTATTACCTCTGTCTGGCACCTCTTCCTTAGGGAAGCCCACCCTGGAAAAGATTCCCAGGAGGGATTTTGCCACTGCAGGAGCTGTAGTGGTCCTTAAGGGAATTGCTTCAGGATACCTAGTGGCATGGTCCACTACCACAATGATAAATCTATTGCCTGAAGCTGTTGGAGGGTCAAGGGGGCCAGCTATGTCAACCCCTACCCTTTCAGAGGGCACCCCATCCACAGGAAGTGGAATTTAGGGAGCCTTAGGTGTGCCACCAGTCTTGCCACTGGCTTGGGAGGTCACACAAGAGCGACAAAACTCTTTAGTGTCCTCTGACATATGAGGCCAGTGAAACAATGGAACAAGCCTGTCCCAAGTTTTACTCTGGCCCAAATGCCCAGCCAAAGGAATGTGACTTAGTATACAGGAGGTTGTCTTCCCAATACACCTTATGGCTATCAGTGACATCCCCATTCTGCTGTTTGACAGCTTTCTGTCTCAAACCCTCTGGTGTGGGGCAGGTCTGCTGTGCCACACTCAGCTCTTCCCTAGCAGGCCCCCCTGCACCCAAAAGCTCAGCAGTGTCTGCTGCCAGCTCCTCTGGTGTAGGTTCTGCACAGGGAGAGGATTCCTTTTCCTCAAAAGGGGAATCTTCTGGAGAGGGAGGGATAGTGGGCAAGGGTTTACCCTTTCTTCCCCTGGCTTTTGGGAGCACTTGGTCCATTGTTCCAGGATCCAAGTTTCCCTGTCCTCTTTGCTTCTTGGCCTGAGCCCTTGTCAAAGAAAGATATGCCCAGGAATGCCCACCATTGCTGCATGAGCCTCCAACTCCACTTCAGCCCAAGCTGATGTCTCCAAATCATTGCCTAGTAAGCAATCTACAGGTAAATCAGTGGCTACCACAACTTTCTTTGGACCAGTAACCCCTCCCCCCAGTTGAGATTCACAACAGCCATGGGGTGGCTAAGAGTGTTCTTATGTGCATCAGTCACTTCGTACTGCTGACCAAGTAGGTGTTGATCTGGGTGAACCAGTTTCTCAATCACCATAGTGACACTGGCTCCTGTATCCCTATAGGCCTCAACCTCAACACCATTTATTAGTGGAAGTTGCTTGTACCTACCCATATTAAGGCGGCAAGCAACCAAGGTGGCAAAATCAATACCACCATCAGAGACTAAAACAGCCTCTGTGGTCTCCCTAACAAGACCAACCCCAACTACACTACCAATGGTGAGCCCAGCTACACCCTTTGATTGGCTATTTGTAGTAGAATTCCCACCACCACTGCTATTACTAGTGGCACTACAGGATGCAGTTGGGGTTGTGGTAGTGGGAGCCTTGGTGTTTTTCTTTGGGCAGTGGCCTTTACTTTTACATAAATAACACCATGGCTACTTTTGATTGTTGGAAGAGGATTTGGACCCACCACCCCCAGAGGATTGTTGTGGGCCTGATGAAGACTCAGAATGTTTTTTATCTTTGTCCCCACCCTTGTCAGAAGACTTACCATCCTTCTTCTTGGCATCCTTGTCACCCCCTGTATGAACTTTTCTGTTCACTCTTGTTCTGACCCATCTGTCTGCCTTCATTCCCAATTCTTGGGGAGAGGTCAGATCTGAGTCTACCAAGTACTGGTGCAACAAATCAGACACACAATTGTTCACAATATGCTCTCTCAGGATTAGATTAAACAGGCTTTCATAGTCAGTCACATTACTGCCATGTACCCAACCCTCCAAGGCCTTCAATGAACAGTCTACAAAGTCTGTCCAGTCTTGAGAGGACTATTTTCTGGTATCTCTGAACTTTATCCTGTATTGTTCAGTGGTTAAGCCAAATCCATCTAAGAGTGCATCTTTCAAAACTTTGTAATTATTAGCATCACTTTCTCTGACAGTAAGGAGCCTATCCCTACCCTTACCAGTGAAAGATAGCCACAAGATAGCAGCCCACTGCCTTCACCCGTCCAAAGCACACAATATGACACCCAGTCAAGCACCTCAACACACAAGAAGCACACTTCTAAACACAAGCACCATACCTCCCACCACAAGCATTCACACAGCCAACATATACATGCACACACAGCAACATCTACTTCCCCTAGTGTGCCCACCACAATAGCAGACATCAATACGTGCACCCCAGACACCAAACCTGCACTCACCACGACTACTGTAGTTGACACATGCAGCACACTCACCAGACTTGCAGACACCCACACAACATACATCCACACTGGCAGCCTGCCTTTTCCCACTGTGTCCACCCCCTCCAAAAACACACAAACGCACCAAGACACCCACCCATCACACATCCACCACACCTCAGCAGACTGTCCAGTCACCTGCACCCACAACACGAACCCCTACACCACTTACGTCCACACCCTCTGCCTCCACTCCCACACCCTCCTCCAGGCCCAGCCCTATTGCTACCCAAAAACTTTTCCTCTCCCGTGCTGACCTCTTCCAACCCACTGGCCCACCCCGTCTTGTCCCTAAACGTGCGCACCTCCTTGCCCTTTCCACTCCTTCCCCTTCATAGGCCGCCCCTGTCCGACCTTCACATTCCCAAGCCCCTTCCCCAGAGAGGAAGAAGCCCTGTGCAGAGCCAATTCCATCTGGCTCCACCTGGTCAAAGCACACAGCCCCACCTTCCAAGGCCAAACCCAAACCCCCTCCACCTTCTGAACGCAAGTCCAAGCCCCACCCCTGTTGCAAATCCCTACCGCCACCACCCCCTTCCCCTGCTCCCTGAGGTGCCTGGATGCCCCATTGTTGCCCCATAAGGTGGAGTACCGTAGCACTTTTGGGAGTCAAGTTGGGGCCATTGTAGCCCACAAACGTCTGGCACTATGGACTGGCCATTGGCCTTAATGTGAATAGTTAGCTCTGTGAGCTGAATTAAAATGTTATGTGTGGCCTGTGTTTTGGCGGCACACTCTTGAACCCTCGTCTCTCGTTTCATTGTTTGTGGGTGTGGGGCATTTGTATGTACTATGGTCAGGTTGGATTTGCCTTGTGTCTGATAAGTACCTCTTGCTGTGGGGTGTTTGGCTTGTTCTGCTGTGAAGGGTTGGGGAGCGTTGCAGGGTGGGTGCCGTGGGTGGGTATGTACCTGTGTCCTTTCTTCCCTTGTTTAATTGGTTGTGGTACTTACCGTTGTTGCCTTCGTCGGAGGTCTCGTGGAGGTAGATGGCAAGGAGCAGGGCTGGCATGATCTGCAGCTCTCTATCCATGTCTGCCTCGGCGTGTTGTGAGTGCCCCCGGTGAGTGTTTCCTTATATTGGGTTCATTTCTGTCTGGCTTTGCGTGGCGGTGGTTCCCGCCCCGGAACTGACGGTGGTTCATTATTTGATGGGCGGGTTGGGCCTTTCCGTTGGCCTGTGGGCGGCCTCTGCCATTGTTGTTGGCACTCCTCTACTGGTGGTAGGTGATTTTCAGGATGCCTGTGTTTGAGTTGGTTCATTATTTGGTGGACATCAATCATCATCAACCACTCTGTCTAATCCCACGATCAAGGCCATGTTGAACGTTACCTTAAGGGAGCTATGCGACCTAAAACTAACTCATGAACAGGCTCATAAAAAAACTAATGATCAACTAGCTCAACTCAAATCCAAGATATCGTATTTGATGTCACAGATCTCCCAAGTGGAGCAGAGAGTCTCCGACCTTGAAGATACCTACCATGGATCCACAACCAGGCTCAGGCTGAAGTAGAGGAGCTACAACTTAAATTGGACGATATTGAAAATAGATCTAGACGTTCTAATCTGAGATTTGTCGGAATTCCTGAAGAAATAGAAACTGGTTCCTCGGTTACAGAAGTGATAACAGATTTGAATTACAACCATATTCTCCTCTCAAGACCCTGGCTCACTCAGACCTGACCATCATGCAGGCCCATAGAGATTCGGCAGCAAGGCCTCAGAACTCTAGATATCCACGTACTATCCTGGTCAATTTTGGTGATTACAGGATAAAGGAACAGATCCTATTTCAAGCCATAAAAGCAAGAACGTTTAAAGTAGGAAGTGACTTCTCTTTCCGGGTCTTTTCCGATATGTCCATAACCACAGCATGTCCACGTCGTGAATTTGTTAGTTTGATTGTTTGATAGCTTCAAAAGACTGGGGGCCCCAGCTGGTATAGAGCAACTCATTAAATTAATAGTTTTCCATAAGGGCCAGGCCCATATCTTCCAAAGTGTTCAACAGGCAAAAGGCTTCTTTGCTGCTCGCAAGTAGACGTATGTTGGACGCTCATCATGAATGTTATAGGAAAAAGCAAGATGTAATTTCCTCGCAGATTCTGGTGATATATGATGATATATGTATTGTTTTTTTGTTTTTTTATGTACCATCATACACTGGTCCTCACTGATTCTCACCTGGCACTTTTCCCAGACACAGACCAAAGGGGTGCCACCCCAGTGCACTCTGTTTTTGGGTTGAGGGATCCATCACTGGGAGGGGTTGGGGTCACTGGGAGGAGGAGGCTATGACGGGTAGGCCTAGGTTTTGTGGGTGGAGGTAGGAGCACTGGGTGATGGGGTTTCTGCATCTTGGGGGGTGAAAAGAGCAAATTCAAACAAAACATTATTCTATGGTCTAGAATGATGATGTTGAGAAAGAATGAGGAGAAATTCTTAATCATAGGTCTTATACCGTCCGGAATAAGCTCTAAGGTCAGGTTTAATGCTGACAGGCTTCCAGAAATTCCTATCAATGATCGATAGTCAAATTAGCATTTATTTGGCTAAGTAGTTTAAAATCGTGTCATGTAATGCAAACGGCTTGAATAATATACAGAAGTTTAGAGCAATACTTCATTGGTAAAAATCTTCTCAAACTCAGGTGGTTCTTTTTCAGGAAACCCATCTTAAACAAAAGGGCAAATTGTCCTAAAATTCCTAACTTAATTTCTCATTCTTTTTTTGCCTCTGCAAGTGCAGCTGTCCGTGGGGTGGCAATCCTGTTCACTCAGGATTTCCAAGGGGAAATTCTTAAGGTCCATCATGATTCTCAAGCGAGATGGATAGTAGTCAGTATCAAGGTGGGTAAGGCAGTTAATGCATATTACAAGCTTTTATGGCCCCATCAAAGACAAAATTACCTTTTTGCAAAGCCTCTACAAGCTCCTGAGCACTTTTTCTGGCCATTTAGTAATTGGAGGCAATTTTATTATAATTCAAGACATGACTCTCGATACCTCCTGCAAAAATTGTACGCAAAACAAGCCACAATCCTACCGATTTCTGCAAAAATGTATGCGCGATTTGGCTTTACAGGACCCCTGGCGGCTGGTCCATCCACAGGATCAAACTTATACCTGTTTTCTAAAAGGTTTATTTCAGCATTAAGAATCAATTTCTTCTTAGTATCTTATTCCTGGCAAAGAGCTGGTTCAGACATCATGTCCAACCCTTTCTCGGACCATTCTGTTCCATCCGTTCAATTATCTTTCCCTGATCAGCATCAAGAAAGGCTCAGGTGGTCCTTAGATAAATCATTATTAATAAATCAAGATTGGATCTCTGCTCTGAAAATTTCAGTTGACGAATTTCTAGCTAGAAACTAAGCAACTACCTCAATTTCTTCTGTCTGGGAGTCATGTAAGGTGCAAATAAGAGGGGAAGCTATAGCCTTCAAGGCCTTTCTAAGAAAAACAAGGAAAGAAAAAGTGAACAGCCTCCAGCAAGAACCTAATAATGCTACATACCAACATCAGGCAGCAAGTGATCGCAAGTGGGGGGCTCGTCCTCAAGAGGCCAAAAGCCAATTGAAGAACTTATTTTTAGAACAAGAAATTGTTAATCGAAATACATGCTTCCAACAGCTTTATGAAGAGAGTGAGCATGTAGGCAAATTTCAAGCGCATTATATTAAAAGATGCCAAAATGCCTCCCCAATCAAATTTATTTTTGATGAGTCCTTAGGACATAAAGTCGATCAGGCTAAGGTGATAGGAAAGGTCTTTATGGCGCACTATGCAAAACTTTACACTCCCCACACAGCTATATGCATTAAGCTTATCAACGTATATCTTGATGCAGTCTCTACCAGGCTTTAACCATGAGCTGCAGTCTGCATTATTGAAGCCAATTACCAAGTCAGAGGTAGCCGAAGCCATTCGGAAACCTCTGAATGGTAGAGCTTCAGGGGAAGTTGGCCTTCCAGAAGAATTGTATAAAATTCTGGCATTGCAGATAACAGCGATCCTAGCCGCACTTTTTAATGCAATACTTAATAAAGAAGAAGTACCAAGCTCAATTACTCAGGCAGTAATAGTCAACTTTCTAAAAAAAATAAGCCTAGCGAAAAACTGGATTCTTATCGTCCTATTAGTCTTCTTAATACTGACTATAAGATACTTATGAAAATCTGGGTAGCCTGTATTTTACCTTTAGCTCATGGTTTAATCCATCACGACCAGTGTGGATTTCTCCCAGGAAGATCTATCTCAACCAACACAAATTTCTTGCTCCAAGCTGTTGATTATTATTCTGTGAATAAAATCAAAGTAGCCATAATTATGCTTGATAGGGAAAAAGCTTTTGATCTTGTTCAATGAGAGCTTCTTTTTGCAATTCTCTGAAGATTCAAATTTCCTTACAAACTAGTCCAATTTCTCTCAAAACTGTATCACGGGGAGGAGGCCAAGATCCTAATTAATGCAGGAATGGTCGGAAAGGTTTTGATGCAACGAGAGACCCATCAGGGATGCTCTTTGTACCTGGTTCTTTATGCTCTTTTTATTGAACCTCTAGCTTCTGCATTGAGGCAGGATGTTTCCATAAAATCTCCGCTGCCAGGCCCCCCCCCCCCAAGTTAAAACTTTTTGCGGACGACGTAATTTTCTAACTTGCAGCTGCGTCACAGAATATCAAAAAGGCCTTCAGTAAAATCCAAGCTTTTTCTAATTTGGGATGGTATCGGATTAAGAAATCTAAATCTGAGGCATTACTTTTTAATGCCCAAGATATCGTCTTGCCAGTTGAGATGCAAGCTAATTATCAGACTCCCCATTCCATTTGATATCTTGGCATATATGTCTCTTTGAATATAACTGATCTCTAGTTGATGAATTATCTCTCCAGTCTTAGGAATGCGCAGGCTCTTATGCTCAAATGGCAGAACACACCTGTAACGATCATTGGTCGCATTGCCTTGGTCAAAATGATGATAATATTGCCCTTATTCCTATTTATATTTTCTAACGTCATAATCAAGGTTCCTGAAAAGTTTTTTAAGGATCTCAACGTAATGTTGCATGAATTTATTTTGTCAAATAGAAAACTCCGCACTCAGCTTGAGACAGTTCAGCTGACCATAGAAGACGGTGGCCTAGCCTTACCCCATTTTAAAAAATATTATGAAGCAAAATATTTAGACTGGATTGTAAGAGCGGCCTCTATATGTCATGTTGATTTAAACTTTTATTTAAAACAGATGCTTCTTGAAAACAATATTCATCTATACGATTTTCTCAAAATGCCATGGCTGCTGAAACATACCAGATATAAGATTCCGAATTTTCTCTGGTCTAGAAGTGCAGAACTTCAGCAAAATTATCAGTTTACCCATTATCATCCAACTATTTCCCAAAGAGAAGCTACTGCATTTGGGCTACCTCTGAGCGCAAAAGCCCTAAATGACTGGGAAAGTCTGGGGTTAGGAAAATTGCACGATTCTTTTAGAGGGGCACAGCTTCAAATTACTAATTCCAATTTTCCAGTACGTATAACTTTTTCTTATTTTCAGATAGCCCATTTTATTCAATCTAGGGGCTCTGTAGGCCAGTATTCAGCCGAATCATTACCCTTTAGAATCACACAAGCCATGTGGATTCAGAAACGGACAGGGTATAGTGTTCTTCTTGAAGAATTGTCAACTAGAGTTATCCCCTCTGCACTAAATCGGATAGCAGCTGCTACAACTTGTGCGATTGATGCCCTGACATTGAAGCATTACAATAATTCTACGTACAAAGCTGTAAAAGGTGCTGATTTTAAAAGAATGGCATTCTTTACCAAGTGGTTGCTCTATTATACTCCCGCGAAACTGAATAAGATGGCTCCATCAATATCAAGTAATTGTTTTTGATGTCATTGTGCAGTAGTGGATTGGCTTCATGTCTTTTATCTTTGCCCTGTTATCACAAATTTTTGGAGTTGTTTTCCACTCAATCAGCATAAAGCTCCAGGTATCATTGCTCCCTGATCCAATGGAAGCACTTTTTGGCATATCCAATCATCCTGGGCTGTCCACGCACTTAAAGTAATACTTTTTTATTACAACATTAAATGCGAAATCTCTTATTATACGACAATGGAGGACTCTTCAATATCCAGTATATGAACCTTGGGAGAAAAAAATGAAAACAGTCCAGTCAGGAGAACTTTTGTATGCACTAAGAATTGGGGCCACTTGGAAGCACCATTCTGTATGGGACAAGAATGCTCCATCTTAAAACTTGATTAAAGATCGCAACCTAACCTGAAGGACATGAATCAACATGACTCCATGAAGTATTAGTATATTTTTATTATACAAAAGAGGCATAAAAGGCAATGTATTTTGTTGTGTTGTGACCTTTATGAACAATTTGTAATCATGATTTGATTTGTAACTTTGATGTCCCATCATCGTTAATGCTCATAAATTCCTGAAAATAAACTATTAAAAACATTTTGTTTTAAAAAGATATTGCTGTATTTAGTTCCAGCTGGCAGGATCACCTGGTCCACCTGGGGAAGGTTTTGCAGGCCTTGCACACAGCAGGCCTCTCTATCAAAGCATCTAAGTGCCAGATAGGGCAAGGCAGAGTTGTATACTTGGGCCACCTTGCAGGTGGAGGCCAAGTGCAACCTTTGCAACCCAAGATCCAGACAATTCTGGACTGGGAACATCCAAAAACATACACTCAAGTCAGGGCATTCCTTGGCTTGACTGGGTATTACAGGAGCTTTGTGAAGGGATATGGCTCCATTGTGATTCCCCCTCGCTGAACTGACTTTAAGGAAGGTGCAAAAGAAGGTAAACGTGACCCTTGACTGTCAAAAGGCCTTTGATACCCTGAAAGAAGCAATGTGCGCAGCATCAGTTCTTAAAGCTCCAGATTATTCTAGGCAGTTCATTGTGCAGACAGATGCCTCTGAATATGGGATAGGATCAGTCTTGTCCCAAACCAATGATGATGGCTTTGACCAGCCTGTTGCTTTCATTAGTAGGAGGTGACTCCCAAAGGAGCAGCTTTGGAGTGCCATTGAGAGGGAGGCCTTTGCTGTGGTTTGGTCTCTGAAAAAGATGAGGCCATACTTGTTTGGCACTCACTTTGTTGTTCAAACTGACCACAGACCTCTCAGATGGCTAATGCAAATGGAAGGTGAGAACCCTAAACTTTTGAGGTGGTCCATATCCCTACAGAGAATGGACTTTGTAGTGGAACACAGACCTGGGACTGCCCATGCTAATGCAGATGGCCTTTCTTTCCAGGTTCCTCCACTTAGTCAATGAAGTCTCTCTTAGGAAAGGCTAGTATCATCCTCTTTCGTTTGGGGGGGTAGGAAAGTGCCACTATTGGCATGGTTACCCCCCCACACTTTTTGCCTAGTGTTGATGCGAACTTTGATTGAAGGTGTGCTGGGACCCTGCTAACCAGGCCCCAGCACCAGTGTTCTTTCCCTAAAACTGTACCTTTGTTTCCACAATTGGCACAGCCCTGGCACACAGTTAACTCCCTTGTAAAAGATACCCATGGTACCAAGGGCCCTGTGGCCAGGGAACGTCTCTAAGGGCTGCAGCGTCTATTATGCCACCCTAGGGGACCCCTCACTCAGCACATGCACACTGCCTTGGAGCTAGTGTGTGTTGGTAGGGAGAAAAAGACCAAGTCGACATAGCACCCGTCTCAGGGTGTCAAGCCCACAAACCATTGCCTGTGGCATAGGTAAATCACCCCTCTAGCAGACCTTACAGCCCTAAGGCAGGGTGCACATACCACAAGTAAGGGAATAGCTGCATGACCAATATGCCCCTACAGTGTCTAAGCCCATTCTTAGACATTGTAAGTGCAATGTAGCCATATTGAGTATATGGTCTGGGAGTTTGTCATTACGAACTCCACAACACCATAATGGCTTCACTGAATACTGGGAAGTTTGTTATCAAACTTCTCAGCACAATAAACCCACACTGATGCCAGTGTGGGATTTATTGAAAAATGCACACAGGGGGCATCTTAAAGATGATATAGTATCCTAAGTGCTAGTGTAGGACTGACCAGTCTATGCCAGCCTGCCACTTCCAGACAAGTTTCTGACCACATGGGGTGAGTGCCTTTTTGCACTCTGTCGTCAGAAACAAAGCCTGTCCTGGGTGGAGGTGCTTCACACTTCCCCCTGCAGGAACTGTAGCCCTCAGCATGAGCCTCAAAGGCTCAAGCCTCGTGTTACAGTGCCTCAGGGCACTCCAGCTAGTGGAGATGCCCGCCCCCCCAGACAAAGCCCCACTTTTGGTGGCAAGTCTGGCGGGATAATTAGGGAAAAGCAGGGAGGAGTGACCACCCCAGCCAGGACCACCCCTAAGGTGTCCAGAACGGAGGTGACCCACTCCCGGCAGAATCCTCCATCTTGGTTTGGAGGACATGGACCAATAGGAATAAGAATGTTTGGTGCCCACTTGTGGCCCCTCTAGTGCTCCTCTAATCCCCCCTGGTCTGCCCTCAGAGTCGCGGGTACTTACCTGCTGGCTTACCGAATTCCGAGTACCACCTGTCTCTAGCGGAGCCCACGTTAACTTTGCTCAACTTTGACCTCTGCAACCGGCCAGCCCCGTGTTGCTGATGGTGGGTGTTTGGGGTTAACTTGAACCCCAACCAGTGGATTTCCTAAAACCCGGAGACTGAAACTGTAAGAGTTGTATGTACCTGTAAACCAACCTAATATTTCTTCCCCCCAGGAACTGTTTGAAAATTGCAGTTTCCATTTTTAAAATGGCTTTTTGCCAATAATTCATAAACTGTATTACTTACCTATTTCAAACAAAGTAGTGTTGGTATCTGTGTGAAATACGAAACTTTTAAGGTACTTACCTGCAGCTTGAATCTTGTGGTTCTAAAAAATAAACTAAGAAAATATATTTTTGCAATATAAAAACCATTGGTCTGGAGTTAAGTCCTTGAGTGTGTGCTCCTTCTATTTTCTGTGTGTGTACAATGAGGATCTGCCTGATGATGAAGCATGATATCCACCTGGGCATGTGAGGGCCCTTGCTTCTCATTTATCAGATCCCTCTGATCTGTTTCTATTGCTTTCTTCAGATTTTTGTAAACACGTTATTGGCATTTTAAACACAATACATTGACAACAATCTTCTGTCACACATCCTAGCAAGGTAAGCAGACTATCTGTTACCTCTTCTTCCGTTCTTGATACTGTAGGAACTGCATAGCTATTGCTTATAGCAAATGGAGGGAATAGGAACATCATGGATGGTGTATGTGAGAACGGGCGTGTATGACATGGCTGACATGTGGAGTAACAGTGACACATCATGGAATGACTGGAATGTGGGGAAGGAAACATGACATTGCCAGATGGGCACATGTTGGCATGGCTGGGTGACATACAAGGACGGGAGCCTATGTTGGCTATCATATGGGGCAGCGGGAATGTATTGGTGCTGTACGGCTTATGAGGAAACAGGGCACAGCATGGTTTGCATATCGGGGAAATGGGCACACAATGGATTAGCTAACTCTTGAGGAATCAGGACATCGAGGCTGGCTGGCATATGATGGAGATGGGGGTAGTCATATGATGCCATATGATGGGACCTCTAAGCACATGATGGCATGGAAATGGCAAACTGAAATTTGAGGATAAAATTAGTATAGTTTGACAATCTAACTAGCCAGTCTTTGGAAACAAATCGGTGTATCTACTGGAAATGAAAATCTTATATTTAAAAAAAAAGATTAACTGATGCGTGAACATGAAACAAATAAAAGTGCATTTGCTAAAACTGAAAGCAGATCATTAATGGGCACTGCATGTCTGCTGGAATATGACCAAATTAATTAATATACAAAATCTTTTAAGGTCGTATTGGAGTGCAGTGCAGTGAACACGCAAACCCCTGATTTCATATGGAAAAAAACACTACAGTAGTCCCAACATGTTTCCCCTTTCCAAGTCCTTGTAGAGAGAAGAGGTTTGCCTGCTTCTGTCCAGGAGACACCATGATCCACTGTAGGTATGCAGGGCATGTGTTTTTCCAGTTTATTGGCTGTATCTGTTTTGTTGCTGTTTTCATTATATTGCGGCCCTCTGGGGTCAGGAAAGCACATTTCTGTTGTAGGATAGGGTGACTGCTAGGGTGCCTTGCCACCCTTGGGAATGTGAGAAGGCGAGTCAGATTGTATCACTGCTTCTTTTTGACTATTCTATGCACAGATCAAGGCAGTGTTGTTGGTAGAGCTTCAGAAGTGTTCCTTCAGCGTGTTACTGCGGGTTCTATTCATGAGAAGGTGATGAAGTAAGTCACCTTGCTGCGCTGCACTGTGTCACAGGGAAAGGGCAGGAATGCACCATATTTAAGGCAATACATCGCATTGCTACCTTTTCCCCTGCACTGGCACCCTTTTGGCAGCCTAGTGCCAACGCAGGAGCGCCTGCACCATGGTGCAAGGGGCCCTGCGTTGCATGCAAGATTGTTTTTGTGCAGGAAGCGGCAAAAACAATCCTGGGCAGCACATTCTTCTTTCCATGTATGTTGCAGAATGCAGCACACAACGAGGAGGTAACGAGGAGAAATAAAGACATTTCTCCTTGTTACGCCGCGCCTGAGAAGGGGCATCTTTTTGACACATTCCCAGGTCTACCAGTTCTGGTAAATCTAGGAATGTGTCTAAAACTATGAGAGTTGTATGGGGAGACCCACCACAATGCCCATGGAACGCCGTCCCAGGGCAGAGTAAGGCAATGCTGCGTTGCCTTACTCCAGATTTGTGGAGCCCCTCAGAGCCATGCAAAGTGGCCTTGCATGGCTTCACAAATCACATGTAACTTTTGTGTAGTACATGTACCACGTTGCGTGGTATATACATTATGCAAACCAAGTCATAAATATGCCCCTCAGGGTGCCGACTGGGAATATCGAGTCCTGAATGTTGATGGGACAGAAAATCTTTGCAACAATATCGACGCACAAAATATCGAAAGGTAAATGCCTATATATTTTCTATACCTAACTCCACATATATGAATCTTGGTGATATATATATATATATATATAGCTGTGCAGAATAAGAATAGTAAATCCTTACTTCCCTCTGTGCACTTGCCTTTCAATATCTTGCCCCCTGATTTTGTTGTAACAATATTCTGTCCTGTCAATATTCGGGATTCAGTTTTCCCTACTACCGTCGCTAGAATGAAGGCCATTAAGTAAGGGAAATTAAACTGAAGTCATGTAGAGGGTTGAGGCAGGGGTCCTTCAGTTTATTATCCTTTTGCACTATAATATTAGTAAAACGTAAGTAAGCACACGTTCCCCATGAGGTTTCTTTGAGCTGAGTAGTTGGAGAAATGGAGGGAAAGTTGACAAAAGAAATAGTCAATCGTGGTATGCCTGTTTGAAAAGCCAAGTTTTTAATTGCTTGCTAAACTTTGTGAAATTATTTTCAAAACACAGTTGCTCCAGTAGAGAGTTCCATAGTATCTCGCCCTGAACAGGGAATCTCCGTCCTCCTATGTATGGCCAGTCCCATCAGAGAAGGCTGCACACCATGTGAGAAGTGGAGAGCAGTCAATCATCTAACAAAGCACCTTGGGTTCAATTAAGCCAAAGCTCAACCTGGAGACCCCTGCAGACATGGACTCCTTGTTAGTGCAACGGCCTTTTCATCACTTTCTTCTTAAATAATTGAAGGATATCCCCAAACTTGGCATGAGTTGATGCTTGTCTGTAACTGGCAGTATCTGAACCAGACTTTCCTGCCTGTCCTAATGTAAACAGCCTAACCCAGGATGCTGCGAAGCATGCAGAGGGAACTAAAGCTATTGTTTGCAGCAATGTTTGCAGCAATTAACTCTACTGAGAGCCAATTCGCCAGCAGTGCATGGAGCCCATGTCCGTCTAAAGGATTTCTGGATTTGGTTTCATGCTGTACAGGAAAGTGACACCCTCTTCTAATTTTCTGTCTTCCATGGAACCGATGCTCCAATTTCTGTCAGACACCGCTTTCTATGGACTGCGGTCCTCATAGCTTCTGGAGCTTACATCACAGCCAGGGGGCTGGACACAGTATGTGTGTATGCTTAATGCAGGCCGCTGCGCGGCGAGGGTGCGAACCTTGACCTGTTCTCAGGCCAGGTCCGCTCCCCCACCGCGCTAGCGTTCCCTGCTAGTGCTCTGCCTGCTGCCTGCTCGCCGCTGTTGCTGATCGAAGTTCGAGGCCCTCCTCCACCCGCAGGCTCCCGCCTGCGCCTCATCCCTGGTGGCCCAGTGGTGGGCGGTAAGTATCAAATCTGACCTCTTCCTCTGTCCGTCTTTCTCTCTCCCGATTTCCCTCCTCCTGCTTGTCTGCTGCCCTTAATTGTACTCTGCCTTTAGCCTCTGCTCGTTTCTCTCTCTGCCCTTAGCCTGCCTGTTTTGCTCTTATTGTTTTCATTGTTTCTTGCCTTTAGCCTCTGCTCGTTTTAATCTCTTTCTGCCTTTAGCTTTCTGCCTCTAGCTTGCCCGTTTTGCTCTCGCTGTTGGTTTCTTTCAGTGCCCTTCTCCCCCCGCCCACCCCCGCTCTCCTTTCCCGCTGCTGCCTCCCCTGCTGCCCCGCCCCCACCTCCCAGCTGCTGCTCCTCCCTCCCTCCACCCTTCTTAATGCAGGCCGCTGTGCGGCCGCGCCGGAGGCAAGCCCGTCTGCGCCGGTCCGCGCCTGGACCGCGCCCAGCGCCAGGACCCTGGGCCCCCGACATTGCCGGCCCACACGACAGACTTACGACGCCGCCACCCTCAACGCACTCAAACCCGACGTGAACCCCTCCTGCTACCGAGCCATCCCGAGGTGCACCCACGGACCCTTCACCTGCCAAGCCTGCAATTTCACCTGCCTCCGGACCTGCACCGCACCTGAAAGGCCAAGCACCAGCAACAACCACCTCAAGTGCATCCTGCTCAACACCCGCTCCGTCCACAGACACGCCGTCGAACTCTGGAATTTGCTCGACACAACATCACCAGACGTCGCCTTCCTCACGGAAACCTGGATGAACGCCTCCTCAGCCCCCGACATCGCCCGGAGGGACCGCGTCAACAAGACCGGAGGAGGCATTGCCATCGTCCACAGGAACACCATCCGCATCACGACCAACTCCGACGACACTCTCACCGCCGCCGAGCACCTTCACTTCCAGATACACACCGACCCCAAGACCACCCTCAGAGGCACTCTCATCTACAGACCCCCGGGACCACGCACACAATTCAGCGAAGCCATCGCAGACTTCATTAGCCCGCACGCCCTCACCTCCCCTGACTACATCCTCCTAGGGGACCTCAACTTCCACCTGGAGAACAACACTGACAGCAACACCACCACCCTGCTGGACAACCTCACCAACCTCAGACTCAAGCAACTGGTGAACACCCCCACCCACTACGCCGGCCATATGCTTGACCCCGTCTTCTCCTCCAGCAAGCACATCTCCTTCAGCCACTCCACCGGACTTCATTGGACTGATCACAGCTGCGTCCACTTCAACTTCAGGAGAACCACGACCCACCACCACCCGCACAGGCTCCCCGCAGGAGCTGGAGCAAGATCACTGCCGACCAGCTCACCACCTCCCTCAGCCAAAACCCTCCCGCCACCGCAACGGACCCCAACGAAGCAGCCCACAACTTCACAAAGTGGCTCACCAACTGCGCCGACGATCTCGCACCTCTGAAGAACCCACCCAGCAGACCCGGCAGCAAGAAAGCCTCGTGGTTCACCAATGAACTCAAAACATCCAAGAAAAACTGCTGCACCCTCGAGAAAGCCTGGCGCCACGACCAGACTACAGAAAACATGACAGCCCTCAAGAACGCCACCTGCATACACCACCAGCTGATCCGCACCACCAAAAGAGCAACATTCAAAGAACGACTGGACAACAACACCCACAATAGCAAGGAACTCTTCAGCATCGTCAAAGAGCTCTCCAATCCCAGCACCGGAAACAACGACATCACACCCTCGCAAGACCTCTGCGATTCACTCGCCTCATTCTTCCACCGCAAGATAGCTGACATACACAACAGCTTCGGCGCACAGACTGCGCACCCAACCACCGAACCAACGCCCCCCACCACTACCACCCTCTGCAACTGGACCCCGAAGACACCACCCGCACGATGAACACCATCCACTCCGGATCCCCTGCCGACCCCTGCCCCCACCACGTCTTCAACAAGGCCGACTCCATCATCGCACCCCAACTCCGAGACATCATCAACATCTCCTTCTCCACCGCCACCTTCTGCTGGAAGCACGCCGAGCTCAACGCCCTCCTGAAGAAACCGACAGCGGACCCCACCGACCTCAAGAACTTCTGCCCCATCTCGCTCCTCCCTTTTCCTGCCAAAGTCCTTGAGAAGACCGTCAACAAACAGCTTGCCGCCTTCCTCGAGACCAACGGATCCCTCGACCCCTCACAGTCCGGTTTCCGAGCCAACCACAGCACCGAGACCGCCCTCATCGCAGCCACCGACGACATCAGATCCCTGCTCGACAACGGGGAAACAGCTGCCCTCATCCTCCTGGACCTCTCTGCAGCGTTCGACACAGTCTGCCACCGCACACTGATACAGCGCCTCAGCAACACCGGAATCCAAGAAAAGGCATTGGAATGGATCATCTCGTTCCTCGATGGAAGAACCCAGAGAGTCCGCCTCCCCGCGTTCCGGTCTGCAGCCACCGAAGTCATCTGCGGCGTACCTCAAGGATCCTCGCTCAGCCCCACCCACTTCAACGTCTACATGAGCCCCCTCGCGGCCATCGCACGCCAACACAACCTCAACATCATTTCCTACGCAGACGACACCCAGCTGATCCTCTCCCTCACCAACGACCCCGCCACCGCCAAAGCCAGCCTACACGAAGGAATGAAAGACGTTGCCGAGTGGATGAAGAACAGCCGTCGGAAACTGAACTCAGACAAGACGGAAGTCCTCATCCTGGGATCATCTCCCTCCCCCTGGGACGACTCCTGGTGGCCCCCTGCCCTGGGCACCACCCCCAAGCCAACGGACCACGCACGAAACCTGGGCTTCATCCTGGACTCCTCCCTCTCGATGACCAAACAAGTCAACGCCGTCTCGTCATCCAGTTTCAACACCCTGCGCATGCTCCGAAAGATCTTTCGTTGGATCCCCACCGAAACCAGGAAAACGGTCACCCAGGCGCTCGTCACCAGCTGACTGGACTACGGGAACGCCCTCTACGCAGGAACCACAGCCAAGCTTCAGAAAGGACTCCAGCGCATACAGAACGCCTCCGCACGACTCGTCTTGGACATCCCCGGCCACGCCCACATCTCCGCCCACCTGAGAGACCTGCACTGGCTCCCCATCAACAAGAGAATCACATTCAGACTCCTCACCCACGCACACAAGGCTCTCCACGACCTGGGCCCCAAGTACCTCAACAACCGCCTCACCTTCTACACACCTACCTGCCAGCTGCGATCGACCAGCCTCGCCCTCGCCGCCGTACCACGCATTCGCAGAACCACCACCGGAGGAAGATCCTTCTCCTACCTGGCGACTAAGACATGGAACTCACTCCCCATCCACCTACGGCAGACCCAGGACCATCTCTCCTTCAGGAAGCAACTCAAGACCTGGCTTTTCGAGCAGTAATGGACTCCCACCCCCCCCCCTACCCAGCGCCTTCAGACCCTTGCGGGTGAGTAGCGCGCTATATAAATTGTTGATTGATATGTGCCTGCAGAAACTGAGTGCTTTCTAAAGAACGCTGGTTTCATATTTGCCATTTGTGAACTAGACCTCCACAGGAGTGAGTGACCTTCTAAAACAGACAGCCCAGAAGAGGAAGAAGCTTCAACCATTCTATTTGCCTCTGTGCATGTTTAGGTCATTTCTACCCACATGCAAAATCAGTGCTCCAGTGGCCCAGGCTCATTCCTTTCAGGGTAGGCCACAGGATAAGGCTGCTCCACCTCCACCGCCCCGTCATCAGAAAACCGCCCACCGAATCACGTTCCATGATTCGGCGTGGCGGTGTTCTGGTGACAGGGTGCTGGTGGCGGAGCAGCCCCCATGGATCCCGTCCCCTCCCGGAGGATCAACAGTCAAGGTAAGTTGATCGTCCGTTAGGGGATGGGGTGGGGGGGTGTTGTGTGCATTCATGGTGTTGTGCGTGTGAGTATGTAGAGGAGGTGTGTGAGTGCGTGTATGCATGCAGGGTGTGTGTTGTGTGTATGGGAAATGTGTGCGGGTCGATATGTGTGCAAGTCTGTATGTGTGCAGGTATGTGTTGTAGTGTATGTGTGCGTGTAGGGGTGTGTGTATGTGCATGTTGGGGAGGGGGGTGTGTATGTGCATGTTGGGGGTGGGCAGGGGGGTCCTGCCACCTTTGGGGGGTGGCAGGGGGATGGGGGTTGTGGAGGGAGGACTCAGGTGGGGGAGACCCCTATCAGTGCCAGGGAAGGAATTCCCTGGCACTGATAGTGCCTACCGCCATGGATTTCGTGGCGGTTCCAAACCACCCGAAATCCATGGCAGTATGCAGGGTCCTGATACCGCTGGAGGTCTGGTGACGGCCACCGGGCTGGAGACCGAAGTCTCAAGCCCAGCGGTTGTCACCACCCTGCCGGTCGGAGTGGAGAAGTGGCGGATGACTATGGCGGTAACAGCCATGGTCATAAGTCAATTTTGTTTTCTGCCGGCCTCTTGGCGGTATTACCGCCACTTCTCACCGCCCGCCAGGGTCGTAATGAGGCCCTTAATCTGTGTGATTGACTGTGCCGAAGTGTACTATCCCTTTATATGAAATTGACTTAGGCCCTCATTATGACATTGGCGGTAAGTACCGCTTACCGCCATGCTGACTGGCACCAACATACTGCCACCGCGGTGGATCACACTACCCATATTATGACACACACATAGCAATCTGTCACTATATAGCCACACACACAAGTCTGCCAGCCCAAAGGTCAGTGATAAGCTGGCAGTAGCAAAACCCACACCGTTACGCCAACAGAACTACGCCCACAACATTATGACCCACGAATCACCACAGTGGACATTCAATGGCGGTAAACCATTGGCGGTACATACCGCTGCTCTCAAAATACACACACACATACAAAACAGCACCACATTGGACAATTGAAACTACACACACCTGACATCCATTCACACACCACACCCACACACCCACACCACTATAAAAAACCCACCCACAAATCTTTATGAATACAAACAAGTGCCACAAGAGAGATAGCAAGACCACAGACAAGACCACAGCCACACACCACCATTACCTATACACCATCCACACATCTTACATCACACACCCCAACACATCACCCTACACACCCTCATCCACACCACTCACACTACACCCATGGCACCACAACAACACCCCAGGTTCTCAGAGGAGGAGCTAAGGATCATGGTGGAGGAAATCATCCGGGTTGACCCTCAGCTATTCGGATCACAATTGCAGCACACATCCATTGCTAGGGAGATGGAGCTATGGCGGAGAATCGTGGACAGGGTCAACACCGTGGGACAGCACCCAAGAACAAGGAATGACATCAGGAAGAGGTGGAACGACCTACAGAAGAAGGTGCGTTCCATGGCAGCAAGACACCAACTCGTTGTACAGAGGACTGGCGGTGGACCCCCACCTCCTCCCCCACAACTAACAACATGGGAGGAGCAAGTCTTGGCAATCATGCATCCCAAGGGCCTGGCAGGAGTAGGAGGAGGACTGGACTCTGGTGAGTCAAATCTCTATTACTATCACCTCCCTACCAGCATGCCATCACATACCCCTACCCTTACCCTCACTCCCATCACTCCACCACCTCCCACACACCCCACCAACACAACCCACACATCCCAATACCAAGCCCTGCATGCAACACCAATACATGGACACCCAACCCAGACCTGCATGGACACCTATCACTAAAGCATGCACACTAGAGGGAAACAGCTAGCCCACCAAATAACTCACACAAGGCAAAGCTGCCAGGGCAAAAACAACCTTAGAGGGCAACACACCCATGCACAAGATGTCACACGCAGAAACAATAACACTACATTTACATCCCCACAGGTGCCCCAGCCAATGTCACCGGAGAGGAGGTGCCAGCAGCATCCAGTCCCCCCCAGAAGAGGCCCACAGTGATGACAGGAGCTCTGGACGCCTGGATCTGGATGACCAACCTGGCCCATCAGGGATTTCCAGACAATCGGTTACCTAGGCACAGTCCCATACCACCACAGAGCCTCCCCCCTGAGGAAACACCAGCACAGTACGCACCCAGCGGGCCCATACCACTGTCCACAGGACATGTCAATCAGCAGTGTGTCCACCACTACAGGGACCCCAGACCACCCCACAAACACAGGACGATCAGGAACCTGGGGTCAGTGGCAGTGGGCACACAGTTCAGGGGACAGAAGCACAGGACAACAGGGAAGCTGGGAGGACTGCTGTGCGACAGGGGGAGGACAGGCCCAGGGAACCGAGTCTCAAGGAGGCACTCACCAAGATCCTGATAACATACCACCATTCCCAGGAGACAATGGGCGAGATACTGGACAAACTGCAGGAGAACCAGCGGCTGCAGGAGGGTACCCCTACCACTAGCAAAACCGATGAACAGCCCTCCACCTCTGCTGCCGCTTGTGGACAGGAGGCCCCGCCACAGGACCAACAGGCCACCAGCACCCCTTCCCCTGCAGAAGGAGAACCACCCACAAACGTTCCCTGCGATCCAGGCAGAAGCCAGTGACTATTACAAAGACCCCGCCAGGAAATAAGACTCGCCTGAATGTCAACCTTGTGTCTCACCCTGTCCACCTTGAACTGCCATTGCTCCCCTTCCTGTGCCCCCTTGGACAATGCACCTGTGATCCACATAGACTGGACTCTATCCTGGACTTTCCTCCACCATCAACCCAGCCCATTGCACATCCCCCTCTACTTATTAGCACTCAAATAACCATCCTTTGAAAAAAATACAAGTATGGAGTATGTCAAATGATTTAACTATGTATTCATTTAACAAGGTATAAACACTGAAATACAACTGTACAGTAATGTATACATAGGAATGACCTGTAGTTGGCTGCAGTCAACACATCAGGAGTGATAGTGGGGCACAAATATCTGCAAATAGAGATGCCAAAGGGTACAGTGAGTGGCTATAGAAGTGGGAAAATCAGCCTGCCAGTGACAATGTCAAACACAAAACTGTCAATTAAAAGTGAAGTTACACTGTCTTACCTGTGTGTCATTGGAAGTATTGACAAATTATTGCACTTCTGTTGTCCTGATCCCCATCCTCTGCCTCCTCATCTTCACTGTCCACAGGGTCTACTGCTGCCACACGCCCATCTCCAGCCTCATCCTCCTGCAGAAAAGGCACCTGGCGACGTAAGGCAAGGTTGTGTAACATACAGCATGTCACGATGATCTGGCAGACCTTCTTGGGTGAGTAGCACAGGGAACCACCTGTGAGATGGAGGCAACAAACCCTAGCCTTCAGGAGGCCGAATGTCCTCTCTATAATTCTTCTTGTTCGCCCATGTGCCTCATTGTAACGTTCCTCTGCCCTTGTCCTGGGATTCCTCACAGGGGTCAGTTGCCATGAGAGGTTGGGGTAACCAGAGTCACCTGCAAATATCGAGGGACACCTGTTAGACACACTCTAACCCTTAGGGCCCACACCATACCCATACACCAACATCCACTGGCTGGGAACCAGGGCTCAACTATTAGCCACACCTGGTGCCTCTGGAGTTGAGCCATCACATATGGGATGCTAATATTCCTCAGGATAAAGGCATCATGCACAGACCCAGCATACTTTGCATTGACATGGGAGATGTACTGGTCCGCCAGGCACACTATCTGCACATTAATTGAGTGAACGCTCTTTCGGCGGGGTGACAGATAGCAGATATCAGGTCTGGCTCCAATTAGGCACACAGCTCTGTGATTGTGGCCCTGTTCAGTCTATAGATGAGGATAATGTGCCTGTGCTCCATTGTTGCCAAGTCCACCAGGGGTGTGTACACGGGTGGGTTTCCATCTCGTATTCATCCGCAGCAGGTGCAATCTATGGGGCAAAACGGTGAGCAGCTGGTCAGTATCTCATACATCCAAACACTACACTTCATTGCATGTTGTGATTGCAACAGTATATTGTTGGATAGGTCCAAATGGTACTTATGTGTACTGTGACGCAGTTAGGTGCCACGGCCTGCCCCCCCCCGAAATGACATCCGCCTGTCCTGTATGGAGGGACATGTGGAAATGAGGTAATTCCGCTGACGTGGTGCACTGTTGTGGGAGGCGGTCGAGTACCGCCGTGCAACTCCTCATTGGTTATCATTGGGCCCTATGGGTTACAGTGGCCAATGGTGATGTATGCCGGCGGTGACGGTATGCACCGCCGTGGATGTGACCGCCATTTTCTATCTGTTCACTCACTTCCTACCTGACCTTCAAAAGGAGAGGACCTACACTGCATGTGCTGCTGTGACCTGTGTCTGGAATTGACCATGGCTTGTGTCACTGGCACTTTTGATGTCGGTGGTACCGCCCCGGAAAAGTTGGCGGATAGGCCAGTCATAATAGAGTGGGCGGTATATTGTCTTCCGCCTGGCTGTTGGCAGTTACCGCTGTGGTGCTTGTTGATTCCGCCCTGGCGGTCAGTGTGTTAAAGTGGCTGTCTGTCTGAGGGATTTCTGCCGTGGTCATGATTCCATTTTTGCTACCGCCGGCCTGTTGGCGATATTACCTCTGCTTTATCACCGAACGCCAGGGTTGTAATGAGGGCCTTACTTCCTTTCTTTCTGTATTTCTATTTAAGTTAAGCAGACAAGAAATGAGTAGGGCTAACTTATGAGCCATTTTTGCCATGTTGCATATGCAAGTTTGAAAATATTTTCTGCAAATCCAAGTTGTTTGTAGACTGGGCTATAAACAGCTCTAGTTAATTTGCCAGCCTCATGTAATCAAGAACATTTGTAAATAAACAATACATCTGTAGAGGGCTTAGGATTAACCTTCTTCATCCATTGGCCTGTTGAACTCTCATTTTCTTGTTTTGCTTCTGCTGACAACAGCATACAGTATAGGCTATTAGTATATCAGCCAACTTCAGTCACTGTCTCTCTTGTTGTATTGGGAATATCAGTCACTTTGACTGATGATGTGCTCACTGAGTAACATTGCCAGGGCTAGTAGGCCAATACCTTACTTCGCCAATGCTTCTTGTCTTTCAATACTCTTCTTTTTTTCTTTTTGCAGTAACTCCTATGTGCTTATAGTATGTCTTCTAGTTACTGGTATTCAAATGAGTTTCCTTTCACAATTAGATATTATGGCCCTGATTCTAAGCTTGGCGGGTGGCGGTAGCCGCCCGCCAAGCGGGAACCGCCAGAAGACCGTACCGCGGTCAAAAGACCGCGGCGGTCATTCTGGGTTTCCCACTGGGCTGGCGGGCGACCGGCGAAAGTCCGCCCGCCAGCCCAGCGGGAAACACCCTTCCCACGAGGAAGCCGGCTCAGAATGGAGCCGGCGGAGTGGGAAGGTGCGACGGGTGCAGTTGCACCTGTCGCGAATTTCAGTGTCTGCAAAGCAGACACTGAAATTCTTTGTGGGGCCCTCTTACGGGGGCCCCTGCAGTGCCCATGCCCAGTGCCCATGCACTGCAGGGGCCCCCAGGGGCCCCATGACACCCCATACCGCCATCCTGTTCCTGGCAGGAGAACCGCCAGGAACAGGATGGCGGTATGGGGTGTCAGAATCCCCATGGCGGCGCAGCAAGCTGCGCCGCCATGACGGATTCCCATGGGCAGCGGTACACCGCCGGCTTCCCGCCTCTGGCCGCGGCTGTACCGCCGCGGTCAGAATGCCCGGCGGAGCACCGCCAGCCTGTTGGCGGTGCTACCGCCAACCTCCACCATGGCGGTATTTACCGCCAGGGTCAGAATGACCCCCTATATTCTTCTATGAAGTAAATTAAAAAAGAACTCGCAGCCCATAGTACAACTGTCTCCTAGGAAGCACCAAACTTTTCTGTTAATGGTACCAGGAAATTGTTTTCTTTAAAAAGAATGATTTATATTGTAAGCATTGCCAGCTAAACATCACAGCATGTTTTCGTTTTTTCCTTAATTTTATATTTGTTGTATATAGTTCAATAAAAATCGTGCTACCTTGCCAAGGCCAGACCCATTGTTGTTTACGATTCTTGTTCTTCAATTGGTGGCAACCAGGTAGCACAATAACATTACAAAGCGCCTTTTTTAATGTTGTCAATTAAACAAAGTGATCTCTGCCTGACTCCGCCGTACTGCCCATGTTCCCACATGGATTGAAAAGTCCTTGAGGGGATGTGGGTGATGAATAATACTATTCAACTAGAATATGATAATGATTCATAGTAAGAACCAAATAAACTTTGCTCGAAGAGTTGTTGATAATTGATTGATATATACAACAAAGGCTTTCATTCACCTCCATTGTTTCTTGACCCAGGATGTCTCAAACACCTACATTTCTAAGAAAGCTTTACTTCCCCATGGTGGCGGAGTTGTTCTACAGATAATAAGTTAAGTGGTTACCTGTGCCCAAGCTCCAAGACACCAGCTCCATGACAGGTCTCTGACAATCAAGTTTTAGGAGGTGTTTTCCATTGCAGGTGAATTATCTATCTCTGTAGTGTTACTGGTTCCAGTTAGACCAAAGCAACGTACAGGGCACGACTGAAGTGATGCCCTGAATGGGCACAGGGTGCAAAGAAAGGGTGCAAATACACTGCTGATGACCTGCTGCACCTGTTCTGTAAGGAAGTGAGCATTGCACTACTGGTGTTTGGTAGACTGAGGCCTAGCAGAGGTTCCCATTCCGTCCTGTGCTGTGTGCTCCAACCCCCACCACATAACATGTGATTCTGCCCCTCCTAAATCCTATGCTACTGCCCCCAAGATCCTGCAGTACTCCTCCATGACCATAACGCTCTCCCTACCTGGAGCCGGTGATGCTTCCAGAACAATACACTGTGCCCACACTACCGGACACTGCAGTACTTGCCTCCGGAATACTATGATGCTTCTCTTCCTGCAACCTGTGCTGAGAACCCTCCACAAAACTTGTATTGCCCCTCTCTGGGACCCTGCACTGTCCTCTCGCCTGGATCCTGGCCTCCTCCCCTCTTGGACTCTGTGAGAATCCTCCCTACCCCTATGAACCCTGTGCTTCCCCTTCCATGGACCTTGTCATGCTCATCCCTGACCCTATGAATCATGAGCTCCTCCTACTTTGGACCCTGCACTGTTCTCTCTCCTGGATCCTGGCCTCCTCCCCTTTTGGACTCTGTGATGCTCCTTCCTACGCCTATGAGCCCTGTGCGCCCTCTTCCATGAACCCTGTCATGCTCATCCCTAACCCTATGAATCCTGAGCTCCTCCTACCTTGGACCCTGTACTGTTCTCTCTCCTGGATCCTGGCCTCCTTCCTCTTGGACTCTATGAGGCTCCTCCATACCCTTATGAACCTGATGCTCCCACTTCCATGGACCCTGTGATGCTCACCAATAACCGTATGAATCCTGAGCTCCTCCTACCTTGGTCTCTGCACAGCTGTCTCTCTTGGATCCTGGCATCCTTCCCGCTTGGACTCTGTGAGGCTCCTCCCTACCTCTATGAACCCTGTGCTCCCCCTTCCATAGACTCTGTGATGCTCCTGCCTACCCCATGAACCCTGTCCTCCTCCTTCCATGGACACTGCTCTATTCTCGCTACTTGATCTAGGACTCCTCCACTCATGGACCTTGTTCTGCTCCTCTTCCCTAACCCTTTGCTCACAGCTCTGCACCCGGCCGCCCTGTGCCCTGCAACAAAGAACCAGCTGTGCCCAAGGGTTCCTCACCTCAATACCCCAAAGGGCCCCAAGGCACCCCCTTTAAACCAGCAAGAACAGACCTTTTCCAAGTAGTCGCCCTCAGTGGCCCTGCACCAGCTCCAAGAGATTTTCCATCGCTACTCTTGCTGGAACCAGGAGCCGCCCAAACTTCTCCAGCTCGCACAGCATGTACACGGATGACCTTGATCAACCTGCAGAAGAGGAACTTGTTAAAGGGACTGTGTGATTTTATATGCATTTTTAAAGATGTCTTCCTATTGATCCCTATGGTGAGTAATTACGCACAGAAAGGCTGTATTTATTAAAACTTCAAAAAGTCATATCTTCAAAACTACTTAACTCTGTGATGCTCCTCCCTAACCATTTGAACCTTGTGTTACTCTTTCCGTGGACCCTGTGATTCTCCTCCCTATGCCCTATGCCCTATGAACCCTGTGTTCCTCCTTCCTTGGACCCTGTGATGCTCCTTCCTACCCCTATGAACCCTGTGCTCTCCCTTCTATGGACTCTGTCATGGTCCTCCGACCCCATGAACCCTGTGCTCCCCCTTCTATGGGCCTTGTCATGCTCCTTACTAACCCTGTGAACTCTGTGCTCTCCCTTGCATGGACTCTGTCATGTACCTCTATGAACCCTGTGCTTCCCCTTCTGTGGACTCTGTGATGCTCCCCCCTTCCATCTATGAACCCTGTGTTCCTCCTTCCATGGACCCTGTGATGCTCCTCCCTACTGTTACGAACCCTGTGCTCCCCTTCCATGGACCCTGTGATGCTCCTCCCTACCTTATGAACCCTGTACTCCCCCTTACATGGATTTGGTGATGCTTCACCCAACCCCTATGAACTCTGTGCTCCCCTTCCTATGGACTCATTTTGATGCTCTCCTCCTCTAGACTCTATGATGCTCCTCCTGACCCCTATGAACCCTATGCTCCCCCTTCCATGGATTCTGTGATCCTTCTCCCCTCGTCCATGAACCCTGTGTTCCTCTTTCCATTGAACCTGTGATTCTCCTCCCTACCCCTATGAACCCTGTGCTCCCCCTTCCATGGACTCTGTCATAGTCCTCCGACCCCTATGAACCCTGTGCTTCGCCTTCTATGGAATGTGCCATGCTCCTCAATATCCCTATGAACCCTGTGCTCCCCCTTTCATGGACTCTGTCATGGTCCTCCAACCCCTATTAACCCAGTGCTTCCCCTTCCATGGAAGGTGCCATGCTCCTCACTAACCCTGTGAACCCTGTGCTCCCCCTTGCATGGACTCTGTGATACTCCTCCCTACCTCTATGAACCCTGGGTTCCTCTTTTCATGCACCCTGTGACTCTCCTCCCTACCCCTTTGGACCCTGTGATCCCCCTTCCATGGACTCTGTCATGGTCCTCCGACCTCTATGAACCCTGTGCCTCCCCTTCCATGGAACATGCCATGCTCCTCACTAATCCTGTGAACCCTGTGCTCCCCCTTACATGGACTCTGTCATGGTCCCCCGACCTCTATGAACCCTGTGCTTCCCCTTCCATGGAACGTGCCATGCTCTTCACTAACCCTATGAAACCCTGTGCTCCCCTTTCCATAGACTCTGTGATGCTCCTCCCTACCCTTTTGAACCCTGAGTTACTCTTTCCATGGACCCTGAGATTCTCCTCCCTATGCCCTATGAACCCTGTGTTCCTCCTTCCTTGGACCCTGTGATGCTCCTCCCTATCCCTATGAACCCTGTGCTCTCCCTTCCATGGACTCTGTCATGGTCCTCCGACCCCATGAACCCTGTGCTCCCCCTTCCATGGGACTTGTCATGCTCCTTACTAACCCTGTGAACTCTGTGCTCTCGCTTGCATAGACTCTGTCATGTACCTCTATGAACCCTGTGCTTCTCCTTCTATGGACTCTGTAATGCTCCCCCCTTCCCTCTGTGAACCCCGTGTTCCTCCTTCCATGGACCATGTGATGCTCCTCCCTACTGTTATGAACCCTGTGCTCCCCCTTCCATGGACCCTGTGATGCTCATCCCTACCTTATGAACCCTGTACTCCCCCTTATATGGATTTGGTGATGCTTCTCCCGGCCCCTATGAACTCTGTGCTCCCCTGCCTATGGACTCCTTTTGATGCTCCCCTCCTCTAGACTCTATGATGCTCCTCCTGACCCCTATGAACCCTGTGCTCCCCCTTCAATGGACTCTGTGCTCCCCCTTCCATGAACTCTGTCATGCTCCTCCCTATCCCTGTGAACCCTGTGCTCTCCTTCCACGGACTCTGTGATGCTCTTCTGTACCCTATGGACCCTGTGCTCCCCATCCATGGAATCTGTCATGCTCCTCCCTACCCCTATGAACTTGGACTCCTCCTGCCATGGCTCTGCACTGCTTGCCCCCAGATCCTGCGTTACTCCCCCCTCCAAGTGCGTTGCTCCCCTGGACTCTCTGTCACCCCTGTAGGACTTGAGTCTCATAAGAAGTGTGAAAACTCCACATACTGCGTCGCATGTGTGCCCACTAGTGACATTTTGGAATTTTGATGCCCGTCAGTTTCAGATTTCCAGGTCTAATTTTTAAAATCATTGAAGAATTCCATCTTCTCACGCAAAAAATACAGAAATGTCTGTTTTTCACATGAGAACAAAAGCAAGCACACTTGCTATTTGTTCTTTTTTTTTCCTTCATATACAACGTACAAACGAAAAAACGTGGATTTCAAAACGTATTTTACACTGATGAAAGATGAGTGCATCTCAGACTTGCACTCTTTAAATCAGGTCGTAGGCTCTGTGGATGTGTGTCTCTGGTTTGCGCTTAGACAGTTGTAAAGTCCTCTGGGTTTCTCAACACAATTATGCCATAGTCAGTTAAGCTTTGAAAACTTCAAAGGCTTAATCAACCCTGTCGGGAATACAAACAGACGCAAATATATGCAAGAGCGGGGAGCTGTAATCCCAGATCTCTGGTAAGAAATAAACGGAATGACTGTAAACTTCCAAATATTTGGAACCACCAGCTGTCCTCGAAGCCTTCGAAATGTTACATTAGCCTATTCTAGAGTTTAATATTAATTTGAATAAAATACGACACTGATGTCTTACGCTCCAACACACTGAAAAGCCGGAGTCATTTTAACAGATAAGGCCAATTTTGTTTGCAGTTATCTCTGTGTTATTTTAGACAGGGGGCACTCAACATTCCCGACCCTGGTCTCATCAGTAGCTGGGTATTTAACTTCAGATATGTAGAATTATTTGGAAGTATAGTTCATTATCAATGTGCGCTCTGTCATTTTTTAATGGGCTTCAGAAATGCAGGACCAGGTCGACAGTTCTCCAAAGAAAGAGTATGTCGCTCATGAAAGCTAAACCCAAGAAGACTAAAGTGTCGGATGGTAATTAGAAAGGAGAATTAAACAGGTATTACCTGCATTTGAATAATTATTCTCTTCAAATGCCGACACTGCTAATCCCTGCATGCACTTTGTGAGAAATTGTGTTAATGGCAGGGGTGGGTAAGGTGGGAAGGGGGTTGAAACCCCACTCAAGCAGCAACCACAATTCTTGCCAGAGTGAAACAAAAGCAACCCCCAAATGATCTTGTGCATAATCCTCTGGTAGCCTGGCACAAAGCAGTCAGGGTTAATTTAGAGGCAATGTGTCAAACAGTAAAAAAGTGAAAACACCACACAAGAAAAATCCCACTCCAATTTAAAAAAAGAGTAAACATTTAATACATTATTTCACACCAATACGGCAGAAATCCAATCAGGGTAACGGGGGATATGCAGTTTTAAGGATTTAAGTAAAAGCAGTGCTCAAAAGCACAAAGTGCCAACTGTAGTTATCTGGTTACACCAGACCAGAAAAATGTCACAAATCCAGGCCAACCACCATACAGCATACAAGTTATGCCTGCTGATCAAAGCACCTTAAATCCCGGTTGAAGAGCGCTGTGGGGATCCTTGTCATTTTTCAAAAAACAGCTGGCTGACTTTGGTCTGACCTTAACAAGCAGGATTCTTTTAAAACAGGCAAACTGAGGACAACATGCAGCTACCTTTTTATATAAGCTACTTGCAACAACACCCAGATGCTAATTCTTTAGCTTGATTCACATAAGGCATTTGATAGAGAGGGCTGGAGTTATTTTTAGGGATAAATCTGTTTTATAAAAACTTACTTAAGCAACCTTCATTAAATTGAACTTTTGATCTTAATGCCACCAGAACTGAAAATGCACCCCTGGATGAAGGCCATGGCCCTCATTACAACCCTCGCGGTCGGTGATAAAGTGCCGGTAATATGGCCAACAGGCTGGCGGTATTTACCGTGAAATTATGACCATGGCGGAAAGAGCTCAGATAGACAGCCACTTTATCACACCGACCGCCAGGGCAGAAACAACAGCCACCACAGAGGTAGCCGCCGACAGCCAGGCGGAAGACAATGTTCCGCCCACTGTATTATGACAGCCCAATCCACCACCTTTTCCGGGGCAGTACCAACGACATCAAAAGCCTGGTGGAAACACTGCACAGAAGGGAAAGGACTCACCATTGGAGACACAGGGAACAACCATGCCGCCATGGAGCCTGAGCTGCAAATATTCTGATGATCTTTTACGTCCTGCTCCACCACGAACACAAACGACTGCGAAGACGACCACAGTGAGTACAGCCGCCTAGCGCACAGGTGGGGGGGAGGAAAAAGAGAGTGACACACACACACACAACACCCCCCCATCCCAAAACCATACACACAATCAGATGCAGTAAGAAAACATATTTACCTCATACCCCTCAGGAATAATGCAAGGACAACACGAATAGATGAAAGTGAGTGTAATAATATAAATACAGTAGAAATACGTACATCAAATCTAAAAGTATATACATATGTACAATTGAAGGGACTCTGCCCAGTCCTCAATGTGCGTGGGCCACACTGCCACATGACAAAGTCCAAGGCCCCACTTGTCTCCTGCCACAACACGGAGGGAACACTGCAGGGGCATCATTTGGAAAATAGCCAGGCACCTCAGGGGGATGGGAAATGGGAGGCACCTCAGCCGGCAGATGGAACAAATTCACTGGTCCTGGAGTGGGTAACATGCCCATTGCTCTGTACTGGGGAAAAGCAAGGCCACAGTCTCTCAAGTTGGTGACTTGCCCACATGCTCTGGAGGGGGCAACATGCCCATTGCTCTGTCCTGGGGAGTGCAAGGCCACAGTCTCTCGAGTGGGTGACTTGCCCACTGGCTCTGGAGGGGGCAACATGCCCTGTGCTTGATCCTGGGGAATGCAAGGCCACAGTCTCTCAAGTGGGTGACTTGCCCACTGCTTGGTCCTGGGGAGTGCAAGGCCACAGTCTCTCAAGTGGGTGACTTGCCCACATGCTCTGGAGGGGGCAACATGCCATGTGATCTTCATCATGGGGAGGATGGGATGAGTGGGTGGCTTCCCCACTGGTTCTGGAGGGGGCATTGTGCCCTGTGATCTTCATCCTCCCTTCCTGGCAGCAGGTGGGGCTGGCTCCTTGCCCTTCCTGGCAGTAGCTGGGGATAGCTCCTTGCCCTTCAGGGCAGCACCTGGGGATGGCTCCTTGCCCTTCCTGGCAGCACTTGGCGCAGGCACCTTTTCCGTGAGGCAGCCTGGTGCGCTGAATCCTTTCCCAGCATGAGTGGTGTGGACACTACTGGGCCCGTGGAATGGGTGGCTGAGGTGCTTCCCTGGGTTTTAGCCACCCTGGCTAGACGTGAAGACGGGGGGAGGGGTAGGGAAGAGGTCAATGGTGGAGAGGAAAAGCTGCTAAGGGACATTGGGGCGGGGAGAGGGAGAAGGTATGGGAGTGGAGGAAGATGCAGTGGTTGTGGGAGGTGTCTTACTGTTGTGTTTGGGTGCAGGTGCATGGGCTGGATGCTGTTGTGAGGTGGATGGCTGTTAGGTGTCTGAGTGCTTCCGTTTGTGTACCTTGGGAGGAGGGGACAGACACAGTGGGAGAGGACACAGGGGACGTGTGCATGGTGTAGGTGTCTGCCAGTGAGGTGTGTGTTCTGATAGGTGTGTTGGTGATGGCGGTAGAGGATGTGGATGTAGTGCATGCAGGTGTGAGTGTACATACAACTGGGAGTGAGGTGGAGGAGGAGTTTAGGGACACAGTGGAGGCAGTAGATATTAGTATGTCTGCATCTGGATGGTGTTTGTATGAGTGCCTGTGGGATATTGTGTGGTGCTTGTGTTTGCCTGTGCCACTGGTGTGTGTTGTCTTGTCTTGTGTACATGCTTGTCTGCCTTTGTGCTTGGGATAGGTTGGGGTTGAGGGGAATGGGATTGGGTAGAGGAAGTTGGAGGGGGACTGTTGAAACAGGGACAATAGCTGCCATCAGAGAGGAGGCCAGAGCCTGGATTGATCTCTGTTGGGCTTTCAAGTCAATGTGAATGCCCTCAAGGAATGCATTTATTTGTTGCATTTGGGCTGCCAGCCCCTGGATGGCATTCACAATGGTTGACTGCCCAACAGAGATGGATCTCAGGAGGTCAATAGCCTCCTCACTCAGGGCAGCAGGGCTAAGTGGGGCAGGGCCTGAGGTGCCTAGGGCGAAGGAGATTCCCACCCTCCTGGGTGAGCGGACATGGGCAACTCGACAAGGGGCTGCTGGGAGGGCGTGCTGGTAGGGGGGGTGCGGATGTACCTGTAGTTGGGGTGGGCACAGAGGTGTCCGCCACCACCAGGGAGCTTCCATCGGAGGAGGGTTCTGTGTCCGAACTGTCCCCTCCAGTCTCCGCCGTGGTGCTCCTCTCGCCCTCCGTCCCACTGGTGCCCTCAAGTTGGTGGACTCTGCCTGCTGGGTCCTGTGGGATGCAGCTCCCTCAGTCACCGGTGCCTCTGCTCCTCCTCCAGATGATGCTAATGCACATAAGGACAGAATGACAGAACAAAAAGGGGGGGGAGACAAAGGATACACTTGGTCAATGGCTGAACCAACACCACCGTTGGCATACACAGCACCATCACACACAGGGAACAGGCCTACGCACTATGCAATACACTACCAGTAACAATGCTAGTCACCAGGGCATGGGGAGGGGTACATACCGCCAACTGCAGCATACCTGGGACCCACATAGCCCTGTCCAGTAGTGGATGCCTACAAGCTAGGTAGGAGGACTATCACATCAGAACCCTGGCCAACATGGAACCTATTCATAGGCCTGGCCTAGGGGCACCCACAGACACACATCCCCCACCTAGATACCACCCCACCAGGCGTAAGAAGTAATGATGGGCACTGTACTCACCCCCTTGTGGCTGCTGTGATGCCCTCTAGCACCCATCCAGCTCCGGATAGGCCACCGCCAGTATGCGTCTCATCAGAGGGGTCGGGTTCTACAGGCACCCCTTCCTCATTGGGAGGCCATCCCTAGATGGGCCTCTGCCGTCTTACGTGCCCAGCATCTCAGGTCCTCCCACTGTTTCTGCCAGTGGGTGCTCCGCCTGCCGTAGACCCCCAGGGTCCGCACGTCCTTGGCGATGGCATGCCATATGCCCTTCTTTTGATGGGCACCAACCTGCACAGGAAATACACACAGGGAAAGGTGTTATTCAGACCGTCCTGCCTGTTACACTCATGGCCCACCATACCCCTTACCATTCCCATTTGCACAGACCTGCCCCATCACACAAGCAGCACGCCGCCCAGGGGACATTCACCAACTCCCCACACACAAGGCCTTCACACACCCACTCCATGCATTCATGCCCCATGCATCGTGCTCACAGTGTACTCACCTGTTGGTCTGGAGGCCCATACAGCAGTCGGTACTGGGGTAGGACCCCATCCACCAGTCTCTCCAACTCAGCCGAGGTGAAGGCAGGGGCCCTTTCCCCAGTCACATGCGCTATGGTAGGTTCCAGACACAGGTCACAGCAGCACGTGCAGTGTAGGTCCTTTCCTGTTGAAGGTCAGGTAGCAAGTGAGTGAACAAATAGAAAATGGTGGTGACGTCCGCGGCGGTGCATACCTTCACCACAGGCGTACATCACCATTGCCCACTGTACCCCATAGGGCCCAACATTATCCAATGAGGTGTTGCACGGCGGTTCCTGACCGCCTCCCGCGACGGCGCGCAACTGCAGCGGAATTACCTCACTTCCACCTGTCCTTCCACACAGGACAGGTGGATGCCATTTCAGCAGGGGGGACAGGCCCTGTATTATAACTGCATCACAGTTCACAATTGTACATACAGGACACATGCCATTTATACATTTCGAATTAACTTCATGCATTGCACTGTTGTGGCTACAATGTACAGTTTGTGACCGGCTCCTCACTCTTTTGCCCCATAGACTGCTACCGCTGCGGATGAATAGGAGATGGAGACATACCCCTATATACAGACCACTGGTGGACTTGGCAACAATGGGGGACAGGCACATTATCCTCACCTATAGACTTGACAGGGACACAATCACAGAGCTGTGTGCCCACTTGGTGCCTGACCTGATATCTGCTATCCGTCACCCCACTGGGATCCCCCCTCTTGTGCAAGTCCTATCTGTAGGAGGCTGGACTGGCTTGTAGTGAGTACCAAGGGGTATTTACACCTTGCACCAGGCCCAGTTATCCCTTAGTGTATAGGGTGTCTAGCAACTTAGGCTGATAGATAATGGTAGCTTAGCAGAGCAGCTTAGGCTGAACTAGGAGACGAGTGACGCTCCTACAGTACCACTAGTGTCATATGCACAATATCATAAGAAAACACAATACACAGATATACTAAAAATAAAGGTACTTTATTTTTAGGAGCTCTGGGCACCTCCCAGGGGAGGTGCAGGTCAGGGTAGTGGTCACTCCCCTTTCCTTTGTCCAGTTTCGCGCCAGAGCAGGGCTGAGGGGTCACTGAACCGGTGTAGACTGGCTTATGCAGAAATGGGCACCATCTGTGCCCATGAAAGCATTTCCAGAGGCTGGGGGAGGCTACTCCTCCCCTGCCTGAACACCTTTTTCCAAAGGGAGAGTGTGTAACACCCTCTCTCTGAGGAAGTCCTTTGTTCTGCCTTCCTGGGCCAAGCCTGGCTGGACCCCAGGAGGGCAGAAACCTGTCTGAGGGGTTGGCAGCAGCTGCAGTGAAACCCCTGAAAAGGCAGTTTGGCAGTACCCGGGTCTGTGCTACAGACCCGTGGGATCATGGGATTGTACCAACAATGCCAGGATGGCATAGAGGGGGCAATTCCATGATCTTAGACATGTTACATGGCCATATTCGGAGTTACCATTGTGAAGCTACACATAGGTAGTGACCTATATGTAGTGCACGCGTGTAATGGTGTCCCCGCACTCACAAAGTCCGGGGAATTGGCCCTGAACAATGTGGGGGCACCTTGGCTAGTGCCAGGGTGCCCACACACTAAGTAACTTAGCACCCAACCTTTACCAGGTAAAGGTTAGACATATAGGTGACTTATAAGTTACTTAAGTGCAGTGTAAAATGGCTGTGAAATAACGTGGACGTTATTTCACTCAGGCTGCAGTGGCAGGCCTGTGTAAGAATTGTCAGAGCTCCCTATGGGTGGCAAAAGAAATGCTGCAGCCCATAGGGATCTCCTGGAACCCCAATACCCTGGGTACCTCAGTACCATATACTAGGGAATTATAAGGGTGTTCCAGTATGCCAATGTGAATTGGTGAAATTGGTCACTAGCCTGTTAGTGACAATTTGTACAGAGAGAGCATAACCACTGAGGTTCTGGTTAGCAGAGCCTCAGTGAGACAGTTAGGCACCACACAGGGAACACATACATATAGGTCACAAACTTATGAGCACTGGGGTCCTGGCTAGCAGGGTCCCAGTGACACATAACAAACATACTGAAAACATAGGGTTTTCACTATGAGCACTGGGCCCTGGCTAGCAGGATCCCAGTGAGACAGTGAAAACACCCTGACATACACTCACAAACAGGCCAAAAGTGGGGGTAACAAGGCTAGAAAGAGGCTACTTTCTCACACTATCTGTGCTCCATTTCTTGGCAACTGGTTCTTTCCAAGTAACAGTGGGCTTGGCAGCAGGAATGTCACAGCCAATGTTCTCAATAGTACTGACAAGAGTGCTGGGTGCCCTGATTAAACACATGTGCAGCTACATTGTTTTCCTGCAGGTGGAGGATTTGTTCCCCCACAGCAAAATGAACAGATGTTCAGAAATCGAAAGAGTTTTCACTCAGTAAATGTCCAGATGGTGTGCCTGGCGGACCAGTATATCTCCCACGTCACTGCTAAGTATCCTGGGTCTGTGCATGATGCCTTTGTCCTGAGGAATAGCAGAATCCCAAATGTGAAGGCCCAACTGCAGAGGCATAGGGTGTGACTAATAAGTGAGCCCTGGTTCCCACCCAGTAGGTGTTGGTGTATTGGTAAGGTGTGGGCCATATGGAATAGTGTGTGGCTAAATGTTGTCCCTCAATATTTGCAGGTGACTCAGGTTACCCCAACCTATCATGGCTACTGACCCCTGTGAGGAATCCCAGGACAAGGGCAGAGGAAAGTTACAATGAGGCACATGGGTGAACAAGAAGAATAATTTAACGTACCTTTGGCAGGTTTCAGTGTCTCCATCTAACAAGTGGATCCCTGTGCTACTCACCCAAGAAGGTCTGCCAGATAATCGTGGCATGCTGCATGTTGCATAACCTTGCCTTGAGACGCCATGTGCCTTTTCTGCAGGAGGAGGAGGCTGGAGATGGCCGTGTGGCAGCAGTGGACCGTATGGACAGTGAAGATGAGGAGGCAGAGGATGAGGACAACAGAACTGCAGTGTTTCGACAATACTTCCAATGACACACCGGTAAGACAGTGTAACTTCCCTTTGGACACTCTTTTTGCAGATGTTGGTGCCCCACTATCGCTCCTGGTGTGTTCACTGCAGCCAACTACAGGTCTACCCTATGTGCACATTACTGTAAAATTGATTTGCAATGTTTGAACCTTGCTAAACAAATACATTTTTAAATCATTTGACATACTCTATACTTCAAAGGGTGTTTATTGAAGTGCTATGAAGAAAAGGGGGTAGCTCAATGGGCTGGGGTGATGATGGAGGAAAGTCCAGGGTATTGTTCCAGTCTATTTGTAGCACAGGTGGATTGTCCAAGGGGACATAGGAAGGGGAGCAATGGCAGTTCCAGGTGGGCAGGGTGACAGAGTGGGACACAAGGGTGACAATCAGGAGAGTCTTATTTCCTGGCAGGGGTCTTGGCAATAGTCTCTGGCTTCTGCCTGGATTAGAGGGAATGTTTGTGAGGTGGTTCTCCTTCTGCAGGGGGAGGGGTGCTGGTGGCCTGTTGGTCCTGTGGCGGGGCCTCCTGTCCGCTAGCAGCAGCGGAGGTGGAGGGCAGATCAGTAGTCTGGCTAGTGGCAGGGGCCCACTGTTGTAAGACTGCCTACCTCATAATGTTGGCCATGTCTGCCAGCACCCCCTCTATGGAGATCAGGGTTGTGTTGATGGCCTGCAAGTCCTCCCTGATCCCCTGGTACTATCTCTCCTGCAGCCGCCTGTTCTCCTGCACGTTGTCCCAGGATCTGGCCCAGCATATCCTGGGAATGTTGGTATGCTCCCAGGATCTCGGTGAGTGCCTCCTGGAGAGTTGGTTCCCTGGGCCCGTCCTCCCCCTGGCGCACAGCACTCCTCACAGTTTCCCTGTCGTCCTGTGCCTCTGTCCACTGAACTGTGTGCCCACTGACCCCAGGTCCCTGATTGCCTTGGGTGCGAGGTGTGCCCTGGGGTCCCTGTAGTGGTAGACACACTGCTGATTGATGAGTCCTGGGGACAGATGCATGGGTACCCTGGGTGGGTGCTGTGGTGGTGTTTCCTGAGGGGGAAGGCTCTGTGGTGAGGTGTGACTGTGGCTGGGTAACTGACTGTCCAGAGGTCCCTGATGGGCCAGGTTGGTCATCCAGATCCAAGGCGACCAGAGTTGTTGTCATCACTGTGGGCCTGTTCTGTGGGGGACTGGAAGTTGCTGGTACCTCTCCTCCGCTGACAATGGCTGGGATACCTGTGGGGATGTAAATGCAGTGTTATTGTTTCTGTGTGTGACATATGGTGCATGGGTGGCTTGCCCTCTTTGGTTGTATTTGCCCTGGCAACTTTCATTTGTGTGAGTTGGTATGTGGTGGACTAGCTGATTCTCTGTAGTGTGCATGCTTTAGTGATAGGTGTCCATGCAGGTCTGTAAGTGGTGTCCATGCATTAGCATGGCATGCAGGGCTTGGCATTGGGATGAGTGAGATGTGATGGTGGGGAGTGTGGGACGTGGTGATGTGATGGGAGTGAGGGTGAGGGTATGTGATGGCATGCAGGTAGGGGAGGGTGATAGAAATAGAGAGTTGACTTACCAGAGTCCAGTCCTCCTGCTACTCCAGCCAGGCCCTCAGGATACATGATTGCCAAGAGTTGCTCCTCTCATGTTGTTAGCTGTGGGGAAGGATTTGGGGGTCCACTGCCAGTCCTCTGTACAGCGAGTTGGTGTCTTGCTGCACTAGAACGTACCTTCCCTTATAGGTCGTTCCACCTCTTCCTGATGTCATCCCTGGTTCTTGGGCGCTGTCCCACGGTGTTGACCCTGTCCACGATCCTCTGCCATAGCTCCATCTTCCTAGCAATGGATATCTGCTGCACCTGTGCTCCAAATAGCTGTGGCTCTACCCGGATGATTTTCTCCACCATGACTCTTAGCTCCTCCTCAGAGAATCTGGGGTGTCGTTGTGGTGCCATGGGTGTTGTGTGAGTGGTGTGGGTGAGGATGTGTAGGGTGATGTGTTAGGGTGTGTGATGTAAGGTTCGTGGGTGGTGTATAGGTGATGGTGGTGTGTGGGTCTGGTCTTGTCTGTAGTCGTGATGTCAGTCTGTAAAGGGTTGTGGGTACTGTGGTTGTGTGTCTTATAGTGGTGTGTGATACAAATTGTTTTTATACACTAAACATAGGTATTTAATATACTGGGCACAAACCCTGCATCATTTTCTCACTGTAGCCTGATATAATGAAAAATGTGGAGAGATTTACATTTTTTAAACAAATTTGCTCAATATTTGTAGTTCTCCAAGGGACAAATACCAGCCCACTGAACAAAGAAATTTTGTTTTGGATGTCTGTAGTTTGGCAGTACCACATGTGTGGGTTTTCCTAGGAAGTGTACTCTGTAAATCAGTTGTGTAATAATGTTGGAGAACACTAAATTGTGGCAGGATCCCTGATTGGTCACCAAATGAGCAGTGCACCATAAACAAACTCAGGACTATGTGGCAAGTATAAAAACCAATGCATTTTCTAATTCTGTATCGGCTTGCAGAATTCAAGTCTACTGCTGCAAGCCAGGCCGTCCTTGCTCTGACTGAGAGAAAGTGTAAACAATTTCACACTTCTAATTTTCATCACTTTTCATACAAAACATGATAATTTCCTCCACTCTCTCTCTTAGAGGAAGATATCACTGCCAAGGTGAGACCCACATCTATGTTTCTCTGGGTCTCATGAGTGGATTGAAGGGGTGGTCACAAGATATGTCTCGATTTTTCTGTGGAGTTGGTGTCCCCACAGGCGATACACTAGGTGCACTGCTTTTGGAAAATTGTAAAGGCAAATGAAAGCAAAATGTCAGTTTAAGAGTACCTGTCTTTTGATCACATTTATTACTTCACCTTTGGAATGGATGGAAACAGCCACAAAAGAAACACTTAGGAGGTACTGCTTTCTCAGTACAAGCTGCCAAACTCTGGAACTCAATAACAACCAGTAGTAGAGGCACCCATGAGTATATACCCTTCGAAAGACAGTTAAAAATGGCCATTTTCCTTGATAACTGTATCACCCACATCCCAGCAACATAGCTCAGAAAACTGTCACATCCTCAATGCAATCCTCAGCTTATAACCCACAAATTTAACCACAACTCAACCGGCAAACTGCTTTTTATATGCAGGTAATCTATGAAGGGCTGACCTACGGTTCACCATAACATTATATAGTTGTGTACTTGCATATATAACAGTTATAGCCCACAATATTACTAAAACTAGAAATTGCAGTAATCAACAACAAATTGGAACCTATACCTCTTAAATGTACGTAAGTCCTACTTGCTATGAGAATTGTCCATCACCAGCACTGTACAACCAAAGGAAAGAAAACAGCCATCACCAAATGAGCAGGCATGCAATAACTGAAGAGATCTGTCACAAATTGCTGGACAATTTGAAGGACTTTATAGTGCACCACTGCACGTCCCAAAAATCTATAGTATCTAACCTTTACTTTACATCTCATAAAGACATGCGGATATGGAATGATAGTTAAAATGCCCATCCAAACAGATCTCTCCACTTCTCCCTCTCTCGAACCATCCCAGCTCAGGACCACAAATATACACAAAATCTCAGACTTAACAACCCAGTGAAGTAACCAGCTAAGCAGACAATATCATAAGACATACCATAAAGGGACCTGCAGAGCTGTTCAAAGCTACCATCATGTTGAAAACCATGACACTGTGCGTGTCTCTCTCGCTTCATCGTCCATCACACTGCTATGTGCTGCATACCATAACACGAGAGCTGCACCTTGATGGTCATCCTGCACGACATGGAAACACTTCTCAAATACAGGAGCGGCTCCCAGCCCGTGGCGGGGGCGGGGCAGCGCGATGGGGGGTGAAGAAAAATGAATAATTAAAAAAATAACGTATCTGGATCCACCGCCACTGCCACCACCGCGCAGCACTCTTTCCTTCCCTGCAGGCACAGGCTCCCAGCCTGCCCTGCGGCCAATCTGAACGCTGCGCATGACAGCAGAGTTCAGATTGGTTGGAGCGCCCAGCCAGGGCGTTCACAGGCAAACTGGGACAGTCTGCTTGCTCTGCCGGGTTGGACAAAGCTTAGTGCGCATATATGTTTGGCAGGCCTGAGACGGCCAGTCAAACATACATGCGCACTGAGGGGGAGTGCTGTGCACCCCCCCCGTGCTCATCAGAGCCCGTGGCCCCACCCCTTCTACAATAAAACTATAATAAACACAGTTTATTATCGTTTTATTGTAGAACTTTGGCAGCTGCTGCTGCTGGCAGGGGGGCAATGCTCCTCTGCCCTATTGGAGGAGCCGCCCCTGCTCACATAGGATCGAAACAAAGACAACATCATCCATCCACACAGCGCAAGTGGTGTAGTGTGCTACCCATATAGGCAAGCACTTCAATGCTCTACATAGGGGTAGTAAGTGCTATATAAATGCTGCAGTACAATACAATCGAATACATAAATGCCGGATTGTGGTTACACCCTAGGTGACATATAGATTAAATATTCTCCTAGTATGAAAACTTTAAATAAAATGATTTAAATAAGACTGCAAGTGGTCCAGAATGTTGCTGCCGATCTCTTACTAGGGCTGCAGCGGTTTACATCCGTTTCTGGCCACCTTGCGCTGCATTGGCTAAAGTGGCCACACGGTCACATTTTCCAGTAAAGTGACTGGTACATGGCTTACTCTGTAGGTAAAGTCCTCGTGTCCTACAACACAAACTGACCCCTTCTCAGCCAGCACATTCCTTTTGCTCAGCTTCTTGCAGCATGGAGAGGATTCGCTGCGATAGCAAGGTTCATCAAGGTAACCGGCACTTCTGATCTGCAGCTAAACACTGGAACTCTCTTCCCCTGGTCACTCATTTTGGTGAAGTTCTGTCTTCTTTCAGGAGAAAACTGAAAGCTGAACATTTTTCATCTTTATGATTTCTGCATGCAGAGTTTACTTGGCCTTCGCGCCAGGATGTCAATTTCTTGGTAGCAATGGGCACTATAAATAATCTTTCCTTCCTCCCTTCCTCATCCTAAAAGGTCTAAATTGAGTATCCACTAAAAATTTATCAACACTGGACATTTCTCCATCTCATTATAAAAAGTGGAAAATATTTCAAGGGTACTCGAGTTAGGAGAATTTCTGGCCTGTTATTGGGCATCTCGGCAGACCCAGACATCTACTCCTTCAATGTATTTCCACGCTCAGAATCAATCCGGTTGTTGGCATAGGTGATAAATGATCAAATACATAATGTAGAAATGAAATTATACATTTGCATAAAAATAGCACGCAAATGCCATCTAGAGTGCGTATAAACAACGCAAGAGGCCTGGTGGTGGCATCACAGGGCGAGGTCACCCAGTGAAAGCATTAACTGGTGATCCTTGGTAATACTTGAACAGGTGGTATCACCATCTCTCGCTGAGAATGCAAAGTGGTTTCTTGTTTCAAATGCCTATCCAGTGGGGTCCACTGACACCTCACATATTATATATATAATATTTCATGGTCAGAATACCCAGGTGTTCCATTTTTGTGCTTTATTTGAAGGTGTGTGTGCTATGGCATGTGGGTTTGTGTAGCATGTGTCCTACATATAGCTGCTCCTCACATATAGCGAAGGTCACTGCAATTAGACGGCTGTGCATCTGTGGCGTTTTTGCGCATACTTATAGATTTCCCGCATTTGCCACATAGTCCATCATCTGCTCCATAATCTGCAGATTTTAGCAAAACAAACTTTGATTCTAGTTCAAACTGTTTAAATGTGACTTGAAACACAGCAGTGGAGGGCCCTGGACCACGTTCTTTTGCTTATTGCTACATTTAGGTGCTAAACTGTACTAATGAGGTGCAACCAATGCCCAGACAGTGTTAGCAAATGTAAAAAATTACACAAATAACGAAGTAATATTATCGTAAAATGTGCTGCATTACACTGCACCTTAATTTTCGGAACCCTGTCGCATAGTTTGGTCCCCCCCTGCAGCATAATTCCAGTGGCCTCCATTAGGGTATTTAGCGAAGGCTTTCATCACAGAATATGTGTACTTGTACCTCTGTGGTTTGCGCATGTGCAGCATGGGTGTCAATTCGTCAAAATGCCAGGGGTAGTGGAAGTGACATCTCATGCCCTTTGACCTTCATGACATCACAGGAAATGACATCATATGTCCCTTGATCCTGATTTTGGTTTTAAGAAACTCATGCCACATGACCTTAGCCATTATGACATCACAAAGAGCTATTTTAGATACCACCTATGTTGATCTAAGCTTTGAAATTTCTGGAAAGTAAATCTTACTCCTATATTGTAGTGAGAAAGCAAAGCCAAAAGGTCAGGCCTCTACTAACGGGTTTTCTCCTCGCCCAACAAATTGTGAAAAGAATGTGGTAACATAGTGCATTTTAAAGTACAATTTTCAATTTTTTTTTTTAAACGTCATAGCCTCTGAAATGACTCACTACATTTTTAATTCCTTTTAATTTTTCAAATCCTTGGTGTGACAAGCCGATGAAACCTGATGCGTCCTAGGAATAGACTAAATTTTTTCAAGATGTGCTTCGGATACGACCATATGTCAAAAATTACCTCTAATATACCTGGGACAGCATTTTGGCAGGGATGCACTATATGCCATGGGAGCCCCCAATATTCCAGTGCCGAAATGTTTCCATTTATGTCAGCTATATATCATATATTGCAGTGGCGGACGGCAGCTTTATGATGGAGGGGGGCGGATGGGAAGCACACACACACTCATTCTTACACGCATGCAAGCACATCCATTAACAACACTCATAACATTCAAACATGGACGCACGCACCAAACATTAATTTTAAAAGCTCACACACACACACACTCATTCTTTCACACACACACAAGCATGCAAGCACATCCATTAATAACACTCATAACATTCAAACATGCATGCACCAAGCATTCATTTTAAAAGATCACACACACACTCATTCTTTCACACATGCACGCACGCACATCCATTAACAACACTCACAACATTCAAACATGCACGCATGCACCAAACATTAATTTTAAAAGATCACACGCACACTCATTCTTTCACACACACACACGCACGTACATCCATTAACAACACTCATAACATTCAAACATACACGCACACACCAAACATTCATTTTAAAAGATCTCACACACACACTTACCTTCAGCCTCAGAGGTCCCAAGAGGGCTGAGATTGCTGCCTTCCCCTCATTGGCTAACCTTAGGGCAGCCGATGAGGGGAAGGCAGTAGTCCCAGCCTCATCACAGAGTGGGATGGGATCAGACTGCTGACCTCACCCCACTCTGTGATGAAGTGTCACTGATTGACACTCGCCCTGGGCACTTCAGGGCTTAAACCTGAAGCGCCCAGGTCAAGTCAATGGGTGACGCTTTCCTCGTCACCCAGGGGAGGACCTCGAGGCACCTTTGCCGAGCCAAGGAGGTCACGCTCATAGGAGCTGTGACCTCCTCAGCCCAGCAAAGTTCAGCTCAGGCAGCCAGGAGTCTGCGCAAATCGTGCATGTCTGCTCCTGGCTGCCTGACCTGAACATGAAGAGTGTCTGTCAGGCTGACCTTTGTTCAGCCTGACAGACACTCTTCATGAGGGGCAAATGGTGGGGGGGCATGACCCCTCCGCCCTAAAGGACGGGCTGCGCCTCATAAATTGTCAAAAATCGCCTTTGTATGTCATGTTCACCATTTTGTCATGGTTGCCCTCCTCCCATATCAATCACAAGCATTTATAAAGTGCGCTACTCACCCGTGCGGGTCTCAAGGCGCTAGGGGGATGGGGTTAGTGCTGCTCGAAGAGCCAGGTCTTGAGTTGCCTCCGGAAAGCGAGGTGGTCCTGGGTGGTCCTGAGGTTGGTGGGGAGGGAATTCCATGTCTTGGCCGCCAGGTAGGAGAAGGATTTCCCACCTGCCGTGGTGCGGCGGATGCGAGGGACGGTGGCGAGCGAGAGGTTGGCCGATCAGAGTTGACGGGTGGGCGTGTAGAAGCTGAGGCGACGGTTGAGGTATTCGGGTCCCTTGTTGTGGAGGGCTTTGTGTGCGTGGGTGAGGAGTCGGAAGGTGATCCTTTTGTTGACGGGAAGCCAGTGCAGGTGTCTCAGGTGGGCGGAGATGTGGCTGTTGCGGGGTATGTCGAGGACGAGGCGGGCGGAGGCGTTTTGAATTTGCTGCAGACGTTTCTGGAGTTTAGCAGTGGTTCCTGCGTATAGGGTGTTGCCGTAGTCCAGGCGGCTCGTGACGAGGGCGTGGGTCACTGTCTTTCTGGTGTCGGTGGGGATCCAACAGAAGATCTTTCGGAGCATGCGAAGGGTGAGGAAGCAGGAGGATGATACAGCGTTGACTTGTTTGGTCATGGTGAGAAGTGGGTCCAGGATGAATCCGAGGTTGCGTGCGTGGTCAGAGGGGGTTGGTGCAGTGCCAAGGGCCGTGGGCCACCAGGAGTCGTTCCAGGCGGACGGGGTGTTTCCGAGGATGAGGACTTCCGTTTTGTCTGAGTTCAGTTTCAGACGGCTGAGTTTCATCCATTCCGCAACGTCTTTCATTCCATCTTGCAGGTTGGTCTTGGCGCTGGTGGGGTCCTTGGTGAGGGAGAGTATCAGCAGAGTGTCATCGGCGTAGGAGGTGATGTTGATGTTGTGTTTGCGTTCCCATACGTCAAGCTGTCCTACTTTATGCGAAGACATACCTCTAACGCACTAATCCTGGCATTACCTCTAGTATGCCACGAACACTGATTTACCATGGGTGCTCTCTAATCCAAAAATAACCACGAATGTGCAGCCCGTGCTTTGTCATACCTGTCTCTCAGGCTACAAATTGCCTAAAGTATGCCAGCACCATTATTTTACCACAATCTGTCTCTATAAGACAATAAATACATTTAGTATACCAATGCCTAAGACGGGTTTGCAAGCATAACGCCACGTTCTCACACAGTTAAATTCACTCACTGACATACTGTTGCTCACATAAATATACTCTCACCCACAAGCACACACACAACATACATTCAAATGCATTTTTTACTAACCTTGCCATAGAAGATTCATTCCAGGTAATTGTGCTCCATTTTTGTGAAACTAATAGGGAAAAATGTAATAATATTCACTATTAGTACAGCGAAAATTGCACGGAAAATAAGGAGTCCAGAGTCAACCCTGTGCTCCTTGCACTGACCTTGCCTCCTCTGAGGACAGGGGTCGCAAAGGCAGTGCCAGGGGTCGCAGAGGGCAAGCCAGGGGTCACCGCGGTCAGCCCTAAATGTCCATGATCTACAGTTGGTACAGGTGGGCTCAGAGACGAGGTAGAGGCTCAATGAGAAGGGACCACTGTAGGAAGATTTACTCATTGTTCTCTTGAGAATTTTGAGGGCCTCGGGCAAATATATATATACATTAACAACTTCGGAACAACTTCAATTTTGTTTTACCCATTTTCTGATAATTGAAGCCCCATGATGCCAAACAATATTGAATTATATGGCAAAGGTTGAGGTAGAGAAATAAGCAGAAGGAAGAGAGAAAAGTTAACTTTCCTGGTGCCCCTTGTAAGGTGGGGGCCCTGAGCAATCGCCCACTTTGCCCATCCATTGAAGTGTCTCTGGATTTATTTGTTACTCGGACCGGACCTCGCATCTACAATGAAGAGCGTTTATTTTACTCGCAGCTAAACACGACACTGTTGTGTCCAGAAACTTTGCCTCTTAATCACTGGTGCCGACTTAAATACAACCTCTGTGGAGCGGGAGGTGCCTCGGGAGGCCACCATCTTGTCACCTTTAATGTGATATACTGATGGCCAAGTGAACAGGGACGTGTGTACCAGGCAGCGGGTCTCAGGTTCATCCCTTGCCTGACAGGAAGTCGATACAGTGGATCCGGTGGAGGTTTTATAAGGCCGCTTTCAGGTGGGAATTGGAGATTCATTGCCTGAATGAGGCAGACGCTTCTTGAATAAGCTGAGATAAATGTTTCATCGTGGGGTTTGGAGGGAGGTTTAACAACTGTGGAAAAGTATGGCGACCTTTAAAGTTCAGATGAATGACACCTCGCAATAAATACCCTGAGTGCAGTCACAGACGTCACCAGCTTCTAAGCCATACCCCAGGAGTCAGTATTACCCGTCGAGCAATTATTTATCGACTTCATTTCGTGATATTGTGTGTCAATAATAACATGGTGATTTCATTTAAACTAAGCCCGTCCGTCAAGTTTTAGGGTATTTGTAGACACCATACACACCCATGAGGTTTCTGTGGCACTGGGTGCATGTGAAATTTTGCTCAGATTTTAACTTTTAATGAATTATGTGACGTCGTTTAGGCCTCAGGAATATTAGCTATTTTTTTGGGGACTAAGGATCACATGCACAAGTTGTCCCACTGGCCTACATGGCAATCAGACAGCGCCAATTAGCCTGTTTTGTGGTCTGGTGGGCCGGCTTTTACTGATTATTTCCTTTACCTGATACTAAAACAAACATTGCCTGCATCAAGTTCAGATCCTTGCAGTCTTCCATACCTTGCAAAACACTTATGTCAAATGTTTCAACAAGTTAAAAACGGCCCCAATTTGCAGACACGGGCCACATTTTAAGCTTTCTAATTCACAAATGGGGGCACTTTATTTTCGTGCCTAGGCCTATTTTCTGGTTCAGTCTAGCCTTGCGCATGCGCTCTCAGTTGTGAGACATATTGTGAGCTTACCAAGAATATACAAGGGCGTGGAGTCTGCCCACTGCTTAACTTTATTTGGCTTTCCTTTCACTCTCATTTGTCTGCTTCTTATTCGTGTTCAGATTGCCCATCTTGTTTTTTGAGCTTTCCATGGAGGATTTTCTTTTTAGCAACACTTTTTATTGGCTGGCTTCTGTGCTTCCAATCAGTGGCGGCTCACGGGAGGGAAAAGGGGCAGAGAGGCGGGTGGGGAGGGGAGACAAAAAAAAAAAATAATACAAAAAAAGTACCTTTCTAGCCGCGCTGCTCTGATCTGCTCCTCGGTCCTCCACTCTAAGCACAGGCTCCAAGCCTGCCCTACGTCCAATCCTAACGTTGCTTTCATGCTGCTGACAGCATGAAAGCAGCATTAGGATGGGACAGAGTGCCCAGTAAGGGCGCTCTGAGGCAGAGTGAGAGTCTCTGCCTGCTGTCTCCAACCCAGCAATGCAGTGCCGGGTTGGAGAGAGCATAGTGCGCATGTGTGTTTGGCCAGCCTGAGACGGCTGGCCAAACATACATGCACACTGAGGGGGACTGCTGTGCACTCCCCCTCTGTCCCTGCCCGCGGCCCCACCCCTTTTACAAGAAAACAATAATAAACATAGTTTATTATCATTTTCTTGTGAACATTTTGCATCTGCTGCTCCTGGCGGGGATGCGACGGTCCTCTGCCATAGCGGAGGAGCCACCTCTGCTTCCACTGCCTGCCTTTCACGCACATAGTCTCATATAGGCAAATATATCACATGCATTTTAAACCACCCTTTTTGTTACCCTATTTTGTGTTCTATTCATGTGTGTGTGTGTGTACATATATAGACATATGTCTAGATATGTATATAGAGACACAAACGCACATGAGGTAATTAGGAGGGAAACATCACTTGCAATGTGGCAAATGCAGCAAGATGCATTTACTGCGATGCCGTCACCATGCTTACCGAAACAACAACTCCCTTTTCTCTGCCTTAACCACACATGTGCTGAACAATAGACAAAGGGAGTCAGCACTGGGAGAGGACGAGGTCAGGAAAGGGAGTCTGGAGGCTAGTTTTTTGGTTAGTTTTGTTTTTAGGGCAGAGGTAGGGGGGTCGGTGTAGTTTTGTTTTTAGGGGTGAGGGGTCAGGGTAATTTTGTTTTTAGGGGGGGTGGGAGGTGGGTTCTTAGGGGTAAATTGGGGGTAATTTTGTATTTAGGGCTGGTGGGGGAGTGGGTTTTTAGAGGCGGGGTGGGGGGTCAGGGTAATTTTGTATTAAGGGCGGGTGGGGCTCGGGTTTTAAGGGGCAGGGGTGGGATTAGGGATAGTTTTGTTTTTAGGGCGTGGGATGGGGCTCGGGGTAGGACACGGTCAGGAAAGTGAGGCTGGGAGAGGTTTGCGGTCATTTTTAGGAGTGGGGTAGTTTTTAGGGGTTGGTTTTTTTTTTTTTTTAGGGACAGAGTGGGGGTTTGGGGTAGTTTTGTTTTTAGGGCGGGGGTGGATGGTCCGGGTACCATGGTTTTTAGGGCGGTTGGGGGGTCAGGGTAATTTTGTATTTAGGGGCAGGGATGGTGGGTCAGGGTCTTTTGGTATTTAGGGCCGGTAAGGGCAGGTTTCTAGGGGCGGGGTGTGGGGTCAGGGTAATTTTGTTTTTAGGGGCGAGGGTCGGGGTAATTTTGTATTTAGGGCGGATAGGGGTGGGTTTTTACGGGCAGGGTCAGGGTAATTTTGTATTTAGGGCAGGTGGGGGGTCGGGTTTTGAGTGGCGGGGTGGAGGTAATTTTGTATTTAGGGCGGGTGGGGGGTTGGGCTTTTAGGGGTGGGGGTTTGGGTAATTTTGTTTCTAGGGGCGGGGATTGGGGATCGGGGTAGGACGTGGTCAGGTAAGTGGGGCTGGGAGATGATTGGGTAGTTTGTAGGGGTGGGGTAGTTTTTAGGGGTAGGGTGTTTGGGTTATTTTTTTTGTAAGGGGGGCGGTGGGGGATCAGGTAGTTTTGTTTTTAGGGCAGGGTGGGGGACGGGGGTACCATGGTTTTTAGGGCGGGTTGGGGTCGTTTTGTTTTTAGGGGGTGGGGAGTCGGGGAAATTTTGTATTTAGGGCGGGTGGACGGTGGGTTTTTAGGGGTAGGGGGTCTGGGTAATTATGTATTTATGGTGAGTTGGTTTTTAGGGGTGGGGGATTGGTGTAATTTTGTAATTAGGGTGGGTGGGGGGGGGTCGAGTTTTAAGGGACGAGAGTGAGGAGTCGGGTAATTTTGTATTTAGGGCGGGTGGGGGGTCGGGCTTTTAGGGGTTGTGGTAATTTTGTTTTAGGGGCGAGGGTTGGGTGTCGGGGTAATACGTGGTCACGTAAGTGGGGCTGGGAGAGGATTTCGGTAGTTTTAAGGGGTGGGGTGGTTGGGTTATTTTTTTTTAAAGGTGCGGCGGTGGGGGGGTCAGGTAGCTTTGTTTTTAGGGCGGGGTGGTCGGGATACTATGGTTTTTACGGCGGGGTGGGGGGGTCAGGTAATTTTGTTTTTAGGGGGTGGGGATTCAGGGTAATTTTGTATTTAAGGCGGGTGGGGGTGGGTTTTTTAGGGGCAGGGGTCAGGGTAATTTTGTATTTAGGGCAGTGGGTTTTTAGGGGCGGGTAGTTTTGTATTTAGAGCGGATGGAGGGGTCGGTTTTTAGGGGCAGGGGTGAGGGGGTCGGGGTAATTTTGTTTTTAGGGGTGGGGTAGTTTTATTTTTGTGGGTGGGGGTCGGTTGTTTTTAGGGTGGGTGGGGGTTGGGGTAGGTTTTAGGGCTCAGGGTGGGTGGGGGTATCAGGTTGTTTTTAGGGGCGGGTGGGAGGGTTGTGTAGTATTATTTTTGGGGCAGGGTCTGGGTAGTTGTGTTTTAGGGTGGGTGGTGGGTTCAGGGTAGTTGTGTTTATAGGGTGGGTGGAAGGGTGGCATGTGAAAACCACGAATGCCGTTCCAAACACGGCTTTACTAGGCATGTCTTTACATGTCTTTCTACATTGTTAGAAATTGGGTTTCTGGTTGGCAGCCTGTCCAAGCAAGAACCACAATACTAGTCATGGTAAATCAGATACACACCATAAATTAATCTGGTAGCTTGGCACAGAGCAGTCAGGCTTAACTTAAGAGACAATGTGTAAAGCATTTGTGCAAGAGTTCAAACTGAAAAACAGTGAAAACACCAAACACATAAAAATCCATACCAGGTTAGAAAAATAGAGCTTAATTTAATGACATAAATGACAAAGATCCAATAAGTAGAAGTCGAGATAGTAATTTTCAAAGATTAAAATGCAATATAGTGCTTAGAAGCATAGATCGCTGACTGGGGGTCTCTGGTTGTGCTAGACCATGTAAAATCGAAATGTTTAGGCCAACCACGATGGAGTGCGGGTTGGATACAGACCCAGGTAACTTCTGCTGTAGTTTTACCTTCTCAAGAACTGAGCCAAGTGTCCCGTTCACAGGGAAGAAGTTCATCAGGAGCAAGGAGAGCATCACTGGTGATGGTCCACGGTGAGAAGAGTCCGCTGGACATCATGGATCGGTAAACTGGGACCTCATGGTTGCGAGCGGCGATGCTTGCTGCACAAAAAGAAACACTTCTAAGGGCCCAGTACTGGAGGGCCCCTCTTGAGAGTCAGGAGGTTTTCAAAGATGGGTCCAGGAGCTGTAGCAGTTAGGTTGGAAGGCTTTTGTGTCCATGAGGCTTCAGAAAACAGGAGGCAAGCCAGCAAGCCCTTGGAGTCAATTTAGTTCTTGGATGTAAAGATGCAGGTCCAGTCCTTCTCACTCCCAGGCAAGAGGGCTGCGGGCAGCAGGTCAGCTCAGCAAAGCAGGAGTCCAGCACTGTAACAGCTAAGCAGAGTGGTAGTCCTCGTAGCAGCATTCACAATTTCTGAAATATACTGAGATGGTGGTGTCAGAGGTCCAGTACTTATAGCCAGTCGTGCCTTTAAAGTATGGGAGACTTCAAAGAAAGGTATTTTAAGTGCACAGATGTCTTCCCTTCCTGCCCTGGCTCCAGACTTACTACATGGGGGTATGGAGCACTTTGTGTGGGTCAGGCCTCCACCCATTCTGGTGTAAGAGTTAGCCCCTTCGTCCCATCCCACCCAGGATAGCCCATCAGGCTGAGGATGGCTCATCAGTCATGCCTCAGCCCCCTTTGTGTGCTGCAGTCTAGAGGGAATGCACAAGCCCAGCTGTCCCCCCAGACATGTACTGGAGACAGGCAGCAAGCACCATGTGGCTAAAGTAAGAAAACATCAACTTTCTACAAGTGGCTTTTTCAGAATTAGAGCTTAAAATCTGACTCTACCATAAATTGTGATTTTAAAATGTGATTCTACAAACACCAAACTTGGGGGTCCCATCTCTTCCCAATTGGAATGTGACTTATAAAATGTAATAAGGTAATCCCAATGTTATTCTATAGGAGAGATAGTAGTGAAAAGTGAATTTGGGAGTTTTTCACTACCAGGACATGTAAAACTTAAAAGTACATGTCCTACTTTTTAAATACACTGCACCTTGCTCATGGGCAGTCCAGGGCCTACCTTGGTGGTGACTTATATGCTTTTAAAAGGAAGGTTTAGGCCTAGCAAGTGGTTTAACTTTCCAGATCAACATGTTTTTTAAAAAAAACACTAATAGGCTCTGCAATGGCAGGCCTGAGACATGGTTAGAGATCTACTTAAATGGGTGGCACAATCAGTGCTGCAGGCCCACAAGTAGCATTTAAGTTACATGCCCTGGTGACATGTAGTGTACTGTATTAGGGGCTTATAAGTAAATTAAACATGACAATTGGTATTTGAGCCAATGTTGCTATGTTTAGAGGATAGAACACACACATTTAGCACTGGTTAGCCCAGAGCCCTAAAGCCAGCAAAAATGAGGTTAGAAAAATAGGAGAAAGAAGGCAAAACATTTGGGGTGACCCTTCAGAGAAGGCCATTTTCCAACATACATGCATTAAATTTATGTGTTGGGTAAAGTTTTTCCTCTGCATATGTATAACCTGTGTGGTACAAAGCAAGCCAAGCAGTTGGCGTTTCTACTGCCAAGTTTCTGTCAGCAGAGGGGATCCTTTCAATTTAAGGATACAAAGAAACACTACATTTATTATATTTTTGTCCAGCATTTCATTAAAAATATGATCAGGTTGGGCCAAGTAGTTATAGGAAAGCACAATTTTGGGGTGGAGTTTGTTGCAGGAGATGATAAGACTTTTCATGAGGCCTGTGTAGCTAGGAAATCCAGAAAATTATATTTAGGAATGATATGAGATAGATGTGACTGAAAGGATCATGAGCTTTGCTGGGCCAGCAACATGTCTCCCATCCAAGCCTGGTTGCAGTGTCTCAGTAGTAGGTCCACTAATATGGCAGTCCCTGACCCTCAATTGGATCAACAAAATAGCCTTCATTTTAGAAACATCAAATTATATCTATTCACAAGACACTGCCCAGTAATACTGTGCTGCTATTAATCTGGTGGTTATACTGCACATGTGCAAAAAAGAGCATTTCAACGGGAAAGCGCATATAAAAACAATTTGCTGTTCTTTAACCTTTCTTGACAGAGTGTTCACTCTGTTTCTCTCTTCCTTGAGCCACCTTCCAACCAGAGCCGGTTTAACTTAATGGCTGGCAAGTGTTCTTTCAAGCCAGCCAACAGAGAGACCCCAGCCACACAATTTCATTGAGCCCATGGGTTTTCTCACAGCACCCTGCCTTCTCAAAACTCTGTGCACAACCAGGACATGGCCCCGGGGTCGATGTGCTGTAGGAGTCAAGTTGCACCCTATTGATAAGGCTCAAGTAGGCTAAAACTGGTCTGGGGTTGTTTGTGTTCCTGTTTGGAAGTACCTGGGCTGGCAACTCTTGTTGAATTTGTTTCTGTTTGTGCAAGACAAAACTGATTTGCATATGGCTAGTTCTAGCCAAAGGTGGCACGAAGGGCAAAAAATAAATTGCAGCGTAGCGTAATTAATGGTGGCTGACATTAATCCAAGAAATCCACATCGTATCACCTTTTAATTTTCCTGAGAAAGACCTTTTGACAATCCTTGGGCCACACATATCTCTCACCTTTCTGCATCAAGGCCCCAAGAGCATGTACCATGCTTTCTACATTTTTGAGTATTATTTAACCAATTCCAGCTTCCAAAATAGAATGTAGCTGATCCTCATCCTCAGTGATTGGTGCCTTAACAGTAGACTAAACCATATCTAAATATCGTGCTTATTCCATCACCCATGCCTCAAGTATGATACTGTGATAGTTTGAAATTGATACATCTCCCTTTTCACTCTACTGCCACTTTTCTCCAGTGTCTCCAATACAACCATCAACACCTCATCATGTTCTTCTCTGTTTTTCCCATACACCAATATATCATCTTCGAAGAATATTGTATTTTTTGCTCACTCCAGCACCTTCTTCATAACCTCCGAAACAGCTTGTGGATGACTGAAGTGCATCCGACAAAGCTATAAACTCCAATAGTGTTACAAATGAATGTATGATGTCAAGTGGGCCTGACTCCTGCTGCAATAATACCTGATGGTATGCTAATGACAAGTGGATTACAGTAAACACTTGTGTCTCTCCCAAAGACTGCCAACCCATATGATAACCTAGCTACTTACTTACACAAATGTTTTTATTTCAGGCACAGAGGTTGACACCTATCCTGATGTTCTTGCCACCATCATTTGGTGGTATACGCTCCGAAGTTCGCCACTCTGGAATTTCTGCCTGATTGCCAACATTGACATTTTTTAATTTGCATGACTCCAATCTCCAGGGCTCCAACACCAGAATCAGTGTTTTTGTAACTTTGTGTACTACTGGGCTGTTAAATTGTCTCATAAAAAATGTAAACTTGCTGTCATTTCTGTCAGTTGGTCTTATAATCTTACACGGTATTGTCATATAAAAGTTTCTTAGTTGAAATAATTGCTGTTCCACAATAAAATTAAATCGACATATGAAAGTTGCAAGCAAATGAGTACCTTGATGCTTTCCACTTCATATGTCTCACAAAGCAATGGGCTTCTTACCATTAACATCTGGCAATTTTCTGTATGGTCGGCTGTATTTCTAGATGGTCTCCATGCAGTAAAGTATCTGGCTGTGAGAGCAGGACCCCGAACCCCAAAAATTCAGGACACCACCAGAATTCAGAAAACCCCAAATTTACCTCTGACGGTTCCACTCCTACCCAGATCTTGTGAAAAAATACACCACCCCCATCACTAGACACAGCATCAGCTTAGCAGATTTGCAAATAAGTAACTGAGACCACTCAATAACGAAGTTCTTGATGTGAGAAAAGGTAAAGAGTTGTATTTCAAAATACTGAGAAACTAGCAATACAGAGTAAATTCAAACTCTGGCCGCGAAGTCTGAAATACAGAGTATATAGTCAGAAATCAGTAATATTCTGAATCCCAAATGTGCATCAAAATTCCGTAAGAAATAGGACAGCATTGTAGTGGATCCTATTTAGTTTTATTGGGAAGCAGGAGTTAGGTTAGCCTTCTGGCTTGCAGACCTGTGCTGCCGTCAACTAGTGACTTTTAAACTACATAGCCTGCTCTGTTTTAGCACATTTATTTAATTATTTCTTCCAAGATGGCTGCTATGTGCATAGTTCAGAAGATGTTTTGATTTCACATTATCAGTGCCACTCTGTGAAGGCATCACTATCAGCATCAAAGACAAGAGATAGACGTAGGTATTCAAATCATGTCCCTTTCCCACTTATGTGTGATAGGAACATAATGTACTTTTGGAGGGAATTGTTTATGTAATTGCCGCCCCAAGCATGCCTTCTTATCTACTGTTTGGGAACATACCTGCGTCAGGGGTCCTGCCAGATCTGTATCAATACATCTCATGCAGACAAAAGGGATTTCTACCAGATGCCATCAACGCTATCTATGTTACACGTCGCTTTGATACAGATCCAGCCTTCATGTCCCCACAGAGTCTGATCTAGAGACCTCATTCCAAGGAAGCAAGTGTTGGGGGCTCTTCTCATGGATACGGTACTGGCAGATTAGGTTTACCACACCTACCTCTCTTCAGGTTATAGATTAGATTCTCCATGCTAGGGAATTAGGGCCTATTTTACATCTCATGTTTATTGTAAGATGTTCACGACTGTCGTTTTTTCACTTCTGTTTCTTGCATTGTTCATTATCACAATCTCTGCAGCCCACACATTTTACAGTAGATTGCAGTCTTGTTAATAGAACCTATTGAAAAATGTACTGCATCTCCTTCATTTCCTGTATGTGACTGAGACTTGTTGCTCATGTGAGAAAAGGGTAATCTCTGTTTAACCACGACTCCCCTAAGATGTTGCTGAAAACCTTCCACAAATCACCTTTTACTGTTTGGGTTTTTGGTGAGGTACTGCTTGTGAGCTTGGAGGGTTAAGGTGACAGTGGCGACTTGTAGGATTGGCCTAGTAGCCTAAAAAACAAAAGTGCTGTCATCCCTAAACAAGCAGTTTTGACAAGAGCAAGAGTCCAACTACAACATGGCACCACCAATGATGGTGTTTTGGCACTAATTTACGGATGCCCTGAGTATCTCTGTCTCACACACAACAGGTACCCTAAGTACCATTATACAAAGAGGTCTATGGTCTTTGGGAAGATCCTCCTCAGCTGAACAGGGAGCACCCTAACTAGGCTGTGGGTTGTTCGAGATCGATCTCTTAAAAGGACTTTCTCCCCATTTGGTGTTCCATCTCTTTACCCATTTCATAATATGGCTAATGCCATAGACATTACAGAGAATGTCAGACATGCATTAACACTACATCTGATAAGTCATGGCCTAAGTGATGAGGGGGAGTGGGGGAGTCACATTTATTGTAGAAACTCATGAAGCTTACCAAACAGATACATTTTATTCCTGAGTCACCTTACCTGAGGAAGACCTTAGAACATACACATTCCACACATACAGAGTTGCAAACGTACCACAACAGTAGCAAGCATACCAGTATCTTGAAATACTGATTACTTATCAATAACATCAGAACTGGTTTATCACATGTAAAACAACCTATGAGATTAGGGGCCAGATGTAGCAAAGGGTTTTTCCCATTCTGTGTCAATGGGAAAATGTGTTTGTGCATATGGTCCTAGGTCCCTTAGGTAATGACGAACCAACGTGGCCTTTGTTTGACACATATACACCTCACCCCCGGTGTACAAAACATGCAGGCAGCTGATCTGCACAATCTTTACAATGAGCTAGTAACACTCTATAGACAACTTGTTTAGTTCATAATGCGATTTCTGAACACAACACCAGCACGTCCAGCCCCACCAGCACCTGCTGGATATCAATTGCCCTCTACTGGGATCAATCCACAAACAGTACATTCATCATGGGCAAAGTGCCCATGTAACAAGAGAAAATCACGTTCTGGATAGCCCAGAAAACTAATCAGCTGGAAGCTGTGTTTCCCCAAACGGGACCACAGGAGAAACATAGAATTCTCACATTGTGCTTTCCATTCGGAATGGTTCCCTCAGTGGATGACTGCGCCACATGGGGTACAGTCTTCGCTGCGATATACACTACCACACACCGTACACTGACACTTGCCAATTTACCAAAAGTGTTAAAACAAATTCAGAATGAACAAGGGCTGCTCCAGCAGTCTCCTCAATAATACTCAGTAATATTAAAGGGGAAACTGTAAAGTTGGCTTTAAGCCAGTGGCTCAGAGAGATTCCACACTTGGAACAGGAGAAACAGCTACCGAAAATCATTTCCAATACCTATAGTAGTATAGGATGGGATAGTTTGGGAGCCAAGCTGAAAAAGCCTGAAATACAGAGTACCACCCCTAAGGAAGGTACCAAACAAGCACAGGAGGGTTCTCAAAAGCGTTGGATAAACAAAAGCAAATTAAAAACAGACAAAGTCAGAGAGCAGATTCTCCACACCCGAGAACCCTGAAAGGAGATATAATCTCAGAAATAAAAAAAATCTAAAGGCTCTTGACAGATATACTGATTCACGTCTCTCTCATTCCTTTCACGATGCATCGGACAGAAGTAGCGAGAGAGTGGGCTGGTTAGAGCAACGTTCTGAATACGTGAAACAGAAGAAAGACTCCCCTCTGTCTTCAGAAAAAAAAGAAGACACGTCTCCACAACAAAAGCCACAGTTTAAAAAGATAAAGGTAGCAGCACTTTCAATTAAAAATGGCAGTAAACTTGAGAACATTGCTGAAGAACAAGCCATGGGCTGTGACACTTCTGGACAGCGCAGGAGAGGTCACAATATGTCAGCAGAGTCTGAAAGATCATCTAAATGCGACAGCAACTAGCGACTTTATTGCAGTCGAGACTGAGGACGGGCGTAATCTCCCACCCGACAGGGTTTACAATTTAAATATCCAAATTGAGGGTGACATAGAGCGCACCATTAGTGTAATATTCTGGGATGAACTTAGTTGTGATATCCTATTGGCTGAAAGAGACTTGCCGCCTGAACACGTTCGTAAGCTCCCGCATGGGGAAGATGTAATTTTGCCTTCTTTCTCTGGTCTTTTTGTAGAGGTGGTAAAACAAGCCTACGGTGTCAACTGGGCTTTAGCACAGGCACCTGCACTATACCACAACCACGTATGTTGGGATAGGTTCCCCTTATTATATAGTACACCCCAGCCTCAGCCCCATCATCCTGCTAAACACGAAGCCAAAGCTCCAGTGAGGAAGATCCTCACTCAGCTTGAGTACCATGGAGTAATAGAGCCCTGTGTCTCTGCAATGAATAACCCGTTATTCCCAGTTGCAAATCCTTGCCATTCATATAGAATACTCTAAGATTACAGACACTTAAACTGTCATACATGCACACACGCAATACCAAATTCACATAGCACTGCACTAATTAACAACATAGGCCCAAATGTATACTTTTTTAGTGCCGCATTTGCTAAATTTTTTGACGCAAAAGCGGAGCAAACTTACAAAATACAAATGCGGCGCTAAAAAATTATAAATATGGGCCATAGTGTGTAATAAATACAAAACAACCTTGGATATCTCCAATGTTTTTTTCTACCAAAACTTAGCACACGAAAGTCAGGACCTGAGTGGATTCTCATTTGGCTCCCAAAAACTCTTTTGTCGTTTTCCCCAAGGCTACAAGAATGAGGCTTTGTCCTATGTGGATGACATCTATCTCACAGATGACGACCCCAACATTCATCTTGCAGGGGTTGAGTGGATCGTTCTGGGATTCGCAGCCCTTGGTTACAAAGTTAGGGGCATATTTATACCCTGTTTGCACAAGTCGTTTTTTTAACGCAAATTCGGCGCAAACTCAGGCCCATATTCATATTTTGACATTAGACCATTTTTTGGATGCGTGCACCTACCTTGCGTCAATGAGATGCAATGTAGGCCTTCCCATCCAAAAATTGGTGCTATCGCCATAGCCCCATATTTATCCTCCCATGCAAAAATGACGCACAGGTGGACGGAGGGGCTAAATAATGGTGCTAAGCTCGCTTAGCACCATTATTTACCACCTGGGTCATACCAGATGTTGGGGGACCTGTGGACCCATTTCCATGGTCAGACACAGTGGAATAGGTCCGCTGGTGCCCACCCCAAGTCCCAGGAACACCTACACCAGAGAGACACCAGAGGATGGGGGACCCCATTCCAGGTAAGTAAGGTAAGTATGGGTAAGTATTTTTTTTTTTAAAGTGCTATCGGGGCCCTAACTTAGGGCCCTCTGCATGGCACAGGGTGCAATGGCCATGCCCAGGGGACTCTTGTCCCCGGTGCTGGCCATTAGGGTGGTGGTCATGACTCCTGTCTTTCCTAATAAGGAGTCATGTTTTTGGTGGTTGTGGTTAAAGGCATTTTTTTTTGCCTCTAACCAGACAAACGTAATTTTTGGGGGCACAGCCTTCTCCTTCCCTACCGCCACCTCCACCCAGCTTGTGCCATTCCATTAATTTGGCACCCGGCTGGTGCTCAGGAAATTCAGGCCTAAATTTTAAGAAGACTAAAATAGCCTTTCTCAATGTATTGTTCCTGGGATATGAGCTGTCACACATGCGCAAGAGCCTGGTCCCACACATTTTTAGAAAAATGTGCTCAACTCCAGCCACCAAACACTATCAAGAAACTACAGTCTTTACTTGGTTGCTTTAACTTTGGCAGAACACACATTCCTGATTATGCACAATGCATCAAGCCACTTTATGATTTAATGCACCCAGATTTTTCCAGCAGACACTGGACAGTAGAAGATTGCAACAAGTCATGCTAGAAGCAAAACACTTACACACCAGTGACAACAAAACAAATTTGGTCATCAGAATAATTGCTGGTGCCATTGGGTCCACTTATATCACCTTTAACGAAGGTGACACAGTGCCCATAGCATATAAATCACATTTATATTCCAATGCAGAACAATGCTTTGCACCCACATAAAAATTCTGACTGCTGTATAGATGGCTGTCATCAAGGAGAGGCCACTTGCCCAAGGGAAAAGCATTATTGTCTTTACCCTGGTGCCAGCCTTAGAGGCCATCACCAAAGCTAGTGTTCCTAATGCTAAAGCATTACATCCATGTTGGATTCAATGGGCAACCTCCCTGACTGCAACTGATGTTGATTATATCTTTGATCCAAAACATCAAACACCTGCACCTCTTGACATTTTGCTGCTTGACAGATACCATACTGTCATTTACACTGATTGTTCATCACAACCAGCTGTAGGCACTGAAAATCAGTACTCAGCCACTTGCGCAGCCTTAAGCAGAGTGAAGAAGGAAGGTATATTCCATCCTCATAATACCTACACACAGACCCTGGGGGACTGCACTGCTCAGCTGGCTGAACTTAAAGCCCTAATCCTAGTGCTAGAAAATACAGATCCAGGACAGCTCACATTGATTGTGATTTGTACTACTGTGTCCAGTCTTACAATGATTATCTTAATCATTGTCGATTGAACGGGTTCAGAGACTCAAAGGGGAACACCATAAAACACAGAATTCTGTCGGGGAGGGTGGCTGATCTTAAGGGTAAGCTATCTAATGCTCATGTAGTCCATACATTGGGCCACCAACGTGTAGGAGTACACAGTATTGGCAACACTTTGGCTGATGAAGTGGCCGAATCTGCAGTAACTACAGCTTCTGTTGCTGCAGTGACTCGTTCCCAGATGAGATTGGATATTGAAACACAGGCTGCTGTGAAAGCTTAGGCACAAGGCAAGCCTCTCCCAAAAGCATACCCTACCAAATATTCATACCACATCAGTGCACAAAATGTTGCCTTTGCAACAATTCCTGAGATTGTAGATCGAGTGATCCCCAACCAAAACCAGAGATTAGATCTAATCAAAGCAGCACCTGAGGGTGTTGCCTATGTACATGTTGGTGTTGCGGACCCAATAACACTCTTACAGAAACGCTTTTCGTGGCTGGGTCTATATAAACAGACCAAGCAATATGTTCTTTGTTGTGACATCTGCCAGGGATTGAACATCAAACGCCCATCGCAGACATCCCTTAGTGTCCAGTAGGCCACTACTTTCACAATCTGCCTTTGGCTTACCGTCCAGGCCAGAGGGAGATGGCGTGCGGCCTTGGTTCTTGCAAGTCCGGCTCTGGCCGAGGAAGGGGCGACCTCTTCCGGTAGCCACGGTGCAGCTGACAGTAATACGCCACCACAGTCCTTGCCATACAGAAGGAGTCCCAGAGGAAAAACCCAGTAGGGAAAAAACCTCCAGACAGGAACGCCCTGGAACAAAAAGGAGGACACAAGAAAAATCAGAACTTTGATGACAGGAATAACACAGGAAGGACAGAGGAAAAATAGGAGCAAAAACTGGATTCCAAAATAGAAGACCAGTCGGAGCGTGGTCACCACAGGCGAAGTGCTGCAATGCAAAGAGAAGAAAAATCAATCCCCTTATATACCCTTTGACAGGAAGTGACAAACAGGAAGAGAAAGAACAGCCATTTTGGATTGGGAAGGGGCTATAGAACCAGATAGGAAAGGCACCATAGTAAGAAGGGAATCAGATGCATGCAGGGAACAAGAAAAGAGAAAGGTATGCTGGGAGAGAGAGAAATATGGCTTCACCAGAAGGAAAGAGGAAAAAAGAGAATGCCCTAGAAATGGGCATCAGGTGAGTGGAAAGGCCGAGGGGGGGGTTGCGGGCGCCCCAGAACAACACCTGCGCCGCACCCAACACGCGGTGAGGACCGAAGCCCAATCCTTGGCCTCTGACCCTGCCGCGGCAGAGAGGACAGCGGTCGGTCGGAAAAAAAGTGTCACGCGGCTCGAGCAGGAGGCGCTGCGGACCCCCGCGGCATGACAACTACAATGTGTGTACCTGGACCATTGTGGTCCCTTACAACCTGATAGTGCATACAAAAATTTTTTAGTCGCTGTAGATTCTTGTTCTAGAGTCCTCTGGGTATGGCTTAAGCGGTCAGCTGACGCTCAAACTGTTACAAAAGACTTGCTGATCTTTATCTGTACATATGCAGTTGCAGCTTTCCATTAAGACCAGGGCCCTGTCTTTGCCTCTAAGGCATTCAGGGACACCATGCGGACGATGGATGTTGAACTCCATTACTCCTCACCCTACCATTCCGAGGGTAATTCAGTTATGGAGAGGAGGAATCGAGATCTAAAGCAGTCCTTTACAGCTAGAGTATTAGGTTCTGGCCGCAGTTAGCTTCATTACCACTATGGGGTCCAGAGAGCACTGAATAATCTGCCAAGACGGTCATTGGGAGGACGCACTCCTTATGATGTTTTCTTTGGGATACCTATGTATGTCCCAGATCTAGATGGGCCAGGTTTGGTGGTAGCAGATACACCTTTTGACATAAATGAACATCTCACTTTCTTACAGGAGCTTCAGCAATTTTGTGATGATAGTTCATCCGCCAATGCTGCCACTTTAGGAATAAGAGATTTGCCAACAAATTCTACAGGCTGGATTCCTAAAGTTGGAGATCTGGTTTGTGAGAAGATTACTGTGAAGAAGGGATTCGGCCCATCTTACAGAGCACCGGTCCAAGTCCTGGGAATACAAGGTACCAGAACTGTCATCCTACCACCACTGCCTGGTTCTAAAGCAAACAGATTTGTCTCCATTGACAACATCAAACTACAACATGTGGCCAATCCTGCACAGTAGACCCAAAGGTGCCTTAGGTATATCCCGGTCCCCTCTTACTACCCAAAGAAGAAAAAACAGCTCTTCTGACTACACAAGCATGTACAATGATGCTACGAATGCCTCCTCGAGCATGGGGAGGAAGGAAAATGAGCTTTTGCTGATTCCTGATTCCTGTTACCACTTCATCTACAACATCTGTCCAAGATGTGGCTGTCTTCTACTCCAACTCAACACAAACAGACAACATTGTCTACTATGAACCTCCATGCGAAGTGGATTCATCCATCAGCAATGCACCGGCTCCTGTGTTTGCAGAGGTTGCTTCTGGTTATTTCATCGACCTTGAAGACTTTTCTTCAACTTCATCCGCACCTGCAACTAAAACAGTTTTAAAGACACGTAAGCTGTACATATGGCTTAAAAATAACTATTTAAATTATCCATGGAATTTTCTGTGGCTATTTCTGACATTGCTTGCCTTTCTATTATGGATTGGTTTTGTGACTGTTTTCTTTCACCTTATAAATGGTAATTATCTTCCTGAATGCTCTTCTGTCGAGCCAGTGGATAAAGTCCTGACTCCATATCTTTCCGCACATAAGGTCCGAAGAGCCTTGTCCCTTGTGAACATTTCAGCATTACCAATTCCTGATGGGATTGTATGGGATAAAGTTGCATTTGATATTTACGGGCCTAATGAGGTCATTCAAATTCCATATGTTTTTAAAATGTCAGTGACTGATGTAATTACACTTGGTGTTGTTTCTTATTACCATGATGTTCAAACAGCTTTATACTGTATTTGAAAGTGATGATGTGTACACTAACACAAAGAAGTATGGGGAAATGTTCTGTTTTAATAATTGAGGACATTACTACCTGCACCAAGCAACTAGACACAGATCAGTATTTAATTACACACAGTGGGAACACTGTTCAACTCCACCTGGGGGGAGCCCAAAATATTATTCAGATAAATTCACATATTTGTCTGGGCATGACATTAAAAATGCAGAATCATACTGTTTCAACTTACCACCATCCAAAAGAAGGAACATTTTTCTAATTAACACTAAATGTATCTATTCATATTACTTTGTTTCCCGACTTGCAGTTGAAGGATATTGGAAGAACACTATTGATGTAAGAAGTGTATGGAGAACACAAAATTGGCAAATTCAAGGTAAGAAAGCTTTATTTAGAGCATGCCTTATTCCTGTCCAAATGCTCTTTTTAAATGACACAATTCAACAGACATCCTGTCTAGGGTTAGCAAAAATAAAGAAAATGAATGTGCCCAGTATACCCACAACGGCAAAATTAACCACTTGGCAGTCATTCCTAAACATCACCGAGGAAGATTTAGATGCAATGGTTCAGGCTGGTACCTATAATTCTTCACATTTCAATCGCGGTGGGTGGTTATTGTGGCCAATAGACACAAATGGGTGTCAGGCGCATTTTGTTAATTCCTCAGGGGGTTTCAAGATTAGCCGGCAGGACTCTCGCTTTGTCAACACTCTGGTATAGTTACCACATACAGTGTGGGTAAACTGTGCCAACAAAGGTTACAGACTAACATCTTAGCAGCAGTTAAAGAACATCTTAATCCTCTAACTGAAGACATAGACTTACAAGATTTCTCTTTAGGTCCCAGAAAGCTACACTCTAAACGATTCCTGTATGCCGTATACAATTAGATTTTGTAAGCTTTCTCAAATGGAAGCATCTGCGCGTTTATGGCAGATAGATAAAGAAAAATTTGGAAAAGGCTTTAGCTGTTGTCGATAATGGTATGGAAACTCTGACCAACAGAATATACTTCCTGAATAATATAGTGTCATATGCGATTGATATCATTCAAAATGACATGTCCCTTCTTCACAATACATGTACATCAGGAAAATAACCAATTTACGTCACAGTGTTCTTTACTCTGCAGAGATGTGGGGAGAAGGATGTGCAGGGGGGGGCAAGATGGGAGGGGGTAATGAGCAAAAGTGAATTAATATCATCAGAACCACTGCATCCATATTAACTAATGTGGCTTCCTGTGAAAAGTGTGGTATAGCTAAATTACATTAATAAAGACGCTTTTACATGTCAGATTCAACTCGTTTTGACTGTAACATTATTTGAATATCTGAGGTCAGTATCCATCATAAAAATCATTAACACTCAACATTTATTGTTACCCAAAATTGTGCATCAGAAAAAACTCCAGCACAGTTTTGTAAAAACAGAAACGTGCTTCTACTTTTCACTTAAGACATCAAAACCCGATTTTGCATCAAGATATTGAATTTGTTTCTGTGGCACCTCTACACAACTCCTTAGTTGTGTTGCGTTGTTTGCCCAACTAAAAATGGATGCCACGTTTGTGACTCCACATTAGAATGTCATGTTGTGACAAGTCGTAGTGGCATAAATGTTTCCACTGTGATGTTCTCCATAGCTGTTGAGTGTATGTGAGTCATATATGTTGCAGTGCATGTGCTACAAAGAGACTCATATATATATATCTGCACCTGTCATTTTACATTAAGTGCTACGCCATGCTACATTTGGCCAAATCTAATAACACAGTACCTTTACGGGATTTCCTTCTGATAGTGACCACAGGTAGCCCCGCGTGGTGAACATCTACGGGACGATGGCAGTGGTTGAGCTTGTCCACGCACAAGGTTGTTGCCACATGTTGTGTTTCCTTCTTCACCCAAGAGAAGAGAGCATAGGTTTGTCTGAAATTGTTTATTTACTCACAGAGCAACCTCCAAAGGATGGAGCAGGAAGGCAGCTTTCTTCACTTTACTGCTGCACATTCTAGTGTTCTCTGTTCATTACCTTTTGGGTGACCTCATAGCATTCTAATCACCCTATTCTGAGTACTAACCATAAAAGAGGACTGTAGCGTTATGCTGAAAGACAGCCCTAGTTGGCCTGGCAGAGAGGTGCAAGCAGGTTTAGCTCTCATGTATACCAATCCCAAAGATATAAACACCAAACACAATGTTTTTATGAACAATAAAAAAATATTAAAAAATAAAGGTCCACACCAACATTGCTGTTATTATTTACTTAAGACAAACATCTGCCCACCCCATGACACTGAGATATAAAAAGAAACTATTACCCCAAGCTGATAAATACGAACCCCACTCCTCTCCCCAGCTAACCCCTGTAAGAGACATCTGTTTATAAATACATACTACACCCAATCACTCCCCAAGTAACCTCTGTAAGACACATCCAAAATGAACAAAAATGCTATCCCATAACTAATAAATAGTAGGGTCTATCTTGCCTCAAATAACCCTTCTGAGGGACATGTACTGGCATAGAATAAGCACTGGCAGTGTTAACATGTCTGGGTTTAGTATGCTACCACATGCAGCATTAGCACACTTGATAGAGAGGCGCAGGAAGGAACCAACAGGGCAGACAGAATGGACGAATGGACGATAGTTGCAAAGTAGGCTGTCCTGCAGTTTAGTGCAAGCACTTGAGTGGAGGCAGAAAGATACACCCAAACAGCCAATGGCATTAGGTGAGCGATGAATGCTCCACTGGACTGAACCAAGTGTGACTGACAAAGTCTCAAGCCAATTGTTGAAGATGCTGGATGAAGAAAGCCAATGGTTGAACGAGGCAGACGCAAAGTCTAATCTTACAATGTATATTGTAAGCAATAGAGCAGTTGACTGCTGTGCTGCCTACCCAGACCTTAAAAATACTACCCCACCCTTTTCCTACTGCTCCAACACTAACTTTAATTATTGACAATAAATCAAACAATTATGAACGCAATGCCCCATCTCCTGCATTTTTCAGTTCTCTATTCTGTATGTGCTAACTGTCCACCACGCTGTAACCTCCAATGGATTCTGGTCTGTAAGCATGAGTGGAATGGGAGGAATATTTAAGAGAGGGTGGCTAATGGTACCGCTGTCTTGTTCATGTTCAACAAACTGTATTCTTCCTGTGCTGAGTACTAGTGCAGGTTTAATATTGTTGTGCCAAGGCACTCAACAATAGTCATAAAGGTCCATTCCTTATTGTGTTGTGGCAATCACAGTTCAAACTACACGTAAGTGTATGTAAAGATTTTATTTATCCAATGCATCATGAATCCAGAGATACAACAGCCAACACGTGTTTCGTCAACAAGACTTTCTCAAGGCCCAAAAGTAAGTATAGTCAAATGTTCAAAAAATGTTGGAGGTTCAAAAGTTTGAAAACCAACATAGGTCTTTGATTGTAGATGTCAAATCCTGAGATAAATAGCTGCCTAACCAAGGCATGACCCTACTGGGCAGATAACCGCTTGCACCCCGGCTAGATTCTGTGGCCAATGGCAGACTTTTGCTTATCTCTCTGGAGCTGAACCAGCTAACTGATGTCCGGTGGGATGGGTCACAGTGGTTCAGGAAGCTTCACCACGCGGGCTGTGGGAACGCATGTGTCCTCCAGCATGGTGCCCTGAGGTGACTGCATGTCACCTAGAATTTGGTCCATCGCACCAAGGTCTCTGCAGGGATTGTTTATATGCTCCTTTCTGCTGCATGTGGAGCAGCTTCCTCAGACTGGTCACCATCATCAGTACCCAAGGCCTCAACATCATAATCTCTGTTGCCCATAGGACCATGCGGCCCTCCTCCGATGGCTCTTCCTTCGCTTACTGTACGCTCCTTGCCAGGCACAACTGTTGTTGTGATGGTGCCTGGGCCTGATGTTAGGGCAGCAGTACCAGCAGAAAGACTAGTGGAAGTAGTACTTGCACTTGAAAGTGGGACGCCGGAGGTTGAGGGTACACCACCGGACCTGGTGAGTGACAGTCCTGCCCTGACAGGGCTGGTGCAAGGGTGGGTGGGAGTTGTGACACCCGTGGTTAGTGGGATGGCAGATGTGGTAGTGACATCAGCTGAAAATGTAATTGTGGTGCTGGTACTCGCAGCACTGGCACTGGTGTCAACATGAACATCAGGATGGGTTGTGCAAGAGAAGGTTTCTGTTGAGACTCCACGTGGTGTATTAGTTGGTTATAGTCATGGCCAGTTGGTATTTTTCACCATCGTTCTGTGTAGTCTCACCTGGAAACAGAATAGTGATCTATTTGTTCTATGACATAACACTTCAAAATGTTTACAAACAGTGAGAGGATGATTGAGTAAGGAATCACTGTTGCTAGTTTTCTCAATGCGAGAATATTGCTATACACACACCCTACTGTACCCTAGTTTGTCAAGATATATGACTGTGCTAAGGATTGTCTTGAATTGGTCCACTTTTTTCATCACTCCAGGAAAGCTTGCAAGGAAGGAGGAAATCCTTACAGGTATTATATACTTGAGTCAGATTTCTGTCCCCAGGACAATGACTCAATTTAGGCTTGCCCGCATCCATGAAATACACGTGTGAGAGTTCCTGGTGTGTCACCCTATGGACTAGTGCCCATGTGTATGTTGTCTTGCACTATTGTGTTCTGTACATTGCATGCCAAGAGTTACAGTGTAATGGTCATATGTGACCATGGATGCTACTGTCCCTATTGAAAGTGTTTTGTTAAATCTGTGGGAAGACTGAGCTCAAAAGAAATGGCCAATATCTCCCAATGGGGCCTGATTACAACTCACACCTAGCGCTATTCCGAGTGCCCCTCCCGCCTTCCACAACTGGCCTGGTGTTACTGCACCTGGGATTATCAGCTGAATAAACATTAGGCCACTTATAATTGGTTAGGGCAGAATTCAGCTGGGATTGGGATTAGACTTGTAATTGACCAATTTGTATGGAAGCAACAAAGGTTCAGTGCACTCACCTGCATCCTTTGCATCAGCATCTTCTTCACCGCCCTGAATACCCTCAATGCTCCTGTGGGTAATGATTGTGTGTACCTTGTCCTCCCCAGCCTTCAGCTCCTCTGCCAGTACAAACTGCCAGTCGTTCTCCTCCCAAGGACGCAGCTCTGCTACCAGGACATTTTGCCAGTCCTTCTCCTCCCAAGGTCGCAGCTCTGCTGTCAGTACAAGGCCCCAGTCCTTCCTCTGTTTTGCAGCTCTCATGATAGCTTGGTGAATCATTACTTCACATGTTGCTTGTGGACCTGTAAGGGATTTCTAAAGTCCTCTAATGATGCGCTAATGGCCAAATCCTGCAGTCACCTTGTTTTATGTTGCAGATGTCCAGTTAGTGTGGCTTCCTCCTTTTCTGCCTGCTCCGCCAGCACCAGCTACTTCTTGTCACCAAACTTCCATTTTGCAGTCACTCGGAGCCATGGCATAGAATGATGAGGTCTTGTGGTCTGGATAGCTTCCTGCAAGTGATGCTGATGATGGATCTAAAATGTCTAATGCTGAATTCATAAGGGGGCAATTCTGCAGGACGTTTATCCTGCACTCGGTTTTGCCAATGTTTTTTTTTTACTTTGCCCAGGAAGAAAAACAGGGCTTTATACGGTTTCCTATTTTCCTTTCTTTCTTTTTCTTTTTTCTTTCTGCCTCTCCTTTTTCTTTTCTTTTATTCTTTCTTGCCTACTTTATTCCATTCCTTGTTTCTTTCTTTCTTGCCTACTTTCTTTCTTCCCTTTTCTCATTTGCTGCCTTTCCTTCTTCCTATCTCTTTCCTTCTTTCTTTCTTTCTTTTTCTTTCCTTCTCTTCTGTTCGTTCTTTCTTTCTGTTTCTTTCTTTCGTTCTTTCTTTTTCTTTCTTTTCTTTATTTTTTGCTGCATTTCTTTCTTTATTCTTTGCTTGTTTGTTTCTTAATTTCTTGCACTTTATTTCCTTTAAATCCTTACCTACTTTCTTTCTTTCCTGCTTACTTACTTTCCTTCTTTGTTTCTTTCTTTCTTGCCGTCTTGCTTCCTTTGCTTTCTTTGTTTCTTCTCCTCGCCTTTTTTTCTTTCACGCCTTCTTTCAAATGTAAGAGGCTAACAGGCAATGCAGACCAATTGGTATTTTTAAAGCTGTATTAGCCAAGGCCATTTGATTATACTGAAATTATGTATAATAAATAGTTAATTATAGGAATGTTCAGGAAGACTTGATCCATTAATCTTTGGCTGTGCCATTCACATTTTTCTTCCACACACACAAGCATGCATCATGGTGCAATGCGTCAGTTTTACCCTTTGGATGACTTCACTACACAAAAAGCCCATCCATACACACAGTAGTTCTCTTCAGTGCCAGGGAGCACTATGGTAATATCTGATTTTTGAGACCAAAAAACAACATTTTTGCCTTTAGTTTTTTTAGATTGATGAGGGAGACTGGTAGCAATAAAGCTTTCTAAAAATCGTGACAAAACAAAACAAGACTTGCCAAAAGGCTGGTGGACAACGTCCCCCCCCCACACACAGGAAGAAGTTAAATTCCGCAGCTGTGTTTTTGCAGGGCCCAAAGGAGTGGAGTCTGGACAAATGGACCTGTGGCATTGCCAGCATCCTCAGCTCCTCCACATAACTCACATTACACCACATCTCGGGGACTTCCACTGGCTTCAAATACACAAATGTGCTCAATTCAAACTCCTCACACACACATTCAAGGCATTTCACAACTCAGGCCCCACCTAGCTGAACAGTTGCATCTCCTTTCAGCAACAATCCAAACTCCTCTACTGCACAGGACTCCTACTTGCAACCATGCCACACACTACACAGAACCAGATCAGGAGGACGAGCATTCTCATACTCTCCTAAAGCATGGGAGACTCATTCTCTCTTTTTGAATTCAGCAAGAAGCTTAACACCTGACTTTCCAATTAACCAACCTACCATAGATAGGGCTAGGCATGCATACACCTACTGAGTGCCAGGATACCCTCTTGAGTGATAGTTCACTTTACAAATACACACCACATAACACCAGCACCCCCCAGAGATGCAGGTGGAAGTATCTAGGGCTCTTCTGCTCTATTTCGAGTACACTACTTTTTAAACTTTTTTCTCTCTGTTGTTTTGCATTTTTATAAAGCACAGGGTCACCACTTCTTTGACCTTTTACTCCTTTAGGCTGCAGGCAGATTACAATCTGCAATAGTGGGTTTACCCAATGGCGGGTTGTACTGCCATTTGATAAGTTTTGTTTTGACCAATGACTTTGTGTTTCACCACTGCGCATATTAGTTGCTCAATGTTCACCAGTAGCACATGGTATGTTTTGTTCAGTTTAGCCGCCTATGGGCTTTGACATTGCATTAGTCATTACATTCTGTATTCTGCCTATTGGCTTTGACATTGCATTAGCCATTACTTTCTGTATTCAGTTGAGCCGCCTATGGACTTTGACATTGCATTAGCCATTACATTCTGTATTCTGCCTATTGGCTTTGACATGCTGTATCCAGTCTAGCCACCTATTGGCTTTGACATTGCATTCCTATTGGCTTTGACATGATGTATTCAGTTTAGCTGCCTATTGACTTTGACATGCTATTAGATATTCTGCCTATTGGCTTTGACATGATATTATATATTGCATTTTGTATTCAGCTTAACTGCCTATTGGCTTTGACATGATCAGCTCCGCTGCCTATTGGCTTTGACATGATATTATACATTGCATTTTATATTCAGCTCAGCTGCCTATGGGCTTTTGACATGATATAAGACATTGCATTTTGTATTCAGCTCAGCTGCCTATTGGCTTTGACATGACACTAGACATTGCATTTGATATCTAGGTTAGCTGCCTATTGCCTTTAACGTGGAGTTAGACATTGCAGTTGAGAATCCAAGCTGTATTTTTCCAAGCTGTGTTTTTGCACCAGAGAACCAAGATGTTTTTCTCACAGTAGACTAGACATGATAAGAGAGAGTACATGGGTGTTGTTTTCTTCGCTTGAGCTTGGGAACAGGAGTAGTCTTGGAGACCTGCCCAGTCTCCAAAAGGCTTGCTCAGTTTCCCGGGTCTGAGAGGAGGGGGCACACCTTTGTAACGAATGTAACAGGCTGCAGAGAGTCAGATTCGAATCTGCCGGACTTCGTGCTGGAGCTTGGCGCAGGCTGCCAGCAATCCTGTGTGGGTAGATGAATCTCTCTTTCTCGCGGCTGACAGGGGTCATCAGCTTGCAGACCTTAGAAAGATGAAGCTGTAGATAGTTCCCACACGGTGAAGTATTTGTTTTGCTTTGCATTCAATATCTTATAAATATAACCTGCTGTGTATATTGCAAACTGATATATTTTGTTTGATTAACGCGGACTTGAAAGCTACTAATTCGTCATTCATAAATATTGTGGTTGGGGAAGAATTAACAACAATAAAAGTTTTCTTTGACCTCAGAAGTGCATTTCTGTTGTGTTATGTTAGTGCTTAGAAACTAAATAAGAGGAAGCACTACATGGGTCCCTATGGATTGGAGGTGAGCGTCGGAGAAAGGAACAAATGGAGGAGCTCTGTAGGGTGGTTGTGCAGATCTCACAATTTTACAACCTAACCCATGTGCATACTAACTGTTATTCCTGAGAGGGTGCACCCGAATGGGGAGTATGAAGCACAGATATTAAGGTTCTCCAACTAACCAGTGTATGGCAGACTTGCCATATTTGAAGTCATGACTCATGACAATGTGGGCGAGCTATCTTGCTCACACACAACAATAGATATGGATACCTTTTTTATTTTTTTTAGGTCAATGTCCGTTTACACTGGTATACCACAACATCATGGTGTACTGATATGTAGGGCACGCATATCACCCAAGAGGACATCCTGGCGTCTGTGAAGGAGCACCTGGCCTGCCTGAGGGAGGCCTATTAGATGAGCCAGATCCTCAGTTTCTTGCAAAATTCAAGGGCACAGATGGCTGCTCTGATGGGGCATGGGAGCTTGTTACAGGCTTTCGGGGCAAATGTATGAGAAAGCTCATCCCCCACCTTTGGCTTGCTGGATGCGGGAGATGTGGCAGGGATTCTGCTGGCCCAGCTAAGGTGTCTGAAGAGAGTGGAAATTGATGTGGTTGTTGAGGTTGGCTTGGCCTAAGTTGTGTAGAGCTTTGTAGGTGTGTGTGAGGAGCTTGAATAGGGAACGTTTCTGGATTGAAAGCCAGTGAAGGTGTGTGTGAGGAGCTTGAAGAGGGTGCGTTTCTGGATTGGAAGCCAGTGAAGGTCTTTGAGGTGCTTCGTTATGGGAGTTTGGTGAGGTAGGATGAGCATAAGACTGGCGACTCCATCCTTAACCACTTGGAGCCTTTTGGTGAGCCAGGCTGTGATGCCAACATAGAGGGCGTTGCTTCAAACAAGCCTGCTGGTGATAAGGGATTACGTTACTGATCTGTGGGTGGTAATCATCCTGAGCAGTTTGAAGGTGCGGAAGCAGCTCAAAGCAACTGCATTGACCTGGTGGGCCATGGAGATTTGGTTGTCATTCACGATGCACAAGTTCCTAGCAACACTGGAAGGGAGGGGGCTGTTCCTAGTTTGGTGGGCAACCAGGCCAATGACCAGCCTGCACTGATATATTCTGTAATCAAATATGACTTTTTAAAATTAATTTGATATGCCCTTTAGACTCAAAACGGCTGCTGTTGCTTGACTCTAGTACACCTAGAAGCCATTTAAATTAAAATAGTACATTTGCACACTTCCTACATATAGTAAAGTGTAGCCTTGTTTTCAAAATTGGCAACCAGAAGCACAATTTTGAGAAAATTAATGAAGTCAGCAGTGTGTTCATGCATTGCATCTTTGCTTCAAGGATGTCTCACATTTTCTCTAAGATAAGATCCTGCCATCTGCTCATTAGATACGTTTTGCTGAATGTAACAAGTTTGAATGTAACACGTCATGTTTTTGTGCTCTGTAGCTTTGTTATAAACTGTATATAAACTGCTCAATTATACATGCTTTTTAGCATTTCATGCTCCAACAGCCCGTATTTGGGAGAGAGCTCTGGTCGTATGAAATTACATTTGCCTCTTGATTATTTGCTGTGCTGCTAACTCTATTTTTCCATTAAACGTATGTTAGACTTTTGGCTTCTTGACGTGCTGTGTTTTATTTTATACGTTGGTGCTTCAACAAAGAGAAAGCCACTTCGTAAGCAGTAGACAGGAGAGTGCTGGACAGACTCCACACGTTAGTGTGTCGCCCCAAGTGGGACGGGTATGCCAGACATGGGTACCATGCACACTGTCTCGCTGGACCCAAGTAATACCTGGCTGATGAGCCCTAACTAGGGCAAAATTGGTCCTGAGTTGCTTGTGTTCCGGTTCGGGGAGGACCTGGACTGACACTTCAAGCTGAACTGTTCCCATTGGAGTGGGGTCAGGAATGATTTGCATTGGCTGTGTCCAAACTGAGGTGGCATTCTGTGCAAAATAATGATGGAGTGGGGTGCAGCCTGAGTAATTAATAGTGGATTCGATTAATTTAAACATTCCATTCACCACTTTTTTGTATACTTTAATGTGTCGCCTTAAGTGAGATGGGCGTACCCAACCGTGAGTACTGTGCATCTGTGCCACTGAAAACAAGGTATTCCTGGGAGATGACCCCTAACTAGGGTGAGACTGGTCCTGGATTGCCTGTGCTCTGGATCAGAGAGGATCTGGCCTGGCAGTTTGGCCTTGATTGTTCCCACTGGAGCAGGGTCAAGACTGATTTGCATATGGCTGGGTCCAAACTGAGGTGAGGTGCAAAATAACGATGAACTGGGATGCGCCCTGATTCTGATGGATACAACTACCTGTGGATTCCTCACCTAATGAATACTCCCATGGCGCCAGCATTCGACGGAAATCTTCTTCCTAGCTTCTGCACGTCGACGAGGACGTCACATTTGCCCACGCGACGCCGTCTGACGTCATACAGGTAATAAGAGGTCCTCGCCGACGTGCTGACGTCAGTTCCCCTTTTTCGGTTCATTCGAAACAGTTATCTTCGAGGGAGCTACTGTTGCTTTCGAAGTTACAGTGTGTTTTTCTGCTGCGTGTTTTTTCTCTGAGGTTACTATGTCTCAGAGGAAGTCTGGTTTCAAGCCCTGTCGGGAGTGTGGGGGCAAGATGTCCGTTACTGACCCACATTCGGACTGCTTGTGGTGCTTAAGCTCTGACCACGACGTGGCAACATGTGATTCATGTCAACACATGAATCCGAAAGCCCTAAAGGAGCGTGAAGCCAAACTCTTCATGGCGAAGTCGAAGAGAAAAGAGAAGAAACATCATAGGAAGTCCTCCTCGCCGAAGACTCATCGGCGTCATCGAGAATCCCGGCGCCATAGGGACTCACGGCACCATTCGAGCAAGGAGAGGTCTCGATCGAGGTTGCCTTCGGCTCGGCGTCGGAAGACTTGGGAGGTCAGTCCCACAGTCAACCCACATCCATCGACGCCGTTGCCTTCTCCGGCATCGCCGACTTCACCTGGGCAGACATCTTCAGTGATTGAAGTGACACAGCCTCAGGTGTTTTCTCCGGCGTCGCAGATGTCGAGGCTGGCGTCGGGGTCGCCTTCGATCCAGGCACCCCAGTATCCGGCTTTCCCTGCCCCTGGAGCCGATAATACCGCATTTTTAAATGCGATGGTTACCATCTTCCAGCAGATGGCTCCAGGCGGTGCTCCGACTGGTCCTTCGGGGCCGTTGGCTTTCAGCTTGGGTGCTCCGGCGCTGCTACGGCCAGCACCCTTCATGCCCTTTCTCCCCTTGGGGAATGTGGGCTAGGCGCCGGTGTCGGCTCGGGTGTCTGCTCCGGTGGCTCCAGAGGTTTCGGCCCCGGAGGTTTCTGCTCCATCGACTTCGGGGTTTCGGCCAGTGACCCCGTCAGGACCATCTGAGACTCCGAGACGCACCTCTCTTCATCCGGCTCCTAGTTCGGCATCGAAGCTTCCTGTGGCGCCTGACATGGCGTCGGATGGATCCGGCGATCGGCGTCGTTCCTCGACTTCGGCAGATGCCATGTCGACGCCACGTATTGAAGAGAGGCTACATTCTAGGAGACGTGCTCTCCGTCTCTTGGAGGAACAGGAGTACCAACGGGTCCTGGAGGAAGGAGAAATTGAGGATTCTGGTGAGGGTCTTCATGGACTGCATACAGGAAGTGGCCTTGATAATTCCCCTGAGTGGGACTTGTCATCTCCAGGGGAGTATACTGAGGAGGCAGCCACTTTTCATGCTGGAGTAAGGAAGGCAGCTAACTTCCTCGAACTGCCTTTGCCGGTGGCTGAGGCAAAACAGAATTTTCTAACTGAGGTCCTACATCCGGCCTCTACTTCGGCAGAGCCTCTTTTACCATTTAACGAGGCTTTGCTTGAACCGGTATTGGAGGTTTGGAAGAAGCCGGTATCTTCCTCGGCTGTTAATAGGGCTGTGGCCAGGAGGTATCGGGCTGCACCATCTGACCCTGGCTTTCTGTCCAGGCACCCTACGCCGGAGAGCTTGGTGGTCCAGGCTTCCTGTTCTGCTAGATCTGCGCCTGGATCTTTTCCAACAGTGCCGGTGGACAGAGACTCCAAACAGTTGGACTCACAGTCGAAGAAAATATTTTCGTCTTGTAGCATGGCGCTGAAGTCCACCAACGCTACATGTATCTTGGGGAGATACATCTACGCTCTTATGGACGAGATCACACCATCGCATACAGAGCTTCCTCAAGGACTCTTGAATATCGTGTCGGATGCTCAGGCTGCTGCAACCCAGGTTATCCAATCTGGGTTGGATACATCTGACTCAGTGGCTAGAGCAATGGGCATGGCGGTAGTTGCGAGGAGACAGGCTTGGCTTCGCAACTCAGGGTTCTCTTCGGACGTGCAGTCGACCCTGTTGGACCTCCCGTTTGATGGGGACAAACGTTTTGGAGCCAAAGCGGGTTCGGCCTTGGAGAGGTTTAAAGAAAGCAGGGCCATGGCCAAGTCATTAGGACTGCAAGCCGCTTCTTCTGCCTACTCCAGGTTTTTTAGGAGGTTTCGAGGATTTGGTCGTGGCTCATCCTCCTCTTCCTTTCGGGGGAGATTCCCACAACCTACCTCCTCTCTCACCTTTAGATCAATTAGAGGAAGGGGTAGGGTTCATACCAGGGGAGCCTCTCAGCAGCACTCTGCCTCTTCCTCGTCCTCCGGAGGGGTGCAGCAGGGGAAGCAGCCTTAGGCTTCCACCAATTCCCACTCACTCATCTCCTGTAGGAGGAAGGTTACTGCATTTTCTTCACAAGTGGGAGATCATCACATCAGACACCTGGGTTACCAGCATTGTGGGAAAAGGCTACACCCTTCCCTTTCGGGAGTTTCCGCCCCATCCCGCCCCGCCCCTCTTATTGTTCAGCAGAACACCTCCTGTTGTTAGAACAGGAGGTTCAAGTCCTCCTTTCAAAGAGCGCGGTGGAGTTGGTTCCAGAGCAGGAAAAGGGTCAAGGTTGTTATTCCAGGTACTTCCTGATTCCCAAAAAGGATGGTCGGTTGAGACCAATCCTGGACCTGAGGATTTTGAATTGGTTCCTCAAACAGGAAAAGTTCAAGATCCTGAGCTCAGGTGCTTTTGGCGTTGAACAAGGGAGACTGGATGGTGTCTGTCGACTTGCAGGATGCTTATTTTCATATCCCGATTCTCAAGTCGCACAGGAAGTATCTCCGGTTTGTGGTAGGATCGCAGCACTATCAGTTTGCGGTACTCCTGTTTGGTCTTACTTCGGCACCTCAAGTCTTCACAAAGGTTATGTCGGTGGTTGCAGCAGAGTTCAGAAGGAAGGGGATAGCAGTATTCCCTTACTTGGACGACTGGTTGATAAAAGCCAAGACTCCGGAGCTTGTGCTGCATCATCTGCAGTCGACAACTCAGTTGTTGTTCGACCTGGGCTTTTCGATGAACGTGCCCAAATCTCACCTAGAGCCCTCTCAACGCCTCCTGTTCATAGGGGCAGTACTGGATACAACATTGGATCGAGCCTTTCTCCGCCACAGCGGATTCAAGATATTTAGGAGTTGGTTCCAATGTTTCGAAGTGGAGCGGTCATTTCAGTCCTCAAGGTCCTTCGTCTGCTCGGTCTGTTTGCCTCCTGCATACTGTTGGTCACGCATGCTCGCTGGCACATGAGGGCTCTTCAGTGGTGCCTCCGAAGGCAGTGGTCTCAACACAGAGGAGATCTCGAAGGTTCTGTCAGGATCTTCAGAGATGCTGCCACGGATTTGAAGTGGTGGATTGCGGACGACAATCTTTCCCAAGGAAGGCCGTTCACGCAGCCTCCACCAGTGACCACGGTCCTAACGGATGCTTCCACTCTAGGGTGGGGAGCTCATCTGGGGGACTTGGAGATCAAAGGGCTTTGGTCTCCAGAGGAACAGATGTTTCATATCAATCTGTTAGAGTTACGGGCTGTACGTCTGGCTCTCAAGGCCTTCCTCCCATCCCTTCGCGGTCAGTCAGTTCAGGTCCTGACGGACAATACTACCGCGATGTGGTATATAAACAAACAGGGAGGAGTGGGGTTGTACCTTCTCTGCAGAGAAGCTCTTCGACTATGGTCCTGGGCAAAGGACCATCAGATTTGCTTGGTAGCAAATCATCTGGCCGGAGTCTTGAATGTATGTGCGGACAGTCTCAGTCGTCGTTTCTCGGCCGACCACGAGTGGCGTCTCCATCCAGATCAAGTCCGTTTGATCTTCCAGATGTGGGGGTATCCTCGGATAGATCTGTTTGCCACCTGGGAGAACTCGCACTGTCCGTTGTTCTGCAGCCTCCAGTATCCGGTGCAGGGAGCTTTGGGGGACGCGTTTCAGAGAACCTGGTGCGACCAGTTGCTTTACGCGTTTCCCCCCATACCCTTGATTCCTCGAGTATTGAGGAAAATTCGCCAAGACCGGGCCCAAGTCATCTTAATAGCTCCGGATTGGCCAAGGAGGGTGTGGTATTCAGAACTTCGCCAACTCTCACTGTGCCCTCCGCTCCGTCTCCCTCTCAGGGCAGATCTCCTCTCGCAGTCGCAGGGGCAGGTTTTACACCCCAACCTCCAGAGTCTGCACCTACATGCCTGGAAATTTAACGGGGCAACCTGAGTTCCTTCTCTCTCCCACCTGATGTAGTGGATGTTATCTTAGCGGCCAGGAGACACTCCACTAAAACTATCTACGCTAATAGGTGGTCCAAATTTGTGGTATGGTGTGGAGAGAGACAGATTGATCCCTTACGTGCTCATTTGTCAGATGTTTTATCTTTTGCTTTGTCTTTAGCGCAGAAAGGTTGTGCAGTGGCTACTATTAAAGGTTACTTGTCTGCCTTGTCAGCCTTCATTTGTCTTCCAGACCAACCATCGTTATTTAAATCTCCTATAGTACTTAGGTTCTTGAAGGGCCTTATGAATAAATACCCTCCCAAACCTTTCGTTATGCCTCAATGGGATTTGTCCTTGGTCCTGACTTTCCTTATGGGGTCCCCTTTTGAGCCTATGCATTCTTGCCCCTTAAGGTTCTTAATTATTAAAACAGTTTTCCTGGTGGCCATAACATCTGCAAGGAGAGTGAGTGAGTTGCAGGCTTTATCGGTTAAACCCCCTTATACAACTTTTTATGGGGACAAGGTGGTGTTGAGGACCAAGGCTGCTTTCCTTCCGAAGGTTGTTTCACCCTTCCATTTGGCCCAGACAATTACTCTGTCAACGTACTATCCGCCGCCTCATCCTTCAAAAGAAGAAGAGAGACTTCATCGCTTGGACCCAAAGAGGGCGTTAAGCTTCTTCATAGACAGAACGAAGGATTTCAGGCTGGATGATCAGCTTTTCATCGGATACGTGGGCAAGAGGAGAGGAAAGGCAGTCCACAAGAAAACACTCTCCAGGTGGGTTGTTCTTTGCATTAAAATGTGTTACTCTTTAGCAAAGAAGGATCCTCCTGATGGTATTAGAGCTCATTCCACCAGAGCTAAGTCGGCCACTTCGGCCTTGGCTAGGGGTGTTCCTGTGGTCGACATCTACAAGGCCGCAACTTGGTCGTCCTTTCACACTTTTGCGAAGCATTACTGCTTGGACTCTGAGGTCAGAAGGGACGGCCATTTTGCACGGTCAGTGCTGCAGGATTTCTTGGTTTGACCATATAGGCACCCACCACCGAGCGAGGTACTGCTGTGGGACTCTATTCATTAGGTGAGGAATCCACAGGTAATTTTAATTTAATTTTGTCTCTAGCTGAAAGAGATCAGGATCCAGAGACTTTATCAAGTATATTACGAAACTTGGACATTGATTCTTACAGAAGTACCCCAAGTGGGCTTAAGAGGAGATCATGCTGGACACCAAGATCTTGGAGTTTAAACTGCCTCGACAGATTTTTTGAGTTGGTCTGCCAAGAATATGACAAATACCTAGCCAAAAACAATTATAGGCATTTTTCTAAGAATCTGAACTCAGAGGAAATAAATGCACTCAGAGTACTCAAACAAGAGAATGAAATTATCATCAGACAAGCGGATAAAGGAGGGAATGTGGTTCTCATGAATAGGAGTGACTATGACAGGGAGGTGCTATCACAACTACAGGATGTAACGTGTTATGAGAAAGTGCAGGGTAATCCAATACCCAACCTAACGTGTGTAATTAATCTCAGATTGCGTGCTTGGATGGACAAGGGTTTACTTAATAAGGATGATTATCTCTATTTAAAGGTGGATCAACCCAGATGTCCATGCCTGTACACTTTACCCAAGATACACAAGGGTTTACCTTTTCCACCTGGCAGACCAATTGTGTCCGGTATTTCAGGTCCTACCGAGAGGCTTTCAGAATTTGTAGATTGCTTCCTGCAACCGTTAGTGTACAATTTACCCTCATTTATAAAGGATACTACACATATCTTGAGCCTATTGAATGATATTGAATGGGACCATAATATGCTGCTAGTGACATTGGATGTGGTTTCCCTATATACGTGTATCAATCATGAATTGGGACAAGAAGCCGTTAGGTTTTTTCTCAACAGAAGGTCAGCCAGCCTTTGGGCGCATACAGTTATGCTAATTGAAATGATTGATATTATTCTCACTAACAATTACTTTCTGTTCAATAATACCTGGTTTTTACAGAAGCAAGGTGTGGCCATGGGTTCTAAATTTTCCCCCTCCTATGCAAATCTGTTCATGGGATGGTTTGAACATAAATGGGTTTGGGGTCCTTCATCTGCCCAGTGGCAGTCACATATCCTGTTCTGGGGAAGGTACATAGATGATTGCTTTCTAATTTGGACTGGTGGAGAACAGAATCTGTTTGAATTCTGTAGTTTTCTGAACTCTAATAATATGAATGTTAAATTTACTTATCAATATAGTGCAGTAAGCATTGAATTCTTGGACGTGGAGATCTTTGTTGCAGATGGTAAAATCCAGAGCAAACTTTTTCGCAAATCTACGGCGTGTAACGCTATTTTACATGCGAGCAGCTCGCATCCCAGACACCAAATTGCTTCCATTCCCTTTGCTGAGTTGGTGAGAGCAAGACGCAACTGCAGCCGGGATGAGGATTTCCGACAACAGGTGGATGATATGGGTAGGAGATTTGTCACACGGGGTTACTCCAAGAAGCTAGTGAGGAGAGCTCAATATAGAGCCTTACGTCTCACCAGAGGGGAGACTTTGAAAACTAAAGAACACCAAGCGGTCCTGGACGTTTCAAGTAAGACAAGGTTTATAACTAGTTACAATGATGCATCATTGATTCTTGAGAAATGTATGAGGAAACATTGGAACATTCTACTACAGGATGAGTCTTTAAGAGACTTACTACCTGTCAGATTCTCAACAACTTATCGACGAGGTAGAAATTTAAAGAGTATTTTATGTCCCAGTTTGTCTACTAGTTTGACTGAAAAAACATGGCTCTCTACACAACTCATCGGTGTTTTCAAATGTGGTTGCTGTGGGGTATGCCGTTGGGCATGCCATAATATTGGTGAATTTTTAGAGGGGGGCAGAAAATACACTATTAGTACTCTGATTAACTGCAATACCACTTTTGTTGTGTATATTATACGCTGTAGATGTCAGAAGATTTATGTGGGAAGCACAATACGCCAACTAAAAATAAAAATTGGGGAGCATGTTCGAGCAATGAACAGTAACGATGTTAGATATCCTTTGGTGGCACATATTGTTGATTGTGTCTCGCAAACCTCCCATAGAAGTTTTGAATTTTTTGGAATAGAACATATCCCTAAGGATCCAAGGGGTGGAAACAGAGAACTAGCTTTGCGCAAGAAAGAAGCTCTCTGGATCATGAGACTAAAGGCCGTTGAGCTAGGCCTTAATTCCGACAGAGAATTAGAGTTCTTTCTGGGGGATTAGCATATATTCATTCAATTTCTTTGTACTATATGTTATTGATTGGCTTCCTAGTGTGTACCATGGAAACTTCTTTGCACACAATTAGAGTTTGGGATTTGTGTCATTTATAAGTTTAACAATTGTCTTTGGGCCTCCTTTGTAATCTGTAACAATTTGTCATTTTGTTGATTGATAATTTTATTTTGCAATGTGAAAATCTCTTTGCATGTAATCACTAATTTGGGGATTATGATTTTGGAAAGCTCAATAATACCATGGAGTCTCTTGTGAAAAAAACTTTTTGAGCACTATGTCAGTTGATATGTTACTCCTCTTTGCATAGGCAAATGTTTATTCACTGTATAATCAAGAGCCAAAATTCTCCAATTGGTCATCAAGTAAGATGCATAGTCTCCATGTATAGATTTGACACCTTTGTGTATACTTGTTTCTAATTTAGATAGTATTTTTGCCCGACTCCACCATAACAAACCGATTTTGGAAATTACCCAAAAACCACAAGGCTCCCTTGTCAGGGTATGAAGGGAAAAGTTTCTGTTCTTGGTTTGCTGTTGTCTTTCTCCCTTATTAATATGTTATAACATTGTTACCAGTATGCTATACTGTGTAAAAATATATTATAACTTTATAGAACCATATTCTTGGAGGTTTATGCGGTATGGGGAGAATTCTGGTTTTCATTTACGAGGTACACTTAAAAGAATCGGATTGCTTTTCTTTTTGTGAGCCAATGGGTCCCCGTTACTCACGGAACCCGTCATCAGTTAACATGAGATTATCGGCTAGTCCTACCTTTATTTTGAGTCTCTGACGCACTGATGGGTCTTTACACGGCTATCCCGGGAGTATATTTACTTCCGGGTTTTGCTCACAGGCTTTGGATGAGACGCGTATTCGCGTCGCGGCTACTTCCGAAATTCTACTCTATTACAACGATGATACGGCGATTCTACTATTCATAGGTGAGTTTGGGAATGTTGAATTCTAATTACTTTCCGTTTGGGCTGTGCACGCATACTAGCCTGCTACAGTACGCTATTCGTGTAGGTTTTCTACATTTAAGAAGTTTACTCTTCCTTTTCGTTTTACAGTTTCAATTGAAGACGGATTAGAATGTTTTAGGACGGAAGGTATTCTATTGGAGCTCTGTGGCACTATTCTTGATTCCTTGAGATTTAAAATTTATGGCTTACTTAGATCGCACTGAACTTTAATAGGTCACTTGGCCTTTTTTCTTTCTTTTTCTTTCTCTTTTTTATCCTTTATGTCAGATGATTTGCATATGACCCTTAACATTAATAAGGTTCGACTAAGGTTATAATTTTTGGAGAATGGTGTGATTACGAGGTAATTGTTAAATCTTTTGTCTTCTATTCGAAATTAAATTCTGTACTATTAGGGTTGTTTTTCGTGTTGTCACTGTGGTTTTTTCCCTTGGTATAAATCAATCACTTACGCGTTGATGGTGGAAGGCATAAAGAGCACTTTGGAAGGATCTAACTTGTATGCTGCATGTCGTTTGATCACTATTTTTTTGCATGTGGTCATCTCAGCCTTTGACAGAGTCTTTGGTGATTTTTTTAGTGGGTTCCCCTTTCACAATTTTGACATATTTAAGTTGGAGCATTTTGGTTCTCATGTTTTACTTTGTGTTTATAAATTGTAGCCCTGAAGAAGTCGTACGGGAATTCAAAAGGAGACTTCCCTTGACGAAACACGTGTTGGCTGCAAATGACTGTAGGCTGAAAATAAGCTTGAAATGGGCTGGATTTGTATCATCAAGCCGCACTAATTGCATCACTGTATATAGGATAATATTATGAGAAAAAATGTCAATCATTTTTTGCTTATAATTTTTTGCAAATTTCTATTTTGGTTGTATTCAAACTGTCAAGTCATAATGGTATCATTTCGGTTAGACTTTTGATAAATATATATATCAAAAACATACTGTATGTGGACTGTTGTATCTTTAACAAACTGTGGGTTGATTTTTCTTTTGAGTGAGAGAGCTGCCACACATTTTTGTTCTCAGGAATCCCCAGGTAGTTGTATCCATCAGAAGAACGAGTTACTTACCTTCGGTAACGACTTTTCTGGTGGATACATTAGCTACCTGTGGATTCCTCACGGTCCCACCCGCCTCCCCGTTGCCTTTGTGGTCTCACCAAGTAATCCTTGACTGTGCTCCTCTTGGTCTTTAAGACTGCAATAGATTGTGTATATATGGACATTTGTATATATATTTATTTTTGTATATTTAGTGTATGTATGTATTGTTTTAAAAAAAAAAAAAGAGAGGGTTATATTAAATCTATAGCCATCTTCTTGCAATGATGTGTAGCTTACAATGTCATGAGATGTTGCCTTTATCTTTCATTACATTGGATTATTGTTCTCAGGCACGTAAAAATGTTTGGTACTGACGTCGGCGAGGACCTCTTATTGCCTGTATGACGTCAGACGGCGTAGCGTGGGCAAATGTGACGTCCTCGTCGACGTGCAGAAGCTAGGAATAAGATTTCCATCGAATGCTGGTGCCATGGGAGTATTCATTAGGTGAGGAATCCACAGGTAGCTAATGTATCCACCAGAAAAGTCGCTACCGAAGGTAAGTAACTCGTTCGTCACTACCACTGGCTGAGATTAATTTGAGTATTTTATCCATCACTTTTTTGTATACATTAATCCAAAATGTAGGTAAAGTCTAACTGCGCTTACTGTATATGTGTTTACTTGCTTGCTTTCTACACCCTTGGAAAACACGTTGCTTAGCCAGGTACAATTGGGAGGAGTCCAGTGAACCAAAAATAAAGATGAGTGTGAATCGATGGTTTAGAGTGAGAGGGCTCTAGAAATAATGCAGTAATAGGGACGATAGTTCAGTTATAAGAAATGCAACTCTATCTATTTCCTGCTTTCTGTCTCGATTCCTTTGCCACCCACATCCTCCCTGAAGATATGAGCTGTGGGTAGAAGTCCAGCAGACCTCTTCCTTACTACCTGGGGGTGTGTGAGCAGTAAGGAGCCCACACCAAAAAGGGACCCAAGGCCCTTGCTATTACCAACAATACAGTAAGGACATGTACTAACGAAGAAGGGAAGAAGTCCTTTCCTGAACATGGTACCTTTGATATAGAAAGATTAGCAAACTGACAGAAGCAACTGAAGGATCCCAAAAATAAAATCCATGCAGATCAATGGCCTCTCTTTTACCAATGGCATGAAGAGGCATGAAAGAGTACACATGAGTCCCAAGTCCAAGGCATGAGAAATACTCAGTAGAAACTAGAGTACCAAATCAGTCACCTTAAGTACAGAGTTAGGGTTTGAGCTCCATTGCTCCAACTCCTTCTCTATATTCATTCACCCAGGTCACTGAACCACATTGAAAATAGAGAGAACGTGAGGTCCTTAGGGAGGAGGATATTTTCCCCGTAGTGGCCAAACGGGCTGGGGTGCAGTCGCTGATGCACTCGGAAATGGAGAAGTGCATGCGGGACTGCCAGCGAAAGGAGCACAAGGAGGTAATGCGCATGTGTGCTACATGACTGACAGTAATGCACCTCGTAGAAGGGTACGAGCCAGCAGATAAGAGGCCGATTCCAGTACCTGTGATTGGTCTCGGCCCCAGGCACTATTTGTCCAGGACCATGGAGACTGCAGAGAAGGAAGCTCTATCATAACCCTGGAAAGTTTGAGACGCGCTGTATGAGTACCTGGGAGGCGTTTCCCCTCTCTCAGCCCCCAGCTCTCCCCTGGAGGGACTACCCTGTGACCAGGGTAGAATTTTGGTCCACATCCCTCTCTAATTTGATTGTACTAAGAAACAAAATAGGCTAGCGCTATGAAACTGCACAATTTACAGGGCGTGCTAGATTTTAATCTCAGTGGAATCTGTGCGTGGTTGGGTGAAATATTTGGTTACTCTGGGAAATGAAAATATTTGACATAATCATTGTAATCATTTTAATTTTGCATCACCCTAAGCACTTGTGCAAATAAAGGCACTGCCAATACTTTTGCATTTGCTACTTTTGAGGATGATGAGGGAGTGATTATGAAGAAGTGAAAGCAGAAGTAGTGACGCTGCTTATTATTGAATTGCTGTAAAAAGAGCTTTGCCTCCAAACATAAAAAAGGGGGTGGTTATAAAAGCAATCTTGCATTCCTTTTTCTTTAACATCAATGTCCCTTTGTACCTCGATATGATAATGTTCACTGATATATTTTATCATCATATATGAATGTAGTATTCTTGAAGTGTCTTTTAGCCTCAATACGTTGGCTAAGAGTCATGGCACTAGTAGGCCTAGAAGGTATTTTATTCAGGGTACTACGTTTACAGATTTCATGAATCTTGAAAAAAGTAGTTTCGTGTTCAATGTTTTAAGAAATTAATTATATTAGCATCGTGCTCATGTATTGTATCTTTGCATCAAGGACGTCTCACATTTTCTATGTGAGAAGCTCCTGCCACCTGCTCATTAGATAAGTTTTACTAAAAGTAACAAGTTTCTGTCACATGTTTGTGCTCCATAGACTTGTACAGAATTAAACGTGTATTTAATCCTCTGAATTTTGCATGCTTTTTAGCATTATGTGCTTCAACTGGCCTTTCCTGGGCAAGAGCTCTGGCAGGTTCAAATGACAATTGTCTCGTGATTATTTGCTATACTGCTTGCTTTTTTGGCAATAAATGCCTGATAGACGTTTGGATTCCCTACGTGTTGAGTTTTATTTTATGTGTCAGAATTTATCTCTGTGTGGTGTTGGTAACTCCTGATTCTTGTCTGTGGTGTTTGCTCCTGAGCTTGGTTCTGAGAGTGGTTGTTTTCTAACTACTTTTTACAAGTCACTTTGTAATTGGAACAGAACAGTCCTCTTCTTGCCCTGCTTCTCATGTTTTCTAGATTATCATCCTTAGGTTGTTTTTCTGGTATTTTGTGACTTGGTGTTGCGCTGTATGAGAGGTTTTCCTCTGTCCCACTCCTACTTCAGTGTTACTGCATTCTCATCATTCTGCCTTAGAAAATTACAAGGACAGACACTTCCGGGACCCTGTCTCTGTCTTACCAGCAGAGTCCAGGAAAGTAGAAAGAGTCGGCGAGGAGGAGACATGATATTGACTTTGAGTCACTCGTCCCTTCCTCACTTTCCTGAGCTGGTGGGTTTGTTTCGCTACTTGTACTCTCCACCAGTTTGCAAGTGTGGCTCTGCTTCTCTGTCTGCACTTCGGCATTGGAGACTACTTGAGCCAAATTACCATCTTCTTGGGGCAGTCATCTGTAGCACTGCCTCTTCAGCAGCATTCATCCCTTTGCTTGGAGGCCTCCGCTTCTGCTCAAGTGGTTTCAAGTAGCCTCACTGCGTAGAGATGGGAGGAGTTGTAAGTTATGACCTGCAAAATACAGCAAACTATGGAATATTTAGGAACAAGTATGAAGATCTCTGAATGAAGATCAGCACTAACCCATAGTTTGAGGCCTTCAAACAACATCCAAAACAATGAATGCTCCAGCAATATGTCAAATGGTAACTCAATAATCTGACACAAGCCTAAGGGTAGGGACATTAAACTATAAACTGACATCTTTTTTCTTCTAGGAGAAACTGGCACTTGACCATCCCTTGGTTTTCCCTTTGCCTTTAGTGCAGGTGTGATGTTTAAATTCTTTTTTTTAAGGATATTTCTCTGCAGCTGGTATTTTATTTTACATATCTCATTTTAAGAACTCTGGCATTCCGGGTTTGACACATGTCTTCTTTCCGCTGAAATAAATCCCACCCTGCAATGTCCTGCTTTGGGGAAGTCATACACAACACCACGCAGGGCACAAAAAGGTAAGTGCTTCCCGAGTGGACCTGGGTCCTGCGTGACAGCGAGAAAGTTCCTCCTGTGACTCAGGGCTTTTCTTTCGCCCAAAATTCTTATTAAATGATTAAAAAGTCACCATTTCTGAAGTTTCTCAGTTTTAAAAATGTGCAAAGATTGAGGTTAACAACTTTGAAACTTTGCCCACCTCTACTCAATTCACAGCTTCCACCTAGCCCAACCATGCGGTCAATGCCTTTTGCTATAGATTCCACTGCTAATTTATGCTGAACGAGGTCTGGATGAAGGGCAGATAATAACAACAAGGTTGTGAGGAGAAGTTAATCTTTGCTTTATCTTCTAGAGTAGTGGTTCTCAACTTGGGGTCTCCGCACCCCTGGAGTTCCACAACACCTACTCAGGAGGTCCACTCTTGTTTAAAAAATTTGCGAATTTTAGCGAATTAATAAAGTGTATGGCCCTAAAATTCAAACTCAAAAGCTCATTGTAAAATTTAAGGAATCTGAAATTGGATGCTAAAAATTAAGTTGATGTCTTCAACTTGATTCTTTTGAGCGTTGCAAGTATAGCAAACAGAATCTACGATGGATGATTGGTGGCCTCAACTGAAACACTAGTGTGCACCAGCAAAAAAAAGAGCATGCCTTAGGAGCAAAAAGGAGAAAGTAATATGTTAAAATCTAGCATATCCACTAGTCTTTTTGAAAATAAAAATATTTTGAGAATCTCCAACTTTCCCATTAAAATTGTAATTTTGATTTTTGCATATTTTCTGTTTGTAAATTAAACTATATCATAATTTGTGTATTTCTTTGAGTATACCGGTTTCTATATTTTTGTGTATTGCTTTGAGGTTTAAATTGTAGAAATTGCATAGGCAGGGGTACCGGGCTTCCAACAGTGATATGAGGGTGGGGGTCAAAAGTTTAAGAAATGCTCTTTTAGAAGTTAGCAGTGTAGCATGTCCCTGAGATACAGGTAGAGAGGGTGAGTTGGACCTTACCATGGAGAGAGCCAGTATGTCATTGCATATTCCAGGCACGGCCCTTTACTTGTTACATGTGTAAAAAGAGCTAAAAGATATGAAAGTGGGCGGTCTGCGCTGAGATTACACTGGGCTGATTATAGTTCCAATCACAGGGGAAAGGAGACGGACAAGGTGGGAGCTCTGCATGTCTGTAATTGAGGAGCAAACATGGAGATGGGGATCAGAGCCTGGCAATTACCCCTCTTCTGACTCACGGAGCCTCCGCGCTTCATGAAAAATATATGCCTGGTCGCGGTAAGCTCCAGGCACTTTAAGAATTGTAACAGCCAGTACTGGAACTGGAAAAACTTTACTCCTGGAACCCAAACATTGAGGGTCAACGTGTGGCAGAGGAAAGGGAGTGGAGTCATGAAAATCAAAATCAACGTATACATTAAGGAGCATATTTACAAGCCCCACTGTGCCACCAGACTGTCACTTTTGTGACGCTGCGGTGGTGCAACCTGCAGAGCCATATCTACAAGGCCATGTAAAGCCCCCCTGCATGGCTTTTCATGGCCTTGTAGATATGGCGCGAGACAACACGGCACAAGTTGCTGCGCTGTCTCACACTGGGTTATTGAGGTGTGCCATGGGCGTTACAGTGGGTGTTCCCATGTAACACCCATTGCATTTGACATATTCCCAGATTTACGACAAATGGTAAACCTGGGAATGGATCAAAAATGTATGCCTCCCCAGGGGTGGCGTAAGGGAGGCACAAAGGGGAGAAATAACATTATTTCTACCTGTTTTACTTCTTTTTATGTGTGCTGCATTCTACAGCAGACATAGAAGGAAAAAACCACCTCCATTGATTGTTTTTTGTGCAGGAAGGGGTACCTTCCTGCACATTAACAAGCATCCCCACGATGCAGACACCCTTACAGCATGGTACAAGACTGCCTGCATTGGCGCATGGCAGCCATTTGTGTGCCAGCGCAGGGAGAGAGGATTGAAATGTGCTGTATCTTGTATATACAGTGTATTTTTGCCCTTTCCCGGTAGCGCGGGGTAGGGCAGCAAGGCACTTGCTGCGTTGCCCTGCACCATGGGGCTTGTAAATATGCCCCCCGTTTAAAAAAAAATCTGCAGTGCAGATCTAGCAACAAGGACAAATGTGAATGTAAAACTCTTCTGGCTTACTTATTTGGTGACAAAGAGGCTGCATTTTAAATTATCTTACATGAATAAAACACCCCCTGCAGACATCTTTGTCTGGTCAGTCATTTTTAGGGTACTATAATAACACTAAGATAACTCAGGTGGTTAATGCAGCACCATAAGAGTTGTGTGTTTTGTCCAGCAGTAGTAGTCATAGTTGTGACTCATAAAGAAGCATGGGGAGGTTCATAAGGCTGCTGCAAAGCACACTGTGTAACATGCAGATCACAGATTGGATTTTATTTTAGGTAAGCAAGTGGAATAGTGCTTTTGACACAAACATGTATTTGTTATTTCCCGTTCATAGGTTGAAATCCTTCTAATATAGCACTGTGAGCTACGAACCAACATCAAAGATCTCAAACGGTTGTTATTCCATGTCTACAAAGAAAGGTTTCTTTGAGTAGGTTAGAGGAATTGTGTTCTGTTGCTGACAGAAAGAGTCTGAGAGAGATAGTCCAGGGGGTCACTTGGGAATGTCTCATCTCTAAGCCTAGTTGGAGAGAAGAACACTTGAGACAGGTTCTGGAAACAGATGTTAAGGCTTGGGTGACGTTTTAGGATTGGAGAACCATTCGATAAATTGCAACCCCAATCACTTCACTGCCTTTTAAATAACGATTTACCCTGATTTACTAATATTTCATGCAATACAGCACAGGATGGGAAGTTGCTCCGTTGCGTTGCATTACAGCTAGATACCAGAACTGTGCCATATTTTAAAAAAAATGGTGCAGTTCTGCTCTCGTCTAGTGCTGGAGCATTTGTGACACATTTTTGCCTACACAGTTACCCTTGTGTCATGTCGCAAGGATGCCTGCATTCTAGGGGTACTTTGTGTGCAGGAAAGGATGCCTTCCTGCACAAAACACTTCTTCTGAGGGTATTTACCAATACTCACCGATATATCCAGCATTCTTACACTGCATGCACGTCTTACACAGGGATGAAAAAAGTGCCTCAATGTTAAAGTTACTCTTAGATAGTTTGTTGTAATTACACGCTGTATGTCATTGTTTCTACCATTGCATTGACATCTAGGTGTTAGGTGGCCCACAGCCAGAATGATACTTGAACAAAAGAACGGCTGATGGCCCTTTAAATCAGGCTTTTGCTTAGAGCCCAGCTGGAAGTTTAAAAAAAAACCTCCTCGCTGCCCCCGGGTGGCTGGCTACTCCCGACAGAAAACAGACAATGTGGTGGTGCTGGTGAAATGTATCTCTTGTCGGAAAATGACACTGACACATTTCAGCATATTTCACTGGGTGTGCCAGAACCCACATCCGGCTCAGAAATAGCTGCCGGAACCGGGATCCGTTAGGATCCCCTCCATTTCCAAAGTTAAAGGGACGTTATCAACCATATCAAAGAAATTACTTTAGGTTATGATTTTATTCTGAGCTTTTGTTTGGAGTAAATGAGGTCTATATACGTTCACAGCTGCCATTTCACCCACGGTCTGATTTACAAAAAGCAAATTTCAGTGCACGTTGAAGCCGCGTTCAGTTATACAAAGTGGGTCTGGGAGAGTAGATCCCGCACAGTAAGATGAAATGCCTGCCGGAACTTTAAAATAGTTTCTTACACACTCAGTGCACTGCCCCGACAATGCCTCTTCAATGCACCGCCACGGACCCCAGACATCATTATTGGTGTCAGTGACTTCCGCTGCGCATTAATGTGGATGCAGACGCGATCCTAAATCACCTCCGGCAGCAGTTGTTTATAGCCCAATCCCGCATAAATCTGCCGCGTTCCGGGGGAAGGCCTCGCAGACCAAACACCGCTTACCCGGGCTGCCGATGCCCGGTCACGTACAGCGTGCCACGTGCGCAGCTCACACGGCTGTGCGCGCGCTCCGTCCATCATGGAGGGCCTGGGCGGGGTAAACTCTGTGAGGCCAGCAGTTGGGTGGAAGTTGTGTGCACTGATGTACTCTCGGAAGCGTGGACAGCAGCAGGGCAAGCTTCCCTCACACAAAATAACTTGCAATATTAGCACGGCCCCTATAATTATGCTGCGGGGAGGGCATAATTATGTAGCAGGGTTAACTAAATTGTGGGCCAAAAAAGGGAATATTATGCAGTTTAATGTGGCACTTTTTGTGTTAGTGTCACTTCATTAATTTGTCATTGTTACTAGTAGCAGTTCTTGGTGCATGGCAGCGCGCGGGGATAAAGGGGGTGAAAAAAAATTAATAAATAAAAAACCTTACCTGAATGCACTGCCACCACTACCAGTACCACCAAGCAGCTCTTCTTTCCTTTGCTGCCAAGCTGAATGCTGCTATCATGCTGCTGGCAGCATGACTAATGCAGAAAGAACAAAGTCAAGCATTCTTCCCCTGTCACAGATCTGGGTTTAATCCATCAGTTGTTTTGCCCACCATGCCATTCCAGTTTGGACCCAGCCATATGCAAATCAGTCTTGACCCTGTTCCCCATGGGCCCAGTCCAGCCCAAAGTGCCAGACCAGGTCCTCCCTGGACCAGAAACAAACATCCTGGGACCGGTTTCAGAGTATCACCCCTCTTCAGCTAGGCTAGCTTGAATCTAGTGGCATAGTGAGACTGATTTGCATATGGCTGGATCCAAACTGGAATGGCATGGCAAGCAAAAAAACTTAATTGAATAAACCCAGATCTGTGACTGGGGGTGAATGTTTGATTGGTTCTGCATTCTGTCCATCATCTGCTTTTTTGTAGCTGGCAGCATGACAACAACGTTAAGATTGGTCGGAGCGCCCAGTGCGGGCACTCCTAGGCAGACTGGGAGAGTCTGCCTGCTCTCTCCAACCCGGCACTGTGTTGCTGGGTTGGACAGAGCTTAGTGCGCATGTATGTTTGGCCGGCCTAAGACGGCCGGCCAAACTACATGCGTACTGAGGGGGAGTGCTCAGCACTCCCCCTCTGTGCTCGTCACAGCCCGTAGCCCACATAGTTTATTATCCTTGTATTGTAGATGTTTGGCAGCTGCTGGCAGGGGTGGCGGGGGTGACGCTCCTCTGCCCAAACGGAGGAGCCACCCCTGATTGGTACACTTGTTAATATTGTCTAGGAATAGGCTGAACCTCCCTGGTACCACTTTAACACACAGATATACCAATAAGTAACAAAGTTGACCAGTCAGCCTTTACAAAGATCCATCCACTGTGCAGCAAAACACGTCATGGCATTTTGTTTGGTAACTTTTAAACTGTTTTAGCTAGAAACAACATTTTTTTGGTTCAAATCTGTAGATTATGCAGCAGATGATGGATTATGTGGCAGATCCATGAGTTTGAGAAAAGTACAGCAGCTGCTTAATTGCATAATTCTAGTAGCCCTGGGGACAGACCGCAGGTGAAGATGTGGGCCTGACACACAGATAAAGTACTATCCTAACAGGAGCAGTGTACACAAATCTTATATGTGGAATAAGTGGAGCACTGGTCTCCAAGAGACATAATTTACTTTCCCTTCATGCCCACCTCCTCCAAAAGAGAAATCATTTACTCCCCCTTCGAGGTCCCCTCCCCCTAAAGGGACATAATTTACAACCCCCTCATGCTCTCCTCCTCTTAAAGAGACAACATTCACAACCACTTCAAGCTTACCTCAGTCTCTTTGTGCTCACCTCCTCCTAAAGAGACATCAATTACTGTCCCTTCATGCTCACCTCCTCCAGAGGAGATATCATTCACAAACACTTCATGCTCACCTCCTCCAGAGGAGATCTCCCTTTCATGCTCACCTCCTCCAAAGAGACATAATTTACTTCCATTTCATGCTCATCTTTGCCTAGAGACATCATTTATTTCCCCATCCTGATCACTTCCTCCAAAAACACATCATTTACTTCCCCAGTATGCTCACCTCTGCCTAAAGAGTCATCGTTTACTGACCATTCAAGCCCACTTTCTCTAAAAGAGAAATAATTTGGTGTCCCTTTGTTCCCACTTCTTCCAAAACAGACATCATTTACTGCCCCTTGATGTTCGCCTCCCCCTAAAGAGACAATTTACTTCTCCTACAGGCTTTTCCTCTAAAGGAGAAATAATTTAATTCCCTTCCTACTCCACTCTTAAAACCCTGTAATCCCTTATTGTTCAAATCTGACACCCCCAATATCCACTTAATCTAGGGGTACAATTTGACTACAGTTTACTTCTTTTTTGCCTCTCTAGCAGCTGCTTGGTTCCAGCTTCTTAATATCAACAACATTAATTCAAACCTCACCCTTAAACAAACATGTTACTGATCAATACCCTGATCAATGGAACATGGATTTCTGCAACAGCTCACTGGTCAAACTAGCCCCAACCTGGGTAAAGTTATTACTTTGCCTACAAGGTTGCTGTGCACCCACCAAGACATTCATCCATGTCATCTGAAGGATGATTTTCATGTTTCTGCTATACACAGGGCTCAGTAAAAGTCATCCATCCAAGTGTACCAAGCCTTACTACCCTACTAGCCACATCACTTCTCTACCTCTAACATCTTACTTGGTGCATCTCTTCTCACTGTCCGTAGCCAGCCAATCGAATTCTTGACTATACACTGATCACCCTTTTCCTACCCCCAGATCCAGGCTGTGGAAAATGTTTGACCTCTCAGTATGAAATGTGTTTGAGCCAACTCTCAGATGCTGCTCCCTTCTACAGCTCAAGCATCCCTTTATAATCCAAAACTCATTCCCTGTTCACCCTGTCTTTCCGTACTCACTGTGTCTCAATCCCAGACTAGCTGTCACATTCCTTTGCTCTCCCCTTGGAAAGAAAACGCACACCCAGGAAAGCTCATTGAAGTCTAACACTTGCTTAATGGAAAAATAGGCTAGAAAGCATCAAAAATGTTCTAAGTGCGATTCACAGTGTCAACGGACCAGCACTTTCCCACCTACATCGTTGGAGCACATAATGCTCAATGTTATAGATTTTCATGCTACTTTTATATATTTTTCCTCAATGCAGTAAGCTGAGGAAAACACAAGTGATCAAGTAAAGATACACTAATGAACAGGTGTTGAGCTCTTCTTGTGGGAAGAATGTGAGACATTCTTAAGCTATGGATACAGTGAGCTACAGTAAACAAATCTGACTACTAAATCTGCAGCTCTCACTTGGCTATGCCAACTTTCAAATACAAACAAGGCAACATATACTTGAATAGTCAGGCTAAATGTGCAGCGTACAACACTGAATTATAAGATGGTAGTACATATTACATATGGATAAATGTACAATATTTCAAAGGCTTTTGCAGTGTTTTAAACAGGTATAACAATGAATTTGCAAGTGCATGTATATCTTTCTCTATATATTTATCTATATGTATGTGTGTGTAGGTATATATATATATATATATATATATATTTTCAAAAAACAAGATTCTCTTTCTGTTTTAGCAAGAGAAAACCGCACTCTGTCGTTGTGCCAAAAATACCTTAACTTTTAATACATTAGTGAGATCATAAACAAACAAACAGGAATCCCCTGACGCGTTTCGGTCTCACCAGACCTTGTTCACAGGTGTTTCCTGTGTGCTAATTTCGGCGCTTAAAATAAAGTACTCCAAAGTAACAGAAAAAATACTCAAGTTACACCACTTATCAAGAGTTACTCCATAACATCACTAAATATATATACTTTAACAAAGAAAAATTAAACGTTTTTCTATATACATATTTACCAAATTGTAACAGTGTTTTGACTACAATCCAAGGTGTTTTTCACTGAGTTCCACATTGCATTCTGGTATATGTAGTTTATAGCATTTCATTAAATCAAATTATTTTTAAATATATGTCATAAAATCTTGTTTCAGCGACTAATGGAGACTTCAAAACAATTTCTGAGGTGTGTTAACAAAATATAGAGGCCTGCGAATTGGTATCATGCCCAGTCACCAAGATGCAAGCAGTGCACTGTTGGAAGAATGGGGTGCACATATCTGGGATTCATCAAAGGGATTAGTTTTGATATTAATCAAACATGTGGAAATAGCATTGAATAAAATTCAGATTGAATTGAAGGCTTTAGAACAAGAAATTGCGGGCATAAAATTAACTGAAGAAGAAAGTAAAATCAGGAGTGAAATGGCTTCAAAAATTCAACAACATGAGGAGACTGTGAAAACACGCAAACAAACTAAATTTCAAAGGGACAAAAGTGACTATGAAGAGGGGAGAATTTTCACCTTTGCAAGGAGATTTCAATATGCAAAGTTGAAGGAACAAATAGATGTATCCCAATTTGAAAAATTGGATAAATCAAGTAATGAATCAAGGTCAACTGATAATGAATCCAGTGAAGGAGAATCAACCTCAATAAATACACAGGGAGTAAAATTAACTTTGTTAAACGAGATGCGCCTCGCCCTCCAACAACAATCCAAAGATCAGCAAGTCAAAACAAGAGGGAGAGGAAGAGGACGAGGCGCAAAAGGAATAAACCCACACGAAGGGGACAAAGAGGGAAGACAAAGAAAAACCAGGGCTCAAACAGCGGCAACTTTCAAGAGCTAAATATTATTAATCTTTCCACCAGAGAAATGTCCCAATCGGAGGAATCTGTCCTAAAAAAGGGGCTACAATTCTGTCCCTCTACAGATTTGGATTTAGTACAAACACGCATAGACTTTTATAAGTATATACGCAAAATCAAACTTGCCAAAACCTTTGCGGAAACTAAAATGAAAGAGAAAAATGATCCACCAACACAGGAGTATGACCTTACTGTGGGAGATAAAGAGACGTTGATGACTCTGGTGAATTTAGATCTGGGAAACAAACCATTGGAAGTTACTGAAATAGTTAAACCCCTTGGGGCGGGCCTGACAGATAAAAGACCACCTTCCAAGTTTTACCCAGCACTACCAGCAGGGAATAAAATAGATTTATTTGCAGAGATGGTCATTCATGATCTTTATAAAAAGAATTGGAATAAGAAAGAGGAGAACTTAACCATACCAGAGAAACAGGCGTTGCACAGACTTCAGATGGAAACAATGGTTGAAATCAAACCTGCGGACAAAGGTGGAAACATTGTAATACAAAATAAACAGGATTATGTGAAAGAAGCGATGCGGCAATTGTCGGATAAAACCTGTTATGCACTTGCTACTGGGAACCCAGTAATAAAACTGAAGGAGGAGATAAATTTGTGTATCTTAAGGTGGGAAGATCAAGGCCTCATTGATCAAGTAGAGGCAAAATATTTGTTAGTGGAACATCCTGTAACTCCAACAATATACTTCCTCCCTAAAATTCATAAAAATTTGCAACATCCACCAGGTAGACCTATAATATCAGCCAAAGCATCTCTATTAGAACCTATGTCAGAATACATAGATTTCTTTCTAGCACCCTTGGCAAGAAATTTGAACTCCTATTTACGTGATACAGGAGACTTACTGTTACAATTGGAAGGGATACCTTGGCAGGACACCTATAAATTAGTAACAATGGATGTAGTTTCGCTGTACACGAACATTGAACATCAAATAGGAATCCAGGCATGCAAATTCTTTCTCAACCAAAGGAATATACGTTTTTATCAACACAATGAGATGCTTCTGGAAATGATTAACATTTGTCTAACAAATAATTATTTTTTGTTTAACCAACAACTGTATCTGCAAATTAAGGGCACGGCAATGGGTTTTTCTTTTTCTCCCAATTTTGCGAATCTGACGATGGGATGGTTTGAACAACGATTAGCTTGGGCAGAAGAAAACGAGATTTACCAACAAAAAGTAGTGACTTGGTTGAGGTTTATTGATGACCTTTTTCTTATCTGGGATGGCACTGAGTCAGAATTTGATGAATACTTTAAGATCTTGAACTCTAATGTAGCCAAACTTAATTTCACCTACGACATCAGTGCAACACGTGTGACATTTCTAGATACAGAAATTTATGTTAAAGAGGGGACAATTCAGACTTCATTGCACAGGAAAATAACAGCTACGAACTCCATATTACATGCTAACAGTTTTCACCCACCACGAACAAAGTGGAACATTCCCTATGGTGAATTTCTACGAATAAAGAAAATCTGCTCAGAGCCGGAAGAGTGTGAGAAGCACTTGAAATTAGCGGAGGAGAGATTCCTGGCAAGACAATATCCGAAAAAGTGTTTAGCTCTGGCACAGAAACGTGTGAATCAATCATCAAGAGAACAACTAATTCATGGAGGAAACCAAGCCATTAAACATGCCAAACAACAACAGCTGAGGTTCATAACAACATACTCACAGAGTGCTACACAAGTTCGTAAAATCTTGGAAAACCATTGGGCAATTTTACAAATGGACCCAATAGTGGGGGAAATCATGGGACAATACCCATTAATGACTTTCAGAAGAACAGCAAACTTAAGGGATAAATTAACGCACAGCCATTTCCAAACTACAAAAGCAAACTGGTTACAGAAAACTGGCTTTTGGAAGTGCAGCAGCTGTAAGGCATGTAAAATTGGGGTGAATAAGAAAGAGTACTCAACAAATACTGGCATGGAGAGAGTGATACGTAAGCACTTGAACTGTAAAAGTCGATTCACAGTATATGTGATTGAATGTCCTTGTGGGTTGAAATATGTTGGCAGTACCATATGTGAGACTAAAAAGCGAATTTTAGAACATATTCGAGCAACTATCAATATAGATAGGAGCTATGCAACAGCGAGACATATGGAACAGAAACATGATAGCAAGTGGGAACTCATGACATTCTATGTAATTGATCAGGTACTAAAATCAGAACGCGGTGGTGACAGAGAAAAGAAATTGCGTCAACTAGAATCCAGACATATACTTGATATCCGATCTCTCACCCCGCTAGGTTTAAACCAGGATGAGGAGTTATTTGTACACCTATAAGAGTTGTCATAGCTCATAAGATGTTGCCATTCATTTATTTTATGTCATTTCCACCAATTGATAAGATGCTTTCTTTCCCGTTGTCATTTGTCAGATAGACATACAATTTTGGTGCTATCAATATAAATTGACTGAAGGAATAATACCCAAACATTAATTTTCTTCCATCAGAGGTGCAGGATTTAGCGAGGGCCTTGTTTAAAAGAAACTTTGGGGATTGTGCTATTGTAGGTAACATGCAATACATGAATATGAATCCAATGTGAATATAAATTAAAAACTAATGAGGGCCCCTATATTTTGTTAACACACCTCAGAAATTGTTTTGAAGTCTCCATTAGTCGCTGAAACAAGATTTTATGACATATATTTAAAAATAATTTGATTTAATGAAATGCTATAAACTACATATACCAGAATGCAATGTGGAACTCAGTGAAAAACACCTTGGATTGTAGTCAAAACACTGTTACAATTTGGTAAATATGTATATAGAAAAACGTTTAATTTTTCTTTGTTAAAGTATATATATTTAGTGATGTTATGGAGTAACTCTTGATAAGTGGTGTAACTTGAGTATTTTTTCTGTTACTTTGGAGTACTTTATTTTAAGCGCCGAAATTAGCACACAGGAAACACCTGTGAACAAGGTCTGGTGAGACCGAAACGCGTCAGGGGATTCCTGTTTGTTTGTTTATGATCTCACTAATGTATTAAAAGTTAAGGTATTTTTGGCACAACGACAGAGTGCGGTTTTCTCTTGCTAAAACAGAAAGAGAATCTTGTTTTTTGAAAATATGGTTGTCCTGCCTCAAACCAGCACCACCGGAGAATTAAGTGCGCCGTAACACGCAGATCAGGACATCTTTTCTTTCATATACATATATATATATATATATATATATATATATATATATATATATATATATATATATATATATATTTAATTATTATGCATCCCCAAACCTGGTGACTTGTATAATTTAAATGTGTAAACACTGCAATTTAGCATTGCTGTAATCTTTTTATTACATTTCACTAGCACTCATCATCTATTACCTCACTACATTGCTCCTGTAGCTAGGTCTGCCCTAGCTAAATCACTAAATTCAAATTGAATAAATAAGTAAATAAATACTTCTACTCCCTTTATGAAATCTTGCTTCTTTGTTCCAGGTTCTTTGCTAGACAGTGGCTGCAGCTGGGTAGAACTTTGGGTGGGTAGTGGTTTACTGCTGGCTTCCAATGACTTGGGCACTTGCTCTGGACGGGGTTAGCCAAGACCTATTGGTGTGCCTAGCTCTCGAATGGCTATGTGGTCAAGAAGTCATGACTTAGGGGTGGCAGTACAGGTTTAGAACTTGCATACAGTATGACACACTCATCAACCACAATAAAGATCAACGCCCATTCACAGCCAAGGTCGGACAGGCCATTTATTCCACTCGTCATTTCCCTGGTTGGCTGGAGTCCTTAGAGGCCGCTTTTGAAAGCCCTGGGAGGCTCCTGGTGGTGCTGTCACTTTCACCGGAGATTACTTGCCACAGGCACGGGGAGGTTTCAAGAGAGAGAAAGCGATCAGAGAGGGAGAATAGAGAGAGGAGATAAGGAGACAGCGCAAGAGAATGGATGGATGATATGAGAGAACCAGTGAGAAGATTGAGTGAGAAGATGAAGGGAGCTGGGCTGTTTTGAGCATTGTTGCCAGTGCTGCTTTTGGTTCCCGGTCAGGGCCTGGTTGTAACTTAAGCAGTGGTGGCTGGTGACTGAAAGCAGTGGTGGGGCACAAATACAAGACGGAATTGCACCTTGTGAGTGAGCCTCACTACCCACGTATTTCCATTCACCTACTCACCCACTGCCTTTGGTCACCTACCCATTTACTCATCCACATTGTCATCCACTGCCATTCACACAACTCTTATACACAGACACCCACATTTTCTCAGCCACTCAGTCAAGCCCTGCAAACACATTCAAACAAACACACATTGCCTCATGGATCCAGTATCCAGCAGTTTCAGTGATAAAAGGTACACGTTTATTTGAGCTGCAGATTACATGTTTAATATGACATATCACGTCATTAGTCTGTAGAAGAAATAAAACAATAACTAGCCATGATAAATTACTGGAAACATTACTGCCTTTGAAAGACGAAATCACCTACAGAGGCAGTGAAGGGAGAGGAGAGCTAAGAGAACAGATTTTTTTCTTATTGTCTGTAAAAAAGATAGAGCTCCAACTTACTTGTGTGCAGGGTTGTCTTTGGCATATTTGTGACTTGAAGTCTTCAGGTCACACTCCTGTCTCCCAGAGAGCCCTAGATGGAGTTATTTATTGTATTTATTCAATTTCTCTTCCACAGACTTCTTGTAATGCAGGAAAAGGGGATTTTCTTTGCGTAATGCCACATTCTTTTAATAAAATGTGGGTAGACCCTTCTGATCACACCCCACCATTTGAGTAAATAGGAAAGGGTGAAGAATAATATCGAAGTGAAATTAAGTTTTCAGAAACCCGGGTGTAGTGCTTTCCTCTTATCTAGTTTCTAAGCACTAACATAACACAACAGAAATGCACTTCTGAGGTCAAAGAAGACTTTTATTGTTGTTAATTCTTCCCCAACCACAATATTTATGTATGACGAATTAGTAGCTTTCAAGTCCGCGTTAATCAAACAAAATATATCAGTTTGCAATATACACAGCAGGTTATATTTATAAGATATTGAATGCAAAGCAAAACAAATACTTCACCGTGTGGGAAACTATCTACAGCTTCATCTTTCTAAGGTCTGCAAGCTGATGACCCCTGTCAGCCGCGAGAAAGAGATTCATCTACCCACACGGGATTGCTGCCAGCTGGCGCCAAGCTCCAGCACGAGGTCCGGCAGATTCGAATCTGACCCTCTGCAGCCTGTTACATTCGTTACAAAGGTGTGCCCCCTCCTCTCAGACCTGGGAAACTGAGCAAGCCTTTTGGAGACTGGCCAGGTCTCCAAGACTACTCCTGTTCCCAAGCTCAAGCGAAGAAAACAACACCCATGTACTCTCTCTTATCATGTCTAGTCTACTGTGAGAAAAACATCTTGGTTCTCTGGTGCAAAAACACAGCTTGGAAAAATACAGCTTGGATTCTCAACTGCAAGATCTAACTCCACGTTAAAGGCAATAGGCAGCTAACCTAGATATCAAATGCAATGTCTAGTGTCATGTCAAAGCCAATAAGCATCTAAGCTGAATACAAAATGCACTGTCTTATATCATGTCAAAGCCCATAGGCAGCTAAGCTGAATATAAAATGCAATGTATAATATCATGTCAAAGCCAATAGGCAGCTGAATATAAAATGCAATGTATAATATCATGTCAAAGCCAATAGGCAGAATATCTAATAGCATGTCAAAGTCAATAGGCAGCTAAACTGAATACATCATGTCAAAGCCAATAGGAATGCAATGTCAAAGCCAATAGGCGGCTAGACTGGATACAGCATGTCAAAGCCAATAGGCAGAATACAGAATGTAATGACTAATGCAATGTCAAAGCCCATAGGAGGGTAAACTGAAAGTAATGGCTAATGCCATGTCAAAGCCAATAGGCGGCTCAACTGAACAAAACATACCATGTGCTACTGGTGAACATTGAGCAACTAATATGCGCAGTGGTGAAACACAAAGTCATTGGTCAAAACAAAATTTAACAAATGGCAGTACATTCCGCCCTTTGACCAATGAATTTTTGTTTCACATATCTCTTGTTTCAAACAAAAACAAAAAACAAAAAAAATCAGCACAAAAAAAAACATTATCAGCAAGTCAGATTTGAATGATCAAAGCAATCCCTGTAAAGCAATAGAAGTGAATTAACACATTGATCTCATAACCTTTCACATCAGATACATCTACATAGAAAAGACTGGGCAATTTTTATACTCTGAATGAGTCTCTAATTCAACAGTGTTAGCAATTTGATGTGGCATGAGTTCTACTCATGTAAAGGGGCACGGTCCACCTGAAAGGTTTGCTGGAAGATAAGCAAAAGTCAGAGTTCCATACGAGAAGGGGAAAAAGAAAAAAAAAAAAAAACACAGCTTAGTTCCAGTGGAAGAATGCAATCAAACAAGTTGAACTTGAACTGAAGGCGCAGTTTGCGCAAAATGGATCCATGGTGCTGGCACTTTACTCAGCCAGGTTCAGGTTGGGGGTTCGGTCCCTTCCCCGACCCCACACGCACACACTGGAAAGGGGACCACACAGCACACTCAGGGACAGTGGCGAAACGTGGTAGGATCTGCAAAAGAAACAAGTATGACTTTTCTTGCAAATAACATTTTTCATTTAAACTGCACCCTGCCTCTTTCTTTCCCTGTTTTATAATCAGCAGGACGTTTTTGAGGCCCTTTGTTATATTTTCTGCAGGTTCTGGAGGATCACTTGGGGCTTCAGCCCACACATCAGCACTGAGGTTTTTATCTGCTGCGCCACAGCTTCCTTTTTCTTGCACTGTCAGAAGGGCTGGGGCAGACTCCTTCTTTAACAAACCTCCATTCACTGCACTTTTGCCAATTTGGGCCATTCTGTCTCCAATTTGTATGAATAAATCAGATTATTTTCTAGGTATCAGCATAATTTCGATTTTTCCTTGGTAGTTTGCAGCAATCACTCTCCCTAAAACCTGATCAATTTGCCATTTCTGTCCTGGTAACTTTCCTCTCCCCAACTGCTCTGTGACTGCTTGCATGACAGATTGCTTTTGTGCGTGCTGCACAGTTTTTATCAAATTTAGGGGAATGTGCATCTCTCTCATCTCTGCCCACCTGTAAGTGGCTTTTTCTCTCAGCTGTTCACATTTCTGGGGCACCCACTTAGCCATCCCCACTAAGGCAGAATTCTGGGTGAACACTTCTCTCTCTGAATTTTTCTCATTAACATCTGCAAGGTAATTGAACCAGTTAGGTGCTAAAACATTAGCAATGAACCAAAAATCAGCGTAAAAATGACACATCTCACGTAGCTCTTGCTTTAAAATCTGACACACATTATACAACGCTGTTCCTTCTACGGTGCCAGAAAACAACATTTCAGTCAATGAATCATTAGTAAAACAAACATGCTTTTTATCTTCAGTAGACACGAATTCAAATGGTGCACACAACTTAATTGATAACTCTTTTACCTGTGGTACTCTAGCCCTGTCTTGCAAGTACCAGATCCAATGTATGATTCTAGCTAGGGGCACTATTTTCTTCCCTTGTTCTTAAATTACATGTACATAAGTATTTCCTTCTTGCACTGCGCAGAAACCTAAAGTCTGCATTATTTCATTTTGCCAAATCACAAGCGCGCAGCTGCATATTATTTTTCACAGTGACCATATACAAAAGTGTTAGGATTTCACTCAAATGAGGGCTATTCTTTTTCCAAAAATCAAACAAGCTAATGAAAGTCGGCTCTTGCTCTAAAATCTTTCGTTTTACTTGTGCATTTTGCAACGGTAACTCGTAAATCACATTCTGGTCTCTCTCGTCCGTGTTATCAGTTAAGGAATGCATTTTGGCTGCCAAAAACCCTGGCTCACACGAAAACTCAGTGCAGCTCGGAGCTGTCTTAACCCCATCATTACTGGAATGGGAAAAGAAAGAACCAACATTTTTATAACTTTCAGCATTATTTTGAATTATTGTATCCTGGCTAATTTGCTCACGTAAATTCCTATTTTCATGTTCCAACTTCCTACATTTCTCCTGCATTTCTCTGTAAGCAGATAAAGGTATCCAGACCTTTCTGTCATCATTACTTCCAAAAGACACTTTTTCTACATATGTACAACAGAAATTATTTCTCAAAACACTATCAGGCATTTTAGCTACACATGCATTTTCAAAAATGGTCTGCTGTGCTTCTGTAATTCTCCAAACAGAAAACAATTCACAGTTTTTCTTAGCACCATCGGGCAGTTTACCAACACATGCATTCTCAGACATGGTCTGCCGTGCTACTGTGATTCTCCCAAAAAAAACAATTTCTGTAATTCTCCAAACAACAAAAACAATTACACTTTTAAAGTGTGCACTTAGAAATCTACCAACTCGTCAACACCCTCTTAATCACCTCTTAATGACCGACCCCACGACTCCTGGTACCAATTGTAGTGCTTTCCTCTTATCTAGTTTCTAAGCACTAACATAACACAACAGAAATGCACTTCTGAGGTCAAAGAAGACTTTTATTGTTGTTAATTCTTCCCCAACCGCAATATTTATGTATGACGAATTAGTAGCTTTCAAGTCCGCGTTAATCAAACAAAATATATCAGTTTGCAATATACACAGCAGGTTATATTTATAAGATATTGAATGCAAAGCAAAACAAATACTTCACCGTGTGGGAAACTATCTACAGCTTCATCTTTCTAAGGTCTGCAAGCTGATGACCCCTGTCAGCCGCGAGAAAGAGATTCATCTACCCACACGGGATTGCTGCCAGCTGGCGCCAAGCTCCAGCACGAGGTCCGGCAGATTCGAATCTGACCCTCTGCAGCCTGTTACATTCGTTACAAAGGTGTGCCCCCTCCTCTCAGACCTGGGAAACTGAGCAAGCCTTTTGGAGACTGGCCAGGTCTCCAAGACTACTCCTGTTCCCAAGCTCAAGCGAAGAAAACAACACCCATGTACTCTCTCTTATCATGTCTAGTCTACTGTGAGACAATGTCAAAGCCAATAGGCGGCTAGACTGGATACAGCATGTCAAAGCCAATAGGCAGAATACAGAATGTAATGACTAATGCAATGTCAAAGCCCATAGGCGGGTAAACTGAAAGTAATGGCTAATGCCATGTCAAAGCCAATAGGCGGCTCAACTGAACAAAACATACCATGTGCTACTGGTGAACATTGAGCAACTAATATGCGCAGTGGTGAAACACAAAGTCATTGGTCAAAACAAAATTTAACAAATGGCAGTACACCGGGCTGAAAAAAAAAGCTCCAGGCTGTTTACTATCAGGGCTTCTGGTGGAGGAGGAGATAAGCCAGGGACGTCACTGCTTTCTGAGAAAACGTAAGGGCTTTGCGTGGGCAAGCCCTGTTAGCCCTACTGTGCAGCTTTCAGCCACATACTGACGCAGGCGCAGGGGGGCTTTTCAAAGTGCATAACTTTTACGCAGAAAATGTTGTGCAGAAAATGTTTTACTTTCATCATGTAATTAAATACATGCTTCACTAGAGAGGCCAGAAAAGGCTAGGGGTGCAGCAACTTAGCCCTTGAACACCAGCCGCCCCTGAACTTAAGCAAATTTGTTTACGGTAAAGAACTGTAAGGGAGTGCCAATAATGCAATCAAACGAAGACTAGTATGTCGTAGCACCTCCTATGGATGAGATATGACTCTAAACATTTTAATAGCACTTAAAAGCAAAGACGCTGGTGTTAAACTGAGAGCTTTGTGGCCCGTGTCATGCTATGACCAGAGATTTCCAACCAGCTGCATACCTTTGAGCTCCTAGTTTTCACAGTTATATTTATTTATTGAGTGCATGTTGGCTACAAATTCTTGGTGCTCCAGAACTGACAAAACCTTACATAGACACAGTGAGAACCAGTTCTTCAAAGAAATAAAAAAAATAAGTGCACTCAAAGGCGCAAAGGAATTATTCACGGCAAACAAAGAGTGAATACAGTAAGGAAATTAATTGGAATTCAATATGGTAAGGTTGGGCTTCTGGTGAAGGGTCGCTTTAAAAGGGGTTTTGATGGTTACCAAGAAAGGACATAAAATTAGGGACGGGCGTTCTTAACAACAAGGAGGTAGGAAAGAAAATTGTGGAGAAATAATAGGGCAAGGAGCGTGGAAGACCAGTGGCGTACAACTCTTCTTGAGTGACCCGTGATCGAAGCGACTGGTCCTCACCACCTTTTGGAAGTGGGATCATCCTCAGGACATAGCAGGAGCAGGTCTGGTGTCTCATCTTTTGCTTCCTGTGTTTCCTGCCTTCTAGTTTGATGAGGCTGCTACTGCGCATGCCCTAATCTTGATCACCCGGCCAGGGGTGCTGGGGCCGACTGCGAATAGAGGATACAACAATGCTCAGATGTAATGTGTATAGGCAGCAAGAGGCAATGCAGTGTTGTGTGAGTTGTTGTGTTTCACAGAGCCTTAATGACTTGGACTGCTGCATGTGTCACACTGTTGGGCAGGGGTCTGCTAGCCAGTAGCATATTTTCTCTAGAGATGGGCTATGACCAGTGCCTCAATGGTAGCTAAGAACCTGTTATTGTTTGTGGCCACTTCAGTGCTTAATTTGAGCCGGTGGTTTCCGGTGCGGGGCACCGGCACTTGTTTTTGAGATCCGGCACTGCGTCAGGTATTTACTGCAAGCAAAAGACACATATGGCAAAGACGAAGGAAGAGAAAAATGGAAAATCATCACAAAGGGAGACAGCAGAAAGCTGCAAGAGTGAGCTGACGGGTCAGGGAGTGGCTGTAAATGAATTAAAGAGGCCCAAGATGGCTTTAGCATTATGCTGCCTCAGTATTCTGTGCTTGCACATTTCCGTGCAGCAGCAGTGTGTTTCAAAGGAGAGCTTTGGGCACCAGCATGTTTTTTTTTTACAAATTAACCACTGGACCACTTGCAGTGAATACAAATTCTGCCTTTGTGGGAATCAGCTTGAGGTAGCCATTGACATCTAAGCTTGGTTTTTGGGATGGCCAATTACTTATTTAGAACACATCTTAAGTAATAACTGCATCTTTTCTGCGTACTAAGGGTGTGTGAAGTAATGTAATTCTTTTTCCGATATTAATCAAAATAGTTCGCAAAACTATGTGAAATGTACTTTAGGGTATCAAGTGAAAATTGAAAGCAAAGGCATAGCTGCATACCTCACATTCAGAAGTCACTTAAAATACTGGTGGGGAGACTGGTAGGGGAGAAAGTGTATCTAATGATACATTTTCAGGTCTCATCTACCAGACAGCACAAACTGTTTCATTGTAAAAGACCTATTGTGAACCTTACAGTGGGCTTACCGCCCGCCCATTGCTTCCCATTGTTTGGCATTATTATCACTCTCATTTACTTGCTTCTTATTCGATAGCTTGCCTTCCTCCTTTTATGTTTGTCCAGCCAATGAAGCATAACTTCTTAAGTATCCTTTTGTTTGATTTACTTGTATCTTTGCAATCCTTACTTTTAGGAAACTATTTATTTTTTGGTTAAGCACTCCATGAGAATGCATGGGTGTTTTAGATCTCTCTCTCATGTACTTTTTTCTCACCTCTCCCACTTGCTCCTTGTTGCTCTCTCCTTTGTGTGCTGCTCGCTCTATCTTGTGTGAGTCTACATCCAAATATATCTGCCCTGTTCTCTGTGTTGCCCTCTCTGTTGGATGCTTCTTTCTCTGCCTCTCTGATGCTCTCTTTCTCGTTTCCTGCTCACTCTCTTACTCGGGACGGCCCCTCCGCTATGGCAGAGGAGCGTCACCCGCTGCTTAAAGCAGAAAAAAAGTGATAATAAAATACTTTTATTATGACTTTATTTTTCTGCTTAGTGAGGGCGGGGCCAGCCACCCCCATGTCACCAGAGAGGAGGAATGGTATGTGTACTTCTAAGTGCGCATGTCAGTTTGGCAGGCCGTCCGAAGCTGGCCAAACTGACATGCGCACAGAGGACTCTCCACCTGGCTATGCGCAGGCTCCCTCTCCGTCCCTGAGTGGCATTTCTGCCTGCTCAGGCTAATCCCAGTGCTTCTCTCATGCTGGTAGCAGCATGAGAGAAGCTTTGGAATTGGGTGGGAAGGGGAGGAAAAAGACAAGAAGGATCAAGGCGGCGGGAGCAGTGTAACACCAAGGTGGCAGGTACGTTTTTTAAAATTATTGGTTCTCCCCCGTCCTCTCCATGCTCTACCCCCTGTTGCGCCCCCCCTTCCTGGTAGCAGCCGCTACTGTTCTTACTCATGTGCTTCACCCCTACCAAACTCAAAACACTTCCAACCCCTGTGTTCTCTCCCTTGTGTGATGCTTTTCCTTCCTCCCCTCACTGACTCTCCACACCCACTTCTCCATTGGCGTACAAGGGGGGCCTTTTTATTTTGCACTTCCATGCTAATATTTTTTTCATATTTATTTGTTACTTTTTATCCTGTTCTGGAACTGGCTAATGAGCTATTTTGAGTCAGTCAGCTCATCTATCATCTAGTGACACTGCAGTAGTTAAGAAGGCAAAAAGGGCGCAGGTGAGGTAGGAGGTATCTGGTCTGAATGCATCCAGGAAGTGATCTGCTTTGATATCCTGGATGGATGGATGGGGTGACATCCTTTATGTGTGAGGTTGCATGTTCAGAGGAGTTTTGCTGGACCATCAGTGGAGATGGCATTAAATAAGCCCATTTCGGTGTTATGCCTAATGGGATTGTAATGATGAGGCTGGTTGTAGATGTATTGTTGATGTACTTTTGGATTTAGTGAATCTTAACTTTCAAGAAGTTGTTTACTGCAGTGCAGTTCTCCTTGGGGTTAGTAAATAGCATATCCTTCCTGGAGTTTTCACAGCACTTTACTGCCTTGAAGAGTACTCTACTTCTATTAAAGGACTCACTAATGATGGTTTTGTAGTTGATGACTTTAGCTTCTGTAGTACACTGTCTCCAGGAGGCACAGAATGTGTTTTTGGTTGTCAGGTCCTCCGCAGCTACGTTCTCAACTTCATGTCTTGACATTTTATGGTATGTTTTCTTGCAGCAAGTGTCTGGCTGTATGATGCCGCCTGCATTTCAATGACCTTAGCTTGAAAGGGCTTTGGGCATCTGTTGTTGTCATCTGGACTTTGTGGTTGAGACCTTGAAGAAGGATTGTTTGGAATTATTGGGTTCAGATGTGGTTGCAAGAGAGTTAGGTGGAGTTCCCTGTAGTCTTGATTCCATCTCATGCCACTTAAAAAAAAAAAACACAAAAAAAACTTTATTTTTCAGTTTTACCATGACCAATGCAACAGCATTAATTAAAACAAAGAGGCATGCCTGACAGTGCCAATGAGTAAGAGAAACATAAGGACGACCAAATAATCTCCACATATTTTCTGGGACCCCAAACATAAAGGTGCTATATACATCTATTACAGTCTCCAGTTACTCCTGTTGGGCCTACTCTTGCAGGTTCCTACTTTCTCTGTTTTTACCTTCTTTGATTCTTGTCTTACCTCCTCTTCTGCTAGCTTCCAGTGCTTCATGATCCTTGGTTTTTCAGAATTCCATCGCTGCTGCTGCTTTGCCTGGTGGTCCTGTTGGTGCTTCCAGTGTTTCCTGGTGCCTTCAGAGCTTTTTACCATCATTCTGTTTGAAGTACCCTATGAGTCCCATTGTCCTCCCTCTCTATCAGGCACTTGTGCTAGAGGGCTAACTCATCTGAATCCTTGACTTTGTCGAAGCTCTGTACCAGGGGAACAGCGCAACTGTCCCAAAGTCAACTTGCACTGCCAGTGTCCATCAATCGGCAGGCTAGAATGGGTCCCATTAACTTCAGTGGAGCTTTGCAGGATCTCTCGCTGCGCTGTTGGATGCTACCATAAATATCTTGAGTGGATACGCAACTCGCGGTTGTTTGCAGAAACATGGGTACGTGATCATGTGAAATCGACACATTGGAACCCAATTTCTGAATCGCTCAAATCAAACAAGACGCTGAAAGAGCGCACCCCAAGGAGGAATGCATACATGTCATTTTTTTACCATTCATTTTAAAAAAGAATTGTAAAAAAAAGGAAGCTGAACAAAAAGAAAAAGAAAGCTCCCACAAAAGAGCATTCAAGGCTCAAGGAAAACCCAAAGCTTAAATTATATTCTCTCTTCTTAACAAAGGCCAGCATTCTACTCACCAGTCACAAGCAACAAATACAATGATGGTAAATGAAGATGATAATTTGGCGACACCTGTAAAGTTACACCATCCCATAGAACTTCAGGGCACAGAAAAAGATAAAACCACAGGAAACATCAGGGTGATCCCTTGAATACGTTTTCTATAGGGCCCAATGACTAAAACCCCAATTCAATCACTCATATCAAAGGCCCATGCATAAATAAATCCAAGGACGCAAGCTCAATACCCCAATTCAAGCCTGCTCCAGAAAGAAATTATCTCAATCTCACAGTACAAATGGTGTGTGACCCAAAAGTGCTTGATGCAATCAGTACTCTTTCATTCAGGACAAGTATATGAAGGAGACTCCAACAAGAAAGGTTGACAAGATCAATCCAGCCACTTCTGACTTCCCAAGTGCCCCTACAAAATGAGCAACTAACTTTGATTCAACCCACAATTTAACATTAAGACCCGCAGATGACAGTGACTTTAAAGAAAAAGACATTGTGGAAACTGAAACACAACCCCTAACGATTCAATCTGAACATAAGCATACTAACTGTCATTATGGACCTGTTTTAGATTTCCGCAGAAGGGTTACAGGTTAAATCCCGTTATATCCCATAGGATATATTGGGATTTATATTTCAGCGAACGAGCTATCCGTCACCGTTGTGATGGAGTAACCCGTCCACTGAAATCTAAATCAGGCCATAAATCATCCTACTTAAACCCCTATATATCTTGAAGGAACCCCCAAGACTACCTACATCGAAGCAACATACTAAAACTATTAAAGTTGCTTCCAAAGTAACTAATGTTCTTGAACCTATCAATTATAAGCATTTCATTGCTACCTCCCCAGAAAGGAGAGAACAACAAATTCATGAAAATAGTTCTAAGATTCAAGAACAAGTTGAATATATAATCCTAATCTCCATACCAGAACCTGAAGTCTATCCTACAGCTTTCAGGCCAAATTCCAGCAAGCCTACAAAGCAGCTATGTCTCTCTCAAAACCATTCAAAGCACAATCTATATCTAAGAACTACCCCCAGGACCCGATGTCCACCATGAAGAGGCCCATAAAGAAGGTATCATTAAAGCAGCGCTTGCACAACCACTCTTTGACTATGACGACAAAGCAATTCTGATCAGTGCCACAAACCCTACAGACAGATTTTGTAGGATGAAAAACACAGAACAAATAACACAGGACTATTCATGGCACCTGGTAACACTTTAAAAAAGCAACCAGACCTCGATCAACAATAGAATCCTAAAGCATTATTCCTAAAAAAAAGATTTACAAAGGAAGATCATGCACACAGTCAATGCCAAATAAAATAACTGCTATTCTGATGGATACACCTACCTGTGGATTCCTCACCAAAAGAATTCTCCCCCTCGCGCCAGCCTCGACGGAAATTTCTTCTAGCTCTGCACATCGACGATGATGTAACAATCGCCCGACTCCATGCGACGCCGTATGACGTCATCTAGGCAATAAGAAGCCCTCGTCGACGTGCAGACGTCAGTTCCCTTTTTTCCGTGTCTCCGAGTAACGGTTATTTCTTCAGAGGCTCACAGGGAGCTACTGTTTCGAACGACGGTTACAAGGTCGCAGCCAAGGAAATCCGGCTTTAAACCATGTAACCAGTGCGGGGGTCGGATGTCGGTTACCAATCCCCATGAGAATTGCCTCTGGTACCTTAGCTCCGACTATGAGGTCGAGTCATGCGGCTCCTGCCAGCGCATGAATCCTAAGGCACTTAAAGAGAGGGAGGCAAAATTGTTCTTGGCTCGGTCCAAGAAAAAGAAGGAGAGGCGTCATCGGAGAGAGTTCTCTTCAAGATCCTCGAGATCTCATCATCACCATGGTGACTCTCGGCACCGTCACGGTTCCCGGCGCCGATCGAGCAAGGGACGGTCCAGATCGAGATCGGCTTCTCCGTCAGCTCGGTGCCGTCCGACGTGGGAGATTAGCCCGACCGTCACCCCTCCACCTCCTACGACCCCGACTTCACCCGGGTCAGTCTTCGAGGTCAAGCCTCCCCAGAGGCCAGAGGGTTCTCCTAGCCAGGAGTTACCTGGCCCTTCTTCGGCGTCTATGCCGGCGCCGGTGCAGCAACAATACCCGGCTTTTCCGACTCCGGGAACGGATCCTGCAGCTTTCTTGAACGCCATGTTTAACATTTTTACTTCCATGGCGCCGGGTGGAAGTCAAGCAGGTCCGTCTGGCCCTTTGGCCTTTAATCTGGGCGTTCCGGCATCTTACAAATCGACGCCTTTCACTCCATTTTTGCCTGCTGCACCTGAAGCGGCGCCAATGCCCTTGACGTCGCCCAGGAGACCTGCTACACCTGCTACGGCGCCGTTGGATTAGCCTCGGATCCGATCCACAGTCAAGGTTCCTGTGGAGCCGGAGGGTCGGCGCCAACGGAGATCTCCGGCGTCGGCTGATGCCTTATCGACGCCGGTCTGGAGTCAAGGCTTCTATCCAGGCGTCTGGCTCTGCGACTATTGGAGGAGGAAGAATATGCAAGGCAGCACCTGGAAGAGGGTGAGGTTTTGGAGCCTTCTGGTGACTTCCAGGGTCTCGATACAGCCAGTGGCATAGATACCTCCCCGGAGTGGGATCTAGCCTCCCCTGGAGAGTTCACCGAGGAAGCGGCATCATTCCACGTGGTTATTCAGAAGGCTGCAGACTTTTTAGACCTTCCCCTTCCAGCTGCGGAAGTCAAGAGAAATCTATTGACGGAGGTTTTGCACCCAGCTTCTGTAACTGCTGAGCCTCTTTTGCCCTTTAATGAGGCACTACTGGATCCCATTAAAGACATCTGGAGGAAACCTGTGTCTACCGCTGCTGTCAACAGGGCGGTGGCTCGTCGCTATCGGGCGGCACCAGGTGATCCTGTGTTTCTCTCCAAACACCCAACACCGGAGAGTTTAGTGGTACAGGCCTCTTGTTCGTCCAGGTCTTCTCCTGGCTCGTTTCCCGGAACACCTGCAGACAGGGAATCGAAGAAGACGGACCATACTGCTAAAAAGGCCTTTTCATCTTGTAGTATGGCCTTAAAGTCATCCAAAGCGACCTGCATATTGGGACGTTACATCCATGCCCTTATGGAGGAAGCGAAAGGCCACCCGAACTTGTCCCAGGAAATGTTGCAGCTACTAGCGGATGCTCAGGCAGCAGCGACTCAGGTGATCCAGTCGGGATTGGACACTTCAGACTCGGTGGCTAGAGCTATGGGCACGACCATAGTTTCTAGGCCACAATCTTGGCTACGTTCATCTGGCTTCTCGTCTGACGTGCAGGTGACTCTTCTCGATCTACCCTTTGATGGCGAGAAGCTCTTTGGAACAAAGGCGGATTCTGCTCTGGAGCGTTATAAGGAGAGCAGAGCTACTGCGAGATCTTTGGGGCTTCAGTCTTCTGCCTCATCCTCCTTTAGAGGTTATAGGAGGTTTAAGGGATTTGGACGTGGCTCCTCCTTTCGTGGCAGATTTCAAGGACCACAACAGACTGCATCCACCCTGCCATACAGATCTTTCAGGGGCAGGGGCAGAGTCCGGACAAGGGGGGCCACCCAGCAGCACTCTGCCTCTTCCTCTTCCTCGGGAGGGGTACAGCAAGGAAAGCAGCCATAGTCCTCCTCCACTCCCTGTCCAGTTGTCTCCGGTAGGGGGGAGACTTGCCCATTTTCTTCCGATGTGGGAGGTTATAACATCGGACTCCTGGGTCATCGACATTGTGAAGAAGGGGTACGGTCTTCCCTTTCGGGAATTCCCTCCTCCCTTCCCTCCCTGCCCATCCTTCTGTTCGGAAGACCATCTTCTCCTATTACAACAGGAAGTGTTGTCCCTATTGGCAAAAGGCGCAATAGAGTTGGTTCCCGAGCAAGAGAGGGGTCAGGGCTGTTATTCAAGATACTTCCTGATCCCAAAAAAGGATGGTCGGTTGAGACCGATTTTGGACTTGAGGGTTTTGAATTGGTTCCTCAAACAGGAAAAGTTCAAAATGCTGACCCTTTCACAGGTTCTTTTGGCGTTGAACGAAGGAGACTGGATGGTGTCGGTCGATTTGCAGGACGCGTATTTTCATACTCCGATCCTCAAATCGCACAGGAAGTATCTCCGGTTTGTTGTGGGATCGCAACATTATCAGTTTGCAGTCCTCCCGTTTGGTCTTACTTCAGCACCTCGAGTCTTTACAAAGGTGATGGCGGCGGTAGCAGCAGAGCTCAGAAGAAGGGGGATAGCGGTGTTCCCCTATCTGGACGATTGGTTGATCAAAGCCAAGACTCCGGAGCTCGTGCAGCGACATCTCCAGTCGGCAACTCAATTGTTGTACGACCTGGGTTTTTCAGTCAATGTACCCAAATCTCACCTGGAGCCCTCTCAACGCCTCCTGTTCATAGGGGCAGTATTGGACACGACATTGAATCGGGCCTTTCCTCCTCCCCAGCGGGTCCAGGACATTCAGGCGTTGATTCCAATGTTTCGAAATGGAGCGGTAGTTCCAGTCCTCAAGGTCCTTCGTCTGCTCGGTCTGTTCGCTTCTTGCATACTGTTGGTCACTCATGCACGCTGGCACATGAGGGCTCTTCAGTGGTGCGTCCGCAGGCAGTGGTTTCAGCAAAAAGGGGATCTCGAGGAGACGATAAAGATCTCCAGGGACACTGCAGTGGATCTTCAATGGTGGGCAGCGGTCGACCACCTGTCACAAGGAAGGCCGTTCTCGCTGCCCCCACCAGTGGCCACAGTAGTGACGAATGCTTCCACTCTAGGGTGGGGAGCTCATTTGGGGGACCTGGAGGTCAAAGGCCTTTGGTCTCCGGTAGAACAGAGATTACACATCAATCTGTTGGAATTGCGGGCAGTACGTCTAGCTCTCAAGGCCTTCCTCCCTTCCATTTGCGGTCAGTCAGTCCAGATTCTAACGGACAACACTACAGCGATGTGGTATATAAACAAACAGGGAGGAGTGGGGTCGTATCTTCTCTGCAGAGAAGCTCTTCGACTCTGGTCCTGGCTTCAGGAACACAAGATCTGCTTGGTAGCACATCATTTGGCCGGAGTCTTGAACGTGCGTGCGGATGTTCTCAGTCGACACAGCTCGGTCGACCACGAGTGGCGTCTTCATCCAGATCTGGTTCTGTATATCTTCCGGATGTGGGGATATCCACAAATAGATCTGTTTGCAACTCAAGAGAATGCGCAGGGCCCGCTATTTTTCAGCCTCCAGTATCCGGTGCAAGGAGCTTTGGGGGACGCGTTTCAGATGTCCTGGAAGGATCAGTTGCTTTACGCGTTTCCCCCCATATTCTTGATTCCTTGATTTCTGAGGAAGATCTGCCAAGACCCAGCTCAAGTCATCTTAATAGCTCCGGATTGGCCAAGAAGGGTATGGTATTCAGACCTTCTCCAACTCTCTCAGTGCCCGCCGCTCCGTCTCCCTTACAGGGTGGACCTCCTCTCGCAGTCGCAGGGGCAGATTCTACACCCCCACCTCCAGAGTCTGCACCTTCATGTCTGGAGATTGAACGGGGCAATCTGAGTTCCTTTTCTCTCCCACCAGAAGTGGTGGATGTTATTTTATCGGCCAGGCGACACTCCACCAAATCAATCTATGCTAGTCGTTGGGCTAAATTTGCATGCTGGTGTAGAGAGAACAGAATCGATCCCTTAAAAGCTGGTTTATCTGACATATTGTTATTTGCTCTTTGTCTGGCACAGAAGGGTTGTGCGATTGCCACAGTCAAGGGTTATTTGTCTGCGCTATCCGCTTTTCTGTGCCTTCCTGATCAGCCATCCTTCTTTAAATCTCCTATTGTTTTAAGGTTTCTAAAGAGACTCACTAACAAATTTACACCAACACCATTCGTTATGCCTCAGTGGGACCTTAACTTAGTTTTAGCGTTTCTAATGGGGTCCCCTTTTGAACCGATGCATTCTTGCTCTTTACGGTTGCTAGTTTTCAAGACTGTTTTCCTAGTGGCCATAACATCTGCCAGAAGGGTTGGTGAGCTTCAGGCTCTTAGTGTAGAACCCCCATACCTTTCTTTCTTTAAGGACAAAGTGGTGTTAAGGACCAAGGCGGCTTTCCTACCGAAGGTTGTTACACCCTTTCACCTGGGGCAGTCGATTACTCTCCCTTCCTTTTACCCTCCACCTCACCAATCCAAGGAGGAAGAGAGGCTCCACCGGCTGGATCCACGAAGAGCGCTGAGCTTCTACGTCGCCAGGACGAGAGAGTTCAGACAAGATGATCAGCTCTTCATTGGATACGTGGGGAAGAGGAAAGGTAGAGCGGTCCACAAGAGAACGCTATCCAGGTGGGTCATTCTATGTATTAAGATTTGTTATTCTTTGGCGAAGAAAGAACCACCTGTGGGGCTTCGTGCCCATTCCACCAGGGCTAAAGCAACTTCATCGGCTTTGGCTAGAGGTGTTCCTGTGGCTGACATCTGCAGGGCAGCGACCTGGACGACCCTCCATACTTTTGGCAAACATTACTGTTTGGATTCTGAGGTTAGTAGGGATGGCCATTTTGCTAGCTCGGTGCTGCAGGATTTCTTGGTTTGACCATTCGGGCACCCACCTCCGGAGATAGTACTGCTTTGGGACTCTATTCTTTTGGTGAGGAATCCACAGGTAGGTGTATCCATCAGAAGAATAAGTTACTTACCTTCGGTAACGCTTTTTCTGGTGGATACAGTAACTACCTGTGGATTCCTTACGGTCCCACCCGCCTCCCCGTTGCCTTACTGGTCAAACCAAGATATTCTTGGGTGAGCATCCTTGGTCTTGTATGCATGTATATAACTGATTCATGTATATAGTTGTGATAACTGTATATACATTTCCTTTGCAAATTAAGATAGTTCAAAGAAGGCATGTTTGGACTTGGTTTATATATATATTTCTCTCTTGTATTGAGCATTCATTACTGTTATTTATAATATGTATTTATAATAAATGTTCTATTTTCATTCATTCGAGATGAATATGTACTCTTTAGGGTTAACCTGTGCGCCTCTATGGCACATAAAAAATGGTGATAACTGACGTCTGCACGTCGACGAGGGCTTCTTATTGCCTGGATGATGTCATGCGGCGTCGGGTGGAGTCGGGCAATTGTGACGTCATCGTTGACGTGCAGAGCTAGAAGAAATTTCTGTTGAGGCTGGCGCGAGGGGGAGAATTCTTTTGGTGAGGAATCCACAGGTAGTTACTGTATCCACCAGAAAAAGCGTTACCGAAGGTAAGTAACTTATTCATTTGTTCACAGACTATATCGGGCTGGAACCAGCTGCACACCCAAGACAATGCACTAGACTTTTTAGCTGGATTTCACAGTATGGCCCTCATTACAACATTGGCAGTAACTACCACCTACTGCCACGGCCGCCAACATACTGCCGTCGTGACTACCAGCCATCTACGCGTATCATGACCGCTGATGGTATACCGCCAGAATGCTGGTGGAAAACCGCCGACAGTCGTGGTGGTGGATGGCGGTAAGGTGGCGCTGCTGACAGCAGCACCGCCACGCCACGCAAGCAAAACACTGCCTACTGTTTCATGACCAATGATACACCCTGGTGGTGTTTTTCTGGCGGATGCTGCTGCTGACAGCAGTGCCGTGGACCGTCTCCAGCCAGAGGACCCCCTGCAAGCAGGTAAGTCGGGTTCTCCGACAGGAGAGGGGGGTGCGGGGTGTTGTGTGTATGTTTTGGAATGCGTGCATGCGGGTGTGAGTTGTGTTGAATGCACGCGTGAATGAGTGATTGTGAGTGTTGTGTGTTGTGAATGCATGCGTGTAACAAGGTATGTTGGTGTGTGTTGCGGTGTGTGGGTATGTATGTGTGCATGTCTGGGTGGTGGTGGGTATGCGTGTGTGCATGTGTGTATATGGGTGTGCGTGCGGGTGTGTATATGTGCGGGGGCCAGGAGAAGGTGGGGGAGGGTGGGGCAGGACTCTGGGGAGGGGAAGGGGGTCAGGGGAGCCCCCTATCAGTGCCAGGGAAGGGATTTCCTGGCAATGATAGTGCCTACCACCAGGGTTTTCAAAGCGGTAAGTTTGGCAGGAAAACCATGGCAGTAGGCCAGGTCGTAATCCCGAGGGTGGGATTGTGACAGCTGCCGAGCTGGAGACCGAAGTCTCCAGCCCAGCGGCCGTTACCACCCTGGCGGTCGGTGTGTTAAAGTGGTGGTCTCTGATGTTGGTTACCGCCAGGGACAAAATCCCATTTTTTTTACCACTGGCCTGTTGGAGGTATTAACGGCACTTTAACACCGACCGCCAGGGTTGTATTGAGGGCCTATATGTTTGCAAGAACCTTGGTAAACTGAAGAGCCCCTTCTTCCAGGCTACCAAGTCCATCATGTTCCTATTGTAAAATTATAACAAAGGGACAGGCCTACAGAATGCACAGCAATCTTTGTTACAACCACCCTTAACATTAAAAAAAATTATCTTAACATTGGGAAACCTTGGGTTTAAGGAATCAAATTGCACATGTCAAAAGCAAGGGCTTAGAAACTGATAATATCAAATGTATACTTAAACCTCTGTTCAAAGTTTCTTTGATCAAATGTAGACAGGCTTGCAAATTACCCATCAGATTCGGTTGAGCAAACTTCATTACCGAATATGAATTTCAGGCAACTTCCACCTTAATTTGTTAAATTTCAACTCTGAAATACAAATAACTAGTGAACAGATTTTAGCTGGGAAATATTAGGCCTCAGCAGAATTTTTATTAGACTGGAGTAATTTTGGTAATTCCATGTTACTTTTTGACGCAGAATTAACTATAATTACATGATTACTCCTGCTTGTGTATTTAAGAGTAATTTGGTGGAACAAGTCTTACAGCGAGAGCATATTTAGCAAGCATAAGCGGCCCCTTGCTATTTGTGTTCTGTTACATTTAGTGCTATATCTTAGTGCAAAATGCATTCCCAAGCCCTTTTTGGATGCAAGGGGGCATTTTTGCACTATGACATAGCGCTAAAAGCAGAATTACTCTTCATGCATAATTATAAATAATCTCACTGAATTCAAAGGTAATTCTGCGTGATTACGCTACACTGAATTACGCAGGTTACACCACCCCTAGAAAATACCAATATCTCTTCATCACCCCCATAGAGCAGATACTCATTGTAAGGAGATAATTGAATGATTACACAATATAGGCTTAGATGCTTTAAATGGCCGTTTGACATTGGCCATATCTGTCTTCTTTACCCATGTTGATTCAAAGGGTAGGACAGTGTGAGATCATACAATAGTTTCCCTTCGGCTCAGCAGTTAATTAAAGGACTTTACAATTGTGCATCACCCGGAATGCGAATATCTGGCACAGAACACAGTATTAGCCATCAGCAAATATGGTCTTCCTTGTGCAACACCCCTAGGAAACAGGACTATAGCAGTTAAAATCAAAACACATACAATGTTTGCCATGAATGACTCCAGGAATGAATGACCACTGTCCCACAGGACTTTTCTGGCTTCTTAGACACTATGGGGGTTATTACAACTTTGGAGGAGGTGTTAATCCGTCCCAAAAGTGACGGTAAAGTGACGGATATACCACCAACCGTATTACGAGTCCATTATATCCTATGGAACTCTTAATACGGCTAGTGGTATATCCGTCACTTTACCGTCACTTTTGGGACGGATTAACACCTCCTCCAAAGTTGTAATAACCCCCTATATTGCAAACCAACAACCATTATATTCATACATGTTGGAAGCCATGAAGCAATTATGAAATTAAGTGTTTGTAGGCAAAGATGTAAAAGTAATTTAACCCACGACCCAAAGAAAAAAGAAGCTACACAGACTGATTGGATTGGTGGCCAAGGCGAAGCACGATGAAGGACTTGATTTCTCAAAGGAAAAAGTAAACAACAAAACTCACATGAGAGGCAAGAAGAACTAAAACTGAGACATTGTGGGTATTTTCACACAAATCATGTTTTTTGAGTAATTCTTGCAAATTTTGGAGAAGGGTCAAATTCGTGGCCTCTGAGAATAAACCACTTCCCAAATGAATTAAATTCTACAGCGTGGAAAAAATAGGTAAAAAGTCTTTACATGATGCACGACAACCAACAAAGGAACCACAACCAACTAAACCTATCAGCCACAATGTCCACCAGTAACAATAGCCAACCAATGAAGTATGGAAGGCGAACATGCTCAACAAGTCAAGTCAACACACCAGACTTGCTGCCTCTAAACTAGGTGTATAGAGAAAATCCATCAAAGATTATAGCTAAAAGCCGGAAAGATGCTGATATAGGACCTTGAGGGATCACAACAATCATTTTTAATACAAATTCTACCTTTTGGCTGAAATAATTGACCACAGTTTTCAAAAACTTGGCAAGAGTCTTAAAATAAGCTTGTCCACAAAAAGGGAAAATACATTGGGGGTGATTCCTACCCTGGTGGTCGGTGATAAAGCGGCGGCCAACCCGCCAACAGGCAGGCGGTCAAAAAAATGGAATTCTGACCCTGGTGGGAACCGCCAACACAGCCCGCCACTTTAACACTCCGACCGCCACAGTGGGACAGACAAACAGCGCGGCGGTCACCGCCAACAGGCAGGCGGCAGACAATGTACCGCCCACCCTATCACAACTCACCAATCCGCCACCTTTTCCGGGGCGGGAGCCCCGCCGATAAAAACACGGCGGAAACAGACTACGAACGGGAAAACGCTCACCTCTATACACTCCACGAGGAAGGAGGACAGCATGGAACCCGAATTAAACATCCTACCAGCTATTGTCTACCTGCTCATCTACCACGAGTACGAACGCCGGCGCAGACGACAACGGTGAGTACTGCACCTACGACACAGGGGAGGGGGGAGGAGGAAAGGTTACGGGCACACACATATGCGACACCCCCCAACTATCTACACACCAATGCAGAGCAACAAGTCACAGTGACACCCCCCAAACCCCCTGGAAAAATGCAAAGACATAATTAAATTGAGATTTAAAATTTATGTATAAAATAGGTTCATTGAAGTCATGGTAAATTAGCAATATGAAATATAAAAAATAAAGAATGAACATTGCGAAATCTATAAACATAGGCAATAAGTCCTGCACAGTCAGTTAAATTTCCATTGCCCGTGGGCCAATGTGTACTAACACATGGGCAAAGCCCACACAGGAGACCGGATACCATTGGAGAGAACACTGCAGGGGCATCAGATGATAAAACTACAGGCACCTCAGGGGGAAGTGAAGGGGGGGCACCTCAGCCACAGGACTCCACGACGCCAGATCCACGAGGGGCCTCCATGCCCACTGTACCATCCTGGGGAGTGCAAAGCCACAGTCTCTCAAGTCTCTACAGTGGGAGGGTTGCCCACTGTGCCATCCTGGGGAGTGCAAAGCCACAGTCTCTCAAGTCTCTACAGTGGGTGGCTTGCCCACTGTGCCATCCTGGGGAGTGCAAAGCCACAGTCTCTCAAGTCTCTACAGTGGGAGGATTGCCCAATGTGCCATCCTGTGCCATCAAGTCTATACAGTGGGTGGGTTGCCCACTGTGCCATCCTGGGGAGTGCAAAGCCACAGTCCATCAGATGGATAACCGACTCCACTGGTATTGGAGGAGGCATGGTGCCCAGAGTGCTTCGTGAACACCAGCTCGACACAGAACCGGCACTGTCAATGGGCCAGCGGTGCTTGAGACGGCGGGGCCCAGCGGAGTGGTGCTTGACAGGAAGGGCCCAGCAGAGCGGGGCTTGAGACGGCGGGGCCCAGCGAAGCGGTGCTTGACAGGAAGATCCCAGCGGAGCGGTGCTTGAGACGGCGGGGCCCAGCGGAGCAGTGCTTGACAGGAAGGGCCCAGCGGAGCGGTGCTTGAGACGGCGGGGCCCGGCGGAGTGGTGCTTGAGACGGCGGGGCCCAGCGAAGCAGTGCTTGACAGGAAGGGCCCAGCGGAGCGGTGCTTGAGACGGCGGGGCCCGGCGGAGCGGTGCTTGAGACGGCGGGGCCCAGCGAAGCGGTGCTTGACAGGAAGGGCCCAGCGGAGCGGTGCTTGACAGGATGGGCCCAGCGGAGCGGTGCTTGAGACGGCGGGGCCCGGCGGAGCGGTGCTTGAGACGGCGGAGCTCAGCGAAGCGGTGCTTGACAGGAAGGGCCCAGCGGAGCGGTGCTTGAGACGGCGGGCCCCTGGCGGAGCGGTGCTTGAGACGGCGGGGCCCAGCGAAGCGGTGCTTGACAGGAAGGGCCCAGCGGAGCGGTGCTTGAGACGGCGGGGCCCAGCGAAGCGGTGCTTGACAGGAAGGGCCCAGCGGAGCGGTGCTTGAGACGGCGGGGCCCGGCGGAGCGGTGCTTGAGACGGCGGGGCCCAGCGAAGCGGTGCTTGACAGGAAGGGCCCAGCGGAGCGGTGCTTGAGACGGCGGGGCCCGGCGGAGCGGTGCTTGAGACCCCGGGGCCCAGCGAAGCGGTGCTTGACAGGAAGGGCCCAGCGGAGCGGTGCTTGACAGGAAGGGCCCAGCAGAGCGGTGCTTGAGACGCCGGGGCCCGGCGGAGCGGTGCTTGAGACGCCGGGGCCCAGCGAAGTGGTGCTTGACAGGAAGGGCCCAGCGGAGCGGTGCTTGAGACGGCGGGGCCCGGCGGAGCGGTGCTTGAGACAGCGGGCCCTGCAAAGCGGTGCTTGACAGGAAGGGCCCAGCGGAGCGGTGCTTGAGATGGCGGGGCCCAGCGAAGCGGTGCTTGACAGGAAGGGCCCAGCGGAGCGGTGCTTGAGATGGCGGGGCCAAGCGAAGCGGTGCCTTTTCACGGCGGGGCCCTGTTCAGCGGTGCCTGTCTTGGCGGGGCCCTGTTCAGCGGTGCATTTCCACGGCGGGGCCCTGTTCAGCGGTGCCTGTCTTGGCGGGGCCCTGTTCAGCGGTGCCTTTTCACGGCGGGGCCCTGTTCAGCGGTGCCTTTTCACGGCGGGGCCCTGTTCAGCGGTGCCTTTTCACGGCGGGGCCCTGTTCAGCGGTGCCTGTCTTGGCGGGGCCCTGTTCAGCGGTGCATTTCCACGGCGGGGCCCTGTTCAGCAGTGCCTGTCTTGGCGGGGCCCTGTTCAGCGGTGCCTGTCCTGTCTTTCTAGGGAGCCAGACCTGGCCAAGACTCTCCGCTTAGTCGCCCTCCGACCTTGCGGTTGCTGGCCCCTCCTGTGATGGAGTCTTGGGCCCGTGGCTGTCGTCCGTCACACCCGGTATGGGGCTGGTGGGGCCCTCCTGGTCCGCTCGCCTGCTGGCTGACTTCTCCGCCCTGCTGCCCTTGCCCTCCTTCGATGAAGCTCTCTGGCCCTTGCCTCCCTTTGATGTTGTGGCAGGTGACGGGCCAAGGCTACGGTCCTTGGTGGCAGCCGTCTCAGCCTTCTCGTGCCGGCCCTTAGTTTTTCTGGTTCTCTTCCCAGGGGGTGGGCTGGCTGTCCCCTTGCTGCTGGCCGATGTCCCTGCCCTAGTAAAAGGTCATACTTGATGCAGGGCTAGTGGTGGCTGAGGTGCTCTTAGGACTCTTACCAGATGGAGGGGGTGGGTCAGGTGATGCAAAGAGGTTAAGTTTTGAGAGGAAAAGTTTTTTAGGAGCAATGGGAAGGGTAGGTGCAGTGGGAATGGGAGTGGAGGAAGAGGATGTGGTTGTAGGAGAGTCAAGTGTGCTGTCTTTGGGTGCAGGTGCTTGTGACGGAGGCTGTCGTGAGGTGGATGGCTGTTGGGTGGGTGGCTGCCTGCGTTTGTGTGGTTTGGAAGAGGGGGTGACAGACACAGTGGGAGAGGACACAGGGGACGTGTAAATGGCAGTGGGGGTGGTGACTGCACGTGTGCGGACTGTACTGGAGGGTGTGCTGGTGATGGGAGTACTGGCTGATGGTGGTGTGCATGCAGGTGTGAGTGGAGACGTCACAGGGAGGGAGGAGGGAGACGAGGAGGAGGGGGACACAGAGGTGGTAGTGACTGTTGCCATGTCTGCATCTGGATGTTGCTTGGGTGAATGCTTGTGGGATCTGTGGTGCTTATGTCTGGATGAGCTGCCCTTGGGTGTTGAGGTGTGTGCAGGCTGGTGTGATGGTGTGGATGGGATAGGCAGAGGAACAGGAGACTGGGACTGGGTGGAGGCAGTTAGAAGAGGGAGGCTGGAAACAGGGACAATGGCTGCCGTCAGTGCTGAGGCCAGAGCGTTGAACGATCGCTGATGGGCAGCCTGACCCGAATGAATGCCCTCCAGGTATGCATTGCTCCGATGCACCTCCCTTTCTACACCCTGGATGGCATTCAAAAAGGGTAGACTGCCCAACAATGATGGTCTGGAGGAGGTCAATGACCTCCTCACTGAGGGCAGCAGGGGTAACTGGGGCAGGGCCTGAGGTGCCTTCCTGGGCGAGCGGGCACGGAGCGTAGGCTGAGGGGCTGCTGGGAGGGCGGGGCTGGTGCGCTGGGTGGCGGCTGTACCTGTTGTGGCGGTGGGCACGGATGTTGCCGCCACCGCAAGGGAGCTCCCTTCCGATGTCTCCACGGGTCCCCGTGGTGGAGCTCCCCTTGCCCTCCGTCTCACTGGTGTACTCGGAGTCTGTTGCATGGCCCTCCGGGGCCATGTGAGTTGCAGCTCCCTCGTGCTCCGATGCCAATTCTCCTCCGCCTGATGATGCTAATGCACACATGCACAGGAAGAAAAAGAAAATGGGTGGGGGGAGAAATAAAGACAGGTTGAGTGCATGCATTGGCAACACCGTTGTCGGAGAGGACAGACACAGAAGCCCCCTGCACTACGCCGCGCAATCGGGGTACACTACTCAGTACTTGTGACTAGGCCTACAGGTCTATGGACAACAAATGCACACATGGGTGATGCAGGACCATGGATAGCTGTACTTGGCACCCTACAGAGGTGGGGGGCGGGGGCGCAGGGCCATGCCTAACGGAGGGGACTAGCCTACAGAAAGCGCCCTGGCCTAGAGTTACCCACAGCCCTCCTCCCCAACCCAGACACCTCCACTGCGCGCAAAGATAGCAGAATGTGCTGATACTCACCCCCTTGTGTCTGCTGTGATGTCCTCACGCGCCCATCCAAATCGGGGTAGGCCACCGCCAGGATCCGGGACATCAGGGGGGTCAAGGTACGACTGGCACCCCTCCTACGTTGGGAGGCCATCCCCAGCAGAGACTCAGCGGTCTTCCTGGTCCCGCGGCGGATGTCCTCCCACCTCTTTCGGCAGTGGGTGCCCCGTCTGTTGTGGACCCCCAGGGCCCGGACGTCCTTGGCGATGGCACGCCAAATGTCGATCTTCTGATGGCCGCTGACCTATTTGACATGTACAGGGTGGGAAAGGAAATATCATCACTTTTCTGCATGGTAGATGTGAGTGCCCCCCCCTCCCCAACCTTGCCATGTGGCACATGTTCTCATCTGTCGTGCGTTGCACTCCTCATTCGCTCCCCTCCCCACCATCTTACATCCACCCCACTCAACACAGGCATAGCCCATTCAACGTGCACCCAGTGTACTTACCTGTTGGTCTGGAGGACCGTAGAGTAGCGCATACTGGGGGAGGACCCCATCAACAAGTTTCTCCAACTCTTCTGAAGTGAAGTCAGGGGCCCTTTCCCCAGTCGCAGCAGCCATAGTATCTCCCAGACCGAGGTCACAGCAGCACTTGCAGTATAGGTCCTCTCCTGTGGATGATCAGGTCTCGAGTGATTAATCAGATAGAAAATGGCGGTCACGCCCGCGGCGGTGCGTACCGTGGCGGTGCGTACCGCGACCGCCGGCGCACATCGTCATTGGCTCCTGAAACCCATAGGGTGCAATGTTAACCAATGCGGCTTCGCACCGCGGTCTTCGACCGCCTACCGCCACGGTGTGCCACGCCAGCGCATTGACCTCACATCCCATTGTCACACTTCACAGGTCAGGCAGCCGCCATTTCAAAGGCCCACATGGCTTAATTTCTACTGCGTCACACAGGCCTAGGCCGTGCATTGCCACTCATACACGCCTTTAACTGCATTGCGATTCATTTACTGTGCAAGCTGTGTGAACAAACCTGTGGGTTGCTTGACTCTGTAGTCCATGTTGTCCTTCCTAGGCACCGTCCGCTGGGACTTGCGAGGAGAAGGATGAATCCTCCCGTGTACCGACCGCTGGTGGACCTGTCGACAATGGAAGAACGACATATTATACTTCAATACAGACTTGACAGAGCCACTATACATGAACTGTGTGCCCAGCTGGAGCCAGACCTGATGTCCCCCATCCGCCAACCCACAGGGATTCCCCCTCTGGTGCAGGATCTGTCAGTACTCCATTTTTTAGCAAGTGGGTCTTTTCAGACAACAGTGGCCATGTCATCAGGGATGTCTCAGCCTATGTTTTGTAAGGTTTTGTCCAGAGTGTTGTCTGCCCTGATGAAATACATGCGGAGCTACATTGTTTTCCCTGAGGAGGATGATTTGGCTACAGTGAAGGGTGATTTATATGCCCTTGGACATATCCCAAACATCATTGGTGCCATTGATGGGACCCATGTGGCTTTGGTTCCCCCCAAAGACAGTGAGCAGGTGTACAGAAACAGAAAAAGTTATCATTCAATGAATGTCCAGGTGGTCTGTTTGGCTGACCAGTACATCTCCCATGTAAATGCCAAGTTCCCTGGGTCAGTGCATGACGCGTATGTTATGCGAAATAGCAGCATCCCTTATGTGATGGAACAGCTACAGAGACACCGTGTGTGGTTATTAGGTGACTCTGGGTACCCCAACCTCTCCTGGCTATTGACCCCAGTGAGGAATCCCCGGACCAGGGCAGAGGAACGGTACAATGAGGCCCATGGGCGAACTAGGAGGATCATAGAAAGGACCTTCGGGCTCCTGAAGGCCAGGTTTAGGTGCCTCCATATGACAGGTGGATCCCTAATGTACTCACCAAAGAAGGTGTGCCATATCATCGTGGCCTGCTGTATGCTTCACAATCTTGCTTTGCGACGCCAGGTGCCTTTTGTGCAGGAGGATGGTCCAGATGGTGGTGTTGTAGCAGCTGTGGAGCCTGTGGAGAATGAAGAGGAGAAAGACGACGGGGACGACACGGACAACAGGGATACAGTCATACAACAATATTTTCAGTAGCACACAGGTAAGAATCACCCACGCCATTTCACATTTACTTCAGGCCTCCTGCGTCTCTACTTTCTGTGTTTCCCCCCATTTCCTTTTAACTGAATTGTGACTTTCCCTTCCCTTTTCAGAGCTGTATGACCAACTGCGTGACTTCTGCTTTGTTTGCCCATGGACTACAGCTTATTGTCATTGGTATGTTGTCATCACAATGTAACAGAACATAATTGCACCGTTATGTGTAATACATATTTGAAAAATACAAGCAGACTCCTGTTATTGTAAGTGCAATAAGTGATTTATTTCAAGTGCTACATATAGGTACATGATAGTAAAACGGTGATGGGTGGGGGTGGAGTAATGTCCATGGCAGAGTCCAGTTCTCAGTTTCACAGGTCCATTGTCCACAGGGGTGTGGAATGTATTAAAATATCTACTTGTCCAGGGGACAGGTTGCTTCTCAAATCTACTTGTCCTGTAAAATGATCTACTTGTCCCTTTGCTGCCATAATTTGGCGCCACACTACATGGCACCAATCTCATTATGTAAGAGCTCTGATAATAACCTCTCTGATTATGCCAGGGCTACTACCATAGTAGGGCTTGAATACTTGCAGTTTCAATCCCTACTGTAGCAATTTCCTTATTTTGCCACCTTTCTGCAGATCTGCATACTGGGGCTGGAGGAAGCAGTAAGCAATAGTTCCAGGGCTGGAATGCCTTTGAGTCTGCAAACCTACTAACCTGCATGTTTTAAAGATTTTCACCAGCTTCTCTCTAATATTTTCCCATAATAAGAAAGGTTGGACATTTACTCCTGACAATGGCAGAATTAGAACTTCTTCCAGGGTTGGGAAGAAAGTGGCTGGAGGGAAAATGAACTTGCAAATGCTCAATAGATTTTCACATGAGCAAATCTACACATGCGTATTTACCCATGCTAAAATACAGTTCACAAATATTTTATAGGGGTACGACATATACCATGGGTGCACTTTTGTGACTTTCTTTAAGAATCTGGGGCCACGTGTAGGTAGGTTCAGATTTGCGACCCGCAAATTGCGAGTCAGAGCGAGTCGTAATTTGCGAGTCGCAAATCCGAATGTAGGATGGTGTCCCTGACACCATCTGTGATTCGCAAGGGCTTCGCAAATGCCCACCTCATGAATAATCATGAGGTGGGTCGCAATTTGTGACCCCCTTGCGAATGGCGGCCCTCACAGGGATGGTGGCCTGCTGGAGACAGCAGACCACCATGTCTGTGACTGCTTTTCAATAAAGCATTTTTTTTTTTTTTGTAATGCAGCCGTTTTCCTTAAAGGAAAACGAGATGCATTCCAAAAACGAAAAATGAAACGTTTTTGTTTCATTTTTTTCAGAGCAGGCAGTGGCCACTGCCTGCTCTGAAAAAATGTTTACAGTGACATTCACAATAGGGTTTGCGAAAGTGTTAGCACCCATTTGAAATGGGTGCAAACTGCGATTGGTTTGCGCCCGCGTTCGCAGAACAATCCTACATTGCACTGCGAGTCGCAATTAGGAAGGGAACACCCCTTCCTAATTGCGAGTCGCAAACCCGTTTTGCGATTCGGTAACCAGGTTACCGAACTGCAAAACTGGGTTTGTGCATCGCAATGTGCTTTTTGCACGTCGCACACAGCGAAAGTCGCTGTTTGCGACATGCAAAAAGCTACCTACATGCGGGTCTTGGTCCCTAATTAGGTCTGGTGTTAACAAAGACATTTTGTTTTTATTAAACTTCTATTTCTCTCTCTTTCGGCTGGCTTTACTGTGAGTGATTGCATTCTGCTCTTCCACAAGGAGCATATTGGCACACAAAGTAGTTTTGTTCAGTGTCAGGAACTACAGTGGCAATCAGTGACGTAACGAAACTGGACGGTGCCCCTTTGCAAAGAACATGGAGGAGCCCCCTATCCAGACTCACTCAGGGCAGGTGCTGTGCTGAAGGGGCCCCCTGGAGGGCGGCTGCAGGGCCTTTGTTATGCCACTGGTGGCAATGTGTGCTTTTAGAGTTCAAAAACTTTTGGGGGGGGGTTTGCCAGTGTTTGTTACAATGTTGAGGGCAAGGTAGCTCCCACAACAATAAAGTGTTACAAAAGCCATGTCAAAACAAGACACGTATTGATGAAACTAAAAGACTTATAAAAATATGTCAGATCAGTTGGCTTTGTCAGTGTTTGTTTATTTTCATGCTTCCCATAATCGTGTTGAAAATGGTTACACCGATTTTCCATTAGAAATATTTTTGGGAAATACTAGCATGCATCAAAACATTTTACTAAATGACACTTCATTTGCATCTAATCAGAGAGCATTCTTGGAACATTATACTTAGCCTCATAGCCTAAACTTTTCAAACATGTGTATACACGTTTTTATTTTTTGTACTGGAACCAACGTCAGTAGTGAAGTGTGACCTTAAATCATTTATTTACAGCACTCACCCTAATAATGAAGGCTTTCAAATAATGAACCATAAATACAAGTTCGAACAGCATTATCTTTTGGAAACACATTACCTCAATTGCAGAGAGTTCCACTCTCTGTAAACAGGCAACTAAAGGGTTTGTGCTGCAGAGGGTTGGGCCTACTTGTCCCAAGGACAAAGTAAACATAAAAACTTGTTGCCCTTGACCCCAAACAAGATGTCCCATAGGAATTCCACATCCCTGGTCCATATGCCTGTGGAAGGATGGAGCAGGGGCAGTTTAAGGTTGGACAGGGTGACAATGTGGGACAGTGGGATGACATCAGGGGGTATCTTATGCTGGAGGGGGTCTTGCAATCCTACTCTGTCTTCTTGTGTGATCTCAGGTTCCGCTTGCGGGGTGGTTGTTCTTCAGCAGGAGGTGGGGTTCTGGTGGCCTGTTGTTGTGTGGGGGCCTCCTGTCCACTAGCACTGGTGGACGTGGTAGGCTGTTCGTGGTCCAGGCTAGTGACAGGGGCCCTTTGGGGTGCCACATGGTCCCGCAATGTGGTGACTATCTGGTTAAGGGCCAGGACTATGGTCCCCATTGCGGAACCAATGTTCCTCAGTTCCTCTTTGAACCCCATGTACCGTTCCTCCTGCTGTGCCTGGATCTCCTGGAACCTGGCCAGTACCGTCGCCATCGTCTCCTGGGAGTGGTGGTATGCTCCCATGATGGTGGTGAGGGCCTCTTGGAGAGTGGGTTCCCTGGGCCTGTCCCCCCCCTGTCGCACAGCAGCCCTTCCAGTTCCCCTGTTTCCCTGGGCCTCTGTCCCCTGGACGGTGTGCCCACTACCACTGCCCCCAGGTCCCTGTTGTTGTTGGGGTGGTGGGTCAACCTGGGTGCCCTGTAGTGGCGGACACACCGCTGATTGACGTGTCCTGGAGACAGAGGCATGGGCCCGCTGGGTGGGAGCTGTGCTGGTGTTCCCAGAGGGGGTTAGGTCTGCTGTAGCCTGTGGCTGTGTGTGGGGAACCGACTGTCCAGAGGTCCCTGATGGGCCGGGCTGGTCATCTGGGTCCAGGAAGACAGAGCTGCTGTCATTGCTGGGGGCCTCTTCTGGGGGTGGGATGGACATCTCTGTACCCTCCGTGGCGGTGTGGTGGCGTTCGGGTCCTGCAAGGGTATAAGGGTATGGTTATTGCTTCTGTGTGTGGCATTTCGTGTGATGGGTGGGTGTCCGTGTACCCAAGTGCAGGCATTCCCTTGTGGGGGCTTTTGTGAGGGTGGCTTGTGGGGGTGATGTGTGTGTGCAGTGGGCATGCTTTGGTGATGGGTGTCCATGCTTTGTGGTCGCATGCAGGTCTAGGTGTTGGGATGGGTGGGTTGTGATGGTGGGACATTTGCAAGGAGTTGGTGTGATGGGGGTGGGGGTGAGGGTGGGGGTATGTGCTGGCATGCAGGTGGGGTTGGGGGTGGGAAGTAGTAGTTGGAATTGACTTACCAGAGTCCATTCCTCCAGATACTCCTGCGAGGCCCTCAGGATGCAGGATGTGCAAGACTTCCTCCTCCCATGCTGTGAATTCTGGGGGAGTAGGTGGGGGTCCGCCGCCAGTCTTCTGCACCGCAATGTTGTGCCTTGATACCATGGAACGCACCTTCCCCCGTAGGTCGTTCCACCGCTTCCTGATGTCCTCCCGATTGCGTGGATGCTGTCCCACCGCATTGACCCTGTCGACTACCCTTTGCCATAGCTCCATCTTCCTAGCAATTGTGGTGTGCTGCACTTGTGCCCCGAATAGCTGGGGCTCTACACGTACTATTTCCTCCACTATGACCCTGAGTTCTGCGTCAGAGAACCTGGGGTGTCTTTTGGGTGCCATGGGTGGTGTGGATGAGGTGAGGGAAGTTGTATGTGTTGTGGAGTGTGATGTGTGTGGTGGTGTATGGTGTTTTGTACGTGGTAATTGTGTGGGTGATGTTGTGATTTGCCTCTGTGTGATGGTCTACTCTAAGCAGTGCTGTCTCTCTCAGTCCTTGAATCGCAATTGTGGTCGTAGGGGTTTGTGGGTGATGTGGGTGTGTGTTTTATATTGTATTGGGTGTGTGGGAGTGGTGTGTATATGTGTCTCAGATGTGTGTATTTCGCATTGTCCAATGTGGTTGTGTTTTGTAAGGGTGTGTGTATTTTGACCGCGGCGGTGTGTACCGCCAATGGAATACCGCAGTTGTAAGACCGCCGCGTGGATTCGTGGGTCGTAATGGCATGGGCGTATTTCTGTTGGCGTAGCGGTGGAGGTTTGGTCATCGCCATTTTTTCGCTGACCTTTGCTGTGGCGGACTTTTGTGGTTGTCGGGTTTTTGGAGGTTTTCAGGTAGCGGGTCAGAATGACCGTGGTGGTTTACCGCGGCCGCGGCGGTGTTATGGCGGTCTTCTGACCGGCGGTAAGCGCCTTTTACCACCGAGGTCAGAATGACCCCCATTATCTGTTTAAGTATAGACTTAAAGCTCTTTTGAACTTTTGAACAAATACTTGGCCTCACTTATTCTAGACCTCTGAGAATGGGAATCAAAAAGTAATCTAATTCTTTGGTTTAAGACATGGATCAGGAAAAAAGTGGAACCATGGATAATGTTGTGGTCCTTGCCCTACACGTCCATAAATCAATAAACAATGGTAGGCCTCTCCATTCATGCTTTATCAACTTTAAAAAGGCCTTTGACAGCCCTGATAGATGACTTCTCAGGGTCGAATTGACCAAATAGGGCCTCCCTGGAAAAATCCTCAACACAATAATCTCCCTCCACACCAACAATTGGGTTTGAGACAAGCTAGGTGCCGATGGGGCCCAGTCGGAAAAGGTACTTGTCCACAAAGGACTGAAACAAGCAGAGCTGGAGTAGCCATAGCGGGCATCGGGCATTTCTCTGGGAGGGTGGGGCCAGTTTTGTTATTGGGGGCACTTGTTTTGCATCTGTGCTGCAATGTCAGCCCCCAGTAACAGAAGTAGCAGTGCTTAGCAATTGCATCCCCGACCCCAGGGCTGGACTGACAAAATTGCCACAGCTGGTTTGGGTTCCCAGTCTGGCCCTGGAAACAAGGATAATCTCGTGGGCCAAATGTTGTTAATCTTGTTTGTTGCCGAAATAGAGCCGATGGTTGCAAACCAAAGAGTATGCTCACTGAAGATAAATGGCCAACTGCTGAGTGTTTTACAGTTTGCTGATGGCACAGTCATCTTAGACTACATCACCACAGGTCTTCAACATTCACTAGACAACCTTCAAAATTATTACAAGATGAACAACCTGGAAACCAAGCAAGAAAAGACCAAAGAAGTTGCACAGCACCATCCGACCATGGATACGAGGCACTTACTTCATCTAAAGATCAATGTTCTATGTAGTTAGTGGTTGAATTTCTTGCATCGGCCACCAAGAACAACAGATACAAAGTCTGGTCACTAAAACAGCAGCAGGGAGATTTGCGCTTGCAAAAACAGTGCAACATTTGACATGCCCATCCCTTAAACCGTTACTGAGAGTACTAAATGCCAAGTATCTTACATCATTAACCCACGGTCTCAGAGCCTTCCCTGGGAATTTCAATAGATGGCTCAGCCAGGCACATTCCAAACTTTGTAAACTATTATTTAGGTCCCCAAACTCCGTGAGGGAAGGACAAACTGAATTAGAGTTTTGTCAAGGAGAACAAACCCTGGGGCATAATGCACCAATACCAAATTTCAGGTTTAAACTAAAGCGAGCTGAAAAGGGCTCCTTCAAACACCACCTAGGTCAAGAATTCGCCCCAGCCAACATACCCGATGGCCTCTTATTGTTGACTCCACCCTTAAAGATCTCCAAATTATTCCACTATGGGACCTCCACATATCCCATGAAACGTTTAAGCAATGCCTCAAGAGAACATTGACTCCCAAATCTAGAATTATCTATTAGAACTGACTGCGAACGAATGAACATAGTTTGTATGTAGTTGCCACCTACGAAAAGCTGGCACCACAGGACTATCCTGATCTTGCGCTATGTTGGGACATGAAACCTCTGTTCCTAGGGCTGCGCTTTGGCCTCCTTGAAGTAGGCAAGGTAGTACTTATACCAAATGCAATACAAGAGAGCGAACCTCCCTGCGGCTTTTGCTCATATACAAAGTCACTTGTGCATGTTCTCCGCGTATGTCCATCCTTTACTACCAAGGGAAAGAGTCTTCTTCGTCCACTATTTCTGGAAATGAACATAAGGAACTTTTCATCAGCTATTTGTCAGCGGTTTCACAGCACATATGGCAGGCTCATCAGCAGATATTTACATTTCTTTTAGTTTTTTATTATTTACTACACTTATGACTAAATTCGCAGATTTCTATGACGCATAAACATTAAAACTCCATGAAGATGGTTAGTACTGTTTTTATAATTGTGATGGATCTAACTAACTATACAATAAAGGTTTATATGCCCAGTGACTGAGCCACTGGATGAAACAAAGAAGAAACTCTCATCAGGAAAAATGTCTTGCATGAACATTACTGCTCTCAGGATTTGCTCATCAGGCATACTTGACAGCAAGTGTCTTGAAAACTACACATGGCAAGTGACGACAATATTAATTTTAAAGATCTAACATTTTAATAATCAAAGTACCATAAGAATAAACACCAGATGTGTCGATGCTCTGATGTTAGAAGGTGTTTTTTGCTAAGAAGGTATGTTGGTGATGTCTTCATCTTTGCACATTAGATGAGTCAGGTGTATCTTTGAACAGATGTTGCTTGTTCACTCTTCAGAGGAAACCAACCGACTGGAGCGAGCAGATGCCGCTGGGAAGCCTGCGGCGACTTATTGAAATTGAAAATAGTGTTGGAGCTAGAGCAGAGAGATTCTGTTTAGCTGACCACACTTTACCTTGACGGAAACATGAACAAGGAGAGGGAGGGTGCATTGCAGACGCTTTGCAGCAGGGGAGGTATCGCACTGTATTAAGGCTCAGAGAAAGAAAAAAAAACACTGTGTCCAGTTTTCAAATGTGAAAGACGTCTAGTGGGCTCCACTTTAGCAAAACCTGTGCAGAATCAGTTTGCTGTACTTTTTAATCATAATTCCTGTTCTTTAATGTCGTTGTTTTCTATTTATATTTATTTGTGAAATTATTTATTAGCATTGCATATGTTGTGTACTTTAGCAACGCTTGCACAATCAATTTCTTCTATTTTTTGTTTCTTTAATTTACTCCTGTATTATAAAAGGCGTGGATTTGTGCAATTGGTTTTGTCGTGTTTTTTTTTGCACAAGTGGGAATTGTATGTAATGTGGCCAGTGAGAGGCTGGCCACCAGGGACATGAATGTTCGGTCACAAGGGGGAAACTAGCCAGGTTGTCCATCACTGACCCACGAGGCCCCTGAAATGTGCCAGATTTTCAGATTTGCCATTTTTAATGTAAATTGTTCCCAGTTACATCCATTGTGTACAGCACTGATTCCATTAGGATCTGTTTAGGTCTCCTGTCTACCTAAAAAATTCTGGTTTAGATTCATTGAGTGTAAATTCATTTTGTGGATATCCTGAAAAACCGGTGTGGACCCTGCCCTGGTGGTTCACTCCAGTGACATGCAATGTAATTCCGCAGTGGAAGGCACCCCACATCCTGCTTTCCATGTTGAAGCCATTGGGGATTGTATAATGTCTGTGGGCCTCAGGTTTCTAACCCTCACAACTCACTCCAATGCAGTGTGTAGTAGATGAATGAATGACTGGAGGCATTAATTGTACAGTGTGGGCTATGGATCTCTGAAACAATTCCCCAGGAGATAGACCATAGCAATTCAGGTGGTTTGACCATGGCGTAGCCTTTTATTCATATAGCTGTATATGGTTCATGGAGCGCGGCGAAGAGAAAAGAGGCTGATCCCTCACCTCACAATGGCTTAAATGCTGCCGTTCCAAGGCGCTGCCCGATGACGTCAAGGGTGACCCTCCTTCCTGGCGAAACAGACAAGGGACTCCCTCATTGGCTCTTGCCCCTGGAATGACTAATGGCGCCCTACTGCTATATGCCGCTGGCGCCTGGCCAAGAAGCTCTAACTCTCAAATGCCTCCAGAAATAGATTTTTGCAAAGTGCAATACTCATTATTAAGCCCTAAGAAGCACAGGAGCATGCTCAGAAACTACTTCTCCGGGTAGCTTCCAACTTATAAAATCCTTTGCATCTTGAAAGTTCGTCAGCAACAGAAGAAAAGCACCATGACAGCTCTTCACGAAGCTTATTTAATTACTTTGCCAATCTGGAGGTAGTCATATATTTTACCCACTCCATTGCCTTGTCAATGTGCCTCCATGTGCAGCTTCTGGTGGGAATGTTGAACCATGGTTGTGGCACCCTAGGCAGCTGCACAGTCTTATCTTTCCTTAGAACTGCGTTGTATCTCTATCTCTATATCTGAGTGTGGCAGTAAAATGACATTTCGGATGGATACTTCTTTCCACACCTCATGAATACCCCCAGGGTCCAAACTAGATCTAGAAAACGCTTTTCCATGTAGTAGTTCTTCCAAATCACTGGGTGGCACCATGCAACTTCAGTCATACCCCCATCCACTCCTGAAATAATGACACACAATTTCACTAGGCTTCTTCAGCAGACTAATTCAACAACTGCATATAGCGCCTGGGGCTTGGTAACCATCTTTCAAATTGTGAATCTTGAGCCTCCGTGTGCTCAAAAATTATTAAGGAGAGGGTGGCCAAGCTTTTCCTGACCAGGCTTGTAAGTAGACCCCCTATCTGGGCCCTTTTCCCATTCACATTAGTCTCCTGTTAGGCAGAAGCCTTCCATAGGGCCTCTCAAAAAAAGGCACAACAAATACCACAGTAAAAAAGGGTCTCTTTTACCTCTTAAGGGAGATGCTCTTGAGACCACTCGGAGAGTTGATGAAGTCGCTCCTCAATACCAGTGTTATTGTCCTATCCTCAAACCTGATGCTGGTTTTAAAGACGTGATACCCGGAGCTCACTGCTCCTTCTGCCAACCCTTCTCAGGTGGAGGCTTTTTGATCAAATATGCTGCTGCATTCGTTAGAGCTAGTCTTCCTCCCTTTAGGCCATTTTTTGACTAGCAAAGGTGGGACAAGCCTCTCAGGCCAGACAAATCGTCTGCCCCTGGCTATGATATCTACAGACTGTGCATCTTTCATGCCTTTGACTTTGGTGATACTTTTGTGAAAGTCACTCTCCTGGTCAAGAGTTGCTGATTCACCTGGTGCAAGTGTGGCTTTGGATCCTGCCTCCCATGCTAATCTCAGAGTTACGTTCAATGCAGCATCCACTCTCAAAATTTAAGATTTGGATCAGCCTCTTGCCACCCCTCTGCCCAAGGCCCAGAGATTTGCAGGCATGGAGAAACTCTTTGGCTTGGATTCAGGTGCACCGCATCTGACAAATTTAGACTTCTGGTGCTGCATTTACAAATATGATTCAAAGGCTGATAACCTCCTCATCCCTTAATCATACTGATCATGGACTTTATCTGGGCCCTCAGACGCCTGGATCTGTAGAGAAGAATATTCCCTATCATTTGGATCCTCCTTGGTCATTTACGATTGTTGCACATGAAGCCCCTTTCCAAGTGCTAAGTGAGGCCTATTTCCAACTGCTAAGACCAAGTCCACATTTTTCACAAAAAATCCGTCCTTTGTGGCCATGGAGCTTCTTCTGCCCCTTAATGAGGCTTTGCTGGAACATGTACCTGCTGTATTCGAGAAACCCTTTTCGGGCCTTAGACATATTGTGGGCTATCGCAGGTCTGTGTAATCAGACCCAACGTTTTTACTGATGTGTCCTTCTCCATGAAAGTGTTGTGGTTCAGGGAGGTCATTAGGTAAACTGCATCCTAATGCCTTCCCTGCCACCCCCCAGTACTGTGAATCCAAATGTCTTGATTCTGTGGGGTAAAAGGTGTTTCTCTCATGCAGCTTTGCCTCGCACAACACCAATGCCATGTGCCTTCTTGGGTTGGATGTCAAACTGTGTGGTAATTAGCAAAATCTGCTACCTTTGATTCAAAACAGATACTGGTATGAGTTCTCAACTCCTGGCATGCTATGTTGCAACAGTAGTGATCTTTCATAATCATGCCTGGAAGCACTTTACAGGATTTTCAGGAGACCTCCAGGCATTTTCATGATGGACCTGGCCTTTGATAAGGAGAAACTCTTTGGATAGAAAACTGTCTCCTCTATGGAACAGTTCAAGAAAAGTCATGCAGCTTTTTAAATTCTCACCTTTTGAGCAACCAACCATCACAGCTCATGCATGCCTCAACAGTGCTTCCACTCTTTTTTCATCGGATAAGGGTCACTAGCATTAAGAGCAGCTTTAGACCCCTCTTTCAACCCGCAACTCTCTTGTCACTCTGGGCTGTCTTTCCTCACCAATCAACCTCTGGTTGGGGGGATGATCTCCTCATTCTGTCCCAGTTGGTGCCCATAACCATAAGCTGATGAGTGATTAATTTGGTCTGCAAGGGGTATGCCATTCTCCTTGTGACCAATCCTCTAGAACATCCCCCTGCTGCTTGGAAGTGTTCTATCACCCATGACTCAGTTTTGGAGGGAGACATCTTGGCCAAGTCGAGAAAAAGTGGCCACTGAAGTGGTTGCTGGTTTCCAAGAAGGACTGTGCCCTCAGATCCATACTGGGTTTGTGGTTCTTCAACGCTTTATTTATCCCCATAAGTTCAAGATGTTGTACGTGTTTCAGGTGCTCTTGGTCCTCAATAGACAGGAGTGTCCCTGAACATTCAGGATGTCTATTTCATATCACAGTACTTACAGCCTCCAGTTCAAGGTTGGATGCCAGCATTATCAGTTTATAGTGCTGCTCTGCAGCATTACGAATACCCAGCAAAAACTGCAGTATTGACTGATTCGTTGAGAAAGTCAGTATTTACCGTCTTTCCATAAGTGAATGAATGGCTGATGAAAGCAAATTGCTCCCAGTTGATTTCATCCTTCTTGGCATATACCATGGTCTGCTACAATACTTGGGATTTTACATCAATCGGCAGAAGTCACTCCTCACTCTAAAAGAGCATCTGCTCTTTATTGGATTGATCCTGAATATGAAGTGCATAAGGGCTTTTTTCCCTCCGCAGGAGTCTTTGGACATTTTGGATATGATCCTAATGTTTTGGACTGCTCTCATCCTGAAAGTGGTCCCCCTTTTGGGATGATAGATTCATCTATCCTCCTGGTGCACTATGCACTCTGAATGTGCAGATGCCTGGATGCCTTGAGCAGCCTGTCCAAGGAAGACAATGAATGGTGACAGCACCTAGAGGACATCTGGAGTTACTTTCTCTCTTTTGGGGCAACCCTTTAGTAATCTGTTTGCTCTTCCCTCAGTAGAAAGTGTGCTTTTTCTGCACCCTGCTCTTTCAATTACATGGCTCTCTGGGGCACACCTTTTGCTTGTGTTGGACTCAAGGCTTGCGTTACCAATTCCCTGTGATGTTGCTCAATTTGCGGATGCAGCAGAAGGTGTGCAAGAATGAAGTATAATCATTATCATCATCCTAGAGATAACACAGAGAATTTGGTATGCTGAGTTCTTAGAATTCAGTGTTTGACGATTTTTCTCTTGTGAAAAAGGAGACCTGTTTCAGAAGGAGGATGGTTGAATACTCCATCTCAATACTTGAACACTTTGGCTCCAGGACTGAACGTTGAGTGGAGTCAACTAGAGATGTTACAGCCTTCCATCAGATGTTGCTGATGTTGTATGGCTGATAGGAAAACTGCTGGGATGGGAGTGTCTCTTGGTGTCCGAGAGATTTGGAGCCTTTCAAGACCCAACCAGGAGATGTTTTGTGGTTGCATTTTCTCTGTGACAGCAGGGTTTGGGGGTCTCTACACTTATGGAGTACCTGGCGGCAATCGTCACCTTCTTAATATATTGTAATATATCGTAAACAGCTTACCTTATTCAGGTCACTCTGTTGGCCATGTTTTTAAAAGCTTTTGGGCCTGGTTCACAAAGGTAAGCCTACACTTTTTGGACTGCCCTTTCTTTTTATGTGTGGAGACTCGCACTCGTGAAGATACTCATTTTTTAGTACCTTTCTGAATAGCAAACAATCATAAACATACACAAAAGTGTAAGCTTGCTTTTGTGAATCAGGCCTTTATTGCACATCTTTCTGCACATATTAGCATTAATCCTCATTGGGATTTAAACTTGATTCTGATCCCGCTTATGTTTTTAGGCTGCTGCACAACTATCCCATAAGCCGTCTCACTCTAAATACAGTATTTCAGGGTCAGCGAACTGCAGTCTGCCAGTCCACTTACAGCAGAATGTGTTTTACTTGGACAAACTGGATATGAGCACTTGCCCTCCCTGTCTGTCAGAGGTGTGATTTTGCCTTCAATATGGGTCATTCTGTCACATTTACATTCGCTAACCTCTATTGGAGCACTATACAGACCTGGGCATGCAACCAGATGGCTGCTTACCCCTCCACTGCATGCCCAGGGCTATAATTTCCTTCTTGGGGTTTACACTGCCATGGAAAACTTTGACAGTGGAGATGCTACTGTAAAACTGGAGTTAGATCTCCACAGAGTTGTGATTGACTTTGTAGCTAATCCCAGAGGCACTTTACATTTCTAGATTCCTTCCTCCTGGAGCACGTTTTTACATCCACCCAGGCTGGTAGCTGCTCTCTGCTGATGTAATCTTTGGCCACTACAATGGTCATTGTGTTGGTCACTCTCTACAGATTGTAAGTTTATAGTAGCTCAGGGGCAAGGTGGAAGTGCTGTTTTGAGGATAGCTTGGACGCAATTAGGGATAACTATCCACGTTTTAAGAAAAGGAACAGTGACTCCATGGGAGATCATGTATGGTTCACCACCCTGACAATAAATGGATGTGGAATTGTGCATCACAGGGCTGCAAAGTTTTATAAACTTGTCAGACGGACAAGATGCTTAAAAAATCTACTTGTCCTGTAAAAACATCTACTTGTCTCATTTATTACCAAAGAGTGAGGTGACAAATAATGGTAACATTATCATTATATCAGAGCGTTGATAAGGCCCGCTCATATAATGGCACAGTTTGGATTGTAGCAAAGCTCTGATTGTGCAGTCTAATTGCATAATTATTGCACTGGTTAAATGTCAGGGACTATTGCAGGGCCCTGATTATTTTATGTTCATGTCAACTGTTTGAATATATGCACCTTTTTGAGGGTGGGCAAGAAACCCCGAAATGGCTGCGAGAGCAGGAGAAGAGATATCTTCATGGGGAAAACATTTTCCCCAAGGGGGGAAATAACCAATAATTAGCAAATCCATTTATGCTCAATCTGTAGATTTTTGCATGAGCAGATATACTCGTACATTTGCTTATGCAAAAAAGGAATGCACAAAAGGTTGCTAAGACTATGGGGGTCATTCTGACCCCGGCGGTCTGAGACCGCCGGGGCCAGGGTCGGCGGGAGCACTGCCGACAGACCGGCGGTGCCCCGCAGGGCATTCTGACCGTGGCGGTTCGGCCGCGGTCAGATGCGGGAAACCAGTGGTCTCCCGCCGGTTTCCCGCTGCCCTGCAGAATCCTCCACTCCGCCGCCATGGGGATTCTGACACCCCCTACCGCCATCCTGTTCCTGGCGGGTCTCCCGCCAGGAACAGGATGGCGGTAGGGGGTGCCGCGGGGCCCCTGGGGGCCCCTGCAGTGCCCATGCCAATGGCATGGGCACTGCAGGGGCCCCCGTAAGAGGGCCCCACAAAGTATTTCAGTGTCTGCTATGCAGACACTGAAATACGAGACGGGTGCCACTGCACCCGTCGCACCTTCCCACTACGACGGCTCAATTCTGAGCCGGCGTCCTCGTGGGAAGGTTGATTTGCCCTGGGCTGGCGGGCGGCCTTTTGGCGGCCGCCCGCCAGCCCAGGGCAAATCCCAAAATACCCTCAGCGGTCTTTCGACCGCGGAGCGGTATTTTGGTGGGGGAACTTTGGCGGGCGGCCTCCGCCGCCCGCCGAAGTTAGAATCACCCCCTATGCCTGGAAAATGTGACTGTTGCAGGTTCCAGGTGTACCTATGGACAATTTACCTGCTTAGCTGAATATGAGGAGAGTGGCAGTGGTGGAGGGCAAGGTGAGAACTGAGATCATGGCTGCAGCGCACCACTGGATTTTGATTTGCATCCCTGTGCCAAGGGCTTTACCATGCTTAGCACGTGCTCTTCCATCCCCTTTCCCCTCTGCATTGCTTCTTTCAGTTGCCAAACTGGTGCTAGAGTCTAGGCTTGAATGCGGTTTGACATCCATTACATAGATGACAATAGGCAAGCACTTTACCTTCCTGACACCGAGTTGTTGGGTGATACACGAAAGGGCTAGCTGGGTTAACCCTAACCACCCTAGAAGCAGTCATCTCATGTTGGACTTGGCCCTTTCTGTGGGGTCATTCCCAAACGTTTTGCATTCACCCTCCTGTTTTCTGAAAGCACTTTTGTTGGCATTTAGAATTCCACACAATTTCCCACAGCTAAGCAGTGCTAAAGTGCTTGTGCTCTATCTTTTAAAAATGGTAAAATTGGTTTACACCCAATTGCTTTACTTAATTTACATGTGAGCCCTTAATAAGGTGGTACTACGTGTACCCATAGCTTGTAAATTTAAATGCTACTAGTGGGCCTGCAGCACTGACTGTGCTGGGATGTAATGTTATAGGGTATCCAAGTGGTGAAGCAGGTGTGAAGGTCATCTGCAGGGTCTTAGTTGCAGAGCAAGATCTTTAGATTCTTACAGAATTCCAGAAGCTAGGAGGAAGCCCTTAGGTGTAGAGGGAGGTTGTTCCATGTTTTGGGTGCGAGGTATGAGAGGGACGGCTCTCCTGTTGTGCTTCTGCGGATGCAAGTTTGCTGCCGTAGTCAAGGATACTGGTGATTAGGGCTTGAGTGACAGTACTTCTGGTGGCCTTGGGTATCCATCTGAATATTTTTTTTAAGGATGCATAGCATATGGAAGCAGGAGAAGCTAACTACATTCACCTGTGCTGCCATGTTGTGCCACCCACTTAAATAGCCCTTTGACCCCTTCGCTGCCAGGCCTTTTCAACCTCAGGTGCCAGGCCTTTTTTTGGCTATTTGGGGCAATTCGCACTTAGGCCCTCATAACTTTTTGTCCACATAAGCTACTCACGCCAAATGTGAATCTTTTTTTCCATTATCCTAGGGATTCTAGAGGTACCCAGAGTTTGTGGGTTCCCCTGAAGGAGACCAAGAAATTAGCCAAAATACAGCGAAAATTTAGTTTTCTAAAACAAAATGGGAAAAAAGGGCTGCAGAAAAAGGCATGTGGTTGTTTCCCTGAAAATGGCATCAACAAATGGTTTGCGGTGCTAAAATCAGCAGCTTCCCAGCTTTCAGGAATAGACAGACTGGAATCAGAAAATCACATTTTGCAGAACAATTTTGGCATTTTAATGGGACATACGCCATTTTTACTATTTTTGTGCTTTTAGCCTCCTTCCAGTTAGTGACAGAAATGGGTATGAAACCAATGCTGGATCCCAGAAAGCTAAACATTTCAGAAAAGTAGACAAAATTCTAAATTCAGCAAGGGGTCATTTGTGTAGATCCTACAAGGTTTTCCTACAGAAAATAACAGCTGAAATAAACAATTATTGAAATTGAGGTAAAAAAACAGCCATTTTTCTTCACGTTTTACTCTGTAACTTGTTACTGCGATGTTAGATTTTTTAAAGCAATATACCGTTAGTCTGCTGGACTTTTCTGGTTGTGGGTATATATAGGGCTTGTAGGTTCATCAAGAACCCTAGGTACCCAGAGCCAATAAATGAGCTGCACCTTGCAATGGGTTTTCCTTCTATACCGGGTATACAGCAATTCTTTTGGTGAAATATAAAGAGCGAATAATAGGTATCAAGAGAACCTTTGTATTTCCAGAATGGGCACAAGATAAGCTGTTGAGAAGCAGTGGTTATTTGCACATCTCTGAATTCTGGGGTCCCCATACTAGCATGTGAATTACAGGGCATTTCTCAAATAGTCGTCTTTTTTAACACTGTCTACATTTGGAAGGAAAAAACGTAGCAAAACACAAGGGCCAATAACACTTCTTCTGCTATCCTGTGTTCCTCCAAGTCTCCCGATAGAAATGGTGCCTCACTCGTGTGGGTAGGCCTAATGCCCACAATAGGAAACGCAACATGATGTATTTTTTGGAAAGTGCCTAGCTGTGGATTTTGGCCTCTAGCTCGGCCGGCACCTAGGACAACCTACCAAACCTGTGCATTTTGTTAAACTAGATACCTAGGGAAATCCAACAAGGGGTGACTTGTGGGGCTCTCACCAGGTTCTGTTACCCAGAATCCTTTGCAAACCTCCAAATTTGGCCAAAAAACTGTTTTTCCCTCACATTTCGGTGACAGGAAGTTCTGGAATCTGAGAGGAGCCACAAATGTCCTTCCACCCAGCGTTCCCCCAAGTCTCCTGATAAAAATGGTACCTCACTTGGGTGGGTAGGCCTAGTGCTCACAAAAGGAAATGCCCCAAAACACTATGTGGACGCATCAAAATGATCAAATACTAAACTACTTGTTTTTGCGGGGGTGGGGACCTGCATTTTTGATCAGGGGCTCAGCAGCCATATAGGGAAACCTACCAAACCCAAACATTTCTGAGAACTAGACACCTGAGGGAATCCAGGGAGGTGTGACTTGCATTGTTCCCCCAATGTTTTCTTACCCAGAATCCTCAGCAAACCTCAAATTTAGCTAACAAATCACATTTTCCCACATTTCTGTGTGGGATCACTGCACTGGGCCAAATTTCCTACCACCCAACGTTCCCCTCAGTCGCCTGGTAAAAATGATACTTCACTTGTGTAGGTGGGCCAAGTGCCTGTGACAGGGAAGAACCAAAAACATGTTGGGTGGTAGGAATTTTGTGGATTCCTGTAGTTTCCGGAAGGTTCCATCACAAAAATGTGGGAAAAATGTGTGATTTCCAGCGAAGTTGGAGGTTTGCAGGGCAGTGTGGGTAAGAAAATGGTGCGGGTGCATGTGAAGCACACCACCCTGGAATCACCCAGATGTTTAGTTTTCAGATGTGTCTAGGTCTTGTGGATTTTTATACATGGCAACATTCCAAAGTCCAAAAAGTGCATCCCTCACCATTCCAAGTGGGATGATTTCGAGAGTTAGGCAAGCTCTCATGGCTCAAATGTAAAACCAAAACCCAAAATATTCAAATGTCCTCTTTCTTGCCATGGGATAAGATGTTTTAATGTGCTGAGGGAGAGGTGAAAGACTGTTACCCCCTTCAGTTGGGGTGGGGGCATAACCAGGCCCATACTGGTTGGTAGCCACCACCCCACTATTTTTTGTTTATTTTTAACATTCCCTGGCATCTAGTAGACCTTCTGCCCCCTGGGTGTGAATCAGGGGTAATTGGCCCACCTGTCCACTGGTGGGCAGAACAATTTTGGTCCCATTTTTTTGGGGTGGGGGTATGGCCATACCCCCACCCTCTTATTTTGAAAAAAAAATCTTCCCTGGTCTCTGGTTGGCTTTCTGCATGGGCCTTCCAAAAATATGGCCAACAGTAATGTGCCCCTATGGGGAGTGACTCTTGCCCAAGGGCTAACCCCAAACAAAACACACACATACACACACCGTTCCCTGGTGCTTAAGTGGTTTCTGCCCCCCCGGGGGCAGATTGGCCTAAAAGAAGTAGGCCAATCTGCCCCCAAGGGGAGCAGAAATGGGCTAAAATAAATTTGCCCCCCAGGGCAATGATCCTTGCCCAAGGGGTCGCTCCCCTTGCGTGAAATTGACGCAAAAAAAATAAAAATCCCTGGTGTCTAGTGTAAGAATAGGCAATCTGCCCCCAAAGGGGGCAGAAATGGCCTAAAGACAATTTGCTCACCAGGGCAACAAACAAAAAAAAAAATCCCTGGTGCCTAGGGTTTTCTGTCCCCCATGGGGGCGGATCAGCCTCATTACAATAGGCCGATCTGCCCCCAGGAGGGTGGGGGGGCAGAAATGGCCTACAACAAATTTGCCTCCCCCAGGGGAGCGACCCTTTCCTAATGGGTCACTTCCCTCACATGAAACTGGCAAAAAAAAATCACTGTTGTCTAGTGGGGCAATTTGGCCTAATAAAAATACGCCGATCTGCCCCCAAGGGGTGCAGAAATGGCCTAAATACAATTTGCCCCCCAGGGGAGCGACCCTTGCCTAAGGGGTTGCTCCCCATTCATATCAAATAAAGTAAACAAAAAAATAAATATATCCCTGGTGTTCAGGGGTTTCTCTTCCCCTGGGGACAGATCGGCCTAATTATAATAGGCCGATCTGCCCCCTGGGGGGCAGAAAAGGTCTAAAAATATTTTGCCCCCCTAGGGAGCGGCCCTTGCCCAAGTGGCCTCTCCCCTTATGTATAAATATAAATAAATAAAAATCCCTGGTGTCTAGTGGTTTCTGCCCCCCTGGGGGGCAGATTGACCTATTAAAAATAGCTGATCTGCCCCCAATGGGGGCAGAAATGGCCTAAAAGTAATTTTGCCCCCAGGGGAGTGACCCTTCCCTAAGGCGTCGCTCCCTTCATATATAAAAAAATAAAAAGAAACAAAAAAAAAGAATTATCCCTGCTGTCTAGCGGTTTCTGACCCCCCCGGGGGTGGATCGGCCTAATTATAATAGGCCGATCTGCCCCCAAGGGGGGCAGAAATGGCCTAAAAATAAATTGCCCCCCTAGGGAGCGGCCCTTGCCCTTATTCAATATTAAAAAAAAAAATCCCTGGTTTCTAGTGGAATTTCTGCTGCTCGATCCCATCGCGATCTGGCAGCAGAAATGCAGAGAGAGATATTAAAGGAAAGGAAAGGCCTTTCCTTTGATGCCTCTCTCAGGCCCCCCCACATGATCAGAGGAGAAATGCTTTTGCATTTCCCCTCCGATCTGCGCTAGAAGCTGAGCTTCCAGCGCTGAGAGGTAGGCCTCTGATGAGGTCAGCGCGCGATTGCGTGCTAACATCATCAGATGCCATGTGGGGGTGGAAGGGGAAGCCATTCCCCTTCCAACCCTGCCTAGGGGAGGGGGGTGCGAGGACCCCAGGGGGAGCGCTAGTGCTTCCCCCGAGGGCCTCTACTTGGACGTAACAGTTACGTCCTGGGCACCCGAGCGGTGCTACCCAGGATGTAACCGTTACGTCTGAGGCACCCGAGGAGTTAAACATGTTTCAAGCATGCCATTGCAGCCTTTGTGTGCAGGTTTAAACTGCCATTTTGACCTTGCAAAATAAACATTTTGCCAGGCCAAAACCTTCCTTTTTCAATAAACATAAATCACATCCAGGGTAGGCCCTGAACAGCCCAGAGGTCAGGGTGCAGTGTATTTAAAAAGTTGGACATGTCCTGGCAGTGAAAAACGTTTAATTTTTTTCATTATTGCAAGGCCCACCTCTCCTACAGGATAACATGGGAGGTAATTTATTACATTTAACTTCCAATTGAGAGCAGGTAGATAAGTCTAGTGTGATGTCTAAAGATTTATAAGTAAAAACCCTCTTTAATGGTAAAGTCCGATTTTTAGTCACAATTCTGAAAATGGCACTTGTAGAAAGTTGGCATTTTTTGGTCTAACAGTTTAGGGCCTGCACCATGATCCTGGGTCACATGACTAGGTGTAGCTGGCAGTTGGTCTTTGTGTATTGTTCCCAGACAGTGATACAAAGGGAAGATAGGTGTTGGTAGAATGGGCCACTATGAATTAATGAGGGGGAGGACCTGCCACCTACCATGCTTGCACATAAAGAGTTTAATGCTAGTTTACTGTGACCCCAGACAAGCTGGGGCCAGGGCAGGGACTAAGGGGATGCTTGATACCTCAGGGGGTTGGGAACCCGTAGAAGGGTTCTCTACTTCAAAGTGAGCACCAGGTGTCAATATTAGACTTCAGACATCAACTGCAGTTTTGGACATGTGCACTCTGCTAGGAAGAAATAATGCTGTGCTGCTAAAAGGACTGCCACTCTGCTGGACTGCTGCCCTAAATGCTATTGTCCTGTTGTGCTGACCTCATGATCTGCTGCCCTCTTGCCTGTGTGAAAGGACTGGATCTGCATCTCTAAACCCAGGACCCCAGAGTGGTTCTATGGGCTAGGGCTCTGGCCTCCTAATCAGAAACCTGAGGGACATGAAAGGCTTCAAACCACCTTGAACCCAGAACCTGGAATCTACCATCTGTGTGGCCTTCCCTCTCAAATGGAGCCACCCTCGTCCTGGAGCCTTTGAAGTGGGCCTGAAAGTGCTCTGCCCGCCCATCTGTGGCCTCAGCAGCACTAAAGCTTCTCCTCTGCAGTGCAGCACTTATCCTGAAGAACCGGCTCAATGCACTGCCCTCCAAACTGATGCATTGACTCTGCTGTGCAGACTTCCCTGATGCAAAGACTTTGCTTCACCATCGTAGTCCATCAGCACGGCCAATGCGTGACATCTCCATGCAAGCATATTGTCTCGGACAGCACAGCCCAGTGGAACCTCAGCTGTGTGATGCATTTCCTTCAAGGACAAGGCACCACACTTTGCAGCTGCCCTGAACTGCAGCTGCGCAACCCATCTCCTCACCCAGTCCTTGCATTGCCTCTGTGCGAGACGCATCCTCCCCATGGGACTCCGTATCCCTTTGCAAGGTGCTGTGCTCTCTGGACCTAAGTGGGTCTCTGTAACCGGCTTGCCCTCCATCATGGCTGGCATAAACTTGTGACTTTGTCCTGGTGCAGCACAATGAGATAACCACAGTTGGTGCTCTGTGCTTTTTGGAGCTATTTTCTCTGAAATCTTTAAACTTGTTTACACATTGCCTTTCAGTTAAGCTTGACTGATCTGTGCCAGGCTACCAGAGGGTTGAGCACAGGTTAATTTGGGGTTGCTTGTGACTCCACACTGATAATGATTATGGTTGCACCTCATTCAACCAGTAGAGTTTCACCGCCCTCAACCAGTACCCCTGTGTAGGAAAGTTCCCTTGTTGGCATGGTTACCCCCACACACTTTTTGCCTGATATTAATGCCAACTGAGAGTGTGCTGGGATCCTGCTAACCAGGGCCCCACACCAGTGTTCTTTCGCAAAAACTGTACTATTCTTTCCCCCAATTGGCAAACCCCTAGCACACAGTTAAGTCTCTTGTAGAAAGTACCCATGGTACGAAGCCCCCCAGGTCTGCTCTCCGAAGACGTGGGTACTTACCTGCAAGCAGGCCTGATTCCGAGTGCCCCCTGTCTCCATAGGAGCCGATGTTAAATCGACCTCAACTTTGACCTCTGCACCTGGCTGGCCCTCGGCTGCTGGTGGTGGGTGTTTGGGTTTAACTTGAACCCCAACCTGTGGACATCCTACCCCCCAAACCAAAAACTGGAACTGTAAGTCTTGTACTTACCTCAAAACCATACTAACTTTTCTTCCCCCTTTGAACTGTTTCCGAAAATTGCACTGTGACAACTTTTAACACAGATTATTGCTATTTATTCAAAAAACGTACAACTTGCCAATTTGAAACAAAGTGGTATTGATACATATGTTGGATACTTACTTGCAAATGTACTTACCTGCAACTTGACTCTTGTGATTCTAGAAATAAAGTAACAAATATATATTTTTGCTATACAAAAACCATTGGCCTGGAGTTAGTCATTGAGTGTGTGCTTCATTTATTGCCTGTGTGTGTACAACAAATGCTTTGCACTACCCTCTGATAAGCCTAACTGCTCTACCACACTACCACAAAGGAGAGCATTAGTATTATCTGCTTTAGCCTCTGTTAAGCCTTTGGGGAACCCTTGGACTTCGTGCCCACTATATCTCATTTTGATATAGTGTATAAAGAACCAGCTTCGTACATTGGTGGATCAGCGGTGGGGTCTATGACTTTGCATTTGCTGGACTACTCAGCCAATACCTAATCACATAACTCATTTTCAAAATTGGCCACTGTGAAAACTGATTTTTGAATTTGGCAAATTTTTCAAATTTTTTAAAAGTCCTGCTAGGGACTTGGTTAAGTCTCCTTTAGTATTCCTTTTTAGATTTAAAAGTTATTAGAAGTTAGGGGTTAGTAACTAGAAGTAGTTTTTAGTTCCTAAAAGTAATCTCCAACTTTAGTAACATAATGAGAAGCTCTGAGGAAATGGTTTTGGAACTAAACCTCACACCTTACCTCCATCTAGGGATGGGAGAATTAAGGTCACTCTGCAAGCTGAAAAATATTAAAACAGGGTCCAACCCTACCAAGGTCAAGCTCCAGAAGCCCTGGCAGAGTATACAAGGGACCACCCTGCTGAGGAGGAAGACCTCCCCTCAGATAGGGGAGAAGTTAGAGATGAGGAGGATGAACTCCCCCCTCCTCACCCAACTAGGGAGAGCAGGGCCCCGAGGCCCCTATCTTCAAGGATAGTGCTCACAGGATCTGGATTTTCCACAGGGGATTCCAGTTCCTCTGGGAACATTGAGGGCAGCCTCAATGAAGAGGACCTCCTTTTAGCAAAGATGGTCAAAAGAGTAGCTTTGGAGCAACAGCCCCTAGCTATAGAAAGAGAGAGAGCAGAAATGGGCTTAGCACTCATTAACGGTGGCAGCAATATAAATAGGGTCAGAGATCATTCTGACGTCCTAACAATCCCGAAAGGGATTGTCTCTAAATATGAAGGAGGTGATCATATCATCAAATGGTTCACAACTTTTGAGAGAGTTTGTGCAACCAGAAAACTAAACAGATCTCATTGAAGAGCTCCCCTTTGGGAACTATTTATTGGTAAGTGTAGGGATAGACTCCTCACACTCACTGGTGCAGATGCTGAATCCTATGACCACATGAAGGCTACCCTGATTGAGGGCTTTGGATTCACCACCGAGGAGTATAGAATTAAGTTAAGGGGAGCTCACAAAACCTCGAGCCAGCCCTGGATTGATTTTGTAGACACTAGATGATTGGATAACTGGCAGAGGAGTGCATGACTATGATGGGGTTTATAATTTGTTTATGAAATAACATATTTTAAGTAACTGTTTCAATGACAAGTTGCATCAATATCTGGTATACCTAGGTCCAATTTCTCCCCAAGAATTGGGAAAGAAGGCAGACCATTGGGTCAAGACAAGGGTGACTAAGACTTCCACAAGGGGTGACCATAAGAAAGGGGTCACAAAGCCTCCTCAAGGGAATGGTGGTGAGACACCTAAGGACAAAAGCAAAGGGTCTTCACAAGGGCCCCAAAAACCTGCACAGGAGGGTGGACCCAAGCCTCTTGACAGCCCTCTAATAGGTATAAGGGTAAAATGTTTGATCCCAAGAAGGTCTGGTGTCACAACTGTAAACAGCATGGACACCAAACTGGAGACTTGGCCTGTCCCAAAAAGAATCCTTCTAGCACTGCTCCAGTTAGTGCTGGTATGGCCAATCTCCAGGTGAGATCAACAGTGTACCCAGAGCGAATCAGCGTTCACACTGAAGCTACTTTAGTCTCTGAGGGCAGGGTAGATGTAGCCACACTTGCTGTCTGGCCCCATAACATGCACAAATACAGGCAGCACCTTTTAATAAATGGGACAAAAGTAGAAGCCCGGAGGGATACAGGTGCCAGTCTCACCATGGTGACAGAGAAACTGGTTTCCCAAGGACAGTATTTGGTTGGACACACTTATCCAGTCACCAAAGCTCACAATGTAACTAAGGTAGATCCCATGGCTATGCTGTCCTCAGAATACGGTGGCGTTACTGGCCTGAAACAGGTAGTGGTCTCTTCTGCAATCCCAGTGGAATGCTTGCTAGGGAATGATCTGCATGCAACCATGCTGGGAACCCCTGAACTGGTGTGTGGAAAACAAAAGCACAGAGCAGAGCACAGGGTGAAAAAGAAATGTTGGAGCCTGGAATAAGGGCCCAACCATCCAAGAGAAAAGGCAAGAAGACTAGGGGAATCAGCTTCTGAGCAGCAAAAAACATGAACTCTCTTCTCAGGAAGATGTCTTATCCTCTAAGGGAACTGAGTCCATAGAGCTGGATCCTTACCAGGTAGAGCTCTTAGGTTCAGGGGAACCCTCAAGGGAACAGCAGTGCCAGGGACATAAGACGTGTCCCACTCTTGAAGGCCTGAGGCAGCGAGTAGCTGCACAGGAAAAGGGAGCTGTCAGTGGCTCCCACAGGGTATATTGGGAAGATGGGCTCCTTTACTCTGAGGCCAGAGACCCCAGACCTGGTGCAACCAGGAGAGTGGTGGTGCCTCAGCAGTTTAGGGAGTTTATCCTAACTTTGGCCCATGTCATCCCCCTAGTTGGGCGTCTGGGACAAACAAAAACATGGAGTAGGCTTGTCAGCCACTTCTATAGGCCCAATATGTCCCAGAAGCTGAAGGAGTCTTGTAACTCCTGTGTCACCTGCCAAGACAGTGGCACTGCAGGTAGCCACCCAAAGACCCCCCTCATTCCACTTCCTGTGGTGGGGGTTCCCTTTAAAGGGGTTGGTGTGGATATTGTGGGTCTACCTGAGCCATCCACAGCCTCAGGGAATCAGTACATACTGGTAGTAGTGGATCATGCTACCAGATACCCTGAAGCAATTCCCTTTAGGTCTGCTACAGCTCCTGCAGTAGCCAAGGCCCTGATTGGTATTTTTACCAGTGTGGGGTTTCCTAAGGAGGTGGTTTCTGACAGAGGTTTAAACTTCATGTCAGCTTACCTGAAGCACATGTGGAATGCCTTATACGTTCACCATAACATCCACAAACCAATGGACTTGTTGAGAGATTCAACAAGACATTGAAGGGCATGACCATGGGGCTCCCTAAAAAATTCAAAAGGAGATTCGCTTACAGAGATGTGCCTCAGAAGAGAGTAGGGTTTCCCTCTTTGAACTTCTGTTTGGCCACCCTGTAAGGGGACCACTTGCACTTGTTAAAGAAGGCTGGGAGAGACCTCTATATTAGCCTAAACAAGATGTAGTGGACTATGTGCTTGGCCTCCGCTCAAGGAGTACACGGAAAAGGCATCCAAAAAATTGAGGCCAGCCAACAGCTCCAAAAGCAGTGGTATGACCAAAAGGCTGCACTCATAGAATTCAAACTAGGGCAGGAGGTATGGGCTCTGGAGCCTGTGGCTCCCAGGGCACTTAAGGACAGATGGATTGGCCCTTACCTTATCCTGGAGAAAAAAAGTGAGGTCACCTGCTTGGTAGACGTGGACACCAGCAGAACACCCAAAAGAATGATCCACGTAACCTGCCTAAAGCTGTATTATGACAGGGCAGATATAACCATGCTGATGGTTACTGATGAGGAGGAAGAAGCAGACAGTGAACCTGACCTCCTCTCAAATGACCCTAAGGATGGGTCAGTTGATGGAGTTGTCTATTCAGACTCCCTCACTGCCCAAAAGCCAGCTGACTTCAGGCAAGTCCTAAAGCAGTATGCTGGGCTCTTCTCTTTGAACCCTGGGCAGACTCACCTGTGTACCCATGATGTGAACACAGGAGACAGTTTACTTGTCAAAACCAAAATATACAGTCTGACCAAGCCAAAGAGAGCATCAAAGTGAAAGGCCACAAGCTGGATTTAGTGATTATTTAGCCATCTGACAGTCCCTGGGCTAGCCCAGTGGTCTTAGTCCCCAAATTTAATTCCAAAGATGGTAAGAGAGAAATTAAGTTCTGTGTGGACTATAGGGGTCTCAACTCTGTCACCAAGACAGATGCTCACCCCATACCAAGAGCAGATTAATTGATTGACAAATTATGTGCAGCCAAATTCCTTAGTAGCTTTGACTTAACTGCAGGGTACTGGCAAATTAGGATGGCACCTGGAGCCAGAGAAAAGACAACATTCTGTACACCTGATGGGCATTATCAGTTTGCTGTTATGCCCTTTGGCTTAACTCCTTCGCTGCCAGGCCTTTTCCCCTTCCTGTGCCAGGCCTTTTTTTTGCCTATTTGGAATACTTCTCGCTAAGGCCCTCATAACTTTTTGTCCACATAAGCTACCCACGCCAAATTTGCGTCCTTTGTTTCCAACATCCTAGGGATTCTACAGGTACCCAGACTTTATGGGTTCCCCTGAAGGAGGCCAAAAAATTAGCCAAAATACTGTGAAAAGTTTTTTATTTTATTTTTAAATGGGAAGAAGGCTCTGCAGAAGGCTTGTGTTTTTTCCCCTAAAAATTGCATCAAAAAAGGGTTTGCGGTGCTAAAATCCCCAGCTTCCCAGCTTTCAGGAACAGGTAGACTTGAATCAGAAAACCCAATTTTTCAACACAATTTTGGCATTTTACTGGGACATACCCCATGTTTACGATTTTTTGTGCTTTCAGCCTCCTTCCAGTCAGTGACAGAAATGGGTGTGAAACCAATGCTGGATCCCAGAAACCTAAACATTTCTGAAAAGTAGACCAAATTCTGAATTCAGCAAGGGGTAATTTGTGTAGATCCTACAAGGGTTTCCTACAGAAAATAACAACTGAAAATAAATATTGAAATTGAGGTGAAAAAAACAGCAATTGTTCTCTACGTTTTACTCTGTAGCTTTTACCTGCAATGTCAGATTTTTGAAAGCAATATACTGTTACGTCTGCTGGACTCTTCTGGTTGTGGGGATATATAGGGCTTGTAGGTTCATCAAGAACCCTAGGTACTCAGAGCCAATAAATGCTCTGCACCCTGCAGTGGGTTTTCATTCTAAACCGGGTATACAGCAATTAATTTGCTGAAATATAAAGAGTGAAAAATAGCTATCAAGAAAACCTTTGTATTTCCAAAATGGGCACAAGATAAGGTGTTGAGGAGCAGTGGTTATTTGCACATCTCTGAATTCCGAGGTGCCCATACTAGCATGTGAATTACAGGGCATTTATCAAATAGATGTCTTTTTTACACACTCTCTTATATTTGGAAGGACAAAATGTAGAGAAAGACAAGGGCCAATAACACTTGTATTGCTATTCTATGTTCCCCCAAGTATCCCAATAAAAATGATACCTCACTTGTGTGGGTAGGCCTAGCGCCCGCGACAGGAAATGTCCCAAAACACAACGTGGACACTTTTTGACAGAAAACAGAGGTGTTTTTTACAAAGTGCCTACCTGTAGATTTTGGCCTCTAGCTGAGCTGGCACCTAGGGAACCTACCAAACCTGTGCTTTTTTGAAAACTAGAGACCTAGGGAATCCAAGATGGGGTGACTTGTGGGGCTCTGACCAGGTTCTGTTACCCAGAATCCTTTGTAAACCTCAAAATTTGGCTAAAAAACACTTTTTCCTCTCATTTCGGTGACAGAAAGTTCTGGAATCAGAGAGGAGCCACAAATTTCCTTCCACCCAGCGTTCCCCCAAGTCTCCCGATAAAAATGGTACCTCACTTGTGTGGGTAGGCCTAGCGCCCACGAAAGGAAATGGCTCAAAACACAACGTGGACACATCAAAATTATCAAATACAAAACAACCTGTTTTTGCAGGGCGGCGCCTGCGTTTTTGGTCTTGGCCTCAGCAGCCTTCTAGGGAAACCTACCAAACTCTGACATTTCTGAAAACTAGACACCTGAGGGAGTCCAGTGAGGTGTGCCTTGCGTGGATCCCCCAATGTTTTCTTCCCCAGAATCCTCACCAAACCTCAAATTTAGCTAACAAATCAAATTTTTCCCACATTTCTGTGTGGGATCACCGGACTGGGACACATTTCATACCACCCAATGTTCCCCCCAGTCTCCCGGTAAAAATGATACCTCATTTGTGTAGGTGGGCCAAGTGCTTGTGAAAGGGAAGAGCCAAAAACATGTCGATATTGAGGGGGAACAAAGGGGGTCCAAAAGGGCAGTTTGCAAAAAAACATTTTTAGGCTGACAAGTGCAGCAGAATTTTTATCGATATAGATGAGACAATGCTGGGTGTTAGGAATTTTGTGGATTTCTGCAGATTCTGGAAGGTTCCATCACAAAAACGTGGGAAAAATGTAAGATTTCCAGCAAAGTTGGAGGTTTGCAGGGGATTGTGGGTACAAAAATGGTGCGGGGTGCATGTGAAACACACCAGTCTGGAATCACCCAGATGTTTAGTTTTCAGATGTGTCTAGGTCTTGTGGATTTTTCTACATGGCAGCGTCCCAAAGTCCATAAAGTGCAGCCCTCACCATTCCAAGTGGGACGATTTTGAGAGTAAGCCAAGTTCTCATGGCCCAAATGTAAAACTAAAACCCAAAATAATCAACTGCCTTCTTGCTTGCTGTGGGATAAGATGTTTTAGAGTGCGGGAAAGAGCTGAAAGACTGTTACCCCCTTCAGTTGAGGTGGGGGCGTAACCAGGCCCATACTGGTTGGTAGCCACCACCCCAATAATTTTTGTTTTTTTAAAATTCTCTGGCATCTAGTAGACTTTCTGCCCCCCGGGGTGTGGATCAGGGGTAATTGCCCCATCTGCCCACTAATGGGCAGAACAACTTTGGACCCATTTATTTGGGGTGTTGCTCCCCATCTCTAAAAAAACAAACAAACAAAAAATAAAACACCAATTTTTTTTTTTTGCCCTGGTGCCTAGAGGTTTCTGCCCCCCCTGGGGGCAGATTGGCCTAATAACAATAGGCCGATCTGCCCCCAGGGGGGGCAGAAATGGCCTAAAAAAAAAATTTGCCCCCCACACCCCGGAGCGACCCTTGACTACTGGCAACCTCACAAGAAGAAAAAAGAAAGAAGAAGGACCGCTTAGCTGCCCCCCAGCAGAGAAGACTGAAGACGCAAACTGACTTGGCCCCAGCCCTACTGGCCTGTCTCCAGCTTCTAAAGCCCTGCTAAAAGAAGGAGATGCATGCTGCAGGACCAGTGACCTCTGAAAATCCTCAAGAGGCCTGCCTGCACCCCAGAAGACCAATAACTCCTGTGGACAGCGGCCCTGTACATGAAGAAACTCCATCTAAGGACTCCAGAGCCTCCCTGAATCCACAAGTCCTGTGCATTCTGCACCCGACTCCCACGGCCCGTGTCCAGGTGGCCCAACTGACTAGAGCTGGTCCCCAGCCGATTCTGAGCAAGTGCCCACCCTGGGGTGACCACTCCTGTCCAACACAATGACACCTGCAGCCTAAATCCAGAGGACTCCCTGACCATGACAGAACTAGACTAAAAATCTCAATGCCAAAAGGTACCCTTGCACCCGCAGCCCCCATAGCCTTAGGGAATCTGACCATTGGTGCAGCAACATCCAGAGGGTGTCCCCTTCCCTCCTTGTCCAGCCTTTAGTTTCCCAGAACCAATCCCCTGGACTTCACCTGCAGCTTCTTTGTGACTCCTGGGTTCCCCCTATCGGAAAGCATTGAGAGCTCAACGCTGTGTTTGTACCCTGCACCTGGCCGTCCTTGTGCCATTGAGGGTGTGTGTTTGGTGCAGACCTGTGCCCTCCCCGGTGCTTCTCTAAATCCCCCAGGTCTGCCCTCAGAAGATGCAGTACTTACCTGCAAGCAGGCCTGATTCAGAGTGCCCACAGTCTCCAGATGAGCCGATGTTAAATCGACCTCAACTTTGATCTCTACACCTGGCCAGCCCTGTGCTGCTGGTGGTGGGTGTTTGGGGTTAACTTGAACCCTAACCTGTGGGCATCTTAACCCCCGGAGACTGGAATTGTAATTCTTGTACTTACCTCAAAACCGCACTAACTTTTCTTCCCCCCCTTGTACTGTTTCTGAAAATAGCAGTGTCAACTTTTAAAACAGATTATTGCTATTTATTCAAAAAACGTATAACTTGCCAATTTGAAACAAAGTGTTATTGATACATATGTTAGATACTTACTTGCAAATGTACTTACCTCCAACTTGAATTTTGTATTTCTAAATACTAGTGCTTCTTTTTCTCATAAATAGGTAAACCTGAGCAAACAGGGGATACACACACAAGGGAGAAATGAGGAAAACCAAAAACCATGACAAAGGGAGAGGGTAGAAGCTGCAAGGGTAAGATAAAGGAGCAGGAACTATTGGGTGGTGCACTAAAAAGGCAAGAGGTGGAATCAAGACTAACTAGTCCTGCTACTAGGTACCCCCCACCTTCACTAGCACCAACTGTGGGTACCTCAACAAAACGTTGGGTCTGGTACTTACACGTTTACAAATTAAGCACTGCTCCAGCTCATGTGAGTGCTTAGTGATTACTAGCAAAACATTGTTTTGTCCTACCCTGCATTGGTAATGAATTGCACATGTGTGCTACCAGCCTGCACTGATCCTAATATCTGTGTTCAGAAATTCAACACTGTTAACAATTCACCCCAAACAAGAGCACCCTGACTGCTCACCACCTCCTGCCCAGGCTCAGGGAAAAAGCACAGATGGAAGTTGATCTATCCCTCCAGCCCCATCAGCAGTGAGGGGATCTATGACAGGTAAGTACAAATGGATACGTAAGTAAGCAAATTAAGTTTACATTTTTTTCTCTTTTTATTTGTTTTTTTCCAATAAATGTCTCTCCTTTTATTTTTTTATTTTCTATTTCTACTTGTCTGTATGTCTGTAGGCTGTATTCTTCCTTTCGTTCTTCCCTGTTCCTTATTTTCTTTTTTTCTGTTTCAGGTTGGCATCTCAGGAATCCAGAAGATCGTCCACCGTGAGAGGGAGCAAAAATAAGAAGCCAGTTTTAAAAGGTACGTTTGTCTTTATGGTAGGTATTGCTCTTTACTCTCTGTCTATTCTTCTTTCTCTCTTTCTGTCTTCTTTCTTGTGCTTTTCTGTGCCCCTTTTCTTCCATGATTTTATTCAGTTTCTTGGTGAATCTCTACTATTTTCTTTGTATGAAGCCCTATCACTCTAGTTTTCTGACTTCTTTCATGCTTTCTTTTATAGTATCCTGTCTCTCTCTTCAGCTAGTACCCCACTTTTTCACTTCACCCAATGCCTTTTCCCATTTTGTCTTTTCAGTGTTTTAATAGGTCTATTAAAAAAAGTAAAAATAGAGACCACACAGATAGTGCTACCCACTTTTGTGACTTTTTGTTGCCTTTCCCTTCCCTCCCCCAGCTCATGGCATGAACCTAGTGGGGCCATACTCCTCCTGGAAAGTGGCCGGCTCCTTTGTGGGGTCTTCCTCTCAGTCCTCTGAATGCGAACGTTGGTGTCTGCTCTCCGTCTCTGATTTCCTTCTTTTCCTCCGTTGTCATCTCGCCTCCCCCGTCTTCGTTCCCCTTTGTCATTTTCTCCGACCTCCTCCACGCCGCTTCCTCCGACCTCCTCCTCGCCGTTTTCTCCGACCTCTTCCTCGCCGTTTCATCCGACCTTCTCCTTGCCGTATTCTCCGACCTCCTTCTCGTCTCCCCGCCGGCGTCCTTTTCCTACCTCTTGGCGTCTTCCATGTTGTTGAGGCCCCGCCCCCTGCGCCACTGAGCCGGAGTGACTTAGATGTTTGACCTCTACTCTGGTACCCTGAGCAGTGCCCCCGGGGTATATCCGGTCTGGCGCTGATCCTTGCACACCGTTACATTCACTCCCCCTTGCGAGTGGCTGTTGGAGCCATACGTTGATGGAATAACGAGACAGAAAGTCAGCACTGGAGGGTAGGGATCCTAGTGGATGTTTCACCTGAAATAGAAAAGGTTGTAACGATAAGAACCATCTGAGTACTCGAGAATTAGTGTCCTTATGTTTAGGTAGCTAAGTCAGTGGGGCGTGGTCCATATGGAGGGTAAAAGACCTCCCTAAGAGGTAATATCAAAGTGATTTGATCGCCTATTTTATCGCAAGACATTCTTTCTTCAATGTGGGACAATGTTTTTCTCTAGGTAGAAGCTTTCTACTGATGTATACAATTAGATGGTATTGGCCATCTTCCCCATCCTGGGATAGCACTGCTCCTAACCCCTGGTTGGAAGCATTGGTTTGTAATTGAAACGGTTTGTGAAAATCTGGGCAATGTAAGATCGGCTCAGTGGTTAGTAAGGATTTGAGATGGAAGAACCATTGCTTTTCTAGTTCAGTCAAATGGGATATTTGATGTGGCCGTCTCTTCTCCAGCCGTAACAGGAGCGGCTATGTCAGAAAAGTGTGGAATGAGTCGTCTATAATAATCAACCATACCCAGGAAGGCCCTTTTATCTTTCTTGTTCTTTGGGGCTGGTATTTGTGTGATGGCTTCTACTTTCTCTATCTGTGGTTTGATTGTTCCATTTTCTATTACATAACCCAAATAGTTGATTCTATTCTGAGCTATTTTGCATTTTTCCAGGTTAGCAGTCAATCCGGCCTGTTGGAGGGCTTTTAGTATGTCTGACAAGTGATTTAAGGGTTCCTACCAGGTTTTACTGTATATTACAATATCATCTAGATACGCTGTTGCATAGTCTCGATAAGGCCGCAACACAATATTGATTAATCTCTGAAAGGTTGCTGGAGCCCCATGCAACCCAAAAGGTAATACTGTGAACTGAGATAACCAGAGGGGGTTGCAAAGGCTGTTTTTTCCTTATCTGATGCTTCTAGGGGAAACTGCCAATAGCCTTTAGTTAAATCAAATGTAGAAAGGTATTTTTGCATGTCTTAATCTTTCTATAAGATCATCCATGCGTGGCATGGGATAGGTGTCGAAGTGTGATAGGGAATTAAGTTGTCTATGCAAAACCGAATAGAACCATCTGGTTTGAGAACTAATACTATAGGAGAACACCCCTGGCTGGAAGACGGTTCAATAACACCTGCTTTTATCATTTCCATGACTTCTTTTTCTACCACTTGCTTTCTAGCTTCTGGTATGCAATAGGGTCTTTGTCAGGAGACCCTTCCAGCTATGGTATGTATGCAGTGCTTTATGAGGTGGGTTCTACCAGGTTTGGTTGAAAATACCCTATTGTGGTTATGGACTATTTTGTGTAGTTGATGGCGTTGGGATGGTGTGAGGTCAGTACCAAAACTGGCTTGATTTCTTTTTCGGATTCAAGAGGGGTAGGGAATACTGGTATCTCTGACTCTGGACAGGTAGTAATATACAGATCTACATTATGGGCTTCTTTATCATACCATGTCTTCAACAAGTTAATGTGATAAATGTGACTTTTATCTGATCCTACGGGTATTTCGATCCTATATGTTACTGAGGTTACTTTTTTAAGGACGGTATACGTTCCCTGCCAACGAGCCAACAATTTATTTTCAGCCGTAGGTAGAAGTATTAGTACTTTTTGTCCTATAGTTAGATCCCGGGCCTTACTTCTAGTGTCATACTGAGCCTTCTGTCTCGTCTGGGTCTCTTTTAGTTGGGTGTGTATGTCCTCCCAAACTGTATGCAAGCTTTCTTTTAACTCACGAGTATAGGTGAGAATATCTTTTACCTCCTCCTCTGTTTCCTCCCACTGCTCAGCTATCATCTCTAATATCGCCCGAGGTTGTCTGCCGAACAGAAGTTCAAACGGACTGTGACCAGTGGAAGACTGCACATGTGTACATAGATGATGGTACCAATGGGCCCACCAGGTCCATACCCACCCGCGTGAAAGGGGTCTCTATAACAGGTAATGGAAGGAGGGGAACCTTGGGATCCAGTGAGGGATTAATGAATTGACATTTGGGACATTGTTGGCAATGTTTTCTTATATCACCATATACTCCCGGACAATAAAACATCTTTGTTATGTACTCTTCAGTCTTCTCTCTGCCTAGATGTCCTTCCCCGTGTCCCCATGGGCTAAGTGAAGTGCCTGGTCTTGGTAGTTCTTTGGAACTAGCAATTGGGGTTTCCCGTTCCCTTGTGGAGTGATAACTTGATACAGAAAATAATTTTTAATGTGGAAATAAGGACCTACCGTGGGATCATTTTTGGTGAGAGCAGCATGGCAGGCTTGTTTGAGAGTAGGATAATGTCGTTGAGACTGTCAAAATTGTCCTGTGACCGAAAATATCGGCTTCCTGGAATTAGGTTTAGGTCCATTATTATCATTGTCCTCCCTGTAATAGGCTTTCTTTTGCTTTCATTTTTGTGTCTTAGTCTTTCCCTTCGTATAGTTTTTTTCTATTTCTGTTGAAAAAGGGGCTTCAGCCCACCAGGACTATGTCTGATTAGTATGTTTTAGGCTATCCAAGAGTTCAGGAAATGCTATATAATCAGTTCCTTAATGAGTTCTTCCATCAGGTCTGGGATGGCTCTTACAACAACATGTTCTTCTTTTTCCCGCCATTTCACCTGTATGATAGCGACTGGATATGTTTTACTATCCCCGTGTACACAAGTGATAAGTACCTGTTCTCCCTATACCCACTGTTCTGGGCGTACGTGTTTGTGATTGATGACACTTTGACTGCAACCGGAGTCTACTAGAGGTTTCCTTATTTCTTGATTCACAAGAAGGGACGTAGAATAGCGAGTAGTGGTATTACCTAACCACAATACTCTTCCTCTGGCCATCCCTATCTCCATTGGTTCCCCTGATTCCATTTTTGAGGACAATATTGTGCAATATGGCCCCATTCTGCACAGTTATAACATTGTGGGTTTGTCATGGGTTCTTTTAAGGGAGCTCGAAAAGGGTAGGGTTTTTCCAGATTTGACCCGGTTAACGGCTTTAGAGGGAAAGACTGGGCAGAGGGTTTAGGTAGCGGAGAGTTTGTTCTGGTACTCATGCCCTGAAAGTCTGGAGCCCTATGATAAGCGCAAGCTAGTTCAACCGCAGAGGAGTTGTCCAAGCCAGGATGTTGTCGGATCCAATTCCTCGTGGATGTAGGTAGAGCTTCTAGGTATTGTTGTAATACTATGGCTTGAAACATTTCTTCTTTGCTAGTGTCTGTAGGGGATAACCATTTGCTAGCTTCATGGTGAACCCTATAATAAAGAGTACGTGGATTCTCTGAACTTATCCATTTAGTATGTCGAAACCGTATTCAATAACTTTCTTGGTCTAACCCCACACGTTCCAGGATGACCTTTTTGATATCTATATAGGGGGTTATGCCACCCGGGTTCACTGCTTGAAAGGCAGCCTGTAGTGGCCCTGTCAGTAAAGAAGCAATATATTGACCCCATCGCTCTGGGGGCCAGTTAGCTGAACTTGCTACTCTTTCAAAGTTTGTGAAAAATGCATCGGGTCATCATTTTACTGATACTTCTGTAATACGGTGCTAGGGACGTTCGGATGTACTCTGGTTGTAGCTATTGTCTCTGTGAGCTTCCCTATTGCGGTTTAGTGTACTAGATGATTATTGGCAATAATCGTAGCTTGGCTTTTCAAAGCAGTTTGTAAAGCATCACGATGTTACTTAGCCTCTTTAATCTGTTCCTCACACACAAGTTGTAAATGTCTTTGGCCTTCCGCTAATTGTGCTATCATGTCTGCCAAGCTCGGCTTCTCTTCCATGTTACTTATCCTGTCTGTAGGAAGGTTAAAATTCCACTTCTGACACCACTTGTGACAGGTAAGTACAAATGGATATGTAAGTATGCAAATTAAGTTTACATTTGTTTCTCTTTTTATTTGTCTTTTCCAATAAATGTCTCTCCTTTTATTTATTTTTCTCTATTTCTACTTGTCTGTATGTCTGTAGCCTGTGTTCTTCCTTTCGTTCTTCCCGGTTCCTTATTTTGTATTTTTTTCTGTTTCAGGTTGGCGTCTCAGGAATCCAGAAGATCGTCCACCATGAGAGGGAGAAAAAATAAGGAGCCCGTTTTGATAGGTACATTTGTCTTTTTGAAAGGTATTGCTCTTTCCTCTCTTTCTAGTCTTTCTCTCTTTCTGTCTTCTTTCTTGTGCTTTTCTGTGCTCCTTTTCTTCCGTAAATTATTTTAGTTTCTTGGTGAATCTCTACTATTTGTTTTGTATGAAGCCTTCCCCCGTCTTCGTTCCCCTCGTTGTTTTCTCCGACCACCTCCTCGCCATTTCCTCTGACCTCCTCCTCGCCGTTTTCTCCGACCTCTACCTCGCTGTTTCCTCCGACCTCCTCCTCGCCGTTTTCTCCAACCTCCTCCTACTCTCCCGGCTGGTGTCCTTTTCCTGCCTCTCGGCATCTTCCTTGTTGTTGAGGCCCTGCCCCCTGTGCCCCGGAGCTGGCGTGACATAGAGGTTTGACTTCTACTCTGTCACCCTGAGCAGTGCCCCCGGGGTATATCCGGTCCGGGGCTGATCCTTTCACCCCGTTACAGGACCATACTCAAAATACTGGGGACACAGCACGTGTGCTCCCTAGTCACGAATCTGAGCTCGTCAAGGCATTTAAATGAATGAGAGAACAAGAGGGTTTATTCAGTCTGTCACATATCCTTTGTTAGAAATGGGGTCTTTGGTTGGCAGTCAGGTTACCCCCTGTCCAAGCAAGGACCCTCACTCTAGTCAGGGTAAGTCACACACAATCCAAATTATCCTGTGCCCACCCTCTGGTAGATTGCCACTGAGCAGTCAGGCTTAACTTAGAAGGCAATGTGTAAAGTATTTGAGCAATAAATCATGCAATAACACAGTAGAACACCACAAAGATACACCACACAGGCCCTCATTATGAACATGACGGTCCATTCCGCTCCGGCGGTGGTGGCGGTAGAAACCGCCAACAGAGGAGCGGGCCGGACTGCCAAATAATGAAGCAAACGAAACACATGCATCCCGCACACCACCCACGGCCAGGAAAGGAGTCCCGCTGACGATGACAGAGTCCGCCCACAGGCCGTCGGAAAGGCCCAACCCGCCCATCAAATTCTGAACCACCATTCCGCCGCCAGTTCTGGGGCAGGAACCACCACCACACAAAGCCAGGCGGAAAAGAAACAAATAGAAGGAAACACTCACCGCATTTCCACAAAACGTGCAGCGGCAGCCATGGACAGAGAGCTGCAGATCATGCCAGCCTTGCTCCTTGCCATATATCTACACGACCGAGACGGCCGACGAAGACAACGATGGTAAGTACTGCAACCTATGACACAAGGGAGGAAAGGGCAAAGTTACATACCCACCTACTCCACCCACTCTGCAATGCCCCCACAACCCTTCCCAGCAGCACAAGTCAGACACCCCACACCAAGAGGGACGTACCTGACCGAAAGCCACTGCAACTTGACCATAGTACATACAATAGCCCTACACCCATAAATAATTAAAAGAAACACCAGGGTGGAACTGCATGCAGCCCAAACATTGGCCACACAGAAACTTTAATATGTAGCTCACTGAGCAAAACAATGCCAACAGGGTCAATTGCCAGTCCATAAAAAGTAATTTGTCCTTGGCCACAACTGGCCACACCTGACTCCCACAAGTGCTGGATACTCCACTGAACAGGGCACAATATGGGGATCCAGGCACCTCACGGAAGGGGGGAGTGGGGGCGGGGGTGGGGATTTCCGACGGGGGTGGGACTTAGACTTGCGTGAGGAGGTTGGAGGGGGGTGGGCTTCTCCTTTGAAGGGGGTGGGGGCTGTTTGGCTTGGGTGGAGCTGGATGCCTTAGGCTCTGAGTGGGCCTTCTTCTTCACCGGAGAAGGGGTACGGGAATGGGAAGGCTGGACCGGGGTGGGCTGTGATGTGGAAGGAGCGGAAAGGGCAAGGAGGTGGGCACGTTTCGGGACAAGACGGGGTGGGCCAGTGGGTTGGAACAGGTCTCCACTGGAGAGGAAACGTTTTTTGGGAGCAATTGGGGCGGTCGTGGATGAGGGCGTGGGAGTGGAGGCAGAGGAAGTTGATGTATGGGGTGTAGGTGTGCGTGTAGTGGGTGCAGGTGACTGCTCAGTATGCTGTGGTGTGGTGGATGTCTGATGGGTGGGTGTCGGTGCGTTTGAGTGTTTTGGGAGGTGGGGAGGTGGACACAGTGGGAGAAGACAGACAGCTAGTGTGGATGCATGTTGGGTGGGTGTCTGCAAGTCTGGTGAGTGTGCTGCATGTGTCAACTACAGTGGAGGTGGTGTGTGCAGGTGTGGTGTATGGGGTGCATGTATGGCTGTCTGCTATTGTGGTGAGTGCAGGAAGAGGAGCAGTAACAGTGAAGGTGCAGTGCATGAGGGTGTGGATGTTGAGGGGCAGACAGGGAGGAGGAAGAGGCGGGAACACTGGGGGAAGTGGACGTTGTTGTGTGTGCAGGTGTCTGTTGGCTGTGTGAATGCTTGTGGTGGGAGGTGTGGTGCTTGTGTTTGGAAGTGTGCTTCTTGTGTGTTGATGTGCCTGTAAGCGGGTCTGATTGTGTGCTCTGGATGGGTGAAGGGAGTGGGGTGCTGGAAGGGGTAGAGGAGGTTGGAGGGGGGACGGAATGGCCAGGGAAACTGGCTGCCATCCAAGAGGAGGCCAGAGCCTGAAAAGATCTTTGTAGGGCAGACACGGCACCGTGAATGCCATCCAGATAGGCATTGGTCTGCTGCACCTCAGAAGCCAGGCCCTGGATGGCATTAACGATGGTTGTATGCCCTACAGAGATGGTTCTCAGGAGGTCAATAGTCTCCTCTGTGAAGGCAGCAGGGCTGACTGGGGCAGGGGAGGAGGTGCCTGGGGCGAAGGAGACGCCCACCTTTCTGGGTGGGCGGGCACGGGCAACTCAGTGGGGAGCAAATGGGTGCTGATGGTATGGGGGTGGCGGAAGATCTCACGATAGTGGTTTGTCCGCTAGGGTCTGCCACCGCCAGAGGACCCCCATCGGAGGAGGTCTCAGAGTCACTACCTCCTGTGGTAGTAGCCTCCCCCGTGCAAGTCCCCTCGCCCTCCCACCCACTGGTCCCCTGGTCCCCACTGGTCCCCTGGGCGTCCGTTGTCTCTGCCTTGGAGGATCCGTGGGCGGCTGCCTCCCCACTTGCCAGTGCCTCAGCTCCCTCACCTGATGTTGATGCTGTACCAGACAAACACAAGAGAACAGGGATGGGGAGACAAAACAGGCGAGACACTTGTAAGTAGCTGAATGCTGATACACAATGGCCAGACATACACCTACCCAGCAGACACACCCAACAGGCAGCACCGTGCACTATGCCTATGGCCATGGCCCTGACTACTGAGCAGTATACTGACCTACACCCATCCCCTGAAATTGTATTGGAGCTGAGGTAGGTGAAACCTGACAGGGACACCCCTACACCCTTTGGGGAGCAGACAGTAGCTGGACACCAGTCAAATTCCCTGCTCTAAGCACCATGAGCCCTATCACACACACACTCATCCTTCCAGGCTGAAGTATGGGCTGTGAGTACTCACCCCCTTGTGACTGCTGTGCAGCCTTCAAGCGCCCATCCAGGTCTGGGTACGCCACTGCCAGGATCCTTCGCGTGAGGGGGGTCAGTGCCTGACATTTCTCGTTGGAAGGACTTCCCCAGCTGGGCCTCAGTGATCTTCCGGCGCCCAGCGCCGCAGGTCCTCCCACCTCTTTCGACAGTGGGTGCTCCGCCGGTTGTAGACCCCCAGGGTCCGCACCTCCTTGGTGATGGCATGCCAATGTGCACCCTTCTGGTGGGAGCTGACCTAGTAGGGTGACACAGAAATGGAACACAGAGGTCAGGCAACTGCACGATGGCAACAGCTGGCAGATTGTCAGACATAGGTGTAGGAGGCTGGCCTGGCTTGTAGTGGGTACCAAGGGGTACAAACACTCTGTACCAGGTCCAGTTATCCCTTATTAGTGTAGAAGAGGTGTTTCTAGCAGCTTAGGCTGATAGAAAGTAGCTATAGCAGAGCAGCTTAGGCTGAACTAGGAGACATGCAAAGCTCCTACTATACCACTGGTGTCATATGCACAATATCATAAGAAAACACAATACACAGATATACTAAAAATAAAGATACTTTATTTTTATGACAATATGCCAAAAGTATCTCAGTGAGTACCCTTAGTATGAGAATGCCAAATATACACAAGATATATGTACACAATACCAAAAATATGCAGTAATAGCAAAAGGAAGTAATGCAAGCAATGTAAAGTTACAGTAGATTGCAATAGGAGCACATAGGTATAGGGGCAACACAAACCATATGCTCCAAAAGTGGAATGCGAACCACGAATGGACCCCAAACCTATGTGAGCTTGTAGAGGGTTGCTGGGACTGTAAGAAAACAGTGAGGGTTAGAAAAATAGCCCACCCCAAGACCCTGAAAAGTAGGTGTAAAGTGCACCTATAACCCCCAGAAAGCACAATAGTCGTGGTAGGGGGTTTCTGCAAGGAAGACCAACACCAGCAAAGCAACCAAAGTGGATTTATGGACCTGAGTACCTGTGGAACAAGGGGACCAAGTCCAAGAGTCGCGACAATGTCGAGAGAGGGCAGATGCCCAGGAAATGCCAGCTGAGGGTGCAAAGAAGCTGCCACCGGATAGTAGAAGCTGTGGATTCTGCAAGAACGAAGAGGGCAAAAAACTTCCCCTTTGGAGGGTGGATGTCCCACGTCGTGAAGAAGCTTGCAGAGGTGTTCCCACGCAGAAAGACCACAAACAAGCCTTGCTAGCTGCAAGGGTCACGGTTAGGGTTTTTGGATGCTGGTGTGGCCCAGGAGGGACCAGGATGTCGCCACTTGGATGAGGAGGCAGAGGGGGCACCCAGCAATTCAGGGAGCCCTCACAGAAGCAGGCAGCACCAGCAGAAGTACCGGAACAGGCACTTGGAAGAGGAGTGAACCGGAGTCCACCCGAAGACACAAAAGGGAGTCCCACGACGCCGGAGGACAACTCAGAAGGTTGTGCACTGCAGGTTAGAGTGTTGGGGACCCAGGCTTGGCTGTGCACGAAGGAAATCCTGGAAGAGTGCACAGGAGCCGGAGCAGCTGCAAATCACGTGGTACCCAGCAATACAGTCTGGCGTGGGGAGGCAAGGACTTACCTCCACCAAACTTGGACTGAAGAGTCACTGGACTGTGGGAGTCACTTGGACAGAGTTGCTGAGTTCCAGGTACCACGCTCGTGGTGCTGAGAGGGGACCCAGAGAACCGGTGATGCAGTCTTTTGTTGCCTGCGGTTGCAGGGGGAAGATTCAGTCGACCCACGGGAGATTTCTTCAGAGCTCCTGGTGCAAGAAGGAGGCAGGCTACCCCCAGAGCATGCACCACCAGGAAACAGGCGAGAAAGCGGCAGGATCAGCGATACAAGGTTGCAGTAGTCGTCTTTGCTACTTTGTTGCGGTTTTGCAGGCGTCCTGAGTAGTCAGCGGTCGATCCTTTGGCAGAAGGTGAAGAGAGAGATGCAGAGGAACTCTGGTGAGCTCTTGCATTCGGTATCTGAAGAATTCCCCAAAGCAGAGACCCTAAATAGACAGAAAAGGAGGTTTGGCTACCTAGGAAGGAGGATAGGCTAGTAACACAGGTAAGAGCCTATCAGAAGGAGTCTCTGACGTCACCTGATGGCACTGGCCACTCAGAGCAGTCCAGTGGGCCAGCAACACCTCTGTTTCCAAGATGGCAGAGGTCTGGAGCACACTGGAGGAGCTCTGGGCACCTCCCCTGGAAGGTGCAGGTCAGGGGAGTGGTCACTCCCCTTTCCTTTGTCCAGTTTTGCGCCAGAGCAGGGCTGGGGGATCCCTGAACCGGTGTAGACTGGCTTATGCAGAGATAGGCACCATCTGTGCCCATCAAAGCATTTCCAGAGGCTGGGGGAGGCTACTCCTCCCCAGCCCTGACACCTTTTTCCAAAGGGAGAGGATGTAACACCCTCTCTCTGAGGAAGTCCTTTGTTCTGCCTTCCTGGGCCAAGCCTGGCTGGACCCTAGGAGGGCAGAAACCTGTCTGAGGGGTTGGCAGCAGCAGCAGCTGCAGTGAAACCCCGGGAAAGGTAGTTTGGCAGTACCCGGGTCTGTGCTAGAGACTCGGGGATCATGGAATTGTCTCCCCAATACAATTCCATGATCTTAGACATGTTACATGGCCATGTTCGGAGTTACCATTGTGACGCTATACATAGGTAGTGACCTATTTCTAGTGCACCCATGAAATGGTGTCCCCGCACTCACAAAGTCCCGGGAATTTGCCCTGAACGATGTGGGGGCACCTTGGCTAGTGCCAGGGTGCCCACACACTAAGTAACTTTGCACCCAACCTTCACCAGGTGAAGGTTAGACATATAGGTGACTTATAAGTTACTTAAGTGCAGTGGTAAATGGCTGTGAAATAACATGGACGTTATTTCACTCAGGCTGCAGTGGCAGGCATGTGTAAGAATTGTCAGAGCTCCCTATGGGTGGCAAAAGAAATGCTGCAGCCCATAGGGATCTCCTGGAACCCCAATACCCTGGGTACCTCAGTACCATATACTAGGGAATTATAAGGGTGTTCCAGTATGCTAATGTGAATTGGTGAAATTGGTCACTAGCCTGTTAGTGACAATTTGGAAAGCAGAGAGAGCATAACCACTGAGGTTCTGGTTAGCAGAGCCTGAGTGAGGCAGTTAGTCATCACACAGGGAACACATACAGGGCACACTTATGAGCACTGGGGCCCTGGCTTGCAGGGTCCCAGTGACACATACAACTAAAACAACATATATACAGTGAAATATGGGGGTAACATGCCACGCAAGATGGTACTTTCCTACACAACCCCCCCCAAACGAAGGACAATAAGACTAGCCATGACCTGATGAGTCTTCATTGTCTAAGTGAAAATATCTGGAGAGTCCATCTGCATTGGAGTGGGTACTCCCAGGTCTATGTTCCACTGTATAGTCCATTCACTGTGGAGATATGGACCACCTCAACAATTTAGGGTTTTCACCTTTCATTTGTTTTAGCCAAAGTAGAGGTTTGTTGTCTGTCTGAACAATGAAGTGAGTGCCAAACAGGTATGGCCTCAACTTCTTCAGTGCCCAGACCACAGCAAAGGCCTCCCTCTCTATGGCAGACCAACGCTTTTCTCTAGGGGTCAGCCTCCTGCTGATAAAAGCAACAGGTTGATCCTGGCCCTCAGAATTGAGTTGTGATAAGACTGCCCCTACCCCTAATTCAGATGCATCAGTTTGAACAATGAATTTCTTGGAGTAACATGGGCTTTTTAAGACAGGTGCAGTGCACATGGCCTTTTTCAGCTCCTCAAAAGCTTTCTGACAGCTAGCTGTCCACAATACCTTTTTAGGCATTTTCTTGGAAGTGAGGTCATTAAGTGGGGCTGCAATGGAGCCATAGTTCTTAATGAACCTCCTGTAATACCCAGTGAGGCCTAGGAAGGCTCTCACCTGGGTCTGAGTTGTAGGGGGAACCCAATCTATGATAGTTTGGATTTTCCCCTGAAGTGGTGCAATCTGTTCTTCACCTACCAGGTGTCCCAGATAAACCACTTTCCCCTGCCCTATCTGGCACTTTGAAGCCTTGATAGTGAGGCCTGCCTTTTGCAGGGCCTCCAAAACTTTCCATAGGTGGACCAGGTGATCATCCCAGGTGGATCTAAAGACAGCTATATCGTCCAGATATGCTGCACTAAAAGCCTCCAACCCTTGCAGGACTGTATTCACCAACCTCTGAAAAGTGGCAGGTGCATTTTTCAAACCAAAGGGCATTACTGTGAATTGGTAGTGCCCTCCAATAGTGGGAAATGCAGTTTTTGCTTTAGCATCCTCTGATAACTTGATCTGCCAATACCCTGCAGTCAAATCAAAGGTGCTTAGATACTTGGCAGATGCCAGTGTGTCTATGAGCTCATCTGCTCTGGGTATAGGCTGAGCATCAGTTTTTGTTACCTGGTTGAGACCTCTGTAATCTACACAAAACCCCATTTCCCTTTTTCCATCTTTGGAGTGAGGCTTTGGTACAAGCACCACAGGAGAGGCCCATGGGCTTTTAGAATGTTCAACCACTCCCAGTTCAAGCATTTTCTGAACTTCTTGTTTTATGTAGTCCCTGACATGGTCAGGCTGCGTATAGATCTTATTTTTGACAGGCATGCTGTCTCCAGTATCTATAGTGTGCTCACACCAAGACGTGGTGCCTGGCACAGTAGAAAAGAGTTCAGAAAACGGACCCAGGAGATTTATGCAGCTGTCTTTCTACTCAGCAGTAAGACAGTCTGCCAAAACTACACCTTCCACTAGAGCATCTTGTTCTGTGGAAGAGAAGAGATCAGGGAGAGGGTCACTCTCTTCTTCCTGTCCTTCATCTGTTGCCATGAGCAGGGTGAGATCAGCCCTGTCATAGTAGGGTTTTAGGTGATTGACATGGAGCACCCTAAGGGGACTCCTGGCAGTGCCCAGGTCAACTAAATAGGCGACCTCTCCCTTCTTTTCAAAAATGAGATGGGGTCCACTCCATTTGTCTTGGAGTGCTCTTGGGGCCACAGGCTCCAATACCCACACCTTCTGTCCTGGTTGGTACTGAATCAGAACAGCCTTTTGGTCATGCCATTGCTTTTGGAACTCTTGGCTGGCCTGAAGGTTTTTACTGGCCTTTTTTATGTACTCAGCCATTCTGGATCTTAGGCCGAGTACATAGTCCACTATGGGCCTGATTACAACTTTGGAGGAGGTGTTAATCCGTCCCAAAAGTGATGCGTGGGCTCTCATTATCCTAAATGAGACTACTGGATTTCTAGGCAGCAGGATCGATAACGGTGTGGGGGACTGAGTCTGACCCACTTGTAAAGAACTCTGTCACCCTAAATCCGGTTTTTGCTCCGGCTAACTAGCAGTGCCTCATTTCTCCCACGGGGAAGAAATGATTAGGCAGCCGAGCGCATGACATCTTTGGAACTTCTCAGGGAAGTCGTGGTCACTCAGATCCAAACCAAATCTCTCATTTACAATATGATCTCATATACAAATGACAAAGACAGTATACGTTTTATATAATGTTTTAATAAAACGACTGTAATTTAGATAATAAGGCGTGAGCCGCAATAACCAGAACAATACAACATAGTAGGATTGAAATAGTCACCAGGAGAGTAAAACATAAGAACAAAGCTATCATAGTGCCTAACAGTTTCTACTCTCCCTCTGCTTGTTCTATTTAGAGCACAGCATGTTAAGCTTCTAGCTTGCCTTTCCGAATCACTAGGGAGACATCAGCCCTCATACCTGAGCAAAGGCCTGTGATCTGGTTCAGCATCTGCAACGAGGCAGTCAGTGTCTAGTTGTGGTTCCCTGGTCGGAATCTCCCTCTCTCGTGTATTGGTACAAGGAAGTGATTTTATAACTAACATGTCATCGTGATCACAAAATGTCCCTACGCAGGAATGCCAAATCTAAACTCCTACCACGTCTATCGGCAATGTACCAGACTGTATCCTTGACTGAAGCACAGAGTGAATATGTTATGGAGAACTCCAGTGCTGAAGTAGGCAAAACAGTGTGATATGAATAAAAAACAACACCGTAGAACTGGCTATTTGAAAAATAACAGTACGAAGCCTAATTAAAAAGCATTTAGAGCAAAGTGCACAGAGGCTCGAAGCTGTCAGCAAATGAATAAAATACATTCAGGGCAAAGTGCACAAAGGCCTAAAGCCTGAAGCTAATGCGCAAAGGATACGTAAAACTAACCACACTACACCCTCCCCTTATCGGTAGCAAGTGGTTCCAATAATATAAAAGCATGCCCCAAATATAAACACTATATAAAACCATATATTTCGACAAGGTAAGAAGACAACAAAGTCATAAATTTGGGAAACATGTGACGATAAAGCCAAATTCAATATAGTGTCAATTTTGCCGGAGAGAGAAAAAAATCCAATTGTCAGACAGAAGCAATAGAACGTAGGAGCTCCTCCACTTCGATATATGTTAATATCAGAAGATCCACGCCACAAAGTACCATGGAGCAGGTGTGTTCCAAAGCCCCAAAACCATTCAGGGCGGCACCCCGTGCAGGGCCTATGAAAGAGACAATACCATCTTCCTCCAGGAAGGGAATCTCATAAACCGCCTCACGAAGCAAACGCAACCGTAGTGTACAAGTCTGGGAATGAGCCCTAATCGGGAACATCAACAGATCAGGATCGACCACTGGAGGGCGCTGCAGTGAGAGACAGAAAGCCAGTGCATGTTCAAACGAGCACCAAAGGCACCGAAACACGGGTTGCACACAATCCAAAACCGGTCTGAATGACAGAGACCAGTCACACTCCAAATGGCCCAGGAGTGTATTTCCAAAATGCTGCATCATGCGTTCACGACACAGCTGCGCTGACGGGAGCAGCAATATAGGATCTCGTCGTGGCGGGACAGCCATTGCGAAAAAATAGCAACAATAGCAAGACTCCAGCCAACAAAGCCAAAGTAATCGGGCAACCCCTAAAAATGCTTCCGAAAATAGAGTGTATAGCCGAAGGTATCAAACCGAATATGGAAGAGAAGGTGTGAGCGAAACCAACACCAACAGCTTTGAAAAAATTAGCAATACCAGCAGTGCTGGATGCATTAAATATACGTCCCACAAGTTCACCGAAGTGACTTGGAAAGTTAGTATTCAAAAGGGACTGTATCTCCGCTGATGACCTTGCCACCTGAAGTGCGTAGGTCTCGCTAGCAGATGTAAGGGCCACATGCTTTTGAAACAATAAAGCTTTCAGCCGACTCAACTTGTCGAAATCAACCTTGGAAGTAGCAATATGAGGCCAGATGTCCGCTACCTCCCTAATTTGAGTGGGGGGAAACAACACATTCCCGCAGCACGTAACGGCCTTGTTGACAACGTAAACTATTCTGGCACGCATGCCACAGCAGCGGTCGCTGTTAAGAACAATGTAACTGCCGTTAGAAAGCACCTGGAAAGTGTTTTTAATAACCGGGACTGGAACACCCTTCAAATAACAAGCTAAGTTAGCAATCGAAGCGTTACACGCTCCGTGCAAGGACAGCTGTTTACAAACCATGGAATGGCTGACAGAAGCTTCGCATTCGCTACCGCTAAGAAAAACCTCCCTCAAACCATTAACACATCTGTATTGAAAGGGAAGCTCCCACACCTCGTGTATGTAACTGTCTCCCAATAGTTCATATCTACCCACCGGAATGTGCTTCAAACAAGAAGTAAATTGCAGAGTGGAGATAGGCAAATTAATAACCCCATGAATCAACCACTCAGCTGACGGAATCTCAGCCACCGTGAAAGGCAGTTTCTCCAATTTCTCAATATTCAACATAACATATGTCGCTTACTTTTTAGCCATCAACTCTTGTTGATGAGTCAAATTAAAGGAGATAAAGATCTCTCTGGCACGAATGTGCTGCCATGGAACGCGACCCGCCTTCAAGGTTTGAAGAGTCCAACCCAGCTGCATGATAGACCGCGTCTGACTCTGCCCATGATATAAAGAAGACATGCCCGATTTAATAATGTCAATAGCAGAGGAAACAATACTGTCAATCGTGTAAACACGGTCAGAAAGGGTATGCATGCCATTATCAACAACAGACAAAGGGGGTCATTCTGACCTCAGCGGTAAAATGCGCTTACCGCCGGTCAGAAGACCGCCATAACACCGCCGCTGGCGCGGGAAACCGCCACGGTCATTCTGACACGCAACAGGCAAACCGCCAAAAACCCGACATCCACAAAAGTCCGCCCCACCAATGGCCAGCGAAAAACTGGCGATGACCAAACCTCCACCGTCACGCCAACAGAAATACGCCCATTCCATTCCGACCCACGAATCCACGCGGCGGTCTTTCAACCGCGGTATTCCATTGGCGGTACACACCGCCGCGGTCAAAATACACACACAGCTACAAAACACTGCCACATTGGACATTTTGAAATACACACACCTGATACACATACAAACACCACTCCCACACACCCAACACAATATAAAACACACACCCACATCACCCACAAACCCCTACGACCACCATTTATTGACTAAGGCCAGAGAGAGACACCACCAGCTAGTACAGAGCATTCACAGGCACATAACACCATCACTCACACAACATCCACGCACAAAACACCACACACCACCACACTCACCACACTCATCACCACAAACGCCACCCCACACCTCATCCACACCACCCCATGGCACCCCAAAGACACCCCAGGTTTACAGACGCTGAACTCAGGGTCATGGTGGAGGAAATAGTTCGGGTAGAGCCCCAGCTCTTCGGGGCACAGGTGCAGCACACCACCATTGCCAGGAAGATGGAGCTTTGGCAAAGAATAGTGGACAGGGTCAACGCTGTGGGTCAGCATCCACGAAATCGGGACGACATCAGGAAGCGGTGGAACGACCTACGGGGGAAGGTGCGTTCCATGGTATCCAGACACAACATCGCGGTGCAGAAGACTGGCGGCGGACCCCCACCTCAACCCCCAGAATTTACAACATGGGAGGAACAGGTCTTGGCGATCCTGCATCCTGAGGGCCTCGCAGGAGTAGGCGGAGGAATGGACTCTGGTAAGTCGAATCTCAACTACTTCATCCCCCCCACCCACCGGCATGCCAAATCATACCCCCGCCCTCCCCCCCACCCCCATCACACATCCTCCTTGCTAATGTCTCACCATCACAACCCACCCATCCCAACACCAAGCCCTGCATGCGACCACAAACCATGGACACCCATCACCTAAGCATGCCCACTGCACATACCCATCCCCCCCCAAACCACCGTCACAACAGCCTCCACAAGGGAATGCCAGCACTGGGGTACACGGGCACCCACCCATTGCACGCTATGGCACACACAGAAGCAATAACCATACTCTTATACCCCTGCAGGACCCGAACGCCACGACACCACCCAGGAGGGTCCAGAAATGTCCATTCCACCCCCAGAAGAGGCCCACAGTGATGACAGCAGCTCTGTCTCCCTGGACCCAGATGACCAGCCCGGCCCATCGGGGACCTCGGGACAGTCGGTTCCCCTCAGACAGCCACAGGCCACAGCAGACCTACCCCCCTCTGGGAACACCAGCACAGCACCCACCCAGCGGGCCCATGCCTCTGAAACAGGGGAACTGGGAGGGCTGCTGTGCGACAGGGGGGGGACAGGCCCAGGGAACCCACTCTCCACGAGGCCCTCTCCTCCATCATGGGAGCATACCACCGCTCCCAGGAGACGATGGTGACGGTCCTGGCCAGGTTCCAGGAGATCCAGGTACTGCAGGAGGAACAGTTTATGGGGTTCAGGGAAGAACTCAGAATCATCAGTTCCGCAATGACCACCATCGTTGTGGCTCTCAATCAGATTGTCAGCACATTGCGGGACCATGTGGCACCACAAAGGGCCCCTGTCACTAGCATGGACCAAGAACAGGCTACCACCTCCGCCGGCGCTAGTGGACAGGAGGCCCCGACACAAGAACAACAGGCCACCAGAACCCCACCCCCTGCAGAAGGAGAACCACCCCGCAAGCGGTGCCTGAGATCTAGGAAGAAGACAGAGTAGGATGCCAAGACCCCCGCCAGGAAAGGATACCCCCTGATTGTCATCCCACTGTCCCACATCGTCACCCTGTCCAACCTTAAACTGCCCCTGCTCCACCTTCCACAGGCATATGGACAATGCACCTGTGAGACTGAAAATCTGGACTCTGCCATGGACATTCCTCCACCATCACCCATCACCGAATTGCAACCATTTCCCAAAATTTTACACTTTAATAAACACACTTATTGCCCAAAAATAATCTGGAGTCTGCCTGTATTTTTGAACAAATGTATTACACAGCACCGTGCCAAAATGTCCAGTTACATTGTGATGACACCATACCACTGTCACACAGCTGTAGTCCATGGGGAAACAAAGCAGAGGTCACGGAGTGGGGCCCACATCTCTGAAATTGGAAGGGAAAGTCACAACTCAGTCAACATACACTGGGGGGAAACTCAGACAGTAGAGAGGCAGGAGACTTTAATTAAATGTAAAATGCCGGTGTTGATTCTTACCTGTATGTCATTACAAATACTGCAGTATTACTGTGTCCCTGTTGTCTGTGTCGTCCTCTTCGTCTTCCTCCTCTTCACTCTCCGCAGGCTCCACAGCTGCCACAACACCACCATCTGGACCATCCTCCTGCAGGAAAGGCACCTGGCGTCGCAAAGCCAGGTTGTGAAGCATACAGCAGGCCACGATGATATGGCACACCTTCTTTGGTGAGTACATTAGGGATCCACCTGTCATATGGAGGCACCTAAACCTGGCCTTCAGGAGGCCGAACGTCCGCTCGATCACCCTCCTAGTCCGCCCATGGGCCTCATTGTACCGTTCCTCTGCCCTTGTCCTGGGATTCCTCACTGGGGTCAGTAGCCAGGACAGGTTGGGGTAACCAGAGTCACCAATTAGCCACACACGGTGTCTCTGAAGTAGTTCCATCACGTAAGGGATGCTGCTATTTCGCATGATGTACGCGTCATGCACTGACCCAGGGAACTTGGCATTTACATGGGAGATGTACTGGTCAGCCAAACAGACCACCTGGACATTCATGGAATGATAACTTTTTCTGTTCCTGTACACCTGTTCACTTGTGCTGGGGGGGACCAAAGCAACATGTGTCCCATCAATTGCACCAATGATGTTGGGAATATGTCCAAGCGCATAGAAATCACCCTTCACTGTAGCCAAATCGCCCACCTCAGGGAAAACAATGTATCTCCGAATGTATTTCAGCAGGGCAGACAACACTCTGGACAACACCTTGAAAAACATGGGCTGAGACATCCCTGATGAAATGGCCACTGTTGTTTGAAATGACCCACTTGCCAAAAAATTGAGTACTGACAGCACCTGCACGAGAGGGGGGATCCCTGTGGGTTGGCGGATGGGTGACATCAGTTCTGGCTCCAGCTGGGCACACAGTTCCTGTATAGTGGCTCTGTCAAGCCTGTATGTCAGTATGACATGTCTTTCTTCCATTGTCGACAGGTCCACCAGCGGTCTGTACGCGGGAAGATTCCTCCATCTCCTCCCAAGTCCCAGCGGACGGTGCCTAGGAAGGACAGCCTGGAGCACAGAGTCAATTAACCCACAGGTACGTTCCCACAGCTTGCACAGTACACGATTCTCAATGCATTGAATGGCTTGTATGAGTGTTGATGCAAGGCCTAGGTATGTGTGACGCAGTAGATATTAAGATATGGGGGCCCTTGAAATGGCGGCTGCCTGACCTGTGAAGTGCGACAGTGGGATGTGAGGTCAATGCGCTGGCGTGGCACACCGTGGCGGTAGGCGGTCAAAGACCGCGGCGCAAAGCCGCATTGGTTAACATTGAACCCTATGGGTTTCAGGAGCCAATGAGGATGTGCGCCGGCGGTCGCGTTACGCACCGCCGCGGTACGCACCGCGGCGGGCGTGACCGCCATTTTCTATCTGCTTAATCACTCGATACCTGCTCATCCACAGGAGAGGACCTATACTGCAAGTGCTGCTGTGACCTCGTTCTGGAAGAGACAATGGCTGCTGCGACTGGGGAAAGGGCCCCTGCCTTCACTTCTGAAGAATTGGAGAAACTCGTGGATGGGGTCCTCCCCCAGTATGCGCTACTCTACGGTCCTCCAGACCAACAGGTAAGTACACTGGGACCATGCTTTGTGGCCAATGCCTGGGTTGAGTGGGGTGAATGAAAGATGGTGGGGAGGGGAGCGAATGAGGCATGCATCAAACGAAAGATGAGAGCATGTGCCACATGGCAAGGGTGGGGATGGGGGGCCACTCACATCGAGCATGCAGAAGGTGATGTTTGTTTTTCTTTCTCCCCCTGCACATGTCACATAGATCAGCGCCCATCAGAAAATCGACATTTGGCGTGCCATCGCCAAGGACGTCCGGACCCTGGGGGTCCACAACAGACGGGGCACCCACTGCTGGAAGAGGTGGGAGGACATCCGCCGCGGGAGCAGGAAGACCGCGGAGGCTCTGCTGGGGATGGCCTCCCAACGTAGGAGGGGTGCCAGTCGTACTTTCACCCCCCTGATGTCCCGGATCCTGGCGGTGGCCTACCCCGATTTGGATGGGCGTGTGAAAACATCACAGCAGACACAAGGGGGTGAGTACAAGCACATTCTGCTGATTTTGCGCACATTGGAGGTGTCTGGGTGGGGGAGGAGGGCTGTGGGTATCCCTAGGCCAGGGCGTTTTCTGTAGGCTAGGCCCCTCCGTTAGGCATGGCCCTGTACCCCCGCCCCCCACCTCTGTAGGTTGCCTAGTACAGCTAATCATGGCCCTGTGTCACCTATGTGTGGAGTTGTCGTCCATAGGCTTGTAGGCCATGTCCCACGGATTGAGTAGTGTACCCCAAGTGCGCGGCGTAGTGCAGGGGGCTTCTGTGTCTGTCCTCTCCCCCAACGGTGTCGCCAATGCATCCACTCAACATGTCTTTGTTTCTCCACCCCCCCCCTTTTTTTGTGGTCTTCCTGTTCATGTGTGCATTAGCATCATCAGGCGGAGGAGAAGTGGCATCGGAGCACGAGGGAGCTGCATCTCACATGGCCATGGAGGGCCATGCAACTGACTCTGATTTCACCAGTGAGACGGAGGGCGAGGGGAGCTCCACAGCGGGGACACGTGGTGACACCAGCGACACAGACACGTCCTCGGAAGGGAGCTCCCTTGTGGTGGCGGCTACATCCGTGCCCACCGCAACAACAGGTACAGCCGCCACCCAGCGCGCCAGCTCCGCCCTCCCAGCAGCCCCTCAGCCTTCGCCCCGTGCCCGCTCACCCAGGAAGGTGGGCATCTCCTTCGCCCCAGGCACCTCAGGCCCTGCCCCAGTTACCCCTGCTGCCCTCAGTGAGGAGGTCATTGACCTCCTGAGGACGCTCATTGTTGGGCAGTCTACCCTTTTGAATGCCATCCAGGGTGTAGAACGGGAGGTGCACCGGAGTAATGCATACCTGGAGGGCATTCATTCGGGTCAGGCTGCCCATCAGCGATCGTTCAACGCTCTGGCCTCAGCACTGACGGCAGCCATTGTCCCTGTCTCCTGTCTCCCTCCTCCTACTTCCTCAACCCAGTCCCACTCCCCTGTACCTCTGCCTATCCCAGACGCACCATCAGACCAGCCTGCACACTCCTCAACACCCAAGAGAAGCTCATCCAGACATAAGCACCACACATCACACAAGCATTCACACAAGCAACATCCACATGCAGACATGCCAACAGCCACTGCCTCCTCTGTGTCCCCCTCCTCCTCGTCTCCCTCCTCCCTCCCTGTGACGTCTCCACTCACACTTGCATGCACAACATCTTCAGCCACTACGTCCATCACCAGCACACCCACCAGAACACTCCGCACACGTGCAGTCACCACCCCCACTACCATTTACACGTCCCCTGTGTCCTCTCCCAGTGTGTCTGTCACCCCCTCTTCCAAACCACACAAATGCAGGCAGCCAACCACCCAACAGCCATCCACCTCACGACAGCCTCCAGCACAAGCACCTGCACCCAAAGACACCAGACTTCACTCTCCTACAACAACATCCTCTTCCTCCACTCCCATACCCACTACAACTACCCATCCCTGTCTTACTAAATTGAATTTCCTTTCCAACCTTGACCTCTTTCCATCAACTGACCCCCCCTCCATCTCATAAGGCTCCAATCAGCACCTCTGCCACCACAAAACCTGGACCTACTAAGAAAATAGTCCAAGGATTTTGGAGTCCACCACCTTCAAGCCCAGCTACTTCGGCTGGGAGTAAAGAGACGGGCAGCCCACCCCCTGCAAAAAAAGCAAAGAAAGCCAGTGCCCGGCGCGAGAGGCCAAAGACAGCAGGCTCCACAAGCACTACACTGGCACCGTCAGGGAGTGGGGTGCCACCTGGCACACCGGCAAAGGGAGGAAAGGGCCACAGACGAGCAGGGAAGGGTGGCAAGGGCAGCACGCCCGACAAGTCCGGCAGTAGGCGAGCTGCCCAGGAGGGTCCCGCCAGACCCAGCCCAGCTGCCCAGGAAGGCCCCGCCGGCCCCAGCCAAGCTGCCCAGGAGGGCCCCGCCAGCCCCAGCCAAGCTGCCCAGAGGGCCCCGCCAGCCCCAGCCAAGCTGCCCAGGAGGGCCCCACCAGCCCCAGCCAAGCTGCCCAGGAGGGCCCCGCCAGCCCCAGCCCAGCTGCCCAGGAGGGCCCCGCCAGCCACAGCCAAGCTGCCCAGGAGGGCCCCGCCAGCCACAGCCCAGCTGGGCAATGAAGGAGCGCCAGCCACAGCCCAGCTGGGCAATGAAGGAGCGCCAACTCAAGCAACGCTGAACATGGCAAGGACTGCCAAGGCAAGCACAGCTGAACAGGGCACCGCCATCTCAAGCACCGCTGAACAGGGCCCTTCAAGTCAAGAACCGCTGAACAGGGCCCTTCAAGTCAAGAACCGCTGAACAGGGCCCTTCAAGTCAAGAACCGCTGAACAAGGCCCTTCAAGTCAAGAACTGCTGAACAGGGCCCTTCAACTCAAGAGCCGCTGAACAGGGCCCTTCAACTCAAGCACCGCTCCGCTGGGCCCTTCAACTCAAGCACTGCTCCGCTGGGCCCTTCATCTCAAGCACCGCTGAACTGGGCCCTTCAACTCAAGCACCGCTCCGCTGGGCCCTTCAACTCAAGCACCCGCTCCGCTGGGCCCTTCATCTCAAGCACCGCTGAACTGGGCCCTTCATCTCAAGCACCGCTCCGCTGGGCCCTTCAACTCAAGCATCGCTCCGCTGGGCACCGCTGTCTCAAGCACCGCCCCGCTGGGCACCGTCGTCTCAAGCACCGCTCCGCTGGGCCCTTCAACTCAAGCACCGCTCCGCTGGGCACCGCCGTCTCAAGCACCTCCCTGCTGGGCCCTTCAACTCAAGCACCGCTCCGCTGGGCACCGCCATCTCAAGCATCGCTGGCCCATTGGCAGAAGGGGCAGGCCCGCAACTGTGTCGGGCAGGGCTGCACGAAGCACTCTGGGCACCATGCCTCCTCCAGAACCAGTGGAGTCTGTAATCCACTTGTGAGACTGTGGCTTTGCACTCCCCAGGATGGCACAGTGGGCAATCCACCCACTGTAGAGACTTGTGAGACTGTGGCTTTGCACTCCCCAGGATGGCACAGTGGGCAATCCACCCACTGTAGAGACTTGTGAGACTGTGGCTTTGCACTCCCCAGGATGGCACAGTGGGCAACCCACCCACTGTAGAGACTTGTGAGACTGTGGCTTTGCACTCCCCAGGATGGCACAGTGGGCAATGCACCCACTGTAGAGACTTGTGATACTGTGGCTTTGCACTCCCCAGGATTGAACAGTGGCCAGGGAGGCCCCTCGTGGATCTGGCGTCGTGGACTCATCTGGCTGAGGTGCCCCCTTCCCTTCCCCCTGAGGTGCCTGTAGTTTTGCTATCTGATGCCCCTGCAGTGTTCTCTCCATTGGAGGCGGGTATCGTGTGTGGGCTTTGCCCATGTGTTTAGGCCCATTGGCCCACGAACAATGGCTGATACCCAATTTGGACTGGACAATTTACATATGTATATATAGTTAGAGATGTTTGATATATTTTTTTACTTAGCCGTACAATATACTTCAAATTTCAGGATCATTTATTTTTGTCTTTGCATTCTTCCGGGGGGTTTGGGGGTGTCACTCTGAGTTGTTGCTCTGCATTGATGTGTATGTAGTTGTGGGTGAGGGTGAGGGTGGATGTGTCGCGTATGTGTGTCCCCGTAATTTTTTGCCTCCCCTGTGTCGTAGGTGCAGTACTCACCGTTGTCTTCTGCGGCGGCGTTCGTGCTCCTGGTAGAGGAGCAGGAAGACAATAGCTGGTAGGATGTGTAGTTCGGGTTCCATGCTGTCCAGATTCCTCGTGGAGTGTGTAGAGGTGAGCGTTTTCCGTTCGTAATGTCTGTTTCCGCCGTGTTTTTAACGGCGGGGCTACCGTCCCGGAAAAGGTGGCGCATTGGTGGGTTGTGATGGGGTGGGCGGTACATTGTCTCCCGCCTGTCTGTTGGCGGTCACCGCCGCGCTGTTTGTTTGTCCCGCCGTGGCGGTCAGAGTGTTAAAGTGGCGGTCTCTGTTGGCGGTTCCCGCCAGGGTCAGAACTCCATTTTTTTTACTGCCTGCCTGTTGGCGGGTTGGCCGCCGCTTTAACACTGACCGCAAGGGTTGGAATGACCCCCAAAGTCTGCAGCAGATTTTCCTGATCAATCTGCCTCAACTGGGCTGCAGCCTCCTGTTGTGAAAGTTTCCAAATCTCATTATAAACTTCGTATAAAAACCTTTTCTTCCGTGGTACCTTGGGACCTGACAAAAAATCTTGTAAATCAGTACCATTAGACAGTAACTTGAGATGTGACTTAACTGCATCCAGCGTGGATGACTTCAACCATTGTTGACAAAGCTTCCCCATGCTGTACGTAGTTATAATATCAGCATGTTCTGGTGAAATGTAACGAGGGTCTGCCTTACTAGTCCTGAACCCCCCTGAAGAGGTGACAAAACGTTGATGACACTTATTAGCGTGTACAGGCCATAATAACCACCCGTCCGGATGTAACGATGAAGTGTTAAGCGTACCATTCTGGACCCAATGTGTAAATTCACTAAAAGTAGCATTCACATAGTGCTGCCAGTTGTTTAATTTTTAAGGGACAGGTATACTAGGCAAATTCAACTCTCTAATTGTCGCCAAGCCCAAACAGCTAGTCTGTTGTACTGTGTCATTGAGGAAAATCATCTGCACAGGGATAATACATGCTCTAAATAATGTATCCCTGCCTTGCATCTGCCAATTTTTCGTACCCCAAACACTTTTCAAGTCAACAGTCTTTAACCAGTATTCATACCCCTCGACCGAAAGTTTAGATACAAACAAATTTGAATACAGGTATTTAGTATCGGTCAATAAAATTTGCTTATTAGAATACGGTGCAACTTTAAAATAGTAAGACTTAGCATTCTGCTGATCATGCCCAGAAAAATATGCAAATTTATCATAATACGTTTTCGAACTCCCTTGTGGAGGAGTCGAGCAATGTTCCCATTGCACATAATTAAATATGGACTTAGGGCTACTAGCTTTATGAATAAAGTGGTGTCCATAATAGTTGTAGCAAAACATGTCACCATGATTATCTCTAAATTGGTAAGCATCTTCATCGTCATAGACAGTATAATATTGCAAATCTGTTAGCATAGAATCTACTGTCTTCACATCCCAATCATCAGAAACAATGCCTGGTATAACAATATCATTCATTGATAACTTGATGACATACAGTATTTGAATCAATTCAGTGGGACCATATATATCAAACATTACTTTATCCCACCCAATCCCATCCGGAATCGGTATTGCAGAAATGTTCACATTGGACAAGTCTCTTCGAACCATATGAGACGAAAAATGTGGTCTTAACACAGTCTCCACGTGCTCAATGTCAGATCGATCAGGAAGAAAATGACCATGTATTACTAGAAAAAAAGTAACCACAAATCCCAACCATAAAAAAAGAGTCATTGCAGCCATAAAAAGCCACAAATAGTTCCAAGGAAAAACAAAATATGTGCGTTTAAGCCAACCCAGCAGCTTACGTGGACCCCGGACAGAAGACATCGAGGACGAGGAGCTGGACACTGCTTCATCAGCGTCGTTGAAGCAGCCAGAGGCAGTTCTTGCAAAAGGTGCAATTGTGAACAAAGAAGCAGATGGAGGCTCTCTCCTAGGCACGCTATAAACCACATGTTCAGAAACATCAGTAGAACGTACAGCAACTTGATCAAAAGATTCCATATTAATCGTTGTCTGTGGAACAATCGCAAGATCATCTTCCACCCTCCCCAAGCTCGGAGAGGAAACAGCGTCGGTGTAAATCACCTGCAGCGGGACTTCTTCCCCAGTAGTGAGAGGGATGCCGGAACTACTGGGTGTCCCTCTTGGTCTGCTGTGCAGAATCGGCCACATGTTGTAACTTGACATTATCAATGGAAACAAAGCGATTTCCTTTGGCCCCTTGCAGCGACGGTAAAATCACAGTTCTCGTGCTGCTCACCCCTAACACAGGGACAGGTGCTCGATAAGAAGGACCAAATTCTTTCTTTACTGCGACCTTTTCACGCACTAGATCCCCAATCCTGGGTATCCAACCAGTAGGTGTTACTGGCTCATCCTTAATTCCTGAGGAGGCAGCACTTGCAGAAGAGTTATCTTCACGGAATTGTTGTAAATCCTGCAAAACAGTGACACGATCATTTATGTCAAAGGGCGTAACTGCCGCCTCCACACCAGGACCATCTAGATCAGGAACATACATTTGTGTTCCAAACAGGCACTCATATGAAGTACAACCCCCCAGTGACCGTCTAGGCAAGTTATTAAGTGCTCTCTGTACTCCATATAGGTGGGCTAGCCAACCACGACCCGTACCTATAACCCTGGCCATTAAGGATTGCTTTAAATCACGATTTAAACGCTCCACGACAGAATTTCCCTCGGGATGAAATGGAGACGAGAATTGGAGTTGGACCCCCAACGAAGCCATGGTGTCCCTGAATGCCTTAGAGGCGAAAGCAGGGCCCTGGTCCGAATGAAAAGCCGCAACTGCAAATGTATCGACAAAGATGCACAAATCTTTAATAACAGTCCGAGCGTCAGCCGAGCGTTGTGGCCATACCCACACAAATCTGGAGCACAAATCTACAGCAACCAATATATATTTGTATGCACTATCTGGTGTCAGGGGACCACAATGATCCAATTACACACACTGTAAAGGTTTGTTTGAAATCAGAAGGGGCGTCTGCTGCGGGCGTCTAGCCGACGAAGCTTTAATCTGTTGACAAACGTCACAACAAAGGACATATTGCTTTGTCTCTTTATAGAGACCAGGCCACCAGTAACGAGCCTGTAAAAGTGAAATCGTGGCAGCCACACCAGCATGTGCAGACGCCACCCCCTCATGTGCTGCAGAAATTAATCGAGGTCTCTCAATTTTATTGGGTAGTTCGCGTACACCAATGCCTGGAATATTAACAACAGCAATTAGCGCACTACTCAAGCAGTAACCATATTTAGAAGGAAATACTTTAGGAAACGGCGTGCCATCAGCCGTAGCTTTTATGGCAGCTGAAATCTCTGTGTCTGGTTTGGAACTCGAACGAGTCACTGCGGCCACAGTGGCGACAGCCACTGCCGACTTTGCGGCTTCATCAGCCAAAGTATTCCCAGCAACGTGTATTCCAACGCCCTGGTGTCCAAGTGTATGCACAACATGGACCTTAGGAAGCATTTCTTTCAGATCCGCAACCTTACCCCACAACAATTTATGTTTAATGGTGTTGCCTTTAGAATCTCTGAACCCATTCAACTTCCAATAGTGCAGATATTCATTGAAAGACTGAACACAGTAGTAGGAGTCACAGACCAGCAAGGTCAAAATTGCCGGATCCGCGTGCTCCAACGCTAACAATAGAGCTTTGAGCTCAGCCAGCTGCGCCGTGCAATCTCCCAAAGTTTTAGTATAAGTATGTCGGGGGCAGAACACTTCCCCCTCCATAGATTACTGTTGTTTAGTCCCAACCGCTGGTTGCGCAGAGCCATCGGTATACATGACCACCTGATATTGGTCACTAGGCAATGTGCCAGCGGGAACTGGGTACTCCATTTCATATTGAAGAAATTCTTGAGTCTGCAGTTTAGGGTCAAATATGTAATCTACATCAGTGGCTGTCAAAGACGTAGCCCATTGTATCCATCGCGGGTGTAAAGCTTTTGAATTAGGAACACTCGCTTTTGTAACAGCCTCTAAGGCCGGAATCGGGGAAACGACAACGATGCGTTGGCCCTGGGCAAGCGGTCTTTCTTTAATCACAGCCATCTGTACTGCAGTGAGTATTTTCTCAGTCTGTGCAAATCGTTGTTCTGCAGCAGAATACAAGTGGGACTTGTATGCAATCGGGACTGTCTCACCCTCATTAAAGGTGACATACGTAAACCCAACAGCCCCAGGTATCACCCTGATGACTAAATGTGTCTTATTGTCCCGTGTGTGTAAGTGTTTAACTGCTAAGAGATCAGTCTGTAACTCTCGCAGTATGTGTGTATGCTCAATCGTCCAAAATCTACTCAAAAAATTCGGGCGAATCAGTTCGTATAAGGGTTTTATACGCGTAGCATAATCAGGAATGTAAGTTCTTCCAAAATTCAGAAACCCCAACAATGACTGGAGCTTCCGAACCGTATTAGGAGGCTGCAATAAAGCACATTTCTCCCAAAAATGTGGCGCTAGGCTCTTGCCCTCACTCGACAACTCATATCCCAGGAAAATGACGCTGAGGAAGGCAATCTTTGATTTCTTAAAATTAAACCTATAGCCAATATCAGCAAACCCCACAACAATGCGCGATACACGCCTTAGATGTTGCAGAATCTCATCATCTGTCAGATATATGTCATCAACATATGATAACGCTTCAGGGTCCAACTCGTGTAGCATTTCAGTCACACGAGCCGAAAACAGTCCTGGGCTATTCTTATACCCCTGAGGCAAACGACAAAACTTTTTCTGAGAGCCAAACGCACTGAAACTGGTATAGTCCTGACTTTCGGGCGCTATATTTTGGCAGAAAAATCCATTCGAGATATCTAACGTTGTTTTGTATTTCTTACGTACTATATTATTCATAAGCGCTGCGCTATGTGAATTCTGTATTGCATATGTGCGTGTATGACCATTCAAATGTCTGTAATCCACCACTATCCTATACGAATGGTCCGGTTTAGCCAACGGAAATAAGGGATTATTCATCGGCGAGACACAGGGCTCAATTACACCCTGGTACTCCAATTGTGTAAGAATTTTCCTAACCGATGCCCTTGCCACAAATTTAATAGGATACTGCGGCTGTGGCTGAGGTGTGCCCTTTATTGGAATTACATGATAAGGTGATTGTCTATCCCACCCCACGTTATTTCTATATAGGGCGGGAGCCTATGCTAGAGCCCATGTTTTACCATAGGACTCCGCTAGCTCTCTCGAAACAAGTGGTGAGAAGGAACGTACAATAACATCCTCCCCAACCGGACAGTCGCGAACAAAGTCAGGTGGCCAATCCTGTTCGGCCAACTGAACATCATATGATTTTACCACATGGTCCCAAAAGATGGCGTGTACAATGCGGTCAATGCCCCCTTCTAATCGTAGAGTCACTTGATATACTCTATCAGGATCAGAGACTCGCATGTCCACTGTTTCGACTTGTATGACGTCATCAGTTGTTTTCACCTCCAGATGCTCTAGAAGACTCCGGCGAACTATTGTGACCTCTGCCGCGCTGTCTAACAGTGCTAACGCCCATGTCTTGTTCGTCAAGAGAACTCTCTTCTTGAGCGGCATGTCTAACTGAGATTGCTGACACTTTCTTCTTTTTAAATTGCTGTTTTGGTTGCAGCGGTTTCTCTTCTTGTTTAACAGAAACCTCCGCTGAGCGTTGTGAATCCTGTCTCGGTTTCACGTACTCCGTCCTCCGCTCTGACCGCCCACCTCTCTCACTTCTATTCTCTGAGGAGTCCTGAAAGGAACGAGATTGGCGTGTATCAGTATATTGATATCTATCAGGCGTCTTCAAATTTTCCCTATTCCTGAGATTATACCTATTCTGCGGGGTCTCCGGTTGCGGAGGCTGTCCCCCATCTTTTTTAGGTGTTTGCTGTTTCTTGTCCCAGCGCTTTTTTGTACCCTCAGGTTGCTGTTGCTTAGCATTATCTTTATTATTTTTACCCTGCAATTGGGGTTTTTGCGGTCTAGCCCCTAGGCTATCGCGACCAATACTGGAATAGGTCTCTGCTATTATCCTCGGAAGTTCCCACTCCTGATCAATCTGCGGAACATCCCGAAGACGCATTCGCACTGCTAGTGCTACTGCCTCTCCCTTGAGATTACTCAAAATAATAGAAGAAACCGCGGCAAAATTGCCCATTAACTGCATGCCCAAATCTAAGGCAGGGGCATCCCCATATTCATCTTGAATTTGTTTAAGCACTTCCGGTAAATTAGCTAAAGTCGGTGTACCGTGTGCTGTAGTGTAGAGCGCGGCAAACACCGTGCCCCAGGTATTACAAAGGTCCACCGGAGGAACCATCCCATACGGCAAACACATCGTCAAAATTCTATGTTTATCCTGAGGTCGAGTATGGGGAAATACTGCTTCCAGCGTATTAATTTTCTGCGCCAGTCAAAATGTAGTCTCCTCACGTTTAGCCGGTACCTTACCCATAACTGAGTGTACAGTGGCTGGATTGATACCCGGAACCACTGCTTGTGGGTGAGCCAGAGCAGCACGCGCTGCATTAGTATTTAATGCCTGCATTACAAACTGAACCAGTCTTCTGTATGTAGTTGCTAAGTTTATATATAAACGACGCACGTCAGCCACTGCCAAATTTGCAACCGCAGGATATGGTGTGTAAGTAGCCAATAAAGGCCAGGTCGGACCATCATTACTCAGTGGACCTAACCTTACTTGTGCTACTGTGTGTGGGAGGGCGCCATCAAGCCAATTATGGTGTTTATGATAAAATAGAGGTATCTCTAAGTAAGCGTAAGCCCTGTATTGTCCAGGGACATTCGCAACAGTGTATTCGTGAAAAGTATTTGTACCCCCATCAACTGCTGGAAATACGACCCAAGAATAAAAAAGTTCTGTCCTATAGGCTGCATGGGCGTCCACCACAAAAGTGACTTGACCCCACTGGACTGTCAGTCCATGTGCTATCAGATGTCCTGTGAGCGGGTGACGCATATTGATTGCTATATTCACTACATTAGGATTCGGTATTTGTTAAAAAAAATAGCTCTAGGTCAGAGAAGGCACACCAATATTGGGGTTTTTCCTTTCAAAGTTCAAGCTTGAACAACCAACCACTAAGCAATAGGATGTACCTATCCCGTGGTGGCGGAAACCCTCAGCCCCACGGACGTCTCCGCGTACGGAACCGAGGAGTCAAAATATATATGAGACCGAGAGAGTCAGTCGGACCTAAACATTAGAGCCAGACCAATCGTTGGGGGCGCCATGTCGCGTGGGCTCTCATTATCCTAAATGAGACTACTGGATTTCTAGGCAGCAGGATCGATAACGGTGTGGGGGACTGAGTCTGACCCACTTGTAAAGAACTCTGTCACCCTAAATCCGTTTTTTGCTCCGGCTAACTAGCAGTGCCTCATTTCTCCCACGGGGAAGAAATGATTAGGCAGCCGAGCGCATGACATCTTTGGAACTTCTCAGGGAAGTCGTGGTTACTCAGATCCAAACCAACTCTCTCATTTACAATATGATCTCATATACAAAGGACAAAGACAGTATAAGTTTTATATAATGTTTTAATAAAACGACCGTAATTTAGATAATAAGGCGTGAGCCGCAATAACCAGAACAATACAACATAGTAGGATTGAAATAGTCACCAGGAGAGTAAAACATAAGAACAAAGCTATCATAGTGCCTAACAGTTTCTACTCTCCCTCTGCTTGTTCTATTTAGAGCACAGCATGTTAAGCTTCTAGCTTGCCTTTCCGAATCACAGGGGAGACATCAGCCCTCATACCTGAGCAAAGGCCTGTGATCTGGTTCAGCATCTGCAATGAGGCAGTCAGCGTCTAGTTGTGGTTCCCTGGTCGGAATCTCCCTCTCTCGTGTATTGGGACAAGGAAGTGATTTTATAACTAACATGTCATCGTGATCACAAAATGTCCCTACGCAGGAATGCCAAATCTAAACTCCTACCACGTCTATCGGCAATGTACCAGACTGTATCCTTGACTGAAGCACAGAGTGAATATGTTATGGAGAACTCCAGTGCTGAAGTAGGCAAAACAGTGTGATATGAATAAAAAACAACACCGTAGAACTGGCTATTTGAAAAATAACAGTACGAAGCCTAATAAAAAGCATTTAGAGCAAAGTGCACAGAGGCTCTAAGCTGTCAGCAAATGAATAAAATACATTCAGGGCAAAGTGCACAAAGGCCTAAAGCCTGAAGCTAATGCGCAAAGGATACGTAAAACTAACCACACTACAATACCACCAGCCGTATTACGAGTCCATTATATCCTATGGAACTCGTAATACGGCTGGTGGTATATCCGTCACATTTGGGACAGATTAACACCTCCTCCAAAGTTGTAATCAGGCCCTATGTCTTGCTTAGGAGCTTTTAAAGGTTGTTCCCAACCCTCCTTTACAAGTGTTAGAGGACCTCTTACAGGGTGTCCAAACAGGAGTTCAAAGGGGCTGAAGCCCACTCCTTTCTGGGGTACCTCCCTGTAAGCAAAAAGGAGGCAAGGTAACAGGACATCCCATCTCCTCCTGAGTTTTTCAGGGAGTCCCATTATCATTCCTTTGAGAGTTTTATTAAACCTCTCTACCAGTCCATTTGTTTGTGGATGATAAGGTGTAGTGAATTTGTATGTTACACCACATTCCTTCCACATGGCCTTCAAGTATGCAGACATAAAGTTGCTACCCCTGTCTGATACAACCTCTTTTGGGAAACCCACCCTGGAAAAGATTCCCAAGAGGGCTTTTGCCACTGCAGGAGCTGTAGTGGTCCTTAGAGGAATAGCTTCAGGATATCTTGTGGCATGGTCCACTGCCACCAGGATAAACCTATTGCCTGAAGCAGTAGGAGGGTCAAGGGGGCCAACTATGTCAACCCCTACCCTTTCAAAGGGAACCCCAACCACAGGCAGTGGAATAAGGGGAGCCTTTGGAGTGCCACCAGTCTTGCCACTGGCTTGGCAGGTCACACAGGACTTACAAAAGTCTTTTGTGTCCTCTGACATCCTAGGCCAGTGAAACAGGGGGACAAGCATTTCCCATGTTTTAATCTGACCCAAATGTCCAGCCGAGGGAATGTCGTGTGCCAGAGTTAGGAGGAACTCTCTGTACTGCAGGGGAATGACCAATCTCCTGGCTGCTCCAGGTTTTGGGTCCCTTGCCTCTGTGTACAAGAGGTTGTCCTCCCAGTAAACTCTATGTGAGTCACTGACATCCCCATTTTGCTGTTTGACAGCTTGCTGTCTGAGACCCTCTAATGTGGGACTTGCTGTGCCACACTCAGCTCCTCCTTGGCAGGCCCCCCTCCACCCAAAAGCTCAGAAGTGTTTGCTGCCAGCTCCTCTGGTGAAGGTTCTGCACAGGGGGAAATTCTTCTTCCTCAGAGGTTGAATCATCTGTAGAGGGAGGGATAGTGGGTAGGGATTTACCCTTACTAACCCTAGCTTTAGGGAGCACTTGGTCCATTGTTCCAGGATCCAAGTCACCATGTCCTTTTTGCTTTTTGGCCTGAGCCCTTGTCAAAGCAAAAATATGCCCAGGAATGCCCAGCATTGCTGCATGAGCCTCCAACTCCACTTCTGCCCAAGCTGATGTCTCTAAATCATTTCCTAGTAGACAGTCTACAGGTAAATCTGAAGCAACCACAACTTTCTTTGGACCAGTAACCCACCCCCCCTAGTTGAGATTCACAACAGCCATGATGTTGTTATGAGCGTCTGTCACTTGGTACTGGTGACCAAGTAGGTGTTGTTCAGGGTGTACCAGTTTCTCTATTACCATGGTAACACTGGCACCTGTGTCCCTGTAGGCCTGAACCTCAACACCATTAATTAGGGGAAGTTGCTTGAACTTATCCATATTAAGGGGACAAGCAACCAAGGTAGCCAAATCAATGGCGCCTTCAGAGACTAATACAGCCTCTGTGGTCTCCCTAACAAGACCAACCCCAACTAAATTACCAAAAGTGAGCCCAGCTACTCCCTTGGATTGGCTATTAGTAGGTTTGCTCCCACCATCACTGCTATTACTAGGGGCACTAGAGGTTGCAGTAGGGGTTGTGGTAGTGGGAGGCTTGGTGCTTTTCTTTGGACAACTGGCATCAATTGTCCAATGGCCTTTTACTTTACATAAATAGCACCATGTTTTTTTTACTTGATTAGAAGAGGATTTGGACCCCTCACCCCCACCAGAGTGTTTTTGTGGGCCTGATGAAGACTCATTTTTAGATTTGTCCCCACCCTTGTTGAAGACTTACCATCCTTCTTCTTGCCATCCTTGTCACCCCCTGTATGAACTTTTCTGTTCACTCTTGTTCTGACCCATTTGTCTGCCTTCTTTCCCAATTCTTGGGGAGAGGTCAGATCTGAGTCCACTAGATATTGGTGTAACAAATCAGAAGATAACACAGTTATTCAGAATATGCTCTCTCAAGATTAGATTGTACAGGCTTTCATAGCCAGAAACTTTACTGCCATGTAACCACCCCTCCAAGGCCTTCACTGAATAGTCATCAAAGTCTACCCAGTCTTGTGAGGACTATTTTCTGGTTTCTCTGAACTTAATCCTGTATTGTTCAGTGGTTAAGCCAAATCCATCCAAAAGTGCATTCTTCAAAACTGTAAAATTATTGGCATCACTTTCTCTAACAGTAAGGAGCCTATCCTTACCCTTTCCACTGAAAGATGGCCATAGGATAGCAGCCCACTGCCTTTGAGGGACCCCCTGTACCATACAGGCCCTCTCAAGTGCAGCAAACCACTTGTTAATGTCATCCCCCTCCTTGTAAGGGGGAACTATCTTGTGCAGATTCCTAGAATCATGCTCTCTAACAGGATTACTATCAGGAATACTGCTGATGCCACCATGGGGTCCAAACCCCAACCTCTGTCTCTCTTTTTCTAAGTCTAGGGATTCCCTGTCTAGAGCCAGCTGTTGCTGTTTAAGCTTCAGCCTGGTCTCTTCCACTCTCAACTTATTGAGCTCCCTTTCTAACATCTTGCCATCAGGGTGGGTGGGTTGGGAATGTTTTGACACAGACGAAAGATTTGAATGAGCAGAGGGAGAAATGTCCCTAACAGTTGGCACCCTAACAACCTGGCCTCCAGGAATAAAAACATCCCTACTATGATGGGAGCTTCCATTACTACCAGCATTGCTAGGTGATCTGCTAAGGGGCATATTAGGAAGAGAACCCTGCAACACTCCTACTGGGGGCTCCCCTGAGTCAGAGTGTGAGCTATCTATCAACATTTCAGATGAGGTGCCACCCTGGGCCTTATCATTCTCAATAAGCATATTAGACAGTAACTCTCTAGAAGGGTTCTTACCTACAACTAAACCTCTATCAATGCAGAGACTCCTTAGGCTCTTAAAGTTAAGGTGTTCATAAGTTGTACTGACCAAGTTAAGAGGGATTCCTACACCAGACATGATAGAAAAAGGTTTAGAGACGGATAAAAGATAGAAAAGGTTTCAGGACTTTTGAAAGAACAGGAAAAAAAACTTTTTCAAACTTTTTGAAACTTTTTGAAAGTTTAGGAGTACTTTTCAGCACTTAGCAGATAGTGTAAGAGAAGAAAAGCAAAACTTTTTGGTTAGGTGTACATACACTGAACTTGTTTTGTATATTTTTCTCTTATGAAAAGTACAATATGACAAGGTGGTAAGTAGTTACAAGTACTTATCCCACCGCTGCACAACCAATGTAGGAGGCTGGCCTGGCTTGTAGTGGGTACCAAGGGGTACTTACACTCTGTATCAGGTCCAGTTATCCCTTATTAGTGTAGAAGAGGTGTTTCTAGCAGCTTAGGCTGAACTAGGAGACATGCAAAGCTCCTACTATACCACTGGTGTCATATGCACAATATCATAAGAAAACACAATACACAGATATACTAAAAATAAAGGTACTTTATATTTATGACAATATGCCAAAAGTATCTCAGTGAGTACCCTCAGTATGAGGATGCCAAATATACACAAGATATATGTACACAATACCAAAAATATGCAGTAATAGCAAAAGGAAGTAATGCAAGCAATGTAACTTTATAGTAGATTGCAATAGGAGCACATAGGTGTAGGGGCAACACAAACCATATACTCCAAAAGTGGAATGCGAACCACTAATGGACCCCAAACCTATGTGAGCTTGTAGAGGGTCGCTGGGACTGTAAGAAAACAGTGAGGGTTAGAAAAACAGCCCACCCCAAGACCCTGAAAAGTAGGTGTAAAGTGCACTTATAACCCCCAGAGAGCACAGAAGTCGTGATAGGGGGTTTCTGCAAGGAAGATCAACACCAGCAAAGCAACCAAAGTGGATTTCCGGACCTGAGTACCTGTGGTACAAGGGGACCAAGTCCAAGAGTCGCGACAATGTCGAGAGAGGGCAGATGCCCAGGAAATGCCAGCTGAGGGTGCAAAGAAGCTGCCACTGGATGGTAGAAGCTGTGGATTCTGCAAACGAAGAGGGCTAGAAACTTCCCCTTTGGAGGATGGTTGTCCCACGTCGTGAAGAAGCTTGCAGAGGTGTTCCCACACAGAAAGACCGCAAACAAGCCTTGCTAGCTGCAAGGGTCACAGTTAGGGTTTTTGGATGCTGCTGTGGCCCAGGAGGGACCAGGATGTCGCCACTTGGATGAGGAGACAGAGGGGGCGCCCAGCAAGTCAGGGAGCCCTCACAGAAGCAGGCAGCACCCACAGAAGTACCGGAACAGGCACTTGGAAGAGGAGTGAACCGGAGTCCACCCGAAGACACAAAAGGGAGTCCCACGACACCGGAGGACAACTCAGAAGGTTGTGCACTGCAGGTTAGAGTGTTGGGACCCAGGCTTGGCTGTGCACGAAGGAAATCCTGGAAGAGTGCACAGGAGCCGGAGCAGCTGCAAATCACGCGGTACCCAGCAATGCAGTCTAGCGTGGGGAGGCAAGGACTTACCTCCACCAAACTTGGACTGAAGAGTTACTGGACTGTGGGAGTCACTTGGACAGAGTTGCTGAGTTCCAGAGGCCACGCTCGTCGTGCTGAGAGGGGACCCAGAGGACCGTTGATGCAGTCTTTTGTTGCCTGCGGTTGCAGGGGGAAGATTCAGTCGACCCACGGGAGATTTCTTCAGAGCTCCTATTGCAAGTTGGAGGCAGGCTACCCCCAGAGCATGCACCACCAGAAAACAGGCGAGAAAGCGTCAGGATCAGCGATACAAGGTTGCAGTAGTCATCTTTGCTACTTTGTTGCGGTTTTGCAGGCGTCCTGAGCAGTCAGTGGTCGATCCTTTGGCAGAAGGTGAAGAGAGAGATGCAGAGGAACTCTGGTGAGCTCTTGCATTCGGTATCTGAAGAATTCCCCAAAGCAGAGACCCTAAATAGCCAGAAAAGGAGGTTTGGCTACCTAGGATGGAGGATAGGCTAGTAACACAGGTAAGAGCCTATCAGAAGGAGTCTCTGACGTCACCTGATGGCACTGGCCACTCAGAGCAGTCCAGTGTGCCAGCAACACCTCTGTTTCCAAGATGTCAGAGGTCTGGAATACACTGGAGGAGCTCTGGGCACCTCCCCTGGGAGGTGCAGGTCAGGGGAGTGGTCACTCCCCTTTCCTTTGTCCAGTTTCACGCCAGAGCAGGGCTGGGGGATCCCTGAACCGGTGTAGACTGGCTTATGCAGAGAGGGGCACCATCTGTGCCCATCAAAGCATTTCCAGAGGCTGGGGGAGGCTACTCCTCCCCAGCCCTGACACCTTTTTCCAAAGAGAGAGGGTGTAACACCCTCTCTCTGAGGAAGTCCTTTGTTCTGCCTTCCTGGGCCAAGCCTGGCTGGATCCCAGGAGGGCAGAAACCTGTCTAAGGGGTTGGCAGCAGCAGCAGCTGCAGTGAAACCCCGGGAAAGGTAGTTTGGCAGTACCCGGGTCTGTGGTAGAGACTCGGGGGATCATGGAATTGTCTCCCCAATGCCAGAATGGCATTGGGGTGCCAATTCCATGATCTTAGACATGTTACATGGCCATGTTCGGAGTTACCATTGTGACGCTATACATAGGTAGTGATCTATTTCTAGTGCACGCGTGAAATGGTGTCCCCGCACTCACAAAGTCCGGGGAATTTGCCTTGAACGATGTGGGGGCACCTTGGCTAGTGCCAGGGTGCCCACACACTAAGTAACTTAGCACCCAACCTTCACCAGGTGAAGGTTAGACATATAGGTGACTTATAAGTTACTTAAGTGCAGTGGTAAATGGCTGTGAAATAACGTGGACGTTATTTCACTCAGGCTGCAGTGGCAGGCCTGTGTAAGAATTGTCAGAGCTCCCTATGGGTGGCAAAAGAAATGCTGCAGCCCATAGGGATCTCCTGGAACCCCAATACCCTGGGTACCTTTGTACCATATACTAGGAGATTATAAGGGTGTTCCAGTATGCCAATGTGGATTGGTGAAATTGGTCACTAGCCTGTTAGTGACAATTTGGAAAGCAGAGAGAGAATAACCACTGAGGTTCTGGTTAGCAGAGCCTCAGTGAGACAGTTAGTCATCACACAGGGAACACATACAGGGCACACTTATGAGCACTGGGGCCCTGGCTGGCAGGGTCCCAGTGACACATACACTAAAACAACATATATACAGTGAAATATGGGGGTAACATGCCAGGCAAGATGGTACTTTCCTACAATAGGACAGACAGTACTCCCAGACATGCAGGACAGTGGCATGCAGCATTCCATGCACCAAGGCCCATCCTGGCTCACAGGAGCACACATCTGTGCAATCCACTCCATCCATTACTCACACAGTGCCCCCCAAACCCGGACTCACCTGTACCTCTGGCCAGCCGTAGAGTCTGCTGTACACGAGCAGGACCCCTTCCACAAGTTTCTCCAGTTCTTCCTGGGTGAAGGCCGGGGCCCTTTCCCCTGCACCACGTGGAACATCCATAGCCAGAGGCAGGCCACAGCAGTACACAGAGTGGAGTACCTGTCTGCACGAGATTATGGAGTCAAGTGATCAAACGATGACGAACACGCGTACGTTCCATGGCGGTATGCACCATCACCACCAGCGGCGATCATGATACGCAACGATTCCCCATTGGCATCCATGTCAGCCAATGAGGGTGTGAACAGCGGTCAACACCGCCGTACGCTGTGGTGTCAACAGCTAGCGGTATTAGGTCACTTCCACAACAAAGGGGCATAATTACAGTGGGCAGACATTTTGCCATCACCTACGCATCCTGAAATTCATAATACTCACAATGCTGGGCCTACTAGCCATATGAAGCACCTAGGCCTCTATCCATTGAGTATATAATCACACATGATTTACTCCGTTCCCTCCTAGTGATGTACATGTATATCTGTCAGGTTGCAGTTATTGTACAGACACTACTATGAAGAATGCACTGCATGTATGTAGCAAATCTGCCAGTGTATGTGTGCACATCACTCCTTTTGCTTACCCCTCATAGGTACCGACCCTTGTGGATATGGGGACCATGGTGGAGCGGCAGATCATAATCACCTACAGACTCACACGTGCAACTTTTCAGGACCTATGTGCATTACTGGATCCTGCACTGACTCCCAGAAATGGTAATCAGCATGCCATTCCAACTGAGGTGCAGGTGCTCTCCGCACTCCATTTCCTGGCCACAGGCTCATTTCAAGTCACAGTGGGCATGGGGGCTGGTTTCTCACAGCCAATGTTCAGCCAGGTACTGACAAGATTTCTGAATGCATTTGTACAACATCTGCAATCCTATGTGCGATTCCCCCAAAGTGCTGACCTCCCTGCCATCAAGTCTGACTTCTATGCCTTTGCAAACATTCCCCATGTCATAGGTGCCATCGATGGCACCCACATAGCTATCATCCGCCCAAGAGTGAGTGAACAGGAGTACAGAAACAGGAAGAACTTTCACTCCATGAACATCCAATTGGTATGTACTGCAGACCAGTACATTTCCCATGTGAATGCCATGTTTCCGGGTTCTGTCCATGATTCATTTGTTTTGAGGAACAATAGTGTGCCACAGAAGATGGAACAACTACAAGAGGACAGAGGGTGGATCATAGGTAAGTTTGCCTGTCACTAACTGACACATTGCAGAAAACCAGCCTGTCTGACTAAGGACATTACAATGACGACTCTGTATGGACCATTTCTCTAGGTCATTCTGGCTATCAAAACTTGCGTTGGCTCCTGACACCAGTGAGGAATCCCAGGACGGATGCAGAGAGGAAATACAATGAGGCCCATGGACGTACTAGGAGGGTGATAGAGCGTACTATAGGTCTCCTGAAGGCTAGATTCCGGTGCCTACATATCTCTGGGGGTTCCCTGGCCTATGGGCCTGATAAGGTGTGTAGAATAGTGGTGGCCTGCTGCATGCTGCACAATGTGGCAGTGAGACATTCAGTCCCCCTTTTGGAGGTGGAGGGTGCTATAGGTCCTGATCAGTTACCTCAGAGAGGTGAGGAGAGTGATGGTGAGCATGAGGAAGGGGAAGATGTAAATTCCAGGAACCAACTGATACAACTCTACATCAATAACTGTGTGGGACTTAAGCCTATAATTGTGGTTAGTGACTGATACTGTAAGTGTGCCATGTCATATAGGGGGGATTGGTCATGATAGGCGAGACATGGACCTCTTTAGCATGGTACTGACAGACAATATATGCATTACCTCCTTGCATAATTTGAAACACACATTACCACCACCTAGCACAAATTGACAATAAAGTTGTTCCCTGCCAGTTGCATCCATACTCCACTTTGTTCAACATTGAAAACAGGGGACAGTGTTACAGATGAGAAATGTTGTTTATTGGTCAAATACAGTGAAATGTGCTATGTACAGTGATGGAAGTCGTAAGGGTTGGGTGTCCTCAAAACCGACTTGGTGGCAGCCCTGTTGGATGTCATAGGTGGGTCCTATTTGTAGTATAGTACTTTATTTAGCCCTCAGCTAAGTGTAGTTGGTGAATGGGTGGGATGGTTGCTTTGCAGTAGTAGCAGTGTCAATTGTTGGAGTGGGGCTTGTTCTTAGCTGGGTTTCCAGTGCCATATCTTGGCCTAAGACTACGTTTGGGCGCCTGCTGTGAAGCTTCTTGAGGTGGCATGGTTGGCCCTTGTGATTCCTGGGAGGGTATTTCCAGTGCTGTTTCTGCTGCTTGGGTCATCTGTTGCTGGTTATCCAGGGCTGTTGTGGAGGCCTCTTGTCCGGTGTGGGTGTCTGACTGTTTGTTGACCAGCTGCAGCAGTGCTCCAGCAATGGTGGCCATTGTGACATTGTGTTCTTACCACTGCTCCATGGCTTGTTGGTGTTGTTCCAGCTGCATCATCTGACTTTGCTCCAAGGTGGATACAATCTGTGGCAACCTGTCTTGGGTATGTTGGTAGTCCCCCAATACCTCTTGAATGACGTCCTGGGCTGCCCTACCTCCTGACCCTCTGGGGCACTTGACCTTGGCCTGGCCCCCTGTGCCTGTGTCCCCTGCGCAGGTCTTGATGTGCCACTTGTACTGGGGCCCTCACCTTCCTGCATGTTGGGAGTGGGAGACTGTGGCCTCTGTAGCTGTGTTCCACCTGTCTGTGCCCTGGGTCCACTGGTGTGGGTACGCTTCCCCTGGCCTGCTGGTCTTGACTGGGTGTTAGGGATGACAGTGTTTACCTGGGTGGGGCTGTTGCATGGTGAGCATCCAGGGCTGTGTGAGGGGCCTGCCTGCTCATCAGTGTCCAGGGCTCCTTTGCCAAGGTCTTGTGATGTGCCTCTGTCTCCCTGGAGTGCTGTGGCACTCCTTGTCCCCTCCATTAGGGTTGCATGGGTGGTGGTGCCTGTTGGGGGACATAGACATGTCTGTTACATATGTATGAGGGTTTGAGGTGTACTGAACTGTGCAATTTTGTGCTGGTGTGTCTTTCAGTGGCCTTCCAGGGTGCCTTTGTGATGTGGTCATTGCATTTAGTGGCAGTGGTGGGGTTACATTGTGGTGGGAGTTATTATTCCATTGTGGGTACGTGCAGGGGTAGGTGGCTGTGCACAGTGGGAGAGATATGGGCCTGGTAGTGAGTTGTGGGTGATGCAGGGTGGTGGATGTGGTGGGTAATGGCTGGGTGGGGTGTGGGTCTAGGTGGGTGTGGGTGGGGTGGGGTGGTACATGCATTACAGGTATGGTATATGTGGGGTGTAGGAGGCTGGACTGGCTTGTAGTGAGTACCAAGGGGTACTTACACCTTGCACCAGGCCCAGTTATCCCTTATTAGTGTATAGGGTGCAGAGCAGCTTAGGCTGAACTAGGAGACGAGTGAAGCTCCTACAGTACCACTAGTGTCATATGCACAATATCATAAGAAAACACAATACACAGATATACTAAAAATAAAGGTACTTTATTTTTATGACAATGTGCCAAAAGTATCTCAGTGAGTACCCTCAGTATGAGGATAGCAAATATACACAAGATATATGTACACAATACCAAAAATATGCAGTATAGTATTAGAAAACAGTGCAAACAATGTATAGTTACAATAGGATGTAATGGGGACACATAGGGATAGGGGCAATACAAACCATATACTCCAAAAGTGGAATGCGAACCACGAATGGACCCAAAACCTATGTGACCTTGTAGTGGGTCGCTGGGACTGTAAGAAAACAGTTAGGGTTAGAAAAATAGCCCACCCCAAGACCCTGAAAAGTGAGTGCAAAGTGCACTAAAGTTCCCCAGAGAGCACAGAAGTCGTGATAGGGGAATTCTGCAGGAAAGACACAAATCAGCAATGCAACAATGATGGATTTCCAAACGAGGGTACCTGTGGAACAAGGGGACCAAGTCCAAAAGTCACAAGCAAGTCGGAGATGGGCAGATGCCCAGGAAATGCCAGCTGTGGGTGCAAAGAAGCTGCTACTGGACAGTAGAAGCTGAAGATTCTGCGGGAACGACAAAGGCTAGAGACTTCCCCTTTGGAGGATAGATGCCCCACGCCGTGGAGAGTTGTGCAGAAGTGTTTTCCTGAAGAAAGACCGCCAACAAGCCTTGCTAGCTGCAAGTCGTGCGGTTAGCGTTTTTGGATGCTGCTGTGGCCCAGGAGGGACCAGGATGTCGCCAATTGTGTCAGAGGACAGAGGGGGCGCCCAGCAAGACAAGGAGCCCTCTCAAAAGCAGGCAGCACCCGCAGAAGTGCCGGAACAGGCACTACAAAGAGGAGTGAAATGGTGCTCACCCGAAGTTGCACAAAGGAGTCCCATGTCGCCGGAGGACAACTTAGAAAGTCGTGCAATGCAGGTTAGAGTGCCGTGGACCCAGGCTTGGCTGTGCACAAAGGATTTCCGCTGGAAGTGCACAGAGGCCGGAGTAGCTGCAAAAGTCGTGGTTCCCAGCAATGCAATCTGGCATGGGGATGCAAGGACTTACCTCCACCAAACTTGGACTGAAGAGTCACTGGACTGTGGGAGTCACTTGGACAGAGTTGCTGGATTCAAGGGACCTCGCTTGTCGTACTGAGAGGAGACCCAGGGTACCGGTGATGCAGTTCTTTGGTGCCTGCGGTTGCAGGGGGAAGATTCCGTCGACCCACGGGAGATTTCTTCGGAGCTTCTAGTGCAGAGAGGAGGCAGACTACCCCCACAGCATGCACCACCAGGAAAACAGTCGAGAAGGCGGCAGGATCAGCGTTACAGAGTTGCAGTAGTCGTCTTCGCTACTTTGTTGCAGTTTTGCAGGCTTCCAGCGCGGTCAGCAGTCGATTCCTTGGCAGAAGGTGAAGAGAGAGATGCAGAGGAACTCTGATGAGCTCTTGCATTCGTTATCTAAGGAAATCCCCAAAGCAGAGACCCTAAATAGCCAGAAAAGAGGGTTTGGCTACTTAGGAGAGAAGATAGGCTAGCAACACCTGAAGGAGCCTATCAGAAGGAGTCTCTGACGTCACCTGCTGGCCCTGGCCACTCAGAGCAGTCCAGTGTGCCAGCAGCACCTCTGTTTCCAAGATGGCAGAGGTCTGGAGCACACTGGAGGAGCTCTGGGCACCTCCCATGGGAGGTGCAGGTCAGGGGAGTGGTCACTCCCCTTTCCTTTGTCCAGTTTCGCGCCAGAGCAGGGCTGAGGGGTCCCTGAACCGGTGTAGACTGGCTTATGCAGAAATGGGCACCATCTGTGCCCATGAAAGCATTTCCAGAGGCTGGGGGAGGCTACTCCTCCCCAGCCCTAACACCATTTTCCAAAGGGAGAGGGTGTAACACCCTCTCTCTGAGGAAGTCCTTTGTTCGGCCTTCCTGTGCCAAGCCTGGCTGGACCCCAGGAGGGCAGAAACCTGTCTGAGGGGTTGGCAGCAGCAGCAGCTGCAGTGAAACCCCGGGAAAGGCAGTTTGGCAGTACCCAGGTCTGAGCTGCAGACCTGTGGGATCATGGGATTGTGCCAACTATGCCAGGATTGCATAGAGGGGGCAATTCCATGATCATAGACATGTTACATGGCCATATTCGGAGTTACCATTGTGAAGCTACACATAGGTATTGACCTATGTGTAGTGCACGCATGTAATGGTGTCCCCGCACTCACAAAGTCCGGGGAATTTGCCCTGAACAATGTGGGGGCACCTTGGCTAGTGCCAGGGGGCCCACACACTAAGTAACTTTGCACCTAACCTTTACTAGGTTAAGGTTAGACATATAGGTGACTTATAAGTTACTTAAGTGCAGTGTAAAATGGCTGTGAAATAACGTGGACGTTATTTCACTCAGGCTGCAGTGGCAGGCCTGTGTAAGAATTGTCAGAGCTCCCTATGGGTGGCAAAAGAAATGCTGCAACCCATAGGGATCTCTTGGAACCCCAATACCCTGGGTACCTTAGTACCATATACTAGGGAATTATAAGGGTGTTCCAGTATGCCAATGTAAATTGGTAAAATTGGTCACTAGCCTGTTAGTGACAATTTGAAAGAAATTAGAGAGCATAACCACTGAGGTTCTGGATAGCAGAGCCTCAGTGAGACAGTTAGTCATAACACAGGTAACACATTCAGGGCACACTTATGAGCACTGGGGCCCTGGCTGGCAGGGTCCCAGTGACACATACAACTAAAACAACATATATACAGTGAAAAATGGGGGTAACATGCCAGGCAAGATGGTACTTTCCTACACAACCCCCCCCCCCCCAAACGAAGGACAATAAGACTAGTCATTACCTGATGGGTCTTCATTGTCTAAGTGGAAATATCTGGAAAGTCCATCTGCATTGGAGTGGCTACTCCCAGGTCTATGCTCCACTGTATAGTCCATTCCCTGTAGGGATATGGACCACCTCAACAATTTAGGATTTTCACCTTTCATTTGTTTTAGCCAAAGTAGAGGTTTGTGGTCTGTCTGAACAATGAAGTGAGTGCCAAACAGGTATGGCCTCAACTTCTTCAGTGCCCAGACCACAGCAAAGGCCTCCCTCTCTATGGCAGACCAACGCTTTTCTCTAGGGGTCAACCTCCTACTAATAAAAGCAACAGGTTGATCCTGGCCCTCAGAATTAAGTTGTGATAGGACTGCCCCTACTCCTAATTCAGATGCATCAGTTTGGACATAGAATTTTTTAGAGTAACAAGGGCTTTTCAGGACAGGTGCAGAGCACATGGCCTGCTTCAGCTCCTCAAAAGCTTTCTGACAGTTTGCTGTCCATAATACCTTCTTAGGCATTTTCTTTGAAGTGAGGTCATTAAGAGGGGCTGCAATGGAGCCATAGTTCTTTATGAACCTCCTATAATACCCAGTGAGGCCTAAAAAGGCTCTCACCTGAGTCTGAGTAGTAGGGGGAACCCAATCTATAATAGTTTGGATTTTCCCCTGAAGTGGTGCAATCTGTTCCCCACCAACAAGGTGTCCCAGATAAACCACCTTTCCCTGCCCTATCTGGCACTTTGAAGCCTTGATAGTGAGGCCTGCCTTTTGCAGGGCCTCTAAAACTTTCCATAGGTGGACCAGGTGATCATCCCAGCTGGAGCTAAAGACAGCTATATCGTCCAGATATGCTGCACTAAAAGCTTCCAGCCCTTGCAGGACTGTATTCACCAGCCTTTGAAAAGTGGCAGGTGCATTTTTCAATCCAAAAGGCATTACTGTGAATTGGTAATGGCCTCCAATGGTTGAAAATGCAGTTTTTGCTTTTGCATCTTCTGATAATTTGATCTGCCAATACCCTGCAGTCAAGTCAAAAGTGCTTAGATACTTGGCAGTTGCCAGTGTATCTATGAGCTCATCTGCCCTGGGTATAGGGTGAGCATCAGTTTTTGTTACTTGGTTGAGACCTCTATAGTCTACACAAAACCGCATTTCCTTCTTTCCATCTTTGGAATGAAGTTTTGGTACAAGTACCACAGGAGAGGCCCATGGACTTTCAGAGTGCTCAACCACTCCCAGTTCTAACATTTTCTGCACTTCTTGTTTTATGCAGTCTCTGACATGGTCAGGCTGCCTATAGATCTTACTTTTGACAGGCAAGCTGTCTCCAGTATCTATAGTGTGCTCACACCAAGAAGTGGTGCCTGGCACAGTAGAGAAGAGTTCATAAAACTGACCCAGGAGATTTATGCAGTGGTCTTTCTGCTCAGCAGTAAGACAATCTGCCAGTACAACCCCTTCCACCAGAGCATCTTGTTCTGTGGAAGAGAAGAGATCAGGGAGAGGGTCACTCTCTTCTCCCTGTCCCTCATCTGTTGCCATGAGCAGGGTGAGATCAGCCCTGTCATAGTAGGGTTTCAGGCGATTGACATGGAGCACCCTAAGGGGACTCCTGGCAGTGCCTAAGTCAACTAAGTAGGTGACTTCACCCTTTTTCTCAACAATTGTGTGGGGTCCACTCCATTTATCTTGGAGTGCTCTTGGGGCCACAGGCTCCAAGACCCACACTTTCTGCCCTGGTTGGTACTGAACCAAAACAGCCTTCTGGTCATGCCATTGCTTTTGGAGCTCTTGGCTGGCCTGAAGGTTTTTACTGGCCTTTTTCATGTACTCAGCCATCCTTGATCTGAGGCCAAGTACATAGTCCACTATGTCTTGCTTTGGAGCTTTTAAAGGTTGTTACCAACCCTCCTTAACAAGTGTTAGAGGACCTCTCACAGGGTGTCCAAATAGGAGTTCAAAGGGGCTGAAGCCCACTCCTTTCTGGGGTATCCCTGTAAGCAAAAAGGAGGCATGGTAAAAGGATATCCCATCTCCTGCAGAGTTTTTCAGGGAGTCCCATAATCATGCCTTTGAGAGTTTTGTTAAATCTCTCCACCAGTCCATTTGTTTGTGGATGATAGGGTGTGGCGAACTTGTATGTAACACCACACTCCTTCCACATGGCCTTTAAGTAAGCAGAGATGAAATTGCTTCCCCTGTCTGATACCACCTCTTTTGGGAAGCCCACCCTGGAAAAGATTCCCAGGAGGGCCTTTGCCACTGCAGGAGCTGTAGTGGTCCTTAGAGGAATTGCTTCAGGATATCTGGTGGCATGGTCCACTACCACCAAGATAAACCTATTGCCTGAAGCAGTAGGAGGGTCAAGGGGGCCAACTATGTCAACCCCTACCCTTTCAAAGGGAACCCCAACCACAGGCAGTGGGATAAGGGGTGCCTTTGGAGTGCCACCTGTCTTGCCACTGGCTTGACAGGTTTCACAGGACTTACAAAATTCCTTTGTGTCCTCTGACATTCCAGGCCAATGAAACAAGGGAACAAGCCTGTCCCAAGTTTTCATTTGCCCCAAATGTCCAGCTAGGGGAATGTCATGGGCTAGAGTTAGGAGGAACTTTCTGTACTCCTGAGGAATCACTAATCTCCTGGCAGCTCCAGGTTTTGGATCCCTTGCTTCAGTGTACAAGAGGTTGTCCTCCCAGTAAACTCTGTGAGAGTCACTGACATCCCCATTAGCTTGTTTGACAGCTTGCTGCCTTAGACCCTCTAGTGTGGGACAGGTTTGCTGTGCCACACTCAGCTCCTCCCTGGCAGGCCCCCCTTCACCCAAAAGCTCAGCAGTGTCTGCTTCCAGCTCCTCTGGTGTAGGTTCTGCACAGGGTGGAAATTCTTCTTCCTCAGAAGAAGAATCCACTGTAGAGGGAGGGATAGTAGGTAGTGCTTTACTTCTACTAGCCCTAGCTTTAGGGAGCACTTGGTACATTCTTCCAGGATCCAAGTCACCCTGTCCTTTTTGCTTTTTGGCCTGAGCCCTGGTTAAAGCAAAAATATGCCCTGGGATGCCCAGCATTGCTGCATGGGCCTCCAACTCCACATCTGATCAAGCTGATGTCTCTAAATCATTTCCAAGTAGACAGTCTACAGGTAAATCTGAGGCAACCACAACTTTCTTTGGACCAGTAACCCCCCCCAGTTGAGATTTACAACAGCCATGGGGTGGCTAAGTGTGTTGTTGTGAGCATCGGTTACTTGGTACTGGTGACCAAGTAGGTGTTGTTCAGGGTGGACCGGTTTCTCTATTACCATTGTAACACTGGCACCTGTGTCCCTGTAGGCCTGAACCTCAACACCATTTATTAGGGGTAGTTGCTTGTGCTTATCCATGTTAAGGGGACAAGCAACTAAGGTGGCTAAATTAATAGCCCCCTCAGAGACTAACACAGCCTCTGTGGTCTCCCTAACAAGACCAACCCCAACTAAGTTACCAAAAGTGAGCCCAGCTACTCCCTTGGATTGGCTATTAGTAGGTTTGCTCCCACCACCACTGCTATTAGTAGGGACACTAGGTGTAGCAGTAGGGGTTGTGGTGGTAGGAGGCTTGGTGCTTTTCTTTGGACAACTGGGATCTGGTGTCCAAGGGCCTTTTATTTTACATAAATAGCACCATGGTTTCTTTTCTTTGTTTTGATTTGAAGAGGATTTGGACCCACCACCCCCACCAGAGTGTTTTGTGGGCCTGATGAAGACTCATTTTTAGATTTGTCCCCACCCTTGTCAGAAGACTTACCATCCTTCTTCTTGTTGCCATCTTTGTCACCCCCTGTATGAACTTTTCTGTTCACTCTTGTTCTGACCCACTTGTCTGCCTTTTTTCCCAATTCTTGGGGAGAGGTCAGATCAGAGTCCACCAGGTACTGGTGCAACAAATCAGACACACAGTTATTAAGTATATGCTCTCTCAGGATTAAGTTATACAGGCTTTCATAATCAGTAACTTTACTGCCATGTAACCACCCCTCCAAGGCCTTCACTGAATGGTCAACAAAGTCTACCCAGTCTTGTGAAGACTCCTTTTTGGTTTCTCTGAACTTCATCCTGTACTGTTCAGTGGTTAAGCCAGAACCATCTAGGAGTGCATTCTTAAGAACTGCAAAATTATTTGCATCACTTTCTTTCACAGTAAGGAGCCTATCCCTACCCTTTCCACTAAATGATAGCCATAGGATAGCAGCCCACTGCCTTTGATGGACATCCTGTACAACACAGGCCCTCTCCAGTGCAGCAAACCACTTGTTAATGTCATCCCCCTCCTTATAAGGGGGAACTATCTTGTGCAGATTCCTAGAATCATGCTCTTTTGCAGGATGACTATGTGGAATACTGCTGCTGCCACCATGGGTTTCTAAACCCAATTTCTGTCTTTCCCTTTTCACCTCTAAGGACTGCCTATCCAAATCCAGCTGTTGCTTCTTGAGCTTCAGTCTGGTTTGTTCCACTCTCAATCTATTGAGCTCCCTTTCTAACACTCTGTCATCCGGGTGGGTGGGTGAGGCATGTCTAGAGACAGAAGTATGCTGAGATAGAACAGAAGGAGACCTGGCCCTAACAGAAGGCACCCTAATAGCTTGACTAACAGAAACAGCACTTCTACTATGATGAGAAGGGATACTCTTACTGTGATGTGAGACAACACTATCAGTATGGTGTGACTCTACATCAGTACCAGCTATGCTAGGTGGTTTGCTAGGGGGCAGGCTTGGAAGTTTCCCTTCCACTTCTTTTGCTAGGGGTGCCCCAGAATCAGAGTGGGAACCATCAGCTAACTTTTCAACAGTTGTGCCAGCTCTGGCCTTATCCTGTTCAACAAGCATATTCACTAACAGTTCTCTAGGGGGATTCTTCCCTACACTTAAACCTCTTTCTATGCAGAGACTCCATGCTCCTTTCCAGCTCAGGTGATCATAAGCAAGTTTGGACAGATCAACAGTTTGGCCTGTGCCAGACATTTTAGAAAGTGTTTAAGTGATAGAAAAAGGGAGAAAAAGTTTTTCAGAACTTTTAGAAAGACAGAAAAAAAACTTTTAAAACTTTTTAAGAACTTTTTAGAGAGTCAGAGGTACTTTTCAGCACTTTAGAAAAGAGGTGAGAAAAGAAATGCAAAACTTTTTGGTTAGGTGTACATACACTGAACTTGTTTTGTATATTTTTCTCTTATGAAAAGTACAATGACAAAAGTGGTAAGTAGTTACAGAGCACTTATCCCACCACTGCACAACCAATGTAGGAGGCTGGACTGGCTTGTAGTGAGTACCAAGGGGTACTTACACCTTGCACCAGGCCCAGTTATCCCTTATTAGTGTATAGGGTGTCTAGCAGCTTAGGCTGATAGATAATGGTAGCTTAGCAGAGCAGCTTAGGCTGAACTAGGAGACGAGTGAAGCTCCTACAGTACCACTAGTGTCATATGCACAATATCATAAGAAAACACAATACACAGATATACTAAAAATAAAGGTACTTCATTTTTATGACAATATGCCAAAAGTATCTCAGTGAGTACCCTCAGTATGAGGATAGCAAATATACACAAGATATATGTACACAATACCAAAAATATGCAGTATAGTATTAGAAAACAGTGCAAACAATGTATAGTTACAATAGGATGCAATGGGGACACATAGGGATAGGGGCAACACAAACCATATACTCCAAAAGTGGAATGCGAACCACGAATGGACCCCAAACCTATGTGACCTTGTAGAGGGTCGCTGGGACTGTAAGAAAACAGTTAGGGTTAGAAAAATAGCCCACCCCAAGACCCTGAAAAGTGAGTGCAAAGTGCACTAAAGTTCCCCAAGGAGCACAGAAGTCGTGATAGGGGAATTCTGCAGGAAAGACACAAATCAGCAATGCAACAATGATGGATTTCCAAACGAGGGTACCTGTGGAACAAGGGGACCAAGTCCAAAAGTCACAAGCAAGTCGGAGATGGGCAGATGCCCAGGAAATGCCAGCTGTGGGTGCAAAGAAGCTGCTACTGGACAGTAGAAGCTGAAGATTCTGTGGGAACGACAAAGGCTAGAGACTTCCCCTTTGGAGGATGGATGCCCCACGCCGTGGAGAGTCGTACAGAAGTGTTTTCCTGAAGAAAGACCACCAACAAGCCTTGCTAGCTGCAAGTCGTGCGGTTAGCGTTTTTGGATGCTGCTGTGGCCCAGGAGGGACCAGGATGTCGCCAATTGCGTCAGGGGACAGAGGGGGCGCCCAGCAAGACAAGGAGCCCTCTCAGAAGCAGGCAGCACCCGCAGAAGTGCCGGAACAGACACTGTGAATAGCAGTGAAACGGTGCTCACCCGAAGTCGCACAAAGGAGTCCCACGTCGCCGGAGGACAACTTAGAAAGTCATGCAATGCAGGTTAGAGTGCCGTGGACCCAGGCTTGGCTGTGCACAAAGGATTTCCGCCGGAAGTGCACAGAGGCCGGAGTAGCTGCAAAAGTCGTGGTTCCCAGTAATGCAATCTGGCGTGGGGAGGCAAGGACTTACCTCCACCAAACTTGGACTGAAGAGTCACTGGACTGTGGGAGTCACTAGGACAGAGTTGCTGGATTCAAGGGACCTCGCTCGTTGTACTGAGAGGAGACCCAGGGTACCGGTGATGCAGTTCTTTGGTGCCTACGGTTGCAGGGGGACGATTCCGTCGACCCACGGGAGATTTCTTCGGAGCTTCTAGTGCAGAGAGGAGGCAGACTACCCCCACAGCATGCACCACCAGGAAAACAGTCGAGAAGGCGGCAGGATCAGCGTTACAGAGTTGCAGTAGTCGTCTTTGCTACTTTGTTGCAGTTTTGCAGGCTTCCAGCGCGGTCAGCAGTCGATTCCTTGGCAGAAGGTGAAGAGAGAGATGCAGAGGAACTCTGATGAGCTCTTGCATTCGTTATCTAAGGAAATCCCCAAAGCAGAGACCCTAAATAGCCAGAAAAGAGGGTTTGGCTACTTAGGAGAGAAGATGGCTAGCAACACCTGAAGGAGCCTATCAGAAGGAGTCTCTGACGTCACCTGCTGGCCCTGGCCACTCAGAGCAGTCCAGTGTGCCAGCAGCACCTCTGTTTCCAAGATGGCAGAGGTCTGGAGCACACTGGAGGAGCTCTGGGCACCTCCCATGGGAGGTGCAGGTCAGGGGAGTGGTCACTCCCCTTTCCTTTGTCCAGTTTCGCGCCAGAGCAGGGCTGAGGGGTCCCTGAACCGGTGTAGACTGGCTTATGCAGAAATGGGCACCATCTGTGCCCATGAAAGCATTTCCAGAGGCTGGGGGAGGCTACTCCTCCCCAGCCCTAACACCATTTTCCAAAGGGAGAGGGTGTAACACCCTCTCTCTGAGGAAGTCCTTTGTTCTGCCTTCCTGGGCCAAGCCTGGCTGGACCCCAGGAGGGCAGAAACCTGTCTGAGGGGTTGGCAGCAGCAGCACCTGCAGTGAAACCCCGGGAAAGGCAGTTTGGCAGTACCCAGGTCTGAGCTACAGACCTGTGGGATCATGGGATTGTGCCAACTATGCCAGGATTGCATAGAGGGGGCAATTCCATGATCATAGACATGTTACATGGCCATATTCGGAGTTACCATTGTAAAGCTACACATAGGTAGTGACCTATGTGTAGTGCACACGTGTAATGGTGTCCCCGCACTCACAAAGTCCGGGGAATTTGCCCTGAACAATGTGGGGGCACCTTGGCTAGTGCCAGGGTGCCCACACAATAAGTAACTTTGCACCTAACCTTTACTAGGTAAAGGTTAGACATATAGGTGACTTATAAGTTACTTAAGTGCAGTGTAAAATGGCTGTGAAATAACGTGGACGTTATTTCACTCAGGCTGCAGTGGCAGGCCTGTGTAATAATTGTCAGAGCTCCCTATGGGTGGCAAAAGAAATGCTGCAGCCCATAGGGATCTCTTGGAACCCCAATACCCTGGGCACCTCAGTACCATATACTAGGGAATTATAAGGGTGTTCCAGTATGCCAATGTAAATTGGTAAAATTGGTCCCTAGCCTGTTAGTGACAATTTGAAAGAAATGAGACAGCATAACCACTGAGGTTCTGGATAGCAGAGCCTCAGTGAGACAGTTAGTCATAACACAGGTAACACATACAGGGCACACTTATGAGCACTGGGGCTCTGGCTGGCAGGGTCCCAGTGACACATACAACTAAAACAACATATATACAGTGAAAAATGGGGGTAACATGCCAGGCAAGATGGTACTTTCCTACATGGGGTAATGGTAGATGACTTACCCGAGTCCATTCCTCCAGTGAGTCCAGTGAGTCCCCCTGGGTGCAGGATGGTGAGTACCTTCTCCTCCTAGTCGGTGTAGTAGGGTGATGTTGGTGGCGGTCCTCCCCCAGTCTTCTGCACTTCGATGTGGTGCCTGGATGCCATGGCCCTGACCTTCCCCCGCAGGTCGTTCTATCTCTTGCGGATGTCGTCCCTGGTGCGTGGATGGTGTCCCACTGCATTTACCCTATTGACAATGGTCTGCCACAGCTCCATTTTCCGTGCAATGGGTGCGTGCTGCACCTCGGACCCGAATATTTGTGGCTCCACCTTTAGGATCTTGTCCACCATGGTCCTTAGCTCCCTTTCGGTGAAGCGTGGATTTTTGGGGGGGGACATGGTGAGGGTGGTGGATGATGTCGGGACTGGGGATGGGGCTTGGGTGCTCCTGTGTGGGTCTCTATGCGTGTCCTGTCTGCTGGCGTTCTCTGTCTGGCTCTGGTTGTCTCCGTCTTCTGGTCCTGTTTTCGTTCCAAGGGATTGTGGGGTGTGTCTGGGGGTGTTTTATGGTGTTCTGGAAGTGTGTCAGGTGTGTGGGTGCTAGGCCTAGCCAATGTGTGCACTGGTTGCCGTTGGGCCCACTTGCCGCCCGTGGCGGTCGCAGCCGCCAATGTTCGTCTGGCCTCCACTGTCCGCCGAGGTGATTTGTGCATCATTATTTGGAGGGCGGGATGTGGGTGTGCTTGGCGGTGGTGGGGTGGGATGGGCCGGGATTCCCACCGACAGGGTCCTGGCGTGGAGTGGTGGTCTGGACATTTTTGGCGGTGTGGGGTTTTTCTATCATTATATGGCGGGTTTCCATTCGCCTCCGCCGGTGGGAATCTGTTCACCGCCGCCACGGCAGTCGGCGGACTTTCCCGCCATGTTCATAATGACCGCCACAGTGTTTAGAAAAATATATAATATTTATCTGGGTAAATTCAGGTCAAAATGATTAGTATGCAATAAGTATATGTTGAGATATCACTGTAAAAATGATATAAAGGGCCTCATTCCGACCCTGGCGGTATGTGACCGCCAGGGCGGAGGGCAGCGGAAGCACCGCCAACAGGCTGGCGGTGCTTCCTGGGCTATTCTGACCGCGGCGGTAAAGCCGCGGTCAGAAAAGGGGAACCGGCGGTTTCCCGACGCTTTTCCCCTGGCCCAGTGAATCCTCCATGGCGGCGCTGCTTGCAGCGCCGCCATGGGGATTCAGACCCCCTTCCCGCCAGCCTGTTTCTGGCAGTTTTCACTGCCAGAACCAGGATGGCGGGAACGGGTGTCGTGGGGCCCTTGGGGGCCCCTGCACTGCCCATGCCACTGGCATGGGCAGTGCAGGGGCCCCCTAACAGGGGCCACTGCACCCGTCGCACCCCTGCAACTCCGCCGGCTCCATTCGGAGCCGGCTTCCTCGTTGCAGGGGCTTTCCCGCTGGGCCGGCGGGCGGCCTTTTGGCGGTCGCCCGCCAGCCCAGCGGGAAAGTTGGAATGGCCGCCGTGGTCTTGTGACCGCGGGGCGGTCATTCGGCGGTAACCGCATGGCGGGCGGCGACCGCCGCTCGCCGCGGTCAGAATGACCGCCAAAGTGTCTTTAGTCTATTCAAAGCAATAAATGTCTCTTCCAAGCACAAGGTACCTGGTTTGCGTTCACAATCTCTGCAAAGAACCGCAGAGAAGGAGATGCGTGGTAAACAGGGAGGTGTGGTCAGTGTCTAGGCCGCACTTGGCAATGTGTTGTTTATTTTCCACGCAGGGAAGGCTTTGCGTAGTTTTCCGGCGCTCGGTCGTGGATCCTCTTCGAGTTGTGGGGTTTTCGGACGCCCCGGGATGATGCATTGAAATCCGGCACTGACAGGATGAAGTCACAGGGGCTGCGTCGATCCGGTGGGCGTTGCGTGGAAAATTCCACCACACAGCAGGTGCTGCTTCGATTCCTCTCTGGAAATCAGTCTGCATCATTCTGTCTCAGCTGTACGTTGATTCAGTGGGCCGTGCATCGAATTTCCGGTCGCTACGCTGGCGCTGCATCAATCTTCTTGCGAAGTCGGGCTGCGTCGTTCCAATTCAGCGTGCGGTGAATATTTCACTACGATGTAGGCTGTATGTCGTTTCTGGTAGGCTGTGCATTGATTTTCGCCACACAAGGAGTTCTTCTTGCAGAGATGAAGTCTTTTTGGTCCTGAGACTTCAGGGAACAGGAAGCACGCTCTATCCAAGCCCTTGGAGAGCACTTCTCAGCACAGCCAGAGAGCAGCAAGGCAGCAGTCTTTCTCAGAAAGCAGTCAGGTGAGTCCTTTGGGCAGCCAGGCAGTTCTTCTTGGCAGGTTGCAGGTTCTGGTTCAGGTTCTCTTCTTGAGGACGCGTCTGTAAGGTACTGTGTCTACCTCACAAGTGTCTGAGTTGGTAGGGGCAGAAGCCCTGTTTAAATACCCAAATGTGCCTTCGAAGTGGGGGAGACTACGAAGAGTGGCTTAGAAGTGCACAAGGTCCCCTTTCAGTTCAATACTGTCTGCCAGGGTCCCAGTAGAGGGTGTGGCAGTCCTTTGTGTGAGGGCAGGCTTCTGTCTCTTGACATGTAACTGTCAAGCCCTCCACCCTCCCAGCCCAGGAAGACCCATTCAATATGCAGATGTGTGCAAGTGAGGCTGAGCATTCTGTGTTTGGGGTTTGTCTGAGTGAATGCACAAGGGAGCTGTCAGCTAAACCTAGCCAGACGTGGATTGGAAGGAACAGAAGGATTGAAGTGTAGAGAAATGCGCACTTTCTAAAAGTAGCATTTCTAAAATAGTAATATAAAATCCAACTTCACCATAAAGCAGGATTTTGTATCACCATTCTGGCCATATTAAATGTGACCTGGCTACTCCTTTCAGATCAGGATCTACCACTCAAACAGTATATGAGTAATGCTATCCTATGAAAGGAGCAGGCCTCACAGCAGTGTAAAAACGAATTTAGGAGTTTTATACTACCAGGACATATAGAACACACATGTTCATGTCCTGCCTTTTACCTACATAGCACCCTGCCCTATGGGCTACCTAGGGCCTACCTTAGGGGTGATTTATATGTAGAAAAGGGGGAGTTTAAGGCTTGGCAAGTACTTTTAAATTCCAAGTCGAAGTGGCAGTGAAACTGCACACACAGGCACTCCAGAGGCAGGCCTGAGACATGGTTAGGGGGCTACTTATGTGGGTGGCACAACCAGTGCTACAGCCCACTACTAGCATTTAGTTTACAGGCCCTAGGCACATGTAGTGCACTTGACTAGGGGCTTACAAATAAATTAAATAGGCCAATTGGGTATGAGCCAATGTCACCATGTGTTAAGGAGAGAGCATATGCACTTTAGCACTAGTTAGCAGTGGTAAAGTGCACAGAGTCCTCAAGCCAGCAAAAATGATGTCACAAAAAGAGAAAAAAGGCAAAGAGTTTGGGCGTGACCCTGCAGAAAGGCCATTTCCAACATCCTTCCTATATATAGAACATCAAAATGGGAGGGAGTGAGAGGGAGAGAGAGAAAGAGAGAGAGAGAGATTGTCAGAGTGGGCATGTAGAAATCCAGGGTGAAATCCAACAGACACCTCACCATGCCCGACTGAAAGCACTTGTACGCAGCTATTTACTACAGAATACATTTTTAGGGGGTGTAACACCGGAAACACCCCCCATTGAAGCTAAGCCCCTTCTCATTGGTGGGAATCTTTTCTCACACTTCTCCCGATTGGATGGGGGTTGGTGGTAGATTGAAGGGTTGGGCGCTCCACAAAGCGGACGAGTTTAGGGACCGCACGCAATGCCTCCCTTGAGGAGGGATGGAGCCAGGGTTGGGTAAAGGAAGCCCGTGAAAATGGTGCACCCAGATTGACAGGCGACCTTTGAACCAGCCAATCCGGGGCAAGGGATATGGTTAAAAGGGAAGTCCGCGAAAGCCGTGCAAGAACTCCCACAAACAACAATTGGACCGGTAAGTTTGAAGAAGTTTGTGCCATCGTTTGGGATAATTTTGTCGGTGGAGCCGCAGAACGTCTGGCCTTGGATTTTCACTGCTGCGATTTAGCAGGTGCAAAGGAGTGCTAGAAGCCTGCAGGATGCAGACAGAGAATGCTGGTGATTGTTGAACAGTGCGTCGGTGCAGGACCGTGTGCCAGTGAGGCGCAAACAAGGACACCTGTAAGTGTCTGGAGCATGCTAACGGTGAGTGCAGCCCTGGACTTCGCTCCCAAAAATTTGGCAATGATAGATCTGGGCAAATGATTTATTGGCTCACGATCACACGTGCTGGAGGGCGGCACTGAGGATAACGTGCTATGGTTACACAACAAAAGCGTATCTCTGAAGCCTCTTTTGTAATTTCCAGAAGAATCATTGCGATCGGGTTGACCGTTGTTTAAAAAAAAAAAAAAAACACAGTCCCACTAGGTGACTAGGGGGTTGTGTGTGCTACCACAGATGATGCAACAGCATTCCTTTGACTCAGGGGCTTAAGAGTTAGTGATTGTGGGAACTGCTGTGAGCGGGAGCCCTTTAAGGAGAACTCCACAGTGGGCAAAGGTCAAGGTCACAGACCCTCAGACTGCGAGGTTAGGGTTCTATTCCTGGTGTGTCTGGGGACATTTACCTCCTTTAAATTCTTTTGCTACCTATATCAGTGCAAACTTAATTGAACCCAACTAACTTAAGCTGCTGCCAAGGAAGTCACATGCATGTCTTAAGAGGGACCGTCATCTGCAATTATTGAATCTTAGGTCACCCGAACAAAACCAATCTAACAGCAGCTATTAAACAACAAAGGGCTGTAGCCCACTGGTCCAGTTACTGCATTTGATCTCGTAAACCCTGCAGGTCACCGTTCAAATCTGGATATACAGTATATTTGTTGAAAAATTCCCAGATAGTGGCAGTACTTTTCCTACATGAACAGCGGGTACATTGTGCCTAGCAAAAATACCAAGTGGGTGCCTGGATGTGGTATGACGAAGGTCTCACGGAAAAAATGCAGATCTGGACAGACAGAGAGGGGGACCAATAGGACGTAGAAGGGTTTACAAATTATATGGTGGCAGCCAGAGATGGGGTAGGTGACCGAGAGCACAGCTTTCGTTACTCATGGGGAAAAGGTTGAACAGAAGGGCCTCACCGTCACAACAGGGGTAAGGTGTAGACAGTTGGCAGGTAATGCAAGACAAAATCACCCACATGCTGGAAGGGCCCACCCACAGTGGGCGAACCCAGCAATTGAGTGCAAGGACGCAAATGGTATCCCAGAATTTAAGGACCACAACAATAAAAAAGAGGGACCAAAAAGGACAGCGGGAGACCCAAAAGGCCAAACACCCTCTGCCAACACCCATACAAGTAGGTTGGTTGGTAAACATTTTGAGAACATTGTAGGAGGCTGGCCTGGCTTATAGTGGGTACCTTGTGGTACTCACACCTTGTGCCAGGTCCAGTTATCCCTTATTAGTAGAATAGAGGTGTTCTAGCAGCTTAGGCTGATAGAGGTAGCTATAGCAGGGCAGCTTAGGCTGAACTAGGAGACATGCAAAGGTCCTACTATGCCACTTATATTATTTAGCACTATATCATAAGAGAACACAATACTCAGAGTTACTAAAAATAAAGGTTCTTTATTTTAGGGACAATATGCCAAAAGTATTTCAGAGGATATACTCCATTAGGAGGTAAGTAATATACACAAATATATACACACACAAACCAAATCAGGGAAGTAAACAGTTAGAAAAGTAGTGCAAACACTGTACAACACAATGGAATGCAATAGGAAGAAATAGGCCTAGCGGCAACACAAACCATATACTCCAAAAGTGGAATGCGAACCACAAATGGACCCCCAAAGGGTCGCTGGGAGTGTAAGAAAACACTATGGGTGTCCAAGATACCCGACCCCAAGACCCTGAAAAGTAGGAGTAAAGTTACCCTACTACCCCAGAAAGACAGTAAAGTCGAGAGAGGGGATTCTGCAAGGACAACAACTGACTGTAAAGCACTGAAGACGGGTTCCTGGACCTGAGGACCTGTAAAGGGAGGGGACCAAGTCCAAGAGTCAGACAAGTATCCAGGGGGGGCAGGAGCCCACTAAACCCAGGATAAAGGTGCAAAAGGGCTGCCTCCGGGTGGAAGAAGCCAAAGATTATGCAACAACGGAAGGTGCAAGGCACTTCTCCTTTGGTCAGAAAATGTCCCACGGCGTGCTGGAGGATGGATGCAGAGTTATTTCCATGCAGAAAGACTGCAAACAAGCCTTGCTAGATGCAATAGTTGCAGTTGAGGATTTTAGGTGCTGCCAGGGCCCAGGAAGGACCAGGACATCGCTCCTTGGACGAGGAGACAGAAGGGGCGCTCAGCAACACAGAGAGCCCACGCAGAAGCAGGCAGCACCCACAGAAGCACCTGAACAGGCGCTTAGAAGATCTGAGGATGGCGGTCGACGCAGCACAACAAAAGGGAGTCCCACGAAATCGGAGTCCAACTCAGCGAGTTGGGCAAATCAGGACGGAGTGCTGGGGACCTGGGCTAGGCTGTGCACGAAGAAAGTCTTGCAAGAGTGCCCAGAAGCCCGAGCAGCTGCAGTTCACGCAGTACACAGGATTACTGTCTAGCGTGGGGAGGCAAGGACTTACCTCCACCAAATTTGGACAGAAGGGCCACTGGACTGTGGAAGACACTTGGACCCAGCTCCTGTGTTCCAGGGACCACGCTTGTCAGGATGAGAGGGGACCCAGAGGACTGGTGATGCAGAAGTTTGGTGCCTGCAATGGCAGGGGGAAGATTCCGTTGACCCACAGGAGATTTCTTCTTGGCTTCCAGTGCAGGGTGAAGGCAGACAGCCCTCAGAGCATGCACCACCAGGAAACAGTTGAGAAAGCTGGCAGGATGAGGCGCTACAATGTTGCTGGTAGTCTTCTTGCTACTTTGTTGCTGTTATGCAGGTGTCCTGGAGCAGTCAGCAGTCGATCCTTGGCAGAAGTAGAAGAGGGAAGTGCAGAGGAACTCTGGTGAGCGCTTGCATTCGTTATCTAGTGAGATACCCACAGGAGAGACCCTAAATAGCCCTCAGAGGGGGATTGGCTACAGAGAGAGGTAAGCACCTATCAGGAGGGGTCTCTGACGTCGCCTGCTGGCACTGGCCGCTCAGAGCTGTCCATTGTGCCCTCACACCTCTGCATCCAAGATGGCAGAGGTCTGGGACACACTGGAGGAGCTCTGGACACCTCCCTTGGGAGTTGCTGGTAAGGGGAGTGGTCATTCCCCTTTCCTTTGTTCAGTTTCGCGCCAGAGCAGGGCTGGGGGATCCCTGAACTGGTGTAGACTGGCTTATGCAAGGAGGGCACCATCTGTGCCCTTCAAAGCATTTCCAGAGGCCAGGAGAGGCTACTCCTCTCAGGCCCTTCACACCTATTTCCAAAGGGAGAGAGTGTAACACCCTCTCTCAGACAAAATCCTTTATTCTGCCTTCCTGGGACTGGGCTGCCAGGCCCTAGGGGGGCAGAAACCTGTCTGAGGGTTGGCAGCAGCAGTAGCTGCAGAGAAAACCCCAGAGAGTTAGTTTGGCAGTGCCCTGGCTCTATGCTAGAGCTCCGGGGATGCATGGAATTGTCCCCCCAATACCTGAATGGTATTGGGGTGACAATTCCATGATCCTAGACATGTTACATAGCCATGTTCGGAGTTACCATGCTGACGCTACATATAGGTATTGACCTATATGTAGTTCACGCGTGTAATGGTGTCCCCGCACTCACAAAGTCCAGGGAATTTGCCCTGAACAATGTGGGGGCACCTTGGCTAGTGCCAGGATGCCCTCACACTAAGTAACTTTGCACCTAACCTTCACCAAGTGAGGCTTAGACATATAGGTGACTTATAAGTTACTTAAGTACAGTGTAAAATGGCTGTGAAATAACGTGGACGCTATTTCACTCAGGCTGCAGTGGCAGCCCTGTGTAAGAATTGTCTGAGCTCCCTATGGGTTGCAAAAGAAATGCTGCAGCCCATAGGGATCTCCTGGAACCCCAATACCCTGGGTACCTAGGTACCATATACTAGGGAAATATAAGGGTGTTCCAGTGTACCAATCAGAATTGGTAAAATTAGTCACTAGCCTGCAGTAGAGCATAAACACTGAGGTTCTGGTTAGCAGAGCCTCAGTGATACAGTTAGGCACCACACAGGGAACACATATAGGCCACAAACCTATGAGCACTGGGGTCCTGGCTAGCAGGATCCCAGTGACACATAACAAAACACACTGACAACATAGGGTCTTCACTATGAGCACTGGGCCCTGGCTAGCAGGATCCCAGTGAGACAGTAAAAACACCCTGACATATACTCACAAACAGGCCAAAAGTGGGGATAACAAGGCTAGAAAGAGGCTACCTTCCTACAAACAAATCGTAAAGACAAAGAGAGGCACATATTGACTGAAGGTGTCAGGTGCGGCTTCCCCATTCCCTATGAAGGCCCCCGGGAATTCCACTTGTGCAAAAACATTTAAGTCTGTGAAGGACAACCCTACAGTTGCCAGACAAAAGATAGGGGAAAGAGCTATCACTGAGTAGAGTAGGTGGCCCCTACTCCCAAACCCTAATGGCCAAGTTTATAGTGTCACCACTAGGGGTGGTTCCCAAGAAAGAAGAAGGCAAATTCAGGCTGATACATCACCTGTCTTACCCACCAGGTGAATCAGTGAATGACAGCCTGGGGCAGGACAGCTGCTCTGTGCCATACCGGATGACGCACTAGACCGCATCAGGGCAGCAGGCAGAGGCGCCTTTTTAGCAAAAACTGACATAGAATCTGGATTCCGATTATTATCAGTGCACCCATACAGCTACCCCCTGCTGGGCTTTCAGATTGTGGGTCATTCTACTACAACAAATGAATGCTAATGGGTTGCGCCATCTCCTGCACTTAATTTGAAGCATTTAGTACATTCTTGGAATGGGCAGTCATCAAGCATTGCAAGAAGGGTTGGGTCACCCATTATCTGGACGACTTCGTGTTCATCAGTGCACAGGGTGTAGCAGATTGCCAGGACCTTCTGAAGTGCTTTCAAGATTTGGTAGCACACTTGGCGTGCCACTAGCACAGGAAAAGACAGAGGGCCCAACAACATGCCTATCCTTCTTGGGGATAGAGATAGACACCTTAAAAGGGGTTTCCAGATTGCCAGAAACAAAGGTGCACGAGCTGAAAGAAATAATAGAGACACTGTCCCAAAAAAGGAAAGCCACGCTAGGCGAGCTGCAGCAACTCATTGGTCATACCAGCGGGCAGACCATTTGTCAGAAGGCTAGTTTGGTAATGTAGGGGCCTGTCAGAGAAATATCAGAGACTGAGAATTATGCAAGGGGTAAAAGAGGACCTAAAGGAGTGGCTCAACTTTCTCACCAATTTCAATGTCATGGATGGCATGGACATCTGGCGAGGCCTGTGGTTAACAGAGCTATTTCCTGATGCAGCTGGGGGAGTAGGCGGGAGGTGGAGGTTTTGGGGCAATCCTAGGAACAGCAGGAGGGCTGCATCCTGCCAGCCCGCTGGCCTATGTCCTGGATGCAGAACAGCTATACAGCCAACATGACCCTACTAGAGCTGTTCCCCATAGTAGTGGCCTTTTCCATATGGGGAGACCGGCTCAAAAACAAATAGATTACACTCTGGTCAGATAATCACAGTGTGGTGCAGGCAGCAAAGCTGGGTACAGCGCGTTGCCCATCAGTAGTATGCCTACTATGCTATCTGGTGAGGTGTCAACTCAAAAGCAATATAGCGGTGAGGGCAAGGCACATACCGGGATGAGAGAACACAGTAGCTATGCCCTGCCTCATTGTCGGTGGCCGCGCTTCAGGGTGCTGGCACCATATGCAAACCCCGTTGGGACCCCGATACCCGAGTCACTATTGGTGCTTGCCATCCCAACTTGACTACACTGGTGAACAGTGCACTAGCTATTAAAACTGCGGCACACTATCGTAAGTGTTGGAGGACTTTTCAAAGGGTTACCGGCATGGCGAGAGGGAGGTAGTCTCAGAGATGGACATACAGAATTTCATTGACTGGGCATTTAAAGATGGCAGAATTCACATATAGTCACAGGCACACCTCACCGCAGTAGTCTATTACCCAAAATTGGCAACAGGGATGGACCACACCAAATCATTCTATTGCAGGGTTTCCATGAAGGGCTGGGTTAGACTAACATCCAAACGGGGGGACCAGTGGAGGCCCCTGGATTTCGAGGCATTGAGAAGAGTGATGGGGACGTTGGAAACAATTTGAGCTTGTCTTGCTCAAAGCAGCCTTCACACTTGCAGACTTCACCTTTGGTGCCTACCGAATCAGCGAGATGGTAGAACTCTCCAAATATGAGTCTGGGAGCAGGTGCCTACTGGGGAACAACTTGCAGCTGGGTAGCACGCACATGATAATCCATCTACAGTGGTCCAAGACAAAAAAAAACAGGGAAAGGAACATATTCGAGTGCATAGAGGAGGCAAAGTGCTGCCCAGACTGCTGCATGCAGGTGTATGCACTATCAGGGTTGCCCAACGGGTCACCCCTGTTTTGCCACAAGGGAGGCTCATTTCGTAGCCAGTTCTAGTTCATAGCTGTCTTAAAGATGGCCTTGGACAAAGCGGGGCTCCCTCCAGACAATTTCGGATTGCACTCTTTTAGGATCGGCGCAGCCCAACTGCTGTAATGAGTGGACTGGGCTAGATCACACATTAAAGGATAGGGAGATGGTCTTCGGTCTTCTAAAAACGCTACATCAGGCACCCAGGCCCCTAAAGTCGTGTTGTCTCTTTAAACAGGCATTTCTGGTGACAAATCCAAGGTATGGCTTATTGGGCACTCATACATCATGCAGGGACAGAAGTGGGTGGCGGCAAATAAGGACTTTGGTGGTATATGGTTCAAGAACATGGAGGTGACCTGGCTAGGTAGGCCTGGCATAAGATGCACCCAGCTGATCCCCGACATAGAACGACCCTTGCAACATGGAGGAAGACCGGAGGCGGTAGTGGTGCACCTGGGAGTCAATAATCTGGTGGACCTCGGGTGGAAGGACCTCTTAGCAGGCTTACTTTCCAGATTGACAGCTATTTTGTGTGTGCTGCACCCGGCGGACATTGTGTGGTCAGAGATAATAGCAAGACCACATAGGAGGGAGCCCTGGAGAGGTCTAGACGCAAATTGAACATATCCATGCCAAAAATCTGCAAGGCGAATTCTTAGGGTCTGGTGAGGTATGGTTTCATCAATCTCAAGACACCAGGCTACTACTGTATGAGCCGGATGGGGTGCGCCTGTCGGCCATGGGCATGGACATGTTCTTGTTAAACTTAGTAGAAGCCCTTGAGCTACACGGTTTTAACTAGCCCAAACAACATGGGAGCTGCCTGTGGCCGGGGAAACCGCAGGCAGCGTGGCAGCGATAAACTCGGTTTGGTCTGAAGCTCAGAAGCATAAAAAAGGCCTGCCCCAACACGGTCCTTGGGATGCCTTATGGCAGGGACAAGCGGAAGCAGGCAAGGTCCTTGGGATGCCTCACAGCAGGGACATGAGAGAGCAGGTGGAGGGGCCACAAGGGGTCAACAGCAGGCGGCCACAGCACTTGTAGCCCATGAGGTCAGAGGTACCACCCAACGGTAACAAGGGGGGGATCCAAGTAGCCCCCAAACGCTGTTGAGCACACCATAAAGACTAACATGCAAGGAGGCAATGCTTGAACACTACCAAGATCAAATCAGACCAACAGACAGACAAAGTAGCACAAGAGGTTCATGATGGTAAAGGGGATGCATTGGGCATTTGATGACCAGTAAATGTGATAATGGTGTACCGTGGAATGCGAGTAAAAAACTGCAGCCAGTTATAATCCCAACAATGACTGACTGGTGCTTTGTGGGCAAAAGAGTATCGGAACCTGCTGGGGAAGCACGGTGGTCGCTGGTTGGGCGGGAGTCCTCGCACAGATGGTAGGGGTGAGGGAATAGTTGGTGTAGTGGAAATAGAACACTTTTTGCTTTTGGAATTTATGTGTGGCAAGGTTAAAAACTGTGTTGTCTAGTGGCAAATAAGTAATCCGCTGGTGCAGTTAGTGGTTTGACTGTAGGCAATGAGGGATACTCTTGGAGGCTTAGGTAGGACAGCCAGGTCAAGGAAGGATCTCTTCTGGTTTGGCCGCAGTGTAGGTGAAAACCTACACGGAACGTCCCATTAATTTTCATGCTCGTCTCAAGACAGCCTGAGACCGATCGCTGTAGTTTAAATTCATGCAGTTTTGTGCCGGCTGCAGCAGGAAGAATCCACAGGCCCAGGGATGGGAGAGGGATCCGGGTACAGCTGCCGCCATGAGATGTCCTCCGAGGCTCGTCTGCTCCAAGCCCTCGGCTGTCTGCCCACGCGTAGCTTAGCAGCCCAGGCGCGTCTCTGTGACAGGCAGTGCTGCACCGTCACATCCGAGTCGGGTGGTGCTGTCGAGGGAAGGATACAACGCTTTCAAGTTTCGTTTTATTCCCAGCCCCTGACAGAAATGACAACAATGTTGGTGCGGCTGGCATATCTCGAAAACAGAAACTTTAACAGACAGATTGTACTTTCAGAAAGATGTACGTCTGCCCTCCCCAGCATCTCACAGTCACTCACCTGGTCTGATCGCTGTATCGACCCTCAGAAAACTCTTATTCCCAGAAAGTCCCCTTCACTTGCTTACAATCTCCTGGTGCTCTGCCCTTGGGTTCTACCCTGTACCCTCACACTTCTCCTTTCCACTACTTGCTCTCACAGTCTCCTGCTTCTCTGCTCTTGGTTGGTATCTACCTTATACCCTCACACAACTCTCTCCCTTCACCTGTTCTCACAGTCTGCTGGTACTCTGCCATTGGTATCTACCCTGTACCATCACACAGCTCCTCTCCTCCACTTGCTCTCACAGTCTCCTGCTGCTCTGCTAATTGGTATCTAACCTGTACCCTCACACATGTCCTTTCCATTACTTTCTCTCAGAGTCTCCTGCTTCTCTGCCCTTGGTTGGTATCTACGTTATACTCTCACACATCTCTCGCCCTTCACCTGCTCTCAGTCTCCTGGTGCTCTGCCATTTGTATCTACCCTGTATCCTCACGCAGCCTCTCCCCCTCACCTGCTCTCAGAGTCTCCTGCTGCTGTGCCATTGGTTTCTACTCGGTACCCTCACACATGTCGTTTCCATTACTTGCTCTCACAGTCTCCTGCTTCTCTGCCCTTGGTTGGTATTTACCTGATACCCTCACACAGCTCTCTCCCTTCGCCTGCTCTCACAGTCTCCTGGTGCTCTGCCCTTGGTTGGAATCTACCCTGTATTCTCACACATCTCCTCCCTCTCGCCTGCTCTCAGAGTCTCCTGCTGCTCTGCCATTGGTATCTACTCTGTACCCTCACACATGTCCTTTCCCTCACTTGCTCTCACAGTCTCTTGCTTCTCTGCCCTTGGTTGGTATCTACCTTATACTCTCACACATCTATCGCCCTTCACCTGCTCTCACATTCTCCTGGTGCTCTGCCCTTGGTTGGTATCTACCCTGTATTCTCACACATCTCCCCCTCACTTGCTCTCACAGTCTCCTGCTGCTCTGCCATTGGTATCTACCCTGTACCCCCATACATGTCCTTTCCCTCACTTGCTCTCACCGTCTCCTGCTTCTCTGCCCTTGGTTGGTATCTACCTTATACCCTCACACAGCTCTCGCCCTTCACCTGCTCTCACAGTCTCCTGGTGCTCTGCCCTTGGTTGGTATCTACCCTGTATTCTCACACATCTTACCCTTACCCGGTCTCAGAGTCTCCTGCCGCTCTGCCATTGGTATCTACCCTGTACCCTCACACAGCCCCTCTCCCTCATTTGCTCAAAGCCTCATGCTGCTCCGTCATTGGTATCTACCCTGTACCCTCAAACAGCTCGTCTCCCTCATTTGCTCTCACAATCTCCTGCTGCTCCGTCATTGGTATCTACACACAGATCATCTCCTTCAGTTGCTCTCACCCAGCCCTGGCGAGTTCCCCAGGTCCATGTGTGACGTGCTGTTCCAGTCTGGGTTTTTTCTTTGCATTCAGGGACTTGAAGTCTTGTTTGTTGCATTAGAAAACAGGACTACAATCCCCACAATTCAAAGAAACCTGAACTGGAGCAAAACATCAGGCATGGACCTGAGAAACTTGGCAGCTATGCACACAGTCCCCAGCTGCTCTGCCATTGGTTGGGATCTCACCTGTGCCCTCACACAGCTCCTCTCGCTCCCTTTCTCTAACATTCTCCTGCTACCCTGCCCTTGGTATCTATCGTGTATTCTCACACAGCTCCTCTCACCACAAAGTCCCCCTCACTTGCACTTACAGTCTGCTGCTGCTCTACCTTAGATATCTACCCTAAACCTTCACACAGCTCCTCCCTTTCACTTTTTCTTAGTCTTCTGCTGCTCTGCCCTTGGTATCTACCCCATACCATCACACAGCTCCTCATTCTCACTTGCTCTCACTGTCTTCTGCTGCTCTGTCCTTGGTTGGTATCTACCCTTTACACTCACACAGCTCCTCTCCCTCACTTACTCCCACTGTCTCCTGGTGCTCTGCCCTTGGTTGGTATCTGCCCGGCATCCTCACACAGCTCCTCTCCTCTCAAAATCCCTTTCACCTGCTCTTATAACCATCTGCTGTTCGACCCTGAGGGGCATATGTACTAGAAAGTGGTGCATCAGCTGTGATGCGCCACTTTTCTTGCGCCCCCCCGCACCGTTTTAACGTTACCATGGTTGCGCCGTATTTACAATGGCACATGTTAGAACAGTAGTGTCAACATTTTTGATGCAGTTGTGGCGCATTGGTTGACTGCCACCCACTGCATGGGGAGGCACACTGGAAACAATGGGAGCGTCACTTTAAAGCCTGCCTTGAGCAGCCAATAAAAATGACGGGAAAAATGGTGCAGTGAAATCTCATAAATTTCACTGCACCATTTTTCTGGGCCTCCTAACAGGGTAACACCCCTCTTGTATACAGTAGGTCTGGTGCAGGCATAATGTGGAGCAAGGTGTTACAAAGTGATGCTAGGGTGGCGCAAGGAGGCGCTAGGGGCTTGTAAATGTGCCCTAAAATGTCAACTCTCACACAACTCCTTTGCTCACAAAGTTCCCTCCTTTCGTCGCACAATGTCCTGCTGATCTGACATCACTGTCTACTTTCACACAGTTCCTCATCTCACACAGACCTCTTTCGCTCTCACAGCCACCCACTCCACTTCTGCATTTCATACTTAATGTTTGTCATCACAAAGTTTCTCTTCCTTCATAAGCCCTTGCTGTGCCTTTACCCTTGGGGGTCTTCATTTACACAACCCTTTTCTTCTCCTCCCACACTCCTCTGTTCTTTCCTTCCTGCCCCTGAGGCTCTGTGACATCCTAAGGTCCAGGGTATGCCAGCACAAAGCTCTTCTGTATTCACAAGAGACCTGCTCTGCTTTGATCTCCCTTCCCTGCCCCCACACAGCTCATCTCATACCCCCTCACACACTGGGTTAAGTAGCTTTGTCAGTAGGATTGGAGGCGTGAGCTTCAGATGTTCCAATAATCAAGATGGAATATAGGCCCTCATTATGACATTGGCGGTAAGTGCCGCTTACTGCCATGCTGACTGCCGCCAACATACAGCGACCACGGCAATATACTGCTACAGGTATTATGACCCACACATAGAAATACGCTACTATACAGACACACACACAAGTCCTCCAACCCAAAGGTCAATGATAAACTAGCGGTACCAAAACCCACTCCGTTAACCCAACAGAAATAAGCCCACAGCATCATGACCTAGGAATCATGGCGGCGGTCATTGAACCGCGGTAAACCATTGGCGGTACGGACTGCGGTGCTCAAAATACATACACATACAAAACTACACCACATTGGACAATTCAAATTAGAAACACCTGACACACACGTACACACACCACACCCACCCACCCACACCACTATAAAATACACACCCACACTATCCACAACCCTTTACGACCCAAAGATTTTGACAACTGAGAGAGAGACAAGCCAGGAGCACCCAATGAATCTGAGCCACAAAACACCATCACCAATACACCATCCACGCACCTCACAGCACACACCCCAACACATCACCCCACACACCCTCACACACACCACTCACACTACACCCATGGCACCACAACGACACCCCAGATTCTCTGAGGAGGAGCTAAGAGTCATGGTGGAGGAAATCATCCGGGTAGAGCCACATCTATTCGGATCACAGGTGCAGCAGATGTCCATTGCTAGGAAGATGGAGCTATGGCGGAGAGTCGTGGACAGGGTCAATGCCGTGGGAGAGCACCCAAGAACAAGGGATGACATCAGGAAGAGGTGGAACGACCTACAGGGGAAGGTATGTTACAGATAGCAGTACAGAGGACTGTCGGTGGACCCCCACCTCCTCCTCCACAATTATCAACATGGGAGGAGCAAGTCTTTGCAATCATGCATTCTGAGGGCCTGGCAGAAGTAGCAGGAGTAGTGGACTCTGGTAAGTCAAATCTCTATTACTATCACCCCCTACCTGCATTACATCACATACCCCCACCCTCACTCTCACTCCCATCACTCCACCACCTCACATACACCCCACCATTACAACCCACCCCTCCCACTACCAAGCTCTGCATGCAACACCAACGCATGGACACCCATCACAGCCCTGCATCGGCACCTATCACCACAGCTTGCACAGTAGGGGCAATCACTTAGCCAACCAAATTACAACTCACACAAGCCAAAGTTGCCTTGGTTATAACCACCATAGATGGAGACACACCCATGCACAAGATGTCACACGCAGAAACAATAACACTACATTTACATCCCCACAGGACCTCCGCACAAGGTCACCGGAGAGGAGGTGCCAGCAACATCCAGTCCACCCCCAGAAGAGGCCCACAGTGATGACAGCAGCTCTGCACGCATGGATCAGGATGACCAACCTGGCCCATGAGGGACCTCTGGACAGTCGGTGACCCAGCCACAGTCCCAAACCACCACAGAGCCTCCCCCCTCAGGAAACACCAGCACAGCACCCACCCAGAATCCACCCAGCGGGCCCATCCCTCTGCCCCCAGGACACTTCAGTCAGCAGTGTGTCCACCACTACAGGACGATCAGGGACCAGGAGTCAGTGGCAGTGGGCACACGGTTCAGGAGACAGAGGCACAGGACAACAGGGAAGCTGGGAGGACAGCAGTGCGACAGGGGGAGGACAGGACAAGTTGCAGGAGACCCAGTGACTGCAGGAGTGACAGTACCTGGGGATCAGGGAGGACATGAGGGACATCCACACCACTCTGGTCACCATTGCAGGGGTGCTGACAGACATGGCCAACACCATGAGGGAGGCAGTGGCACACCAACGGGTCCCTGACACTAGCCACACCGAAGAACAGCCCTCCACCTCCGCCGACACTAATGGACATAAGGCCCCGCCACTAGAACAACAGGCCACCAGCACCCCACCCCGGCAGAAGGAGAACCACCACGCAAAAGGTCCCTACGATCCAGGCAGAAGCCAGAGAACATTGCCAAGACCCCTGCCAGGAAACAGGACTCCCTTGATTGTCACCCTTGTGTCCCACTCTGTCACCCTGTCCACCTTGAACTGCCATTGCTCCACTTTCTATGCCCCCTTGGACAATGCACCTGTGATACCAATAGACTGGACTCTATCCTGGACATTTCTCCACCATCAACCCAGCTCATTGCAATACCCCGTGCACATATTATCACAGAAATAAACACCCATGGAACAAATACAAGTATGGAGTCTGTCAATTGATTGAAATATGTATTACTTTAACAAGCCGTAAACATTGCAATTCAAATGTACAGTTATATTTACATAGGTATGACTTGTAGTGGGCAGCAGTAAACACACCAGGAGCCAGAGTGGGGCACAGATATCTGAAAATAGAGATGCCAAAGGGTACTGTAAGTGGCCATAGAAATAGGGAAATCAGGCTGCCATGTACAATGTCCAAAACAAAACTGCAATGGAAGGTGAAGTTACAGGGGGTGATTCTGAGCTTGGCGGGCGGCGGTAGCCGCCCGCCAAGTGGGAACCGCCAGAAGACCGTACCGCGGTCAAAAGACCGCGGCGGTCATTCTGGGTTTCCCACTGGGCTGGCGGGCGACCGCCGAAAGTCCGCCCGCCAGCCCAGCGGGAAACACCCTTCCCACGAGGACGCCGGCTCAGAATTGAGCCGGCGGAGTGGGAAAGTGCGACGGGTGCAGTTGCACCCGTCGCGAATTTCAGTGTCTGCTAGGCAGACACTGAAATTCTTTTTGGGGCCCTCTTACGGGGGCCCCTGCAGTGCCCATGCCATTGGCATGGGCACTGCAGGGGCCCCCAGGGGCCCGCGGCACCCCCTACCGCCATCCTGTTCCCGGCGGGAGAACCGCCAGGAACAGGATGGCGGTAGGGGGTGTCAGAATCCCCATGGGGATTCTCAAGGGCAGCGGAAAGTCGGCGGGACACCGCCGACTTTCCGTTTCTGGCCGCGGCTGAACCGCCGCGGTCAGAATGCCCAGCGGTGCACCGCCAGCCTGTTGGCGGTGCTACCGCGGTCGTTCGCCCTGGCGGTTTTTACCGCCAGGGTTAGAATGACCCCCACAGTGTCTTACCTGTGTGTCACTGGAAGTACTGTTGGATTATTGTAGTTCTGTTGTCCACATCCTCTTCCTCTGCCTCCTCTTCATCACTGTCCACAGGCTCCACCGCTGCCACACGACCATCCCCAGGCTCATCCTCCTGCAGAAAAATCACCTGGCGTCTCAAGGCCAGGTTGTGCAACATGCAACATGCAACAATGATCTGGTACACATTCTTGGGTGAGTAGTACAGGTATCCACCTGTCAGATGGAGGCACCTGAATCTGGCCTTCAGGAGGCCAAAGGTGCACTCAATTATCCTCTTTGTTCGCCCATGTGACTCATTGTAACGTTCCTCTGCCCTTGTCCTGGCATTCCTCACTGGGGTCAGTAGCCATGGGAGGGTGGAGTAATTAGAGTCACCTGTAAATATCGAGAAATACCTGTTAGCCCCCCACTCACCCTTAGGGCCAAACCCACACCCATATACCTATCAAGTGGGTGGGGACCATGGGCTCACCTATTAGCCACACCCGGTGTGTCTGGAGTTGAGCCATCACATATGGGATGCTGCTATTCCTCAAGATAAAGGCATCATGCACAGAGCCAGGATACTTTGCATTGACATGGGAGATGTACTGGTCCACCACACCCACCATCTGCACATTCAGAGAGTGAAAGCTCTTTTGATTTCTAAACACCTGTTCATTTCTCCGGGGGGGTACAAAGGCAATATGTGTGCCATGAATGGCGCCAATGATGTTGGGGATATGTCCCAGTGCATAGAAGTCAGCCTTCACTGTGGCCAAATCCTCCACCTGGGGGAATACGATGTAGCTGCCCATGTGGTTCAGCAGGGCAGACAACACTCTGGTCAGCACGTTTGAGAACATTGGCTGTGACATCCCTGATGCCATGGCCACTGTCGCTTGGAAGGAACCACTTGCCAAGAAATGGAGCACTGACAGGACCTGCACTAGAGGGGGGATACCTGTTGGGTGGCAGGTAGCTGAAATCAGGTCTGGCTCCAATTGGGCACACAGCTCTTGGTATGCGTCCCTATCAAGTCTGTAGGTTAGGATAATGTGCCTGTCCTCCATTGTCGCCAGGTCCACCAGGGGCCTGTACACGTGGGGAGGTCTCCATCTCCTATTCATCCTCAGTGGTTGAACTCTAGGTTAGAAAACGGTGAGCAGAAGGTCATATTCAAACATATACTCAGATTAATATGCAATTTTTGTTTTACAGAAACAGTATGTGAACTTGTAAGTCAGTTGAAGTGCCTATGCCTGTTGTGACGCAGTTAGGTGCCATGGCCTGTGCCCCCCTGAAATGGTAGCTGCCTGGCCTGTGAGGAGGGACAAGTGGAAATGAGGTAATTCCGCTGGCATTGTGTGCTGTTGCACCGTGCAACACCGCATTGGTTATCATTGGGGCCTACAGGTTCCAGGAGCCAATGGCGATGTACGCCGGCGGTGACGGTACGCACCGCCGCGGATGTGACCGCCACTTTCCATCTGTTCACTCACTTGCTACCTGACCTTCAAAAGGAGAGGACCTACACTGCAAGTGCTGTTGTGACCTGTGTCTGGAAGCAACCATGGCTCGAGTGTCTGGGGAAAGGGCCCCTGCCTTCACTTCGGAGGAGTTGGAGAGACTGGTGGATGGGGTCCTACCCCAGTACCGTTTACTTTATGGTCCTCCAGACCAACAGATGAGTACACTGTCAGCATGATGCATGGGGTATCAATGTATGGAGTGCTGTGTGTGTAAGCCTCGTGTAGGGGGGCTGACGGGTCCTGGGCAGAGTGCTGCATGTATGGTGGTCAATGTCTGTGCGTAAGGGGATGGGAGGGATATGGTGGGCCATGAGTATGACAGTCCGTACAGTATGTCTAATCCCTTTTCTGATGTATTTTTCCTGGCAGGATGAAGCAGTCTGGGCACAAAACCCCCTCCAGAACTGGTGGAGAAAGGCATCCACCAAAATCAGTGGAGAAAGGCATCCACTCACCCAATCCTTGGCAGGATGAAGCACACTGGGCACAAAGCCTCCTCCAGAATCAGTGGAGAAGCCACCCACTAGAGAGACTGTGGCTTTGCACTTCCCAGGACCAAGCAGTGGGCAAACCACCCACTTGAGAGACTGTGGCTTTGCACTCTCCAGGACCAAGCAGTGGGCAAACCACCCACTTGAGAGACTGTGGCTTTGCACTCCCCAGGACCAAGCAGTAGGCAACCCACCCACTTGAAAGACTTGAGAGATTGTGGCTTTGCACTTCCCAGGACCAAGCAGTGGGCATGGAGCCCCCTCGAGGAGCAGTGGTGTTATTCCATCTTCCGGCTGAGGTGCCCCCCCTTCCCCATCCCCCTGAGGTGGCTGTGTGTTTTCGACCTGATGCCCCTGCAGTGTTCTCTCCGTATTGAGGCAGGAGTCAAGTGTGGGCTTGGCCCATGATTTTTGGCCCAATGGCCCACGGACATTTTGAATGGACAATGTACCGCCTTAGGTACATATTGTATATTTTTGTAAATACTGCTTTTCTATTTATTACATATATCTGCCTATTTGTAAAATATCACTGATTTGACTCTATTCATTTTGTCCTTGCATTCTTCCAGGGGGTTACGGGGTGTAAATGTAATGTTGATGCATGTTTTTGTGTGTATGGTGTTGTGGGTGAGGGTGGGGGTGTTTTGTATTGCGTGTGTGTGTCACTCTCCTTTTCCTCCCCTCCTCCCCTGTGTACTAGGTGCAGGACTCACCATGGTCGTCGCCGCCGCCTTTCGTATTCCTGGTAGATGAGGAGGTAGACCAGCATGGGCAGGACCTGCAGCTCGGGCTCCATGGGGTCCTGGTTCTTCGTTTGTGTCGAGCGGTGAGTGGTTGCCCTTCCAAGTCCTGTTTCCACCGTGCTTTTGATGGCGTTGGTACCGCCCCGGAAAAGCTGGTGGATTGGCAGGTTGTGATGGGGTGGGCGGTACATTGTCTTCCACCTGTCTGTTGGTGGTTACCACCGCGGTGTTTGTTGCTACCGCTGTGGCGTTTGGAATGTTAAAGTGGCTGTCTGTGTTAGCGTTTCCGTCATGGTCGTGATCCCATTTGTTTTACCGCCGGCCTGTTGGCGGTATTACCGCCACTTTAACACCGACCGCCACGGTTGTAATGAGGGCCTAAGTGCAGAAAGAAAAAATTCACTTGTATCTGTCCATCTCTAGTGACGCACAGAAAACAATGTAAAAGGGACATTAGCCACAAAAAAAGAATACAAATAACATATCTGCTTTGGACAAAACCTGTCTACCAAAATATAATTCAGGCCCATGAGCTACATTCAACCTGCAATGAGAAATTTAATTTGAGGGCGTAGCAGCTTTGCAAATGTTTACAATTGACACTCTAGCCTTGTATTAGGAAATCGCAAACTGCTATGTACTACAGTGTGTTTAACATTGTTTGCGATTCCCAAATGAGCTGCAAGGGACCTGCCTCATTAATATTCATGAGGCAGGTCGCAATTTGCGACCCATGGGGAATAGCGGGCATTCACAGGGATGGTGGCCTGCTGAGGTAAGCAGACCACCAAGTCTATGACTGCAGTTTTTTTTTTTTAATTCAGCCCATTTTCCTTGACAGAAAATGGGATGAGTTTCAAAACAAAAAAATGAAAAGATTTCTTTTCATTTTTTTCAGAGTGGGCAGTGGTCAATGGGAACACTGCCTGCTCTGAAAAAATTTTGGTGCCCCATTCACAAAGGGGAAGGAGGCAAATGGTTTACCACTAACTTGAAGTTGGTGATAATCTGCAAATGTTTTGTGATCGGGACATTCCTACATAGCAGTATGACTCACTATTAGAAAGGGACGCCCTTAACACGCCTCTTTCTAATACCGACTCGCAAACCCTATTTCGCGAGTCGGTAATAGGTTACTGTCTCGCAAAAAAGGGTTGGGTACATGCCACAAAGCATTTTACCATTCTGATGGGCCATTTGCAACCAGTAAAAGGCTTCGTACATCTGGCCTCTAATCTTTCTGTGAGAATCTGAAGGTGCTATAGAGATGACTATCTTAATCCACCTACAAAATGAAGCATTAGAAGATTTCGGCGTCCTCTTTGCTGTTCCAAAATTAATGAAAAATATCTGATTGTCTATAAATGGTTAATCTCAGGAGGTAAATTTTCAAGGCTCTCTCAGCACCTAAAAGGTGAAGCAATGATTCAGAATCTGAGGAGGAGCCAGTACTCAAAGAAGGAAGAACTATCTCTTGTTCCTTATGAAAAGATGAATTAACCTTCAGAAGAAAATGAGAATATAGTGTTAAAATAATCCTATCCTCCATAATCTTCAGGGATGTCTGGCTACAGAGTAAGGATCCTAACTTTAGTATTCTTCTCACTGTAGTGCGTTCCACTAAGACAAATACTTATATGGTCAGAAATTTCCCCGGACCCCTTACAGCAGTTTAGGAAAGGAGCTTTGTAAAAAAGAAATCAACAAGGGTTAAACTGAAGCAGGAACGGGAACCCTCTTCTTTGCTCCTAATAAGTCAAAGCCTTAATAAACCTAGACATCAATCTCTCCCCAGTGAAAGAAACCACATCAAAAGAATCTAAAGGCTTTGAATGAGGATCACTGAAGTCTTAAATTGCTACTTGTTAGAAATGGGGTTTTCGGTTGGCAGTCAGGTTACCCTCTGTCCAAGCAAGAACCCTCACTCTAGTCAGGGTAAGTCACACACAATCCAAAATTATCCTGTGCCCACCCTCTGGTAGCTTGGCACGAGCAGTCAGGCTTAACTTAGAAGGCAATGTGTAAAGTATTTGTGCAATAAATCATACAATAACACAATATAGCACCACAAAAATACACCACAAAGGGTTTAGAAAAATATATAATATTGATCTGGATAAATGCAGGTCCAAACGAATAAAGATGCAATGTGAAATTGTAGAGATATCACTGAAAAGTGATATAAAGGGGGTCATTCTGACTTTGGCGGGCGGCGGAGGCCGCCCGCCAAAGTTCCCCCGACAGAATACCGCAGCGCGGTCAAAAGACCGCCGCGGTAATTCTGAGTTTCCTGCTGGGCCGGCGGGCGACCGCCAGAAGGCCGCCCGCCTGCCCAGCGGGAACCCCCTTCCACGAGGATGCCGGCTCCGAATGGAGCCGGCGGAGTGGAAAGGGTGCGACGGGTGCAGTTGCAGACACTGAAAATCTTTGTGGGGCCCTGTTAGGGGGCCCCTGCAGTGACCATGCCATTGGCATGGGCACTGCAGGGGCCCCCAGGGGCCCCACGACACCCGTTCCCGCCAGCAAGGTTCTGGTGGTCAAAACCGCCAGAACCAGGCTGGCAGGAAGGGGGTCGGAATCCCCATGGCAGCACTTCCTGCAGTGCCGCCATGGAGGATTCCTCAGGCCAGGGGAAAACCGGCGGGAAACCGCCGGTTTCCCTTTTCTGACCGCGGCTTTACCGCCACGGTCAGAATTGGCCTGGATGCACCGCCAGCCTGTTGGCGGTGCATCCGCGGTCCCCGGCCCTGGCGGTCTATGACCGCCAGGGTCGGAATGACTCCCAAAGTGTCTTAAGTCTTTAAAAAACAAACAAAGTCTCTTTCAAGCACGAAGTACCTGGTTTAAAGTGGAAAATCTCCGCAAAGGGCCGCAGAAGAAGAGATACGTGAAAAAATGGTGTGTGCGTCGATTTCTCTCCTGCACACACGGACTTGCGTTGTTATTTTTCACGCGGGGAAGTCGTGCGTCGTTTTCCGGCACGCGGACAGTCTCTTTTTGTGGTTCGCGGGATTACCAGATGTCCCGGGGTCTGTGCTTGGATTCTTCGGCTTGTTTTCCGGCTGCGCGTCGTTCCGGGAGGCTGTGCGTCGAAGTTTCGTTCTCACAGCAGGTGTTGCGTCGATTTCCCCTCTGGAAGTCGGGCGGCGTTGTCCTGGCGAGGCCGTGCGTCGAAGTTCCGGTTGCCCAGAAGGCGTTGCGTCGATCAGCGTTGGTGTGCGACGATTTTCTCACTGCGGAGCAAGCTGTGTGTCGAACTTTTTGGCGCACGAAGAGTCCAAATGAAAAAGAGAAGTCTTTTTGGGCCTGAGACTTCAGGGAACAGGAGGCAAGCTCTATCCAAGCCCTTGGAGAGCACTTTTACAGCCAGACAAGGGTTCAGCAAAGCAGCAGGCCAACAGCAAGGCAGCAGTCCTTTGTAGAAAGCAGACAGGTGAGTCCTTTGAGCAGCCAGGCAGTTCTTCTTGGCAGGATGTAGTTTATGATTCAGGTTTCTTCTCCAGCAAGTGTCTGATGAGGTAGGGCAGAGGCCCTATTTTATACCCAAATGTGCCTTTGAAGTGGGGGAGACTTCAAAGAGTGGCTTAGAAGTGCACCAGTTCCCCTTTCAGTTCAATCCTGTCTGCCAGGGTCCCAGTAGGGGGTGTGGCAGTCCTTTGTGTCAGAGCAGGCCCTCCACCCTCCCAGCCCAGAAAGACCCATTCAAAATGCAGATGTATGCAAGTGACGCTGAGTACCCTGTGTTTGGGGTGTGTCTGAGTGAATGCACAAGGAGCTGTCAACTAAACCTAGCCAGACGTGGATTGTAAGGCACAGAAAGATTTAAGTGCAGAGAAATGCTTACTTTCTAAAAGTGGCATTTCTAAAATAGTAATATTAAATCCAACTTCACCAGTCAGCAGGATTTTGTATTATAGTATACTAAATATGACCTTCCTACTCCCTTCAGATCAGTAGCTGCCACTTCAACAATGTATGAGGGCAGCCCCAATGTTAGCCTATGAAGGAAGCAGGCCTCACAGTAGTGTAAAAACGAATTTAGGAGTTTTACACTACCAGGACATGTAACTACACAGGTACAGGTCCTGCCTTTTATCCACACAGCACCCTGCTCTAGGGGTTACCTAGGGCACACATTAGAGGGGACTTATGTGTAGAAAAAGGGGAGCTTGAGGCTTGGCAAGTACTTTTAAATGCCAAGTCGAAGTGGCAGTGAAAACTGCACACACAGGCCTTGCAATGGCAGGCCTGGGACAAGGTAAAAGGGCTACTTGAGTGGGTGGCACAACCAGTGCTGCAGGCCCACTAGTAGCATTTAATCTACAGGCCCTAGGCACATCCAGTGCACATTACTAGGGACTTAAAAGTAGATTAAATAGTCCAATTGGGTATGATCCAAGGTTACCATGTTTAAAGGGAGAGAACATATGCACTTTAGCACTGGTTAGCAGTGGTAAAGTCCTCAGAGTCTAAGAGCCAGCAAAAACAGAGTCCAAAAAGTGGAGGAAGGCAGGCAAAAAGTTAGGGCTGACCACCCTAAAGCATGTCAGGTCTAACACTACTGAGAGATCCTTATCAAACAAATCCTGGGGGAATTACAGAATATGTTCAGGGGCACAGGAAACTGGAGATAGATCCCTTTCTTTACAGCATTTGTCAAATTAAGCACAGTGATGATTGCCTTCCTTTTATGCAGTGGTGGCTGATTCCTGTTTAAAGTGGTACGGCGATCAGGAATGCCCTTTGGCGCAACCCTAAAACTTTCAATTGTGGGCCGATATAAATAGTGTTTATAACGTGTCAGAGCTCTGGAGAGGGCAGTGCAAGTTTCTCACACTGCCTAGCAGTGTGTAAAACAATATACTAAACTAAAAAATAAACTTACTTTCCTACACCAGTCCTCTCCGTCCCACAGTCTGGCAGCAAGGAGTTGCTAAGCCAACTCCCTCTACCAATCCTGGCACTGCACTCATGCTCTTCAGGCAGCATAAGAAAAGCAATAGGATTGGCTGGAGCGCACTTCTCCGACGCTCCTTCAGGCCCTGGAAGCCTGTGCCTGCTCTCAACCCATCTGTCTAAAACAGCTTGGGTGGAGAGTGTTAAAGAGCGCATGTCAGGCTGGCTGTCGCAAAACAGCTGGCCAAAGTGACATACACACTTAAAACTGGAGTGACCATCACTCCTGCTTCCCTGCTGCTAGTCAGCAGTGATGGCCGCACCCCAAAACCTGATTCCGGCTTGCTTGCTGCACTGAAAAATAAAACGATAATTAAATGATTTTATTACCCTTTTATTTTTCATTTTTGCTGTGCTGGCAGCAGGGTGGGTGATGCTCCTGTGCCCTAAAGGAGGCACCACTACTGCTTATATGTAGGAACCTACTTCAAGTCCTGAAAGAATAAGGAAACTGGAACAGACAGACCCTTTTTATGATCCAAAAGTGTTTAACCTCCAAACTGACCGTTTAAACTGCTAAGGGAAGCAGAGATGAACCCACACCTTCTCTGCTACAAGAGTCAGGGAAAATCTGAATCTACTTCCTCCTCAGCCAATGAAGAAGGCTCATGATGGGCTCCACCAGTCCCTTTCGTAGCCTTACCAAAATTTTGGGAATGAGAGGAATTAAGAGAAATGTGTTCAAAAGGATCTTCGGCCAGGGGTTCCCATGGGCATCTACCATCATCGTCTGAGGAACCTGAAACCTTAAATAAAATAGGGGTAAGAGGGAGTTGGAACTTCTGTAAAAAGATCTGACTCCAGAATCCCCACTTGAGACAAATCCCTTGAAATACTAAAGAATTTTGAACAAAATCCTGAAAACAAGGTTACACCCAACGTAAATGGTCTGCTTGAACACCCTGGATCCTCTGTATGTATAGTTCTCTGATGGAATGTGAATTCTTTTCTGCCCATGAACATGTTGTTTGGGTCAACTCATTTAGACACCTGGAGCCACTGACAAGCTGTCATATTAAATAGGATTTGTCACCATACTGTCTGAGAGAACAACTAGAATAGTCCCCTGGAACAGAGCTGAAAACATCTGAAAAGCTGTCCACACCACCATCAGCTTCTTCCAGCTGGATGGCTGCAGTCCTTCCTGCTGCAATCACAAACCTTAGGCCTAGCATTCCCTAAGACGTTGTTCCAACCCGGGCTGCTGCCATCTGTGGTCAGAGTCAATGAATCTGGGAGAGAAAACCAAGTCCCTTAGTGCAGAGTTGCAATAATCAACCACCGTGCCAACTGCTCCCTCAAAGGCTGAGTTACCGTGATGTGAGTCTTATCATCCTCTAAACTCGGAGTCCCACGGAGAAGGATGCTTGAGTCCAAGTTGCGTAGCTGAATCCTTACTTAAGGAATAATGAAGAGAGTGGCTGTCTACAAAGACACACAAAGAAAGTAGGCAGAACTGAAGTTTGCCCACTTTCAGAATTAACAGAAACAAAAGAATATGATAAACACCTTGATCACAATATCTTTTTAGAGTCTAGGCCATTCTCCCACGGGTGTCCATTCCTTTCCCAGAAGCACATTCAAGTGGTCTCTTAGTTTCTCTCCCTCTGTGGGGTAATGGAAGGAAGTCCTTCCCCGGTTTGGTCCCAAACCAGGTCACTATGTACTCAAGACTCATTTTGGAGGCAAATGAGACTTCTTCTTTTCACCAGAAATCCAAAACCTGAAGAGTTTTTATCACCACCTCCATATCGTTCTTCATATGATCGTAAATAAGAGAATGAATTAGAAAATCGTCTAAGAGCACTCTGGTGCCCTGACTTTGAAGAGGAGCGATGCTGGGGCTAAATCATTGGTGAAAACGCTCTGGGCAGTTTTCAGTCCAAACCTGAAGACTTGGAATTGCCATTTATGTTCCTCTACTGAGAGTCTGAGGAATGTCTAATGCGAAATGATGGTGGGTATTTATGAGTAGGCAGATTGAAGACTGACCTTCATCAAATCTCCCCCTCTCATACCAGGAGAATCACTTGCTGTAATGAGATTTTAAGATGGAAAGTAGGAATGTACCTGTTGAGAGACTTGGGATCTATTATCACTCAGTCCTACTGAAGTCTTCTGGACAATACAAAAAGAAGGAATACCACACCAACCCTCTTTTCTGTTGAAGGAGTAGCCTGATAGCATTTTTCCTGAATAGAGAAGACCATCCTTTAGAATACACCTTTTGACAGAGTCATTGGGGGTAGGGCTTTGCACAAAATGAAAATCTGGAGGGGATAATTGAAAACTCACCCAGTACCCCGGGGAAATCAGCTCCATTAGCTATCTGTCAGATAATAAAGAACTCCACTGATGTAGGAAGCATGAAGGCAACCCCCAGAGGGTCAGTATTTACTTCCAACCTGGCACAGTCAGAAGTGTTGTTTCCAATTTCCATTACCCCGAAGGGGTCCTGGAGAGAAGAATTCTTATTATGGACATACTTTGGCTGGAAGCAAGATCTACTGAAAGAAAAGTATTTTCTTCTTTTCCTGCTCCCCCAAATCACTTCCTTTTTTTTACCAAACAATTTGCGCTGATCATGGAAGGACTGAACATGTTTTTTTATTTAAAAAGATTTTTTCACGAGTGCCTTTAATTCTTCTCCAACAGTCTATGTCCCACAAAAGGCAGTTTCTTTGGAGGTGATTCCGCTTTTCAACCCCTCAAATGAAGATGATGTCTAGCATCAACAAATCCTTTTGAAGCTACAGCAGATGCCTTGAATTTGTCAAAGACTATGTCAGAGATGAATTTTGCTTGGATCTCCATTTGACCCAGGAGTGTTAAACATCCCTCTGCTTCATGAACACAAGTAGGCAGAGCTTGAAAATCTTTGACTAGACATTATGAAGCATAAACAAATGTCCTTGCCAAGCTAACTCCAGCATAAGCTTTTTCCAGTGCTCACTCTGCTTTCATATCTACTAGAACAGAAATTACATTATCCTCTGTTAAAAGGGAAGGCTGACCCATCAGGTTGGCCAACAGGGAATATCATCAATGAGTGAGGCATCTCTGTTTCATCCTTGGTCAAGCAATGTAGCTTAGTAATAAATCCTGTACCTGAGAACCGCTTTGGGTCCTTCGTTTCATCTTCATAGGTCTTGAATTGCAGAAATAACAGGAACTTTATGGGAGGGTGATCTCTGAAATTGACCGACCCACTCTCCACTTGTACTAGGCTACTCCTCTTCATCTGGCAACTGTAGGTTGAATGAAAGGTAGGAAATTACTGGTCTCAATTTCTCCTGTTGTATTTATTTTCCCCTTGGCATGGAGCAATCTCCTGGAAACCCCATCTCTTCCTCATCCTACTTGGGGGAGATCCATGAAGGACAAGATGAAGGCGAGGAGACTGTAAACTGAGAGCAGTTGGAGGCTTTTGGAGATTGTGAAGGGGATTGACACATCCTCTATCCCTGTCGTAAGCCTTTAATAGAGACCTCACCAGCACCTGCAACTTCTTATCAGCCATGGGAAAAGTCTGTAGACCTTCGTTCAAACTTCATCGGATAAAGAAAACCCATCACATCCATCTTCTTTTTTCTGATTTTTTTCCTAGGAAGTATATCAAAAGGAAAAATATTTTGCAATCTTCAGTTGACTTTACTATTCACGTCAAGGTAAGCAGACTGCATACATCCAGTAATATGTGCCTCTGCAGCACAATTTTTTTCATTGCAGTTGGCACGTTTAATCATTTTGAAGATGAGAGAGACATAATTTCTAACATATGGTTAATTTCTGCTTTCTCTCTGCGCTGGTGCACTTACGGCTGCCAACTGCTTGAATCCACTGAATCAATAAGCAAACATTGCAGGTTCCACTGCTCCAAGGAGCAGCAGCAAATTAAAAACAGCATGAAGACTCATCCTATCCACACCACTGAAGCTACTTCACTGGAACTGTCGCCAAACCCTCAATAATTGCAGAAGTGATATTGCAAGCTCATCTCACTTCATCATCTGACTTCTTTCCCAGGTTTTCTTCTTTGAGATAGGGGCTTAAAGCACCGCATACCTCCCCACAGCTAAAAATGTAAGCTCAGCATATTGGCAGCAATAGAGACTGCATGCTGCATAATCTGACTTGTTTTATATAGAAAGGCTAGGAAGACCAAAGCATAAAGTGCCTCTAGCAAATTCTGCAGAATGAACACACGGAAGTATTGACCCTTATCACAGGAAGTGGTTCTGAAGAGATGCTAGATAGAAAGTTAAAACAGTTTGGGAGGTGGTGACTTTTAGGTTGGATGAGCATTAGCCTCAAAATAGCAAGGAATGTGACGAGGGAGGAAAGGAAGAGGTACTATTTGCTTTTCACAAAGGTACAACATTCCACTAACCTCACAGATATGATTTTCAAGTCAGGCTCTTATGTTCAGATTTCACTAAACAACTTTCCTCTTCAAAGTTTTTTTTTTTTTTTAAATATATTTGATTAACATTTTGTTATTATACATTTGTGTTTCAGTTCAGAGTAATCACTTGCACCGGTTATACATGAACACATAGGCTGGTCACAGTTGTAGCATACATTACTCGTGTTACACTTTTAGGTCTTGCGGAGCCCCTAGTGCGTTTAGTGCAGTTATCAGGTACTGACTCTATTGTTTTAAGCCCCTTGACCCACTACGCCGAACTCATCGTTGGTCTTAGTGTATTGGATTTATGCGATTTTTATACGTAACAAATTTGTGGATAAAAAACCCATTCCTATTTGCAACTTGGAGAGGAGATCATGGGAAGTGAAGATCGGAGATAATGGGAGAGAAAGGGAAAAAAGAATGGGGGAAGGGAGGCTAGAAGGTGATAGGAAGGGTAGTCAAACTGAACAACGGGTTAACTTTACAGCATTGTATGGGTGATACTTGTAGTTAATGTTTTTTTAAGGAGCAGGCGCGCTATGGTGATCTTAAGGAGGCCATGCCCGGGGCGCACTAGTGTGTGGGTGGGGCAGAAGTCTGCTCTTTCCGCTTCTTCCACCCCCTTACTCATGAGGCACTATGGGCGGTGGCAGTTCTTGTGGCTTTTTGTTTCTACATATGGTCCAATTATCGGTACTGGGACCTCAGGGCGCCTGCCGGGCCACCTCCTGTTCAGGACCACCCCCTGGGGCATGCTGTTCTCCAGTCACCCCTACCTCGGCGTCAGTTGTACTCTTGGTTAGAGCGTCCCATGTCGTCACCAGTTCTTCCCAAGCTGGGGCAATAGCAACAAGTCGGACACCCTTGGCTTCCTCAGCTTTCAGGACCTGTAGTTCGGCCCTGGACCATTTCGTAACATCCCTTTTCCAATCGGTAAGCGATGGGCTGACCGGGGCCCTCCAGCCTTTTGAGATCAGCCTTTTGTAGAGGGCCAGCGTTAGGTCTAGAAAACGCCCTCTTACTTTCCCCTTTAGCTCAGTTGGCCTGAGTCCCAGTAAACACAGGTTCGGGGTGGGCCTTAACTCCACCCGAGTAGTCGGTATAGGTCAGCCAGTGCATCCCTCCAGCCAGTCTGGAGCGTCGGGCACCCCCACACCATATGGTCAAAGTCTGCCTCGCCCCCCGGCATCTCGGGCATGTCCTGGGAGTTCCTCCGTATATTCGGAATAGTCGGTGCGGTGTGAGGTACGTTCTATGTAGGTAATTATATTGGATGTAACGTAGCCGCATATTACTTGAGACCACCCGGGGGTATGCTAGCGCTTTGCTCCATTCTGATTTGGTCAATTCCCTCCCTATGGTGCCTCCCCATCGCTCCCTCAGGGATTGCAAGGAGCCCAATACTGCATGGGCCTGGGCCCGGTAAATCTTAGCTATCAGGTGGGGTTCTTCTCCCGATGTCAGCAAAAGGTGCAGCACCCCGTGGACTGCGGGCTCTGCGTTTATCGTGCACCAGTGATCTTTCAGGGCGTGAACCAGCCTCCCGAAGAGTAGGAACTGGCCCCGGGGAACACCCGCTTCCGTTAGGGCAGAGAAATCTCTCAGTACCCCCCGTTAAAGAGGCCGCTCACGGTCTCGATCCCTGCTCTTGTCCACGGGCCAAGTCCGAGGCTTCCCGGGCACTGTGCCCCAGCCCCCAGGACCAGTGCCGAAATTGGCAGAGCCGGAGAATAGGGGGGGCCCATTCCCACTCTTTTCATGCACCTCTCCCAGCACGCCAACGCAACACTCGTCAATATGTTGCTACCAGGTAGGGCTACCTTCCTACCTATCATACGTGCCATAATCCATGCTGCGTCTATTGTCCCCCGAGGTGTGCACAAGTCCAGCGGTCTCCTGCCCGACATCCAACCAGGTATCCATTGTAGCTGGGATGCCAGGTAATAAGCCTCAAAGTCGGGGGCGCCCAGTCCTCCCATTTGAGTCGGTCTGCAAAGGGTTGTAAGTGCGGTGCGCCTACGACCGTCATCCCATATTAGCTCCCTTAGCAGCATGTTCAGGTCGCGGAACCATGATGGGGGGATCAGCAGCGGCAGGTTTGCGAAGTAATAGAGGAGTCGGGGAAGCATAATCATTTTGGACAGTGCCACTCTAGCCATTACTGTAAGTTTCAAGGAACGCCAGAATCCCACCGAGGACCTCAGCGATCGCAGTGCTCTGCCCAGATTACCCTCCCTGAGATCTCCCAGCTCGTGGTATATCTGGATACCCAGGTACTTGAAGGTTCGGGGGGCCCAGTTCACATCTGTTGGGCATGTAGCAGGACACACGCCGTCTGGGGACAGAGGGAACACGTACGTTTTGCTGCGGTTTAATCGAAGTCCGGAGACCTCACCAAAGTTCTCCAAGACACTGAGGGCCCAGGGGAGGCTGCAGCCGCCGTCCCCAAGGTATATTAGTATGTCGTCGGCATACAGGGAGACAATGTGTTCAGTAGGTCCGCACATTACCCCCCGTCCCGCTCCCTCCTCCCGCAGCCGGCTCGCCAGAGGCTCAATCGCCAGGGCAAACAGAAGCGGGGAGAGGGGGCATCCCTGTACGAAACACCAGGTATGCTCCGGATATCACTCTACCCGTCCTCACCCTTGCCAGTGGGGATGAATATAGTAGGTCAACTCAACTCACTCAGTTCTCACCTAGGCCCATCCTCGTCATCACCGACCTCAGGTAGTCCCACCTAATTGAATCGAAAGCCTTTTCGAAGTCCACCGCTAACAGAAGCCCGGTCGGTGGAATCGATTCTCGGGGCATATGCATGATAGAGAAAAGGCGTCTGAGGTTTAGGGAGGTGCCGCGGCCCGGAATGAAGCCGTTTTGATCAGCGTGAATCAGCGTGGGCATATGAGGGAGCAGGCGGTCGGCCAAGATCCTGCTAAGGATCTTAAAGTCGCTGTTCAGCATTGATAATGGACGGAAGTTTGTCACCGAGGGTTCACTGCTAGTGGACTTAGGAAGTGGCACTACTAGTGCTTCGCGCATCGTGGCTGGTAACTCTCCGTTCCGCAACGCCTCCGCGTACATTTCCGCCAGGCTTGGGGTTAACAAGGATCTATATTTCTTGTAGAAGTCCATGGGGAGACCGTCTGTTCCGGGGGTCCTCCCAGGGGCCAGATGCGCTATTGCATCGTTGATTTCTTCTATAGTCACCGCCCCCCCAAGCTATCTCTGTCCTCAGGTCTCAGTTCTCGGAGCGGGGTCTGTCGCAGATAATTGTCAAAGGTCACTAGTTCCAGGCTGCTAGGTCTACCATACAGGTGCATGTAATAGTCTCTGAATGCGTCATTGATGGGGCCTGGGCTAAGTCTGCGGTTTCCCTCTGTGTCTGTAACACTAGTGATGGGTTCGCTGCTCCCGCCCGGACGCACCAGCCATGCCAGAAGCCTGCCCAACCTTCCCTCCTCCGATTGCAGAGATGCCAGGTATTTCTGCATGCTATGACATCTGAGCTTTTCCTCGGCTTGGGAGTGTTCTCTACGGGCGCGATTGTATTCTTCCTCCTCTTGTGCTGTAAGACCCAGACTTAGCTCGCCCTCGTGTATGACCTTCTCTAATGCTGCGAGCTCCTTTTCTAGCGTTTTCCTTACCCCTACCGACTGCCCCAGGCCAAAACCCCTCGTCCCCACCTTGAGTGTCTCCCACTCCACTGCCCTGGAAGAGGTGGATCCTCTATTAATCTCAATGTGTTCTGATAGGTAGTCTCGTAGTGCCTCTCTATACGCTTGATCCTCGAGCACCGCGGGGGCAAGCCGCCACGACCGTATGGGGGGTCTATCCAGCGATGTCCTCAATGTTGATAATAGTGGGTTGTGGTCTGAGATTGTTCGGGCCAGGTATTCAGAACGTGTCATCCCACGAGCCAGGCCCGGGGTACAGACCACCCTGTCAATTCTGGTGTGGATGTGGTGGAGGCCCGAGTAAAACGAGTAGTCCCTGACGGTTGGGTGTTGCACCCGCCATACGTCCACTAATCCCCATGAGTCAAGCCATTTGACCAGGTTTTGTGCTATTTTAATTGATATAGCTCCCTGTAGCGGTGGGGTGGATCTATCCATGTTTATGTCTATCACTGCGTTAAAGTCCCCACCTATTAGTACCTCCGCTGTAAGCTGGCGGGTATGGTGTCGCGATAGGCTCGTCATGAATAAAACCTGATCTTGGTTAGGGGCGTAGATGCAGCTCAGGACTAATGGGGTCCCATGTAGTTTACCTTCCAATATCACAAACCTGCCCTCCTTGTCTATGTTTGCGGTTTCGGTTGATAGAGGGACACCTGCTCTGATCCATATCATTGCACCCCTTGAATAGGCTGAATACTCCGTTGCGAACACTCGCCCTCTCCATCTTCGTCTGAGTTTCTCTCCCTCCCCCGGGGCTAGGTGGGTCTCTTGTATCATTGCTATCTGCACCCCCCTTCTCTTTAGGAAAGACAATATTCTGTGTCTTTTGGCCGGGGTACCCATTCCCCTGACATTCCAGGTTATGATATTGTAATCTGCCATCCTGTTCTTGGGATCTGATAATTGGAGGACCAGTGCGCACAGCAGTTCAATTTACCCACTGCTGCCCTCGCTCCTACATTGTGATAACATTCAGTTGCCCATGCTGTTGGATTAACTCGGAACTGTGAACCCCAACTCCCCCTCCCCAGGGCACCCTCGGAGCTATGGGTAGCCCAAAAAAATGTGCAACAGTGCAACTTTACCAAACACATAATTACAATACTCGCCAGCCAAGCCTGACAGGCGAGAGGTACAGTCAGGGGGGGAAGCGGCCAGGTCCGGAGGGGCCAATCATTCGTTCAGATCGTTATTACCTCAGGCCCAGCCACGCGGCCAGGTCAACCCTGCTCGTCAGCTGTTTGCGGAGTCACCTTTGGTGCCCGGGACGGGCTCCCCGAGCCCCCGGCAGATGACACTATCATGTTGTCGGAGTCCGCCCCTGAGTCCTCGCGGAAGGTCGCCTCACAACTGACCTGGGCCGCTGCCTCCAGGGCCGCTCTTCTGCCTGTTTCCCTCTGCGTTTTTGTCGGGGCTAGGCGCGGGCGATCACCGGGCCTCTTCCTCCTAGTTGCTCGGCGGAACCCGCCAGCACCACATCCGTCAGCGCTGGTCGTTGTGTTTGGGCCCCACGCCTCTCGAGCCAGTCCCATGCCTCCTCGGGGGATTGGAAGAAAGTGGTCATTCCATCCACGATCACTCTCAGCCTAGCAGGGTATAAAAGCGAATATTGGATCCCTTCGGTTCGTAGTGCTCTTTTGACCGCTAAGAATGAGGCTCGCCTGTTCTGGACCTCCAGCGTAAAGTCTGGGAATAGTGTTACTTCTCTGTTTGCTACCTTGAACGGGCCCGTTTCTCTGGCTTTCTGCAGGAGGATATCCCTGTCCTTGTAATGCAGTAGTTTAGCAATTACAGCACGGGGGGGTCTGCCAGGTGCCAGCGGTCTTGATGGCACGCGGTGAGCGCGTTCTAACGTGTAGTAGGGAGTCAGGCATCCCGGCGCAACTTCCGTACTCAACCATTTCTCCAGGAATTCAACCATGTTCTCCCCTTCGGACCCCTCGGGAAGGCCCACCACTCGTACGTTGTTCCTTCTGTTCCTCCCCTCTGCATCTTCGGCGCGTTGTTCTAGTCTTGCTACTCTGTCAGCCAGTGAGGTTACTTCCGCCGCCATGTCTTTCTGCCTTGGGGCGATGTCTGCCAGCGTAGCCTCCGTGTCTTTGACTCTGTCGGCCAGCTTGTGATGTTCGGCTCGCAGGAGACCCACCTCAATCGCGACCTGGTTGATGTCACGTTGCAGTGTTGACTTTGTGTCCTCTATGGCTCCCAATATTTTGTCTAGGGTGTCCTGAACTTTGGAGTGTGGCTGGCTCAACAGTTCCGCTGCGCCGTTCCCAGGGGGAGCCGGGGGGTCCATGGCACTGCCCTTATGTCGGCTCTTGGGGGGCATCGGTCCGACCAAGAGGATTGTCCCGGGGAGGGGGCCGGGTGCCGACCCAGGCGCTGTCGTGGGAGTCGGCGCCGAGATTTACCCCGCGATTTAGGCTACGCGGCTTTGATGCTGTTCGTGTTCGTCGCTGGGTGGGCCCTGGGCGCACGGACGGTCATGTTCTGCCTCGGAGGGGGGGGATTCCGACGTGGTCAGTCGCGATTGTTTGCCACTCCAGGCAGTGCCAACCCCCTCGCCTGCACCCGCTGGCAGGGCCCACAGTACCAGCCAGTGTCAGGCGCGCGGCGCCGTCAGGCCGAGGCCGATCCCACGCTCTGCGTTCCTACTTCTCCACCGGTGGCGCCAGCATGCTCGTGGGTGTGCTCGCTTGCCTGTGCAACACATGCACACGATGGCTGGTGGTGTACTGGAATATCACTCTGGCCCCCAAATGGCAGTGCGGAGTCGTTTGCGCCTTCTCGTAGGGGGAGATAGGTGGTATCACTCACCCCACTGGTTATCCTACTGCTGGTTGTTGCCAGAGAGGGCCGTCTGCCGCCTGCTGTCGCCGCTTAGGATGTCTGTATGGGGCAAGTGCCTGTATTCTCGGGGTGGCCCCACTGGGAACTGGGCCACACCCGTTTTATTCGTTTCTGGCGAGGCGCACCATCAGGGGGGGCACCAGCAGGCCCAACGGTGCCCCCACAGCGTCGCTAGGTCCCACCTCCGAGGTCCGGGGCTCGGGCGTCCCCGCCGTCTTTTGCAGGCCGCTCCTCCCGTGCCCACCGCGGCCCACTATTTCACGCGAGGCCGCGGCTTCAGGGCGGAGGAAAGGCCTCATGTCTTCTTGTTGCCCGGGCAGCCCCGCGCGGGCCGCAACATTCACCGGGTTCGACCCGGGGGTCCTGCCGCTCCGCCCACCTTCCGGCAGCGCGGTCGGGCAGTTTAGTGCCCACGCAGCTTGTGCCGGCGCGCCGGGCCGAGGTTCTTGTGCTGGCCCCTCCGGAGCCGAGCTCCTATGCTGCCGCCATTGCCGAAGTCCTGGCCACGTTCCTCTTCAAAGTTAACCTAATCTTGAAACCCTCTGATCACCCCTATGCCGTTAGCTTCTTTTGTATTTATTTCTCCCCTCTTCAGCTTATTTCACCCAAACAAGACACATGTCGACGATACGTGTGGTTAGACGGCGTCACCCATTATTTTCACAGGCTGTACACTGTCCACCCTGCAAAGAAATTGTGGTCCATGAAAAATGCTGAGCTCATTCTGGTGTAATTTTCACACACCAGGAAACATTCAGCAGTATCTCCATGCTGTCTTCTTTTGTTCCCAGCAGCAGGGTGCAGACAGGGAGGGGTATGCTATTTCTGACTCCACCTGGGCCTGTAACAAAAGCCAAACGTAAGGGACATCAACCCTATTTTTGTTCAGAGTATCCAGGATGGGAGCAATCTGGAGCCTCACTTCACAAGTACTTGAGAGGCATGGTTTTGATTTTGCTAGGTCCCTGTATATAAGAGATAAGCATGCACTTTAAAAATGTAAGAATAAGAATTTCAATGCAACTATTTTGTTTTACTTTTTAGAGCTCTACTCATCCCAGTGCAGGGCGTCAGAGCGCTTTACACATTATACACTGACAATAAATCATACAAGTGTGTAAATCAATGTACAGGATGTAAGACAGGCAGGGTGACAAGGTGTTGGAGTCACACATCGTCCTTCATATCCACTGTGCTTGGTTAGAAGCATTACAATTTATGAACAGGAAGTAACAAGACGATATCTGTGTTAAAAGCAGTAACCCACCTACCTATCTACATACAATAACAATTTCTCATATGCATGTTACATGATGCGATTTGCAGGAGACACATAAACCTTCTAGGCTACCTTGAGTCAAAACTGGGACTAAACAAAACAAAGCTCTCTCCAGCAAATGCATTAATCAGAATTATCTCATGATTATTATTATTCTCTGAGATTTACTAGGCACACAAAGATCTCTGCATCAGGTGCCTTACCCCATGAAAATGCAGACGTTTCAACCAAATAAACAGAACTGATTTACTGTCACATTTCTCATTGTTGCAAATTTCCGTGTGGCAGAGATTTTGAAAAATAAATGTAGAAGTTGGGGCTCCAATTGTGCATCAAGTTTGCATCACGTTTTTCGACACAAACCTAGTGCAAAGTCTATTTTGAGATTTACAATGCCACACAGATCCCATTTAGGTGGATTTGTGATAAAAAAATAATGCAAGGCAACACATTCTGCTGCCTTTGGTTACCTTGTTTAAGGTAGACATTACATTGGTGGTGCATGAACAGATAATATGCACAGCCTTCTTAAGGCATGCACATTAGCGTTCCCTGGGTCAGCTCTCCAGCCCCTCTTCCCTGTGTAAGGATCCAGGTTATTCCCCATTTACTTGAGGCGACATTCCAGCTAAGCCTTGCTAGTGAGTTCAAGTCAGTTCCACAATTGGCTTTGAAAACGTCAGTGCCTCAGCGCTGTAACAGGCAAGTTGTCCCCGAGGCTTGTTCTTTGCCCTGCTCACACCTCTAGTTTTTGATGTTCTGTATTCTAACAGAATCACAATGGCAAGCTTTGTTATTACGATGCTCAAGGTCTGACAGACTGATGTAATTCAGAGTTATGCTATTTATGAGATGAAAGATCATGTGCACTTACATAAGGCTGGCTCCTTGAGGATAAGGTTACAATTGTAAGGAAATGGCTCCCTGTTGCAATTACCCCCCACTTTTTGCCTGATACTGATGCTGACTTGACTGAGAAGTGTGCTGGGATCCTGCTAACCAGGCCCCAGCACCAGTGTTCTTTCACTTAAAATGTAACATTGTCTCCACAATTGGCACAACCCTGTCACCCAGGTAAGTCCCTTGTAACTGGTACCCCTGGTACCAAAGGCCCTGATGCCAGGGAAGGTCTCTAAGGGCTGCAGCACGTCTTATGCCACCCTAGGGACCCCTCACTCAGCACAGACCCACTGCTTGCCAGCTTGTGTGTGCTGGTGGGGAGAAAATGACCAAGTCGACATGGCATTCCCCTCAGGGTGCCATGCCAAACTCACACTGCCTGTGGCATAGGTAAGCCACCCATCTAGCAGGCCTTACCACAGGTAGCACTATGCCCCTAGAGTGTCTAAGCAGTGTCCTTAGCAAAACCTTAGACATTGTAAGTGCAGGGTAGCCATAAGAGTATATGGTCTGGGAGTCTGTCAAAAACGAACTCCACAGCTCCATAATGGCTACACTGAATACTGGGAAGTTTGGTATTGTAGGAGGCTGGACTGGCTTGTAGTGAATACCAAGGGGTACTTGCACCTTGCACCAGGCCCAGTTATCCCTTATTAGTGTATAGGGTGTCTAGCAGCTTAGGCTGATAGATAATGGTAGCTTAGCAGAGCAGCTTAGGCTGAACTAGGAGACGTGTGAAGCTACTACAGTACCACTTAGTGTCATATGCACAATATCATAAGAAAACACAATACACAGTTATACTAAAAATAAAGGTACTTTATTTTTATGACAATATGCCAAAGTATCTTAGAGTGTACCCTCAGTGAGAGGATAGGAAATATACACAAGATATATATACACAATAGCACAAATATGCAGTATAGTCTTAGAAAACAGTGCAAACAATGTATAGTTACAATAGGATGCAATGGGGAAACATAGGGATAGGGGCAACACAAACCATATACTCCAAAAGTGGAATGCGAACCACGAATGGACCCCAAACCTATGTGACCTTGTAGAGGGTCGCTGGGACTATTAGAAAATAGTGAGAGTTAGAAAAATAACCCTCCCCAAGACCCTGAAAAGTGAGTGCAAAGTGCACTAAAGTTCCCCTAAGGACAAGAGAGTCGTGTTAGAGGAATAATGCAGGAAAGACACAAACCAGCAATGCAACAACTGTGGATTTCCAATCTAGGGTACCTGTGGAACAAGGGGACCAAGTCCAAAAGTCACAAGCAAGTCGGAGATGGGCAGATGCCCAGGAAATGCCAGCTGCGGGTGCAAAGAAGCTTCGACTGGACAGAAGAAGCTGAGGTTTCTGCAGGAACAAAAAGGGCTAGAGACTTCCCCTTTGGTGGACGGATCTCTCTCGCCTTGGAGAGTCGTGCAGAAGTGTTTTCCTGCCGGAAGGACGCCAACAAGCCTTGCTACACGCAAATCGTGCGTTTGGCGTTTTTGGACGCTGCTGGAGCCCAGGAGGGACCAGGAGGTCGCAAATTGGACCTGCAGAGAGAAGGGACGTCGAGCAAGACAAAGAGCCCTCACTGAAGCAGGTAGCACCCGGAGAAGTGCCAGAAACAGGCACTACAAGGATGCGTGAAACGGTGCTCGCCGGAGTTGCACAAAGGAGTCCCACGTCGCCGGAGACCAACTTAGAAAGTCGTGCAATGCAGGTTAGAGTGCCGTGGACCCAGGCTTGGCTGTGCACGAAGGATTTCCGCCGGAAGTGCACAGGGGCCGGGGTAGCTGCAAAGTCGCGGTTCCCAGCAATGCAGCCCAGCGAGGTGAGGCAAGGACTTACCTCCACCAAACTTGGGCTGAAGAGTCACTGGACTGTGGGGGTCACTTGGACAGAGTCGCTGGATTCGAGGGACCTCGCTCGTCGTGCTGAGAGGAGACCCAAGGGACCGGTAATGCAGCTTTTTGTTGCCTGCGGTTGCAGGGGGAAGATTCCGTCGACCCACGGGAGATTTCTTCGGAGCTTCTGGTGCAGAGAGGAGGCAGGCTACCCCCACAGCATGCACAAGCAGGAAAACAGTCGAGAAGGCGGCAGGATCAGCGTTACAGAGTTGCAGTAGTCGTCTTTGCTACTATGTTGCAGGTTTGCAGGCTTCCAGCGCGGTCAGCGGTCGATTCCTTATCAGAAGGTGAAGAGGGAGATGCAGAGGAACTCGGCTGAGCTCATGCATTCGTTATCTAAAGTTTCCCCAGAGACAGAGACCCTAAATAGCCAGAAAAGAGGGTTTGGCTACCTAGGAGAGAGGAAAGGCTACTAACACCTGAAGGAGCCTATCAGCAGGAGTCTCTGACGTCACCTGGTGGCACTGGCCACTCAGAGCAGTCCAGTGTGCCAGCAGCACCTCTGTTTCCAAGATGGCAGAGGTCTGGAGCACACTGGAGGAGCTCTGGACACCTCCCAGGGGAGGTGCAGGTCAGGGGAGTGGTCACTCCCCTTTCCTTTGTCCAGTTTCACGCCAGAGCAGGGGCTAAGGGGTCCCTGAACCGGTGTAGACTGGCTTATGCAGAATTGGGCACATCTGTGCCCAACAAAGCATTTCCAGAGGCTGGGGGAGGCTACTCCTCCCCTGCCTTCACACCATTTTCCAAAGGGAGAGGGTGTCACACCCTCTCTCAGAGGAAGTTCTTTGTTCTGCCATCCTGGGCCAGGCCTGGCTGGACCCCAGGAGGGCAGCTGCCTGTCTGAGGGGTTGGCAGCAGCAGCAGATGCAGTGAAACCCCAGGAAGGGCAGTCTGGCAGTACCAGGGTCTGTGCTACAGACCACTGGGATCATGGAATTGTACCAACAATGCCAGGATGGCATAGAGGGGGCAATTCCATGATCATAGACATGTTACATGGCCATATTCGGAGTTACCATGGTGAAGCTACATATAGGTAGTGACCTATATGTAGTGCACGCGTGTAATGGTGTCCCCGCACTCACAAAGTTCAGTGAATTGGCTCTGAACAATGTGGGGGCACCTTGGCTAGTGCCAGGGTGCCCTCACACTAAGTAACTTTGCACCTAACCTTTACCAGGTAAAGGTTAGACATATAGGTGACTTATAAGTTACTTAAGTGCAGTGTAAAATGGCTGTGAAATAACGTGGACGTTATTTCACTCAGGCTGCAGTGGCAGGCCTGTGTAAGAATTGTCAGAGCTCCCTATGGGTGGCAAAAGAAATGCTGCAGCCCATAGGGATCTCCTGGAACCCCAATACCCTGGGTACCTCAGTACCATATACTAGGGAATTATAAGGGTGTTCCAGTAAGCCAATGTAAATTGGTAAAAATGGTCACTAGCCTGTCAGTGACAATTTGGAAAGAAATGAGAGAGCATAACCACTGAGGTTCTGATTAGCAGAGCCTCAGTGAGAAAGTTAGTCACTACACAGGTAACACATTCAGGCACACTTATGAGCACTGGGGCCCTGGGTTACCAGGGTCCCAGTGACACATACAACTAAAACAACATATATACAGTGAAAAATGGGGGTAACATGCCAGGCAAGATGGTACTTTCCTACACAACCCCCCCCCCCAAACGAAGGACAATAAGACTAGCCATTACCTGATGAGTCTTCATTGTCTAAGTGGAAATATCTGGAGAGTCCATCTGCATTGGAGTGGCTACTCCCAGGTCTATGTTCCACTGTATAGTCCATTCCCTGTAGGGATATGGACCACCTCAACAATTTAGGATTTTCACCTTTCATTTGTTTTAGCCAAAGTAGAGGTTTGTGGTCTGTCTGAACAATGAAGTGAGTGCCAAACAGGTATGGCCTCAACTTCTTCAGAGCCCAGACCACAGCAAAGGCCTCCCTCTCAATGGCAGACCAGCGCTTTTCTCTAGGGGTCAACCTTCTACTAATAAAAGCAACAGGTTGATCCTGGCCCTCAGAATTAAGTTGTGATAGGACTGCCCCTACTCCTAATTCAGATGCATCAGTTTGGACATAGAATTTTTTAGAGTAACAAGGGCTTTTCAGGACAGGTGCAGAGCACATGGCCTGCTTCAGCTCCTCAAAAGCTTTCTGACAGCTTGCTGTCCATAATACCTTTTTAGGCATTTTCTTGGATGTGAGGTCATTAAGAGGGGCTGCAATGGAGCCATAGTTCTTAATGAACCTCCTGTAATACCCAGTGAGGCCTAGGAAGGCTCTCACCTGAGTCTGAGTGGTAGGGGGAACCCAATCAATAATAGTTTGGATTTTCCCCTGAAGTGGTGCAATCTGTTCCCCACCAACAAGGTGTCCCAGATAAACCACCTTACCCTGCCCTATCTGGCACTTTGAAGCCTTGATAGTGAGGCCTGCCTTTTGCAGAGCCTCCAAAACTTTCCATAGGTGGACCAGGTGATCATCCCAGCTGGAGCTAAAGACAGCTATATCATCCAAATATGCTGCACTGAAAGCTTCCAGCCCTTGCAGGACTGTGTTCACCAACCTCTGAAAAGTGGCAGGTGCATTTTTCAACCCAAAAGGCATTACAGTAAACTGGTAATGTCCTCCAATGGTAGAAAATGCAGTCTTAGGTTTAGCATCTTCTGACAATTTGATCTGCCAATACCCTGCAGTCAAATCAAAAGTGCTTAGATACTTGGCAGATGCCAGTGTATCTATAAGCTCATCTGCCCTGGGTATAGGGTGAGCATCAGTTTTGGTTACCAAGTTGAGACCTCTATAGTCTACACAAAACCTCATTGCCTTCTTTCCATCTTTAGAATTGGGTTTTGGTACCAGTACCACAGGAGAAGCCCATGGACTGTCAGAGTGCTCAACCACTCCTAGTTCCAACATTTTCTGAACTTCTTGCTTTATGCAGTCCCTGACATGGTCAGGCTGCCTATAGATCTTACTTTTGACAGGTAAACTGTCTCCAGTATCTATAGTGTGCTCACACCAAGAAGTGGTGCCTGGCACAGTAGAGAAGAGTTCTGAAAATTGTCCTAGGAGATTTATGCAATTATCTTTCTGCTCAGCAGTAAGACAATCAGCCAAAACTACACCTTCCACAAGAACATCTTGTTCTGTGGAAGAGAAGAGATCAAGTAGAGGATCACTGTCTTCTTCCTGTTCCTCATCTGTTGCCATGAGCAGGGTGAGATCAGCCCTGTCATAGTAGGGTTTCAGGCGGTTGACATGGAGCACCCTAAGGGGACTCCTGGCAGTGCCTAAGTCAACCAAGTAGGTGACTTCACCCTTCTTTTCAACAATTGTGTGGGGTCCACTCCATTTATCTTGGAGTGCTCTTGGGGCCACAGGCTCCAAGACCCACACTTTCTGCCCTGGTTGGTACTGCACCAAAACAGCCTTCTGATCATGCCATTGCTTCTGGAGCTCTTGGCTGGCCTGAAGGTTTTTACTGGCCTTTTTCATGTACTCAGCCATCCTTGATCTGAGGCCAAGTACATAATCCACAATATCCTGCTTAGGAGCTTTTAAAGGTTGTTCCCAACCCTCCTTTACAAGTGTGAGTGGACCCCTAACAGGGTGTCCAAAAAGAAGTTCAAAGGGGCTGAAGCCCACTCCTTTCTGGGGTACCTCCCTGTAGGCAAAAAGGAGGCATGGTAGAAGGATATCCCATCTCCTGCGGAGTTTTTCAGGGAGTCCCATAATCATGCCTTTGAGAGTTTTATTAAATCTCTCCACCAGTCCATTTGTTTGTGGATGATAGGGTGTTGTGAACTTGTAAGTTACACCACACTCCTTCCACATGGCCTTTAAGTATGCAGACATGAAATTGCTTCCTCTGTCTGATACTACTTCCTTTGGAAAGCCCACCCTGGAAAATATTCCCAGGAGGGCCTTTGCCACTGCAGGAGCTGTAGTGGTCCTTAAAGGAATAGCTTCAGGATATCTTGTGGCATGGTCCACTACCACTAAGATAAACCTATTGCCTGAAGCAGTAGGAGGGTCAAGGGGGCCAACTATGTCAACCCCTACCCTTTCAAAGGGAACCCCAACCACAGGCAGTGGGATAAGGGGTGCCTTTGGAGTGCCACCTGTCTTGCCACTGGCTTGACAGGTTTCACAGGACTTACAAAATTCCTTTGTGTCCTCAGACATCCTAGGCCAATGAAACAATGGTACCAATCTGTCCCAAGTTTTCATTTGACCCAGGTGCCCAGCTAAGGGAATGTCATGTGCCAGTGTTAGGAGGAACTTTCTGTACTCCTGAGGAATCACTAATCTCCTGGCAGCTCCAGGTTTAGGATCCCTATGCTCAGTGTACAAGAGGTTGTCCTCCCAGTAAACTCTGTGAGAGTCACTGACATCCCCATTAGCCTGTTTGACAGCTTGCTGTCTGAGACCCTCTAATGTGGGACAGGTTTGCTGTGCCACACTCAGCTCCTCTCTGGCAGGCCCCCCTTCACCCAAAAGCTCAGCAGTGTCTGCTTCCAGCTCCTCTGGTGTAGGTTCTGCACAGGGAGGGAATTCTTCTTCCTCTGAAGTTGAATCCACTGTAGAGGGAGGGATAGTAGAAAGTGGTTTGCTTCTACTAGCCCTAGCTTTAGGGAGCACTTGGTCCATTGTTCCAGGATCCAAGCTTCCCTGTCCTTTTTGCTTTTTGGCCTGAGCCCTTGTCAAAGCAAAAATATGCCCTGGGATGCCCAGCATTGCTGCATGGGCCTCCAACTCCACATCTGACCAAGCTGATGTCTCCAAATCATTCCCTAATAGACAGTCTACAGGTAAATCTGAAGCTACCACAACTTTCTTTGGACCAGTTACCCCCCCCCAGTTGAGATTTACAACAGCCATGGGGTGGCTTTGTGTTATGTTGTGAGCATCGGTTACTTGGTACTGGTGTCCAAGTATGTGTTGTTCAGGGTGCACCAGTTTCTCAATCACCATTGTGACACTGGCACCTGTGTCCCTGTAGGCCTGGACCTCAACACCATTTATTAGGGTTAGTTGCTTGTACTTCTCCAAGTTATGGGGGCAAGCAACCAAAGTGGCTAAATCAATAGCCCCTTCAGAGACTAAAGTAGCCTCTGTGGTCTCCCTAATCAGACCAACCCCAACTAAATTACCAAAAGTGAGCCCAGCTACTCCCTTGGATTGGCTATTAGTAGGTTTGCTCCCACCACCACTGCTATTAGTAGGGACACTAGGTGTAGCAGTAGGGGTTGTAGTGGTAGGAGCTGTGGTGCCTTTCTTTGGACAACTGGGATCTGTTGTCCAATGGCCTTTTATTTTACATAAATAGCACCATGGTTTCTTTTCCTTGTTCTGATTAAAGGAGGATTTGGACCCACCACCCCCACCAGAGTGTTTTTGTGGGCCTGATGAAGACTCATTTTTAGATTTGTCCCCACCCTTGTCAGAAGACTTACCATCCTTCTTTTTGTTGCCATCTTTGTCACCCCCTGTATGAACTTTTCTGTTCACTCTTGTTCTGACCCATTTGTCTGCCTTCTTTCCCAATTCTTGGGGAGAGGTCAGATCAGAGTCCACCAAGTACTGGTGCAACAAATCAGACACACAATTATTAAGAATATGCTCTCTCAGGATTAAGTTATACAGGCTGTCATAATCAGTAACTTTACTGGCATGTAACCACCCCTCCAAGGCCTTCACTGCCTGGTCAATGAAATCAACCCAGTCTTGTGAAGACTCCTTTTTGGTCTCTCTGAACTTTATCCTGTACTGTTCAGTGGTTAAGCCATAACCATCCAGGAGTGCATTCTTAAGAACTTGGAAATTATTGGCATCATTTTCTTTCACAGTAAGGAGCCTATCCCTACCTTTTCCACTAAATGATAGCCATAGGATAGCAGCCCACTGCTTTTGAGGGACATCCTGTACAGCACAGGCCCTCTCAAGTGCAGCAAACCACTTGTTAATGTCATCCCCCTCCTTATAAGGGGGAACTATCTTGTGCAGATTCCTGGAATCATGCTCTTTTGCAGGATGACTATGGGGAATACTGCTGCTGCCACCATGGGTATCTAAACCCAACTTCTGTCTTTCCTTCTCTAATTCTAAAGACTGTCTATCCAAATCCAGCTGTTGCTTCTTGAGCTTCAGTCTGGTTTGTTCCACCCTCAACTTATTGAGTTCCCTTTCTAACAATCTGTCATCAGGGTGGGTGGGAGGGACATTTCTAGATACAGAGGTATGATGGGAATGAACAGAAGGAGACCTGTCCCTTACAGAGGGCACCCTAACAGCTTGGCTAACAGTATAATGTGAGAGCACACCATCAGTATGGTGTGATTCAACTTCTGTACCAACTATGCTCCTTTCCAGCTAAGGTGATCATATGCAAGTTTGGACAGTTCAACCTTTTTGCCTGTGCCAGACATTTTTTTTGAGAGAGTTAAGTGATAGAAAAAGAGAAAAAAGTTTTCAGAACTTTTTGGAAAGACAGAAAAAAAACTTTTTAAACTTTTAAGAACTTTTTGAAAGTTTAGAAGTACTTTTCAGCACTTAGAAAAGAGTGAAAAGAGGAAATGCAAAACTTTTTGGCTATGTGTATATACACTGACCTTGTTTTGTATATTTTTCTCTTATGAAAAGTACAATGACAAGAGTGGTAAGTAGTCTCAAGCACTTATCCCACCACTGCACAACCAATGTAGGAGGCTGGACTGGCTTGTAGTGAATACCAAGGGGTACTTGCACCTTGCACCAGGCCCAATTATCCCTTATTAGTGTATAGGGTGTCTAGCAGCTTAGGCTGATAGATAATGGTAGCTTAGCAGAGCAGCTTAGGCTGAACTAGGAGACGTGTGAAGCTACTACAGTACCACTTAGTGTCATATGCACAATATCATAAGAAAACACAATACACAGTTATACTAAAAATAAAGGTACTTTATTTTTATGACAATATGCCAAAGTATCTTAGAGTGTACCCTCAGTGAGAGGATAGGAAATATACACAAGATATATGTAAATGGGTTCGTTATCGGAATGATGTAAGATATTGGAAGAATGCGACTGGCACCACTATTTGAGGGAATAATAACTGTTTTATTTAAAGTTGGCCAATTCTCTCTTGTTTCTTTCCACAAGATTAGCCCTCTTTTCTATTTCCCCAAAACCCTGCTTGGATTGTACAGTCTCTGGTGGTGTCTTGGTTCCGTCTTGAGGCGGTCTGGTTTTTCCGTCCTCCGATTTCCCGTATTCCCAAAAGAAAAAGAAAAATAAAAGTAATCAGGTAAGTGAATAAAGTAGGGGTAAGACAAGGGTTCAAACAGGGTTAGTAGGGTGGTGTGGACTAGGTAGGGCTGGTGCTGGTGGTGGGTATCACTCTGTGGTTATTGTGCCCTTATTTCCTTTTTACTCCACAAAAAAAAAAAACCCTTTCTCTTCCTCTTCTTAGGGTTTTTCGGGTGGTGTCCCTGTCCGTGGGTTAAACAGTTTAGGTCCCCCTCTCCTTTTCTAGTAAGTCCCCTTCTTTCACGAGGTCTTCCCGTCCTCCCTTTCTTTCCCCCCCTTCCCTCTTTTCCCTGTCAGCCAGCCTGACAGAGTCTGCCAGGCAGGGTATAGACGTACCTGGGAGGGCCACGTCCCTCCCGGGGCGCGGCCGGCACGTGGGTGATCTCCCGATTTCTCTTCGTCTGGGCCGGGAGTTGCCCAGTGGTTCCTCCTTCCTTCGAGGCGTCCTGACTTCTGGGTCTCTTCCTCCGTCCTGGGCACTCGGATGGCGGTGCTTCCCTTCGCTGCAACCGACTCTCCGACCTCGACGGTGTCCTTCTCTTCCTCCGGCCCCCTGGTGATGGCGGTTTCCCTTTCCGTTGTCGGCTCTCTGGTCACGGCGGTCTCTTTCTCTTCTTCCGATGCTCCGATGGCGATCTCCTCACTCCGGCTTCCCCGCGTTCTCGGCTCCTCCTTCTTTTCTCCCGATCTCTCTCGTCCGTCTTCTCTTCTGATGTTTATGACGCCCTCAGCGTCATACGTCATGGCAGGGAGGTTTTCTCTCGTGCCCCCGGGCCATTGTGTTCCTCCCCCGACAGGTGTTTGGGAGCTGCGTTCGGCGGCACTCCCGTTACACATCCCCTCCCTTGGATGGGGCTGTTCGAGCCCCCCAGGTCCCGGAAATCGAGACAAATAGTCTGCTTGTCCCATAAGGTCTCCAGGGAGATGGCAAACCTGGAAGGAGAAAGGTTGTAGCTCCATAAACCATCTTAAAATGCGAACGTTGGTGTCCTTATACCTCGAGAGCCAGGTAAGAGGGGCGTGGTCGGTATATAAAAGGAAGGACCTCCCTAGGAGATAATATTGAAGGCTTTCAACAGCCCATTTAATGGCCAGGCACTCACGCTCTATTATGGGATAGTTCTGTTCCCGTGGAAATAGCTTACGACTAATGAAGACCACCGGATGGCTTATCTCATTTTCATCTTTTTGGAACAGTACTGCACCCAGGCCTACGTCCGAGGCATCCGTTTGGAGATGGAAGGGACGACTGAATTCAGGGCATTTTAATACGGGTTGCGTGGTTAGGCACCGTTGCAAGGTACGGTAGCTATGTGATTGTGGAATGGTTAGACTTGTGATGTTCTTGGGTTGTCCCTTCCTCAAGAGGTCAGTGAGGGGGGCGGCCACTGTAGAGTAGTGGGGTATGAATCTTCGATAATACCCCACTAGTCCGAGGAAGGATCGGATCTCTTTCTTTGTGGTGGGTGCGCTTATACGTAAAATGGCTTCTATTTTACTCATTTGGGGCCTGATATTCCCCTTCCCAATATGATAACCCAGATAGGGAATTTCATTGAAAGCCAGTCGGCTCTTGGAAGGATTGGCGGTCAATCCGGCCGCCGACAGTGCTTTAAAGATCTGTCCTACATGGTTTAAATGGTCTTCCCAGGTTTCGCTATGAATAACGATGTCATCCAGATAGGCGGCCGCGTATCTGGTATGTGGTCGTAATATAGTATCGATGAGTCTCTGAAAAGTGGCGGGGGCTCCATGCAGTCCAAAAGGGAGTACCTTAAAGTGATATAGACCGGAAGAGGTGGAGAACGCCGTTTTTTCTTTATCGGCTTTAGCTAAAGGAATCTGCCAGTATCCTTTTGTTAGGTCTAGGGTAGACATGTATTTGGCTTTACCGAGCCGTTCTATAAGTTCGTCTACCCTGGGAAGAGGATACGTATCAAATTGGGACACGGCATTGATTTGTCTAAAGTCGATACAAAAGCGTATGGATCCGTCCGGTTTTGGCACTAACACCACCGGGGAGCACCAGGGGCTTTGGGACGGCTCTATAATATCCAAATCTAACATCCTTTTTACCTCCTCTTCAACTATGACCTTCCTCGCTTCGGGAATGCGATAGGGACGTAACCGGATTATTTTACCCGGTTGGGTTATAATCTGGTGGTGGATTAGCTCTGTTTTACCTGGAACAGGGGAAAACACGTGGGGGTGCGCATTAAGGAGTTGGTTTAGTTGTTGGTTCTGTTGCACTGTTAACTCCGCATTTCGGAGGGGTATATCGCCCTTTGAGGGGGGGTCTGTGGGGCACCACCCTATTTCTAGCTCTTTTACTGTGTTAACTAAACAGTTTATATTTTGGTCTACTTGAGATTCCTCCCATCTTTTTAGTAAGTTAACATGAAAGATTTGAAATCGGTTGGGATTAGTCGCGAGTTGTAGTTTATAGGTAACCGGAGTTACTGCTTTTATTATTTTATATGGGCCTTGCCATTTTGCCAAAAGTTTATTGTCTGAACTGGGTAAAAGCACTAATACTTGGTCTCCCTCTACAAAAGATCTCATTTGAGTGTTCCTATCGTAATAACGCTTTTGTTTCTCCTGAGCTTTTTCCATGTGCCCTCTCACATCTTCCCATATCGTTTGTAGTCGGGACTTTAACTCACTGGTGTACTCTAGGAGAGGTTTTTCCCCGCTTTCGTCTTCCTCCCATAATTCGGCTGCCATGTCTAATAGGGTCCTAGGCTGTCGCCCAAACAGCAGTTCGAATGGACTATGTCCTGTAGATGCTTGTTCATGGGTTCTGACGGCATATAACACTAGGGGAAGTTTCTTGTCCCAATCTTTACCTGACTCGGAGATCGCTTTCCTCAGAAGGGTTTTCAGGGTGCGATTATACCTTTCTACTAGTCCGTCTGTCTGGGGATGATAAACCGCTGTCCTTATCTGTCGTATCCCTAATAATTGACAAATCTGAGCCATCAAGTTGGACATAAACTGGGTCCCTTGGTCCGTCAATATTTCTCGGGGAAACCCTATTCGTGAGAAGAAACCTATCATGGCGTTGGCGACACTTTTAGTGCTAATACTAGTTAGGGGGATAGCTTCCGGATACCTAGAGGCGTAATCGACCAATACTAGAATGTAACGGTATCCCTTGGAAGACGGTAGGAGGGGCCCGACTAGATCCATTCCTACTCTAGAGAACGGTACGTCAATAATGGGAAGAGGATGTAGGGGGGCTTTTTTCCTGGGTCCGGGATCTATCAACTGACATCTAGGACATTGCTGACAGAACTTTCTGATATGGGAAAAAACCCCAGGCCAGTAGAATTTCCTTAATAGGTATTCCTCTGTTTTTTCTCTCCCGTAATGACCCCCCCCCGGCTGATTATGGGCTAGATGCAACACCTGCTGCCTATAGGGTTCGGGAATCAGTAACTGTTTCTTTTCCCCTCTCTCGTTACTGGTGATTCGATATAACAGATTTTTATTGATCACAAAGGAGGGACCCTTATCATCTATGGTTCGAGGTTTGGCACTTCTCCAGGCGTGGATCAAACTGGGATCGTCCCTTTGACTACATCGGAAGGGCGGAAGACCAACGAGGGCGAATACCTGTGCGTTATCTCTGTCGTGGTTTGTATCCTCTCTTCTATAGGACTTCCTGGCTTCTCGTTTTTCTCTTTTAGTGGGTTTATAGCGGGTCACCGGGGCTGTTATGGGTAATTCAGAAAAAGGGGCGCTTCCCAACCAGGCATCCAGGTCTTTCTTGCTCTGTGTGCTGTTCAAAAGGATCGGAAAGTCTTTAAAGTCTGTTCCTATGATGGCCTCTTCCACCAACCGTTCAACTACCCCCAGCCGTATGGGGGTATTTGTACCTTCCCAAAAAAGGGTAGTCCATATTAGGGGATATTCTCTTGTTTCCCCGTGAATACAACATATGGATACTGTGAAACCTGGGTCAAGTGTATGCTCGGCAATCAGATCCGCTCTGATAACGGACTGACTACATCCGGAGTCGATGAGCGCTAGTGTGTCCCTCCCATTAATGGACAGTATCTTTTTGTATTGGGTATCTTTCCCCCCGGTGTAGAAAACCCGGCCTCTCGTAACCCCTATTTCCATGGGTTCGGGTTTGCCGGACTTCAGCGGGCAAAATCGGGCAATGTGTCCCCATTCCCCACAACTAAAACACTGGGGCTGCTGTCCAGAGGGCTTCTCTATCCCTCGTAACCTTCCCGGTTCCTCTATCGGCCTTTTCCCCGAGGCTGCGGATTGTCCCGTGTTTTGCCTAACTGGTTGAGGTAACAACCGCGGAAGGGGTGTTTTGAATTCGAGGGAGCGGTGGAAAGCACAGGCCAGCTCAATGGTAGTATTCGTGTCGGGGTTCGGGTGTTGCTTGATCCAATGACGAGTATTGGCGGGTAGGGCGTCTAGATATTGTTCTAGGAGAACGGCCTCAATAACATCTTCCCTATTCGTCCCTATGGGTCCAAGCCATTTGAGACCTAAATCTTTGACCCTAAAATATAAAGCTCGAGGGTTCTCAGAGGGGCCCCACCTGGCCTTCCTGAAGCGAACCCGATAGTGTTCTGTATCAAAGCCGACCCTTTCTAGGATGCTCTTCTTGATGTCCGGATAGGGTGTTGTCCCACCCGGGTTAACCGCTTGATATGCTGCTTGGAGGGTCCCGGTTAATAAGGGAGCGATATATTGACCCCATCTGTCCTGCGGCCAGGTGGCTGAAATGGCGACGCGTTCAAAGTTAGTAAAGAAGGCGTCGGGGTCTTCGCCTTCCTGATATCTCTGCAAAACGGAACTAGGTACATTTGGATGTACCCGAGTTGCTGCAATGGTATCCGTCAAAGTCTTTATCGCGTTGTCATGTACCAACTGATTGTTGGCCATGATAGTAGCCTGACTTTTAAGCGCGTTTTGCAGAGCCTCCCTTTCCACCTTGGCTGCCTTCTGTTGCTCCTCCCATACAATTTGCAGATGGCGTTGCCCCTCAGCTAGTTGCTGCATCATATCCGCCATTGTGGGCACCCCCTCCATTTTCTAGGGTTCTCCTGTCGCCTGTTCCAATATCCCACTTCTGACACCACTGTAAATGGGTTCGTTATCGGAATGATGTAAGATATTGGAAGAATGCGACTGCCACCACTATTTGAGGGAATAATAACTGTTTTATTTAAAGTTGGCCAATTCTCTCTTGTTTCTTTCCACAAGATTAGCCCTCTTTTCTATTTCCCCAAAACCCTGCTTGGATTGTACAGTCTCTGGTGGTGTCTTGGTTCCGTCTTGAGGCGGTCTGGTTTTTCCGTCCTCCGATTTCCCGTATTCCCAAAAGAAAAAGAAAAATAAAAGTAATCAGGTAAGTGAATAAAGTAGGGGTAAGACAAGGGTTCAAACAGGGTTAGTAGGGTGGTGTGGACTAGGTAGGGCTGGTGCTGGTGGTGGGTATCACTCTGTGGTTATTGTGCCCTTATTTCCTTTTTACTCCACAAAAAAAAAAAAACCCTTTCTCTTCCTCTTCTTAGGGTTTTTCGGGTGGTGTCCCTGTCCGTGGGTTAAACAGTTTAGGTCCCCCTCTCCTTTTCTAGTAAGTCCCCTTCTTTCACGAGGTCTTCCCGTCCTCCCTTTCTTTCCCCCCCTTCCCTCTTTTCCCTGTCAGCCAGCCTGACAGAGTCTGCCAGGCAGGGTATAGACGTACCTGGGAGGGCCACGTCCCTCCCGGGGCGCGGCCGGCACGTGGGTGATCTCCCGATTTCTCTTCGTCTGGGCCGGGAGTTGCCCAGTGGTTCCTCCTTCCTTCGAGGCGTCCTGACTTCTGGGTCTCTTCCTCCGTCCTGGGCACTCGGATGGCGGTGCTTCCCTTCGCTGCAACCGACTCTCCGACCTCGACGGTGTCCTTCTCTTCCTCCGGCCCCCTGGTGATGGCGGTTTCCCTTTCCGTTGTCGGCTCTCTGGTCACGGCGGTCTCTTTCTCTTCTTCCGATGCTCCGATGGCGATCTCCTCACTCCGGCTTCCCCGCGTTCTCGGCTCCTCCTTCTTTTCTCCCGATCTCTCTCGTCCGTCTTCTCTTCTGATGTTTATGACGCCCTCAGCGTCATACGTCATGGCAGGGAGGTTTTCTCTCGTGCCCCCGGGCCATTGTGTTCCTCCCCCGACAGGTGTTTGGGAGCTGCGTTCGGCGGCACTCCCGTTACAATATATATACACAATAGCAAAAATATGCAGTATAGTCTTAGAAAACAGTGCAAACAATGTATAGTTACAATAGGATGCAATGGGGAAACATAGGGATAGGGGCAACACAAACCATATACTCCAAAAGTGGAATGCGAACCACGAATGGACCCCAAACCTATGTGACCTTGTAGAGGGTCGCTGGGACTATTAGAAAATAGTGAGAGTTAGAAAAATAACCCTCCCCAAGACCCTGAAAAGTGAGTGCAAAGTGCACTAAAGTTCCCCTAAGGACAAGAGAGTCGTGTTAGAGGAATAATGCAGGAAAGACACAAACCAGCAATGCAACAACTGTGGATTTCCAATCTAGGGTACCTGTGGAACAAGGGGACCAAGTCCAAAAGTCACAAGCAAGTCGGAGATGGGCAGATGCCCAGGAAATGCCAGCTGCGGGTGCAAAGAAGCTTCGACTGGACAGAAGAAGCTGAGGTTTCTGCAGGAACGAAAAGAGCTAGAGACTTCCCCTTTGGTGGACGGATCCCTCTCGCCTTGGAGAGTCGTGCAGAAGTGTTTTCCCGCCGGAAGGACGCCAACAAGCCTTGCTACACGCAAATCGTGCGTTTGGCGTTTTTGGACGCTGCTGGGGCCCAGGAGGGACCAGGAGGTCGCAAATTGGACCTGCAGAGAGAGAGGACGTCGAGCAAGACAAAGAACCCTCACTGAAGCAGGTAGCACCCGGAGAAGTGCCAGAAACAGGCACTACGAGGATGCGTGAAACAGTGCTCGCCGGAGTTGCACAAAGGAGTCCCACGTCGCCGGAGACCAACTTAGAAAGTCGTGCAATGCAGGTTAGAGTGCCGTGGACCCAGGCTTGGCTGTGCACGAAGGATTTCCGCCGGAAGTGCACAGGGGCCGGAGTAGCTGCAAAGTCGCGGTTCCCAGCAATGCAGCCCAGCGAGGTGAGGCAAGGACTTACCTCCACCAAACTTGGGCTGAAGAGTCACTGGACTGTGGGGGTCACTTGGACAGAGTCGCTGGATTCGAGGGACCTCGCTCGTCGTGCTGAGAGGAGACCCAAGGGACCGGTAATGCAGCTTTTTGGTGCCTGCGGTTGCAGGGGGAAGATTCCGTCGACCCACGGGAGATTTCTTCGGAGCTTCTGGTGCAGAGAGGAGGCAGGCTACCCCCACAGCATGCACAAGCAGGAAAACAGTCGAGAAGGCGGCAGGATCAGCGTTACAGAGTTGCAGTAGTCGTCTTTGCTACTATGTTGCAGGTTTGCAGGCTTCCAGCGCGGTCAGCGGTCGATTCCTTATCAGAAGGTGAAGAGGGAGATGCAGAGGAACTCGGCTGAGCTCATGCATTCGTTATCTAAAGTTTCCCCAGAGACAGAGACCCTAAATAGCCAGAAAAGAGGGTTTGGCTACCTAGGAGAGAGGAAAGGCTACTAACACCTGAAGGAGCCTATCAGCAGGAGTCTCTGACGTCACCTGGTGGCACTGGCCACTCAGAGCAGTCCAGTGTGCCAGCAGCACCTCTGTTTCCAAGATGGCAGAGGTCTGGAGCACACTGGAGGAGCTCTGGACACCTCCCAGGGGAGGTGCAGGTCAGGGGAGTGGTCACTCCCCTTTCCTTTGTCCAGTTTCGCGCCAGAGCAGGGGCTAAGGGGTCCCTGAACCGGTGTAGACTGGCTTATGCAGAATTGGGCACATCTGTGCCCAACAAAGCATTTCCAGAGGCTGGGGGAGGCTACTCCTCCCCTGCCTTCACACCATTTTCCAAAGGGAGAGGGTGTCACACCCTCTCTCAGAGGAAGTTCTTTGTTCTGCCATCCTGGGCCAGGCCTGGCTGGACCCCAGGAGGGCAGCTGCCTGTCTGAGGGGTTGGCAGCAGCAGCAGCTGCAGTGAAACCCCAGGAAGGGCAGTCTGGCAGTACCAGGGTCTGTGCTACAGACCACTGGGATCATGGAATTGTACCAACAATGCCAGGATGGCATAGAGGGGGCAATTCCATGATCATAGACATGTTACATGGCCATATTCGGAGTTACCATGGTGAAGCTACATATAGGTAGTGACCTATATGTAGTGCACGCGTGTAATGGTGTCCCCGCACTCACAAAGTTCAGTGAATTGGCTCTGAACAATGTGGGGGCACCTTGGCTAGTGCCAGGGTGCCCTCACACTAAGTAACTTTGCACCTAACCTTTACCAGGTAAAGGTTAGACATATAGGTGACTTATAAGTTACTTAAGTGCAGTGTAAAATGGCTGTGAAATAACGTGGACGTTATTTCACTCAGGCTGCAGTGGCAGGCCTGTGTAAGAATTGTCAGAGCTCCCTATGGGTGGCAAAAGAAATGCTGCAGCCCATAGGGATCTCCTGGAACCCCAATACCCTGGGTACCTCAGTACCATATACTAGGGAATTATAAGGGTGTTCCAGTAAGCCAATGTAAATTGGTAAAAATGGTCACTAGCCTGTCAGTGACAATTTGGAAAGAAATGAGAGAGCATAACCACTGAGGTTCTGATTAGCAGAGCCTCAGTGAGACAGTTAGTCACTACACAGGTAACACATTCAGGCACACTTATGAGCACTGGGGCCCTGGGTTACCAGGGTCCCAGTGACACATACAACTAAAACAACATATATACAGTGAGAAATGGGGGTAACATGCCAGGCAAGATGGTACTTTCCTACAGGTATCAAACTTCTCATAATAATAAACCCACACTGATGCCAGTGTTGGATTTATTAAAAAATGCACACAGAGTGCATCTTAGAGATGCCCCCTGTATTTTACCCAATTGTTCAGTGCAGGACTGACTGGTCTGTGCCAGCCTGCTGCTGAGAGACGAATTTCTGACCCCATGTGGTGAGGGCCTTTGTGCTCTCTGAGGACAGAAACAAAAGCCTGCTCTGGGTGGAGGTGCTTCACACCTCCCACCTGCAGGAACTGTAACACCTAGTAGTGAGCCTCAAAGGCTCAGGCTTCGTGTTACAATGCCCCAGGGCACTCCAGCTAGTGGAGATGCCCGCCCCCTGGACACAGCCCCCACTTTTGGCGGCAAGTCCAGGAGAGATAATGAGAAAAACAAGGAGGAGTCACCCACCAGTCAGGACAGCCCCTAAAGTGTCCTGAGCTGAGGTGACCCCTGCCTTTAGAAATCCTCCATCTTGATTTTGGAGGATTCCCCCAATAGGAATAGGGATGTGCCCCCCTCCCCTCAGGGAGGAGGCACAAAGAGGGTGTAGCCACCCTCAAGGACAGTAGCCATTGGCTACTGCCCTCCCAGACCTAAACACACCCCTAAATCGAGTATTTAGGGCCCCCCAGAAACTAGGAAACTAGATTCCTGCAACTTAAGAAGAAGAGGACTGCTAAGCTGAAAAACCCTGCAGAGAAGACGGAGACACCAACTGCTTTGGCCCCAGCTCTACCGGCCTGTCTCCCCACTTCTAAAGACACTGCTCCAGCGACGCTTTCCCCAGGGACCAGCGACCTCTGAATCCTCAGAGGACTGCCCTGCTCTAGAAGGACCAAGAACTCCCGAGGACAGCGGCTCTGTTCACCCAAGACTGCAACTTTGTTACAAAGGAGCAACTTTAAAACAACTTGCGTTTCCCGCCGGAAGCGTGAGACTTGCTACTCTGCACCCGACGCCCCCGGTTCGACTTGTGGAGAACAAACACTTCAGGGAGGACTCCCCGGCGACTGTGAGACCGTGAGTAGCCAGAGCTGCCCCCCCTGAGCCCCCACAGCGACGCCTGCAGAGGGAATCCCGAGGCTCCCCCTGACCGCGACTGCCTGCTCCTCAGATCCCGACGCCTGGTAAAGACTCTGCACCCGCAGCCCCCAGGACCTGAAGGATCCGAACTCCAGTGCAGGAGTGACCCCCAGGAGGCCCTCTCCCTTGCCCAGGTGGTGGCTACCCCGAGGAGCCCCCCCCTTGCCTGCCTGCATCGCTGAAGAGACCCCTTGGTCTCCCATTGATTTCTATTGGAAACCCGACGCGTGTTTGCACACTGCACCCGGCCGCCCCTGTGCTGCTGAGGGTGTACTTTCTGTGCTAACTTGTGTCCCCCCCGGAGCCCTACAAAATCCCCCTGGTCTGCCCTCTGAAGACGCGGGTACTTACCTGCTGGCAGACTGGAACCGGGGCACCCCCTTCTCCATTGAAGCCTAGGTGTTTTGGGCACCACTTTGACCTCTGCACCTGACCGGCCCTGAGCTGCTGGTGTGGTAACTTTGGGGTTGCTCTGAACCCCCAACGGTGGGCTATCTTGGACCCAAACTTGAACCCCATAGGTGGTTTACTTACCTGCAAAAACTAACAAACTCTTACTCCCCCTAGGAACTGTGAAAGTTGCACTGTGTCTAGTTTTAAAATAGCTATATGTGATTTATGTGAAAAGTATATATGCTATTTTGATTATTCAAAGTTCCTAAAGTACCTACCTGCAATACCTTTCATTTAAAGTATTACATGTAAAATTTGAACCTGTGGTTCTTAAAATAAACTAAGAAAATATATTTTTCTATACAAAAACCTATTGGCCTAGAATTGTCTCTGAGTGTGTGTTCCTCATTTATTGCTTGTGTATGTACAACAAATGCTTAACACTACTCCTTTGATAAGCCTACTGCTCGACCACACTACCACAAAATAGAGCATTAGAATTATCTCTTTTTGACACTATCGTACCTCTAAGGGGAATCCTTGGACTCTGTGCATACTATTCCTTACTTTGAAATAGTGCATACAGAGCCAACTTCCTACAACAATGAATAGGGAATTCCACAGTCCAGTGTTACTATGAACAATTAGGTCAAGTAGGCCTTCTCCAGTGCACCATGCTGGAAGTGTATCATGTCTAGGATGTGCAAATTCTTATTAGCAAGCGTAGTCTAGTGTAGATTCTGATTACTGGCCATAGTTTGTGCCCATTCATCACCCCACATGTGTTGTTTGTCTGTGCAAACTAGCAAAATTACCTTGTGCAGGACAGCATTTTCTTGAGTGCTGTTTGAGGCTGGAATTGCATGAGTCCTATTCTTGTGAGTTATCTTAATCACCATTCCTTTCTCATGCTTGGATACTGTGCGGCTTACACTTATTTTGATGTGGATCAGATACTGTTACTGTGAAATGTAAGGTCCATTCTTTGTGTGGGCATATTCTGGTGATATTGATTCCAGGGTGAGCTGTCAAGTTGATTTGCTGAATGTGAAGGTAGTTTAGATAGGCTTATGCCAACAATAAGAACAGGGGAGATGTCTGCTGCTATACATGGAGGTGACATTTTGGGGGGCATCGTATAATTTGGAGAAACATAAATGTAGAGCCTTAAACTTTTTCTTGGGGATCCATCTCTGAATACCACGGTTTCCATAACCTTTTTCTTTCTCTACCTTACACTTCCTTATTCTTGTAGGTTCCTATTTCATCTCTTTTTCTATCCTCATTATTGTATTTCAGTCTCTCTTTGTACCCTTTCTGTTTTTCTCTCTTGCTTTGGGTCATGGTTTGTTGGTGAAAAATTAGCAACAATCTCCCAAAATGAGTGCAGGTGTCCACCACAGACACATTAAGAGGTGGGTTGGGCTGTAGACATACTTCGCATAGGAGAGTGGTCTCACCTCTGCAGAGCCCAGGCAGCTATAGCAATCGAATCTACATGGGAATGTGCTGCTTTTCAAATATTATGCCTGGTGGACCAGGATAGCAGTGGGGTTAGTTTGTTCAATTCTTGGCTAAAGGCAGTTTTAGAGGTAGTGGATGTCAATCTCCACTGGTTCTGGAGGGGGCTTTGTGCCCAGAGTGCTCCACGTGCAGTGTGGCCAGTACAATTCCCTCACCTGGGTGTGCGTTCCATGAGATTGGCGAGGTTTAGGTAGCATGATACGCCATGGAGACAGCGACATGCCCCACACTGCTCTGGCTGCGCCTTCCACTTGCAGGTGCAAACAGTGATGGAAGAAATGCCTCATGGAAGCTGCCCAGGGTCCAGGAACTCTCCTCCAGCCTCAGATGACTGACCACTGGGGATGGCAGCCATGTCAGCGGTGGTGCCTGTGTCCGAGGACGCCGCTGGGCCAGTGGCGGTGCTTGCGGTGGTTTCTGTCGCGGTGGTGATTGCGGCGGTGGCTGCGGCGGTACTTGCGGAGATGCATGGGTCAGCACCTGCAGAGGGACACAGCAGGACGTTTCCTGCTGCCACAGACAGCTTGTTGTAATTTAGCAGTGATTAGATTAAGCATTAGCAGAAGACATCTTGTATTTAGTAACTATTGTGAACATTTTGCAGAATCCATTTTGTATTCATGGCAGCCATTTTCTATGCTAAATGCTGCCATGTGCTCACCATGTGCTCTGTCCTACCTTTCTGTTAACTGCTCTTGAAATCTGCCTAGTGACAAGTTATATTTAGCATCTCTTACTTTCGCACATGCTCAGTAAGGTCTGCAGCTTTTAGTCCTTGGAAACTGTTAGCTCCTCCTACCTGTCGACTGTGCATTTTCCACATGACCTTACATGTATACAAGTCTTGTTTCCATAATTGTACCATCTCCTTTTAACCCCTGTGTGGGTATAAAAGGACAATGCTCTCTCAGTTCAGTGTGCTACTTCAGACATTACCCTAGGGTGCTGTTTGAACTGTAGTACCACCTCATGAGGTTAATAAACTTTTGTCTTTTATTCCAGTTTCCTTCCTCCATTCTTCCTACATGGTCTGAGGACTTTGTGCAGAGAAAGGTGAACCCCTTGCACTAGTAGGCCTTGCTGAGGCTTACTTCAACAAATTGGCGCCCGACCAGGGACTCATCGGCGACTCGGATGCCCAACGGATTGGTCGCGACGAAGGATTGGAATCTCGCTGCGGACGATCAATGCCTGAGGAGACCCGAGTCTTGGCAACCACAGCCTTTTTCCCTTCTTTCTGATTTGACCATCCAGGTGGCGCCGGTCCTCAACTGAGATCCTTTTTGTTAATTCGTCAAGCAGTGACCATTTGTTCGATTTTAGAACTTGGCAGTTGGAACCTGGACACCCTGTGATTGGTAAGAGCCGTTTTACGGCACTTGCTGTGGGTTTTGATGCCTGTGTTTGGTAATGTAGTTTAGCACTACTTACTGTGGCTCTCGTGATTTGGGTGACTAGTCAATTTGTATTCTTTGGATTTGATATATAAATTGCAATTTATATAGGCAGGTAATGAGGAGAATTTTCTCCAATTTAATTTTGATTTGAACGGCATCTTAAGTGCTACTTTGATTATAATATTGCATATTCTGCACTATTTTTGGCATGCCTGTTTTTAGCGCACTTCGTAGGATGTGTTGCTTTTGTAATGGTACCAATTTGAGATTGGAAGAATCGCAACCGGCACCCCCGGAGGGGACGCCAAATAGAGATATGTATGTTAAACATGGTCTTTCTTCTATAATGTACAGCACATTATGGAATAAATACACCCGCGCGGATCCTGAGTTACGTTGGCCTATGCATGGGTCATTTGATTTGCGAAAGATTGAGTATGTGGAACAATGTATGTGTAAGCGAAAGTCTAGGCAAGATATGTTTGACTGTGTACGAATGTGGGAGAAAGAAGCGCGTGGACGAGTGAAGCGTGAGCAAGCCTTGCTTGAGAAAGAGCAGCGGAAGAATGTATATGTGAAAGCATTGGAAATGAGAAAGAAAGAAATAAATGACTTAAAGGAGCTAGAAGAGAAAGAACGTAAGCTACAAGTAACTGGCCAATACACTGTTAGGCAACCTCTCTATCCTATCCTTAATAAACCACATGATGATTTATTCTTACTAGATCGCCCTCCACCTCCGTATGTCGTCCCTTCTGCCCCTCATGAGTTACCTAAAGTCTCCAGTTCGGAGCAACAGAAGATGCGGGACAGTCGCTCTATGCTGCCTGTTGACCGTGCGTCTGAGCTTAGATCTATTGCTCGTAAAACAATTCGTAGCGTTGTTTCTGCTTCTGAACTTTTAGACAACATGAAATGGTGGACGGAAAAGGAGCAGCTATATTTTACTGAGGCATTTGGCTCAGAAGTTATTGAACTATACCAGAAATATTCTGATGAGTTAGATCCGGATGATGTAGCAGCTGATCATAAGCAAATGCGTGATGGTCTTTTTGTTTTCTCCCAGGTGGCTGATGCAATCAGGCGTTTAATGAAATTACGTATTGTGGCAGTCCGTTTGCAAGAAGAGAAAAGGGCTGCGGACGCAGTTGCACGAGCATCTCAGACCGAAGGGGCGCAAGCTTCCATCTTTGAAACAGATAAGACTATGATAGTTCACGCGAAACCAATGCGGGAGGCCGCACCTTTGTATGTTCCTCCTAAAGGATTGGGTACAAATGATGATAAAACTTCTGTTGATGCTAAGGGTTATTTTATTTATAATTGGGTGTATACTCCTTGGAATAGGGCAGATGTAATGGCACTTAAAACAGCATTACCTGACCCGCGGAAAAATCCATCCGCCTTTTATGAGGAAGTTGAGGGAGCAATTAGTTCTTGTACTATGACTTTGGCTGACATTGATTTATTTTTCGGATTGATATTACCGCCAGATATGTGGAGAACTGTTCGTAAAATTGATGATCGTACAGTTTTTGGGGCATCATGGAAAGAAATAGAACAGATGGACGGGGATAGGGAACCTGCGAAAAAGCCATATCAGTTGATTCTAGATCTTCCTGCAGCCATATTAGTTAAGTTGGAAACGATTATTCCCCCTAAAAAGATAGATTGGACTGTTTTAGCGTCTTGTAAACAAAAGGCAGATGAATCGGTCTCTGATTTCTTTACACGCTTTGAAGAAGCATTTCATGATTTTAGCGGTCAGTCATTGTCAGATGATACGGGCAGACATTTGTTTGTCGATAAATATGTTGCAAATCTGTTACCAGGAATAGCTAGTTGTCTAAAAGCTAGTGAAAGTTCATGGACTTCCTCTACTCCGGTTTCTCTTTTGACTATGGCTCAGTATTATGAACGACAGGAATTAGAAGCAAAAGGTAGCGAGGAGAAAAAGATTAAAGAATTAAAGACGAAGGTTATGTTGGCTCAAGCTTATGGTCCGCCTTTTAGAGGTAGTGATAGAGGTGGACGTGGATCTTATGGTTCTTCTTACACTCGTTCGAATTTGTCTGATGATCAGTGTGCGTATTGTAAGAAATTTGGGCACTGGGCTGCCGATTGTCCAGCACTACGTGTTCAGCAGTGTTCACGTGGTCGGGGACAAATGAGAAATCGCTCAGGATATTCAGGACCTAGAAGAAGCACAAATGATCATGCTAGGGTTGATGCTAATACACGAGGGCAGGATGGGTTTAACACTTTTGATAGACGGAACCAATACCAGATGTCTGATCATGTGCAGCCTGATTTCCAAGATTCTGCTTATGCATAGGATTACCTAAGATGGGGTAAGGAATCAGTTGAAGTTCCAGTAGATCAGAGGGGTCCCTATGTTACAGCACATGTTTTGGGTCTTACTGATCAGTTTCTGGTTGATACAGGAGCTACTCGTAGCGCCTTGTCTAAACAATTGATTCCAAGGGCTCCCCTGTCTGGCTTAACCATTACATCGATAGGTTTCGATGGAACACCTTCCCCTAGCCCATTGTCACAACCACTTGCATTCCATGTTGATAAATTTACTGCTCCATGTCCATTTTTGCTTTCTCCAAATACACCAGACAATATTGTGGGTCTTGATATGCTCAAGTATTTCAGGGCTACAATACGATGCTCTCCTGAAGGGGTGTGGGTTATTTTAAATGATAATCATCCTGTGATGGAAAGAGTTTGTCTTGTTAAAGAGGATGTTGCATTAGCTTCACTCCCTAGTACTTTGTGGGCTACTTCAGATACTGATGTGGGACAAATGATTATTCCACCGGTACATATTAGTGTCAAGGAGGGAGCTGTATTGCCACGTTTGCCTCAATACAAAATTTCACAGGAGGGCGAAGAAGTACTCACACGAATTGTGCATGATCTTATTGCAGTTGGAGTTGCCGAGGAAGTTCTGTATAATGTTTGTAACAGTCCGATTCTTCCTATTCTGAAAAAGGATACTGATACTAGGATTTACCGATTCATTATTGATTTACGAGAAGTCAATAAGATTGTGATACCACAATATCCTGTGGTATCTGACATCACGACACTCCTTACTTTGGTTCCCCCGACAGCAACTACGTTATCTGTGATAGACTTGAAGAATGCTTTCTTTTCGATCCCTATTCATCCTGACAGCCGATATTTGTTTGGTTTTACTTTGAATAAACGATCATATAGATTTTGCAGAGTTCCTCAAGGCTATACGGAGAGTCCAAGTATTTATAGTCAGGCGTTAAAACGACAACTTGATTCTTTTGTTTTGCCTGAAGGTGTGGCTCTCATACAATATGTTGATGATATTTTGTTGGCAGCTGCTACCCCGGAGCAATGTGAAAAGTGCACTTTGTCCTTACTTTCTTTTCTAGCTTCACACCATCATAAAGTGTCACGAAAGAAATTGCAATATTGTAGACCAAAGGTAACCTATTTAGGTCACCTTTTGTCTAAGGAGGGCCGTGCACTTACATCAGATCGTATTCAAGCAATTTTAGACACACCAGTACCCTCTACTCAGAAAGATGTTCGTGCATTCCTTGGTCTTACTTCTTTTTGTAGGCAATGGATATTAGGGTTTTCACACATTGCCAAACCTTTGCTAGCACTTTTGACTAAAGATACTCCAATGCCCCTCCCATGGACAGATGAATGTGAGACTGCTTTCCGGCAGCTGCAACAAGCCCTTTGTTCTGCACCAGTGTTAGGTACTCCAGATTACATGAAGCCTTTTGCACTTTACCCACACGAGAAAGATGGATGTGCATTGTCAGTTTTAGTACAGACACATGGCGATAAGCAGCGTCCCTGTGCATATTTTTCAGCAGTACTTGATCCTGTCACTCGAGCGTTGCCCGGGTGTTTTCGTTCAGTTGCCGCAACAGCTGTCTCAATACGTCAGAGTGAAGGGATAGTTTTGTCACATAAGCTGTTGGTGCTAGTACCCCATGAGGTTGATGCTCTTTTAAATCAAACAAAGACACAACATTTAACTAGCGCCCGTATGACAGGTTATGAGTTGACATTGTTGGCTCCTCACATTACACTGAAGAGATGTGCGACACTAAATCCAGCTACTTTGTTGCCATATCCGGTGACTCAGCCTCAGTCACAAGAAACACATGATTGTATATTCCTTACCGGAGAACAGACAAAGGGTCGTGTTGATTTACAAGATACGCCCCTTTTAGATGTAGACGGGGAACTGTGTGTTGATGGGTCTTGTTTGAAGTTGCCAGATGGTACGACCTCAGCTGCATATGCAATCACCACAATACACACGGTAGTGGAGACAGCTCATATACCACAGAAGTCAGCTCAAGCAGCTGAACTAATAGCTTTGACACGAGCATGTGAGCTTAGTACTGATTTAAGTGTGAACATTTACACAGACAGCCGCTATGCTTTTGGAGTGGCTCATGATTTTGGTTTGCTTTGGAAGGAGAGAGGTTTTCTCACAACCCACGGGATGCAGATAATGCATGGAGAATTAGTGCATAACCTCTTGACTGCATTGACATATCCAAATAAACTAGCTATTGTGAAATGTAGTGCACATAAGAAAGTGACCGATAAGATAGGGCAAGGTAATGCTCTTGCAGACCGTGTAGCACGTGAGACTGCGATGCAGCGAAGTACTACTTCTATGTATGTAGTGAAGTCACAAGCTGAACGTTGGCATAATGCTAGACAAGACGTATTAGATATACAGAAATCTGCTTCTGTGAAAGAACGTGAGCAATGGTCTAAAGATGGAGAATTGGATGATGAGGGCTGTTGGCGGAATAACCAGATGGATAAATGGAAATTGCCTATAGTTTTTGTACAACCTATGGTTCAGATGGCACATGGGCTGGCACATGTTGGAGCTTCAACAATAACGAAGTTGCTTACGCAAGTTTGGGAGCATCCAGAAATTTCCAGTACAGCTAAGAGAGTAGTACAGTCTTGTTTGATCTGCTTACAATACAATCCTGGAAAAGGGACACGTACTCCTGCAGGAGGGTTTGCTACACCAACTGCACCTTTTGACGTTCTACAAATGGATTATATTCAGCTTGAACGCTGCAACAATTTAAAGTATGTCTTGGTGGTGGTTTGTGCCTTCAGTAAATGGATAGAGGCGTACCCCACAAAGGATAATACTGCCATTACCACAGCGAAGGTTCTTTTGAAAGAATTTTTCCCTAGGTTTGGTGTTTGCAGACTTTTATGGAGTGATAACGGACCTCATTTTGTTGGGGAAGTTATTAAGTATGTCCTGAAAGGATTAGGGATCAAACAGAAGTTCCATGCGGTTTTCCACCCACAATCAGCAGGGTTGGTGGAAAGGTATAATGCTACATTGAAGCTGAAATTAGCGAAGATACAGGCTTCCACATCCTTAACTTGGCCGGATGCATTACCATTGGCATTATTGTCTATTAGGTCAGTGTCACACTCTCGACTTGGCCTTAGCCCCTATGAAGTAGTATTTGGGAGACCAATGAATATTTGGGGAGTTCCTAAACCAAAATCTGTATATGATGTACCTTGTGTCCTGATGAATGATTATTTGGCACAGTTAACCGACAATTTGGTTTCTATTCATCAACAGGTTCGAGAAGCACTTCCTGACAGATCTACAGGTGAAGGCCATGAACTCCGACCTGGTGACCAGGTGATGATTAAGTCTTTTGAAAGATCAAGCAGCTTGGAACCAAGGTGGCGAGGCCCAGAACAGGTGCTCCTTGCGACAAGGACAGCAGTTCGAGTGACGAACCGAAAGAATTGGGTCCATAGTACTCACTGCAAGAGAGTGCTACCTACCTTGGTGGAACCTGCTGTGCTGACCGATCATCGAGAGATTTTGACTACGGAGAAAGGCCGTGCTATATCACCTGACGAATCTACAGAGGTCTTCCCGGACCATACGACTTCTGGAGTGTCGCGATAGAATTTGAGACCAAGGAAAGAATCGGAAAATTGTTTTGAAAAGACTGGTTGAGCTACCGCCCTGGGTTAGTGAAACGGAGAGCCAATGTGGCAAGGCGGGTGGATCAGCCGTGCATTAGAGTAGTGACACCCGTCTTGGCCCGTGGTGAAGAAATCAGCGGCTGCCCAGGGATAAGAGCTCCAACAATTGTTTTTAATTCATTTCTGAAAGGGTCGATTATCACTGTTGCTAAAATGAATAACAAATTGATCATTAGTATTATGGGGTTTGTTGTTGTTTTGGTGGTTACAACAACAATCACCTGGTTTATTGAAAAGAAGTCTCCTGCTCGTGAGTTTTTTGTTGCCACTACTCCAGTACCAGAGGATCACTATTACTTTACCCTTCCCTATCAGGAGCAGAAGCACCGTCAATCGTACTTCAATAATACTTTCATTCAGATGTTGCATCATACTCATAATGCTACAAATACTACTAACTGTTGGGTATGTGGAATGATACCTGCGCATCAAAAGAAAGGAGGAACACCTTTCATTCCTCTTCCTTTTTCACACAATGGTTCTTGTCAAGCTTGGTACATGCTTTTGTTTGCATCTGGAAAACGTACAGAGGGCGGACTTCTTTTTCGCCTTAATAAAGTGTGCTACCAAGACAAAGATGGGTATCCCCAAGCTAAAGGAACTAAATGGGAATCGGAAGAGTATCAACCGGACAATGTTTCAATACCATATGTCTTCACAAATATACGAGACTCTGACAAGAAAGAACAATTTGTGATTTCTGTTACAAAAACTAAAGCAGATTTATGTATACGAAGCATTGGACGAATTCCAGTAGGGATAAGCGATTGTACCTTGATTTTAACTATTGAGAGTGTAAATAATAGTAGTTTTACAGCTTCACATAATACATATTTTGTTTGTGGTAACTATGGATATTACCAACTACCTGTTGGGTGGTCAGGTGTGTGTTATGTATCTTTTCTATTACCCCCTGTGTTTTTGGCTCCTGCATCATATCACAGAGATTTAAAACTGTTCAATGACATCATTAACAATAGATATAAAAGGGAAATAAGTACAAATGAGGTAGACCAAACGGATACTAGCCTGCAACAATATGTTGATTTTAATTTAGGATTGTTCCCCATTGTAGGTGTTGCGTTAAACAGTAGGAAAGTGAGACAATTGACTAGGGTTGTGGAAGCTGTTACCAATCAGGCAGCTCTGGCACTTGGGAATATTACTGAGGAGCTCCAAGTTGCGAGGATTGTAGCGCTCCAAAATCATATGGTACTAGATGTGATATTAGCTGATCGAGGTGGTGCATGTCGAATCATTGGTAGTAGTTGTTGTGTTTTTATCCCAGATCACTCACCTTCAGTATATGATGCAATATCTAAATTGCATAAAATTGCTGCAGAAATCCATACAGAGATTGGTACTTGGACTTTTTCTGGATGGTTTTGGGCTCTTGTTTCCGCCTGGGGCTGGAAACTACTGACTATCCTGTGTGTAATAATTGCAATATTTTTTACATGCTGTATCTGTATTCAGTGTGGTCCAATGTTCTGCTCCATGTGTATTACTGCTTGTATGCCTACCAAAAGAAATATTAGAGAAATGAAGGCACAACATATGTTAGATAAGGAAATAGCTGAAATGATGAGCATAAATATACAGGATGAATATTTAGATTATCCCAGAAAGACGAATGTCTTCAGCTAATGCTGAAAGGGTCGTCTGTTGTAATTTAGCAGTGATTAGATTAAGCATTAGCAGAAGACATCTTGTATTTAGTAAGTATTGTGAACATTTTGCGGAATCCATTTTGTATTCATGGCAGCCATTTTCTCTGCTACATGCTGCCATGTGCTCACCATGTGCTCTGTCCTACCTTTCTGTTAACTACCTAGTGACAAGTTATATTTAGCATCTCTTACTTTCGCACATGCTCAGTAAGGTCTGCAGCTGTTAGTCCTTGGAAACTGTTAGCTCCTCCTACCTGTCGACTGTGCATTTTCCACATGACCTTACATGTATACAAGTCTTGTTTCCATAATTGTACCATCTCCTTTTAGCCCCTGTGTGGGTATAAAAGGACCATGCTCTCTCAGTTCAGTGTGCTACTTCAGACATTACCCTAGGGTGCTGTTTGAACTGTAGTACCACCTCATGAGGTTAATAAACTTTTGTCTTTTATTCCAGTTTCTGTGCCAACTTCTTCCTACATGGTCTGAGGACTTTGTGCAGAGAAAGGTGAACCCCTTGCACTAGTAGGCCTTGCTGAGGCTTACTTCAACAAGCTGCCCACTGGGGAAGATGCTGGGGACTGTCGCTGAGGCTGTAGACGTGCCGGGGCGGTGCAGGTGACGGTGCAGGTGGCGGTTGTGGTGGCGTTTGGGGTGGTGGGGCAGCTAGCGGTGTTCGCCGCCGTACAGGTTGGCGTGGTCGTGGACCGAAAGTGTGACACTGGTCCCTCAGTCGGTGCCACCATGCCCTCTCCTGACCTGCTCTTCAGCTTTTGGCCCTTCCCCAGCTTTGATGGTGCCGCAGTTGTCTTGCCACTACCCCCTTTGGTTTTTGCTGAGCCCTTGGTGGCTGGTACTTTAGGCTTCTCCCTCTGGGATGTGGGCACCTTTTTCACCTTGGCAGGTGGCGGAATGTCCTTGCCCCTTGCTACGTGGCACACTGGCAGCCCTGATGGGTGGCGCACTCAATGACCCCACAGTTACTGGCACCACTGTGCCTGGGGATTTGGTGGTTGAGGTGCTGGGCTGGGACCTGGAAAGCCTGGCCCTAGGGGAAGGACGGTGGGAGGAGGTGTAGGGAAGAGGTCAATGTTAGCCAGGAAGAGTTTCTTAGACACACTGGGACGGGAAGATGGAGGGGGTTTGGGAGTGGAGGTAGAGGTTGTGGTTGCAGGAGGTGTACGTCTGCTGAATTTGGGTGAAGGTGCATGGGCCGGAGGCTGTTGTGAGGTGAATGGCTGTTGGGTGGGTGTGTGTCTGCGTTTGTGTACTTTGGGAGGAGGGCTCACAGACACACTGGGAGAGGACACTGGGGATGTGTGCATGGTAGTGGGGGTGGTGAGTGCATGTGAGTGGTGTGTGGTGATGGGCGTGCTGGTGATGGAGTCAGTGGCTGAGGATGTAGTGCATGCATGTGTGAGTGGAGACCAGACTGGGAGGGAGGAGGAGGACGTGGAGGAGGGGGACACAGTGGAGGCTGTGGATGTTGCTGTGTCTGCATGGGTATGGTGCTGGTGTGCGTGCCTGTGGGATGTGTGGTGCTTATGTTTGCCATGTCCACTCTTGTGTGTTGATGAGTGTTCATGCTGGTCTGATGGTGTGCTTGGGATAGGCTGAGGTGCAGGGGATTGGGTCTGGGTGGAGGAAGTTGGAAGGGGGAGGCTGGACACAGGGACAATGGCTGCCATCAGTGCTGAGGCCAGAGCCTGAAATGCTCTCTGTTGGGCTGCCTGCCCAGAATGAATGCCCTCCAGGTATGCATTTGTTTGTTGCAAATGCCTCTCAACACCCTGGATGGCATTCAGAATGGTAGACTGCCCAACAGTGAGGGATCTCAGGAGGTCAATAGCCTCCTCACTGAAGGCAGTAGGGCTGACTGGGGCAGGGCCTGAGGTGCCTGGGGCAAAGGAGATGACCACCCTCCTGGGTGAGAGGGCACAGGACACACGCTGAGGGGCTGATGGAAGGGCGGTGCTAGTAGGGGGGTGGTGGCTGTACCTGTTGATGCAGTGGGTACAGAGGTGCCCACCACCGCAAGGGAGCTCCCATCAGAGGAGGAGTCACTGTCACTGCTCCTGTCCCCGCTGTGGAGCTCCCCTGGCCCGCCATCCCACTGGTGGCTTCAGACTCCGTTGTTTCGCCCTCCAGGGCGAAGTGGGTTGCAGCTCCCTCCTGCTCCGCTGCCAATGCTCCTCTGCCTGATGATGCTATTGCACACAAGAACAGGGAGACCACAAAAAGGGGGGGGGAGACAGAAGAAAGGCATGTTCAGTGCATGCAACACCACTACCGTTGGCGGACACAACACACATGGAGCAGCCCTTGCACTAAGCCATGCACTAACAGTTCCTAGAAATTTAACCTGACCATGGGGTACGAGGCCTAACACCAGTTGCTGCACACCTGGAAGTCACGGGAGCCTGACTAGAAGTAGATGGCTCTTACCACTGTTGGGGTTGGGGTGCCACATAGCCTGCCTCAAAAGGGACCTTGCCTACAAACTTCGCCCTGGCCTAGGGGAACCCACTGCCCACCTCCCCCACCCAGACACCTCGTAATGCGTGCAGAGTCAGCTGAATGGGAGTGTACTCACCTGCTTGTGGCTGCTGTGATGCCCTCAAGCGCCCATCCAACTCCGTATATGCCACCGCCAGGATCCGGAACATCAGGGAGGTCATGGTGCGATGGGCACCCCTCCCACGTTGGGAGGCCATCCCCAGCTGGGCCTCCGCCGTCTTCCTGCTCCAGCGGTGCAGGTCCTCCCTCCTTTAAGGCAGTGGGTGCTCCGTCTGTGGTAGAACCCCAGGGTCCCAACGTCCTTGGCGATGGAATGCCAAATACCCTTCTTCTGGTGGGCATTGACCTAGAGGAATGGTACAGGGGGAAATGGAAATTACTTTCCGGACCGTCCGGACCGTCATACTCATTGCCCCCCAGTTCCCACCCTTGCCCTGACGCACATACACTCCCCATCCACACATGCAGGCCTCAGCCCCCCCCATGTATATTCCATCCACACCACTCAAAACAGGCATTGCCCATGCAGCATGCTCACAGTGTACTCACCTGTTTGTCTGGAGGACCGTACAGTTGCGTGTACTGGGGGAGGACCCCATCCACTAGTTTCTCCAACTCCTCCGAAGTGAAGGCAGGGGCCCTTTCCCCAGACACATGAGCCATCGTCGCTTCCAGACTGAGGGCACAGCAGCACTTGCAGTGTAGGTCCTCTTCTGTTGAAAGTCAGGTATCAAGTGAGTGAACAGACAGAAAATGGTGGTCACGTCCACAGTGGTGCGTACCGTCACCCCCGGCGTACATCGTTATTGGCTCCTGGGACCCATAGGGCCAAATGTTAACCAATGCTGAATTGAGCTGCAGTCTTCGACCGCCCACCGCGACGGTGCAGAACGCCAGCGCAGTTACCTCATATCCCCTTGTCCCACATTACAGGTCAGGCAGCCGCCATTTCAGGAGGCCACATGTGATGGATGTTAACTGCGTCACACCTATCTGGGCCGGGAATATAGACAGCTACCGGCACATTGCAGATTAATTATGTTTCTGAAAATAAAACATTGTGGTACCTCAGTGTTGGATGACTCTCTGCTCGCTATTCTCCTCCATAGGGCACGTCCGCTGGGGCAGGTGATGAGATGGCGGCATCTTCCGGTGTACAGACCCCTGGTGGACCTGTCGACAATGGAAGAGAAACACATCCTGGTCACATACAGACTTGATCGTGCAACAATCTAGTAACTGTGTGCCCAGTTGGAGCCGGACCTGATGTCAGCTATCCGGAATCCGACAGGAATCCACCCTCTAGTGCAGGTCCTGTCAGTACTCCATTTCCTGGCCAGAGGGTCTTTTCAAACAACAGTGGCCATGGCATCAGGGATGTCCCAGCCAATGTTCTCTAACGTGTTGTCCAGAGTGTTATCTGCCCTGCTGAAACACATGCGCAGCTACATCGTTTTCCCTCAGGTGGAGGATTTGCCCACAGTGAAAGGTGACTTCTATGCCCTGGGACATATCCCCAACATCATTTGTGCCATTGATGGGACACATGCCGCGTTTGTCCCCCGGCAGAAATGAACAGGTGTACAGAAACTGGAAGAGCTACCATTCGATGAATGTGCAGATTGTGTGTTTGGCTGACCCGTACATCTCCCATGTCAATGCCAAGTATCCTGGCTCTGTGCATGACGCTTACATTTTGAGGAATAGCAGCATCCCTTATGTGATGGGCCAACTCCAGAAGCACTATGGGGGTCATTACGACATTGGCGGGCGGCTACCACCGCCCGCCAAGCGGTAACCGCTGTGCGGCCGCCAATGCGCACTCCCGCGGCCCCATTACGACATACCCGCCGGCCCAGCAGGGATGAGGCCGCAACATAGGAGCCGGCTCCTAATGGAGCCGGCGGTGTTGCGGCCGTGCGACGGGTGCAGTTGCACCCGTCGCGCTTTTCACTGTCTGCTATGCAGACAGTGAAAAGCTGGCCGGGGCCCTGTTAGGGGGCCCCTGCATTGCCCATGCCAGTGACACCCAGGACACCCCTTACCGCCAGCCTCTTCCTGGCAGTGCAAACCGCCAGAAACAGGCTGGCGGTAGGGGTGTCATAATACCCAGGGCAGCGCTGCCCTGGCGGATTATCACCGCCAGGGCTAAAACGTCGGGAAACCGCCGGCCCCGGCGGTGCGACCGCGGCGATACCGCCTCGGTCGTAATAAGGGCCTCCGTACCGCCAGCCTGTTGGCGGTACGGACGCTACATTACCCCTGGCGGTCTCCGACCGCCAGGGTCGTAATGACCCCCTATGTGTGGCTAATAGGTGAGGTCAAGGTCCCAATACAGTTGACATAGGTGCCTGGGTATGGGGTTGTCCCTAAGGGTTAGTGTGTGTCTAACAGTTGTCCCTCGACATTTGCAGGTGACTCTGGTTACCCCAACCTGTCATGGCTACTGACCCCAGTGGGGAATCCCAGGACAAGGGCAGAGGAACGCTACAATGAGGCACATGGGCGAACTAGGAGGGTGATCGAGCGCACCTTCAGCCTCCTGAAGGCCAGATTCTGGTGCTTACATCTGACAGGTGGATCCCTCTACCACTCACCAAAGAAGGTGTGCCAGATTATCGTGGCCTGCTGTATGCTGCACAACCTGGTTTTGCGATGCCAGGTGCCTTTTCTGCAGGAGGATGGGCCAGATGGTGGTCTTGTGGCAGCTGTGGAGCCAGTGGACAGTGAAGAAGAGGAGGGAGAAGAAGAGGATATCGACAACCGAAACAACATCATCAGGTAATACTTCCAGTGAGACATAGGTAAGAAGATGCCACTGCTTCCCACATATCATTCTATTGTTGGTACTAGCATAAGTGTGTCATTTTCATTTAGTGTATGGACCCTGACTTGTCACTTTGACTTTCCATTTCACAGATTTGGGTCCCACTTTGTGCCCTCTGCTATGTTTACTGCTGGCCTACATCTGTGTTACTTTGGTATGTGAACAAGTAAATTGACATTGCTATATTCCATAGTTATTGCAATTACACATTTGTGAAAGCACAGACTGACTCCAGATTGTTTTGTGATTGAAGTGTGTTTATTCCTGTGCACATAAGTGGAGGGGGTTGTAAAATGGGGTGGGGGGATGGTGGAGGAATGTTCATGGCAGAGTCCAGTCTATTTGTTTCACAGGTGCATTGTCCAAAGGGGCATAGGAAGTGGAGCAATGGCAGTTCAAGGATGGATAGGGTGACATAGTGGGACAGAAGGGTGACATTCAGGGGGGTCTCATTTCCTGGTGGGGTTCTTGGCATTGTTCTCTGTCTTGTTCCTGGATCTCAGGGACCGTTTGCAGGTTGGTTCTCCATCTGCAGGGGGTGGGGTGCTGGTGTCTTGTTGTTCCTGTGGCGGTGCCTCCTGTCCACTAGCGGCGGCAAAGGTGGGGGTTGTTCATCGTCCAGGCTAGTGTCAGGGGCCCCTTGTTGTGCCACTGTGTCCCTCCTGGTGTTGGCGAGGTCTGCCAGCACCCCTGCAATGGTGACCAGGGTGGTGTTAATGGACTTCAAGTCCTCCCTGATCCCAAGGTAGTGTTCCTCCTGCAGCCGCTGGGTCTCCTGAAACTTGGCCAGTACCGTTGCCATTGTCTCCTGGGAATGATGGTAAGCTCCCATGATGTTGGAGAGTGCCTCGTGGAAAGTGGGTTCCCGGGGCCTGTCCTCCCCCTGTCGCACAGCAGTCCTCCTAGTTTCCCTGTTATCCTGTGCCTCTGTCCCCTGAACCGTGTGCCCACTGCCCCCAGGTCCCTGATTTTCTTGGGTTGATGGGTTTGCCTGGGTTCCCTGTAGTGGTGGACACACTGCTGATTGACGTGTCCTGGGGACAGAGGGATGGGCCTGCTGGGTGGGTGCTGTGGTGGTGTTTCCTGAGGGTGGAGGCTCTGTGGTGGCTTGTGACAGTGTCAGGGGAACCGACTGTCCCGAGGTCCCAGATGGGCCGGGCTGGTCATCTTGATCCAGTTGTGCAGAACTGCTGTCATCACTGTGGGCCTCTTCTGTTGGGGGATTGGATATGTCTGGCACCTCCTCTCCGGTGATGTTGGGTAGAGGTCCTGTTGGGCTGTAAATGCATAATTATTGTATGTGTGTCATCGTTTGCAATGGGTGGTTGACATTGTACTCCAGTACTTGCATTATTGGCTTGGTCCTTGTGTGATTGGTGATTTGGGGGCATGAGTGAGTCTCTGTAGTGGACATGCTTGGGTGATGGGTGTCCATGCATTGGTGTTACATGCAGGGCTTGGTTTTGGGATGTGTGGGTTGTGTTGATGGGGTATCTGTGGGTTGTTGGGGTGATGGGTGTGAGGGTAAGTGTGGGAGTATGTGATGGCATGCAGTTAGGGTGGGGGGGGATATAGTAGTAAAGATTTGCCTTACCAGAGTCCAGTCCTCCTTCTACTCCTGCGAGGCCCTCAGGATGCAGTATAGCCAAGACTTGCTCCTCCCATGTTTTTAGTTGTGGGGGAGGAGGTGGGGGGGTAATGGGTGCAGAGTCAGCTGAATGAGAGTGTACTCACCTCCTTGTGGCTGCTGTGATGCCCTCAAGCGCCCATCCAACTCCGTATATGCCACCGCCAGGATCCGGAACATCAGGGAGGTCATGGTGCGATGGGCACCCCTCCCACGTTGGGAGGCCATCCCCAGCTGGGCCTCCGCCGTCTTCCTGCTCCAGCGGTGCAGGTCCTCCCTCCTTTAAGGCAGTGGGTGCTCCGTCTGTGGTAGAACCCCAGGGTCCCAACGTCCTTGGCGATGGAATGCCAAATACCCTTCTTCTGGTGGGCATTGACCTAGAGGAATGGTACAGGGGGAAATGGAAATTACTTTCCGGACCGTCCGGACCGTCATACTCATTGCCCCCCAGTTCCCACCCTTGCCCTGACGCACATACACTCCCCATCCACACATGCAGGCCTCAGCCCCCCCCATGTATATTCCATCCACACCACTCAAAACAGGCATTGCCCATGCAGCATGCTCACAGTGTACTCACCTGTTTATCTGGAGGACCGTACAGTTGCGTGTACTGGGGGAGGACCCCATCCACTAGTTTCTCCAACTCCTCCGAAGTGAAGGCAGGGGCCCTTTCCCCAGACACATGAGCCATCGTCGCTTCCAGACTGAGGGCACAGCAGCACTTGCAGTGTAGGTCCTCTTCTGTTGAAAGTCAGGTATCAAGTGAGTGAACAGACAGAAAATGGCAGTCACGTCCACGGCGGTGCGTACCGTCACCCCCGGCGTACATCGTTATTGGCTCCTGGGACCCATAGGGCCAAATGTTAACCAATGCTGAATTGCGCCGCAGTCTTCGACCGCCCACCGCGACGGTGTAGAACGCCAGCGCAGTTACCTCATATCCCCTTGTCCCACATTACAGGTCAGGCAGCCGCCATTTCAGGAGGCCACATGTGATGGATGTTAACTGCGTCACACCTATCTGGGCCGGGAATATAGACAGCTACCGGCACATTGCAGATTAATTATGTTTCTGAAAATAAAACATTGTGGTACCTCAGTGTTGGATGACTCTCTGCTCGCTATTCTCCTCCATAGGGCACGTCCGCTGGGGCAGGTGATGAGATGGCGGCATCTTCCGGTGTACAGACCCCTGGTGGACCTGTCGACAATGGAAGAGAAACACATCCTGGTCACATACAGACTTGATCGTGCAACAATCTAGTAACTGTGTGCCCAGTTGGAGCCGGACCTGATGTCAGCTATCCGGAATCCGACAGGAATCCCCCCTCTAGTGCAGGTCCTGTCAGTACTCCATTTCCTGGCCAGAGGGTCTTTTCAAACAACAGTGGCCATGGCATCAGGGATGTCCCAGCCAATGTTCTCTAACGTGTTGTCCAGAGTGTTATCTGCCCTGCTGAAACACATGCGCAGCTACATCGTTTTCCCTCAGGTGGAGGATTTGCCCACAGTGAAAGGTGACTTCTATGCCCTGGGACATATCCCCAACATCATTTGTGCCATTGATGGGACACATGCCGCGTTTGTCCCCCGGCAGAAATGAACAGGTGTACAGAAACTGGAAGAGCTACCATTCGATGAATGTGCAGATTGTGTGTTTGGCTGACCCGTACATCTCCCATGTCAATGCCAAGTATCCTGGCTCTGTGCATGACGCTTACATTTTGAGGAATAGCAGCATCTCTTATGTGATGGGCCAACTCCAGAAGCACTATGGGGGTCATTACGACATTGGCGGGCGGCTACCACCGCCCGCCAAGCGGTAACCGCTGTGCGGCCGCCAATGCGCACTCCCGCGGCCCCCATTACGACATACCCGCCGGCCCAGCAGGGATGAGGCCGCAACATAGGAGCCGGCTCCTAATGGAGCCGGCGGTGTTGCGGCCGTGCGACGGGTGCAGTTGCACCCGTCGCGCTTTTCACTGTCTGCTATGCAGACAGTGAAAAGCTGGCCGGGGCCCTGTTAGGGGGCCCCTGCATTGCCCATGCCAGTGACACCCAGGACACCCCTTACCGCCAGCCTCTTCCTGGCGGTGCAAACCGCCAGAAACAGGCTGGCGGTAGGGGTGTCATAATCCCCAGGGCAGCGCTGCCCTGGCGGATTATCACCGCCAGGGCTAAAACGGCGGGAAACCGCCGGCCCCGGCGGTGCGACCGCGGCGATACCGCCTCGGTCGTAATAAGGGCCTCCGTACCGCCAGCCTGTTGGCGGTACGGACGCTACATTACCCCTGGCGGTGTCCGACCGCCAGGGTCGTAATGACCCCCTATGTGTGGCTAATAGGTGAGGTCAAGGTCCCAATACAGTTGACATAGGTGCCTGGGTATGGGGTTGTCCCTAAGGGTTAGTGTGTGTCTAACAGTTGTCCCTCGACATTTGCAGGTGACTCTGGTTACCCCAACCTGTCATGGCTACTGACCCCAGTGGGGAATCCCAGGACAAGGGCAGAGGAACGCTACAATGAGGCACATGGGCGAACTAGGAGGGTGATCGAGCGCACCTTCAGCCTCCTGAAGGCCAGATTCTGGTGCTTACATCTGACAGGTGGATCCCTCTACCACTCACCAAAGAAGGTGTGCCAGATTATCGTGGCCTGCTGTATGCTGCACAACCTGGTTTTGCGATGCCAGGTGCCTTTTCTGCAGGAGGATGGGCCAGATGGTGGTCTTGTGGCAGCTGTGGAGCCAGTGGACAGTGAAGAAGAGGAGGGAGAAGAAGAGGATATCGACAACCGAAACAACATCATCAGGTAATACTTCCAGTGAGACATAGGTAAGAAGATGCCACTGCTTCCCACATATCATTCTATTGTTGGTACTAGCATAAGTGTGTCATTTTCATTTAGTGTATGGACCCTGACTTGTCACTTTGACTTTCCATTTCACAGATTTGGGTCCCACTTTGTGCCCTCTGCTATGTTTACTGCTGGCCTACATCTGTGTTACTTTGGTATGTGAACAAGTAAATTGACATTGCTATATTCCATAGTTATTGCAATTACACATTTGTGAAAGCACAGACTGACTCCAGATTGTTTTGTGATTGAAGTGTGTTTATTCCTGTGCACATAAGTGGAGGGGGTTGTAAAATGGGGTGGGGGGATGGTGGAGGAATGTTCATGGCAGAGTCCAGTCTATTTGTTTCACAGGTGCATTGTCCAAAGGGGCATAGGAAGTGGAGCAATGGCAGTTCAAGGATGGATAGGGTGACATAGTGGGACAGAAGGGTGACATTCAGGGGGGTCTCATTTCCTGGTGGGGTTCTTGGCATTGTTCTCTGTCTTGTTCCTGGATCTCAGGGACCGTTTGCAGGGTGGTTCTCCATCTGCAGGGGGCGGGGTGCTGGTGTCTTGTTGTTCCTGTGGCGGTGCCTCCTGTCCACTAGCGGCGGCAAAGGTGGGGGTTGTTCATCGTCCAGGCTAGTGTCAGGGGCCCCTTGTTGTGCCACTGTGTCCCTCCTGGTGTTGGCGAGGTCTGCCAGCACCCCTGCAATGGTGACCAGGGTGGTGTTAATTGACTTCAAGTCCTCCCTGATCCCAAGGTAGTGTTCCTCCTGCAGCCGCTGGGTCTCCTGAAACTTGGCCAGTACCGTTGCCATTGTCTCCTGGGAATGATGGTAAGCTCCAATGATGTTGGAGAGTGCCTCGTGGAAAGTGGGTTCCCGGGGCCTGTCCTCCCCCTGTCGCACAGCAGTCCTCCTAGTTTCCCTGTTATCCTGTGCCTCTGTCCCCTGAACCGTGTGCCCACTGCCCCCAGGTCCCTGATTTTCTTGGGTTGATGGGTTTGCCTGGGTTCCCTGTAGTGGTGGACACACTGCTGATTGACGTGTCCTGGGGACAGAGGGATGGGCCTGCTGGGTGGGTGCTGTGGTGGTGTTTCCTGAGGGTGGAGGCTCTGTGGTGGCTTGTGACAGTGTCAGGGGAACCGACTGTCCCGAGGTCCCAGATGGGCCGGGCTGGTCATCTTGATCCAGTTGTGCAGAACTGCTGTCATCACTGTGGGCCTCTTCTGTTGGGGGACTGGATATGTCTGGCACCTCCTGTCGGGTGATGTTGGGTAGAGGTCCTGTTGGGCTGTAAATGCATAATTATTGTATGTGTGTCATCGTTTGCAATGGGTGGTTGACATTGTACTCCAGTACTTGCATTATTGGCTTGGTCCTTGTGTGATTGGTGATTTGGGGGCATGAGTGAGTCTCTGTAGTGGACATGCTTGGGTGATGGGTGTCCATGCATTGGTGTTACATGCAGGGCTTGGTTTTGGGATGTGTGGGTTGTGTTGATGGGGTATCTGTGGGTTGTTGGGGTGATGGGTGTGAGGGTAAGTGTGGGAGTATGTGATGGCATGCAGTTAGGGTGGGGGGGGATATAGTAGTAAAGATTTGCCTTACCAGAGTCCAGTCTTCCTGCTACTCCTGCGAGGCCCTCAGGATGCAGTATAGCCAAGACTTGCTCCTCCCATGTTTTTAGTTGTGGGGGAGGAGGTGGGGGTCCACCGCCAGTCCTCTGTACAGCAATCTGGTGTCTGGAGACCAAGGAACGCACCTTCCCCACTACGTTGTTCCACCTCTTCCTGATGTCATCCCTAGTTCTTGGATGCTGTCCCACTGCGTTGACCCTATCGACAATTCTGCGCCATAGCTCCATCTTTCTTGCAATGGATGTCTGCTGCACCTATGATCCGAATAGCTGTGGCTCTACCTGGACGATTTCCTCCACATTGACCCTGATCTCCTCCTCAGAGAACCTGGGGTGTCGTTGAGGTGCCATGATGTGGTGCTGGTGATGTGTGAGGTGGTGTGTGTTGTGATGTGTGAGGGGGTGTGTTGGTGTGTGTTGTTTGAGGTGTGTGAATGTTGTGTAATTGATGGTGTTGTGTGTCTGTAGATGCTGGTGTTGTTTTTGGTGGTGTATCTCTCTGGCGTGTTTTCAAAATTCTGATAGTAAGGGTTTGTGGGTGATGTGGGTGTGTGTTTTATATTGGATTGAGCGTGTGGGAGTGGTGTGTGTATGCGTATCAGGTGTGTGTATTTCGAATTGTCCAATGTGATTGTGTTTTGTAAGTGTGTGTGTATTTTGAGCGCGGTGGTGTGTACCGCCAATGGTTTACCGCAGTTGAAAGACCGCTGCGTTGATTCGTGGGTCATGATAGTGTGGGCGTATTCCTGTTGGCGTGGCGGTGTCGGTTTTGTTATCGCCAGTTTATCACTGACCTTTGGTGTGGCGAACTTGTGTGGGTGTCTGTATTGTGGCAGATTCCGAGCTGTGGATCGTAATACCTGTAGCGGAATTCCGCTGCCGCAGCGGTATGTTGGCGGTCTTCTGCACTGTTGTAAGCGGGATTTACCGCCAGGGTTGTAATGAGGCCCTATATGTTTTAAATAGCCAGTTATATCTGTATTTTGTCGTTGGGAATATTGTTTGTCTTGCTTTGAATACCAAATGCAGTGTTCAATTCTCATTTTTTTTTATAGTGGTTAAAATGTGCTAAAATTGTCAGTGTATTTAAAAGTGGTATTTCTGATGGATACAACTACCTGTGGATTCCTCACCTAATGAATTCTCCCATGGCGCCAGCATTCGACGGAAATCTTCTTCCTAGCTTCTGCACGTCGACGAGGACGTCACATTAGCCCACGCGACGCCGTCTGACGTCATACAGGCAATAAGAGGTCCTCGCCGACGTGCCGACGTCAGTTCCCTTTTTTCCGTGCATTCGAAGCGGTTATCTTCGAGGGAGCTACTGTTACTTTCATAGTTACAGTGTATTTTCTGCTGTGTGGATTTTCTCTGCGGTAATTATGTCTCAGAGGAAGTCGGGTTTCAAGCCCTGTCGAGAGTGTGGGGGCAAGATGTCCGTTACTGATCCTCACTCCGACTGTTTATGGTGTTTAAGCTCCGACCACGACGTCGCAACATGTGATTCATGTCAGCACATGAATCCGAAGGCCCTGAAAGAACGTGAAGCTAAACTATTCATGGCGAAGTCGAAAAGGAAAGAGAAAAAACATCATAAGAAGTCTTCTTCGCCAAGGTCTCATCGGCATCATCGAGACTCCCGGCGCCGTAGGGATTCACGGCGCCATTCCAGCAAGGAGTCTCGTTCGAGGTCGCCTTTGGCTCGGCGTCGGAAGACTTGGGAGGTCAGTCCACATCCATCGACGCCGTTGCTTTCTCCGGCGTCACCGACTTCGCCTGGACAGGCTTCTGTGATCGAGGTGACGCAGCCTCAGGTGTTTTCTCCGGCGTCACAGACGTCGAGGCTGGCGTCGGGTCGCCTTCGATCCAGGCTCCCCAGTATCCGGCTTTTCCGGCCCCTGGAGCCGATAATACCGCATTTCTAAATGCGATGTATACCATCTTCCAACAGATGGCTCAAGGCGGTGCTCCGGCTGGTCCTTCGGGGCCGTTGGCTTTTTTTTCTTGGGTGGTCCTGCGCCTCTACGGCCGGCACCCTTTATGCCCTTTCTCCCTTTGGGGCCGGTGTCGGCGCCGGTGGCTCCAGAGGTTTTGGCCCCGGAGGTTTCCATCCCGTCGACTTCAGGATTTCGTCCTGTGACCCCGGCGGGTCCATCGGAGACTCCAAGATGTGACTTTCTACGTCCGGCTCCGACTTCGGCGCCGAAGCTGCCTGTGGCGCCGGACATGGCGTCGGATGGTTCCGGAGATCGGCGCCGATCCTTGACTTCGGCGGAGGCCTTGTCGACTCCGCGTATCGAAGAAAGACTGCACTCGAGAAGGCGTGCTCTCCGTCTTTTGGAAGAGCAAGAATACCAACGAGTCTTGGAGGAAGGAGAGGTTGAGGACTCTGGTGATGGACTTCATGGTCTGGATACAGTCAGTGGGCTGGATACTTCCCCTGAGTGGGACCTATCATCTCCAGGGGAGTATACGGAGGAGGCTGCTACCTTTCACGCTGTGGTAAGAAAGGCAGCTAACTTTCTGGACTTGCCTTTGCCGGTGGCAGAGGCGAAGCAGAATTTGCTGACTGAGGTACTACATCCGGCCTTTGCTGCAGCGGAGCCTCTTTTGCCATTCAATGAGGCTTTGCTTGATCCGGTGTTAGAGGTGTGGAAGAAGCCAGTATCTTCCTTGGCTGTTCATAGGGCTGTGGCCAGGAGATATCGGGCTGCTCCATCTGACCCTGGCTTTCTGTCCAGACACCCTACGCCGGAGAGCTTGGTGGAGCAAGCCTCCTGTTCCTCTAGGTCAGCGCCTGGATCTTTCCCGAAGGTACCAGGGGACAGGGACTCCAAAAAGTTGGACGCGCAATCTAAGAAGATATTTTTGTCTTGCAGTATGGCACTGAAGGCCACCAACGCGGCTTGCATTCTGGGGAGATACATCCATGCTCTTATGGACGACATATCATCTTCATACACGGAGCTTCCCCAGGGACTTTTGAACATTGTTTCGGATGCCCAGGCTGCCGCAACCCAGATTATCCAGTCTGGGCTGGACACGACCGACTCGGTGGCTAGGGCGATGGGCACGGCTGTGGTGGCGACGAGACAGGCCTGGCTCCGCAACTCAGGGTTCTCTGCGGACGTGCAGTCGACCCTGTTGGACCTCCCGTTTGATGGGGACAAACTGTTTGGGGCCAAGGCGGATTCGGCCTTGGAGAGGTTCAAAGAAAGCAGGGCCACAGCCAAATCATTAGGGCTGCAAGCCCCTTCTTCTACCTCCTCCAGATTTTTCAGGAGGTTTCGGGGATTTGGACGTGGCTCTTCCTTCTCTTCCTTTCGGGGGAAATTCCAGCAACCCACCTCTTCCCTCCCCTATAGATCATTTAGAGGGAGGGGTAGGGCCCGCACCAGGGGAGCCTCTCAGCAGCACTCTGCCTCTTCCTCGTCCTCTGGAGGGGTGCAGCAGGGAAAGCAGCCATAGGCTTCCACCATTTCCCACTCACTCCTCTCCTGTAGGGGGAAGGTTACGGCATTTTCTCCACAAGTGGGAGACTATTACATCGGACACTTGGGTTATCAGCATTGTGGGAAAAGGCTACACCCTTCCCTTTCGGGAGTTTCCGCCCCCCATCCCGCCCCGCCCCGCCCATCTTATTGTTCAGAAGAACACCTCCTGTTGTTAGAACAGGAGGTTCAAGTCCTCCTTTCAAAGGGCGCGGTGGAGTTGGTCCCAGAGCAGGAAAGGGGTCGAGGTTGGTACTTCCTGATTCCCAAGAAGGATGGCCGGTTGAGACCAATCCTGGATCTGAGGATCTTGAATTGGTTCCTCAAACAGGAAAAGTTCAAGATGCTGACCCTAGCTCAGGTGCTTTTGGCTTTGAACAAGGGAGATTGGATGGTGTCTGTCGACTTGCAGGATGCTTATTTTCATATCCCGATACTCAAGTCACACAGGAAGTATCTCCGGTTTGTGGTAGGGTCGCAGCACTATCAGTTTGCGGTCCTCCTGTTTGGTCTTACTTCAGCACCTCGAGTCTTCACAAAGGTGATGTCGGTGGTTGCGGCAGAGCTCAGAAGGAAGGGGATAGCAGTATTCCCTTACTTGGACGACTGGTTGATCAAAGCCAAGTCCCCGGAGCTTGTGTCGCTTCACCTGCAGTCAACAACCCAGTTGTTGTTCGACCTGGGCTTTTCGGTGAACGTGCCCAAATCTCACCTGGAGCCCTCTCAGCGCCTCCTGTTCATAGGGGCAGTACTGGATACAACATTGAATCGAGCCTTTCCTCCGCCTCAGCGGATTCAAGATATTCAGGAGTTGGTTCCAATGTTTCGAAATGGAGCAGTAGTTCCAGTCCTCAAGGTCCTTCGTCTGCTCGGTCTGTTTGCCTCCTGCATACTATTCTCCCATGGCGCCAGCATTCGACGGAAATCTTCTTCCTAGCTCGCTGGCACATGAGGGCTCTTCAGTGGTGCCTCCGAAGGCAGTGGTCTCAACACAAAGGAGATCTCGAAGGTGCTGTCAGGATCTCCAGAGATGCTGCTGTGGACTTGAATTGGTTGATTGAGGGCAACAATCTTTCACAAGGAAAGCCGTTCGCGCAGTCACCACCAGTGACCACGGTTATAACGGATGCTTCCACTCTAGGGTGGGGAGCTCATCTGGGGGATCTGGAGATCAAAGGGCTTTGGTCTCCAGAGGAACAGATTTTTCATATCAATCTGTTGGAGTTGCGGGCTGTACGTCTGGCTCTCAAGGCCTTCCTCCCTTCCCTTCATGGTCAGTCGGTACAGGTCCTGACGGACAATACTACCGCGATGTGGTACATAAACAAACAGGGAGGAGTAGGGTCGTACCTTCTCTGCAGAGAAGCTCTTCGACTATGGTCCTGGGCAAAGGACCATCAGATTTGCTTGGTAGCAAATCATCTGGCCGGGGTCTTGAATGTACGTGCGGACAGTCTCAGTCGCCATTTCTCGGCCGACCACGAGTGGCGTCTCCATCCAGATCAAGTCCGTTTAATCTTCCAGATGTGGGGGTTTCCTCGGATAGATCTGTTTGCCACTCTGGAGAACACGCACTGTCCGTTTTTCTGCAGCCTCCAGTATCCGTTGCAGGGAGCGTTGGGGGACGCGTTTCAGATAACCTGGTGCGACCAGTTGCTTTACGCGTTTCCCCCCATACCCTTGATTCCTCGAGTATTGAGGAAAATTCGCCAAGACCGGGCTCAAGTCATCTTAATAGCTCCGGATTGGCCAAGGAGGGTGTGGTATTCCGACCTTCTCCAACTCTCGCTGTGCCCTCCGCTCCGTCTCCCTCTCAGGGCAGACCTCCTCTCGCAGTCGCAGGGGCAGGTTTTACACCCCAACCTCCAGAGTCTGCACCTACATGCCTGGAGATTGAACGGGGCAACCTGAGTTCCTTCTCTCTCCCGCCTGATGTAGTGGATGTTATATTAGCGGCCAGGCGACACTCCACTAAATCTATCTACGCTAATAGGTGGTCTAAATTTGTTATGTGGTGTGGAGAGAGACAGATTGATCCCTTACATGCTCATCTGTCAGATGTTTTGTCTTTTGCTTTGTCACTAGCGCAAGAAGGTTGTGAAGTGGCTACTATTAAAGGTTATTTGTCTGCCTTGTCAGCCTTCATTTGTCTTCCAGACCAACCTTCGTTATTTAAATCCCCTATTGTTCTTCGATTCTTGAAAGGTCTTCTAAATAAATATCCTCCAAAACCATTCGTTATGCCTCAATGGGATTTGTCCTTGGTCCTAACTTTCCTTATGGGGTCCCCTTTCGAGCCTATGCATTCATGTCCCTTAAGGTACTTAGGGCCAGATGTAGAAAGATTCCAAATTGCGATTTGCAATTTGCGAGTCCCTGCGACTCGCAAATTGCAAGTCGCAATTTGGAATGCAGAAAGGTGTCTCGGACACCTTTTGCAACACGCTATGGGGTCGCAAAGACCCACCTCATAAATATTTATGAGGTGGGTCGCAGTTTGCGACCCCATAGCGAGTCTAGGCACTCACGGGGATGGTGGCCTGCTGGAGACAGCAGACCACCATCTCTGTGACTGCTTTTAAATAAAGCAGTTTTTTTTTTCTCTTTGCAGCCCGTTTTCCTTAAAGGAAAACGAGCTGCAAATAGAAAAAAATACCGAAACCTTTTGTTTCGGTTTTTTTTCAGAGTAGGCAGTGGTCCATAGGACCACTGCCTGCTCTGAAAAAATAATTTTGTGAGCATTCACAAAGGGGAAGGGGTCCCGTGGGGACCCCTTCCCCTTTGCGAATGAGTTACCATCCACTTCAAGTGGATGGTAACTGCGAGTTGATTTGCGACCGCTTTCGCGGTCACAAATCAACTTAAATCGCGGTGCGAGTCGCAAATAGGAAGGGAACACCCCTTCCTATTTGCGAGTCGGAAACACATTTTGCGAGTCGGTTCCGACTCGCAAAATGTGTTTCTGCATCGCTTGAGGGCTTTTGCACCTCGCAAACGGCGTTTTTCGCCGTTTGCGAGGTGCAAAAGCCTACCTACATCTGGCCCTTAGTTATTAAAACAGTCTTCCTGGTGGCTATAACATCTGCAAGGAGAGTGAGTGAGTTGCAGGCCTTATCGGTAAAACCTCCTTATACAGCTTTTTATGGGGATAAGGTGGTGTTGAGGACCAAGGCTGCTTTCCTCCCGAAGGTTGTTTCACCCTTCCATTTGGCCCAGACAATTACTTTGTCCACGTTCTATCCTCCGCCTCATCCTTCGAAGGAGGAAGAGAGACTACATCGCTTGGACCCAAAGAGGGCGTTAAGTTTCTACATTGATAGAACTAAGGATTTCAGGCTGGAGGACCAGCTGTTCATCGGATACGTGGGCAAGAGGAGAAGAAAGGCAGTCCAGAAGAGAACACTTTCCAGGTGGGTTGTTCTTTGCATTAAAATCTGTTATTCTTTAGCAAAGAAGGATCCTCCTGATGGTATTAGAGCTCATTCCACCAGAGCTAAGTCAGCCACTTCGGCCTTGGCCAGAGGTGTTCCTGTGGTCGACATCTGTAAGGCCGCAACTTGGTCGTCCCTCCATACTTTTGCGAAACATTACTGTGTGGACTCTGAGGTCAGAAGGGACGGCCATTTTGCACGGTCAGTGCTGCAGGATTTCTTGGTTTGACCATCCAGGCTCCCACCACCGGGCGCGGTACTGCTTTGGGACTCTATTCATTAGGTGAGGAATCCACAGGTAGTTGTATCCATCAGTAGAACGAGTTACTTACCTTCGGTAACGACTTTTCTGGTGGATACATTAGCTACCTGTGGATTGCTCACGGTCCCACCCGCCTCCCCGTTGCCTTTTTGGTCTTACCAAGTAATCCTTGAGTGTGCTCCTCTTGGTCTTTAAGGGGGTTATTACAACTTTGGAGGAGGTGTTAATCCGTCCCAAAAGTGACGGATATACCACCAGTCGTATTACGAGTCCATTATATCCTATGGAACTCGTAAAACGGCTGGTGGTATATCCGTCACTTTACCGTCACTTTTGGGACGGATTAACACCTCCTCCAAAGTTGTAATAACCCCCTAAGACTGCAATAGATTTTGTATATATGAATACTTGTATATATATATATCTTTGTGTATATACATAATTAGTATATATTTGTTTGATTTAAAAAAGAAAAAAAAAAAAGAAAAGGAGCTATATTAAATCTACAGCCATTCCATTGCAATGTTGTGTGATTTACAATGTTATGGGATGTTGCCTTGATCTTTCATTGCATTGGGTTATTGTTCTCATGCACGTAAAAAATGTTGGTACTGACGTCGGCACGTCGGCAAGGACCTCTTATTGCTTGTATGACGTCAGACGGCGTCGCGTGGGCTAATGTGACGTCCTCGTCGACGTGCAGAAGCTAGGAAGAAGATTTCCGTCGAATGCTGGCGCCATGGGAGAATTCATTAGGTGAGGAATCCACAGGTAGCTAATGTATCCACCAGAAAAGTCGTTACCGAAGGTAAGTAACTCGTTCGTTAGGTAGGTGAAATCATGTTACCGTTTTGATATTCACAATTGCAGTTTCTTGTATTTTTAATGCAATGCATGAACTGTGCTTTGTTCTTGGTGGCAAGGTTAGAATACCTAGCTAGTAGCACTTAGGCCCACATATATACTTTTTCTGTGCCGCATTTTCTTCATTTTGTGACGCAAAAGCAGCACAAATTTAAAAAATATAATTGTATTTTGTAAGTTTGCGCTGCATTTGCATAAAAAAATGATGCAAATGCGATGCAAAAAAAGTGTAAATATGGGCCTTATTGGCTTGTCTACTGTAGTTAGTCAGGCACCAAACTTCTTCCCCATTTAGACTGTTAACTCTTTTAAGCAGGGAAATCAAGTCACAGGCTTAAGTAGTGATCAGCTTTATTTGTTAAATTCAGTAATGCGGTCAAATGTATTCATTATGGATCTGCTAACCATATGTGTGAGGTCTTAAGATTTGATGTCACTTCCTGTGATGTCACTCCCTGTGAGGTCATGCGTTGTGATGCCACTGTGTGTGAAGTCACATTCGATGTCACATGCCATGATGTTACACATGGTGATATCACTTGCATCAACTAAGTTAGCCTCCCAACATCTTTTTTTGGGCCTTGTCCCCTGCACCCAACTAAAACCCATTTACCTTTAAGGTTTGGTGGTCTGAGGAAGTTCTATACAGACGCTAAATTATTGAGGTGTCACTGACCACACTTATCCAAGTTAAGGTGTTCTTATCATTTTTCGTACCTCCCTTGGTGAGCAGCGTTGGTGTTGCGTGGTGCAGCTTGGAGCAGGTCGGCAAGCCTGGCAGAGGGGATCCACGACCTTATTCCTGCATCTCATGCTGACAGGGCCTGGCATAGCATTAGTGGCTGCTGCTGGAGGGTTTGACCTGGGAGCTGGTGGCTGAGCAGGGGTGGCTCTTCCGCTAAGGCGGAGGAGCATCGCCCCACTGGATTCTGGGGAAAGGAACAATAAAATGATGATAATGCAATGTTATTACCATTTTATTTTTCTTGGGAGTAAGGGGCAGGCTGGGCTGGGCTGGAGGGAGGAGTCCGGAGGAGGGCTGTAGGAGGGGTTTTGCTGGACAAAGTGCGCATGTCTGTTTGGCCGGCCGTGTTGGGCCAGCCAAACTAACATGTGCACTCTGCATGGTCTCTACCTGACTGTATTGCACAGCTGAGTGGAGAACATGCACATGCTCCCACTCCCTGTCTGAGCGGTGAAGCAGGCCACTCAGACCAATCATGATGCTGCTGTCAAGCTGGTGACAGCAGTGTCGTGATTGGCTGGGAGCCTGTATGCAGCCGGGAAGAGGACAAGGACGGAGGGGAGATGAATAAGTCTCACCCGAAAGTAAGCATTTGTTTTTACTTTTTAATTTTTTTTCACCCCGCCCTGTGTTGTCCCACCCTGCCACCTCCGTTGAGTGGCAGCTGCCACTGCTGCTGAGCTAGGTCCCGGTGCGGCTTGCACCCTCTTGTGAGCTTCCCCCACCTACAGGTGTAACTTGAACAGTAAGACTGGGGGAGGTGAGCTTCAGATTTTCAGGAGAATCATACTGGGATATAGGGGGTCATTCTGACTTCGGCGGGCGGCGGAGGCCGCCCGCCAAAGTTCCCCTGACAGAATACTGCAGCGCGGTCAAAAGACCGCCGCGGTAATTCTGAGTTTCCAGCTGGGCCAGCGGGCGACCGCCAGAAGGCCGCCCGCCCGCCCAGCGGGAAACCCCCTTCCACGAGGATGCCGGCTCCGAATGGAGCCGGCGGAGTGGAAAGGGTGCGACGGGTGCAGTTGCACCCGTCGCGATTTTCAGTGTCTGCTATGCAGACACTGAAAATCTTTGTTGGGCCCTGTTAGGGGGTCCAACGACACCCGTTCCCGCCAGCAAGGTTCTGGCGGTCAAAACCGCCAGAACCAGGCTGGCGGGAAGGGGGTCGGAATCCCCATGGCGGCGCTGCCTGCAGCGCCGCCATGGAGGATTCCTCAGGCCAGGGGAAAACCTGCGGGAAACCGCCGGTTTCCCTTTTCTGACCGCGGCAGCAGAATTGGCCTGGATGCACTGCCAGCCTGTTGGCGGTGCATCCGCGGTCCCCGGCCCTTGCGGTCTATGACCGCCAGGGTCGGAATGACCCCCATAATGTTAATTATATCAGAAGAATCGGAATAAGGGGTCTGAAAGGCCAGGGAAATTATTTTGGAATGTGAGGCATTCTTAAAACACAGTATTTTATGAAATAACCATGTACTAAGACCTTCAAAACAGAGACTAGTGTGTGTGTGTGTGTGTATGTGTGTGTGTGTTTTGTCAGAGTATTTAAAAATCCCAGGTTAAACTCGACAGACGCCTTATCATACCAGACTAAATGCTCTGTACCCAATTATCTATTAAATAATACATTTATTAGAGGGGTGTAACACCCCAAACACCTTCCCCCGCCCCCCGAAGCTACGCCCTGACCTGCATCACCAGTCAACAGAGGGTCCTCTTTGTTTTGACATTTAATTACCTGTTCTCCAGTGAAACCAGGCTGTGGCTCGGGGCAGCTTGGTGCACATTGGCACAGTCCACCATCACAAGCTTCCTCCTAAGCTGCAGCGGGTACTTCCTGCCAATTCCATGCTGCCTATGGCTGGCAGGTGAAAGTACCCGCAAATACCACCCAGGTGGAGGAGCAGGCTGACAAACCCTCATTAAAACTGTCTCCTCCCCAGGGCTTAAACAGGTGAAGCCGAGTATGGCTGGATTCAGCAAGTGGTGTTTAACCCCTTAGCTGCTGGGCCTTATCCCCCACCCTCATCCCCCCCGGCTGAGCCCTTTTTTGCTATTTGGGGTAGTTTGCGCTTCGGCCTTCCTAACTTTTTGTCCACATAAGCTATCCACGCCAAATTTGTGTCCTTTTTTTCCAACATCCTAGGGATTCTAAAGGTACCCAGAGTTTGTGGGTTCCCCCGGAGGAGACCAAGAAATTAGCCAAAATACAACAAAAATTCTGTTAAAAAAAAAAAAAGTGAAAAAGGGCTGCAGAAGAAGGCTTGTAGTTTTTTTCCCTGAAAATGCATTGTAGGAAGTTGGCTCTGTATGTACTATTTCAAAGTAAGAAATAGCATGCACAGAGTCCAAGGGTTCCCCTTAGAGGTAAGATAGTGGCAAAAAGAGATAATTCTAATGCTCTATTTTGTGCCAGTGTGGTCAAGCAGTAGGCTTATCAGAGGGTAGTGTTAAGAATTTGTTGTACACACACAAGCAATAAATGATGAACACACACTCAAAAGACAATTCCAGGCCAATAGGTTTTTATATAGAAAAATATATTTTCTTAGTTTATTTTAAGAACCACAGCATCAAGGTTTACAAACAATACTTTAAATGAAAGGTATTTCACTCAGGTATCTGAGGAACTTTGAATCATCACAATAACATGTACAGTTTTGGCAAGATGGAGGATTTCTAAAAGTCAGAGTCATCTCAGCTCAGGACACCTTAGGGGTTGTCCTGACTGGCCAGTGACTCCTCCTTGTTTTTCTCATTATCTCCTCCGGCCTTGCCGCCAAAAGTGGGGGCTGTGGCCGGAGAGGTGGGCATCTCCACTAGCTGGGATGCCCTGTGGCGCTGTAACAAAGGGGGTGAGCCTTTGAGGCTCACTGCCAGGTGTTACAGTTCCTGCAGGGGGAGGTGAGAAGCACCTCCACCCAGTATAGGCTTTGTTCCTGGCCACAGAGTGACAAAGGCACTCTCCCCATGTGGCCAGCAACATGTCTGGTGTGTGGCAGGCCGGTAAAACAAGTCAGCCCACACTGGAAGTCGGGTATGTTTTCAGGGGGCATCTCTAAGATGCCCTCTGGGTGTGTTTCACAATAAAATGTACACTGGCATCAGTGTGCATTTATTGTGCTGAGAAGTTTGATGCCAAACTTCCCAGTTTTCAGTGTAGCCATTATGGTGCTGTGGAGTTCGTGTTTGACAGACTCCCACACATATACTCTTATGGCTACCCTGCACTTACAATGTCTAAGGTTTTGCTTACACACTGTAGGGGCATAGTGCTCATGCACCTATGCCCTCACCTATGGTATAGTGCACCCTGCCTTAGAGCTGTAAGGCCTGCTAGAGGGGTGACTTATCTATGCCATAGGCAGTGTGAGGTTGGCATGGCACTCTGAGGGGAGTGCCATGTCGACTTAGTCATTTTCTCCCCACCAGCACACACAAGCTGGCAAGCAGTGTGTCTGTGCTGAGTGAGGGGTCCCCAGGGTGGCATAAGACATGCTGCAGCCCTTAAGAGACCTTCCCTGGCATCAGGGCCCTTGGTACCAGGGGTACCAGTTACAAGGGACTTACCTGGATGCCAGGGTGTGCCAATTGTGGAGACAAAGGTACAGGTTAGGCAAAGTACACTGGTGCTGGGGCCTGGTTAGCAGGCCTCAGCACACTTTCAAATCATAACTTGGCATCAGCAAAGGCAAAAAGTCAGGGGGTAACCATGCCAAGGAGGCATTTCCTTACATGCGTCAACAAAGGGTTTATGGTGCTAAAATCACCATCTTACCAGCTTTCAGGAACAGGCAGACTTGAATCAGAAAACCAAATTTTTCAACACAATTTTGTCATTTTACTGAGACATACCCCATTTTTACTATTTTTTGTGCTATCAGCCTCCTTCCAGTTAGTGACAGGAATGGGTGTGAAACCAATGCTGAATCCCAGAAAGCTAAACATTTCTGAAATGTAGACGAAATTCTGAATTCAGTAAGAGGTCATTTGTGTAGATCCTACAAGGTTTTCCTACAGAAACTAACAGCTGAAATAAAAACATATTTAAATTGAGGTTCAAAAACAGCCATTTTTCTCCATGTTTTACTCTGTAACTTTTTTCTGCAATGTCAGATTTTTTTAAAGCAATATATCGTTACACCTGCTTGACTCTTATGGTTGCGGGGATATAAAGGTCTTGTAGGTTCATCAAGAACCCTAAGTACCCAGAGCCAACAAATGAGCTGCACCTCGCACCAAGGGAAACCTAGCAAACCTATACATTTTTGAAAACTAGACATCTAGGGGAATTCAGAATGGGGTGACTTCTGGGGCTGTCTCCAGGGTCTGTTACCCAAAATCCTTTGCAAACCTCAGTATTTGGCAAAAAGAAAACACTTTCCCTCACATTTTGGTGACAGAAAGTTCTGTAATCTGAGAGGAGCCACAAATTTCCTTCCACCCAGAATTCCCCCGAGTCTCCCGAAAAAAATGGTACCTCACTTGTATGGGTAGGCCTAATGCCTGCGACACAAAATGCCCCAAAACACAACGTGGACACATCACATTTTCCCAAAGAAAACTAACCTGTTTTTTGCAAAGTGTCTAGCTGTGGTCTTTGGCTTCTAACTCAGCCGGCACCAAGGGAAACCTAGCAAACCTATAAATTTTTGAAAACTAGACATCTAGGGGAATTCAGAATGGGGTGACTTCTGGGGCTGTCTCCAGGGTCTGTTACCCAAAATCCTTTGCAAACCTCAGTATTTGGCAAAAAGAAAACACTTTCCCTCACATTTTGGTGACAGAAAGTTCTGTAATCTGAGAGGAGCCACAAATTTCCTTCCACCCAGAATTCCCCCGAGTCTCCCGAAAAAAATGGTACCTCACTTGTATGGGTAGGCCTAATGCCTGCGACACAAAATGCCCCAAAACACAACGTGGACACATCACATTTTCCCAAAGAAAACTAACCTGTTTTTTGCAAAGTGTCTAGCTGTGGCCTTTGGCCTCTAACTCAGCCGGCACCAAGGGAAACCTAGCAAACCTATACATTTTTTAAAACTAGACATCTTGGGGAACTCAGAATGGGGTGACTTCTGGGGCTGTCTCTAGGGTCTGTTACCCAAAATCCTTTCCAAACCTCAGTATTTGGCAAAAAGAAAACACTTTTTCCTCACATTTATGTGATAGAAAGTTCTGGAATCTGAGAGGAGCCACAAATTTCCTTCCACCCAGGGTTCCTCAAAGTCTCCCGATAAAAATGGTACCTCACTTGTGTGGGTAGGCCTATTACCAATGTCAGGAATAGTAATCACACAATGGTCAATGTTGGTCCTTACATGAAGGCAACTGTTGACCCTGGGGTGATCCATTCCTGACGCATACACTAGGTACCGACACTCAAGTGGGGTAGCGTTTTTATCAGGACAGGTGGGAAACACTGGGTGGTAGGAATTTTGTGGATTCCAGCATATTCCTGTAGTTTGTGTGACAGAAATGCAAGAAAAAAATAGAGTTTTTATTAAATATTTCAGCTTTGCAGGGTATTCTGGGTAACAAAACTTTGGGGAATCCACACAAGTCACACCTCTGTGGACGCCCCTGGATGTCTAGTTTCCAGAAATGTCTGTGTTTGGTAGGTTTCCCCTTATGGCCGCCAAGCCCAGGACCAAAAAACGCAGGTGCCTGCCTTACAAAACCAGGTTGTTTTGTGATAGATAATTTTGATGTCTCTAAAATACGATTTGGGTGGTGGAATTTGGAGATGAACTAAATTGGGGAGCTCCCAAGAAAGCACCCTCTGTGTGCCTGCCACCTCATGCACCTGCTCTGTGGGTTGGGCTAAACCGCTATTGTCCCGCTGCAGACTGTGCTTGCAAATGGACAGCAGGACTGTCCTCATCACCTCTCACAATCACTGGAAGAGGAGTTATCGAATGGGACTCCTCCGACTGAAAAATCACTCCCAGAGACTGCACCATTGCTCTATCCCTCAGATGCTGTCTCGGTATCTGCTGTCTCAGTCTCTGATCCTACGTCAGAACTGTCCTCTGTAATCCGAGTTAGGGCTTGAGCAGCAGTCATCCAACAAGGTGCCATCTCTGCTACTTGCTAAACTTTCGCTCTAAAACACTAGCCTATGTAGACAGTTACAAAATTGCTGATGGGTGTGTGTGTGATATCTGCAACAGTAGAGATCACCTTACCTTTGCTTCTTCCCTCAATCAAAAACAAAAAAGACACACTATTACATCACCTTGTCACATACCAATCGTCAGTCTTTAGCGCCTCTAGTGCCCAGTCCAACAGTCATTATTGGTCTTCCCACTCCCATTACCTCCTCCGATGGATTCCCTTACTATCACCCAGCAAAAGTGCATTTCATCTCTCCATAGCCCTCCTCGCACATACATTTCATTTGTATTATAGCACAGGTAATGGCTGGCTTTACTAATCTACTCAGCTATTCACATATAATACAGTTTTGATCCTTTCAGTAGGCATATAAACCTTCTGCGCTACTTTATGGCATCAAAACTCCCGATAGACAAATGTCAGATCCTTTTCTAGCAGAAACATAATCACAGGAGTTACTTGACTTTTTTATTGCTGTCTAAAAGCTACAGTTGAAATTTGTCAGTTGAAGAATGTGCATTGCTTTGAAGATGCAAGCTGCAACTGCAAAAGAACTGGTGGCGAGTATACATATATATATATATATATATATATATATATATATATATATATATATATATATATATAAAGAGATCACTCCTATATTTGGGTGTAGTTTTCCTGGGGGCCGGTCGCAGCCCCCAGGGAAACCACACATGCTGACAAAAGTGATCGCTCTATATATAGGGTTGCAGCCCCAGGGAAACCATACAGCTGTTAAAAAAAAGTATTGCCCCCACAGGGGGTCGCCCTGCTCACGGGTGGCCCCCTGTCCATTTCATTTTTTATTTTTTCAACATTTTTGAAACATTTTTTACACCCCTGTTGGGGCGCGATCGGGACCCCCAGGGGTAAACCTACCTTTAAAAAAAACAAAAATGCCCTTTTTTCCGAGGGGGCTGACCCTTCCAAGTGAAATCCCTGGTGTCCTGTGGGGGTTCCTGGCTGCGATCGAGGGCCAGGAAACCAGTTCAGGAAGCCCTCATTTGAAAGGGGAGGGTCTCCCCTTTCAAATGAGGCCTTCCTGAACTTCAGGAAGGCCGCTTGGGGCTGTTTTCCGCACCGGAGCAGGAAGAGGCCGCAAGCGTCACAGCGTGCTAACGTCACAAAGGGGCAGATGGGGGCAGGGAGAGACACAGAAGATCTTCTGTGTCTCCTGTTTTTTTTCTTCATAAAAATAAATCCTCCAATGTGATGCATCAGAGGATTTTTTTTAACCCTCTGGTCGTGACCCGCACCAGGGAGGTAGTGTGGGCATCGGCCACTGGCTGACGCCCGCACTGTAAAGGTTAAAGGTAGAAAGGTAGCATTGAAGGTAAGCCACTGCTTAATTTGAGCTGGTGGTTGCCGGTGGGGGTACTGGTCTTATTTTCCAGGGCTGGCATTTATTTTTCTGGATCAGGCAATTACTGCGAGCAAAAGACACACATGGGAAAAACGGAGCAAAGAAAGATGGAAAAGCGTCAAAAAGGAAGAAAGTAGAAAGCTGCAAGAGTGAGCTGAAGGGGCAGGGAGTGACTGTAAATGGGTTAAAGAGGCCCGAGATGGCTCAGGATTATGCTGCCTCAGTATTCTGTGCTCTCACATTTAATTGCTGCAGCTGTCTGCTTCAGAGGATAAATTTTGGCATTGGCACGTTTTTATTTACAAATTAACCACTGAGGGTAACGCAGGGCAAGAAGTGTACTTTGCCATTCACCACACGTTCAACCATTTGACCTGCCGCCCACCCATAATGAGATCAAGGAAAATTCTGTGGGAGGCGGGGAGGGAAGTATGAAGCCCGTTAGAAAACACATTGGTAATGGGAAAGTGAAGCCTAAAGGCAACGTCTTGGCACTTATCCCGGTAGCAGAGATGGCTAAGGGCTTAAGCAGAGAGGCTATAACTTCAATTCATTTCACCATACCAACGGCCCTAGAAAGGTAAAAATCACAGACTTGTTAAAATGAGAGACCAAAGCTCACCCTACTTCCACCACTCCGGAAACCCCTTGGTAGAAGCCATCGCAGGAGCCACCGTCTGAGTTACTGAGGTAGCGTGAGCATCAGGCCTGTGCCTGGTGCTTAATTATTATATTTTTCTGCGTCAAGCATTCACTGTTAGCAAAAGACACATAATTGAAAGACGGAGGAAGAGAAAAATGAAAAAGCGTCGCAAAGGCAGAAAGCTGCAAAAGAGAGGTGAAGGGACAGGTAGAGGCTGTAGATTAAAGAGGTCCGAGATTGCTCCAGGATTAGCTGCCTCAGTATTCCGTGTTCACACATCTAAATGCAGCAGCTGCATGTTTAAAAGGAGGGCTTTGGGCACTGGCACATTTTTATTTACAAATTAAGCACTGCCTGTGCCTCTCCCAAAACTCCACAAAGGACCATGCTTGTGGTCCAGGCCCAGGTCCACATACCCCATCAGGACTCGGAGCACCCATGGTAGTCCACGGCGCTCCAGAAGCGGGGATGCCTGCGGATTCTCCTGAGGGAATCTCTTGTAGGCAGAACTCAGGACAAGTTTTGGATGAGCCCTGCACGATCCATCCCAAGTAGACTTAATTAGGCCCTATTGGGCAAGGTCCTCAAAGGCTCCTTAGTGTGACAGGAGATGAGCTTGATTCTTCTAAGTCCGTTTGACCAGCCCATTGACCAGCGACCAGTCCACCTACGGACATAGCGCATCACATAATCCAGGGCTGAAGCATGACTTTAACACTCTTGCTACCTCCATCAAACTGCCACTTACAAAACCAACTTCTCTACCAGGAACTAGCCCTAGTAGCGGGATCACTGACAAGGGGGTAACAGAGATCAATTTGTACAATCCAGCCCCATCTGCCCTCAGAGAGGAACACGCTAACACCCCCTATGATGGTACTGAGACCCTCTACCCCTCAAAATAGACCCCACACCTCCAATCTTGATCTGATCTTCCTTGCTTAACAACATGGAGATGATATCATCGACCTTAACCTTCCATTTTGATAAACTAGGAATTCAGGTGGACCTACTAGACGCCCTGGCGGTGTACGTCCTAGGCATTGATCATAACTTGCAAATCTTATACGACACAATTAAGAGATTACAACAAGATCTGGCTACATCTTACCACACATGCCAATGTGCATCGGCCTACCACTCACTCACAGCAGTACCAAGTTTATTATCTGAAATACTAAAGGACATAAAAGCCCCAAACCTCCCCAGAAAGAGTATGTCATGCCTAAATTTCCTTGTATATGGCCCGACATTGGGGGAATGTCAACATCTTAAGGCACCATCTCCAAATTCACCACACTTGCCTCTCAACAAGGGTGGCTCCAAGGACAGTCCCGAGCCTGAGTCAAAACCAGTTAGTGAGGCACCCACCAAACAGGACTCCATTGAGCCAGCTACTAACTGTCCTATTTTGCAAGAACAGCAGGAATCTGGCCCCCAACTATTGGGCCCTCAAAGATCGCTGTTAAAGAGGAAGTGCAAGCCCCTCAGGAAATCAAGAAACAATAGAAAGCCAACTGCCCTAAGGTGATACAATAAAGTGAAAAGTCCAGGAGATCACAATTCTCAATTAAAGGAGGCTGGGATAAAATCTCTGGATTCACTGGCCTCCCTGAAGGATCAGATAGGTCACTCAAGCAAAACTTTGTGTCCAGTATTTCAATCAAGTGAGGGACCCAGTAATGTAAACCTGTTGGTAGGGGCACCAAGTGGCAAACATAAGCCCACCTTAGATCTTTTTGTGGTGTGCCAAATCCAAAATCGCTCAAAAGCCCATCCCATCAGCAATAACACTGCAAGAAGAAGCAAAATCATATTCCTCACATTTAGAATGCCCCACAGACCAGTTCTGTTCCAATCAATGTGGGCTGTTGGTAAACAAAGACATATGAATTGCTGCCCTTGCAAACTCATATCTAACCAGCCTAAGTGCCCCAATGGACACAACCCCCAATTCATCGGGATTTAATCCGTCAAGTAAAGCTGCACCCTTTGACATTTCAATCTTATGATGAAGGCAAGACCTACTCCTGGTTACCACAGTCAGGTTATGGTAAGGCTGGAAATGATCTAATGATGATGATATAAAACTAGAGGTCAGCATGATATCCTGAACAGAAGTGCCTTATTATAGCTGTCCGGCACCCTACAAGTCTTGAGCCCACCGTCTTCAGAGAATCAGCACTCTCTATTACTTCTGAACCTCTGTACCCATCCAGGAAATTAGAGCAAAACAGACAAGATAGATACCATGATTGGTTTGCTCAAAATCCTTCAATCCTCACATTCTTAAGATTGCATAGAGCTTTCTGGGGATTTCAACATGCATTTATTGAAAAGCTCATATGGGAAGGTATCCTCCCAATCAGGACAATTCCAGCTCTAATCTCCCATTATATTACAGAAGATTGGCATGGCCAGGCCTGCATCAGAGTGCTCAAAGCAATTGGCCTATACACTTTGAATAGACATGCCTCAGAACCGCCTCACAACTTTTAACAGGCTTTTACATAAATCAAATACTGTTTTGGATTACACCCTGGTAGATTGTGAGTTCTCTGTGAGTAATAATGTCACCATTATTCCAAGAGTGAAGAACCATCACTTCCTCCAGAACTTTGTAATAGAGATCAGTCCATTAAAGGCCCCAGTGGCAAGTGGATTACTAACTTCTCTCCAGGCATTTACTTTATGGCACCTTAAATGGAAGAACTCATCCGCAGATGGGATTATGGATGTTGCCATGTCCCACTTGGAAACAGGTCCTTTGCATATGTCCCCCTTTTTAACTCCTACACAGGCTTCAGAGGTTTTTGTGAACATACTCACCTCAGCATTTCCAATTAATTCTCTGCGAAACAAGGCTGTGGACGAGAGGGGGCAGCGTGGTTTTCGTTTCAATTGGTGCAGAGAAAACATTAACTTAATAGGGAGATTAGAAAGGGACTCAATGCTGGGCATTAGCCAAATCAAGAAACTACAACTAAGCTGATTGCGATGAGGCAAGCACAGAAGAAAGCAACATGGATGGCAAAAAACAGCTGTCAAGGTGTATGGACCAAACTCCTACACTTGAAAAAAAGGCAAACTGTTTTGGGCTAAGAATGATTAACTCATAACCAGAAGCCATTTTCATCACTATGCTGGCATCACAGAAGCAGAATGGTTCACCAACATAGCTACCGTCTCTGCGTCAGACAAATCCGGACACCCATTGATGCCACAAGAAGCGCCCCCCCAAGCCTAATATCTTCAAGTCTAATATCACCAAGTTGTCTAATCCCCATCAGCCACCTAAAATGACACTACATCAAGACGAATTAATACAGAATGAAAGCTATCCATTACCTACGAACAGTAGTACACTAAAATGCTTAGGTCTATGATGGCACCAGGTTCTAATGAGCTCCGAAATGCCCTGTCCAGAAAAGCCATTCTATTCAGGACCACCCACTTAACACCTTTGTTTAACCATGTCTTTCTCACCAATTCCATTCCGGGCTCTCTGCGTGGTAGCATACTCCACCCAATATATAAACCAGGTTCACAGTCCAACCCTCCAAACTATGGACTGATCACACTCATTGATGTGGAAGCAAAGCTCTGAGCTTCAAAGTTACTGTAGGACTTGGAGTCTTGGGTCAATAAGGCCACTATCATATTAGAAACCCAGACCGACTTCAGAGCGGGCATGAATAAACAGTTTGCTCGCTGTCATTCTTCTTGTAGAAAAGGCAAGGGAAAAACAGCAAATGTTACGCCTGCTTTGTTGAGTTGAAGTTGTCTTTGATAAGGTTCCAAGAGGGTGTCTTTTGGAAAACATAGCTCACTGGGGAGTGCTGCCTAAACTATTAAATTCTATCATTAATTTGTATACAGACACCTGGGTACAAATCAAGGTCAGCAATGGCCTGAGAATTATACGCAAAACTGGCACTCAAATAGGCCTGCAGCAGGGGCGTGTTCTGCCCTGTTGCCTATTCAACATCTATGTGGCCAACCATGACTGTCATGTGACCCAAGAGGTGAGCAACCCCCACCCCTCAAGCTCACCCAGAAACAACTGCAAGGTCTTCTATATGCTGATGACATCATCTTGCTTAGTCGAACGCTGATTGGTCTGCAGCTACTCACTAATCATTTAGTAGAATACATGCATAAACTGCGGCCGGAACTAAACCAAAATAAAGCCAAAGTGGACTGTTTCTCTAATTCCATTTCTATAACAAAACCTTGCGAACATGGTCGACAAATGTCCAAGTGCTACAACTGGTCATATAAGTACCTGGGTGTGTCCCCTAACCTTCAGAAAGCACTTTACCCGAAGAAGAGTGATGGTGAACAAGTTTTTATTTGCATTCATATTATTACAGAAAAAGCTGTACAGTTCTTTGTACAATCACTTGCTACAAGTTATATGCTCAAAGTTTTTGCTGTCCATCACATATGAGTCTGAATTAAGAGAAGTAAGAATGCGGGCAACCTAACTTTTCTCCAATCAACCCTTTTTAGGTCTCTTTCAAGACAGCGCATGTGCTGTCTTGAAAGAGACATGTTGTATCTTCTTTTTGGGCTTCATCCCACCCATAGGCTTCCCATTTGCTGGCTTAATCGTCGTTCTTCTATTCTTTATCCCAATTTGTCCATGGCATGCATGCATCATGCTTCTTCCTGTGTTTAGCCCTCCCCAAAACCAAGGACCAATTTCTAATATCCATAAGCAGTGGCCATTTTAGGAAATGTTTTCGAAACTGCTTTTTTCTTTGGTTAACAGCTCTTTTCACGAGCACTCGTGTTTACATTTGCTCCGAGCGCTTCTCTAAACGGGCCTGTAGATCTTGCTTCTTTTGGTTAACAGTGCTTTTCACAAGCACTACTGTTTACATTTGCTCCAAGCGATTCTCTAAATAGCCCTGTAAATCTTGTTCTTATTTCATCACATTGCTGTGCATTCCGTTGCTGCTTCCCTGTCGCCCAATCGAAGTTATCGTGCTAGAACCAAGCTACCTAATTGTTCCCAATTATGCTTAACAACACCACATTTCGGCACAGTCTATCTGCAATCAGGAACATGTTATTTCAGTCCTTATAACGGGGCACAGACGTCTGATCACTTTTTTTCATCTTCCTTGCATTGGTTTTTTTTTTATTGCTGTTTGCACGTTACTATAAGTTTATCATTAGGTGTACTTTATCCCACAGGTTATCCTAAAAACAAGGTATTTAAGACATATAGGGGGTCATTACGACCTCGGTGGTCTTTTTGCAAGACCGCCGAGGGACCGCCGTGCGGAAGACCGCCTGTGCAGGTGGTTTGCCGCTCGGGGTATCATGACTGTTGGCTGCTCTCCGTCGTTATTCCGACGGAGAGCCGCCAACAGCCATAGTGACGTGCGGCGGGGAAGTGGAGGTTGCTCCACCTCCACCGCCACGCCAACAGAACACCGCCCAGGGAATCACGTCCTGTGATTCGGCACAGCGGTGTTCTGTTGGCGGTGTGGTGTCGGCGGAGCTGCCCCCATGGCTCCCGTCCCCTCCCGGAGGATCGTCGGACCAGGTAAGTCGATTGTCCGTTAGGGGAGGGGGGTGGGGGGTTGTTGTGTGGTGTGTGCGTGCATGGGGGTGTGCGTGTGTGTATGTAGAGGGGGTGTGTGAGTGCGTGTATGCTTGCGGGGGTGTTGTGTGTTTGAGAATGAGTGCGTGTATGTCTGTGGGTATGTCTGTATGGATGTGTTTGTTCGTGTATGTTTGAATGTGGGTGTGCGTGTCTGACTGTGTGTGTGGATGTAGGCATGTATGTCGGGGTGTGTGCGTGTGTGTGTTGGTGGTGCCTGCATGCGTGTCGGGTGTGTGTGAGTAATGTTATGTTAGGGGTCGGGGTGGGGAGGGGGGCCCTGCCACCTTTGGGGGGAGGCAGGGGTGGTGGGGGGTGTAGGGGAGGGAGTCGGGTGGGGGTGGGGGGTGGGGGGAGACCCCTACCAGTGCCAGGGAAGGAATTCCCTGGCACTGATAGTGCTTACCGCCATGGATTTCATGGCGGTTGAAACCGCCGGAAATCCACGGCGGTAAGCCGGGTCCAAATACCGCCGGTGGTATACTGACGGCCGAAGGGCTGGAGGCCCAGGTCTCCAGGCCGGCGGTCGTCTCTGCCCTGGCGGGCGGGACGGAGAACCGGCGGTTGACCATGGGGTTGACCATGGCGTTAACCGCCATGGTCATAATACACCAAGGTAAGACCGCCAGCCTGTTGGCGGTCTTACCGCCGGTTCTCCGCCATCCGCCAGGGTTGTAATGACCCCCATAATTTGATTTTCCTTTTAAGTACTAGCACTTTATCTTGCTTTTCTGCACCGTCAACTTTAGCACAACGTTTACAATATTATAATTAAACCCGTTTAAGCGGTCTTTTTAGTTTTGGAATGCTGATTGCAGAGGGTGTTTAATTGTATGAGTTTTAATGTATTTTATCAATTTGTTTTTATTACTTTATTGGCGTATATTGCATTGATTTTAATAAATCTGACAATAAAGACTCAGTTCATTCATCCGTTCATCCATCCATTTATTCATTCCATTCACCTTTTATCCTTCACTTGCTCTTCCCATGCCCCTGCTCTTCCTTTGTTTCATCCCCCCCAATAAATGTATTTTTCATAAATAGTTGGGTACAGGTGCTTTCAGATGGGTATGGTGAGGCGCCGTCAGAATACCGCTGCGCGGTCAAAAGACCGCTGCGGTAATTCTGAGTTTCCCGCTGGGCTGGCGGGCAACCGCCAGAAGGCCGCCCACCAGCCCAGCGGGAAACCCCCTTCCATGAGGATGCCGGCTCCGAATGGAGCCGGCGGAGTGGAAGGGGTGCGACGGGTGCAGTTGCACCCGTCGCGATTTTCAGTGTCTGCTTGGCAGACACTGAAAATCTTGGTGGGGCCCTGTTACGGGGCCCATGCCATTGGCATGGGCACTGCAGGGGCCCCCAGGGGCCCCACGACACCCGTTACCGCCAGCCAGGTTCTGGCAGTCAAAACCACCAGAGCCAGGCTGGCGGTAAGGGGGTCGGAATCCCCATGGCGGCGCTGCCTGTTTCCCGTTTCTGACCGCGGCTGTACCGCCGCGGTCAGAATGCCCAAGGATGCACCGCCAGCCTGTTGGCGGTGCATCCGCAGTCCCCGGCCCTGGCGGTAGTCTACCGCCAGGGTCGGAATGACCCCCTGAATGTTTGCATACACAGACAAAAATGCACACACACTCTCTCCCTCTCTTTTTTGAAAGCCCTCAAAAAGGTGTACTGGGTATTTTACAAAATATTGTGTTTTTTCACATAGTACTCCTACCAATCCCTATTTTTCTCCCGTTCCAATGTCCCTTAGACTCCTCTCATGCATTCTGCTTGTCATACAATGTATTTTACTATTATATACCAGCCTGATCGTTGGAAAATCTAAACACCCCCCCCCACCCAGTCTTACTGACCAAGCCACACCCCAGTTAATCTTCTCCCTACCTAACTTCCTCCTTCTAAGGCCCTCATGACAAAATGTAATTAGAGTGGGAATATTTGTCCAGAATTAATGATTCAGGCTGGTACCTCCACTCCAATTACCAGTCATCAATAGTTTCCATAATTACCGAGTTCAATTCTGCATGTCTTTCACGATTTCAGGCCTGTTCCTGTGCACATGTTATACTTATTTTCAGCAGGTGGGATTTATAAAGGGCACCAATACCCAGAATGGTGTCTTGGTGCTAGGCAGATGTCTCATCTCATGTATGGTGAATAAATACTGGAGGCCTCAATTACAAGGCCTTTGTGCCACTGTTGCGTCATTTTTTTTTACGCAACTGGGGTGCAACCAGTGCTTTACACTGCTCCACATTTACAAACTGACGCATTGAGCCCAATGCGTCAGTTTGTAAAGCCCTCAATCACATTATACCTGAGGCAGGTATAATGTATGCAGGGAAGGAAATTCCCACGGGGAAAGCCACGCAGAACTGACACAGTGAAATTTACAATATTTTACTATGTCATTCTGCAACTTCACTGCATAGGAATTGTACTGCCTGCTCAGAGCAGGTGTAAAACTGATGCAGGACTTTTCTCAATAGGGGGCTCCTGACATTGCTGGAGTAGTGTCATTTTTTTACGCTAGTCCAGCAATGCATGAGTTTAGGGCACTTATGCGTCAGTATTTCTGACGCATCTGTGAAAACATGTAATATGGAGCTCTGTATTGTAAATACAGTGCATCTGTGGCATTGTTAAGGGGTCCTAGGGCAGCGCAAACAGGTAGACGCATTGGAGCCAATGCGTCCGATTTTTGTAAATGATGACCTGGATTTTCTACACTAGTGTGGGTGGCCACGTCGCTCCACCTTATCACGAGCGAGTGTATAATTTAAAAAATGTTATTGGGTGTGCTACCACACCTATTTAAGTTTACAATCGGGTTGGCAGCTCCCCCTCCCTGCCTACCCTCCTCCGTCCATAGGCTACTGCTGCACGGGATATAAGTGGCGCCCAGAGTCTTTAATGACTTTTCTGCAGTTTCTTACTAGCAATTCAATTATCATTATGCATTGGCCCACTACTGTTCTTTTCCAGAATGTTAATTTCATGTTATTTGCATTTTCCTGGTATTCAGCTACATTGAAAACTTGTTATCTGTGACAGAGGGCTCTTATCTCCAAGGTTGTTAGGAATATAAAGCAGCCTGACACCTTCCTGGTACAGCTTCCTATAGACAATGTTAATGAATGAATATATATAATATTAGAGGGGGAATAGCGATTGATGCCTGCTTGGTGGGTGGGGGCACTGTAAGAGAGGACTGAGGTGTAGTCTGAGAGGGTAAGGGCGGATGTAACATTATTAGGAGTTCTGTGTCACAGCTGTACCGAAGGCTGGCATTTAAATGTCACCAAGCTTGAATTTTTCCATCAAATTCAAAACATTCATTATTATTCTGGGCATTCAGGAAACTGCTAAGTTCTAAATTCCAAATAAGTTAAAGCATGGTGGCACCCTTCGAAGGAGGTCCACTTGTGAGTTACGGAAGAGAAAGAGCTACAAAGTCTAGGATATCAACCCCTTTTTTTAGGGATCGAACCTCTGAAGATATCCTAAGCTTCGGAGACTTGAATATGGCCTTGGTCTCTGGTGAAACGGACAACAGGCAGGTACTGTCCATCACTCCCTGCCGTGCCAGAGAAAAGACACACAGACACACCCACGACCCCCTCCCCCAACCATCCACCCTTTGAATTATATATTAAATGCTGTTTTTTATGTGCTAATGTAATTAAGCCATATGTGTTACAAGGATGAACTGAATGTTTACCCTAAAAAATATTTCTTAAACGAGTGTTTTTTAACTTGTGGTGCATGTGCCTCTGGGGATCCATGATACTTATTCAGATGGTCTGTGACTCTCAAAAAAGTATTGATTTTAGCATATTAATAAAGTATATATACATAAAAATGATAAACCCCAAATTGAAAAAATTAAAACATTTTGTAAATGTGAAGGAACTTGGAATTGGAAGCTAGGGAGATGTGTGGGAGGAGCGCAAGAACAGCAAAATGTAGTACAGACACTGGTGACCTCAATCCAATAGCATGCACCGAAAAAAGAGAGAATATTTTGGGAACAACAAAGACCCAAGCAATATTCTAGAGACCGTCATACTGATTTGTCTTTTAGGAATAAATTCACATTTTGAAGTGCTCTAACCTTCCCATTGAAATAAACATGCAAATCTTTGCATATCTTGTGTCTGAGTATTAAACAGAACATTTCATAATTAATGGGTTTGTTTGATGTACACTTGTTTCTGCAGCTTTGTATATTGTTTTGACGTTCAAGTACTGTAGGAAAATGCCACTGTTGGCATGGTCACCCCCCACTTTTTGCCTAGTGTTGATGCCAGCTTTGATTGGATGTGTGCTGGGACCCTGCTAACCAGGCCCCAGCACCAGTGTTCTTTCCTCAAAACTCTACCTTTGTTTCCACTATTGGCACAGCCCTGGCACACAGTTAAGTCCCTTGTAAAGGGTACCCATGGTACCAAAGGCCCTGTGGCCAGGGAAGGTCCCTAAGGGCTGCAGCATGTATTATGCCACCCTCAGGGACCCCTCACTCAGTACATGCACACTGCTTTGCAGATTATGTGTGCTAGTGGGGAGAAAAGATAAACTTGACATGGCACTCCCCTCAGAGTGCTATGCCCACAAACCACTGTCTGTGACATAGGTTAGTCACCCCTCTAGCAGGCCTTACAGTCCTAAGGCAGGGTGCACTATACCACAGGTGAGGGCATAGCTGCATGGGCACTATGCCCCTACAGTGACTAAGTCAATTCTTAGACATTGTAAGTGCAGGGTAGCCATAATGAGTATATGGTCTGGGGGTCTGTCATTACGAACTCCACAGCACCATAATGGCTACACTGAATACTGGGAAGTTTGGTATCAAACTTCTCAGCAGAATAAACCCACACTGATGCCAGTGTGGGATTTATCGAAAACTGCACACAGAGGGCACTTTAGAGATGCCCCATGTATGTTAGCCCAAGTGCTAGTGCATGGCTGACTGGTCTGTGCCAGCCTGCCACTTCCAAATGAGTTTCTGACCACATGGGTTAAGTGCCTGTGTGCACTCTGTAGTCAGAAACAAAACCTGTCCTGGATGGAGGTGCTTCACACCTCCCCCTGCAGGTACTGTAACACCTGGCGGTCAGCCTCAAAGGCTGAAGCCTGGTGTTACAGTGCCCCAGGGCACTCCAGCTAGTGGAGATGCCCGCCCCCCGGACAAGCCCCCACTTTGGGTGGCAAGTCCGGAGGGATAACGAGAAAAACAAGGAGGAGTCACCCCTCCAGCCTGGTCCACCCCTAAGGTGACCAGAGCTGAAGTGACCCCCTCCTTGAGAAATCCTCCATCTTGCTTTGAGGGATTAGGACCACTAGGGATAGAGATGTGCCCCCCTCCCCAGAGGGAGTGGGCACAAGGAGGGTGTAGCCACCTTCAGGGACAGTAGCCATAGGCTACTGCCCTCTGACCCTAACACACCCCTAAATTTAGTATTTAGGGGCGACCCTGAACCCAGCTCTTCAGATTCCCGATGACCTCAAGAAAGAAGAAGGACTGCTGAGCTGAAAACCCCGCATAGAAGAGAAGGAGACACCAACTGACTCGGCCCCATCCCTACCGGCCCATCTCCTACTTCAAAAAGGTGCAAGAGAAGAAGCAACATATCCTGCAGGACCAGTGACCCCTGGAAAGCCTTCAGGGGACAGCCTGTCTCACCGACGACCAAGAAACTCCAGTGGACAGCGGACAAGTCCAAAGAAAAGACCAAGAATCCAACTTCAAAGGGACTCTCACCTCACTCCAGAAGCGTGAGTCCAACTACTCTGCACCCGACGCCACTGGCCTGTGTCCAGAGAAACCAACTATTGCCGTGTCCACTCTGGGCTGACCTCTCTGCACCACCACGATGATGCCTGCAGAGGGAATCCCGAGGACCCCCTGACCGCGACTGCCTGGGACGAAGATATCCAATGCCTTGGGAAGCAGTGCACAAGCAGCCCCCAGGCCCGTGAGAAACCGACCACTGGTGCAGCAACGACCAGCAGCAGCCCTCACCCTTGCACAGTCAGTGGCTTGCCCAAGAAGCCCCCCTGTGCCCTGCCTGCAGCACCTCAGTGACCCCCGGGTCCCTCCATAGAGTTCCATTGAGAACCCGACGCCCTGTTTGCACACTGCACCCGGCCGCCCCCGTGCCACTGAGGGTGTGGTTTCTGTGCCTACTTGGGGCCCCTCCAGTACTCCTCCAGACCCCCTGGTCTGCCCTTCGACAACAGGGGCTTTACCTGCAAGCAGACTGGAACCGGAGTACCCTCTGTCTCCATAGAGGCCTACGTTATTTTGGCTCCTGTTTGACCTCTGCACCTGATCAGCCCTGTGTTGCTGGTGCTGGGTGTTTGGGGTTGCCTTGAACCCCTAACAGTGGGCTACCTATGCCCCAGAGATTGAACCCGTAAGTGTGGTACTTACCTCAGAAACTGTACTTTACTTACCTCCCCCAGGAACTGTTGAAAATTGTAGTGTCCACTTTTAAAATATCTTTTTGCCATTTTAAAGAAAACGGTGTACAATATTGATTCTATTCAAAATCCTAAGTATTACTGTGCAAAGTACCTTTCATTTGATGTACTTACCTGCTAAATGAATCTTGTGGTTCTAGAAATAAATTAACAAAAGCATATTTTTCTATATAAAAACCTATTGGCCTGGAGTTAAGTTATTGAGTATGTGTTTTCACTTTTTGCTTGTGTGTGTACAGCAAATGCTTAGCACTACCCTCTGATACGCCTAACTGCTCGACCACACCACCACAAATAGAGAATTAGTATTATCTATTATTGCCTCTGTCAAGCCTCTTGGGGAACCCCTGGCCTCTGTGCACACTGTATCTCATTTTGATATAGTATATACAGAGCCAGTCCTACAAGTACTCATTTATTGGGGGTCCTGAAAAGTCTAAAGGTAAAGGACGCCTACCTTAAACTTTCTCTGATGTCTAATTCTATGATTTGCCCTTGGGCATTATTCTGATATGCTGCCTGCCCATGGAGCCATGTGATACCTCAATGCTTGCCTGCTGCAGACCTGACCCTCCTCAGTGTATGGTCTCCTTGTGCAGCCTTTCCCTCAGCACTTTGGGTCTTTCCACATCTATTATCTTAGGTCCCTTTCACCTTGAGCACCACAGCATCCCTAGGAAGCCGGTGGAAGCAACTTTCCCTTGGAATCCTGCACTGAGCAAATCACATCCAGCAATATATGCTAGACAAATGATTTCATTGACATCATCCAAAATCTTAGCATATATTGTAATCAAAATCAATAGTTTGTAAACTGGAGACCTAGCAAGGAAACTCTGTAAGAGGGACAGTTGTGCCAAGCAGTGAAGAAGCAGAAAGTGTTCCATTGAAGCCATGGTTAACAATGAAGAATGCAGAAGCTGAAAGGCATCCCACAGAGTGCAACCATAATGAACAAGCATTTACAATGCAGTGAGTCTCGCATTTGCTAGAGTTATAGCTATTAGAGTTGTAAACTCCTAACCAGACATTTCTTGCCACATAAAATAAAAAGTAAAACAGTTTCACATAACTAACCGGACTTTTCTTGCCAGATAAACTGAAAATGAAAAGTAAAACAGTTTCACATAAGTGAGCTGACAGCCGCCATGAGAGCAAAGCAGACACACAAAAGGAAACAGAAGTTTGCTGGCAGTGAAACGTACTGACAAAAGTGCAATTATCCATGTAACTGGCAAAAGTGCAACTATCCATGTAACAGGGACGATGTCATGGAAAGCGCTCGACTACTGGCCAGCGATCGCGCTGCCTGTGAAATAAAGAGAAAAAGTAGTCCAGAAATCATACCGAAAACATGGAGCCTCGCATGTTTTCAGTAGTTGGCTGGTGCACTCAGGTCGAGCTAAACACCGGAAAAGGCATGACATTTGCATGCCTTTCACTAATTAAAACAAGCAAATTTAAAAAGGCAAGCTCATGAACCAACCAAACTAATGGGCGTGACATGGGCATGGTTAAATGCCCACAGAGAGATTATACCAGGGACAGAGTACTTTGCACTCTTGACCCTAAAAATGCATTATTCTGCATCACTGAAGCAACACCTGTTAAATGTACTCAGGACCAATTGGTTGGTTAACATCTGTTAGTTCAGCACCAAGAGACATCTGGGTGAATATTTTATTTACAAATGCACATGTTATATTAAGTGGCACATATTAAGGAAAGATGTTATTACAAGTTAATATATTTTAAGGCCACGTGGGGCTAAACAAAGGGACATTAAAACACTCCAAAAGGGGAATAGCCTGTGTATTTCGGATTGGGAAGAGGGCAGATCTAACCAAAGCTGTGGACGTAAAATATTTATTTATAAATTTTTTTTTTTTTTTTTTGCAATAATGGACATTTAGAGACACCAATATGGGTAGTAATCTGGAATCACGCTCACTATTGATCTACAACAAAGAGCAACAAAATGTCTGTTTTTAAATCAATGTATATTGTTGTTTTTAATCAGGTCTTTGCCTGTGGTTTACAAAATTGAAAACCATTAGACCTAACACTGGGCAGGAGGATTGACTGACCAATGGCCTTGTATGCACTCTGGAGTTTCAAATGGTATTCATCGGCAATGTCCTTCACTCATTCTCCTCCTACCTTTCCAGCCGACACCAGTTTACCTACATGGGTACCTCCAGGCTCAAAATATCCAGGACTGTTTCATACTGTCCCGTCATCTTCAACGTCTACATGAAGTCACTTGGTGTTCTTACAGATAACAGTGTCAAGACTCACCAATAAGATGAGGATACATAACTCTTCCTCAAAGTCTTCTCTGCTTTACACATACAGCGAATGCCTGCCTGCATATCGTCCAGACCTGGATGTTCATTGCCTGCCTGAAGTTCATCCCAATGAAGACAGAATTCCTATTTGCAAAGACTTAAAATAAGAAACAGTGCAAAGTTGGCTCAATTACATGAACTTTGATGACTTCAAACAACAATTTTCACAGAATGCCAAGTCACTTGAATTCACCCTAGAGTCAACCTGACCACCAAAGAAAATATTGGCAAAAAAATGGCCTGGTATAGGCTCTCTCTTACAAAGAAAGTGAAGCTTCTCTTCAAGAAAGCAACTTCAGAACTGCTGTTCAAGCATGCATCCTCTTGTATCTGGATGGTGGTAACGCCCTACTCCATGGCCTCCTAGACTCCACACTGACTGGCACTCCTTTAGGGCACACTGCAGCACGTCTCACCCAGGGCCTGGAGATATATGATCCCATCACGCCCATCCTGATACAAATGTATTGGCTCCCCTTGCTGGTCAGCACCACATACAAACCTAGCTGCATCATTTTCAAAGCCATCACAACAGGTACCGCTCTTGTCTTGTAGGCACGGTCACCATCTCTGGTGGTCCCTAGCACACTTGCAACCTGGACATTGTCAAACTTGAGTCTAGGATGTGTGAGTAAGAAAATACAAGACAGCAGGCTTTTTGCAACTATGCACCTATAATTTCAACAACATTCCCCTATTAGGACCACTCCAATGCTGAAAGAGTTGAAGATGCACCTTTTTAAAGAACAGTACATCACAGTGCATTAACTGTCCTCAAACTAGCTGCCTCTTCTATTACTTTTTGACTTTATACTGGACTTTGGCCATCTAGAGCACTCTGTTGTCTTTTGGCTAGTTTCACACTACAGAAATTCCATATATATATATATATATATATATATATATATATATATATATATATATGTATATATATATATATATATATATATATATATCACCAGTAATGTTATCAATTATAATACATTTACTATCATGTTTATGTCCTATGTGAGTTTTAGAATAATGTATAGGTTTTTTGTGGCACAGTTCACCATAATTAGTGAATCTTATCATCCAGTATCTATAAACCCCTGAACCTGCTTAGCATGGTTGTTAGACCTGTCAGGTTTAGGATGGTTGTCCCCCAAACCTTTTGCCTACTTGCATCCCATTTTTGCTGGATTTTTGCTTCTAATGGCCCTAGGACTCTGTGCACTTTACCACTGCAAATGTTTGTGCTCACTCCTCTAAAATGGTTTGATTGGCATATACCTAATTGGCATATTTAGTTTACTTGTACATCCCTTGTAGAATGGTATACATTATCATGTCAACTTGGCAACTATATTCTCTTGCCAAGCCTCAAACTCCCATTTTATTACATATGTCACCCCTAAGGTAGGCCCTAAGCTGCCCATAGGGAAGCGTGCTGTGTAACTAAAAGGTAGGACATGTACTTTTATATATTACATGTCCTGGCACTGAAAAACTCCCAAATTCGTTTTTCACTACTGTGAGGCCTACGCCTCCCATAGGATAACACTGGGGTTCCTTATTATATTTCATATGTTGCAATTGCTAATTTAGAGGAGGTAGCTATGTAATGTTTGGTACCTATGGAATTGTAATGCTAAACCCTCTTTAATGGTAAACTCGGATTTTTCATTGCAATTTTTAAAATAGCACTTTTAGAAAGTTGGCATATTCCATCCCTTAGACCTTTGTACCTGAAGCGTGTCATGGGTCACATGACTGGGTGTAGTTGACAGTCAGACATTGTGGATTCTGTAGATTCTTCTCAGACAGTCACACAGTAGTGGGATTTGTTGTGCTTCAAAGGGACATCAAGTGGCATGGTGGGGCCACAGAGCTGAGCACAGCCCCACTTGCACTTGAATAGGCTGTGCCCTGTCTCCTCACAGTAGTCCTAACGACCCTGTATTGTCATTGCAGCCAGCTTGGTGTCGGGGAAGGGGAGTAAGGAAATTCCAAAATCTTCAAAGAACCTTTCCAGAAACTTCTTCAGCCTTCCAGGAGAGGAGCACGAGGGTATAAAATAGGATCTTCAGACCTTCAGTTCACCACTGGATCTGCAAAAGTACTTTCAGAGGACTGCCTGCTGCTGTGACCTGCTGTGCACTCTGCCACATTCCTACTGTACCTGGAAGGCCGTCTTTGCTGCCTGGATCCTGCCTTAACTCTTCAGAGGACAGCCCTGCTGTTAAGCGCTGCATCTACAACTGCAACCAGGACCACCAGAAGGGACTCCAAGGGTTAGTTTTCTGGCCTCCGATCTTGAATCTGCACCTGGATCCAGGCTGAGTTAGTCCTGAACCAGGAGGTCTCCACCCACTCCTTTACCCTTGACTGTGGCACTGAAGGTGTCCAAATGACTATTTTTCAAAACTGAGCACATACAAAATTTGGGGAAAAAGTGCTTTGAGAACCAGGAGAAGACAGGGACCAATGTGCTTGCTTATCAGTCCAAGGTGCATCGCTGGTTGGATTGACTTTGTGGCTTCTCCCGCTTTGTTCTTTTTCGCAGCAGCAAATCTGTTTCATCAGTCCTTTGCCAAAGGAGAATCTGACCTTGTGCAACTGTCTTTGGCTACAGCCCTCTGCTTCATTCAAAATCTTTACTGTGGCTTTGCTCTAAAGCCATCTGACAATGACGCTCCCTCCTTGGACCTGTAGTCTTGCCTTGCTGAACTTCTACCTTATCAGACATTTTTCTCTCAAAATGTTTCTAAGTCCAAAGGTAAACGCTAACCAGACCCAACCCACTAGTATCTGAATCACGCTCCATCGCAATCGGCCTCTGATTTTGACTTTGACCTGGTCTTACGCACCCAGATGTCAGCGGTTGGCGCTTTTATCTTGCAGGCACTGTTTTGAACCTCAAGTTTTAAAATTTCATAACTCTGGTCCTACTAATTGGATTTTTGTAATAATTATGTCAAATAATGTATTCAATTTTGCTGTATTTTTCTAAATAGGTTTGGGATTTTTCTTGTGTTGTGTTTTTACTTTATCACTGTTCGTGTGTGCACATATACCTTACACATTTCCTCGAGGTCTAGCCAGACTGCTTTTTGTGCCAAACTACTAGTGGTAGCCAGAAGTAAATCCAACTGGGGAGGTGAATATTTTTCCCACTTTCTGCCACTTATAAAAAAAAACAGCAGTGCCTTTAGGTTAAATGCCAAGGCTCTCAATCATGGTCTGACTGGGCGGCCATGACTGAGAGCTCTGGAGTTCAGGATAAAGGCACTGTGAGTTTTTCACAGTGCTTGTCAGTTAGTTAAATCAACTAAAAATAAAAAAATGAAAGATTTACTTGCCCACTGCCTCGTGCTTGGTGCTTCTCTTCATCTCTGTAGTTGGTGGCTCAAGCACAGGCTCCCAGAGCCTCATCCATCTCCCCTCTACCAATCCAAGCATTGCTCTCATGCTCCTCAGGCAGCACAAGAGAAGTACCTTGGTTGGCTAGAGCACGCTGGTTCAACTCCCCTTCACACACTGGGGGCCTGTGCTTGCTCTACACCCAGCTGTCTAGGTCTTATTGGAGTGTTTAAAGAGCGCATGCCAGGCTGGCCTTCACAAGACAGCTGGCCAAAGTGACATGCGCACTTTAAACTGAAGTGCACACAGTCACCTCTCCTCCCTACTGCTGACCCCGCCCTAAGTCTTGGCTGCTGACTTCCAGCCTGAAAAATAAAACAGTAATACATTTAGGGCCAGATGTAGCAAGCATTTTGCATGGTGCAAACTGCGAAAATCTCAGTTTGTGCCATGCAAAATGCTCATCGCGATGCACATTCACATTTTGCGAGTCGGTACCGACTCGCAAAATGTGAATGCGACTCGCAAATAGGAAGGGGTGTCCCCTTCTTATTTGCGACTCGCATCGCGATGCCAAATTGCTTTGTGAACGCGGTCGCAAAGCAATTCGCAGTTACCACCAGTGTCACACTGGTGGTAACTCATTCGCAAAAGGGAAGGGGTCCCCATGGGACCCCTTCCCCTTTGTGAATGTTGCCAAAAAGGTTTTTTCAGAGCAAGGAAAACGGGTTGCAAAATAAATTTAAAAAACTGCTTTCTTTAAAAAGCAGTCACAGACATGGAGGTCTGCTGTCTTCAGCAGGCCACCATCCCTTGGAGTGCAGGGACTCGCTATGGGGTCGCAAAATGCGACCCACCTCATTAATGTTAATGGGGTGGGTCTTTGCGACCCCATAGCGAATCACAGACGGTGTCTGAGACACTGTTCTGCATCCGATTTTGAGAATCAGAAATAGCGAGTCGCACCGACTCGCAATTTCCGATTCACAAAATCAGAACTTGGTACATCTGGCCCTAATTTTATTACCATTTTATTTTTCATGTTTCCTGCACTCCAAGCTGAAGGGTGACGCTCCTCCGCTTTCATGGAGGCACCACCGCTACCCAGAGTTAAGCACAGATTCATTTAGTGATTTTTTTTGTGATTCACCCTGCCTGGGATTGTGGCTGTTGCTCGGCCAGAGCGCACACTCCAGTCAACCAACAACCCAGTTACTGACAGAGGTCATACCTAATGGGTTCTTGGCAGATGGTGTGATATTTCTCAACACCATTCCTCCAGTCTCTCTGATATCATATTATACAGGCTGTGGGTGAAGAAAGTTGCCTTTGGTGATGTTGAACACCCAATGTCCCTGCCCTGTACTTTTCTCCCGAATCTGGCAGACATGTACAGTGGGTACCATTTATTTTCTTCAGTCCTCCTCCTTCAGTACCAATTACACATTATCAGTGGCTATACACAGCAGTAGCTGGAACAGGGTGTGGCCTTTTTAAACACCTGTGCCAAGTCCCTGACTTCAGTATCCCCTGGGTACTGCCTACAGCCATGGTGAGCATGTACTAGGTACATGCTCAGCATGACTGCAGGCATGTAACCTTTGTTCGCATCTCTATTAACTGGGCCTGGTCTTTGGGTAAATGTGTTTGTGTTCTTGCATATCAAGAATTTACACTGTGGCCTCTTGGTTACCTGCCATCCCTTGAAAGCATTCCTTCCAGCACCTCTCAATTACTGTAGCTTTCATTTTTTTCTTTCGCTTGATGCTGCTAACCATCACCTTGCTGTAAACCTTTCTTACCGCACACTCCGCCTTATTTTCTCCTAATCTCCTCTTTCTTCTGACCTGTCAAGAATTCTCGCTCAGAAGGTCTGTTGAGGCTTCTTCTCGATTGTCTGAGGAAAGGACCACTCCTCCCAGTAACCGTGCTGCCAATCTGCACTGAATCCTACATGTGAAAGGTGTCAGGTGTCTCCTTGAGAGTGCGGACTTCAACAGATGTTAACCTAGTCATTATTTCAAGAAGCAAAAAGAGTTTTAGAAATAAAGGCCCAATATTCACTGTGTCAATCAACTAGTTGTGAGAGTCAGGCTCAAATGACAGTCCAAACGCCATGGTTACATACATTTAAGGTTCAGACACTAGAGTGAATATGTTAACTTTTCGACCAGAAGGTTATTTGGGTACAGGTTCTTCATCAGGACAAAAAGATAGTATCATTTTACAATACATCAATGAATCAAAAAAGGGGCTAGTTTTACCTTTTGGTTACAATATTGTGAACAAAAATATAGCTAGAAGCTGGTTAGAGGCTTCCTTCTTATATGCAAAGAAAATATATACTTGTAGACAAACTGGAACAATGTCCAGTAATCTAGGAATCAAAAGTAACAATCCATCACAATGCCATTTCTGCCATGGTATCTTTTGTTGTGCACATTCACGTTTTCACTGAACCCTTCCATGGCACCGTCACGTGGGGCACCTACCTGATTACCATTTAGAAATTGTTTATATTTTATTCAATCAACTTGAATGCAGGTTTTTTGGGTATAAAACTGTTTGTGTATATTTAGGATGCTGTGAGGTTCTAGCACCTTCTGTGGCTCCTCATGAATTGTTTACTTGATCTGAGGGAACCATTGTTATTTTGATCACCTCATCACCTAGTCACCCAGCAATACCGGTCTGCCCCTTGTTTACTGTTATTGTTACCTTCAGAGGGCAGGCAACTAGAAAACACAGAATGAAATGCTTGTGTAATTATAGAATGTAAATGATCAACATTTTTCAACAATTTGAGTTCAAGAACTGTGGCACAGATCAGCTCACTCCGCTTATCAAGTCCATTCATCAGGTCTCTGACGTAAGTATCAAGGCCAGAGTCAATACACTCATTGTTCTGGAGTGCACAACAGTTTTCCACTAGATTCTTAAATGGGATCTCTCATCTGATTTGTCCCTGGGCATAATAACTATTGTGTCTCGTGCTGTGTCACCGGCTCTTCCTCTCAGCCTTCATTGCTGGGTACGACCCTGAGCTACCTCCGAATATACAAATTCTCCACTCCAAAAATCTATTGATGGAGCTAGTGCAGATTTCCAAGACATGCCTATCTGTCGTTTGGAGATCAGACAAGCCAAGAATTACTAAACCCCTCAGCCAAACTAAGGCCCATATTTATACTTTTTAGTGCCGTATTTGTGCCGCTTTTTGAGACAAAAGCGGCGCAAGCTTACAAAATACAGTTGTATTTTGTAAGTTTGTGCCACTTTTGCGTCAACAAATTACGCAAATGCAGCTAAAAAAAAAGTATAAATATGGGCCCCAGTTTCTTATTGAATTTTCCCTCTGGTTCTGATGTGCACCCTCCTCTCCATCAAAGCAAAGGCCACATCTTTTTCGACTGATAAAAGTTCCAGTTTTGCAGGAGAAATATAAACACTAAGGGGGTGATTCTGACCGCGGCGGACGGCGGTCGCCGCCCGCCACGCGGTTCCCGCCGAAAGACCGCTCCGCGGTCAAAAGACCGCGGCGGTCATTCTGGCTTTCCCACTGGGCTGGCGGGCGACCGCCGAAAGTCCGCCCGCCAGCCCAGCGGGAAACACCCTTCCCACGAGGACGCCGGCTCAGAATGGAGCCGGCGGAGTGGGAAGGTGCGACGGGTGCAGTTGCACCCGTCGCGAATTTCAGTGTCTGCAAAGCAGACACTGAAATTCTTCGTGGGGCCCTCTTACGGGGGCCCCTGCAGTGCCCATGCCATTTGCATGGGCACTGCAGGGGCCCCCAGGGGCCCCGCGGCACCCCCTACCGCCATCCTGTTCCTGGCGGGAGACCCGCCAGGAACCGGACGGCGGTAGGGGGTGTCATAATCCCCATGGCGGCGGAGCGCGCTCCACCGCCATGGAGGATTCTCAAGGGCAGCGGGAAGTCGGCGGTACACCGCCGACTTTCCGTTTCTGGCCGCGGCTGAACCGCTGCGGTCAGAATGCCCAGCGGTGCACCGCCAGCCTGTTGGCGGTGCTACCGCCGACCTCCACCATGGCGGTAGTTACCGCCAGGGTCAGAATGACCCCCTAAGGCCCTCATTCCGAACTCGGCGGGAAAACATGCTGAAGACCGCCAGCGCGCAGAAGCCCCCGCCGGCCACATAAAGAACATTCAGCTGGGCCGGCTCAAAAATAGTGTTTCCGCCAGCCAGCCCAGCTGAACGCGGGGACTGAACATTGATGCCGGCTCCAGATGGGCAATGAAATGCGCGAAGGGGATGTGCATGGGGCCCCTGCACTGCCCATGCCAAGTGCATGGACAGTGCAAGGGCCCCCAGGGGGGCCCTGAGTCACCCATTCCGCCAGCCTTTCCCTGGTGGGGTAAACCGCCAGGGAAAGGCTGCTGGAACCTGACACATCATCCGGCGGGAAGCGCTGCTTGCAGCGCTGCCCTGTCGGATATGTAATTGCGCTACCGCCAGGCTGCCTGGTGGCGGAAGTCTGGCGGTGGCAGAGTTACAAAGTGGCGGTTCTGCCATGTTTATCATATGGCGGTCTGGACTGCCATGCCGGTAGCGGTATTTACCGCCAACGCCGCCATGGCGGCCCAGACCACAATGTTCATAATGAGGGCCTAAATTTGACACTATGGGCTCATTGAGCCACAGAAAATGGATGGAAGCTCCTCTGCCCCGGGAATGATTGGTAAGGAGTTTGCTTTCATTCTTCTATTCAATGACTTCCCTCGTGTATAGAAGACTACATATTTACAAGTCCATACCATATAGGTACATCTCTCCCACGCAACGTAATTGGGGAAATCACATGTTTAAACATTTGTTCAAAATGTGGAAAACTGGAATCAGTCTGGCTCTTGCCTTGTAATAAAATGTGTATATTTTTAACGGTGGAGCAGACTTTCGCTCATCGTGATGTAAGTCATCACACAATTATGCTCAGAAAGCATTAAATTGGAAACATCTGAAGATTCCCTAGCAATTGTTTCCAGACGATTGGGTAAAACACAGCCTAGTTTTGTTCTCCGTGACGCACGCACACACAATGCATTGCTCTCATTTTACACACTGAGCATATTTCTCTTACATTTCTGATTGTTCACAATTCGAGACATTGGATTTCATTTTTAGAAACCCTTCCTGTTTTTCTGCTTAGGCATCTTCCTCACATCTGCCACTTCCTATCCATTTCAAGCGGCCATCCACGGCTCTTTACATATTGCATATGTTTAACATGGACCATGAGGAGTGAGAAAAGAGGACCCAAGGCTCAATGATCTCATCTCCTGCTAACTGGTCCACCCAGCGTTAGCCACACTGGGAGCTATTTACAAAGGTAGCTCACACCTGTGAGCAAGCTACATGTGAAAGTTTATCTGAGACTTTTGAGTAACTTTTACTAGTTTTTGTTATTCACCATTTATGAATGTAAAGTTACTCAAAAGTGTTACAAGTCTCCACCCCCTGAAAAGGGATGGAGCCCAATTTACGAGTGTAAGTTAATACAGCCACAAACGGGCAGTAGTAAGTCAGCACGAGGCATGGGCAGAATTCAGAATAGAAAGGCTGGGATGGTAATGTGGTTCACTGAGTTGGCACGCCTATACTTATCAACTGACTGGATCGCTGGTGACGTTTTGCCAAAACAAAGCTGACCTGCTAACTAGTGGACATCTTGAAACCTGGCAAACCTTTGCAGGTGGGGAGCCACATGATCCTGGGCAAGGGGGGAGGCTCTGCCTGCAGCTGGCACCATCGGCCTATGGGTACCGGGCCTCCCATGGGGAGTTACAGGGGCTGTTCAACCCGCAGGAGTCCTAGGCCTCCTTCCTGGTCCGATGCCACCATGGCCTGGGTATGGAAGCTGGCCGTGCCAAGTGCCTGCACCCTGGCCTTCAGGATCTGGACCTCCCAGGCAAAAGCCATGGCTTTGCCAGCCTCTCTCGGGGGACTACAGGAGCTGTTTAACGCGCAGGTGGACCAGACAAAAAGGATGGACCTCCTTCCTTCCTCCTTACAAGTCACCAGTAAGCCAGCTCAGCCGCGTGAGGACCTCTGGTACTCACCCAACCCAAAGGCAGAGTTTAAAAACTACACAAAACACTCTGCGCTGGCGGATTACCTAAATACAAACTGTCATCTATAATGTATAAGATGACAACACTCAAATATACAGGAAACGCTTTACCAATGACAAATGAACTGTACCAAACAAAGATGACAAACCACCGCAGGCTGCATAAAACAGCTGGTTGTCTAGAGGCGGAGAGGTCAGGCAGGCAGACTTCCAGACAACACAAAGCCACGTTCTAAATGCAGCTGTATTCTCCCATCTTTGATGTCACAGACAGATGTTTTCTTAGAGAGAGCATGGCACATCACTGCTCTTGTTACACCCTGGGTGCTCGCCTGTTCGCTTGTTCTACCCCTTTGGCGTTTATCTACCCTGCATGGGGTACCGACCCTTCGCTCTCCATCCCAGAAGGGCCTAGGGGGCTTCCCTGTGATTTCAGGCAGTGGGCAGCGATGCACAGAGCTGTCCAGCAGTGCACAGAGGGCTCCAATCTCCAAACCGGGGCTGAAATTAACCAAATTCATGGACACATTATCACCAGAACCGGACTCTTCAAACCATTGAAAATCTGACTGATGTATAATCAGTGATTTTAATGGTCTTTCAATTTTTTTTGTCTCTGTTATTACAATGTTATTTTTTATTCGCGTTTAATATAAATCTACTGAGGGGTCAGGTGGAAGAAATATACTGATGATTGTTTTATGATTCCCGACTGAGATAACTGATTTTATTTAATCTCAAGTGAATGCTATGATTTAATTCACTGGAAATAAACTGAAACTGAAATTGAATGCGTGTGAGTGAGCGCGGATTTAACATTCCTCTGTCCTTGACGGACCACCAGGCGGATCACAGAAGCCTATTATACAGGTCTGAGGAACTCAGATGGAACCCCCCATGCCATACCTCACTCCCATGGGCCGGTAGACCGGCAGTGATGATTTATCATGTGTTTTCCTCTTACAACTCCCATTATGTCAGTGTTTCCGGGTCCCAGTGACTCGTCTTCATCGCCAGCCTCACTCCTGGATGCAGAGACAGCTCAGGGGCTGGGGGTGTGCGTGGAAACCTAAGGTCTGTGACTAGCGCTTTTTACGGCCAACCACCGGGCCTCGGGTTTCAAGAGTTGTCCTCGCTGGGTGGGACTGTTTCAGCCTAGGTCCCTGGCGAGATCACCTTTAATGCAATCCCTTCAATGGGCAGCAGGGCCAGCACAATGCCCACCGGTGTTCTGCAGATGGATGGAGGCTGGATTCAGTGGGCACTGGGCACCAAGGATAGCAGAAGACAATAATCGGAAATTGTGGCTTCCCATCTGAAGGGGGTGTAGTGGCCACCATCCCATCTCAGTTTTAGAGAGGTCCTGTACTGCTAGGCGCTCTTTGGGCTTCTGGACTGGGTCCATGAAAGAAACCTTCAGGTCTATAGATGGGCGCTTAGGAATACAACCCCCATCGCTCAGGGAATTCAGGAAAAGACTCGTTACCTGGCTATTCCAATGAACAATCACCACAAAACAGATAGATCTGATTGATTGATACACCTTTCTCTTTGGATGGATCTCTTGAAGTCTAGATATAGAGAGAGTCCCTCGCTGCATGCCCTTATTTGCTCTTGTCTCTTCAAGATGGCTGCCAACAGTGACAGCCTATGTGATCATGTCCAGGTTCAACGCTGGAAACCTTCGAACCATAGGTGAAGCATTGTAGAGAATTCTAGAGGTATCACTTAACCACCGGACATCAAGAACCAATCATAATCCCTTGCCTGTAATTCTCATCAGGTCCTTCCTGAATCTGAGCTCTTCCTAAACAAGACCTCAGGTTGATAGGATCTCTCCTGGTTGGCACCTGCATTTCACATTCAATGGAAGGTAACCAGAGCTGCACCAGAGTGTAGGCTGTCTCTCCCTACACGTTTCGGCTGACCTCTGGGCTGTTCTGACCTTTACTGTGTGGTAGATGGTGATGTTTTTTTTTCCTGTGACCTGTACAGGGTCTGCCGGCAGGCTGCATGCTGCTCTCTAAGCAGCAAGCATGCGTATGAGTCCCAGAGTCCATGTGGAAACCCTGTGAGCTGGGCGAAGTGCAGGCTGTTAGAGCTGACAGGAGGTAGTAAAACAACCCCTGGGAAGGTAAGACCCCAATGATTGTGCCCCTTGGAGGCACGCCTTTAAATCTGTCAAACTGATACATGTTTGGCAGAGGAAACACTTTCACTCTGAGTGGACTCATCTCTGCTTTGAGTGACTGTTTCTTGCATGTCTCCACAGCAGTCTGTAAATGATAGTCCAGTACATGACCAGGGAGAGTGCCTCTAGTATTTGCCCAATCTAGAGACCTTTGAAAATCTGTGTAAAACACTATAAGACCTTTTAGGAAATTGGGTTACTGTTTGATGGGGGGCCCTTCTCAAGCAGCAACTGCAATTCTTGTCAGGGTGAAACACAAGCAAACCCCAAATTTACCTGTGCGTAACCCTCTAGCAGATTGGCACAAAATCAGTTAGGCTTAACTTAGAGGTATTTTTTAAAGCATTTATGCAGCACACAAACTGTAATAAAGTGAGAGCACAGCACATCTAAAATCCCACATCAATTTACAAAAATAAAGTAAAATTTAATAAATCATTCAACACTAAAACAACCAAAATCTAATCAGTAGAGCCAGAGATATGCAATTTTAGAGATTCAGGCAAAAATAATGCTTAAAAGCTCAAAACACCAACTGTGGTAATCTGGTTGAGTTAGACTGGGGCAATGTCACAACTTCAGCTGACCGCAATGGAGTGCGGGCTGGCTCCAGGGACCAAACTAATCCAGCTGAGAAATGTACCTTGAATTTTGGTTGCAGAGCATTCCAATGAGCTGCGGAGGTGACACTACAGGGTTATCTAGAGGCTGCGTCAATCTGCATTTGTTCTGATGAGAGGCTGCACGGATAATGTCAAGGATGCATCACGCAGCAGCGGTTCTGATGAGCTAGGAAGGATGCAATGTGTGGTTGTGTCTAGGTTGCTTTGCGCTGTGTTGGTTCTGATGAGGCACTGCAAACAGCTTTATCGGGTTGGTGTTGCTCAGTTTTAGTTGTGAGGGGACCACAGCTGGGCTGGCAGAGCACCTTTAGCCACACTTCCAAGGTTGTATGATGAAACGACGCATGCCTTTACCACGCATGCCTTTACAACGATTTTTCATTGTAAATGCATGCCTAGTAAAGGCATGTGTGGAAACAGCATGCATGGTTGTCACGTGCCACACCCCGACCCTTAAAAACTACCCCAATAGCCCCCTACCTGAGCCCTAAAACCGACCCACACCCCAAAAATAAAACCCAACCCCTAAAAACAAAATTATCCCGACCCCCCACCCCACCTCTAAAAACAGAAGTACACCAACATCCCACCTTTAAAAACTACAACCTATACCCCCACCCTAAGCCCTAAAACCAACCCCCACCCCTAAAAATAAGACTACCCAACCCCTAAAAACAAAATTACCCCGACACCCCACCCCTAAAAACCCGACCCCCGCCAGCCCTGAATACGAAATTACCCCAACCCCCACCCCGACCTGCCCCTAAAAACCGACCTCCCACCCATCCTAAATACAAAATAACCCCAACCCCCACCCCTAAAAACCTGCCCCTGCCCTAAATACAAAATTACCCCGACCACCCACTCCTAATAACCCACCACCCACCCGCAATACAAAATTACCCCTACTCCCCAACCCGCCCCTAAAAACCTGACCCTGCACCTGTCAATTACCCTAACCCCTACCTCCGCCCCTAAAAACCCGACCCCCCACCTGCCCTGAATACAAAATTACCCCAACCCCCACCCCCTCTAAAAACCCCAACCCCCCACCCGCCCTAAATACAAAATTACCCTGACCCCACCCCTAAAAATCTTCCCCCTAAATACAAAATTACCCCAACCCCCACCCCCATTCCTAATAACCTGCCCCCCACCTGCCCTAAATAAAAAATTACCCCAACCCCCAACCGCCTCTGGGAAAGTTTGTTTATTATCTAAGTTCTTAAACACATCTATCCAAAACACTTTAAGACATGTTACTGGATGGATAGCACATTATTTACTTTTAAAAGCAATAAAATATCAATAAAATTGACTCACAGCAGGCAGAGTCTAGGTGCAGGTTTCAAGATGGTCTTTTCTGTCCCTGAGGCTCTGCTCAGGAGGCAAGTGAACTAGCTCTTGGAATCACTCTGGTGTTCCTGGGTTTAAGATGCGTGTCCACTCCTGACTCAGGCAGCACGACAGCAGCACAGCAGGACAGAAAAGTTGCAGGGCAGGAGAGAAGTCCTTCTTGCAGCAGAGCAGCACAGCAGTGCAGTAGGTGAGAGCTCCGTCCCACATCAAGTCATGATGGCCCATCCTGCCAAAACCTATTCACCCTTTCTCTCACTGTCTGGGCTGGGAGTAGTACACAAAGACCAACTGCAAGTTACATCTAGTCATGTGATTCCAGAGACATGCTGCAGGTACCAAAAAGTTGGGACAAGAAAATGCTGACTTCCTAAAAGCGGCATTTTAAAAATTGTGACTTAAAATCCAACTTTGCCATTAAAGAGGTCTTTAGAGACTGTCCTACCTGCTCCCGATTGAAAGTTATCACTCATTAAATGTAATATGGTAACTCAATCTTACGCTGTGGAAGAGGTGGGCATCAAAGTAATGAAAAACGAATTTAAAAGTTTTTTACTAACAGGACATGTAAAACTTTAAAGTACATGTCCAATGGTTTTAATACCCTGCACTCTGTCCTGAGGGCTGTTTAGGATCTAACCAAAGGGTCACGTATATGTATTAAAAAGTGAGGTTTTAGTCTAGCAAAAGGTTTATTTTGCCAGGAACAAATGGCAGTTTAAAACTGTGCACATGGGATTCAATGGCAAACCTGAGATGTTTAAAAGGCTACTTATGTGAGCGATAAAATAAAGACGGGAGGCCCAGGAGTAGCATTTAATTTAAAGGTCCTGGGTACATGCAGTACCACTTTACCAGGGACCTGCAAGTACAAAAATGTGTCAATTGGGTGCAAGCCAATTCCACTAATTGTAAAGTAAAGAGTGCACACACTTTAGCACTGGCAAGCAGTGATGAAGTGCACAGAGTCCTAAAAGCTAACATAAACAGGTTCAGAAAACAGGAGGGGAAGGCAAAAGGTTTGGGAATAACCCTGCAGAGAGGGCCAAGTCCAAAAGTACTGCTGAGTGACATACATGTGACTTGTCATCTTGAATGTATATGGTGACAACAATGGAATATGTATGGTGCTCTGCCAATGACAAGGAGACCAACAAACGTGGCTCCTCTGCTAGCGCTGAGGAGCGGCGACCCCTCCCCCCTCAGCAGCACGAGCTATTATGACTATTAAACACAGGATGCATAAAGCCTGGCTGTCTAAATCCAGGGACAACACATATACTTCCAATCAAGAAATGCAAAGTGTCAAATAAAGCTACACCCTCTTGACTCTGAAATCACCTACAGACAGGTTCTCTTAGTGTGCGAACAGCGAAATGAAGTGCGTGTACCTCAGACCCTGCCCTTGACCTAATAATATGTAAGAGGTGCACAGTGGGCGCAGTATAGGCTCTGAGTGAGTTTCAGCCCTACCATCCTCTCGGGTGAGAGCGTGGGGCCCAGGATCTGCGTCTTGAAAGGGCTTTGAAAATAAAGTGCCTAGAGAGCAAGTTGGCCTTGGTTTTCCACCCTAGAGAAGGGTGTGCACAAATAGAAGTGGTCTGTGGAGATGTAGGAGCTTTAAGTGACACTAGCCATCTCATGACCTCAAGGAGTCAACACTGTGTGCCATATACATATTGCATGTATTAGCAACCAACACAAAATATACACTGGTAAACTGCATTTGCTCCTCCCAGTGTAGCTTTAGGGCAGTACGACCAGTGCCATCGCACAGGGCGCCAAGGTTGAGGAGGTGCCATTTGAAACACAGGCTGAGGAGAAATAAGAGCAGTCTTAAGATGCCTTTTTGGGCACTACATTTTTCAGAGGATAATAACAACAGCATCTCATGAATAATGCATGTGATGGAGAGGTCTGTGATAGATTTGATTCACGGTAAAGTAACATAGACGGTTCATATTTCTGATGCAAGGACAACATGTAGCATGCATATCACAGATTTGTATTTTTTGTAGATATCTCAGTGGGTTATTGCTTCTGCCACAGAGGTAATTGTCACTTTTATTTAATAAGTTAGCTCCTTCTAATTTAGCACAATGCGCTATGAACTGGCATCAAGGTGCTGCATGCACACTGCAAGGCATAAGTTCAGATTTTTTTTATTTTTTCTCTATCTTTCATCATTTGAAGGTTGTTAAAAAGAATTCACTTGGGTAGTAATACATTTTTATTCATATAGACAAGCCCAACCTCTGTGTTATAATTTGTATCCTGAGTTAGCGGGGTAGCTTTAATAACACTTTGCACTGGATTTGCATCACAAAGTGACACAACCCCAATGCAAAGTGTTGTGGGATTAACTTCCAGCACAAATCTTGAATTGTGTTGGAAAGTAGCTCTAAAGTAACTATACTCTACTTTGTGCTAAATTGTATCAAGGGGATGTACTATATGTGGTGCATGCAAACCCCCCCATGGAGTTTGACACTAATCCATATCTACTATCATTGATAGAAACAATTCTACGTCAAAAAACTACACCTCCTTGAAGCAGGCGTTAACTATTCAACACATAGAAAGTGTTAAACCCTTTCAAAGCATAGAATTTTGTGTTGAAAGAGTACCCTTCCAGTACAAAATCAAAGAGTATTCTTCCAGTGCAAAAGCTATGCTTCACATCACTACAGATCATGGAGTTAATGGGAAATCCAGAGACCTGCAGGGTTCTCCTGTTCCTGTAAATCATTCTCTGGTGCTAAACAAGCCGGAACAAAACATAATAAGTTTCCTTATGCAATCATTTCAGAAATGTGTGTCCTTTTTAAGGAATGTTTTGTCTCACCTATAGAATAAATCGTTATCCCAGAGCTCAAATCAAAAGAACCCAGGGTGAGTTTCAAACCATGGAAGTATAGCAGATAAACCTACTAATGATCCATTCTGCTGGCCAGCCTCCCTTGGGCACCAGTCACTAAAAGCCTGATGCCACTGCCATCACAATGCAGGCAGGAGTCCTCCAGGCTTCATCTGGTCTTGTCTCTGCCTATGTCTCCATGGCCCATAATTCAATAAGTCATATTATATTATTATATATCATATTCCTTGCTGAGAGAAGAGGCCAATACCGTTCCATTACAACTTTACCTCGAATGCACACCTTATGTGGTAGTTTTGGAGAATGGTAGAGTTATTCCAAGAGATTGGCATGAAGAATTGAGAAATAAGGCAGCACAGTGGCTCAAACAGAATTTTGGGTCAATCAATCAATCAATCAAACAGGATTTGTAAAGTGCAACTAATCATCCTCAAGAGTATCCAGGCGCTTGCAGGTCTCAGCAGCTCATTCGAATAGTCAGGTCTTGAGGGCTCTGCTGAATTACAGATGTCAGGTGATGGTCCAGAGATGCGTGGGGAGGCTGTTTCAGGTTTTTTTCTGCTATGTGGGAAAAGGCACCTCCTTTGATGGATTTTTGGAGTGTGGGCAAACGATAGGGAGGTGGAGCGTAGTCTTCTTGTCTAGTGGAGGTTCAGGTAGTGGTTACTGCAGGCAGGTTCTTGGGGGGCATAAAGATCTTTGTGAAGACATCATTACGGTAAGATGGACCCCATTGGTAAGTAATAGCGTGAAAGCTACCCCATATGATTGAACAGTTATTAATTTTAAAAATCCATTGGCGGTGTAAAGGCTATTGTGCCAACTACACTCAAGAGATATTACGTAAAAAAAGATCAAAGCTATGTCACTCAGTTATTTAACAGGCCGCACAAAGATTTCTAACTTTTGCTGATAAAGGAGGATGGTCTGCACCAGAAACCAGACTTACAATGGATCATTTTAATGTCACAGTTAGAAATACATAGGGCCCACATCAAGATCTGAAGGGTATTGAGACTCGCACCTATTAACAACAAAAGTACATTGGGAGAATTCATCATTGTGAATTATCCTTGCTGACACATCAAACCAAACTCAGAAAAATTATAATTGTTGATCCATAGTGGAACACTCATTAAGTGTTTCTGTTACCAACAGTTTGCTCCATGTGGTGTCACGGAATAAACTTGGTCTACGTACAAAATTGAATAATCAAAATGGGCTTTTGCTTCCGTATATGTTTCATTTAGTTTGTTGACAGGAGACCTAGCTCCGTGAGGATTTGTTGCCAGGAGACCCGGCTCACTGAGGATTTTCATATTAATGGCTTTTATTCTATTTCTACTTATGCTATTCAATCTAATGAGATAGCCCTAGTGGGGTCTGGCAGTTCAAGTATCAGTATACTTGGCTAGTCTTCCCACGAAAGTTATGTCTACGACTCCCCATTATCAGTTGATTTTGTTAAAGATTGAGAATGATCTTCATGTTCTGCTGGTCAATTATTTCTACAATAATTTAACTACACAGATATCTCAGTTGTAAAAGGGTTTGAACACAATTTAGACACCAATCTGAAACAAATCATACTCTAATTCCAATATTATGGATGGGCGATTTCTAAATCATGCTCTGCAGGTACTGTAGTGAAAACGTTTGTGGCATTTTGGATACAGCAGGGACGAGTCACCCACATTTTAAACACAACCCATATGGGGAGTATTTGAATCGGCTCATTACAAAATGAAATGTATATCTTCCTTCTCAAGAGCAGAGGGACCCTGAGTCCCACTATTTGCCAACATTTATAGGAAGAGGATCAGGAAGCACTACTGGCTATTTTTTATTTTCGTCCACCTTAGCACCTGCGATATCTAATTTTATGGTCACATCTAAATGCCATAGTGATCATAATCCACTCATAATTGATACCCTTGCTAAAAGTAACTGCAATCAAAAGAAGGCTTTGCCAATAAAATATTCGGAAAATAAAGGGGTGTGTCTACAATGGGGAAAAATGACTCTGCTAATTTTTTTTAAACCTTTCTGTAAAGATATTCTAAGACTCTTGGAAGGAAGTCTAAACCCTGAAGGAGCCCAGAATGAAATTATACATGCCTTTCAGCTAGTTACTGAGTCTACAAATTTACTGTTTCTGGTGGATACAACTACCTGTGGATTCCTCACCTTATGAATTCTCCCAATGCGCCAGCATTCAACGGAAAATGTTCTTCCCAGCTCTTCACATCGACGAGGATGTCAGAATTGCACGGCTCCGCACACGACTCATAAACAACTCATAAAGGTCTTAAGGGGACTCCATGATCAATCACTGAAATTAGAGAAGCCAGAGCCAATTATAATCAGAACCTGAAACTTAGAAAAAAAGAGTAAAAGTAAAGGCCTAGGCTGGCTTAAAGATGGCTGGTAAACATAAAGATATTGGTGCATTGTGGTGTGGGGTGAATGCACCATATTTTAGTTTCTCTAGTTAAGATCAATCAGATGCACCAATTCCTGCAGATAAATGGCCTAAATATTTTACAGAATTTCTTAACTCCAATCAAATAGGGATGGTGGGGATTTGTTGATCTACCCCATTGATACAGCTTGGCTAGAGTTATTTACATACTACATACAGGTGCAGGAGCTAGAACTGGCATGACTGACAGCCCTATAAGGAAAAGCTCCCGGACCAGAAGGAGCCCCAGATGATGTTTTTAAAAGTAATACCTCATTTGGGTCCCTTTGATAACAAACGTGAGAAGGGCAGCGATTGTTAGATTTTTCCCATCATCCTGGTCGGAAGCAATTATTGTTTCATTTTTTTAAAAATGCGACAAGAGTCTTCTTATTGCCTGATTTCTCTGCCTGACTCCACGGTCTTGGCAGAATCCTTCTTAACAGACTGGAGATTTGGTCAGAAAATAAGGAATTCTCTTGAATGTATAGTATGGTTCACGTGTCAGATTGGGAGCAACAGAGCAATGCTTCAACCTCCTTTTGATTATGGGTAAATACACTAAGGCCAAGAAGGGTTCCATCCATATGGGTTTTATGGACTTAACAGCAGCATGTGATTCTGTGAATTTGTCTATATCATGGCTGCTGATTGAGACTGCTGGGTTGGAAAAAATGTGTATTATTATTTTAAGGAGGTATCATCAAGACACACAGGTCAGGGTGTGCTATGCTCCTACTGGGGCTTGCACAGAGAAACTAATTGGTGGTGAAGGCGTAAGACAGGGATGTGTGCTGGGGCCATTTTTATTTTCATTTTATATTAACAGTTTAGAACACTTTTTAGTAGACAGTGAAAAGATCTCCCACAGGTGAGGAAACAGCCATTTCTGGTTTTATTATATGCAGATGATGCTGTATTGCTATCAAGAAAGTCAAATAGCTTTCATCATTTGATTGATTCACTTAACCTTTTATGAAGATTTAGATTAAGGCCTGATTTAGAGTTTGGCAGATGGGTTACTCTGGGTTATCTCATCAGCTGTATTATGATTTCTATAGGAAATATGGCAGATGGGATATCCGTCACGTTTGTGATGGAGTGACCCCATCCACCAACCTCAAAGTTTGGCCCTTAATTATCAACCAAACAAAATCTTACATTATGAACAGTGCACCCAGGGGTTCTAAAATTAGAAATCATTTGACGGATAATTTAAAAGTTGCTAGAGTTCTCAATTTTACCTATTTTGACTTGCAATTTGTGACTTCATTAGAATGGACATTTCTGAGATCTGCTGAAGCAGTTAAGAGATTTGCCACAAAGAGGGGAGGAAGAAAATTGGCCAAAATGTTTGACAGTGGAAAGTTATGGGGCAGGGGTTTTAGAGTACATTAATCATGAACCCCTACAGAAAGTAGAAAATAAGTTTTTACGCTGGCCTTTGGAAGGCCACAAATCTGCCTCTAATTTTATTTGGCACAAGGAGACCGGGGTGCCTTATATCTCTGATTTAATGGGAAGTTACCATGCCCTGTCATAAAACCTACCCTGCCCACCCAACCTGTTCTAAAAACGACCCAATCCCACATCCCTGCTCTAAACCCTAAAACCTACCCTGCCCTGTCCTAAAAACAACCCAGCCCTAAACCCTAAACCCTAAACACTACCCTGCCCTGTCCTAAAACCTACCCTTCCCTCTCCTAAAAATTACCCCGACCCCGCTCTAAACCCTAAAACCTACTCTGTCCTAAAAACTACCCCAGCCTGCCCTAAAAACTAACCCGCTTTGCCCTAAACCCTAATACCTACCCTGTCCTAAACCCTAAAACCTACCCTGTCCTAAAAACTCCCCCACCCTGGCCTAAAAACGACCTCAACCTCCCCACCCAACCATAAACCCTAAAACCTACCCCACCCTGTCCTTAAAACTAACCGACCCCCGCCTCTACCCTAAACCCTAAAACATACACTGTCCTAAAAACTACCCCACCCTGCCCTAAAAACTAGCCCAACCCCCACCCTAAACCTACCCCACCCTCTCCTTAAAACTACCCTACTCACACCCTAAACCCTAAAACCTACCCTGTCCTAAAAACTATCCCACTCTGTCCTAAAAACTAACCTGCACTTGCCCTAAACTCCAAAAACAACCTGCCCTGTCCCAAAAACTACCCTGACCCCTAACCTAAAACTTACCTCACCCTGTCCTAAAACTTATCTTGCCCTGTACTAAAAAATACCCCTCCCTTGCCCTGAACCCTAATACCTACCCCACTCTATACTAAAAACTACCCCGATGCACTTCCCCCACCTTGAACCCTAAAACCTACCCCGTCCTGTCCTTAAAACTACCCGATCCCCGCCCTAAATCCTAACACCTACCCTGTACTAAAAACTCCCCCACCTTGTCCTAAAAACTACCCGGACATCCCACCCACCCCGCCCTAAAACCTACCCCGCCCTGTCCTTAAAACTACCCCAGCCCCCGCCTCCACTCTAAACACTAAAACCTACCCTGTCCTAAAAACTATACCACCCTGTCCTAAAACCTACCTGACTTCCCGCCCTAAAACCTAAACTTATAGGCCCTGTCCTAAAAACTTCCCAACCCTGTCCTAAAAACTACCCTGACCCCCCACCATAAACCCTAATACCTATCCTGCCCTGTCCCAAAAACTTCCCTGACCCCTGTCCTAAAATCTATCTCACCCTGTCCGAAAAACTATCCCGCCCTGTCCTAAAAACTGCCCCCACACCCTACCCTGAACCCTAAAACCTACCCCACCCTGTCCTAAAAACTACCCCAACCCCTTACCCCCACCTTGAACCTTAAAACCAACTCCACCCTGTCCTTAAAAATCCCCCCACACACCCACCCTATTATCCGGCAGCCGTGTTCCTCTTCAGGCTATTCCTCCTGTGTGCCTGAACCACTCAAATGCATGGTGCCATAACCAAGCAGGCACATGCGTGGTTCAGGGCAAGCGTGGTAACGTTTGCGTGCTTATGGCCTGCGTGGCTCCAGCCGCCTTTTAAAGGCCGTTTCCACTTCTAATTTGGGTTAAAAGGGGAACCGCTTTCTCAATAGCCGTGTAAAAGGATTGTTTAAAGTTGGATAATGTTCTAGGTGTTCCCTGGCCTAAGTATGTGAAGCAATCATTTAAGTATGTGGGCATCCCTGAGTTATTTAAAAATCCAGACAGTATTGATGGGGGAAGTGAAATGTAAAATATTAGATAAACTCCCTAAGACTTTTGAGAGTGAGTAGATGGTCAAGGTAATATGCTCCCCAGTGGAGAGAGATTACTCGCCCCTGGTTTTAGCAAAGGCAACTGAACCCCACTCGTTATTTGTCAGAAAACCCCAGGTTGCATTTTATTTAGCCAGATTTAGGATGAATGTTTTACACTTTCTTTATTCCTTTTTGCTGATTTATGGACGAAAACTGCCCTCTTGCCCATGTGACAGTTTATCAGCACAAAGCACTTTGGCCCTCATTACAACCCTGGCGATAAATGCCGCTTACCGCCGTGCAGAAGACCGCCAACATACCGCTGCGGCCGCAGAATTCTGCTACAGCGATTATGACCTCAGCTCGGAATCTGCCATAATCCAGACACCCACACAAGTCCGCCACACCAAAGGTCAGTGATAAACTGGCGATAACAAAACCTCCACCGTCACGCCAACAGGTATACGCCCACACTATCACAACCCACGAATCCACGCGGCGGTTTTCCAACCGCGGTATTCCATTGGCGGTACACACAGACGCGCTCAAAATACACACACATTTACAAAACACAACCACATTGGACAATTCAAAATACACACACCTGACACACATACACACACCACACCCACAACACTATAAAACACACACCCACATCACCCACAAACCCTTACCACCAGAATTTTGAAACCACGCCAGAGAGAGACACCACCATAAACAACACCAGCATCCACAGACACACAACACCATCACTTACACAACATCCACGCACCTTAAACAGCCCACAACAACACATCCCTCACACATCAGAACACACATGACCTCACACATCACCCACACCACATCATGGCACCTCAACGACACCCCAGGTTCTCTGAGGAGGAGCTCAGGGTCATGGTGGAGGAAATCGTCCGGGTAGAGCCACAGCTATTCGGATCACAGGTGCAGCACACCTCCATTGCAAGGAAGATGGAGCTATGGTGCAGAATTGTCAACAGGGTCAACGCTGTGGGACAGCATCCAAGAACTAGGGATGACATCAGGAAGAGGTGGAACCACCTACGGGGGAAGGTGCGTTCCGTGGTCTCAAGATACCAGATTGCTGTACAGAGGACTGGTGGTGGACTCCCACATCCTCCCCCACAACTCACAACATGGGAGGAGCAGGTCTTGGCAATACTGCATCCTGAGGGCCTCGCAGGAGTAGCAGGAGGACTGGACTCTGGTAAGTAAAATCTTTACTACCTCATCCCCCCACCCTACCTGCATGCCATCACATACTCCCACCCTCACCCTCACCCCCATCACTCCAACACCTCACATATGCCCCACTATCACAACCCACCCATCCCAATACCAAGTCCTGCATGCAACACCAAAGCATGGACACCCATCACCAAAGCATGTCCACTACAGATACCCACACAGACCCCAAACCAAATATCACACAAGGACCAAGACAAGAATGCAAGCACTGGAGTACAGGGTCACTCACCCATTGCATACGATGGCACACACAGATGCAATAGTCATGCCCTTACACACCAACAGGACCCCAACCCAACATCACCGGACAGGAGGTATCAGACATATCCAGTCCCCCCACAGAAGAGACCCACAGTGATGACAGCAGCTCTACACAACTGGATCAAGATGACCAGCCCGGCCCATCAGGGACCTCGGGACAGTCTGTTCCCCTGACACTGTCACAAGCCACCACAGACCCTCCGCCCTCAGGAAACACCAGCACAGCACCCACCCAGCGGGCCCATCCCTATGTCCCTAGGACACGTCAATCAGCAGTGTGTCCACCACTACAGGGAACCCAGGCAAACCCACCAACCCAAGAAAATCAGGGACCTGTGGGCAGTGGGCACACGGTTCAGGGGACAGAGGCTCAGGAAAACAGGGAAGCTGGGAGGACTGCTGTACGACAGGGGGAGGATATGCCCAGGGAACCCACTCTCCACGAGGCACTCTCCAACATCATGGGAGCTTACCATCATTCCCAGGAGACGATGGCAACGGTACTGGCCAAGTTTCAGGAGACCCAGCGGCTGCAGGAGGAACACTATCTGGGGATCAGGGAGCACCTGAAGTCCATAAACAACACCCTGGTCACCATTGGAGGGATGCTGCAAGACCTTGTCAACACCAGGAGGGACACTGTGGCACAACAAGGGGCCCCTGACACTAGCCTGGAGGATGAACAGCCCTCCACCTCTGCCGGCGCTAGTGGACAGGAGGCACCGCCACAGGAATACGACACCAGCACCCCACCACCTGCAGATGGAGAACCATCCCGCAAACGGTCCCTGGGATCCAGGAACAAGACAGAGAACATTGCCAAGACCCCCACCAGGAAATGAGACCCCCCTGAATGTCACCCTTCTGTCCCACTTTGTCACCCTGTCCATCCTTAAACTGCCATTGCTCCACTTCCTATGCCCCTTTGGACAATGCACCTGTGAAACAAATAGACTGGACTCTGCCATGGACATTCCTCCACCATCCCCCCTGCCCATTTTACAACCCCCTCCTCTTATTTGCACAGAAGTAAACCCACTTCAATCACAAAACAATCTGGAGTCAGTCTGTGCTTTCACAAACGTGTAATAGCAATAACCATGGAATATAGCAATGTCAATTTACTTGTGCACATAACGGTGTAACACAGTTGTAGGGCTGGAGGAAATATAGCAGAGGGCACAAAGTGGGACCCACATCTGTGAAATGGAAAGGCAAAGTGACAAGTCAGGGTCCATACATTGAGTGAGAATGACAGACTTATGCTAGCTCCAATAATAGTACGAGATATGGGAGGCAGTGAAATCTTCTTACCTGTGTCTCACTGGAAGTATTGCATGATTATGTTGTTTCTGTTGTCGATATCCTCTTCTTCTGCCTCCTCTTCTTCACTGTCCACAGGCTCCACAGCTGCCACAAGACCACCAGCTGGCCCATCCTCCTGCAGAAAAGGCACCTGGCGTCGCAAAGCCAGGTTGTGCAGCATACAGAAGGCCACGATGATCTGGCACACCGTCTTTGGTGAGTAGTAGAGAGAACCACCTGTCATATGGAGGCACCAAAATCTGGCCTTCAGGAGGCCGAAGGTGGGTTCAATCACCCTCCTAGTTTGCCCATGTGCCTCATTGTAGGGTTTCTCTGCCCTTGTCCTGGGATTTCTCACTGGGGTCATAGCCATGACAGGTTGGGGTAACCAGAGTCACCTGCACATATGGAGTGACAACTGTTAGACACACACTAACCCGTAGGGACAACCCCATACCCAGGCACCTTTTCACACTGTATAGGCTCCTTGTCCTCACCTATTAGCCACACACGGTGCCTCTGGTGTTGCCCCATCACATAAGGTATGCTGCTATTCCTCAAAATGTAAGCGTCATGCACTGAGCCAGGAAATTTGGCATTCACATGGGAGATGTACTGGTCTGCCAAACACACCATCTGCACATTCATAGAATGGTAGCTCTTCCAGTTTCTGTACACCTGCAGGGTTCACTCCTGCAGGGGGGTATCAAGGCCACATGTGTCCCATCAATGGCACCAATGATGTTGGGCAGATGTCCCAGGGCATAGTATTCACCTTTCACTGTGGGCAAATCCTCCACCTGAGGGGACACGATGTAGCTGCGCATGTGTTTCAGCAGGGCAGACAACACTCTGGACAACACATTAGAGAACATTGGCTGGGACATCCCTGATTCAATGCCCACTGTTGTTTGAAAGGAACTACTTTCCAGGAAATGGAGTACGGACAGGACCTGCACTAGAGGGGGGATTCCTGTGGGATGGCGGATAGCTGACATCAGGTCTGGCTCCAACTGGGCACACAGTTCCTGGATTGTTGCACAATCAAGTCTGTAGGTGACTATTATGTGTCTCTCTTCCATTGTCGACAGGTCCACGAGTGGTCTGTACACTGGAAGATGCCGCCATCTCATCACCTGCCCCAGCAGACGTGCCCTATGGACGAGAACAGCGTGCAGAGAGTCAGCCAACACTGAGGTATCACAAAATGTGATTTGCACACATGTATTCTTCTGCAATGTGCCTGTAACTGTGTGTACTCAAGACCTACATTGGTGTGACGCAGTTAATATTAATGCCATTGTGGCCCCCTGAAATGGTGGCTGCATGACCTGTAAGGTGGGACAAGGGGATGTGAGGTAACTGTGCTGGCGTTGTACACCGTCGTGGTGGGCGGTCGAAGACCGTGGCGCAATCCAGCATTGGTTAACATTGGACCCTATGGGTCTGAGGAGCCACTGATGATGTACGCCGGCGGTGACAGTACACACCGCCGCAGACGTGACCGCCATTTTCTGTCTGTTGACTCACTTGATACCTGACCTTCAACAGGAGAGGACCTACACTGCAAGTGCTGCTGTGACCTGTGTCTGGAAGCGACGATGGCTCATGTGTCTGGGGAAAGGGCCCCTGCCTTCACTTCAGAGGAGTTGGAGAAACTAGTGGATGGGGTCCTCCCCCAGTACACACAACTGTACGGTCCTCCAAACAAACAGGTGAGTACACTGTGAGCATGCTGCATGGGCAATGCCTGTTTGGAGTGGTGTGGATGGAAGATAAATGGGGGGGGGGCTGAGGCCTGCATGTGCGAACGGTGAGTGTAGGTGCGTCAGGGCAAGGGTGGGAACGTGAGCCAATGAGTATGACGGTCCAGACGGGTAATGATTTTCCTTTCCTCCTGTACTATTCCTCTAGGTCTGTGCCCGCCAGAAGAAGGCTATTTGGCGTGCCATCGCCAAGGACGTCCGGACCCTGAGGGTCCACCACAGACGGAGCACACACTGCCGTAAAAGATGGGAGGACCTGCGCCGCTGGAGCAAGAAGATGGCGGAGGCCCAGCTGGTAATGGCCTCCCAACATGGGAGGGGTGCCCATCGCACCTTGACCCCCCTGATGTTCCGGATCCTGGCGGTGGCATATCCGGAGTTGGATGGGCGCTTGAGGGCATCACAGCAGCCACAAGGGGGTGAGTACACTCTCATTCAGCTGACTCAGCGCATTACGAGGTGTCTGGGTGGGGGAGATGGGCAGTGGATTCCCCTAGGCCAGGGTGATCTTCGTAGGCAAGGTCCCTTGTGAGGCAGGCTCTGTGGCACCCCACTAGTGGTTAGTGCCATCTACACCTAGTCAGGCTCCTGTGACTTCCAGGTGTGCAGCAATCGGGCTTAGGCCTTGTACCCCATGGGCATGTGATTAATCTAGGAACTATGGGCCAGATGTAGCAAAGGGTTTTACCCATTCTGTGTCGATGGGAAAATGTGTTCGTACATATGGCCCTATAAGCGCATGGTGTAGTGCAGAGAGCTGCTGTGTCTGTTGTGTCCGCCAACGGTAGTGGTGTTGCATGCACTGAACATCTCTTTCTCCTGTCCCCCCCCTTTCTGTGGTCTCCCTGTTGTTGTGTGCAAGGGCATCATCAGGCGGAGGAGCATTGGCACCGGAGAAGGAGGGAGCTGCATCCCACTTGGCACTGGAGGGTGAAACAACAGCGTCTGAAGCCACCAGTGGGACGGAGGGCGAGGGGAGCTCCACGGCGGGGACAGGAGCAGAGACCAGCGACTCCTCCTCTGATGGGAGCTCCCTTGCGGTGGTGGGCACCACATCAACAGGTACAGCCGCCACCCCCCCTACCAGCACCGCCCTCCAGGCAGCCCCTCAGCCTGTGTCCCGTGCCGGCTCACCCAGGAGGGTGGGCATCTCCTTCACCCCAGGCACCTCAGGCCCTGCCCCAGTCAGCCGTGCTGCTCTCGGTGAGGAGGCTATTGACCTCCTGAGATCCCTCACTGTTGGGCAGTCTACCATTCTGAATGCCATCCAGGGTGTAGAAAGGCAGTTGCAACAAACATTGCATACCTGCAGGACATTCATTCTGGCCAGGCAGCCCAACAGAGAGCATTTCAGGCTCTGGCCTCAGCACTGATGGTAGCCATTGTCCCTGTGTCCAGCCTCCCCCCTCCAACTTCCTCCACCCAGACCCAATCCCCTGTACCTCAGCCTATCCCAAGCACACCATCAGACCAGTATGCACACACATCAACACACAAGAGTGGCTCAGGCAAACATAAGCACCACACATCTCACAGGCACTCACACAAGCATCATACCTATGCACACATATCAACATCAACATATGATACTCCACTGTGTCCCCCTCCTCCACGTCTCCCTCCTCCCTCCCAGTCTCGTCTCCACTCACACCTGCATGATCTACATCCTCAGCCACTACCTCCATCACCAGCACGCCCATCACCACACACTGCTCATGTGCACTCACCACCCCCACTACCATTCACACATCCCCAGTGTCCTCTACTAGTGTGTCTGTGAGCCCTCCTCCCAAAGTACACAAACGCAGGCACACACCCACCCAACAGCCATCCACCTCACAACAGCCTCCAGCCCATGCACCTTCACCCAAATTCAGCAGACGTACACCTCCTACAACCACTACCTCTACCTCCACTCCCAAACCCCCTCCATCTACCCGTCCCAGTGTGTCCCAAAAACTTTTCCTGGCTAACATTGACCTCTTCCCTACACCTCCCCCCTGTCCTTCCCCTAGGGGCAGGCTTTCCAGGTCCCATCCCAGCACCTCAGCCACCACATCCCCAGGCACAGTGGTGCCAGCAATTGCGGGGTCATGGAGTGCGCCAAACATCAGGGCTGCCAGTGTGCCACGGAGTGAGGGCAAGGACATTCCGCCACCTGCCAAGGTGAAAAAAGTGCCCACATCCCGGAGGGAGAAGCCGAAAACACCTGCCACCAAAGGGTCAGGGAAAACGAAAGGGGATAGTGGCAAGACAGCTGCGCCACCAGCAAAGGGGGAAGGGCCAAAAACTGAAGGGCAGGTCAGGAGAGGGCATGGTGGCACTGACTGAGGGACCAGTGTCACACCTTCTGTCCACCGTGATGCCAACCTGTACGGCGGAGTACACCACCACCTGTACCGCCACCTGCACCGCCACAGACCCTGCCGCCAGCACCAGCGCCACAGACCCCACAGCCAGCACCGGCGCCACAGACCCCGCAGCCAGCACCACCGCCACAGACCCCGCAGCCAGCACCGCTGCCACAGACCCCGCAGCCAGCACCGCCGCCGCAAGCACCACCACGACTGACATCACCGCAAGCACCGCCAGCAGCCCCGCGATGTCCTCAGACAGTGGCACCATCGCAGACATGGCTACCATCCCCTGTGGTCAGTCGTCCGAGGCTGGTGGTGAGTTCCAGGACACTGGGCAGCTTCCATGAAGCATCACTGTCATCACCGTTGTCACCTGCATATGGAATGCGAAGCTGCAGCAGTGTGGGGTATGTCTCTGCCTCGGTGGCGTATCATGCTACCTGTACCTTGGCAATCTTGTGGCACACACACCCAGGCGAGTGTATTGTTCCGGCCACACTGTATGTGGAGCACTCTGGGCACCAAGCCCCCTCCAGAACCAGTAGAGTATCACATCCACTACCTCAGTCCTTGGCAGGATGAAGCACTCTGGGCACCATGCCCCCTCCAGAACCAGTAGAGAAAGGCATCCACTACCTCAGTCCTTGGCAGGATGAAGCACACTGGGCACCAAGCCCCCTCCAGAACCAGTGGAGTATCACATCCACTACCTCAGTCCTTGGCAGGATGAAGCACTCTGGGCACCATGCGCCGTCCAGAACCAGTGGAGACTGACATCCACTTTGGGCACCAAGCCCCCTCCAGAACCAGTGGAGACTGACAATCCACTTCCTCAGTCTTTGGCAGGATGAAGCACTCTGGGCACCATGCCCCCTCCAGAACCAGTGGAAAAGGCATCCACTACCTCAGTCCTTGGCAGGATGAAGCACTCAAGGCACCATGCCCCCTCCAGAACCAGTGGAGACTGTTATCCACTTGAGAGACTGTGGCTTTGCACTCCCCAGGATGCAGCAGTGGGCAACCTACCCACTGGAGAGACTTGAGAGACTGTGACTTTGCACTCCCCAGGATGCAGCAGTGGGAAACCCACCCACTGGAGAGACTTGAGAGACTGTGGCTTTGCACTCCCCAGGATAAAGCAGTGGGCAAACCACCCACTGGAAAGACTTGAGAGACTGTGGCTTTGCATTCCCCAGGACCAAACTGTGGGCATGGAGCTCCCTCGTGGAGCAGTGGCGTCATGCATTCATCAGGCTGAGGTGCCCCCCTCCCCTTCCCCCTGAGGTGCCTGTATATTTTCTATGTGATGCCCCTCCAGTGTTCTCTCCGTTTGGAGTCAGGTATCTAGTGTGGGCCTCGCCCATGCATTTTGGGCCCAGTGGTCCACGGACAATGATTGGTGCACTATCCGGACTTGTGTAGTTGGAGTACATAATTGTATATACTGGATTTTGCATTTTGATAATGATATTTCACATGATTACATTCGTTCAAATCATTTCCTTTTGTCCTTGCGTTCTTCCAGGAGGGGTGTGGGGGTGTATATGTAATGTTGCAGCATGTATTTCTGTGTATGGTGTTGTGGGTGGGGGTGGGGGTGTCGCATGTTGCATGTGTGTGTCACTCTCTTTTCCCTCTCCCCTCCCCTGTGTTGTGGGTGCAGTACTCACCGTGGTCGTCGCCGCCATCGTTGGAGCTCCTGCTAGAGGAGCAGGAAGACCATTGCCGGCAGTATCTGCAATTCGGGCTCCATGGCGTCCTGGTTCCTTGTGGGGTGTGGAGAGGTGAGTGTTTTCCCTTCTGTGTACTGTTTCCGCAGTGTTTTTATTCACTTTGGTTCCGCCCGGGAAAAGGTGGCGGATAGGCCTGTTGTGATAGGGTGGGCGGTACATTGTCTCTCGCCTGTCTGTTGGCGGTCTCCGCCGCGCTGTTTGTTTGTACCGCCGTGGCGGTCGGAGTGTTAAAGTGGCTGTCTATGTTGGCGGTTTCCGCCACTGTCGTAATCCCATTTTCTTTTCCGCCGGCCTGTTGGCCGTATTACCGCTGCTTTAACACCGACCGCCAGGGTTGAGGGCCTTTATGTGTTTTGTTATTATGTACATTGTATTTATCTCTGCAGGAAAGATTTTTATTGCCAGTTCTTGAGAGTTTTAATATCCGCTCCCATAAGGAAGCATTTCTTTTAATTCAGCAAGGGATGCGCTAGCAACTTTGAAGGGACTACATATCCCAGACTGCTTTGAGGCCTCAGGAGGCGGGCATTTTCCACACCACCTGCACCCACTTGACCTGACCAACGAGCGCTATAAAGCGCGTGGGAGCACTTTGCCGTGTGGGACACGCCCTGGCGAAGACCGGGCCAAGACAGACCCGTCTTAACCCGTTAGAGATCGGCAGAAGCTGGGCTGGGCCCATACTCTTTAGACTTTTTGATGCATATATTTGGGTTATTACTGTTGTAGGCATTTTTAGATCTTGGTAGCCTTTTCCCTAGTGACCTGTGGCATAATGGGGAAAAGGAAGGTGACTACCAGTTCCACGTCCACTTCACAACCTCATTCCCGGTCCTCCATTGATATCTTTCTGGTATGCGCAGTGGATTTGGTTTCAAATGAAATTGAGTTGGCAGAGCGCCTCCTTTCCTTAGTGGCAGAGGATACTGAATCTAGGCTCCCTAGCAAGCCCTTGAGCCCTGCCGCCATATGCAACATTAGTTCTGCAAAAAATACGCCACATGATACTCCATCCCTGGCCCCTGTTACTCAAACCCCTTGCGTGGACATGGATGGAGTGGTTTTGGATAACATAGCTGGGGATGTAGATGCGAGTACTGTTGATGGTCCAGTGTGCCAGACATTCTGTGTGGCTCCTTTGACTCCAGCCCATTACCAAAAAGGCGAAGGAGGATTGCTAAATCAAAAATGTAATCTGCCCCAAAGTCACAGCCCTTGACTCAAGATACTCTCGTTAGTTCTGTGCCTTCACACCCCCCAAATGTTGACGCTTGGGCCTCGCTGAAGATTTGGTTCAATGATTTATTGCACTCTAAGCTGCAACTAATCCATACTTGATTAGCAACACTAGAATCTAGTTTGGGTAATTTAGGGCCAGATGTAGGAAGCAAAAAAATTGCGAGTCGGAAATTGCGAGTCATTGCGACTCGCAATTTCCGACTCGCAAAATGGGATCCAACAAAAAAAAGCGACCTCATTTTGCAACTCGCAAATGAAGTCGCACCGCAAATTGCGAGTCCACTGTTTGCGAGGTCGCTTTTTGCGACCTTGCTAAAAACGAACTCGCAAATTGCGAGTGGGTATCACAAATTGCGACTGTGCCGCAAATTGCATGCAGGTGCAGCAAAACTGATGACATCAGAGCCAGGAAGACATCAAATACACCTGGGAGGATGGAGGACCACACCCTTTTCTAACTGCTGAGCAACCACCTGGAGGAACAGCAGCAACAATGGAAGACTCAGGCAGTGCAGGCAGGAAGAGAAAATTGAAATTCTCTGAAAAGGAACTTGAGGTGCTGACAGAGGAATGCTGCCAGCACCATGACCAGAGGAGAATCTGGCAAGACATCCAGGAGAGGGTCAATGCCATAGGGGTGAGCCACAGAAGCATAGAGGAAATCAAAAAACGGTGGTATGACCTGCGCTCCAGGACAAAGGAGAGGGTGGCAGAGTGCCTCAGGGAGATGAGGGGCACAGGAGGAGGCCCATCCACCATCCCACCACCCACAGCCACGGAGGACCTGGTGGAGCAGACCCTGGAGCCTGAGGCAGTGTCAGGAATGGGAGTACTGGACACGTCAGCACCAGGGACATCAAAAAGTGAGTACCATTAAACATGCATGTACACCTATAACTGCTATACCCCCACCCACCCAGTACACAGCAGCATGCACAACCAAACTAGCTCCATTCCAGACTTGCAACCACCAGAATGGTGCATTATCAGCAATGTAGTACAGTAGTCAGCTTATAGGCAACTGTTTATTAGGAGGCATACAGCAGATGTTACATACTGACAGTGTGTTACCTATGTCCTACAGGTCTCCCACAAGACACCCCCACCAGCCACACCATCCAGAGTGAAGAAAGCAGGCCACAGGCAGGAGGCTGCAGCAGCCAATACAGGGCCCAGCACCACACCACCCCAGTTCCCTCCAGCTGAAGAAGTGGACATGTAGGAAAGAGACACATCACCTGGTCCCAGCCACAGTGTGAGACAGCAAGACCCCGAAGCACCACCGCATCGCAGACTCCATGTCCAAGCAGTGTCCCAGGAGGATATAGGTGACGCATTCTTATCTGCAGCTGAGGCATCCCTCATATCTGGTCAGCGCCTGCAAACAAGGCAGTTGAGAATTATTTCTGGGGCAATGCAAAGGATGGAGCACAATTTCACAAATGGCCTGGCAGAAGTGAACACACAGTTCACACGTTTGAATGACAATGTCAGTGACCTTGCACTATACATACGGCAACTGGTGACAGAACTGGTGTCAGAGAGACAGAGTGCAAGGCGCCGTGAGCGCCAACTGGTACAGAGATTGGACCGCATGGCTGCATCCATCGTCCGTCTCGCAGTGAACACCACAGGGCTGTCACGACGTACTGTGAGCTTGCAGGTGGACTTGGGCCACTTTGCAGGGGATGTGGCTCGGGACTGGGTCGCATTAGCCATGCTGTGGACATGCTGGAGGCCAGACAGGTGGCTAGGAGCACGGCTGAGACACCTCAGGACAGCGAGGAGGGGTCCACCATCAGCAGCGCATCTGCCACAGACACATGTGTCTTGCGGAGTGGCAGTGCACGTCAGGGGTCTGCTGACCCACCTAGCACAAGCCATGCTGGCTGTACCAGGAGGAGGTGTTAGGCCCAAGCACTGCAGGACACATGAGGCACATAGAGTGAATGTGTCCTCATTGAGGGTGGACATTTACAGCCCCTTAACAACAGTTCAGTTAATTCGTTATTAGGTTCACTTATTAAAAATTATTGTTTGATCCACTTCAAAACTGGGCTCTTTGTGTGTGACATTAGTGGGTGTGGTGACAGTTACCACGTACCTTCCAAAGTAATGGTTTGCAATGTGGTCCCGTCTCTGTCTGCCTTGATTTGCAATGCTTCTATCCCCAGGCTGGCGATGTGGTAGCTCTTGCTCGTCATCCTCCGAATCTGGGTCTTCAGGGGTGAGATGTAGCCCACATCTGGTGGCAATGTTGTGCAGTATAGCGCATGCAACAACTATCTTGAAAGCTGTTATTGGGGCATACTGGAGCGCATCTCCACTTCTGTGGAGGCATCGGAATCTTGCCTTTAGCAGTACAAAGGTCCTCTCAATGACATTTCTGTTTGCACTGTTATTTCGCCTCTCATTCTCATTGCTGGGTGTTAGGTACTGGGTAAGTATCCATGGTCGTAGCGCATATGCACTGTCACCTGTGTGGCAAAAATTAACAATGTTAGCAGGGCATCAATGGTTTCTACACTGACCTGTGTGTATGGCTTCAGGGTGTCTTCAGCAATACCTAATAGATATCCGTCTCCAAACTCCCCACGTTCTAGGCGTTGGTGTATCCCACTGTGCCTGAAAATGTAAGAGTCATGTGTACTCCCTGGAAATTTGGCTACCATGTCAGTGATGACATAATTGGTGTCACATACCACCTGGAGTGGGTAAACTTCCGATTGCGGAACAGATATTCCAGATTTGCAGGAGGGCATATTTGTATATGTGTCCAGTCTACACACCCTGTTACATGTGGGAAGTTGGCAATTCTGTAGAATTCCAACTTGGTGCTGTTGATTTCTGCCTCATTCCTGGGTAGGTATATGTATCTGGACATGTGTGTGAGTATGGCATCTAGGAAACATCTGAAGAACCGTGAGAGTGCACTTTGGGATACCCCACCTGCCACTGCAATCACCCCCTGATAGCTACCCGAGGCCAAGAGGTGCAGTGAGCATAGCACTTGCACATGTGTGGGGATGGCGCTGCCGTGCACAGTCTGGTGTTGAAGCTGCGGATTGAGTAGATCAATTAATTCTAATATTGCTGCACTGCTGAGTCTGTATTTATCATAAATCTCCTCCTCAGTTTTCTGGAAAATTGTCTGCCTGGTTCTGTATATCCTCTCCTGTCTCTGGGTCCTCCTCCTCCTCTGCTGTGCGGCGTAGACTCTCCTCCTTATTGCTATCACATATATTTCAGCCATTTTGAGTAACCCAGATGCCTTCTGGGTCTCCTTTTATACTTTGGTTATGGTTACCACCTGCTCTGAGTTAGTGGTAATTTGGGTGTGCAAAATGGGCTTTTTGCGACTTGTCGCAATTTGCGAGTGGCTTTTTCATATGGTTTGTGACTCGCAAATTGCGTCTCCCTATTTGCGGGTCGCACAATGGGGTCGCAAAATTTGCGAGTCGGTAATGGCTCACGCCGCAATTTGCGATTCAGAAAATTGGATTTTTGCATCCCATTTCCGATTTTGTGTGGTCGCAAATTGCGATTCGGGCCATTTGCGACTTGCAAATTTTTGCTACATCTGGTCCTTAGTCTCAATGTCAGTGAAGGACCCCCTGCAAGCACTGTCAGTAGCATCTCAGTCACGGGCCCTCGATTGCCCCTCTGTTAGGGGGATGGTTTTGAGACCTAATCACCTTCCTGAAGTAGCGACACAAATCTCTACAGGCTTACAGGATGGGGGTAGAGAAGGTAGCTCAATTGGCCAGCTGGCCACTCTTCCTGTAAATTCACACACACAGGAATTGAATTCTCAAATTGCAAATAGTACTCCATCCCTTGGTAGCCAGCATCAACAACAGCACGCTGTCCACACCCTACTCCATTACCCGGTGATAAATCTGCAACCAGCCTCTTGCCCACATGTGGTCATTGTGGATAATGTCCCTAAGCTTCAAGGCCCCATAAAGGAATCTACCTCAGCCCTTAAAAACAAAGTTATTTTTTGGTTAAATACAAATGTAAGCTGTAAATGGAACCTTTTTAAAGAGATCCTGTTTGTCCGTTGGGTAGGTGGTATAGGCTCAGTCAGGTGACAATCACTTGGAGACCTCGTGATTGTCAACTTCCGAGATCCGAATGTTGCCAGGGAAATATTAGTGCTCGCTGATGCCAGTATGGTGAGGCTGAAACAGATTAGAATTCTACCATTGGGTTATTTTTATAAACATCTAGCCCCCACGAAAGATGCTCAGAACACTGAGAACACCCAGACTATCCATCAAGCCCCTATATGGGGCTCAGGGAGCTGCTCCCTTCCGAGCCACCTTCCACTTAGCAATCACTACTGTTTTTAGTGAATTGGAAGAGGTGGATTGACTAACACTGGAAGCCCAAATTGAGCCTAGTAGACCTACTGGGGAGGGGAATTCGGGGGAGAAGGGACATATTGTCACCAAGCAGATTGTATCTGAAGTTACTCCACCTGTAAATGTTCCAGGGGAACTGGCTGCTTTGCCATCCAAGAGGTGTCCATAAACTGATAAAACTCAACACTGGAACCACCGGTTTGGCTTCAAAGTAAGAGGTTGAGGGTTGGTGGCTATTTATATCAAATTTTGATATCTTTATGCAGGAAACCTGGGCTGTTTCAGAATTGGTTATTAGTGGATACGCTATCTTTAGTAAGTTTGCCACCCCCTCACCTTCAGGTCGTGCTAAAGGGGGCCTGGTGGCCTGGTTTAAGGTCAGTCTTAAGTTACAAGGTCTTACCAATAACAATGGACTCAGATGGAATTCAAGCGTTTGAAGTTCATTGGGGTGGCAAGTTAAGAATTTATCTGGAGAATTAAAACAACAATAACTTTGCATCTACTAACAACTCTTCCTTTCTTGACCTCTCTCTAGCTATCAGTTGTTTGGCTGATAGGGCTTGCGCAAGTGGTGGGGCCTTTAATGTACTTTTAGCAGGGGATTTCAATGGCAAACTGAGAGATTTATCCACCTCAGTGGATTCTCCCTTCGATCTCGCTAGTAGGGAAGTTGATCAAACAGGGCTGAACCCGAAGGAACACTACTTATATGCCCTCCTTCTGGCACACGACTTGGTTAGCCCCAAATCCTGCCCAGATATCGCTGTGGCACCAACTTTTATTGGCTGGGGCTGCAGCTCCACAATTGATTACATATTTGTTTCCCAGAATCTCTTACCCCTGACTAATGGGCTTGAAGTGATTCCCTCAGTTTCCAGTGACCATAATCCCTTGGCGATCCAACTTAATGTGCCCTCCCAGACTAAACCAAGAGAACTTGTTCCCAGACTAAAACTAGAGACAAAGGACAATGGTAGGAGGGTAGTTTGGCACTCGGCAAATCTGGTGTTTTTTATGGACCAAGTGCAAACCTCCCCCAATCACTGCAACCATCAAGTCAAAAAAGCAGTGGGGACCCTGCCATTTGTCTAACAGGTTTTTCTGAGCTCACGTCTTATATTAGGGAACTTATGAGTAGACCAATTAAAAATGTCCCTTTAACTGGCTGCCCGTGGTTTGATAGATCATGTAGGTAAGCCAGTGCTTCTCTGTGCCTCTCTGCACCAGGCGCTTAGCCAAAATCCTAGAGACAAAGCCACTGTCATTGCTTGTAGAAAGGCATGTACCCAGGCAGTAAAACAGCAGAAGGCTGAAGTTAAGATAGAGCAGTGGGAAAATATAATATAAGCCTCTAAAAAGAAGGACTCCCAGGCTTTTTGGAGGATAGTCCCGGCTGGCCTCTCAGATGGCAAACTGCCAGAAGCAATTACATCGCATACCCCCCCGTTGCTTGGGTTGGCCATTTTTCAGGTATCTATGGGCTAACGAGGTAAGGGGTCAATCTGTACAGATAACTTTGCCCTTGAAGCCTGGTTCCCTCTGTTTTAGAGATTGAGTTCCTAAAGGCGATTTGTGACAGTCTCCCAAATAAGGCCTCAGTCCGGATGGGATCCTGATGGACCTTTTCATAAAATACCCATAGTTTTGGGCCCCTTTGTTGACCAGGACTTTTACTATGGTGTGCAGGGTTGGACCCTGTATATCGTGGCAAACTTCTGTAGTGGTTCCAATTTTAAAAAACAAGGCAATACCCTAGACCCTAGGTGTTATCGACCAATCTTGCTGCTTGACTACTCCTCAAAATTAATGGGGAGGGTGGTTTTGGAAAGTTTGATCTCCTGGGTGCAGGAGCACAAAATTCTTTCTTGGGCCCAATATGGTTTCAGGAAAGGTCTGGGCACTATTGAGCAGTGCCTGAACCTTTACCTTCTAAGGCCAAATACAATTATGTAAAAGGTGGGTCCATTCACTTGGCCTTTATGGACTTGTCTAGCGCGTTCGATTATGTTAAAAGAGAAAAGTTCTGGGCAATTCCTCTAAACATGAGTCTTGATGATGGCCTAGTAGATCTTTTGGGACTCTCTCACCAGGGCCAGAGGACAAAAATAAGGTTTGGGTTGAATGTCGAGACCTCCTCCCATTTTGGTGTAAGTCGGGGTTTTCGCCAGGGGTGTGTTCTCGCCCCCATTCTATTTCTTTTATACATTAATGACCTAGAGAAAACCTTGATTTCTACAGGAGCTGATGTGCCCTGCATACACAATAATGCCATTCCAGCCCTACTGTATGCAGATGATGTAGTCTTACTGGCGAGGCCTGCAAATGGGCACAAACTGCTAGTGGATAGGTTTGTTGAGTTCATGAAAAATTTAGACCTGGAAACCAAGGCCCATATTTATACTTTTTGACGCTAAACTGCGCTAACGCAGTTTAGCGTCAAAAAGTTTTGCGCCGGCTAACGCCATTCTGAAGCGCCATGCGGGCGCCGTATTTATTGAATGGCGTTAGCCGGCGCAAGCAGACCGGCGCTGCCTGGTGTGCGCGAGAAAAACCACGTACACCAGGCAGCGCCGGCGTAGGGGGAAAATGGCGCATGGGCGTCTTAAAATGGGGCAAGTCAGGTTACGTCGAAAAAATCATCGTAACCCGACTTGCGCCATTTATTTTCGACGCCCATCCCCCATCAACATGACTCCTATCATTGTAAAGATAGGAGTCATGCCCCCTTGCCCAATGGCCATGCCCAGGGGACTTCTGTCCCCTGGGCATGGTCATTGGGCATAGTGGCATGTAGGGGGGCACAAATCAGGCCCCCCTATGCCAAAAAAAATTATTTAAAAAAAAAAAAAAATACTTACCTGAACTTACCTGAATGTCCCTGGGGTGGGTCCCTCCAGCCTTGGGTGTCCTCCTGGGGTGGGCAAGGGTGGCAGGGGGGGTCCCTGGGGGCAGGGGAGGGCACTCTGGGCTCATTTTGAGCCCACTTGTCCCTTAACGCCATGCCTGACCCAGGCGTTAAAAAGCGGCGCAAATGCGCCGTTTTTAGCCACGCCCACTCCCGGGCGTCTCTTTTGCCCGGGAGTATAAATACCACGTAAAGGCTTGGGAGTCATTTTTTAGACGGGAACGCCTCCCTTGCATATCATTAACGCAAGGAAGGGGTTCACGCTAAAAAATGACGCACATTCCGGGAACTTTGGCGCTATACGCCTCTAACGCCATAGTATAAATATGGCGTTAGTTGGCGTTAGTTTAGCGTCGAATTTGCGTCGAAAAAAACGACGCAAAGTCGGCGCAAACGGAGTATAAATACGGCCCCAAGTGCTCAAAGACCATTGTAATGGTTTGAGGCCCTAAAAATACCAAGACGATCCCTATGCCGATAGGAGAACGAACTTTAACAAAAGTAGGTTCCTTCTCGTATCTGGGGCTAGAATTTGACAAAGCATGTGTTTGGCGTCCCTGCTTAAAAAACAGGGTTTTATGCATGGTGCGTACAGTGGGTATTACCCACTCCCTGGCCGCCAATATAGGGTGGAAGCCGGTTGCCCCCCATATTGGAGGTTTATAAGAGAAAATGTCTGCCGGCTGTGACCTATGGCATGGGTTGTGGGGGTATAAAGATGCTGGGAACCTTCAGGTAGAGGAAAATCGATTCTGTCGCCGGTTGTTGGGTGTCCCGCCCTCTACTCCCCATTTTTCTGTCCACCAGGAATTGTGTATTGAATACTTACAGGATAGAATTAGCGTCGCCCAGTTGGAGCTGTGGTGCACAATTTGGCTTAATAATGAAGCCGCCCTCAATCAGCTGATAATTCAGGATAGCCTTCCTAATGATGCCGCTTTTTCAGTCCCAAGGCTGAAATATATCAAAGGAGTTCTGAATGAAGTGGGTTGCCCACATTTGTTTACAAATCCGCTTTTGATTACCAAAAAAGACAAAACGTAGATATGTGACTGCTTCCTTGAGTTAAGGTGGGTGGCTCGTGAATCAAATGAAGTGGTCAAGGTAACTATCAAAGATTACTTTATGGTACAAATGTGCCCGGGCCCAACCCCCTATTTATTTATTGTTTATACATAATGTGTATGAGAGATTGCTTTTAACCCACTTCAGACTAGGGTCCTTTCACTGGTTACTGTCCTTTCCTCAAAGACAGTTCTCCTCCAGCACTATCTGTATCTGCCCCCGTGATGAGCACTCCCCACACATGCTGCTACATTTCATGTTCTTCTGTAAATACTATGCGCCTCTAAGAAAATTGCACTTGTTATCTCTGTTATGAAATTATAGCTTTACCAATTGCAGGACTGCTTTTTCTTCGCCAGTTACATGATTATGAGGTATGTGGCTCCGTGGCCCTTTTTCTGAAAGGAGCGGTGGGCTGTCGTAAGGGCCTGTTTTTTATGTTTTAAAACAGTTGGGATGATTTGTTTGTAGGCGAGAACCTGTAAGTGTTTTTAATATTTTATATGTTTTTACATTTCATGTGATAGGTGTTTGTTTAAATTGCATATAGGGGAGGACCTGTAAGTGTTACTTATATTTTATATGTTTCTTTATCTCACGTGAATTTTAGTATCTTGAACTTATGTATGGTCTCGGTGATTTGCCTGTATGTTTTTATTGGTGTTTCTTTTGTGGATATTATTAAATCTGAATAAAGATTTTACTACTAATTCAGCAACTTCCATCTGAGTATATATGTTCAGCAGTTTTAAATTTTATTCTGTTATATCTTTGAAGATACGGAAAAACTATGGGAACACATGATTAAGTAACTGAATCATTGTATAAAAGTATTTTGCATAAATTATTGACAGTTTTTATTATGATGCTATACTGTATTACTGCCATTTTTGCTTTTATGGTTCAATTGTGGTCGAAAAAACAATGATTGACTTGAGTAGCGCTATAAAATAAATGAAATAAATGTGAGAGAGGGGATAAGGAGAAATGAGTGGCACCACTGGAGGGTGAAGTGAGGGACTTTGTAGAGAAAGATGCCACTTGGAACTGGGAGCACCAACAAAGACAATTAATTATTCTACTGTATAGTACTTACAGATTGAAACATATTCCTCACAGTAAGTACAAAAACTTAGGGCCTTGTTTAAAGTTGGGTGGACCGGCTGCCATCTGCAACCTGCTCGCTTAATTGAAATCACTTTGCCTCCCTGACAGGGAATTTCTGCTGAAAGTGCTTCCATTGACCCTAAGGGAACACTCCTGGTGAAAACACACAATGCCTCTTGGCCTGTCATGCCATGGTGGTATAACAGACTGGTCAACATTTTTAAAATCTGAAAAATCAATGTCACTAATGTGCGGGATGATTTCTCCTAGTGTGTGAGAATCCTTGGCCTCTCATCTTGCCTGGACATCATGCTTTGCAGGATAATGCACAGCAGTCACGACTTCAGAAGATACATAAGGTTCAAACAGTACGTACAGTTGGCTGTGGGTTTGCATCAGTGTGGAAGTTATTTGATCTGGATTGCAAGGTTAGTGCATCATCACACATGGTGGCAGTCTCACGGCTGTTCCACCAGGCATCCTGTAGACTTGAGGAGCAGTGACAGGAGTTAGACCTGGAGAATTATAGAGGGTCAGTGCAAGAGCACATCTTCCCCTCGGCATGGATCCACCGGAGTGCCCAGAGGACGGTCCACAGGTGCAGGGCCCTATATCCTTTCTCTTCTCAAGGTGACTGGCAGCTGTGATGGACAAACCCTGGGGAAGGGGATCTTCTTTGTTCAATGATGTCCACATCTACATCAGAGGACCTGTCTTCATCTCTGGTGGGTGCTCTGATTAATGTGGCTGATATCAGAAACCAATCAGACTGACTGCCCTGTTCAACAACTTCCCCACATTTGTTTTCAAGGTGGCCTCCCACAGATTTAACCTCTCTTAAACCGGGGCTTCAGGTTTATGCAGAGATTGCCCGGAGTGCCGCATTGGCAATGGCCCTGCTACAAGTTATTTCCCTTGCAGACAGCAGAGTGTGGTCAAGTGAGAAATGAGTGAACAGAGGAGAGCAGTGTAGTTGGAAGGAGCATGAAGGGCCACTTGTCAGGTAGGGCTTGTAACAGCCCCTGGAGGGGGCTAATGTAAGGGACTCATCCTTGAATCTGTAAAGAGTTCTGTAAGTAGCCTCTTAATAGAATCATCTCTTTCTGACTGATTTGCCTCACTGCAGTCTGTGAAGCACAATGAAGAACAGCTGCTTTGAGGGCCTCTGGGATTTGCTCAATCCACAGCAGTGTTTTAAAAGTAAATAAACCATTTGGCGCCCGCTGAGTGACCCAAAAGTAAAGTGTCATCTATAATCTATAAGATGACAGCACTCAAATATACATGAAGCTCTTTGGCAATGACATAGGAGCATCAGACCATTCTGCCTAAAAATGTATGACAAACGAAAGGTAGGTGAATAAAACCTGCTTTTCTTTATGGTCAGGGTTCCAGAAATGAAAGGCAAAAAAGCATAGCTACCTAAAAGCAATAGGCCTCTATAATACTTACGCTGTAACCCCTCGTATCCTTCCTCAACATTAACTTTCCCTGGCATTTCCCTTTCTCAACACTATCCTTCCCCAGCATTACCCTTTCCGGGGTAGCCCACTGCCTTAACTGGTGCAGAGAGAAGCATATTGTGATTGATGCTGCCCTTGTATCCTCAAAAGGATTTGACTATCATCTCTGAATTTGGTAGTGCAAACCAGAGTTTGCATGTCTGGAGGGGATGTAGCAGCCCGCCGCACCCATCCTATACCCTGTGATCATTTGATTTTAATTTTTCAGGCCAGTTCAGCCTTTCCAAATGGGCACTTTTAGTTAATTAAGTGGGACTTTCCCATGAAAGAGAATTTTACAGAACAATTCCTCAGATACCAAACAGGATTTTCCAACCTTTTTACAATAAAAAGTTAGCACATATTAAAAGTAATATGACAACCCAATGTTATTTTATGGGAGTGGTATGCCTCACAATAGTGGGGACATTTAGTAGGACATGTAACTTTTTAATTACAATGCACCCTGTCCTTTAGGCTACCTATGGCCTACTGAGGGGGTGGTTATTTTGTAATAAAAGGGGGGTTCAAAGCTTTTAAAAGGGGCTATTTTGCCAAGTTGGATTGGCAGTTTAAAACTGTATTCAGGCGGCAATTGCAGACCTGAAACACATTTCAAGGGGCTATTCAAGTGGGTGGCACAATACACGCTGCAGGTCCAATAGTAGTATTTAATTTATGGGCCCTGGGTATAGGGTATATCACTTTACTAGAGTCTTATAAGTAAATTAAATATATCAATCAGGTGTAAGCCAAATTTACCATGTTTTATGGAGTGAGCACAAACACTTTAGAAGTGGTTAGCAATGTCACACTGTGCAGATTTCTAAGGCCAGCAAAAATGTATTCAGAAAAAAAGGAGGGAGAAGGTAAAATGTTTTGGGGTGACTCTGCAGCGGGCCACGTCCACCACAACCCCTCTCCTTTTAAAAGCCAGGAAGCTAATCTATACCTTGGTGGGCTTCCCTGTTTAGGTGATGGGACATGGACAATGGCCCTGCACTTCAAAGGCCCTTGCCAGTTCTATGCCCTCTGTCTATACTCTCCTAAGTCACTGAATTGACCCAGGTGGAACACTTTTCCTCACCTGTAGAGCCCATCTGTTCAGCACCTAACTTTAATTTGCTGATGGATGCATCCTAGGAGGCAGACAGTACAGCCATGGCTAACAATATTATGTGGCCCATTTCACCCCTTGGATCAGATTTCTGTCCCAAAACCAAGCCCAACTCTGCCCATTAAGACAGCAACTAACAGATACCACTGACAACTGTCAGTGTCATGGATCAGGTCCCAGACCATCTAGGAATCTATGCCCTCTGAGTGTTCTCGGAGAGGGGGACAACAGCCCCAGGGAGTTAGGCATCCTTCTTCCATCCTCCTTCCCATCAGTCCAGGGGTGGTAGCCTGAAATGGGTCTGAACTTTGAGGTTGAAGAGGGGTCAGAGGTGAGTCCATCCTCCCTTTGACCCTCCATCTGGGCCTCCGTACCCTCCATTTGGGAGAGGATCTCCCAGTAATTTGAGCTTCCAGGGTGCCCTAAGCGGCTCCTCTCAGCTCTTATGCCACCGGGGGCTACTCATTCCCCAGAATGCAGTGCACAGCCATCTGGGGGCAAACCCTGACACTTCTCTGGGTCACCTCCCCACCTTACTCCATGGATACCAGGGTCATGGGGTGGAAAACGTCTTGCCCTTACACCTGACTGGTGTACTACTCTGGGGAAACCATCCTTTCCACTACCATGGTCTGGCTAGTCCTGGTGTCCCTCAAGGTAGTGACAGGGATCCCATTCACCTTGACCTTGTGGAAGTGATTACTCCAATCCACAGGGATCACAGGTCTACCCTCTGAGATCACCTCTAAACTAAAGAAAATTAGAGCATGGTCTTCCTATTTCCCCTGGACACTACTTACCCCTAAGGTTCCAACAGTGAATGATTTCTTATGGCAGACAGCATCCCCCTTCTTGTATTCTAACTGGTAACACTCAAAGCAGCAGTGTTGGAAATGGGGTGCCCTGGGACACCGCCCACCAGAACCGCCTCCTGTTTCTCAGAAGGGTCATGGGAACCCTTTCGACCCACCTTACTCTAGGACTTGTCTGAGTCTTTCTTGACTTCCCTGTCACCCTGCTGGGGGAACCTGAACCACCCTTCTTAGGGTCACTCCTAGGTATCTTCTTAGACATGTTAGTGCTTATCCAGAGGTCTGCCTCCTTACCAAGCTCCCTAGGGTCAGAGAGCTTACTATCCACTAGGTGATGCAGCAGCTCTGTAAGACAGGGATTGAGGATTTGACCTCCAAAGATTAAGTTGTACAACCCAACAGAAGTGTCGGATTTGCTGGCCCTCTCCCAGACTTTCAGTGCCTTGATGGAACAGTCCAAGAAATCCACTCAAGTCTGGACTGGGAGCTTATGGCTATCCCTGAACCTCTTGCACTACTTCCTAGGGGTTAACCCAAATTTGGAGACAAGTAAGGCTTTCATGGGGATGTATGTGATCCGATCACCCACCTCAAGATTAAGAAGTGTGTCCCTCCACACTGTAGGCAAGTGTTTTCATAAGTAAGCCCCCCAATACTCCTCTGGGGCTCTGTGCATTCTCAGTGTTACCTCACAGGCAGAGAACTATTTGTCTATGTCATCTCCTACCACATATCTGAGGCACCAGTTCTGGAGGCATGTGAACCCTCACCTCTCCATGGGACATAGAAGATATGCTGCCATCATCACTATAGGCTCTGAAGATTTTCTGCCCTTGAGCTCTAGCTCCTTCATGCTTTTCTCATGCTCCAGTAGCAATATGTTTCTAAGCCAAGGTTCCCTCAGTTTTCCTCTCCTCTGCTTCCAGCCTCATCCTGGTTAGCTATATTTGGAGCTCCCTCTCCACCTTCCTGTCCTCCGGTTCCTCTGGGGACAGACCCTGGGCAGACACACTGCTTCCTGCCCCCTCATGGGGATCCTCTGGGGGGAGGAGTGCTCCTCCTGCAGCTCAGGTTTAGATTCTCCTCCTCCTCCGCTTCATCATCCAAGCTTACACCCTCTGTTGTGGCCTGCCACCTCTTGACTTCCTCGTAGACTTTGAGGGCTATCTGGAGTTCTAACTTTGTGGCCATCTTGCTTGCTTTCAGCCCCTTTTCCTGGCAGAGCTACTGCAGCTCAGCACTGGTGAGGGGGGCAGTGGTGAGCAGCTCCATCTTCATGTCACAAAAATAGGTGTAGGGGATTTACATTTGGAAAAAATGAAAAAGTGACTAATTGATTTGCATGGAGAGAGAATACTGATATCTTTCAGGCAGGAAAGTAAGTGGCACCCAGCAAGGCTAGACTTTTGCCAGTAGCACCTTGCATTATGGGACTTGTGGTTTTTATATTGTCCATGCTAAATGTGGACCTACAAGCCCTAAATTTCAATGGACTGTTAGTGAAAAACCATGACCGCCTGACTATTTACTTTTTACTTTACCTTTTAATCTTCATTTTCAAGGATTTTGGCCTCACTCTCTTTTCCTATGCAGATGATACCCAAATTGTGGTTTCTCGGTTTTCAAAGGACCAGTCAAACATGGCTGCACTCCCCCTTTGTCTTCAGAAAGTGGCAGATTGGATGTTTGCAAACTTCTTGAAGTTGAATGGTGAAAAGACTGAGGTACTACTTGTCAGCAAATCCTCTATACCATGGGGCCCGCACCTTTGGCCGGCATCCTTGGGCACTCCTTTGCTCCCTGTCTGGGTGGTAAAAAGCCTGGGAGTGTGGTTAGATCAGGAGCTGTCAATGAAGCTACAGATAACTAAGGTGACTACCACCTGTTTTGGCATCTTGAAATGGCTGAAGATTTTTTTTTACTGTATTCAATTTAATCAATCAATCAATCAAAGCATTTGTAAAGAGCACTACTCACCTGTGAGGGTCTCAAGCCGCTGGGGGGGGGGGTGCTACTGCTTGAACAGCCAAGCCTTAAGGTGTCTGCTGAAGGTAACTAGGTCCTGTGTCTGTCGCAGGTGGGTGGGAAGAGTGTTCCACATCTTGGCGGCGAGGTGGGAGAACGATCTGCCACTGGCGGTTGTTCTGTGGATGCGTGGGACGGTGGAGAGGTCAAGTTCAGCGGTGCAAAGCTGTTGGGTCACGGTGTAGAAGGAGAGCTGTCTGTTGAGGTATTCTGGTCCAGTGTTGTGCAGTGCCTTGTGAGCGTGGGTGAGGAGTTTGAACCTGATTCTCTTGCTTACAGGGAGCCAGGGCAGGTCTTTCAGGTGGGCTGTGATGTGGCTGTGGCGGGCGATGTCCAGGATGAGGCCCGCGGAGGTGTTCTGTAAGCGTTGCAGTCTTTTCTGGAGTTTGGCTGTGGTTCCTGCATAGAGGGCATTGTAGTCCAGTCTACTGCTTACGAGGGCTTGGGTGACCGTCCTTCTGGTTCCAGTGGGAATCCATTTGTAGATCATCCGAAGTATGAGGAGGGTTTTGAAGCAGGAGGAAGAGACGGCGTTGACTTGCTGGGTCATTGATAGCGATGAGTCGAGGATGAATCCCAGGTTGCGTGCGTGTTCGGTGGGTGTCGGTGCGTTTCCTAGTGGTACAGGCCACCAGGAATTTTCCCAGGTGGAGGGGGTGGAGCTGAGGATAAGGACCTCAGTTTTGTCAGAATTCAGTTTCAGGCAGCTGTTCTTCATCCATTCAGCGATGGTCTTCATTCCTTCATGGAGGGTGGTTTCAGCGGTGGCAGGGTCCTTGGTGAGGGAGAGGATCAGCTGGGTGTCCTTGTGTATGAGACGATGTTGAGGTTGTGAGATCAGACGATGTTTACAAGCGGAGCCATGCACGCGTTAAGGAGGGTCAGGCTGAGGGACGATCCCTGGGGTACGCCGCAGATGATTTTGGTGGCTTCAGAGCGGAATGGAGGGAGGCGGACTCTCTGGGTTCTGCCAGTGAGGAAGGAGGTGATCCAGTCCAGGGCTCTGTCACAAATTCCTGCTTTGTTGAGGTGAGTGCGTAGGGTGTGGTGGCAGACTGCTGGTTTACAGCCCAGTGGACCGTAATCCAAGCCTTAGTTATGTCATGGCTGAATTATGGAAATATTCTTTATCTTGGAGTAACAAAAACCTTATGAAAACATCTTCAAATAGTACAGAACGCTGCAGCGTGCCTTCTGTTTTGCCCAGTAGAGTTTACTAGCTCTGCCATTTTACTAAAATCTCTCCATTGGTTGCCTATGCACAAGCAGGTGCATTTTAAAGCACTCTGCTTCATGTATATATGTCTCCATAATACTGCCCCTTCTTATTTGAGCTCTGAAGTTACCTACTATGTGCCTAGGCCTACTCTCAGATCAAGCTACCAGAATCTACCTGTTGTCCTTAGAATTCGGAGGGTTCGCCAAGGCGGTCGTTCCTTCCATGTTCTGGGACCTAAATTTGGAACAACCTCCTGTTACTTTTGAAAGATTGTAACTCCCTTTTGGAATTCTGCAGACTTCTGAAAATTAGGCTGTTTGAGCATTCCAGTAAATAGCTCTTGGAGGCCTGGTTGACAATTACTGTAACCTTAGCTAGTGCTGGGAAACCTGATGGGTAGCCATGCGCTTTATAAATTATGTAATCAATCAATCAAACACTCACTATGTCATACAGAAAATGAGGCCCTTGGCAAATATTATAGCATTGAGAATATGCCAGAAATATGTTCAACAGTGTGGTTGGTTTTAGCCATGGAACTAGGATACTTCACATCTGATCTCATATTTAATGCTCCACCTAAATATGCTGAAAATAGACATTGTTTTCTAAAGATGGGCAAGGCCAACAACACAGTGGCATTGTCCTGAGGAGGGCCTTGGCGTCAGAATCACTGCCAGCTAAGTAGAGGTCTAGTGGACCATTTGGAAATGGGGAACCAGGAGACATAGGCCCAGATTTCTGGGCTTTTGATGCAGGGCTGTGAAGCAAGTCACCAGGGCAACAATTACTCATGTTTTATACACAGGTCTACGTTTCAACCCCACTACTTTTAAAATCCACCATCCACACTGCTCTTTGTGACCAGTGATTCTGCCAGCAATGAACCCTGGATGATCTGTTATACAAACTGGTAAATATTTTCATGCTTTCTTAAAACTGTACAAAAAAGTTAGCAAAAGAGCAGATGTCTGGGCAGAGAAAAGTCTACCATAGGCTCCGGTGAATTGTTCATGCCATCTGCATAATTGGAATAATTCAGGAAGCTATTCCTGAAGTTCCACCATCACAACACATTGTGTAATTTCATCCATCAGTCGTCAAAATGTACTTTTAATGCATTGTTTGCAGTAAAAATAATAATGTTAATGCAAGGGAACAAGGCAGATCATAGGCTACCCCCAAGTCTACCTTCCGCTGCACCCTTATCTACAAGCCACCCGGCCCCGACCCAGCCTTCAGTAAATCTATCATCAACATAATTTCTCCTCACACTCTTGGCTCCTCGAACGACATCCTCCTCAGCGACCTCAACTACTATGTTGACAATGGCAACAATACTAACACCATTTCCCTGCTTGATGACCTTGCCACTATAGGACTAAAGCAACTGGTCACACATCGTTAGACACACACCTAATGCCATCTTTTCCACCAGCAACACCTCCACGCTTCACTGGACTGACCATCACTGCATTGACTTCACCATCACCACTCCAACCATACACCCTCGCACACTCTGAGCCCCAAGCAGAAAACAGAACCAGATCACAGAGGAACAGCTCACCAACACCCTCAGCAAATCTCACCTGTCTCTCACTGCAGGCGCTAACATCTCAGTACGAAAGCACAAAACTTCCACCAATGGATCTCTGAATGTGCCAACACCCTAGCACCTCGCCATAAGACCTAAGCTAAACACCACCTCAAGAAGGCCAGCTGGTTCTCCCCCACACTTCAGGACTTCGTGCACACCTGCAGACGGCTATAGAAAAGATGAAGAAACAGCAAGTTCCCGGCAGACTTTGAGCCCTCAAAGATGCCATCAAATCCCACCACCACCTCATCAGAGCCACGAGGAAAGGTGCCCTGCAGGAACGTATCAGCGCTACCGCTCACAACACCAAAGAGCTCTTCTCTGTGGTCAAAGAGTTTGCCAAACCCCGATCGGAAACAGCAAACATCCCTCCAGTTCAAGACCTCTGCGACAGACTACCCAACGTCTTCCACCGAAAAATCAAAGACATATACAACAGCTTTGGACCCCAAGGTCCTCCAAGCCCTCCAACAACCCCCCCCAGCTCCATCCCTTCAAACCATCACAGATCCTGCACCACTCTCCACAGATGAGACCCGCTACATCATGAGCAGCATCCACTCCGGAGCCCATACAGATCCCTGTCCTCACCACATTTTCAACAAAGCCAACACTCCCATCGCACCCTAGCTTTGCCACAAACTCAACTGTTCCATAGATGTAGCTATCTTCCCCGAGGACTGGAAAGATGGCAAGATCCTAAAGAAACCCACAGTTGATCCCCTGGTCCTCAAGAACTACCACCCAGTCTCTCTGCTGCCCTTCCCAGCCAAGGTAATTGAAAAGGCCATCAACACACAGCTCCGTAAGCACATCGAGAACAACAGCATCCTGGACATCTAATCAGGTTTCAGGAGCAATCACAGCACAGAGACTGCCGTCCTCTCTGTCACAGATGACATCCGCTCGCTCCTTGACCACGGCCATACAGCAGCCCTTATCCTACTGGCCTATCGGCCCACTTCAACATGGTTTCACACTTCACCCTCTGCTCCAGGCATCTGCGGAAAACTCATTCTGGACATTACCTGCCACAGACACATCACCAGTCACCTAAGAGACCTCCACTGGCTTTCTATTGAGAAAATAATTAACTTCAAACTTCTCGTCTACGCATACAAGGCCTTCCACGACCTAAGACCCGTCTACCTCAACCACCGCATTACCTTCTACTCCCCCGCCAGACCTCTCCGCTCTGCTCAACAAGCACTAACAACCGTACGCCACATATGGAAGAACTCGACTGAAGGAAGATCCTTTGCCTACCTCATGGAAAGAGCTGAAACGCCCTGCCCTTGCACCTCAGGGAGTCACTAATGTTACCTCAATTCAGGAAGGACATTAAATTAAAACCTGGCTCTTCAACTGAAGCACAGAGAATAAACCCCCTCAACGCCTTGAGACCCTTATGGGTGAGTAGTCATGCTCTATAAATCCTGATTTGATTTGAAATCACAGAGGTTGAGCGGCTGTTATTCACGTGTCTTTTTTGTTGAGCATTATTCTTTTAGTAAGAAATGCATCCTCACGTCAAAAGTGGAACCGACGACAAAATACAGAACCAAATGTCAGTTCTGCACTTCTCCTAATTATGGGTAATTAAGTGTAATTTTGCTGTAATATCACGTAATTACACAAAACATAATTGTGCTAATGTTGCACACCACAATACAAGGGCCAAGAGAGCGGGCTTTTTCAGTGGGCAAAATGTTGTTCCTGGACTGCTGAGAACTCCCCCTGTTCCTGTGGAGCACGAAGACTCTTCTTAAAGGCAACAGTGGCTGTTTGGAGAAGCATCTCTATTAATGACTGCTTGCCTTCAGTGATGAGAAGGTGCTTGATTGATTTCACGTAAATAAAAAGCAGATGTCAGTTTTGCTGGTGAGGGTGTTTTTCCATGTGGTGGGTGTAGGGGTAGGTAGGCCTTTTATGATGAAGCTTTACCTCCATAGCACCTGTTTTCTACCAATGCTGGAAGGTGCAGGCTGGTTCCTCCCTCACACTGCAGGTGTCCAGTGTCTCTGAAACTACTGTTTATAATAAACTTTTTTTCTATATTTATTTGTAGAGTGCTCACACACTCGAAGGCTTAGTCCTCTACACTAGACCACGGTAGGATCCTAGGGAGAAAGCTAAACTGCTGTGCAGTATCTTCAGAGCACCAGGACCTTTACCTTGAAGTAGCCACTGCATTTTACACATTTGATTTTATTCATTCATTCATTCAGAGGCAGAGGCCAAGACGTCAGTAATCAGCGGTTCCACCCTCCCAAAAGAGATTCAGCTCCTCCAGAGAGCCGGTGAAAGTGACCCCCGGATACTGGCCATGCCAGCGTACTGGGCACCCTGTGTGTGTATATTGTGTATATAGTCATCCTAGGAACAGACAGTCCCCGCTTCATGCTGGTCCTCCAGATACATTTTCAGATGCTTATAAAACACCACCAGGTCAGACTGAGTGGCTGTTCATCTTCTTTGCAGAGCAGTGTATAAGTGAGGGCCTGATCTCTTGTGTAAGTTTACCATTTTTTTGCAATTCACAAACTCCAAGGACCATATTTATGACCTGGTTTATGTGGCTCGTGGCGCAAGAGTGACGGAAACTTTAAATCAGATTTATGCTGCGGCCGTGCATGTTTTCATAAATCTCGAGTAATGTAACGCAGCACAAATCGCTGTGTTATTTTACTCTGCACCCGGGAGGCATTTCCATGGGTGCTGCGTGGGTGTTCCCACGTAACCAGGGGCGGCTCCTCCATTAGGGCGGAAGAGCGTCACCCTCTGACAGCAGCAGATGCTGCAAAAGCTTTAATAAATGAAACAATAATAAACCATGTTTATTATAGTTTTGTTTGTTAAAGTGGCGGGGCCATGGGGGTGACGAGCATTGAGGGGAGTGCACTGTACACTCCCCTCAGTGCGCATGTATGTTTGGCCAGCCATCTCGGGCCGGCCAAACACACATGCGCAGTAGGCTCTCTCCAGCCCAGCAACACAGTTGCCCAGCAACACAGTTGTCGGGCTGGAGAGAGCCTGCACAGGCTCCCAGTCTGCTTGGGAGCGCTCTGGCTGGGCGCTCCCAGCCAATCATGACACTGCTCTGAGCAGCATCAGGATTGGTCGCAGGGCATGCTGGTAGCCTGTTCCGACGGGAGCAAGAGGAGCAGCACGTGAGCGGAGCATGTACGTTTAAAAAATATATATTTTTAATACATTTTACCCCCTCTCAAGCCCTCCCTCCATACCCACGCGCGCGGCACCCGCCCCAACCCTTGTGACCGAAGCGAGCCACTACTGCATGCAACACCCATGGATTATGACGCATTCCCAGATTTACATGAACTTGTAAGCCTGGGAATGCGCCAGAAAGATACACCTTCCCAGTTAGAAATATGTTTATTTCTCCACGTTTTTCCACTTTCTATGTGTGCTGTAGAAAGGGGGGGAACTTCCCAGGATTGTTTTTGTGGAGGAAGGTGTCTCTTCCTGCACAAAAACAATCCTGCATGCAAGGCAGGCATCCTCGCACCTGTGTTGGCGCTGGGCAGCCCATTGTGTGCCATTGCAGGGGGAAGGACAAAAATGCACCATATTGGATACATATTCCTACCTATTTGCTGTGGTGCAGGGCCGTGCAGCAAAGCGATTTACTGAGCTGTCCTGTGCCACAAAACCCATGAATATGGGCCCAAGTTTATAATAAATTTACGACTGCACAGTCAGGGTGGAGAGCTCCGCACTTAAAAGGATACGAGAGGCCGTGTAAATTTACCTATATGATCATGCTCTGATTGATTGCATAGGAAAACTCCCACCTCCCCTCTAGCAGCCTCCTGTAATGCAATGTAACTTAAAAACTGCAACTTCATGGCATGAGTGTACGTTAATAGGCCCTATACATTTTCACCTTTCACGTTTCAAATCAAACAAACTATGCATGCATAAGATTTTTTTTCGACATGAGGCTGGATGCATGCTGTGTGAATCTGGCTACAGGTGATTCGGATCCTGTGACTGTCCTGTTCTGTTGCTGCAGTCCAGTGGTGTAACAAAGGCCCCCGCAGCCTCCACAGTGCGGGGGGCCTTCAGCTCCAGGAAGCCCACTCAGCACAGTACACTGTGCACAGGCGGCAGGCCCCTGACTGGGTCTATGTGGGAGGGGGCCACTGCTGCAGTCTTTCATCACTATGTCAAAGTGCATTGTGTTTCAGGGACACCGTGTATTATAGAACACAAGCGGTGCGATTAAACCACAAAAGTTATTATATTTAGATATCAAACTGACCTAATTCAGCAGTTTTCAGACAATAGTCTCACAGCCCCTCACTTTCACAGTGTCCTTAATCAATGCAGACGTGTTAAATGTCCTCATCGATAACTGTGGCAATATATCCAGTAAAACATTTGAACAGTGGTTCCCAACTTTTTGACTTCTGTGGACCCCCGCTTTATCATTACTGGAACCTTGGGACCCCCACTCAATCATTATTGGAATCTGGGGACCCTCCACTGAGCCATTACTGAAAGCTATTTAACCAAATCTATTAATATTATTTAATTTTCTAAGCAGACGCGGATCCCCTGAGGATGCTTCATGGACCCCTAGGGGTCCCAGACCACAGGCTGAGAACCACTGCATTAGAATGTTGTAAAGCCCCTTCGTGCTGTTACAGGATGCTGCTAAGTAGCACAGTGAGACAAGGAAATAAAGCGCCCAGAATGAATAATATATCATCTATTTAGTGCACTTGTGAAAAAAGCTTCTTGGTGCTGACTTTGCATCATACCATTTCCCCACTACCTGTATGTAGTGCTTCGACCTACCTTGATTAGACCGAAGGCTCCATGTGCAGTTAAGGTCAGAAACGCATTGCACATTTTAGTGTATATAATGTTGTGGCATTGTAGTAGGCCCATAGGCAGAGATTTGGGGTAAGAGAACTGCCTGTAATAACAACACGGAGCTTCTGGGGAGGATGCTTTCTATCTCCAGAAATGTATTGACAATGCTGCAAGATAATGAGATGTTACGACACTGAATGTGTTTTCTTTTTCACTTTTTAAATTGTGGTATTACGGCGACCCCCTCCCCTGGGCTATCCAGAGGCAACTCCTCCATTAGGGCTGAAGAACATTGCTCCCTGCCAGCAGCGGCAGCTGAAAACCTTTTACTAAAAAACTATAATAAACTATGTTTACTATTATTTTTTAGTAAAAGGGCCAGGGCCATGGGCCATGGGCTGTGGGTCGATCACACCCCACATGTATATTTGGCCGGCTGTACCGGGCCGGCCAAACACACATGCGCAGTAGGGTCTCTCCAGCCCAGCAACAGAGTTGCCGGGCTGGAAAGAGCATGCACACGCTCCCAGTCTGCCTGGAAGGGCCCTGGCTGGGTACTCCTTGCCAATCCTAACACTGCTCTGAGTAGTATCAGGATTGGCCACAGGGCAGACTGGATGCATGTGCCTGCAGCAGAGAGGCGGATGGAGCGGTGCACTAGAATGATTCCTGTTGAAATGGAATCTCTCATTGCAGACAGTTGCGACATGTCAAGACCATTCATATTTTAGAAAGCTGCCGCTGGAGTAGAAAATCTACTCGAGCTGCAGAAAGAAGCAGCGCCCTCAAGCACGCTATGTGATGTGGTTTGAACTGATTTTACATTGCGTAACAAGCTTCTGACACTAAAATTCGGCGTGAGCAAAGTGACATGCCCGATTTTACACTCTCACAGTACTTTGCAGAATATTGCTAAGTTTTTGTGTAACTCTGCGGATTTCCATGGCCTGAAACTCTGTGAGTTCCTCCCAGGGCTATTTACTTCCTAACATCCTTTCCTGGTACATTCTGTAGTTTTTGCTCATGACCACTGTCTCTTTCTCATTCTGTGTCGCTGCACACTCTCTCTCTCTCCAATCCTGCCTATCTTTTTCAACACCTTCCTGCATAAAAACAGTCCCCAGAGGCATTTTCCTCTTTTTGAGGGATGCAGAACACTTAGAAAGTGGAAAAAACAAAGAGAAATAAAGATAGTTCTTCTAATTATGCCTCCCTTGGGAAAGCGTAGCACTTTGATGCATTCCCAAGTCTACCACTTCTGGTAAATATAGGAATGTGTCAAAATCCATGGATGTTGCGTGAGAACACCCACGCAACACCCAAATAATGCCTTCCCGTGACAGGGTAACCAATGCAGTGATTTGTGCTGCGTAACCTTACTCCAGATTTATGGATACAATCAGGGCTATGCAAGGTGGCCTTGCATGGCTTCATAAATCATATTTTGGGCTTGCGTCACGCATGCACCATGTTGCATGATACAAGAGCAAAACAACCCAAGTTATGAATATACCTCATTATTTGGTAACGCTCGATGTGTTGCTCGGGCAGACTTAGTCAAAAAATAGGCCTGGCCACAGAAATAAATGGGGTTCCCATTATTGACTCAGACAGCTAAAAGAGTGGCCCAGATTTGCAAATCAGGCTTTTTTGAACTTGTAAAGACACACTATATGGGTATGTTGCAAGGTATGGGCAACTGCATGCATTTGTGTTTGCTGCAGGCAATCCTTGTGGTAATATCCCACAGATTACCAATAAAAACCAGACCACCTGACCAAGAAAAGGGCCACAAATAATTGCCTAAAATCTAGCTCCCACACTGATCCATCAGACCGACCCATCGGCCACTGCCTGGTTGCCCTATGGGACGGTTTGAACCTGGTGTTGCTACATTGGAGGCATCAAGAAGAAGCAGATTTCCCCTAATAGTTTAATAATTGAAAACATGAAACAGAAGAGCAGGCCCCAAAAGGTGGGAGCCCCTCCCCCACCAGCAGCAGTATCCGGCAAGCAGCTGTCGGTACACGTGTTTCAGAGCTCATTTTCGCCTCACAGTCCTAACTGGCAAGCATAGTTAACAGGTGCAGAGCAGTGCTTAATTTGTAAATAAAAACGTGCTGGTGCCCAAAGTCCCCCTCTTAAACATGCAGCTGCTGCAATTAATTGTGCAAGCACAGAATACTGAGGCAGCGTAATCCTGAAGCCACCCCGGGCCTCTTCAGTCCATTTAAAGCCACTCCCTGCCCCTTCAGCTCACTTTTGCAGCTTTCTGCTTTCTCCCATGGTGACGTTTTATCGTTTTTCTCTTCCTCCGTCTTTCCGTTATGTATCATTTGCTCGCAGTAAATCCCTGAGGCAGACGAATAGGCGCCAGCCCTTAAAGATAAGTGGCGGTGCTCAGCACCGGAAACAACAAGCGCAAATTAAGCACTGGTGCAGAGGGAAGCATGGCGCCATCGTGCCACAGTCCCCGGAGTGCAGCGGTGCCAGGCAGCCCTGGCTGTTTGGTGGAGGCAGCCATGACGCGCTGCAGCTGCGCACACCTGGCACCCTCACCCCCGCACAGTTCACCTCTTAGAACAAGGCAGTGGGAGCAGAGACCTTTTCAGGCAGGAGCAAAGTGGCCTCTGGCCCAGGGCCCCGCCTTTCAGGGGCCCACTGACAGAGCCAGCTCTGTCTGCAGAGGCTTGCCCCGGTGACCTTAAGCAATTCTGAAACACATTCTTTTAAATAACCTTTTCCTACCATTTAATCTGGGTGATGTGCGTGAGTCTATTACAGACATTTTGCAGAGAAATGTGTTTATGTTGTCATGCAACATCCGTAAAATGTTTCTTTTAGACCAAAACAGGACCTCACATGTGAGAAATGGGAGGGTGTCACAGAGATTATTTGCAGTAACATTAGTGAGCTGCTGCTGTGTTACAATATTGAAAACACACACATTTTCCATCAGCAATCGCACTAAGAACTAAGGAAAAATCCACCTGGATATTTTCAGTAGTTGTAAGTGGAACTTGCTGCTGTAAATGTGGAACGATCCTAATTATGTGAATTACCCTGCAGACGCTGATGTCAAGTTCACATCAACTTTACCTCTGGCGATAGAAAGCATCTTTTGTTATGAACACCAGTGAAAAAGATGCTGTTTCAACGCCCTTCAGCCATTGGCTGCTTTAGGTCCCCACTCTTCATTCATTGTTTGTTTGAAGTGTCACTCACATTGTAGATCAGACACAGGGATGTTTTTTGTGCAGGTTACATTTTACAATGATGATTGCTAAAGGAGTCATCCTCAGTGATGGCGACCACATAAACACGATGGTGTGAAATTTTAGGTGAAGGGTTCCCTCTCAGAAACCCATGTAGTTCCTGACCGGACTATTGTTTCTGTGTCTATTGGTATAGTCGAGGCAGTGTATGCAGGGCCGGCGTTAGGGCAGTGAGACCTGTGCGGCTGCACTGGGCGCTGACCTGCAGGGGCCACTGACCTCAGGGGAGGGCGCTGTTGAGCAATAATGTAAGATTTAAATCACCTACTGCAGAGTTCCTTGTGCGTCCAGCTTCCAGGCAGTAATAAAAATGTAAACATTACTCCTGTGATTAATGTTTCTGCTAAAGAGAAAGAGATCTGAGTTCTGTCTAGTGGAAGCTTGGATTCGCAATAAAGAAGTGTAGAGGGTTAATGTGCCTGCGGCAAAGAACACATCTGTGTTCTATGTGTATAGCTGAATGGATTAGTAAAACCAGCCATTAGCAGTGCTTTAAAACATGTGGGAAAGGGGCTATGGAGAAGTAAGGGGCACTTTTGGCGGGTGCTAGAAAGGGAATTGAAGGAAGAGGTCATAGAGGTAAGGGGGTCCCAAAAAAGATTGTCGCACCGGGTGGCAAACAGCAAAGGATTGAATGGGAATTCCCCTCATCCTAGATTCCTCACAAGTTTTTTTTAATATTCAACAGTACAGTGGAGACAGTGGAATTCCAGCTATGTTTCTCGTTTAGGAAACAGTGATGAAAAAGCAACAAGCAATGCCAAAGCCAATAGGTCTGGCTTGAACGTGCTAATGCATTCAAACAGAGGCATACAAACCATGAGCAATGTGAATCAGGATCAAGGGATCTTTGTCCACAAATACATACTTTCCACATGTAAGTCTCTCTAATGTGAACACGCACTGATAATCTGGCACTGTATTGTATTTAAATGTGCAGCTTGAGGACTGCAATTTCCCAACAAAGACCTGGGACTTTTGACACCTACATGGCAGCACTGGCTGGCATTATGAAGACATCACCAAAAGTGTCTGAACACTGAGCTCACATGGCTTCTTCCATTGTCTTTCATTCTTCTCCAAATGTGTGTGGCTTTCTCGTTGACCCATTTGAGTCATTCATGGATCATATCAATAAAGACACACTGGTTCCAGTTACATAACAGTCAATCAAAGTATGTTCATTCGCCCTGCTACAAACTCAAGATTAGCAATCTAGGCCCTGATCTTTGCCTTATCACACATCGACAAAGACAACGCTCTTCTAACTGGTCTCCCAGACTGTTGTAAGCACTTTTCAACACAGCAACAGGACAAAACACCAACAAAATAAGGTTTGAGCATGCCTCCTCTCATTTTAGATCAGGCCTACAGACAGTTTGAGGTGGTTCACCACCTCATAGGACTTCCAGTAAGCACTCTTAGTCCATTGGTCTGGTGAAGTGTCATTCATATTTTGTCTCCTCCCACCACAGCAATAATCACATGCAGCCACTGGCTCTCTTATGCATTAATGTATTCTCACATCTGTCTAGAAAGTAGCTTACTTCAAGGCCCGACTGGTAGGCTAATCTTTACCTTCATTTCTACTTTATTTTTATTTATTTATCTTTGCATTGTGTTTTTACTTTTTTTTCGTTTCAAATGTATGTATGCAACCTTCAGATGATAGTGTTTTTGCTTTCTATTACTTTTACACTTTGATATGTACTGCGTGTTTGGTAAAAATAAATGCATTCAAAATTGCAGGATGGCAAGGTAATACCTACCGTCTTTGTCAAATGCTTGTTTACAAATGCGATTGTTCCCTTTCTCTGGCACAATCCATTTCAAATAGTGCAGGATGGTATATAAGGCAGTCCAAATAATTGAAATTAGCATGTCAGGAAATGGCCACACTAGCGGGACTACCGAGGACCACCTCCTTGGCTTGGCTGCCAAGCTGAAAGATTCATACACCAACAAGCTTTCTCTGAATACAGAAAGAGACTCTGGAATAACCTCTCATTGCACTTCCCACTTGCTCATTCATTGGTGCAATTCTGAGAATGTTTCAGACCCCACCTATTGGACTTGACACCCATGGCGTGGTTTTCCCCTAAATTGTAGCCTGCCATGCTCCTGTTTTGCTGACGTCGTTTTTGCAGTTTTAGCACTCTGCACACTTTGCCATAGCTAACCAGTACTAAAATGCTTGTGATTGCTCCTCTAAAGATGGTAGCACTGGTCTACACCAAATGGGGACATTTAATTTACTTGGAAGACCCTAGTGTGGTGGTGCTACATGAACCCAGGGCTTGTAAATTAAATGCTACTAGTGGACCTGCAGCCACCCACCTAACTAGCCTTTTAAACCACATCTCTGGCGTGCCATTGCACCCTGTATGTGCATTTTTAAAACTGCCATTCCGACCTGGCAAAATAAACCTTTTGCCAGGCCTAAACCTTCCTTTTTGATGCATACAAGTAACCCGCATGGTAGGCCCTAAACAGCCCACAGGGCACAATGCAGTGTAGTTAAAAAGTGGGACATGTACTTTTAACTGTTCCATGCCCTGGTACTGAAAAAATCTTAAATTTGTATATCACTGCTGTCAGGCCTGCCTCTTCGATAGGATAACATTGTGTTCCCTTAATTAATAAGTGATAACTTTCAATTTGGAGCAAGTAGGAATGTCGAGTTTGGTGACTAAAGAATTGTAATTTAACACTCTCTTTAATGGTAAAGTCAGATTTTAAGTGAAAAGTCTGAAAATGCCACTTTTAAAGAGTTGGCGTTTACTTGGCCTAACCATTTCGTGCCTGCGGCCTGTATCCTGGTACACATGACTAGTTGTATCTAGGAGCTGGTGTTTGTGTGTTGCTCCCAGTTAGTGAGACAAAGAGGGAATATGTTTTGCAGGCTAGGCCATTTTTGACTTGATGAGAGGAGGAGCTCTCACCTACCACACTTGCACATCACAAAGGCTTTGCTTGAGCACACTCACATATATGTTGACACTAGTGTTTTGTGCCCCCTGAAAAGCTGGGGACAGGACAGGGAGGCAGAAAATTCCAGACACCTCTGGGTGTGGTAAACTCCAGAACCTTTTCCTACTTCATAGCTGGCACCAGGTATAAATATTGGAACCTTAGACCCAATTCTTCAGCACACCTCTGGACCTGTGGGAGACTTAGAAGGACTGCTGTGCTACTCAGCTGCAAGAAGGACCTGACGGTCTGCTACTTCTTGGGCCATCTTTATTCCACTCCAAGGCAGCACATTTCAGTGGATGTTCTCAGGCAGCAAGGCAAGGCACACACGTAAAGCTGCGAGCGGTGATGAGCAATTCATCTGAAGTAGATCCAATAAGTCCTAAGGATATTGCACTTTATTCGGCCTGGATTATTTGGAAAACATTTGAAAAAATAGATGCCAGCAAGAGTGGTGAGAGTTAATAAAGCAATATGTATAGTCCGCTCAGTTCAATTACATCACAGCAGGGGTTCAGCATCCAATAAAGCAGCCTCATGCAAATCGTACCATTATTTCCAGATGCTTAAATCCTCAGTGCTAAGAAACTTGAAAAGTACAATCTCAGCATCTTCTGAATGTTGGAGCTGTCAAGGCCTTTTGAGAAAGTTGCGAGGGCATGATAATAGTGAGATCGAGGCCATTTCATCTTTTGCAACTGTAACACAGTCTTCATGTCTTCACTTGGTGTTTAAGTGGACATATAAATATTCTGTGTGTGTGTGTATATATATATATATATATATATATATATATATTTATTTCTTCCAAAATAAAGCGCAGCACTCCAAAAGACTTCGTATTAGTATTTAATGTATTCCAGAACAAACCATAATCACCACCAACGCGTTTCGACTATTGCAGTCTTGATCACGGTAATATATATATTAACTACTGCTGGTCGCCAGTAGGTAGTTATATTTAGGACCTAGGCCCTCATTGTGACCCTGGCGGTCGGTGATAAAGCGGCGGCCAAGCCGCCAACAGACCGGCGGTCTAAAATATGCAATTCTGACCCTGGCGGGAACCGCCAACACAGCCCGCCGTATTAACACTCCGCCCGCCACGGCGGTACAAACAAACAGCGCGGCGGTTCCCGCCAACAGCCAGGCGGCAGACAATGTACCGCCCACCCTATTACGACCCACCAATCCGCCACCTTTTCCGGGGCGGGAGCACCGCCGATAAGAACACGGCGGAAACAGACTACGAACGGGAAAACGCTCACCTCTACGCACTCCACGCGAGATTCCGGCAGTATGGAACCAGAGTTGCAGGTCATCCCCGCACTCCTATACCTGCTCATATACCAGGAGCACGCCCGGCGGCGCGGAAGACATCGGTGAGTACTGCACCTACGACACAGGGGAGGGAAAAGATTACCGGCACACACCCACCCACCCACACCCACTACAACACACACATCAATGCATTCCCACAGATCACTGTCACAACCCACAAACCACCCCCCTCCGAAATAATGCAAAGACCAAAAGAAGAGATCATAAACGGGCAGATATATTGAAATATGTACACCAGTAATCCCAATAAATAAATAAACTATGTACAAAATATATACAGCTACTAAATGTAGTCCAACCACTGTCCGTGGATCACAGGGGTCCTGTGCAAAGGGGCAAGGCCCAGTCCCACGACAAGAACTCCACGGAGAGAACACTGCAGGGGCATCAGAAAGAAAATAGGACAGGCACCTCAGGGGGAAGGGAAGGGGGGGCACCTCAGCCACTTGAGTACACGACGCCAGATCCACGAGGGGACTCCATGACCACTGGCCCATCCTGGGGAGAGCAAAGCCACAGTCCAAACAGTCCATACAGTGGGTGGCCTGCCCACTGGGCCATCCTGGGGAGAGCAAAGCCACAGTCCAAACAGTCCATACAGTGGGTGGCCTGCCCACTGGCCCATCCTGGGGAGAGCAAAGCCACAGTCCATACAGTCCATACAGTGGGTGGCCTGCCCACTGGCCCATCCTGGGGAGAGCAAAGCCACAGTCCATACAGTCCATACAGTGGGTGGCCTGCCCACTGGGCCATCCTGGGGAGAGCAAAGCCACAGTCCAAACAGTCCATACAGTGGGTGGCCTGCCCACTGGCCCATCCTGGGGAGAGCAAAGCCACAGTCCATACAGTCCATACAGTGGGTGGCCTGCCCACTGGCCCATCCTGGGGAGAGCAAAGCCACAGTCCATACAGTCCATACAGTGGGTGGCCTGCCCACTGGGCCATCCTGGGGAGAGCAAAGCCACAGTCCAAACAGTCCATACAGTGGGTGGCCTGCCCACTGGGCCATCCTGGGGAGAGCAAAGCCACAGTCCAAACAGTCCATACAGTGGGTGGCCTGCCCACTGGGGCATCCTGGGGAGAGCAAAGCCACAGTCCAAACAGTCCATACAGTGGGTGGCCTGCCCACTGGGGCATCCTGGGGAGAGCAAAGCCACAGTCCATACAGTCCATACAGTGGGTGGCCTGCCCACTGGGCCATCCTGGGGAGAGCAAAGCCACAGTCCATACAGTCCATAACAGACCCCACTGCCACTGGAGGAGGCAAGTTGGCCAGAGGACATCCTGCAGCCCTGCCCGAGATAGATCCTGCCCTGCCACGTCTGCCAAAGGGCCAGCGCTCCTTGCCTTGAAGGGCCCAGTTCAGCGGTTCTTGAGACGGCGGGGCCCAGCGGAGCGGTTCTTGAGACGGCGGGGCCCAGTTCTGCGGTTCTTGAGACGGCGGGGCCCAGTTCTGCGGTTCTGGAGACGGCGGGGCCCAGTTCAGCGCTCCTTGCCTTGAAGGGCCCAGTTCAGCGGTTCTTGAGACGGCGGGGCCCAGCGGAGCGGTTCTTGAGACGGCGGGGCCCAGTTCAGCGGTTCTTGAGACGGCGGGGCCCAGCGGAGCGGTTCTTGAGACGGCGGGGCCCAGTTCAGCGGTTCTTGAGACGGCGGGGCCCAGTTCAGCGGTTCTTGAGACGGTGGGGCCCAGTTCAGCGGTTCTTGAGACGGCGGGGCCCAGTTCTGCGGTTCTTGAGACGGCGGGGCCCAGTTCAGCGGTTCTTGAGACGGCGGGGCCCAGCGGAGCGGTTCTTGAGACGGCGGGGCCCAGCGGAGCGGTTCTTGAGACGGCGGGGCCCAGTTCAGCGGTTCTTGAGACGGCGGGGCCCAGCGGAGCGGTTCTTGAGACGGCGGGGCCCAGTTCAGCGGTTCTGGAGACGGCGGCCGGTCTATGGCCAACTGCTAATTGCCTGGTGGTGCCCTCCTGGGCAGCGGGGATGGTGCTCCTTCAATGCCCACCTGGGCTGTGGGTGGTGGGGCCCTCCTGGCCAGCTGGGCTGGGTCCTCCCTGGGCAGCGGCTATGGGGGTGGTGGGCTCTCCCGGGGCAGCTGTGCCGGTTCCTCCCGGGGCAGCGGCTATGGGGGTTGTGGGCTCCTCCTGGGCAGCAGGCCTGCTGCCTGACCTCTCCGACTTGCTGCCCTTGCCCTCCTTAGTCGTGGGCCTGTGGCCCTTTCCTCCCTTTGGAGCTGTGGCTGGTGACTGTCTCTGGGTGGTGTCCGGGGGGGATGTAGAAGGCGGGCTCCTGCGGCGCCCCTTCCGCCTTCTGCTCCTCTTCCCAGGGGGTGGGCTGGCTGTCCCCTTGCTGCTGGGCGAAGATCCAGACATGTGGGCTGGCGGGCTCCAATACCCCTGCACCCTTGTCAAGGGGGCTGCAGGGCTGGTGGTGGCTGAGGTGCTCTTCTTACCCCGACGAGAAGGAGGGGGGGGCTCAGGGTCAGGAAAGAAGTTAGTAGTGGCGAGGAAGAGCTTCTTGGGACAATGGAGAGTGGTAGGTACAGTGGGAATGGGAGTGGAGGGAGAGGATGTGGTTGTAGGTGAGTCACGTTTGCTGTCTTTGGGTGCAGGTGCAGGAGGGATAGGCTGTCGTGAGGTGGATGGCTGTTGGGTGGGTGGGTGGCTGCGTTTGTGTGGTGTGGAAGAGGGGGTGACAGACACAGTGGGAGAGGACACAGGGGACGTGTAAATGGCAGTGGGGGTGGTGACTGCACGTGTGCGGACTGGAGTGGAGGGTGTGCTGGTGATGGAAACACTGGCTGATGGTGAGGTGAATGGAGGTGTGAGTGTAGACGTCACAGGGAGGGAGGAGGGAGACGAGGAGGTGGGGGTCACAGAGGTGGTAGTGACTGTTGGCATGTCTGCATCGGAATGTTGCGTGTGTGAATGTCTGCGTGATCTGTGGTGCTTATGTTTGGATGAGCTTCTCTTGGGTGTTGAGGTGTGTGCAGGCTGGTCTGATGGTGTGGGTGGGACAGGCAGAGGAACAGGAGACTGGGAGGAGGGAGTTAGTAGAGGCAGGCAGGAGACAGGGACAATGGCTGCCGTCAGTGCTGAGGCCAGAGCCTGGAACGATCGCTGATGGGCAGCCTGACCCGAATGAATGCCCTCCAGGTACGCATTGCTGCGATGAACCTCCCTCTCCACCCCCTGGATGGCATTCAAAAGGGTAGTCTGCCCAACAATGAGCGTTCGGAGGAGGTCAATGACCTCCTCACTGAGGGCAGCGGGGGTAACAGGGGCAGGGCCTGAGGTGCCTGGGGCGAAGGAGATGCCCGGCTTCCTGGCAGAGCGGGCACGGGGCGAACGCTGAGGGGCTGCTGGGAGGGCGGAGATGGTGCGCTGGGTGGCGGCTGTACCTGTAATGGCGGGGGGCACGGATGGTGCCACCCCCGCAAGGGAGCCCCCTTCCGAGGACGTGTCCGTGTCGCTGCAGGGTCCAGTCGTCCCCGTCGTGGAGCTCCCCTCGCCCTCCGTCTCACTGGTCCAGTCTGACTCTGTGGCATGGCCCTCCTGGGCCATGTGAGATGCAGCTCCCTCCTGCCCCGATGCCACTTCTCCTCCGCCTGATGATGCTGATGCACACAAGCACAGAAAGACAAACAAAAAGGGGGGGGGAGAGAGAAATAAAGGGATATTGAGTACATGGATCTCCGGTACAGTTAGCGGACATGACAGACACAGATGCCCCCTGCACTAAGTTGCGCACTTGGGGTCCGCTACGCATTCCGTGGAACATGCCCTACACGCCTAGAGTTGACAACTGCACCCATGGATGACACGGCCCAGGGATTGCTGTACTGACAAACTACTGAGGGTGGTGGCTGGGGACACAGGGGCTTACGGGGGTGCCCAGCCTACAGATATCGCCCTGGCCTAGGGGGACCCACAGCCCTCCTCCCCCACCCAGACACCTCCACTGCGCGACAACAGAGTAGATAATGCTTGGACTCACCCCCTTGTGTCTGCTGTGCTGCCCTCACGCGCCCATCCAAATCAGGGTAGGCCACCGCCAGGATCCGGAACATCAGGGGGCTCAGTTGACGGCAGGCACCCCGCCTATGTTGGGAGGCCATCCCCAGCAGAGACTCGGCGGTCTTCTTGGTCCCGCGGCGGATGTCCTCCCACCTCTTGCGGCAGTGGGTGCCCCGTCGATGGTGGACCCCCAGGGTCCGGACTTCCTTGGCGATGGCACGCCAAATCCCGATCTTCTCATGGGCGCGGACCTATGTGACACGTACAGGGAGGGAGAAATACCACGTTCAAGTTTGTCAGCATTTTCCTTGCCAGTGGCCCAACGCCCCCCATCCCCGCCAGGCCCCCCGCCATGCCCCCCGCCATGCCCAACATGCCCCCCATCCCCGCCAGGCCCCCCGCCATGCCCCCCGCCAGGCCCAACATGCCCCCCATCCCCGCCATGCCCCCCGCCATGCCCAACATGCCCCCCATCCCCGCCAGGCCCCCCGCCATGCCCCCCGCCAGGCCCAACATGCCCCCCATCCCCGCCAGGCCCCCTGCCATGCCCCCCGCCAGGCCCAACATGCCCCCCATCCCCGCCATGCCCCCCGCCAGGCCCAACATGCCCCCCATCCCCGGCAGGCCCCCCGCCATGCCCCCCGCCAGGCCCAACATGCCCCCCATCCCCACCAGGCCCCCCGCCATGCCCCCCGCCAGGCCCAACATGCCCCCCATCCCCGCCAGGCCCCCCGCCATGGCCCCCGCCAGGCCCAACATACCCCCCATCCCTGCCAGGCCCCCCGCCAGGCCCCCAAGCCAGCCAGTGGCCCCAAATCCAGATTGAATTAAACTCACTTGTTGGTCTGGAGGACCGTAGAGTAGCGCATACTGGGGGAGGACCCCATGAACAAGTTTCTCCAACTCCTCTCCAGTGAAGGCAGGGGCCCTTTCCCCAGGTGCAGCAGCCATTGTCCCTTCCAGACCGAGGTCACAGCAACACTTGCAGTATAGGTCCTCTCCTGTGAAAGTTCAAGTCGCAAGTGGATAAGTAGATAGAAAATGGCGGTCACGTCCGCGGCGGTGCGTACCGCGGCGGTGCGTCCCGCCACCGCCGGCGCCCTTCGCCATTTGCTCCTGAAACCCATAGGCTTCAATGTTAACCAATGCGGCTTGGCGCCGCGGTCTTCGCCCGCCGCCCGCCGCGGTGTGCCACGCCAGCGCATTGACCTCACATCCCATTGTCACACTTCACAGGTCAGGCAGCCGCCATTTCCAGGGCCCACATGGCTCAATTTCAACTGCGTCACACAGGCCTAGGCCTTGCATAGCCACTCAGACACGCCATTCACATATATATATATATATATTTATTTCTTCCAAAATAAAGCGCAGCACTCCAAAAGACTTCGTATTAGTATTTAATGTATTCCAGAACAAACCATAATCACCACCAACGCGTTTCGACTATTGCAGTCTTGATCACGGTAATATATATATTAACTACTGCTGGTCGCCAGTAGGTAGTTATATTTAGGACCTAGGCCCTCATTCTGACCCTGGCGGTCGGTGATAAAGCGGCGGCCAAGCCGCCAACAGGCCGGCGGTCTAAAATATGCAATTCTGACCCTGGCGGGAACCGCCAACACAGCCCGCCGTATTAACACTCCCACCGCCACGGCGGTTCAAACAAACAGCGCGGCGGTTCCCGCCAACAGCCAGGCGGCAGACAATGTACCGCCCACCCTATTACGACCCACCAATCCGCCACCTTTTCCGGGGCGGGAGCACCGCCGATAAGAACACGGCGGAAACAGACTACGAACGGGAAAACGCTCACCTCTACGCACTCCACGCGAGATTCCGGCAGTATGTAACCAGAGTTGCAGGTCATCCCCGCACTCCTATACCTGCTCATATACCAGGAGCACGCCCGGCGGCGCGGAAGACATCGGTGAGTACTGCACCTACGACACAGGGGAGGGAAAAGATTACCGGCACACACCCACCCACCCACACCCACTACAACACACACATCAATGCATTCCCACAGATCACTGTCACAACCCACAAACCACCCCCCTCCGAAATAATGCAAAGACCAAAAGAAGAGATCATAAACGGGCAGATATATTGAAATATGTACACCAGTAATCCCAATAAATAAATAAACTATGTACAAAATATATACAGCTACTAAATGTAGTCCAACCACTGTCCGTGGATCACAGGGGTCCTGTGCAAAGGGGCAAGGCCCAGTCCCACGACAAGAACTCCACGGAGAGAACACTGCAGGGGCATCAGAAAGAAAATAGGACAGGCACCTCAGGGGGAAGGGAAGGGGGGGGCACCTCAGCCACTTGAGTACACGACGCCAGATCCACGAGGGGACTCCATGACCACTGGCCCATCCTGGGGAGAGCAAAGCCACAGTCCAAACAGTCCATACAGTGGGTGGCCTGCCCACTGGGCCATCCTGGGGAGAGCAAAGCCACAGTCCAAACAGTCCATACAGTGGGTGGCCTGCCCACTGGCCCATCCTGGGGAGAGCAAAGCCACAGTCCATACAGTCCATACAGTGGGTGGCCTGCCCACTGGGCCATCCTGGGGAGAGCAAAGCCACAGTCCAAACAGTCCATACAGTGGGTGGCCTGCCCACTGGCCCATCCTGGGGAGAGCAAAGCCACAGTCCATACAGTCCATACAGTGGGTGGCCTGCCCACTGGCCCATCCTGGGGAGAGCAAAGCCACAGTCCATACAGTCCATACAGTGGGTGGCCTGCCCACTGGGCCATCCTGGGGAGAGCAAAGCCACAGTCCAAACAGTCCATACAGTGGGTGGCCTGCCCACTGGGCCATCCTGGGGAGAGCAAAGCCACAGTCCAAACAGTCCATACAGTGGGTGGCCTGCCCACTGGGGCATCCTGGGGAGAGCAAAGCCACAGTCCAAACAGTCCATACAGTGGGTGGCCTGCCCACTGGCCCATCCTGGGGAGAGCAAAGCCACAGTCCATACAGTCCATACAGTGGGTGGCCTGCCCACTGGGCCATCCTGGGGAGAGCAAAGCCACAGTCCATACAGTCCATAACAGACCCCACTGCCACTGGAGGAGGCAAGTTGGCCAGAGGACATCCTGCAGCCCTGCCCGAGATAGATCCTGCCCTGCCACGTCTGCCAAAGGGCCAGCGCTCCTTGCCTTGAAGGGCCCAGTTCAGCGGTTCTTGAGACGGCGGGGCCCAGCGGAGCGGTTCTTGAGACGGCGGGGCCCAGTTCTGCGGTTCTTGAGACGGCGGGGCCCAGTTCAGCGGTTCTGGAGACGGCGGGGCCCAGTTCAGCGCTCCTTGCCTTGAAGGGCCCAGTTCAGCGGTTCTTGAGACGGCGGGGCCCAGCGGAGCGGTTCTTGAGACGGCGGGGCCCAGTTCAGCGGTTCTTGAGACGGCGGGGCCCAGCGGAGCGGTTCTTGAGACGGCGGGGCCCAGTTCAGCGGTTCTTGAGACGGCGGGGCCCAGTTCAGCGGTTCTTGAGACGGTGGGGCCCAGTTCAGCGGTTCTTGAGACGGCGGGGCCCAGTTCTGCGGTTCTTGAGACGGCGGGGCCCAGTTCAGCGGTTCTTGAGACGGCGGGGCCCAGCGGAGCGGTTCTTGAGACGGCGGGGCCCAGCGGAGCGGTTCTTGAGACGGCGGGGCCCAGTTCAGCGGTTCTTGAGACGGCGGGGCCCAGCGGAGCGGTTCTTGAGACGGCGGGGCCCAGTTCAGCGGTTCTGGAGACGGCGGCCGGTCTATGGCCAACTGCTAATTGCCTGGTGGTGCCCTCCTGGGCAGCGGGGATGGTGCTCCTTCAATGCCCACCTGGGCTGTGGGTGGTGGGGCCCTCCTGGCCAGCTGGGCTGGGTCCTCCCTGGGCAGCGGCTATGGGGGTGGTGGGCTCTCCCGGGGCAGCTGTGCCGGTTCCTCCCGGGGCAGCGGCTATGGGGGTTGTGGGCTCCTCCTGGGCAGCAGGCCTGCTGCCTGACCTCTCCGACTTGCTGCCCTTGCCCTCCTTAGTCGTGGGCCTGTGGCCCTTTCCTCCCTTTGGAGCTGTGGCTGGTGACTGTCTCTGGGTGGTGTCCGGGGGGGATGTAGAAGGCGGGCTCCTGCGGCGCCCCTTCCGCCTTCTGCTCCTCTTCCCAGGGGGTGGGCTGGCTGTCCCCTTGCTGCTGGGCGAAGATCCAGACATGCGGGCTGGCGGGCTCCAATACCCCTGCACCCTTGTCAAGGGGGCTGCAGGGCTGGTGGTGGCTGAGGTGCTCTTCTTACCCCGACGAGAAGGAGGGGGGGGCTCAGGGTCAGGAAAGAAGTTAGTAGTGGCGAGGAAGAGCTTCTTGGGACAATGGAGAGTGGTAGGTACAGTGGGAATGGGAGTGGAGGGAGAGGATGTGGTTGTAGGTGAGTCACGTTTGCTGTCTTTGGGTGCAGGTGCAGGAGGGATAGGCTGTCGTGAGGTGGATGGCTGTTGGGTGGGTGGGTGGCTGCGTTTGTGTGGTGTGGAAGAGGGGGTGACAGACACAGTGGGAGAGGACACAGGGGACGTGTAAATGGCAGTGGGGGTGGTGACTGCACGTGTGCGGACTGGAGTGGAGGGTGTGCTGGTGATGGAAACACTGGCTGATGGTGAGGTGAATGGAGGTGTGAGTGTAGACGTTACAGGGAGGGAGGAGGGAGACGAGGAGGTGGGGGTCACAGAGGTGGTAGTGACTGTTGGCATGTCTGCATCGGAATGTTGCGTGTGTGAATGTCTGCGTGATCTGTGGTGCTTATGTTTGGATGAGCTTCTCTTGGGTGTTGAGGTGTGTGCAGGCTGGTCTGATGGTGTGGGTGGGACAGGCAGAGGAACAGGAGACTGGGAGGAGGGAGTTAGTAGAGGCAGGCAGGAGACAGGGACAATGGCTGCCGTCAGTGCTGAGGCCAGAGCCTGGAACGATCGCTGATGGGCAGCCTGACCCGAATGAATGCCCTCCAGGTACGCATTGCTGCGATGAACCTCCCTCTCCACCCCCTGGATGGCATTCAAAAGGGTAGTCTGCCCAACAATGAGCGTTCGGAGGAGGTCAATGACCTCCTCACTGAGGGCAGCGGGGGTAACAGGGGCAGGGCCTGAGGTGCCTGGGGCGAAGGAGATGCCCGGCTTCCTGGCAGAGCGGGCACGGGGCGAACGCTGAGGGGCTGCTGGGAGGGCGGAGATGGTGCGCTGGGTGGCGGCTGTACCTGTAATGGCGGGGGGCACGGATGGTGCCACCCCCGCAAGGGAGCCCCCTTCCGAGGACGTGTCCGTGTCGCTGCAGGGTCCAGTCGTCCCCGTCGTGGAGCTCCCCTCGCCCTCCGTCTCACTGGTCCAGTCTGACTCTGTGGCATGGCCCTCCTGGGCCATGTGAGATGCAGCTCCCTCCTGCCCCGATGCCACTTCTCCTCCGCCTGATGATGCTGATGCACACAAGCACAGAAAGACAAACAAAAAGGGGGGGGGGGAGAGAAATAAAGGGATATTGAGTACATGGATCTCCGGTACAGTTAGCGGACATGACAGACACAGATGCCCCCTGCACTAAGTTGCGCACTTGGGGTCCGCTACGCATTCCGTGGAACATGCCCTACACGCCTAGAGTTGACAACTGCACCCATGGATGACACGGCCCAGGGATTGCTGTACTGACAAACTACTGAGGGTGGTGGCTGGGGACACAGGGGCTTACGGGGGTGCCCAGCCTACAGATATCGCCCTGGCCTAGGGGGACCCACAGCCCTCCTCCCCCACCCAGACACCTCCACTGCGCGACAACAGAGTAGATAATGCTTGGACTCACCCCCTTGTGTCTGCTGTGCTGCCCTCACGCGCCCATCCAAATCAGGGTAGGCCACCGCCAGGATCCGGAACATCAGGGGGCTCAGTTGACGGCAGGCACCCCGCCTATGTTGGGAGGCCATCCCCAGCAGAGACTCGGCGGTCTTCTTGGTCCCGCGGCGGATGTCCTCCCACCTCTTGCGGCAGTGGGTGCCCCGTCGATGGTGGACCCCCAGGGTCCGGACTTCTTTGGGGATGGCACGCCAAATCCCGAACTTCTCATGGGCGCGGACCTATGTGACACGTACAGGGAGGGAGAAATACCACGTTCAAGTTTGTCAGCATTTTCCTTGCCAGTGGCCCAACGCCCCCCATCCCCGCCAGGCCCCCCGCCATGCCCCCCGCCATGCCCAACATGCCCCCCATCCCCGCCAGGCCCCCCGCCATGCCCCCCGCCAGGCCCAACATGCCCCCCATCCCCGCCAGGCCCCCCGCCAGGCCCAACATGCCCCCCATCCCCGCCAGGCCCCCTGCCATGCCCCCCGCCAGGCCCAACATGCCCCCCATCCCCGCCATGCCCCCCGCCAGGCCCAACATTTCCCCCATCCCCGCCAGGCCCCCCGCCATGCCCCCGCCAGGCCCAACATGCCCCCCATCCCCGCCAGGCCCCCCGCCATGCCCCCCGCCAGGCCCAACATGCCCCCCATCCCCGCCATGCCCCCCGCCAGGCCCAACATGCCCCCCATCCCCGCCAGGCCCCCCGCCATGGCCCCCGCCAGGCCCAACATGCCCCCCATCCCCGCCAGGCCCCCCGCCAGGCCCCCAAGCCAGCCAGTGGCCCCAAATCCAGATTGAATTAAACTCACTTGTTGGTCTGGAGGACCGTAGAGTAGCGCATACTGGGGGAGGACCCCATCCACAAGTTTCTCCAACTCCTCTCCAGTGAAGGCAGGGGCCCTTTCCCCAGGTGCAGCAGCCATTGTCCCTTCCAGACCGAGGTCACAGCAACACTTGCAGTATAGGTCCTCTCCTGTGAAAGTTCAAGTCGCAAGTGGATAAGTAGATAGAAAATGGCGGTCATGTCCGCGGGGGTGCGTACCGCGGCGGTGCGTCCCGCCGGCGCCCTTCGCCATTTGCTCCTGAAACCCATAGGCTTCAATGTTAACCAATGCGGCTTGGCGCCGCGGTCTTCGCCCGCCGCCCGCCGCGGTGTGCCACGCCAGCGCATTGACCTCACATCCCATTGTCACACTTCACAGGTCAGGCAGCCGCCATTTCCAGGGCCCACATGGCTCAATTTCAACTGCGTCACACAGGCCTAGGCCTTGCATAGCCACTCAGACACGCCATTCACTGCATAGAGAATCGTTTACTGTGCTAGCTGTGAGTACGTACCTGTGGGTTGCTTGACTGTGTGCTCCATGTTGTCCTTCCTAGGCACCGTCCGCTGGGTTGGGCGAGGAGACGGATGAATCCTCCCGTGTACCGACCGCTGGTGGACCTGTCGACAATGGAAGAACGCCACATTATCCTGACCTACCGTCTTAACCGTGCCACTATCCATGAACTGTGTGCCCAGCTGGAGCCCGACCTGATGTCCCCCATCCGCCAACCCACAGGGATTCCCCCTCTGGTGCAGGTCATGTCAGTACTCCATTTCTTGGCAAGTGGGTCATTTCAGACAACCGTGGGAATTGCTTCTGGGATGTCTCAGCCCATGTTTTCGAAGGTGTTATCCAGAGTGTTGTCTGCCCTGATGAAATCCGTGAGGAGCTACATCATTTTCCCTGAGGTGGGCGAATTGGCTACAGTGAAGGGTGATTTCTACGCCCTTGGACATATTCCCAACGTAATTGGTGCCATTGATGGGACCCATGTGGCTTTGGTTCCCCCAAGAGACAGGGAGCAGGTGTACAGGAACAGAAAAAATTACCATTCAATGAACATCCAGGTGGTGTGTTTGGCTGACCAGTACATCTCGCATGTAAATGCCAAATTCCCAGGGTCAGTGCATGACGCCTACATCCTCAGGAATAGCAGCATCCCTTACGTGATGGAACAGCTACAGAGACACCGTGTATGGCTAGTGGGGGACTCTGGGTACCCCAACCTGTCGTGGCTACTGACCCCAGTAAGGAATCCCCGGACCAGGGCAGAGGAACGGTACAATGAGGCCCATGGGCGTACTAGGAGGGTGATCGAACGCACCTTTGGCCTCCTAAAGGCCAGGTTTAGGTGCCTGCATATGACAGGTGGATCCCTAATGTACTCACCTAAGAAGGTGTGTCACATCATCGTGGCCTGCTGCATGCTTCACAACCTGGCTTTGCGCCGCCAGGTGCCTTTCCTGCAGGAGGATGGTCGAGACGGTGGTGTTGTGGCAGCGGTGGAACCTGAGGAGAGTGACGAGGAGGAAGACGACGGGGCTGAAACAGACAACAGGGACAGAATCATTGAACAGTACTTCCAATAGGACACAGGTAACATTTCAAAGATAATTTAGTAAATGTTAACTACTCTCCTGCATCTCTGCTGCCTGTCTATTTGCCCCAGTGTATGATGACTGAGTTTTGGCTTTTCCCTCCCTATTTCAGATCTGGGGTCCCCACTACGAGTCCTGTGCTTCGTTTCCCATGGACTACAGCTTTGTGGCAGCTGTTTGTTGACTTCACCATGTACAGGGACATATTTGCACTGTCATGTCAATTACAATATATTGAAATCACAGCCAGACTCCAGATATTTTGGTGCAAAATAGGTGTTTATTTAAGTGCTCAAAATGGGATGGGTGGTTTCAAGTGGGTGGGGGCTATGGTGAAGGAATGTCCATGGCAGAGTCCAGAGTAACAGTCACACAGGTGCATTGTCCAGAGGCCTGTGGAGAGATGGAGCATGGGCAGTTCAAGGATGGACAGGGTGACAATGTGGGACAGTGGGATGACATCAGGTGGTATCCATTGCTGGCGGGGGTCTTGACATCCTACTCTGTCTTCTTGCGAGATCTCAGGGCCCTCTTGCGGGGTGGTTCTTCTCCTGCAGGAGGTGGGGGTCTGGTGGGCTGCTGCTGTGCGGGGGCCTCCTGTCCACTAGCGCCGGCGGAGGTGGTTGGCTGTTCTTGGTCCAGGCTAGTGGCAGGGGCCCTTGGGTGTTGTTGAGTGTCCGCCCTGGTGTTGACGAGGTCCTGCAGCAGCCCTACCATGGTAACCAGGGTGGTGTTGATGGCTCTGATGTCCTCACTGTACCCCCGATAGTGTTCCTCCTGCAGTACCTGGATCTCCTGGAACCGGGCCAGTACCGTCGCCATCGTCTCCTGGGAGCGGTTGTATGCTCCCATGATGGTGGTGAGGACCTCGTGGAGAGTGGGTTCCCTGGGCCTCTCCTCCCCCCCCTGTCGCACAGCTGCCCTCCGAGTTGCCCTGTTTCCCTGGGCCTCTGCCCCCTGGCCGGTGTGCCCACTACCACTGCCCCCAGGTCCCTGTTGTTGTTGGGGTGGTGGGTTATCCTGGGTGCCCTGTAGTGGTAGACACACCGCAGATTGACGCGCCCTGGAGACAGAGGCATGGGCCCGCTGGGTGGGAGCTGTGCTGGTGTTCCCAGAGGGGTTTGGGTCTGTAGTGGCCTGTGCCTGTGTGAGGGGAACCGACTGTCCAGAGGTCCCCGATGGTCCGGGCTGGTCATCGGTGTCCAGGTCGACAGAGCTGCTGTCATCGCTGACGGCCTCTTGGGTGGGGGGTGTGGAGAATTCTGGCCCCTCCGCCGCGGTGTGTTGACGGTCGGGTCCTGCAGGGGTATAGAGGTATGGTTATAGTTTCAATGTGTGGCATATGGGTGTATCTATGGGTTCTCGTGTCCCCAAGTGCTGGCATTCGTGTGTGGGGGCTTTGGTGAGGGTGGCTTGTGGGGGGGATGTGTATATGCATTGGGCATGCTTTGGTGATGGGTGTCCATGCTTAGTGGACGCATGCAGGCCTAGGTTTTGGGATGTGTGGGTTGTGATGGTGAGACATTGGCGGGGAATAGGTGTGCTGGGGGTGGGGGTGAGGATGGTGGTGGGGGTGAGGATGGTGGTGGGGGTGAGGGTGGGGGTGAGGATGGGGGTGGGGGTGAGGGTGGGGTTCGAGGATGGGGGTGAGGGTTGGGGTATGATTTGGCATGCAGGTGGGGGGGAAGCAGTATTGAAGCTTCAACTTACCAGTATCCATTCCTCCGCCGACTCCTGCGAGGCCGTCAGGATGCAGGATGTTCAAGACTTCCTCCTCCCATGATGTGAATTGTGGGGGTTGAGGTGGGGGTCCTCCGCCAGTCTTCTGCACGGCGATGTTGTGCCTGGATACCATGGAACGCACCTTCCCCCGTAGGTCGTTCCATCGCTTCCTGATGTCTTCCCGATTTCTGGGGTGCTGTCCCACTGCGTTGACCCTGTCGACAATCCTCTGCCATAGCTCCGTCCTCCGGGCAATGCTGGTGTATTGTATCTGTGTGCCGAACAGCTGGGGCTCTACCCGAACGATTTCCTCCACCATGACCCTGAGTTCTTCGTCTGTGAAGCGGGGTTGTCTTTGGGGTGCCATGGGGTGGTGTGTATGATGTGTGGGGTGGAGTATGTGTATTTAAGCGAGTTGAGTGTGGTGGTGTGTGTTGTTTTGTGTGTGGATAGTGTGTGGGTGATGGTGTTGAGTGGCTGTGGCTGTTAGTTTGTGGATGCTGGTGTCTCGCTCTGGCCTTCTTTCAGAATTTTTTAGCGTAGGGGTTTGTGGGTGATGTGGGTGGGTGTTTTATATTGTATTGTGTGTGTGGGAGTGGTGTGTTTATGTGTATCAGGTGTGTGGGATTCAAATCGTCCAATGTGGCTGAGTTTTGTTTGTTTGTGTGTATTCTGACCGCGGCGGTGTGTCCCGCCAATGGAATACCGCGTTTGAATGACCGCCGCGTGGATTCGTGGGTCGTAATGGCATGGGCGTATTTCTGTTGGCGTGACGGTGGAGGTTTTGTCACCTCCACTTTTCCGCCGACCGCTGGTCTGGCGGTCTGTTGTGGCTGTCGGATTTTCGGAGGTTTGCCTTCTGCGGGTCAGAATGACCGTGGCGGGTTTCCGCGACCGCGGCGGGATTATGGAGGATTTCTGACCGGCGGTAGGCGCCTTTTACCGCCGAGGTCAGAATGACCACCCTAGTTTCCATAGGAAAAGCATCTATTGTTTTGCCAATAACTTTGTCGCGTTTAATGAATCTTAAAAAATAAAAATTTAAACTAGTATAACAGTTAGTTCAGCTGCTGTGCTAAAAGTTTTGGAGTGATTCATCAAGGGGGTCCGAGAAAAAGATGAGGGGTCCCAAAAGGCTTTTTCCCAATTCAATTTCCATAGGGATCTTTAGACACCACTAACCGAACCGCAGGAGGAAATTACACCAAATTTGGCAGAAAGTTAGCTTTTGGTCCAGAAATGGCCTTTTTTGTGATTTAGTGTAAATGTATTCAGTAGTTTTTGAGACACTAGAGGAGCAGAAATTTGTATTTCTGGGAAGAGCCTTAGAACAGATCTCATGGTGACAGCTGATTAGCTGTCAGCACTTCAATCAGGAAGTGGTGACAGCCATCTTAGGACCAATATACAGGGTATTTGATTGTAGCGAATGGCAGGTTTTGAGAGTTGCAAAAAGGAGAACACATAAAGGATGATAACAGATTTCAGTTACAGTATGAATCATCTGTTGACGGTACACTACTTTTAGGAATTGTGGTGTGTTCTAAGGTGATTTTACCCTGTGAAAAGCATTCTGCTAGGATTTCATAAATCATGTTTGAGAGAAAACTGTTTTCTCATGATTTTCTCATGGAAGGTGCTCCAGAAGCTAAAATGAGAGCATATTTTCTGAACATTCACGCTATCTTGCTCAGCCATATGAGAATGAAGTCTGACATTCTCAGTCAAACGTACTTCCAACAGGAGCTGCCTGTCAGTTGGCTCCCTTGACTGCACCCACCTGCAAGGAGATGTCTGGGGGTCCATAGGACCTCTTATCAACCCTCCAGAGGGCTGCCATCAGGGGGCGCACCCACAGTGCCCCACCTTTTATGTGGTGCACTGTCAATGCACTTCCTTACAGCTTCTGTGCCTCTGCACCTGCATCTATAATAGGGCGCTGGTGCAGAGGCAAAGGGATACCTCATGTGCATGGGCCCACACCCCCATGCAAATGAGGGAACACCCACTGGTGATAGCAATGGCAATATGGCCCTCATTACAACCCTGGCAGACGGTGCAAATAGGGCGGTAAGACCGCAAACAGGCCGGTGGTCATTACCGCCCCATTATGACATTGGTGGTTTGGCATATGCCAAACCACCAATGTCCCGCACCCTCCGCCATGGCGGTAACGACTGCCAGGCTGGAGACAACGGTCTCCAGCCCGGCGGACGTCACTAGTCCGCCGGCGGTATCAGGACCCTGCATACCGCCATGGATTTTGTGGGGTTTTCAACCGCCACGAAATCCATGGCGGTATTCATCATCAGTGCCAAGGAATTCGTTCCCTGGCACTGATTGTGGTCTCCCCCTTCTCCCTCCCCCTACCCTGAGTCCATCCCCAACACCCACGACCCCCCTACCACCCTCCCAAAGGTAATAGGACCCCCTCCTCACCGCCACCCCACACCCATTGAACCCCCCAAACATACCTCCCACACCCCCTACAAGCACGCTCACACTACTCATACACATACATGCGGACATACATGCACACATGCACACATACATGTTACATTTCCCATACACAAATCACACCCCCTGCATACATACACGCACTCACACAACCCCTCTACACACTCACATGCACACCCCCATGCACGCACACACCACACAACACCCCTCCACCCCCTCCCCTAACGGACGATCACCTTACCTGTTCTGGTGATCCTCCGGGAGGGAACGGGATCCCTGGGGGCTGCTCCACCACCAGCACCCCGTAACCAGAATACCGCCACGCCGAATACTGAGTCGTATTATGGTGGGCGGTGTTCTGATGACATTGCGGTGACGGAGGAGGAGCCTCCACTACACCGCCGGCCACCAGTATGGCTGCTTGCGGCTCTCCGTCCAAAAAAGGACGGAGGGTCGCCAGCAGTCATAATAAGGTTGGCGGAAGACCGCCAACATTGGCGGTCTTCCGCCCGGCGGAACCTCAGCGGTCTCTGGAGGAGACCGCCGAGGTTGAAATGAGGGCTTATATGTGTGCCAGTGCTATCAGTATTACAGAAGGGGCCACAAAAGCATCTTCAGCCCCTTCTGTAATACCAAAGTGCCCCTGAGATGCCTAACGTGGGCTCAAATGCAAATTGCACCCCTGGGGCACTTCAATAATACAACCCCTAAAGTCATCTTGATTACATCAAACTGGAAAAACTTAAAACATTTAATTTAGAAAGGAACACAATGAGGGGTTCATTTTGTCAGAGAAAGTATGGTCGGTGCTGTAGAAAGAAAAATTAGGATACATTATAAGTGAGTTCTCAAATGCCTTCCTGTTATACTTTTAACAGGAGCAGCCTGTCAGTTGATTCACTGTGTTCTACTGAGGCCTCCCAGAGTGTTCTAAAAAACAACTAGATTGCTAACAATATTATTTATGACAAAAGTGTGGCACACCTGAAACCACCTTGATTGAATCAAACTGATAAAACTTAAAACATTTCATTTAGAAAGGAACCAAATGAGAGGGTTCATTTTGTCATAGGAATTAGGGTTAGTGCTATAGAAAATAAAATTAGGACACGTTTTAAGTGAGTTCTCAAACATCTATTTCATTAAAACATTCTGACATGCAGACTGAAGCATGCACTTTCATCACCAGCAGCAGACTGCCAATTAACCATGTGGTGATCAGCAGCTTTACTACAGTGTTCTAATGAGAAACTAGAGTGCTAACATTTTGAATTAATGTCAAAAGTGTGGCATATCGGAACGCTACTGACGATATTGCAGTAAATGAGGAAATTGGGGAGCTTCATAACAAATAAGTCTCCCAAGATGGCCACCAGAAAATGTAGAACCGGAAATGTAGCACAAATATAACCGAAATGTAACCAACTGTAGCCCAAAGACAGAAGTGTGCAAAATGCTTACTTTTTTTGTTTTTTGGCAGTTTTATATAGCACAGACTTGACCCATAGTTATTGGAGTGCTTTACATGAGCATCAGTTACATTACACAAGGACACATGCATTTTGGTTTTAGGCATGGGAAGATTAAGGCCGTCATTATGAACATGGCGGGATAGCCCACCGCCGACCATGCTGAGGGTTGAAGGAAGACTGCCAGTGGTGGCGGCAGGCATCCCGCCATATTCTGACGCATGAAGTCTCACCGCCATTGATGGCGGAGAGGCCCGCCATACTGGCGGTCGGTGGCGGGGTGGATGCTGCTCCACCCTCACCAACACGTCAGTCCAGACACCGCCACGCCTATAATGATGCAGTCATAGGTGTGGCGGTGTAAGGAGGTGCAGCAATGCCGGCGGAGCAGCATCCAAGTAGCCCTTTCCCTCCCGGAGCAGCACAACTGAACAGGTAAGTGCTGGCCGAGAGGGAAGGGGGGAGGGGTCTGTGTGTGTGTTGAGAATGTGAGTGCATGGGGGTGTTTGCGAAGGGTGGTGTGTGTCTGCGTCTAAGAATGCGTGTGTGCATGTAGGAATATGGGTGCATGTGGATGTGGGGGGTTTAGGGTTTGGGGGGGACCTGTATGGAGGTGGGGGGTGTGGGGGATGTTGAGGGGGGATTTGGGGAGGCCTACAGGGAGATTGGAGGGAGGAGGGATGGGGGTCGGTTTTCAGGGTTTGGGGGGTGGGGCCTGGGGGCAGTTCTAGGGGCTTGCAGGGTGGGGGGCGGTTGTGGCAAGGGGGGGCTGGCGTGTCATATACAGGTGACAGGAATGAGAAGCCCTGGCACCTGTATGCTTTCTGCCAGGGATTACCTGGTGGGGTATCCCACCAGGAAATCCCTGGTGGAAATGGGATCAATTTCCCACCGCCGGTCCGGCCTCCCCCCCGGGTCCAAAGTGTCCACCGTCAGCCGTGTGGTCTAATCTGGCCTGGCGGTGGGTAGTAGTGAATTGGCTGCTTTGCAGCCAGTTCACTACTGTGTTCATCATATGGCGGTCTAAGCTGCCATGCCATTTGTGGTACTGACTGCCACCGCCGGCGTGAAGGTCATTACCGCCATGTTCGTGATGAGGGCCTAAGTGATTTGCCCAGAATTCCAGGATGTCGAGCTGACGTCGAACCTGGTTCTCCAGTTGCAAAGTCTGCAGCACTGGCCATAACACCACATCCTCTCCCCTAAGTTAAACATATAATCAAATGATCAACTGGACAAAAACATACAGATAGCAGATAATTTAAAAGTGCTTTGTCACTATTTGAGAACTCAGAAAATATGTCCTCATTTTAGTTTTTTACAGCACTAATGATAATTTCTATGGGAATAAGACCCTCTCATTTTAATATTTTCTAAAAGAAATCCTTTAGGTATTACAGTTTTGATCACATCAAGATGACGTCAGGCGTGCCACACTTTTGTAATAAATAGAGAATGTTAGCAATCTAGTTGTTCATTAGAATACTGTGGGGAGGCAGATGTCAGGGACACGGACTCGGATAATTGAGGGCAGGGTGGTGGGTGCGGAGGTAGCAAGTTGACCACACTTTGCAGGTGGGAGGAGCAGTGGCAGTACAATGGATCCTGAGGTGAAGGAGGGCAGGGTCAATAAAGCAGCCATTCAGGACAGCAAGAGAGGCTGTAGCAGTATAACAGACCATTGAGGGCAGAAGGAAGAGGCTGTAAAGGCTGTAGCAGTACAACAATATATGCCAAGAGACCCAGTTCATGCAGGAGACTCCCAATGTTTTTAAGCCCAAAAGGGGGTTATTTTATCTGTCTCCTGACTAAAATATCCTCTTTTGTAATGTAGGTCAATAGGGAAAATCAATGCCTCAGTTTGTTTTTCAAAATCTTCCTTTTACCAAGTTCAAAATGTTGGCAAGTATGGTGCAATGGATGACGGAGGGCAGGAGGAATGGGGGAGGCACATGAACTCAGATAGTAGGAGGCAAGAGGGAGATAGGCAGGGGCACGAAAGTGACCATACAGGACAGATGTCAGGGGTTGCAGTAACATAATACACCACACAAGGCAAGTGGGACGGTAGTGCAGCATGATGGACCATGGAAAGCAATAGGGAAGGTACAAGGCCATGCACATGGACAACAGGGAGTAAAGGGGAAAGAGGCGAGGGCAGCAAGCTAACCATACTGGACAGACAGGAGGGGCAATTGCAGCACAACAGACCATGAAGGGCAGGTGGGAGGGGACAGGGGCATGACAATGTATCAGACAAGGGAGGAGGGCGGGTATATGGGCCTGCACATGGAAAATGGAGGGCAGGGTGCAAGGGGACAGTGCTGGGGCAGGAAGCTGAAGGTTGGCGGGATAGGCACGGGAAGCACAACACACCAGCGAGGGCAACAGTGAGAGTTGCATAAACACAGGTACCCCAGGGAAGGTCAGGTGCAGCAAGCTGACCACACAGGGCAGGCAGGAGGGGCTGTGGCCGCACAGGAGACCACCCATGGCAAGCAGGAGTGTTAGTGGCAGCACAATGCCCATGGTGGGCAAGAGAGAGGGGGCAGAGGCATGCACAAAGGACCAGGGTGAACAGAAGGGAGGGGTAGAGGCTGGACACAGACAAGAGAGAGCAGGGGAAGGGGCTTCACAACAGAGCACCCAGGCCATGCAGGAGGAGCAGTTATAGCACAACAGAGCTTGGAGGGCAGAACGAAGTGCCAGCAAAATGGACTTTGGAGGACAGGAAGGAGGGGATTGGGGCATGGAACACGGACAGGCAGGTTGGAGGTGGCTGGAACAGGCTGAAGCCATATGACCATGTTAGGCAAGTGGGAGGGAAAGTGGCAGCTCAGCAGAACACTCAGAGTAGATAGAAGGTGCAGTGGCAGGTCTATGGAACATGGGGGACAAAAAGGAGGCAGCAGGGGCATTGCCACATACATCGGAGGGCAGGGGGAAGGAGGGCAGGGGCAGCAAGCTAAGCACAGAGGCTAATGGGGCATAGAATAGGCTAGCGGAGGGTAGGAGAAAGGGGGCTGTGACGTCAAGCTAAATGAAGGGCAGTGGCAGCACATCAGACAGGGCAGGAGGAAGGGGGCTGGTGCATGGACTCAGACAACAGAGGGTAGGGAGAAGGGGTATGGGCCAGCAAGCTAACTGTTCAGGGCAGATGGGAAGGGCTGTGGCAGAACAACGGCCACACAGGGCTGTAATTGGGGCATGGACCTGGACAATGGATGGAAAGGAGGAAGGGGGGGCAAGAGCAGTAAGCTTGAGTGGAAGCAGCACAACGCCAGGGCAGGCTCTGTGTCCCCACCATGCATTGCGATGGGCATCTTACTTAATGATAAAAAAAGCATAGAAATTCACTAAACAAAACCAAAGGTTGCAGGGAGGTTATAGTTAGGAAATAGAATAAAAAAAGCCTTAGAAATTCACTAATAAATCAAAGGTTACAGGAACATTATAGTTAGGTTCTGAATTTACACACACAAAACCATAGAAATTCAGCTGTTACAGTTAGAGTTATTTGAAGTAACAATAACTCGTGCCCTTGCCATGCACTGCTAATTACTCCAGATATTACATAACTCATGACATCTTCTATGACATCATTAATAATAACACTCCAACATTTGCAGTAAAATTTTTGATAAGAAATCCTTTCATGGCTATGCTGGATTTGTTGAGTGAGTGTGTGTATTTTCTTTTTCTGAGTTGTGGATGCACGGATCCGTTGTGGATTTACACTGGGGGTCACGATGAGACATGCAGTGGATCCACAAACCTGCCAAAGAAAAAAATTTTGGGAAATTTTTGCCTGTGATACCTCTATCCTGATCCTTTATCTCACTTTTCACTGTTTATATTTCCTCTCCGCACCTAGCTGATAGACTTTTCTCTCAGGTTGTGGCCAGCCAATCAAGGCCTTGCTTTGGTGCATGAATCCGCGGATTCAGGTCCGCGTCCCCAGATATAGAAATTTATTTTTCTTTTACTAATTCCAAAACTACTGAACTAATTTACACACACACCAAATCACAAAAAGCCTACCTTGTGGATCAAAAGCCAGCATTGTGCCAAATTTGGTGTAATTCCGTCGTTCAGGCTGTACTTGTGTCTAAAAATCCTTAAAGAAATTGCATGGGGAATACGCGTTTTGGGACACACCCTTTTTCTTGGCCCCCGCTTCACAAATCACCCGAAAACTTTGAAGACACCAGCTGAAGTATATGGCGTACTAGTTTTGAAAATTTTGTGAGGATTCGTCAAACTACACTAAAGCAACTGGCAAAACAAAAAACGCTTTTTCTATTTAAACTAGGTCCTAACTGTAACTACCTACTGGCGACCAGCAGTAGGAAATATCTATAGTTTAATATTACACAGTGACAGTCACTACTGTTTAGTTACAGTTAGAACCTAGTTCCCATAGGTAAAGCTTTTTTTGGTTTGACAAAACTTTCCAAAAAGTGTTTATCCACCTCAGCTCATTCCTTAAAGGTTTTGGGATGATCGGTTAAGACGGTCAAAGAAATAAGGGATGCCCTAAAACGCAGTTACTACATGCATTGTCCATAGGGATTTTAGAACAGTGTTACAGCCCAAACGGCTGAACAAAATAACACCAAATGTGACAGAAACCTAGACCTTTGCCCAGAAAGTGTGTTTTTTCTCATTTAATGTAAATTCATTTTGCAGTTTTAGAGAAATTAAGATTCAAAATGTATGTATAGCTTTATGGTTGGGTTTGCAGGACTTCCCCAAGAGTCCTGCAATCATGTAACTAATAGTAGAGTGATCTGGTTGGCTAAAATGGCCTCTTTTCCCATCAGCTGTTTCACTCCAGTGGAAGCAAGAAGTTTCTTTGAGTCCCGCAGGAGCTTGCACTCTGATTGGCCTGACCGTACTATGAGGAGAAATGTTGCAATCACCATTTCCTAAATTAAAAAATAATAGGCTATAAAGGGAGGTGTGGGGAGGGTGTCACAGAGGGATTCCCTCAGGTTCAAATTTGTTTTTCAAATGGGGTTGCCTCATTCCCTCTGGACTTTAGCGAGAGTCAACAAGGCTCTCCTGCAGGAGCCCCACAGGAGTGCAGGGGCTTCTATGACTCCTGCAAGCTTCTCATGGGATCAAAACCCATTACTAAAACAGAGGAGGCAAGTGTGTCTGTAGCTGGGGGCTGGCAGCCCATGGTATAAAAGGGCACATGGCCTGGCAGCACTCCATGCCCTGCAGACAACTCCATGACACACATGGCAGAAGGTCGTGTGGAGCATGGGTTATGCTGCCTGTGGAGAAATGGCCGCCCGTGCGGGGTTGGACAAAAGGCCAGACCAAAGGTCATATGGGGCAAGGTGTTGGCTGCCATCAGGGATTGGAAACAGCCTGGTCACACAGCAGGCCCTGTGGCCAAACCCACGCTGCCTATGGCTGAAGGCCATGCACCAGAATATTGGCATTGTTATGTGTAGGAAACTGGCTCTGTAATCGGCCCTCATTACAACCCTGGTGGTAAATTCCGTTTACCGGCGTGCCGACGGGCGCCAACATCGCGTGAAAGCGGCGGTATTCCGCTACGGGTATTATGACCCACACAGAGAAATGCGCCACTATACAGACACCCACACAAGTCCGGCACACCAAAGGTCAGTGATAAACTGGCAATAGCAAAACCCACACCGTCACGCCAACAGGAATACGCCCACAGTATCACGACCCACGAATCACTGCGGCGGTCTTACATCCGTGGTAAACCATTGGCAGTACACACTGCTGCGCTCAAAATACACACATTTACAAAACACCACCACATTGGACAATTCAAACTACACACACCTGACACATATACACACACCACACCCACACACTCACACCACTATAAAACACACACCCACATTACCCACAACCCGTTCAACGAACAAAGTCTTGGCGATCATGCATCATGAGGGCCTCGCAGGAGGACTGGACTCTGGTAAGTCAAATCTTCACTACTTTATCCCCCCCACCCTACCTGCATGCCATCAAACCCTCCTACCCTCGTCCCCATCACTCCAGCACCTCACATATACCCCACTATCACAACCTACCTATCCCAATACCAAGCCCTGCATGCAACACCAATGCATGGACACCCATCACAGACCTGCATGGACACCCATCACCACAGCATGCACACTCGATAGACTCACCAGCCCACATAATCACCAATCACACAAGGCCAAGGTGACAGTACAAGCACATTTATACAGGAAAACACACCCATTACACAAGATGGCACACACAGATACAATAACAATGCATTTGCATCCCAACAGGACCCCTACCCAACGTCACCGGACAGGAGGTGCCAGCCATATCCAGTACCCCCTCAGAAGAGGCCCACAGTGATGACAGCAGTTCTGCACGCCTGGATCAGGATGACCAACCTGGCCCATCTGGGACCTCTGGACAGTCGGTTCCCCTGTCACAGTCCCAAACCACCACAGAACCTCCCCCCTCAGGAAACACCAGCACAGCACCCACCCAGTGGGCCCATGCAACTCTCCCCAGGACACGTCAATCAGCAGTGTGTCCACCACTACAGGGACCCCAGGCAACCCCACTAACCGAGGACGATCAGGGACCTGGGGTCAGTGGCAGTGGGCACACGGTTCAGGGGACAGAGGCCCAGGACAACAGGGAAACTGGGAGGACTGCTGTGCGACAGGGGGAGGACAGGCCCAGGGAACACACTCTCCATGAGGCACTCTCCAACATCATGGGAGCATACCACCATTCCCAGGAGACCATGGGCACAGTATTGGCCAAGTTTCAGGAGACCCAGCGGCAGCAGGAGGGACACTATATGGGGATCAGGGATGACCTCACCAAAATCTACACTATCTTGGTCATCATATCAGGGGTGCTGGCTGATATGGGCAAGACCATGAGGGAGGCAGTGGCTCAACAAAGGGCCCCTGACATTAGCCAAAACGAGGAACAGCCTTCCACCTCCGCCGGCACTAGTGGATAGGAGGCCCCGCCACAGGAACAACAGGTCACCAGCACCCCACCCCCTGCAGAAGGAGAACCACCCCACAAAGGGTCCCTGTGATCCAGGCAGAAGACAGCCAACATTGCCAAGACCCCCGCCAGGAAATAAGACTCTCCTGATTGTCACCCTTCTGTCCCACTATGTCACCCTGTCCAACTTGAACTGCCATTACTCCCCTTCCTATGGCCCATTGGACAATGCACCTGTGATACAAATAGACTGGACTCTACCATGGGCCTTCCTCCACCATCACCCCAGCCCCTTGCACATACCCCAATACCCATTAGCACCTAAATAAACACCCTTTAATCAAAAACCAATCTGGAGTCAGTCTGATCTTTCACAAATGTATTATTACAACATTAGCAACAAATAGCAATGGAAATGTTAATTTACTCATACCAATGTATGACGATTGTTGGGCAGCAGTACATTTAGCAGAAGGCAGAATGGGGTACCCAGATCTGCAAAAAGGAAATCCAAAGGGAACAGTCAGTGTCCATAGACAGAGGTTAAGAGGCTGACATGTACAATGTCCTAAAGTATACTGAAATGTGAAGAGGAGTTACAGTCTCTTACCTGTGTGTCACTGGAAGTACTGAATGATGATGTTCGTTCTGTTGTCAATACCGTCTTCCTCTGCCTCCTCTTCCTCACTGTCCACAGGCTCCACCGCTGCCACAAGACCATCACCAGGCTCATCCTCCAGCACAAAAGGCACCTGGCGTCTCAATGCCAGGTTGTGGAACATACAGCATGCCACGATTATCTGGCACACCTTCTTCAGTGAGCAGTATAGGGAGCCACCTGTTAGATGGAGGCAACGGAATCTGGCCTTCAGGAGGCTGAACGTCCTCTCAATAATACACCTAGTTCGGCCATGTGCCGCATTGTAGCGGTCCTCTGCCCTTGTCCTGGCATTCCTCACTGGGGTCAGTAGCCATGAGACGTTGGGGTAACCAGAGTCACCTGCAAATTTTGAGGGATACCTGTTAGACACACACTAACCCTTAGGGACTACCCCATACCCAGACACCTACTTATACTGTGTGGGGACCTTGGGCTCACCTATTAGCCACACCCGGTGCCTCTGGAGTCGGCCCCTCACAGAAGGGATACTGCTATTCTGCAAGATATATGCATCATGCACAGAGCCAGGATATTCGCCATTCACATGGGAGATGTACTGGTCCACCAAACACACCATTTGCACATTCATCGAATGGTAGCTTTTTCTATTTCTGTACACTTGTTCATTTCTACGGGGGGACAAATGTCACATGTGTACCATCAATAGCACCAATGATGTTGGGGATATGTCCCAGGGCATAGAAGTCAGCTTTCACTGTGGCCAAGTCCTCCACCTGAGGGAACATGATGTAGCTGCGCATGTGTTTCAGCATGGCAGACAAAACTCTGTTCAACACGTTAGAAAACATTGGCTGAGACATCCCAGATGCCATGGCCACTGTAGTTTGAAAGGAGCCACTTGCCAGGAAATGGAGCACTGACAGGACCTGCACTAGAGGGGGTATACAGATGACATCAGGTCTGGCTCCAATTGGGCACACAGTTCTTGGATTGTGCCACTATCAAGTCTGTATGTGATTATGATGTGTTTGTCTTCCATTGTCGACAGGTCCACCAGGGATCTGTACACCGGAGGATGCCGCCATCTCATCATCGGCCCCAGCGGTTGCAGTCTATGGAGGTGAACGGTGAGCCGAGGGTAATTTACCACATAGGTAGCACATCTGTGTCTGCAGTAATGTTAGTGAATCCGTATGTGAAATAGTTAGTACGTATATGTGCTAATATGTGCTGTAACACAGTTAGGTGCCATGCCATGTGCACCCCTGAAATGGCGGCTGCCTGACTTGTGAGGTGGGACAACTGGAAATGAGGTAACTTTGCTGGTGTTGTGCAGCGTCGCGGTAGACGGTCGAAGACCGCCGCGCAACTCAGCATTGGTTATCATTGGGCCCTATGGGTTCCAGGAGCCAATGGCCATGTACGCCGATGGTGAGGGTACACACCGCCGCGGACGTGACCGCCATTTTCTATCTGTTCACTCACTTGATACCTGACCATCAACAGGAGAGGACCAGCACTGCAAGTGCTGCTGTGACCTGAGTCTGGAAGCAACAATGGCTACAGTGTCTGGGGAAAGGGCCCCTGCCCTCACTGCGGAGGTGGATGGGGTCCTCCCCCAGTACACGCTACTCTATGGTCCTCCAGACAAACAGGTGAGTACACTGTGAGCATGATGCGTGGGCAATGCCTGTTTGGAGTGGTGTGGATGTAAGCCACATGTTGGGAGGGAGCCCGAGTGCTGCATGTGAGGATGCTCAGTGTATGTGCATCAGGGTATGGGTGGGAACTGGTGGGCAATGTGTATGATGGTCCGGACGGGTGAGTAATTTCCTTTCCTCCTGTACTTTCCCTCTAAGTCAGTGCCCACCAGAAGGAGGGTATTTGGCGTGCCATCGCCAAGGAAGTGCGGACCCTGGGGGTCTATCACAGAAGGAGCACCCATTGCCGCAAGAGATGGGAGAACCTGCGCCGCAAGAAGACGGTGGAGGCCCAGCTGGGGCTGGCCTCCCAACGTGGAAGGGGTGCCCGTCGCACCATGACCCCCCCTGATGTTCAGCATCCTGGGGGTGGCCTATCCAGAGTTGGGTGGGCGCTTGAGGGCATCACAGCAGCCACAAGGGGGTGAGTACAGTGTCATAAAGCTGACTCTGCGCGTTTAGGAGGGATCTGGGTAGGGGATGTGGGCTGTGGGTGCCCCTAGGCCAGGGTGGTCATGCCAGGGTAGGTCCCTTGTTTGCAGGCTCAGAAGCACCCCTACCCCAATGGTACAGGGTCCTGTGGGTGTCAGGTGTGCATGTGTTGGCTATAGGCATTGTACCCCATGGGGTGGTGACTACCATAGTGACTGGTTGGGCAAGGCCTAGTGCACAGGGCAGCTCAGTGTGTGTTGTGTCCGCCAACAGTAGTGGTGTTGCTGGCATTGACCATGTGTGTCCTCTGTCTCCCCCCCCCTTCTTGTTTTGTCACCCTGTCCTTGTGTGCATTAGCATCATCTGGCGGAGGAGCAGAGGCACCGGCAACGGAGGGAGCTGCATCCCACATGGCCCATGAGAGTGAATACACAGAGGGTGAAGGCACCAGTGGGACAGAGGGCGAGGGGAGCTCCACAACGGGGACAGGGGGGAAACCAGCGACAGCGACTCCTCTGATGGAAGCTCCCTGGCGGTGGCGGACACCTCTGTGCCCACCTCAATTACAGGTACAGCCGCCAGCCCCCCTACCAGCACCGCCCTTCCAGCAGCTCCTCAGCATATTTCCCGTGCCCGCTCACCCAGGAGGGTTGGCATCTCCTTCACCACAGGCACCTCAGGCCCTGCCCCAGTCAGCCCTCCTGCCCTCAGTGAGGAGGCTATTGACCTCCTGAGATCCCTCACTGTTGGGCATTCAACCATTCTGAATGCCATCCAGGGTGTTGAGAGGCATTTGCAGGAAACAAATGCATACCTGGAGGGCATTCATTCTGGCGTGGTGGCCCAACAGAGAGCATTTCAGGCTCTGGCCTCAGCACTGATGGCAGCCATTGTCCCTGTGTCCAGCTTCCCCCCTCCAACTTCCACTACCCAGACGCAATCATCTCTACCTCAGCCTATCCCAAGCACACCTTCAGACCAGCATGCACACACATCAACACACATAAGTGGCTCAGGAAAACATAAGCACCACACATTACACAGGCACTCACACAAGCACCATACCCATGCACACATACCAACATCCACTTCCTCCACTGTGTCCCCCTCTTCCACATCCTCTACCTCCCTCCCAGTCTCGTCTCCACTCACACCTGCATGCACTACATCATCAGCCACTGACTCCATCACCAGCACGCCCATCACAACACACCGCTCATGTGCAATCACAACCCCCACTACCATTCACACGTCCCCTGTGTCCTCTCCCAGTCTGTGAGCCCTCCTCCCAAAGTACACAAACGCAGGCTCATACCCACTCAACAGCCATCCAGATGACAACAGCCTCCAGCCCATGCACCTTCACCCAAACTCAGCAGACGTACACCTCCTACAACCACTACCTCTTCCTCCACTCCCACCCCCCCTCCATTGTCCCGTCCCAGTGTGTCTAAAAAACTTTTCCTAGCTAACTTGAACCTCTTCCGTACACCTCCCCCCCCGTCCGTCCCCTAGGGCCAGGATGTCTAGATCCCAGCCCAGTACCTCAGCCACCACATCTGCTGTGATCTGTGCAAGTCCGGGTGGATCGAAGGGGGCACCCGTCAGAGCTGCCAGTGTGCCACCTACAGATGTGAAGGACCACCCGATTCCGCCACCTGCCTAGGTCAAAAAGGGGCCGGCTTCCAGCAGGGGAAAGTCGCACCACCCACCCAGCAAGGCCTCACCCAAACACAGAGAGGGCAGTCCCAAGGTCCCAGCTGCGACTGCCAAGGTGGGGAAGGGACACAAGACAAAGGGCAAATCACCTCAGGGCACGATGCCTCCTGGTGAGGGGCTGGTGACCATCATTTCCTCAGGGATGCCAGCGACCTGTACCACAGTCACCACTGCTGCAACGACCACCACCTGCACCACCACCTGCAACGCCACCTGCACCGCCGCTGCCACAAAGTCAGTCTGCAGCATCCTCCCCAAGGATCAGCCATCCGAGGCTGCCGGAGACGGTATGGTGTCTCCCTCCACCACAACAGACACCTGCACCACGGCCAGCACCAGCAGCATCTCTGTCGCAGCCCCTGCCGCAACTACCGCCAGCTGCACCACCATCTGCACCACCACGTGCCCAGCAGGTACCACTATATCGGATGTCAGCAGCATCACCAGTGGGCAGCCGTCCGAGTCTGCAGGTGACGTCCTGGACCCTGGATACACCACTTGAGGCACCACCACCAGCACTGGCACGACCAGCAGTTGGCAGCCTAAGTGCCGCAGGATGGATTGTGGCTCTGCCTCCATGGAGTATCATGCTACCTGTTCCATGTACATCTCGTGGCTCAGATACCCAGGTGAGAGGATGTTAACTGCCACACCCCAGGTGAAGCATCACTGGGCACAATGCCCCCTCCAGAACCAGTGGAGCAAGGCATCCACTCACCCAATCCTTGGCAGGGTGAAGCACATTGGGCACAAAGGCCCCTCCAGAACCAGTGGAGAAAGGCATCCACTCACCCAATCCTTGGCAGGATGGAGCACACTGGGCACAAAGCCCCCTCCAGAACCTGTGGAGAAAGGCATCCACTCACCCAATCCCTGGCAGGATGAAGCACTCTGGGCACAAAGCCCCCTCCAGAACTAGTGGAGAAAGGCATCCACTAGAGAGACTGTGGCTTTGCACTCCCCAGGACCAAGCAGTGGGCAAACCACCCACTTGAGAGGCTTGAGAGACTGTGGCTTTGTACTCCCCAAGACCAAGCAGTGGGCAAACCACCCACTTGAGAGACTTGAGAGACTGTGGCTTTGCTATCCCCAGGACCAACCAGTGGGCAAACCACCCACTTGAGAGACTGTGGCTTTGCACTCCCCAGAACCAAGCAGTGGGCTAACCACCCTCTTGAGAGACTTGAGAGACTGTGGCTTTGCACTCCCCAGGACCAAGCAGTGGGCGTGGAGCCCCCTCGAGGGGCAGTGGTGTTGTACCATCATCCGGCTGAGGAGCCCCCACTCTCCAGTTCCCCCTGAGGTGCCTGTGTTTTTTTTCGACCTGATGCCCCTGCAGTGTTCTCTTTGTTTTGAGGCAGGTGTCATGTGTGGGCTTCGCCCATGCTTTTTGGGACCATTGGTCCACGGACATTTACAACGGACAGTGTACGGCCTTGTGTATATAATGTGAACTTTTGTATATACTGATTATTTGATTTTCTCTTGCTATATCTGAATGTTCCAATACAACACTAGTTAGACTCATTTCCTTTTATCCTTGAATTCTTCTAGGGGGTGACGGGGTATATCTGTATTGTTGTTGGTTGTGTTTGTGTGTATGTAGTTCTGTGTGAAAGTGGGGGGTGGGGGTGTTGCGTGCTGCGCTTGTGTGTCACTCTCTTTTCCCTCCTCCCCTCCCCTGTGTGCTAGGTGCAGTACTCACCGTCGTCGCCGCTGCTGCCTTCTTTCTACTTCCTGGTGTATTAGTAGATACACCAACCTTCGGGAGGATCTGCAATTCGGGCTCCATGAAGTCCTGGTTCTTCGTGGAGTGTCGAAAGGTGAGTGGTTCCCCTTCTTCGTACAGTTTCCACTGTGCTTTCGATGTTGTTGGTACCTCCCTGGAAAAGCTGGCGGATTGGCCCCTCATAATGGTGTGGGCGGTACATTGTCTTCCGCCTGTCTGTTGGCAGTGACCGCCGCGGTGTTTGTTGCTACGGCCGTGGTGTTCGGAGTGTTAAAGTGGCTGTCCATGTTGACGGTTTCTGCCGTGGTCGTGATCTCCTTTTTTTTTACCGCTGGCCTGTTGGCGTTGTTACAGCCGCTTTAACACTGACCGCCAGGGTTGTAATGAGGGCCATAGTGTGCACAGAGTCCAGGGGTTCCCAGAGGCTTAACAGAGGCTGAAGTAGATAATACTAATGCTCTCTTTTGTGGGAGGTTGGTCCAGCAGTTAGGCTTATCAGAGGGTAGTGCAAAGCATTTGTTGTACACACACAGACAATAGAAGAAGAGCACTCAATGACTTAACTCCAGAATAATGGTTTTTATATAGCAAAAATATAGTTTCTTAATTTATTTTTAGAACCACAAGATTTAAGTTGCAGGTAAGTACTTCAATAGATTCGTATTTCACACATGTATCAACAGTACGTTGTTTGAAATCAATAGGTTGTACAGTTGTTGAAATATTGGCAATCCGTTTTAAAACGACACTGCAATGTTCAAAAACAGTTCCGGTGAAGAAAAAAAGTTAGATCGTTTTACAGGTAAGTACAACACCTACAGTTCCAGTCTCCGGGGGTTGGGATGTCCACAGCGTGGTGTTCAAGTTAACCCCAAACACCCACCACGAGCAACACAGGGCCGGCCGGGTGCAGAGGTAAAAATGTATGCAAAATTAACATGGGCTCCTATGGAGACTGGGGCAATCGGAATCAGATCTGCAGGCAGGTAAGTACCCGGGTCTTTGGAGGGCAGACCTGGGGAGTTTAGAAAAGCACTGGGGGCTGCAAGTAGGCACCAAATATGCACCCTCAGCGGCACTGGGGTGGCCGGATGCAGGGTGCAAACAAGGTGTCGGGTTTCCAATGGCTCTCTATGAGGGGACCCCGAGTGTCACTCAGATGCTGCAGGCGAGGTCCAGGGAGTCGTCTCAGGCAAACCACAGGCTGGATAGGGAGGAGGGCCACCTGCTGAACGTAGCTGCACTGGAGGTGGGGTTTTCCAAGGCCTGGGGGTTGAGGGTTGTTGGGTCGTGTAGATGGCTCGTGCCGTTGTCATGGGTTCCGTGCAATGGAACGAGCACCGGGGAGAATGTGGAATGCGGGAGGGTTGGCAGTTGTTGAGAAAGGTGGGTGCGGGAGGAACGGGTGAAGGAGCTGTTATACGCATTTACTTGGAAATAAAAGATTTACCTTACGTCCACGACTCCGACCTTTCAAGGGTGCAGTGGGTCTTTAGGCATTGGGTATCTTTGTCCAGAGCTTTCGTGGTCAGGTGGTCCTTGGGATTCCCTCTGCAGGCTTCGTCATGGAGGGGTGGAGAGGTCGATCCAGGGTGGGCACTTGCTCACAATCGCCTGGGGATCCTCTCTGGTCAGTTGGGTCACCTGGGCAATGGCCATGGGTGTCGGGTGCAGAGTGGTCAGGACTCACACATTTGGAGTGGTTCTGGAGTCCATGGTTGTTGTTTCTTCTTGGGGGAGGGCCTCTGTCCACTTGAGTTCTTGGTCCTTTTGGGTGCAGGGCAGTCCTCTGGAGCTTGGTAGAGGTTGCTGGTCCTGCTGGATGCGTCGCTGTTCTTGTGCAGGTTCTTTGATACAGGAGACAGACCAGTAGGGCTGGGGCCAAGTCAGTTGTCGTCTTCATTCTTCTCTGCTGCGGCTTCAGCTAAGCAGTCCTTGTTCGTTCTTGTCAGGCCACCAGGAATTTGACGACTTGGGTTCAGGGGAGCCCTTAAATCCTGGATTTAGGGGTGTTATAGAGGTCAGAGGTACTGTCTCAGAGGGTGGCTACACCCTTCTTGTGTCCACTCCCTTTGGGAAGGGGGACACAATCCTAAATCTATTGGTCCTTGCTCTCCAACTCAAGATGGGGGATTCTACAGGGAGGGGGTCACCTCAGCTCTGGACACCTAAGGGGTGGTCCTAGGAGAGGTGATCACTCCTCTCCGTTTTCCCTAATTATCCCACCGGACTTGCTGCCAAAACTGGGGCTTTGTTTGGGGGCGGGCAACTCCACTTGCTGGGGTGTCCTGGGGCACTCTAACACGAGGATTGAGCTTTTGATGCTCACTGCCAGGTGTTAGAGTTTCTGCAGGAGGGAGCTGTGAAGGACAGGCTTTGTTTCTGGTCACCGAAAGCACAAAGGCTCTCACCCCATGTGGTCAGAAACTTGTCTGAAAGTGGCAGGCTGGCACGGACCGGTCAGTCCTGTACTAGTAGTTTGGCTAACATACAGGGGGTAGCTCTAAGATGCCCTCTGGTTGCATTTTTGAATAAATCCCACACTGGCATCATGGTGCGTTTATTGTGCAGAGTACTTTGATATAAACCTTCCCAGTATTCAGTGAAGCCATTATGGAGCTGTGGAGTTCGTAATTACAAACTCCCAGACCATATATTCAATATGGCTACACTGCACTTACAATGTCGGAGAATGGACTTCGACACTGTAGGGGCATGTTGCTCGTGCAGCTATGCCCTCACCTGTGGTATAGTGCAGCCTGCCTTAGGGCTGTAAGGCCTGCTAGAGGGGTGACTTATCTATGCCACAGGCAATGGTTCGTGGGCATGGCACCCTGAGAGGGGTGCCATGTTGACTTTGTCATTTTCTCCCCACCAGCACAAAAACTGCAAGGGCAGTGTACATGTGCTTGGTGAGTGGTCCCCTAGGGTGGCATAATACATGCTGCAGCCCTTGGGGACCTTCTTTGGCCACAGGGCCCTTGGTACCATGGGTACCTTTTACAAGGGACTTAACTGTGTGCCAGGCGTGTGCCAATTGTGGAAACAAATGTACAGATTTTGGCAAAGAACACTGGTGCTGGGGCCTGGTTTGCAGTGTCCCAGCGCACTTTCAATCAAAGTTGGCATCAACCCTAGGCAAAAAGTGGTGGGTAAAAATGCCAACAGTGGCACTTTCCTACATTATGTACGTTAATAAAATATTACTTTTTGTTTAAAAAAACAACTCAGAAAATCAATGAAAAAAACAATAGTTAAAATGACGAGGTCATTAGTTCAAAATGTCAGTTTCAACATATCATGTTAATCTAAAAAAACTATTGAAATTCACTAGTTATAACTATTTCTAGTAACTTTAACTCCCACCCTTGCCATGCACTGCTTATGACCTCACATATTACAACACTCATGACATGTTCTATGACATCATTGATAACATCACTGATGACAACTGAACTGACATAATTGATGACAACAGTTTAAAGGGGGAGCAAAAAGGTACAAAACAGAATCACAAGTATGTAAAAAGGCAAATTCTAATTTCTCAAACAGTCCCAAAAATGGCATTTAGGAATTTCCGGTTCAGTCCTAAAAGTGAAAAGGGACTACAGTGGTTCCCATAATGAGCTGCACCACTGTGGTTGGCTGCATCTTGAATGTACTCCTACATTATTGAGCTCTGTAAGATTCCAAGAAAGGTTCAGGAATAGTTTATCATCTACAGGACAGTTTATATTGTCCAAAATGTAACTGATTTATTTTGACTGTGTGGCAATCATAATATAAATATGAAGTCAGTCCTCACAAATAGAAACACAGCAATCAGTACATGTATACACATGCTCTATTTGTGGGAGAACTCAACTTTGCTATAGATATATAGCCCCAGAGGACATAATAAGTTGTAACTCCTTTCAGAAGTAGCAGAGGCTCTTGTAACCTGGTACCAAAGTACCTGTCCAAACCACTGTAGAAGTGTATCTCCATATTCTAAGCAAAATAAAGTGAATTGAAGAACCCCAATGTCAGGCGTAGCGAAGACATCAATGTGTCTGGAAGAAAAGGGAAGGGAATCGTGTGCTTACTGCATTACAATCTCTCATCTAATAATCCACATCTTAGGTGTTGAAAGTTCCTTTCTATCCTCCCTGTGAATTAAAAACAAAATAGAATTACTGAATATACCAATTAAAATCGTATATACAAACTCTACATCACACTTAGATGTTGTTTCTCAGCAGACATCAGACACAAAATACTCCTGATATATTTATGCTAAATGGACTGACAATTCCTCATCGGACTTCAAACCTTGTGGGAACTTTGGGGGTCATTCTGACCCTGGCGGTAATTACCGCCATGGCGGAGGTCGGCGGTAGCACCGCCAACAGGCTGGCGGTGCACCGCTGGGCATTCTGACCGCGGCGGTTCAGCCGCGGCCAGAAACGGAAAGTCGGCGGTGTACCGCCGACTTCCCGCTGCCCTTGAGAATCCTCCATGGCGGCGGAGCGCGCCACCCCCTACCGCCATCCGGTTCCTGGCGGTTCTCCCGCCAGGAACAGGATGGCGGTAGGGGGTGCCGTGGAGCCCCTGGGGGCCCCTGCAGTGCCCATGCCAATGGCATGGGCACTGCAGGGGCCCCCGTAAGAGGGCCCCACGGAGAATTTCAGTGTCTGCTTTGCAGACACTGAAATTCGCGACGGGTGCAACTGCACCCGTCGCACCTTCCCACTCCGCCGGCTCCATTCTGAGCCGGCGTCCTCGTGGGAAGGGTGTTTCCCGCTGGGCTGGCGGGCGGACTTTCGGCGGTCGCCCGCCGGCCCAGTGGGAAAGCCAGAATGACCGCCGCGGTCTTTTGACCGCGGAGCGGTCTTTCGGCGGGAACCGCTTGGCGGGCGGCGACCGCCGTCCGCCGCGGTCAGAATCACCCCCTTTGTGTCTAAAGCAATGATAAGGCAGGATTCTCTGTGTCTCAACCTTAACAATGTACTGCAACACCTGGGCTCTGTATCAGTTCTCTCAATACCACAGCACACAGGGAGATTCCAATTACTGAAATGGTGCTCTACAAAATGCCTAGCCAAAGGATAGTCTATATCTCAGTTACCAATAGCAGGCATTACAGATCAGTAATGAGGAATATCATGCTGAACACCAAATCTTTAGGTTCCCGGGGTCCAATCGCTGTGAGCAGGTGAAAATATCAGCGGACCTGCGTGTGTTTCTTTCCAGCTGCATAAACTCGCCTGGTAAAACAAGTCCCAATACTCAGTTGACATCAATCATAATTTGCTCTTTAATTAGAAGGGACTGACAGACTTGGATACGACAGATGCCGCACCCACAGTTAATGTTGCCACCATTCACAAAGAAAAATACAGCCCATTGGTTCAAGTGTAGAGAATCTGTAAGAACCAGGAGCTGGAAAGTAGCATGTGGAAAATCCTCTTTGTGTTTTCATATGGCAGTTCTGGTTGTTTTAATAATGAATCATGAATTCTGGCTCTAAACTAGTTTTAAAGGGGTTTCTTCTATGATCTGGTGTTTTAAATTTATATTTCTAAGGGGTAAAATACTAACTTTTACTGATTTTTCCCAATATTTTCTGGCATTAACATAAAACAAAATCTGGTCAGGTGGCAATCCTACCACTGATCCACTTAGTACCAAGGCCTGCATGTGGTTTTCTCCCTGATCCTGGGCAGGTCATGTGGCTCATGGGCTAGTAGTATTCCTTTTGTGTGCAGCCTTCAAGCACTACCATGAAGCTGAGCACCAGGGAGCCACAGTGCAGGTGCAAAGGACAGGTACATTCTAGGGATCCGTTTTTCCATATTTCCATGAGCCAACTCAAGAATGACAGAGGAATATATGTTGTTCTAAGAGAAGGTGGTGATGAGGTAAAACCTATTGGTGGGAATGCTCAGGAGTGTTGTATAGAAGAATACTAAAGTAGCATCCACCTTCTGTGTAAGACCAAAACAAGTAAAAGGCATAATACAGCTGGGTGGTAAGGTCATAGATGAGGTTGAAGGTCAGAGCTGGAGTCTGTATGTTGTAGAGTTACATCAAGCAGGGATGATGGACACTCTAAACAAGACTGGGAACCATTGCCTGCTATGACCACCTATATATTCAGTAATCTAATTTATGTTTCAGACACAGCTTTAGGTGAACTGTCTTCAGATGTGTTCTGAAATCTAAACATCTGGACTAGTACATCGAAGGATGGTCATTAATTGTAATTTAAGCTGCATGTGGTTAGCAGAGAAATAACTTGATAACTTACAGGTAATCTTCATTACTCCGAGTCATAGTCTTTCTCGTCCCAGTCTTAGCGTATCGAGCAATGTCTCCTTAGAAGGCAGAATTCATCTATCCAAAAAAAACTCCCAGCTAGTGCCCCTCCCAATATGGCCTCAGAGGAAGAATAATTCCTGTGTCTCAAATAGGAGGGGCCAACCAGGAACGTTCTGATAATACCAAGCCAAAAGAAAACTGAAAATGAACACAGAAGAAGAGACATTTTTCATTAACACATTCCCCAATGACAGAGTGAGAGGGAGGGAACCGAGTACTGGGACGAGAAAGACTATGACTTGGAGTAATAAAGTTTACCCGTAAGTAACCGAGTCTTTGCCTTCCTCCTCTGTCTTCCTTATCCCAGTTCTAACTTAAGGAGCATATGCCAAAGCAGAATAGATTTTTTTTTTTGCAAATAGACAATACACAGAAAGTGGAATGCAACAAACAGTGGAATTTCTTCTGAACTATAGGGTACCAACATATTAATAAATTGCAGGACGTGCATTAGAACCAAAGGAGGAAGAGAAAACCTCTCTAATTTTCACTTTATAATGTGTAAAGTCTGTGTGGAGATTTGCCAAGGTGGCAGCAGCACAAATGTTTCTCAGAGATGAACCCTTGAATGTTGTCCAAAACAAATCCTATAGCCTTGTGGTATAACCCAGAGCACCCTGAAGAAGGCGAAAGTCCGAGTGTTTGGTAGACCAAACGGGCACAAATCCAATCATCTAAGGTGGCAGCCAAGGGGAGATGGTCTCTGTCTGCCAGACCGAAGGTAACAAAAAAGAAGTCAACCTTCCTAGTACAGCCATTCCTTCCAGATAAACAGGGAGCCTTGTGGAGGTCTAAAGGGTAAAAAGGGCCTCCTTGGCAGAAGTAGGAGTGGGGAAAAATGCAGGAAGAACAATGTCCTGGGATAAATGAAAGGACGAAAAGACTTTGGAAAAAAAGGCAGGACCAGGAAGGAGGTCCACTTTCTGGGAAGAAGGGAATAAAGGGATCATGACAGAGAAGGGCGACTATCCCACCCAATCCCATCCCCAAAGTTATGCAACCAGAAAAATACTTTATGGGTCAAGAGTTGCAAGGAAATGCACAAGAGAGGCTTGAAAGGGGCTTCCTGCAGCATATTTAGGACCAGAGGGAGATCTCAAGAGGTTGTGTATGGACTACAGGTCTACTTAAAGACAAACCATTCAGTTATCTTGAAGCTAATGGATGGAACAGACCTAGTGATGGGCCCCTAATTGCGTTATAGGCTGTTTAAGGCTATGGAGGTTGGAGACCACTAACCCCAATAAGAAACCATCTCTCAAAAGTTCTAGGATCTTCCCTCCTTCACACCAACTGCAAAACTGTTTCCAATGCCTCACTTAAAGTTTCAGCGTACTACCTCTTCTGGAGTTTCAAATTGATAAAGCAATGTCTGGGGCGACCCCACAAGCCTCCAGTCATAACCGTTCAGCCTCCAAACCCCCATAGACAGATCATCAGACAGAGACGGGAATCTGAGAAGGGTCTTGTAGGCTGAGGACCTGATTTAGAGTTTGGCAGACGGTGTCACAAACCTGATAGATACCCCGTCCGCCGTATTATGATTCCCATAGGATATAATGGAATTGTAATACGGCGGACGGGATATCCATCACGTTTGCAACGGAGTAACCCCATCCGCCAAACTTTAAATCAGGCCCTTAGTTGTCCTTCATTAACTAATTAAATTAGCACTTGATGTCAATGATTTGATGGCCACACTAGCCACACGTTAGCCAATATAGCCTTGAGCTTTGCTTGCACATAACTTAGGCACTAACAGGGTTGACATAAGGACTAAGGCATTACAAGCACTGCTCTTGCAAGAAGTGGAACCCTTCCTTGGTTTCTATACTTAGGGGGGGTTGTAAGGGGAAGTGATAATTGAAAAAAGCCGGATGAAATGTTACTTACGGAATGTTAGCATTTAACCCTTCCTTTTGGGGAAGTCCTAGGGGTCCTTGCAATGTCCCTTACTAACTGACCTGTGCCCCAAAACTTACACCGAAATTAGACATGAATTAGACGCCAGCAAAAGTGATCTCAGACTGCAAGCTCATTTGTTTTCACTCCTAAGTGTAGACCCAACAGCATTTTCACAAACAACATTCAATTTTTGTTTTGTTTTCGAGGTTTTCATCACATCTTGGTTTCTTTTCGTAAGTTTAACATGTAAATATGAGAAACATAACCTGCTGTTTCTCATACTCAGTGTGTATTGTCCAAACAGCTGCAAAACCCCATTGGGCATTAAATGCCATCTCCCAGCCACCCGATATGCACCCACAAAAGCCTGCTCCCTTCGCTGCACCAAGCTTCAGCTCACCATGCTCTACACCAAGGGCTGCCCTGATGATGACCAAAGAGTGGTGGACAACACTCAGCTGTCGGCCCACTGTGGCCAGTGCTGTGACCAGCAGGGGAGTGTGGCTGTCACAATTCTGCATCCAAAGCTATGCCGTAGGTACCAGAAGGCCACAAGAGAGCTGAAGGCACTGTGCATTGGGGAGCATGCCCAGGTATAGGACAGGGGATGTCCCAGTAGTTGTTTATTTGCGGAAGTATTGTATAAGGCTATTTAATGATGTGTTATAGTTCTTTCTGAGAGCTGTGAGACACTGGAACCATATAAGCATGCACAACTAACTACCAAAACAAAGCATTGCATATCAAAGAATATGGTACGGACTCATACGGTCTCCGTGGTTGCACCTGCATTGAACCTGTACACACACCCACGCGCACACTTACACACACACATCCACACACCCACGCATGTGCACACACCCACGCACACTTACACACACACATCCACACACCCACGCATGCGCACACACCCACACACTTACACACACACACATCCACACACACACGCATGCGCGCGCACACACACACACGCAATCATGCACCCACACACACATCAACACGCACACACAACACGCACACACACGCACACACTCACAGTCACTGTGTTCACAAGTGCCCCTTGTAAGTAGCCACTTACTTTTGATCTGTGTGCTCACTCCTAAAAATACTTCTAAAGACGCCAGTGCTCTTTACCCAAAAATTATTGGCAAAGGTGCGATTTAAGGTGAAATTCCCGAAAGATCTAGTGACAATATCAGGAATCATTGGTTCACTAGAGAAAATACAATAAATATAGCATATTATTCGGAATCCTGGAGCCCCTGAAGTCGTGATCCCAACATAATACTGTCAGAAAGGCCTCTTCAGAATTATTGTGCCCAGTTCTGCAGTTTATTTTTCAGGTTTCTAGAAGCATCTGATAAATCTGGCGAAAGTCCAGAGGCAGCGAATTAATGTGATCTGGGGTTTAAATAACAGTTGCAAGGGGCAGAGGTTACGGGAGGTCAGCAGGTACACTGTGTGGGAAAGAAGATCAGGTTGGAGGCCCAGGTTTCTCCCAACGGGATAGAGGCCTCCATTATTCATCAATGAGAGCTCCAGGTTTGTTAGCTCACAATATCATGACATGGGGCAGAGGAGAGATCTCAGAGGGCATCTGCATTATTGACTTTCTCCTGGAAAGGTTAGTGAGTGCATTCAACAACCTGCCAGCGAAGTGAGAGGCAAAAATACAATCAAATATTGCTCAGGGTTTCTCTATTCCCTGCTGCAAGGCCTCTTTTCAGATGTTTTGCTTCTTCGAAACCACACCTTATCTACCATATTTTCTACAAAAGCTACACGGAAACAGATTGTATTCTTTTTTGCAGTAACACTAGCTTCAGTGATATTGAGGTTTAGTGTTTTTGTCTGTTTCTCAGGGGGAGTTAAAAGCAAACCAAATCATCGCCAGGTCTGTATCAGATGGTCAGTTTCTCGTGTTTTCAAGATTCAGACCTTCCTGCATCAGGCAGGTTAGAAGAACATCAGACAATCTAGAAACCTAGACTTCTCTGAGAAGAGGAAAGAGTCTATTTTGATTAAACTATTTCTTCGCAAAATTCACAAAAAAATCTGAAAAATTATGAAAAATAAACATGAGAACAATGTACGTGTTTATGGACTTCATTCTTCTGGTTTTGAGGAACCCTGATTTCTCTACAGGAGTCCTGCTTGCAGCCTGGAGACACATACACTTTGGATGAACTCATGTGTAGCTTCTGTTTAAAAGAGTGTATGTAGTGCACACACGAGGACATATTATGGAAAGTGGCCTGGGGGCGCAACGGGTTTGGGGTGTCCATGTTTTGATCCTCAGGGCAATTTGATATCCCAGAAGAGGCCGTAGACACTCCCGTGGCCTCTTCTGTAGAACAGATAACGCCAGTGTATATGTGGCGCCTGTGCTATCCTAAAGGGATGTTCCCCATTTGCGAGGGGGCGTGGCTCCGTGAAAATGAGGCAAACACTTCCGTGCCCTGTTATGAACACAGGCTCAGGGGCAAAGAGACTGTCAGGAGGGGCACTGCCATCGTGCCACAAAGAGCCACTCCTTGCACCCACCTGCAGAGGGCTCTCTGTCCCCTTCAGCAGCACAGGCGGGGCACTGTGAATGGCAGACCGACTGCTTCAATCAGTCCATTTTTCACAGATTATCTTGCTGCTCTAGGAGCAGCACCTTTTCAGTAATAAGTCACAGTCTCTCTGTTTACGCCCAGTGCACCCAGTTAAAGGTGTGCCAGTGTTCAAACAGGTACAGTGCACCCTACTAACAAAGTCCCAGGTTGCAATGTTACTGTACGTGCCTGGGACGCCCTTCACACAGCCCTGCTCCACAATCTGTTACTCAATGAGGTGAGTGTGGTGCCAGATCACACCAGCCCCAGATGTGTGAGCCCCTGCTACTTACAGCACCATAAAACAGCACAATCTGCACCACTTGTATATCACACAGTCTGCCATCAGTGTCCATCGCAGTGCCTACAGTAGTCATAAGTAGGGCTTCCCAAATGTTTGCAGTGACCAGCTCAATTCTGGCATGCAGCAGCGTGATTTCATTTCCTGGATCCAGACACAGCTTTCGGCAATGCACCTCCGCCCTGCATCTATTGCCAACCACGCCTCAAGCCTGGCTGGGCCCGAATGTCTGGAGCTGGCTAGCACTTAATTTGAGCCGGTGGTTGCTGGTGGGGGACACTGGCACTTATTTTTGGGGACTGGCACTTACTTTTCCTCTTCAGGCATTTCCAGAGAGTAAGAGAGTGTTAGACCTGAGTCTTAGGGTGGTCACCCCTAACTTTTTGCCTGCCTCCCTCCACTTTTTGGACAGTGTTTTTGCTGGTTTTTAGACTCTAGCACTGGTTAGCAGTGGTAAAGTGCGCAAAGTGCATATGCTCTCTCCCTTTAAACATGGTAACATTGGATCATACCCAATTGGACTATTTAATTTACTTATAAGTCCCTAGTAATGTGCACTGTATGTGCCCAGGGCCTGTAGATTAAATGCTACTAGTGGGCCTGCAGCACTGGTTGTGCCACCCACTTAAGTAGCTCTTTAACCTTGTCTCAGGCCTGTCATTGCAAGGCCTGTGTGTGCAGTTTCACTGCCACTTCGACTTGGCATTTAAAAGTACTTGCCAAACATAAAACTCCCCTTTTTCTACATATAAGTCACCCCTAAGGTGTGCCCTAGGTAACCCCTAGATCAGAGTGCTGTGTGGGTAAAAGGCAGGACATGTACCTGTGTAGTTTAGATGTCCTGGTAGTGTAAAACCCCTAAATTCGTATTTACTCTACTGTGAGGCCTGCTCCCTTCATAGGCTAACTTTGGGGCTGCCCGCATACATTATTGAAGTGGTAGCTGCTGATCTGAAAGGAGTAGGAAGGTCATATTTAGTATGGCCAGAACGGTAATACAAAATCCTGCTGACTGGTGAAGTTGGATTTAATATTACTATTTTAGAAATGCCACTTTTAGAAAGTGAGCATTTCTCTGCACTTAAATCTTTCTGTGCCTTACAATCCACGTCTGACTGGGTTTAGTTGACAGCTCCTTGAGCATTCACTCAGACACACCCCAAACACAGGGTACTCAGTCTCACTTGCATACATCTGCATTTTGAATGGGTCTTCCTGGGCTGGGAGGGTGGAGGGCCTGCTCTCACACAAAGGACTGCCCCAGCCCCTACTGGGACCCTGGCAGACAGGATTGAACTGAAAGGGGCCCTGGTGCACTTCTAAGCCACTCTTTGAAGTCTCCCCCACTTCAAAGGCACATTTGGGTATAAAACAAGGCCTCTGCCCTACCACCTCAGACACTTCCTGGAGAAGAAACTTGTAACCATAACCTGCATCCTGCCAAGAAGAACTGCCTGGCTGCCCAAAGGACTCACCTGACTGCTTTCTGTGAAGGACTTCTGCCTTGCTGTTGCCCTGCTGCCTTGCTGCTCCGTGGCTGTGGTGAAGAAGTGATCTCCAAGGGCTTGGATAGAGCTTGCCTCCTGTTCCCTGAAGTCTCAGGAACAAAAAGACTTCTCTCTTGCAACTGGACTCCTTGTGCAGCGAAAATGCGACGCACGGCTTGACAAAAACGAAAAATTCACTGCACGCCGAACCGGGACGACGCCGCTCGACTTCGCAAGGAAAAGATCGATGCAGCGCCTGCGGTGCGACCGGAACTTTGACGCACGGCCCGCCAGATCGACGCACAGCCGACCTGAGACGACGACGCCCGACTTCCAGAGGGAAAATCGACGCAGCGACTGCTGTGAGGGAGAAATTTCCCCCCTATCGCCCACCGGAACGACGCAGAGCTGCTCAACAATCCCAGGATTCCACGCACAGACCCCGGGGCGTCTGAAAACGCTGCAACCCGAAGAGGATCCATGACCGAGTGCCGGAAATCAACGCCCAGCCGTCCCTGCGTGGAAATTAAACGACGCATCGACTAGGTTATGGCCTGAGAAATTGACGCACACCTCTTTGTTTCCACGGTTCTCCTCCTCTGCGGCCTTTTGCGGAGATTTTTCACTCAAACCAGGTACTTTGTGCTTTAAAGAGACTTTGTTTGCTTTTAAAAGACTTAAGACACTTTGGCCCTCATTCCTACCTCGGCGGGCGGTGGTCTCGGCCCGCCTGGCGGGAACCGCCAGATGGCCGCCCCGCGGTCAAAAGACCGCAGGGGCCATTGTGACTTTCCCGCTGGGCCGGCGGGCGCCCGCCAAGGAAGCGCCCGCCGGCCCAGCGGGAAAGCGGCCTGCAACACAGAAGCCGGCTCCGAATGGAGCTGGCGGTGTTGCAGGTGTGCGACGGGTGCAGTAGCACCCGTCGCGCTTTTCACTGTCTGCTAGGAAGACAGTGAAAAGCTTAATGGGGCCCTGTTAGGGGGCCCCTGCACTGCCCATGCCACGGGCCCCAGGACACCCGTTCCCGCCATCCTGTTTCTGGCGGTGAAAACTGCCAGAAACAGGCTGGCGGGAAGGGGGTCGGAATCCCCATGGCGGCGCTGCTTGCAGCGCCGCCATGGAGGATTGGGCCAACCGGGGGAAATCCGGCGGGAAACTGCCGGACCCGGTTTTCTGACCGCGGCTTTACCGCCGCGGTCAGAATGGCCCAGGAAGCACCACCAGCCTGTTGGAGGTGCTTTCCGTGGGCCGCGGCCCTGGCGGATTTTACCGCCAGGGTCAGAATGAGGTCCTTTATATCACTTTTCAGTGATACCTTTACATTTCCTTATTGCATCTTTGATCGTTTTTGACCTACAAATAGCCAGATAAATATGATATATTTTTCTAAACACTGTGTGGTGTATTTTTGTGGTGCTTTATGGTGTTATTGTATGATTTATTGCACAAATACTTTACACATTGCCACCTAAGTTAAGCCTGACTGCTCAGTGCCAAGCTACCAGAGGGTGGGCACAGGATAATTTGGATTGTGTGTGACTTACCCTGACTAGAGTGAGGGTTCTTGCTTGGACAGCGGGTAACCTGACTGCCAACCAAAGTCCCCATTTCTAACATTGGTGATCAGCGTTGAGGATAGGACTTGTATTTGTGCAGTGAAATACAGTAGCTAAGTATTTCACTACCTACCCACAGTTGAAGGTCAACTTGATTTTTATATTCTTTCTGCAATTTTGTTTTTCCTGTCAATTTTTTTACCACAATCCTCACTCAACATGTCTGAGGCTGGGTCTCAAACAGGAGATTTTGACCTAGCTCTGCTGGAGACATACACTGTCAAACAGCTGAAAGGATTCTGCAGGGATATGGGAGTACCCACCCAAGGTGCCTCCAGAAAGGAGAAATTTCAAAAGGCGCCGAGGGCCTGGGCAGAAGACCATTCAGAGGAGGGTGTGGAGGAGGAGGAGCCAGAAGATGGCTCCCCAGAGGATATTTTGCCACCAGTGGATGTTATCACTGCAACTGTGCCCCCTGCAAAACCAGGGAGCAGTGTCTCTGATCAAAGCCTGACCGCAGAGGAAAGGAGAGAGGAGAGAGAGTTTTAGTTGCAAACGGCAAGGCTAAAATTTGAGGCTCAACAGGAGGAAAGGAGGGCAGAGAGAGAAGCCAAGCAAGCTGAGGCTGAAAGAGCGGCCAAACAGATTGAAGCTGAAAGAGCTGAAGCTGCAGATGAGAGAGCCTTGGCTGAGAAGAAACTATTGTTGGCTCATGAACTGAGTCTCAAGGAGTTGGAGATCAAGGCGAGACAGTCTGAGTCCAGCAGTAATGGTGGCAGCATACAGACAGGACCTGCTGGAGAAAAGAAGGTTCGTATACCCAAAAATGTGGTGCCCAGTTTTGTGGTGGGAGATGACATAGATAAGTGGATAGCTGCTTATGAAGTTGCACTAGGGGCTCATGAGGTTTCTGAAGGGCAATGGGGTACAGCTATGAGGAGTTATGTGCCAGCACTGGGGAGGGACACACTTCTCACACTGGATCCAAAGGATCACAACACATACCCACTTCAGAAAGCCATTTTACTTGCCAAGTTTGGGCTGACCCCTGAAGGATACCGTCAGAGGTTCAGGGCCAGCACCAAACAGTCCACACAAACATGGGTAGATTTCTTTGACTTTTCCAGTAAGGCACTGAATGGATGGGTGCGGGGCAGCAAAGTAGATGATTACAAAGGGTTATATGACTTGATTCTGAGAGAGCATATGTTCAGTATTTCTTTTACAGAGTTGCGCCAGCACTTGGTAGATAGTAAGCTGACTGACCCCAGGAAGCTTGCTGAGGAGGTGGACCTCTGGGTTAGCACCAGAGTGTCCAAAAAGGCATCTGGGGGGGACTCCCACAAAGGTGGTCAGGGTTCCCAACAGAAGAAAGAAGGGGGAGAAAAACTTAAAGATAAGGAGTTCTCAAAAGGCCCCCAAAAGAATTCCCAAGGGTGGAGGGTGAATACCATTCCTGTTCTAGGTTTGCAAAGAAACAGCATTAGGGAGGTTCATCCCCAAATGTTTAGAGTGCTACCAGTTTGGACACTCTAAGGGCGACTCCCAGTGCCTCAAGAGGGCACAGTCCACCACTGGACAGACACCTGGGTTGGCTAGTGTAGCGCTCGGGGGAGATAGTCCCAGTTAGTTTTGGGGAGCAGACAGAGGTTTCCCTAGTGTCCCTGGGAGAAAGAGAGATGGTGCCTAAATCCCACATGCCAGAAAATACTTCAAAGTATAGGCAGTGGGTCACCATTGATGGGCAAAGGGTGGAGGCTCTGCGTGACACAGGAGCCAGTATGACTACTGTCAAGAGTCAGCTGGTGTCATCAGAGCAGATAGTCCCAAATACATTCCACCAGGTCACAGTCGCTGACAATCGTGAGAGTCACCTACTGGTGTCTCTGGTTCCCTTTGAGTGGGGGGGGGGTCTCTGGTACTCTGAAAGTAGCTGCGAGTCCTGCCATGCCTGTAGATTGTCTGTTAGGCAATGATCTTTTGGACACTCTAAGGGCGACTCCCAGTGCCTCAAGAGGGCACAGTCCACCACTGGACAGACACCTGGGTTGGCTAGTGTAGCGCTCGGGGGGAGATAGTCCCAGTTAGCTTTGGGGAGCAAACAGAGGTTTCCCTAGTGTCCCTGGGAGAAAGAGAGATGGTTCCTAAAGCCCACATGCCAGAAAATACTTCAAAGTATAGGCAGTGGGTCACCATTGATGGGCAAAGGGTGGAGGCTCTGCGTGACACAGGAGCCAGTATGACTACTGTCAAGAGTCAGCTGGTGTCATCAGAGCAGATAGTCCCAAATACATTCCACCAGGTCACAGTCACTGACAATCGTGAGAGTCACCTACCAGTGTCTCTGGTTCCCTTTGAGTGGGGGGGGGGTCTCTGGTACTCTGAAAGTAGCTGTGAGTCCTGCCATGCCTGTAGATTGTCTGTTAGGCAATGATCTTGAGCATACTGCCTGGAAAGAAGTAGAGCTCAGATCCTACCTGGAGATGTTAGGTTTGCCTGAGTGGGTCTGCATGACCACGCGGTCTATGGCTGCCCGGGAAGAGTGACAAGGGCGCCTGGAGCCTGGAACAATGGCCCAGACAGCTGCCAAGAGGAAGGGCAAGAGGTGCGGGAAACCCGCCTCAGATGTTCCCACAGTGGTGGACAGGGCCCCTGAGGAGGAGGAGGCCCCTGAGCCGACTGGGGAGGACATAGCCGACCTGGGTAACCTACCTGAACTTGCTGGCTGGCAAGTAGAGGGTGGGACAACCAGGGCGGAATTCTGCAAAGCGCAGAAGGAATGCCCAACCCTTGAGGGTCTGAGGCGACAGGCCACAGCCCAAGCAGCAGGTGACACCTCTGGCACTCACCATATTTACTGGGAGAAGGATCTCCTTTACAGTGAGCCTAAGGTTCCAGGTCCTGGGGCAGTACGTGTGCTGGTGGTCCCCCAGTGTTACTGGGCCTTCCTAGTGGGTCTGGCTCACGACATCCCCTGGCCGGACACCTGGGCCAAGACAAGACCTTTAGCAGGCTTGTCACCCACTTCCATTGGCCCATAATGAGGATAGCCTCAGACAATTTCTGCAGAGCTTGCCCCACCTGCCAGGCTAGTGGAAAGACAGGGAAACAGCTTAAGGCTCCCCTGCTCCCACTCCCTGTCATTGGCACCCCCTTTGAAAGGGTGGGCATTGACATTGTTGGTCCCTTGGACCCCAAAACTGCCTTGGGCGACAGTGTATCCTGGTTTTGGTGGACCATGCCACCCGCTATCCAGAGGCAATCCCTCTGAGAACACTGACTGCACCGGTGATGACCAGAGCCCTGTTGGGAATATTTACCCATGTGGGATTCCCTAAGGAGGTTGTGTCTGACAGGGGCACAAACCTCATGTCTGCGTACATGAAGTCCATGTGGGATGAGTGTGGGGTGACCTACCGGTTTACCACCCCTTATCATCCTCAATCCAATGGGCTTGTTGAGAGATTCAACAAGACCCTGAAGGGCATGATTAGTGGACTGACTGAAGCCATGAGGCGTAAGTGGGACATCCTCTTACCATGCCTGTTGTTTGCTTACAGAGAGGTGCTCCAGAAAGGGGTGCGGTTCAGCCCCTTTGAGCTTCTCTATTGTCACCCTGTCAGGGGACCTCTAAGCATTGTTAATGAGGGCTGGGACAAAAGCTCCCAAGACACCTCCCCAGGATGTGGTCAGCTACATGCTGGCCCTCCGCAACCAAACCCAACGCTTCTGGAAGGAGGCCAAGAGTAACCTCGAGGCCAGTCAAGAGGTGATAAAGGAGTGGTATGACCGGAAGACCACTCTGGTTGAGTTCTCACCTGGAGACAAAGTTTGGCTGATGGAGCCAGTAGAGCCCAGGGCTCTCCAGGATCGCTGGACTGGCCCCTTGGAGATCAAGGATCATAAAGGGGAGGCCACTTACCTAGTGGACCTCAAGACCCTTAGGCACCCCCTAAGGGTCCTCCATCACAACCGGCCTAAACCTCACTTTGAGAGGTCTGAGGTCAGTATGCTCCTGGTCACAGATGAGGGCATGGAAGAGGAGAGTGAACCTCTTACCGACCTCCTTTCTGCCAAAGAAGGTGATGGGTCAGTGGAGGGTGTCATTCTCTCTGACTCCCTGACTCTAAACCAGAGAGGAGACTGCTATGAGCTGTTAGAGCAGTTCTCCTCCCTGTTCTCCCTTACTCCTGGACTGACCCACCTATGTGTTCATGACATTGACACGGGTGACAGTCCCCCTGTGAAGAACAAAATTTACAGGTTATCAGATAAGGTGAAGGCCAGCATCAAAGAGGAGGTCTCCAAGATGTTGACTTTAGGGGTTATTGAGAAATCCAGTAGTCCCTGGGCCAGCCCTGTGGTGTTGGTTCCTAAAGCTACTGCCCCTGGTGCGAAGCCAGAACTCAGGTTGTGTGTGGACTTCCGGGGTCTCAACTCAGTCACATGGACTGATGTTCACCCCATCCCTGAGCTGATGAGCTCGTTGACAGACTAGGCACTGCCAAGTTCCTGAGTACGTTTGATCTTACTTCAGGGTACTGGCAGATCGCCCTGACTGAGGGGGCTAAACAGAGATCAGCATTTCCACACCTGATAGGATAGGTAGGATGTTGGCTCTGTATATACTATTTCAAAGTAAGAAATAGTGTGCACAGAGTCCAAGGGTTCCCCTTAGAGGTAAGATACTGGCAAAAAGAGATAATCCTAATGCTCTATTTTGTGGTAGTGTGGTCAAGCAGTAAGCTTATCAGAGGGTAGTGTTAAGCATTTGCTGTACACATACAGGCAATAAATTAGGAACACACACTCTAAGACAGACTCCAGTCCAATAGGTTTTTATATAGAAAAATATATTTTCTTAGTTTATTTTAAGAACCACAGGTTCAAGATTTACAAACAATACTTTAAATGAAAGGTATTTCACACAGGTATTCTAGGAACTTTGACTTATCACAATAGCATGTACAGTGTTGACAAAAATGGCAATAAGCTATTTTAAAAGGGGACACTGCAAAAATCAACAGTTCCTGGTGGAGGTAAGTAAATGTTAAGTTCACAGGTAAGTAAAACACTTACAGGGTTCAAAGTTGGGTCCAAGGTAGCCCACCGTTGGGGGTTCAAGGCAACCCCAAAGTTACCACACCAGCAGCTCAGGGCCGGTCAGGTGCAGAGGTCAAAGTGGTGCCCAAAACACTTAGGCTTCAATGGAAATAGGGGTGCCCCGGTTCCAGTCTGCCAGCAGGTAAGTACCCGCGACTTCGGAGGGCAGACCTGGGGGGTTTTGTAGGGCACCGAGGGGACACAAGCAGGCACAGAAAGTACACCCTCAGCGGCACAGGGGCGGCCGGGTGCAGAGTGCAAACAGGCGTCAGGTTTCTAATAGGAATCAATGGGGAAACCTGGGGGTCTCCTCAACGATGCAGGCAGGCACAGCAGGTAGGTACCTGCGACTTCGGAGGGTAGACCAGGGGGGTTTTGTAGGGCACCGGGGGGGATACAAGCAGGCACAGAAAGTACACCCTCAGCGGCACATGGGCGGCTGGGTGCAGAGTGCAAACAGGCGTCGGGTTTCTAATAGGAATCAATGGGCAGACCCGAGGGTCTCTTCAACGATGCAGGCAGGCACGGGGGGCTCCTCTGGGTAGCCACCACCTGGGCTCGGCAGAGGGTTGCCTGGGGGTCGCTCCTGCACTGGAGTTCGGTTCCTTCAGGTCCTGGGGGTGCAGTGTGGTTTCCAGGCGTCGGGTTCCTTGAAGCAGGCAGTCGCGGTCAGGGGAAGCCTCTGGATTTCCTCTGCACGCGTCGCTGTGGGGGGTCACGGGGTCAACTCTGGCTACTCACAGGTTCGCAGTCGCTGGGGAGTCCTCCCTATAGTGTTCGTTTTCCGCAGGTTGAGCTGGGGGCTTCTGGTGCAGAGTGGAAAGTCTCACGCTTCCGGTTGGAAACGTGTTGTCTTTAAAAGTTGCTTCTTTGTTTCAAAAAGTTGCAGTTTCTTGAACAGGGCCACCTTCCTCGGGAGCTTCTTGGCCCTTTAGATGTAGGGTAGTCCTCTGAGGCTTCAGAGGTTGCTGGACCCTGTTGGATGCGTCGCTGTTGCAGTTTTCTTCGAAGTAGGGGGACAGGCCGGTGGGGCTGAGGCCAAATCAGTTGTCGTCTCCGTCTTCACTGCAGGGCTTCAGGTCAGCAGTCCTTCTTCTTCCTTAGGTTGCAGGAATCCATCTTCCTTGGATCTGGGAGCCCCTAAATACTCAATTTTGGGGGTTGTTTAGGTCTGGGAGGGCAGTAGCCAATGGCTTCTAGCCCTGAGGGTGGCTACACCCTTTTTTGTGCCTCCTCCCTGTGGGGAGGGGGGCACATCCCTAATCCTATTGAGGGAATCCTCCATCTGTAAGATGGAGGATTTCTAAAAGTAAGAGTCACCTCAGCTCAGGACACCTTAGGGGCTGTCCTGACTGGGGAGTGGCTCCTCCTTATTTTCCTCATTATCTCCTCCAGCATTGCCCCAAAAGTGGGGGCAGTGGCCGGAGGGGCGGGCATCTCCACTAGCTGGGATACCCTGTGGCGCTGTAACAAAGGGGGTGAGCCTTTGAGGCTCACCGCCAGGTGTTACAGTTCCTGCAGGGGGAGGAGAGAAGCACCTCCACCCAGTACAGGCTTTGTTCCTGGCCACAGAGTGACAAAGGCACTTTCCCCATGTGGCCAGCAACATGTCTGGTGTGTGGCAGGCTGGCAAAAACTAGTCAGCCCACACTGGAAGTCGGGTATGTTTTCAGGGGGCATCTCTAAGATGCCCTCTGGGTGTATTTCACAATAAAATGCACACTGGCATCAGTGTGCATTTATTGTGCTGAGAAGTTTGATACCAAACTTCCCAGTTTTCAGTGTAGCCATTATGGTGCTGTGGAGTTCGTGTATGACAGACTCCCAGACCATATACTCTTATGGCTACCCTGCACTTACAATGTGTAAGGTTTTGCTTAGACACTGTAGGGGCATAGTACTCATGCACCTATAACCTCACCTGTGGTATAGAGCACCCTGCCGTAGGGCTGTAGGGCCTGCTAGAGGGGTGACTTATCTATGCCATAGGCAGTGTGAGGTTGGCATGGCACTCTGAGGGGAGTGCCATTTGGACTTAGTCATTTTCTCCCCACCAGCACACACAAGTTGGCAAGCAGTGTGTATGTGCTGAGTGAGGGGTCTCCAGGGTGGCATAAGACATGCTGCAGCCCTTAGAGACCTTCCCTGGCATCAGGGCCCTTGGCACCAGGGGTACCAGTTACAAGGGACTTACCGGGGTGCCAGGGTTGTGCCAATTGTGGAGACAAAGGTACAGTTTAGGGAAAGAACACTGGTGCTGAGGCCTGATTACATGGTCCCAGCACACTTTCAAATCATAACATGGCATCAGCAAAGGCAAAAAGTCAGGGGGTAACCATGCCAAGGAGGCATTTCCTTACACAACCCCACTCCCCCCAAAACGAAAGAGGATGAGACTAACCTTTCCCAAGAGAGTCTTCATTTTCTAAGTGGAAGAACCTGGAAAGGCCATCAGCATTGGCATGGGCAGTCCCAGGTCTGTGTTCCACTATAAAGTCCATTCCCTGTAGGGAGATGGACCACCTCAACAGTTTTGGATTTTCACCTTTCATTTGCATTAGCCATCTGAGAGGTCTGTGGTCAGTTTGAACTACAAAGTGAGTACCAAAGAGGTACGGTCTCAGCTTCTTCGGGGACCAAACCACAGCAAAGGCCTCCCTCTTAATGGCACTCCAACGCTGCTCCCTGGGGAGTAACCTCCTGCTAATGAAAGCAACAGGCTGGCCGAGGCCATCATCATTTGTTTGGGATCGAACTGCCGCTATCCCATGTTCAGAGGCATCAGTCTGCACAATGAACTGCTTAGAGTAATCTGGAGCTTTGAGAACTGGTGCTGTGCACATAGCTTGTTTCAGGGTGTCAAAGGCCTGTTGGCATTCTATAGTCCAGTTTACCTTCTTGGGCATTTTCTTAGAGGTAAGTTCTGTGAGGGGTGTCACTATGGATCCATATCCCTTCACAAACCTCCTATAGTAACCAGTCAAGCCAAGGAATGCCCTGACTTGAGTCTGGGTTTTTGGAGCTACCCAGTCCAGAATAGTCTGGATCTTGGGTTGGGCGTGGCTGAACGTGGCCTCCACCTACAAGGTGTCCCAAGTAAACCACAGTACCCTGCCCTATCTGACATTTGAATGCCTTGATAGAGAGGCCTGCTGCTTGCAGGGCCTGAAAACCCTTTTTCAGGTGGACCAGGTGATCCTGCCAGCTGGAGCTAAAGACAGCAATATCATCAAGATAAGCTGCACTAAAGGACTCCAAGCCAGCAAGGACTTGATTCATCAACCTTTGGAAGGTGGCAGGGGCATTATTTAAGCCAAAGGGCATTACAGTAAACTTATAATGCCCATCAGGTGTAGAGAATGCTGTCTCTTCTTTTGCGCCTAGTGCCATTTTTATTTGCCAGTACCCCGCAGTCAAGTCAAAGGTACTCAAGTATTTGGCAGCACCCAATTTATCAATTAACTCATCTGCCCTTGGAATGGGATGGGCATCTGTCTTGGTGACAGAATTAAGTCCTCTGTAGTCCACACAAAACCTCATCTCTCTCTTGCCATCTTTGATGTGAGGTTTGGGGACTAAGACCACTGGGCTAGCCCAGGGGCTGTCAGAGTGCTCAATGACTCCCAATTCCAGCATCTTGTGGACTTCCCTTTTGATGCTTTCCTTAACTTGGTCAGACTGTCTAAAAATTGTGTTTTTGACAGGCATGCTGTCTCCTGTGTCCAAATCATGGGTACACAGGTGTGTCTGACTGGGGGTTAGGGAAAAGAGCTCACCAAACTGTTGTAGGACTTTCCTACAGTCAGCTTGCTATTGGCCAGAGAGGGTGTCTGAATAGATCACTCCAACTACTGAGCCATCTTTAGGGTCAGTGGAGAGGAGATCAGGGAGAGGTTCACTCACAGCTTCCTGGTCCTCATCTGTAACCATTAACATGTTTACATCTGCCCTGTCATGAAAGAGTTTGAGGCAGTTCACATGGATCATCCTTTTGGGGGTCCTGGTAGTGCCTAGCTCTACCAGGTAGGTGACCTGACTCTTTCTCTCTGGTACTGGGTAAGGGCCACTCCATCTGTCCTGAAGTGCCCTGGGAGCCACAGGCTCCAGAACCCAGACTTTTTGCCCTGGCTGAAACTCAACCATAGCAGCCTTTTGGTCGTACCACATCTTCTGGAGTTGTTGGCTGGCCTCAAGGTTTTTAGTTGCCTTTTCCATGTACTCTGCCATCCTGGAGCGTAGGCCTAGTACATAGTCCACTATATCTTGCTTAGGCTCATGAAGAGGTCTCTCCCAGCCTTCTTTCATAAGAGCTAGTGGTCCCCTTACAGAATGGCCAAACAGAATTTCAAAGGGGGAAAACCCTACTCCCTTCTGAGGTACCTCTCTCTAGGCACAAAGCAGACATGGCAAGAGGACATCCCATCTCCTTTTGAGCTTTTCAGGGAGCCCCATGATCATGCCCTTCAATGTCTTGTTGAATCTTTCCACAAGACCATTGGTTTGTGGATGGTATGGTGTGGTGAATTTGTATGTCACCCCACACTCATTCCACATGTGTTTCAGGTATGCTGACATGAAGTTGGTACCTCTGTTAGACACCACCTCCTTAGGAAATCCCACTCTGGTAAAGATACCAATGAGTGCTTTGGCTACTGCAGGGGCAGTAGTGGACCGAAGGGGAATTGCTTCAGGGTACCTAGTAGCAGGATCCACTACTACTAGGATATACTAATTCCCTGAGGCTGTGGGAGGTTCAAGTGGACCCACTATGTCTACTCCCACTCTTTCAAAGGAGACCCCCACCACTGGAAGTAGAATGAGAGGGGCCTTTGGATGGCCACCTGTCTTACCACTGGCTTGACAGGTGGCACAGGAGACACAAAACTCCTTTACTTTCTGGGACACGTTGGGCCAATAGAAATGGTTAACTAACATCTACCAAGTCTTGGTTTGTCCCAAATGCCCAGCAAGTGGAATATCATGGGCTAAGGTCAGGATGAACTCTCTAAACTCCTGAGACACTACCACTCTCCTAGTGGCACCAGGTTTGGGATTTCTTGCCTCAGTGTAAAGGAGTCCATCTTCCCAATAGACCCTGTGCGTTCTACTGATTTTTCCTTTGGTCTCTTCAGCAGCTTGCTGCCTAAGGCCTTCAAGAGAGGGACAGGTTTCTTGCCCCTTACACAGCTGTTCCCTTGTGGGTCCCCCTGGGCCTAAGAGTTCAACCTGATAAGGTTCCAACTCCATGGGCTCAGTTCCCTCAGAGGGCAGAACTTCTTCCTGGGAAGAGAGGTTCTTTTTTTTTTGCTGTGTTGAAGCTGGTTCCCCAGTCTTCTTTCCTTTTCTCTTGGAGGGTTGGGCCATTATTCCAGGCTACAACACCTCTTTTTCACCCTGAGCCTTGCACTGTGCCCTTATCTTGACACACACCAGTTCAGGGATACCCAGCATGGCTGCATTGGTTTCGAGTTCTACCTCAGCCGATGCTGAGGACTCCAGGTCATTTCCAAGCAAACAGTCTACTGGGATAGCAGAGGAGACTACCACCTGTTTCAGGCCAGTGACCCCTCCCAATTATAAAGTTACCATAGCCATGGGATGTACTTTAGTTAATTGAGAGTTGCTGCCTGTATTTTTGCATATTAGGTGGCCAGACAGCCAGTGTGGCTAAGTCCACCCCACCCTCAGAAACTAATGTAGTTTCAGTGTGAACCCTGTATTGCTCTTGGCACACTGTTGATCCCACCTGGAGACTGGCTATTCCAGTGCTAACTTGAGTAGTAGTGGAAGTGGAACCTTTCTTGGGACATGCCTTGTCTCCAGTTTGGTGTCCCTGCTGATTATAGCTATGACACCAGGCCTTTTTGGGATCAAAGTTTTTACCCTTGTACCCAAAATTGGACTGTGAAGAGGCTTTGGACCCTCCCTCCTGAGCAGGTTTTTGGGTCCCTATAGAATACTCTTTACTTTAACCCTTGGATGTCTCAACACTCTTCCCCTAGGGAGTCTTTGTGACCCCTTTCTTTTGGTCACCCCCTGTGGAAGTCTTGGTCACCCTAGTCTTGACCCAATGGTCTGCCTTCTTTCCCAATTCTTGGGGAGAAATTGGACCTAGGTCTACCAGATGCTGATGCAGTTTATCATTGAAACAATTACTTAAAAGGTGTTCCTTCATAAACAGATTGTACAGCCCATCATAATCATTTACATCACTGCCATTAATCCAACCATCCAGTGTTTTGACTGAGAAGTCAACAAAATCCACCCAGGTCTGGCTCGAGGATTTTTGAGCCCTCTGAACCTAATCCTGTACTCCTCAGTAGAGAATCCAAAGCCCTCAATCAGGGTAGCCTTCATGAGGTCATAGGATTCTGCATCTTTTCCAGAGAGTGTGAGGAGTCTATCCCCCCACTTTCCAGTGAACATTTCCCAAAGGAGAGCACCCCAGTGAGATTTGTTTACTTTTCTGGTTGTACAAGCCCTCTCGAAAGCTGTGAACCATTTGGTGATATCATCACCATCTTCATATTTGGTTACAATCCCTTTGGGGATTTGTAGCATGTCAGGAGTATCTCTGACCCTATTTAAGTTGCTGCCACCATTGCTGGGAGCTAAGCCCATCTCTTGTCTTTCCCTTTCTATGGCTAGGAGCTGTCTCTCCAAAGCCAATCGTTTGGCCATCCTGGCTAACAGGAGGTCATCTTCATTGAGGCTGCCCTCAATGCTTCCAGAGTTGCTGGACTCCCCTGTGGGAGAAGCAGCATCTCTGACTATCACTTGTGGAGTCAGGGTTGGAGGAACCCTGGTCTCCCTAACTAGGAGTGGAGGGGGGAAATTGTCCTCCACTTCACTAGCATCATCCTCTGTAAGGGTATCTTCAGAGGGGTTGTCTCTAGCAAACTCTGCCAAGAGCTCCTGGAGGTGTACTTTGGTAGGGTTTGATCCAGTTTTTATCTTTTTGATTTTGCAGAGAGTCCTTAACTCTGACATCCTAAGATGCAGGTAAGGGGTGAGGTTGAGCTCCACCACCATCTCTTCTGCAGTAGACATTATGGTGGTCATTACAACCCTGGCAGTCGGTGTTAAAGCGGCGGTAAAAAAATTGGAATTACGACTGTGGTGGAAACCGCCAGCAAAGACAGCCACTATAACACTCCGACCGCCACAGCGGTACAAACAAACAGCTTGGCGGTCACCGCCAACAGACAGGCGGAGGACAATGTACCGCCCACAGTATCACAACCTACCAATCCGCCACCTTTTCCCGGGCGGATTCACTGCAAACAAAAACACGGCGGAAACAGGACTTCGAAGGGAAAACGCTCACCTCTACACACCCCACGAGGAATCTGACGACATGGAACCCGAGCTCCAGATCCTGCCAGCCCTTATCTTCTTGCTCCTCTACCAGGAGTACGAACGCCGTCAGCGAAGACAACGGTGAGTACTGCACCTACGACACAGGGGAGGGGGGAGGGAAAAAACAGGGACACACACACACAAAACCCCCACCCTCACCCACTACAACACACACACTAATAGAGCATGATACATTACAGTTACACCCCCTAGATCCCCTGGAAGAATGCAAAGACAAAAGGAAATAAGTGTAACCATTGTAATATATTAAAATCCAGGACGCAAAAATATATACACACTATTAACAAATATATACACCAAGAATAGTAGTCCAGGTAGTGCTCCATTGAAGTCCGTGGAACACTGGGCCCACACAGCATGGGTGAGGCCCACACTCAATCCCCGAACGTGACGGAGAGAACACTGCAGGGGCATCAGATAGCAATAAAACAGGCACCTAACGGGAAAGGGACGGGGGGGCGCTCAGCCGGTTGAGTGTCAAATCCACGAGGGGCCACATGCCCACTGCTCAATCCTGGGGAGTGCAAAGCCACAGTCTCTCAAGTCTCTACAGTGGGTGGTTTGCCCACTGTTCAATCCTGGGGAGTGCAAAGCCACAGTCTCTCAAGTCTCTACAGTGGGTGGTTTGCCCACTGTTCAATCCTGGGGAGTGCAAAGCCACAGTCTCTCAAGTCTCTACAGTGGGTGGGTTGCCCACTGTTCAATCCAGGGGAGTGCAAAGCCACAGTCTCTCAGGTGGATGCCTTTCTCAGGGGACCCTGTGCCCAGAGTGCTTCATCCTGCCAAGGGCAGAGGTAGTGGATGGATCTCTCCACTGGTTCTGGAGGGGGCGTTGTGCCCAGAGTGCTTCATCCTGCCAAGGACAGAGGTAGTGGATGGATCTCTCCACTGGTTCTGGAGGGGGCCTTGTGCCCAGAGTGCTTCATCCTGCTCGTGACGGACTCAGTAGCGTCAGTGGCCTTTGCGCTCATGGGCCAGCGGTGCTTGTTGCAGCGGTGTCCGTGGCAGCGGTGCTTGTGGGGGCGGTGTCCTGTTCAGCGGTGCTTGTGGCGGCGGTGTCCTTGGCAGCGGTGCTTGTGGCAGCAGTGTCCTTGGCAGCGGTGCTTGTGGCAGCAGTGTCCTGTTCAGCGGTGCTTGTGGCGGCAGTGTCCTGTTCAGCCGTGCTTGTGGCGGCGGGCCTTTGGCAGTGACTCAGCTGCTGGTGGTCCTGTCGGGCCCAGCGGGGCTGGTGCTGGTGGTCCTGTCCTGGGCAGCAGGGCTGGTGCTGGCGGTGGCCTCCTGGGCAGCTGGGCTGGTGCTGGCGGTCCTGTCCTGGGTAGCTGGGCTGGTGCTGGCGGTGACCTCCTGGGCAGCTGGGCTGGTGCTGGCGGTGGCCTCCTGGGCAGCTGGGCTGGTGCTGGCGGTCCTGTCCTGGGCAGCTGGGCTGGTGCTCGCGGTCCTGTCCTGGGCAGTGGGGATGATGGTGGTCTTCTCCGCCGTGCTGCTCTTCCCAGACTTGCTGAGTTTCTTGTGCCCCTTCCCCACCTTGGAAGGTGTCACAGCTGAATCCACACTCCCACCGGGACCCCTGGGAGCGGCTTTGGTGGCTGGAGTCTTCCCCCTCTCCTGCCGGGCACTGGCCAACTTTTGATGCTTGACAGGTGGGGGACTGTCCGTGCTGTGGCTCTGTGCCACACTGGCTGCTCTGGTTGCCGGTGCACTCCAGATTCCGGTGACTACAGGCACCATTGGTCCCGGAGATGTTGTGGCTGAGGTGCTAGGTTGGGACCTGGAGAGTCGGGCCCTAGGAGGGGGGAGGTGAGGGAAAGAGGTCAAGGGTGGACAGGAAAAGTTTTTTGGGAACACTGTCTCTCAAGTCTCTACAGTGGGTGGTTTGCCCACTGTTCAATCCTGGGGAGTGCAAAGCCACAGTCTCTCAAGTCTCTACAGTGGGTGGTTTGCCCACTGTTCAGTCCTGGGGAGTGCAAAGCAACAGTCTCTCAAGTCTCTACAGTGGGTGGGTTGCCCACTGTTCAATCCAGGGGAGTACAAAGCCACAGTCTCTCAGGTGGATGCCTTTCTCCGGGGGCCCTGTGCCCAGAGTGCTTCATCCTGCCAAGGGCAGAGGTAGTGGATGGATCTCTCCCCTGGTTCTGGAGGGGGCCTTATGCCCAGAGTGCTTCATCCTGCCAAGGGCAGAGGTAGTGGATGGATCTCTCCACTGGTTCTGGAGGGGGCCTTGTGCCCAGAGTGCTTCATCCTGCCAAGGACAGAGGTAGTGGATGGACCTCTCCACTGGTTCTGGAGGGGGCCTTGTGCCCAGAGTGCTTCATCCTGCTCGTGACGGACTCAGTAGCGTCAGTGGCCTTTGCGATCATGGGCCAGCGGTGCTTGTTGCGGCAGTGTCCGTGGCAGCAGTGCTTGTGGCGGCAGTGTCCTGTTCAGCGGTGCTTGTGGCAGCGGTGTCCTGTTCAGCGGTGCTTGTGGCAGCGGTGTCCTTGGCAGCGGTGCTTGTGGCAGCGGTGCTTGTGGCAGCAGTGTCCTGTTCAGCGGTGCATGTGGCGGCAGTGTCCTGTTCAGCCGTGCTTGTGGCGGCGGGCCTTTGGCAGTGACTCAGCTGCTGGTGGTCCTGTCGGGCCCAGCGGGGCTGGTGCTGGCGGTCCTGTCCTGGGCAGCAGGGCTGGTGCTGGCGGTGGCCTCCTGGGCAGCTGGGCTGGTGCTCGCGGTCCTGTCCTGGGCAGCTGGGCTGGTGCTGGTGGTGGCCTCCTGGGCAGCTGGGCTGGTGCTGGTGGTGGCCTCCTGGGCAGCTGGGCTGGTGCTGGCGGTCCTGTCCTGGGCAGCAGGGCTGGTGCTGGCGGTGGCCTCCTGGGCAGCTGGGCTGGTGCTCGCGGTCCTGTCCTGGGCAGCAGAGCTGGTGCTGGCGGTGGCCTCCTGGGCAGCTGGGCTGGTGGTGGCCTCCTGGGCAGTGGGGATGATGGCGGTCTTCTCCGCCATGCTGCTCTTCCCAGACTTGCTGAGTTTCTTGTGCCCCTTCCCCACCTTGGAAGGTGTCACAGATGAATCCACACTCCCACCGGGACCCCTGGGAGCGGCTTTGGTGGCTGGAGTCTTCCCCCTCTCCTGCCGGGCACTGGCCAACTTTGATGCTTGACAGATGGGGGACTGTCCGTGCTGTGGCTCCGTGCCACACTGGCTGCCCTGGTGGCCGGTGCACTCCAGATTCCGGTGACTACAGGCACCACTGGTCCCGGAGATGTTGTGGCTGAGGTGCTAGGTTGGGACCTGGAGAGTCGGGCCCTAGGAGACTGATGGGGTGGGGGAGGTGAGGGAAAGAGGTCAAGGGTGGACAGGAAAAGTTTTTGGGGAACACTGGGAAGGGTACCTGGAGGGGGTTTGGGAGTGGAGGAAGAGGTTGTGGTTGTAGGAGGTGTTCGTTTGGTGACTTTGGGTGAAGGTGCATACGCTGTAGGCTGTCGTGAGGTGGATGGCTGTTGGGTGGGTGTGTGGCTGTGTTTGTGTATCTTGGGAGGTGGCATCACAGACACACTGGGAGAGGACACAGGGGACTTGTGAATGGTAGTGGGGGTGGTGAGTGCACGTGAGCGGGGTGTGGTGGTGTGTGTGCTGGTGATGGAAGTAGTGGCTGTAGATGTAGTGCATGCAGGTGTGAGTGGAGACGAGACTGGGAGGGAGGAGGGAGACGAGGAGGAGGGGGACACAGTGGAGGCAGTGGATGTTGGTGTGTCTGCATGTGTGTGATGCTTTCGTGAGTGCTTTTGGGATGTGTGGTGCTTATGTTTGCCAGAGCTTCCCTTGTGTGTTGGTGTGTGTGCTTGCTGGTCTGAAGGTGTGCTTGGGATAGGCTGAGGTAGAGGGGATTGGGTCTGGGTGGAGAGGCTGAAAAGCTCGCTGAAGGGCCTCCTGACCAGAATGAATGCCCTACAGGAATGCATTTGTTTGTTGCAACTTCCTTTCTACACCCTGGATGGCATTCAAAATGGTAGACTGCCCAACAGTGAGGGACCTGAGGAGGTCAATGGCCTCCTCACTGAGGGCAGCAGGAGTGATAGGGGCTGGGCCTGAGGTGCCTGGGGCAAAGGTGATGCCTACCCTCCTGGTGAGCGGGCACGGGGCAAAGTCTGAGGGGCTGCTGGGAGGGTGGTGCTGGTACAGGGGGTGGCGGCTGTACCTGTAGATGTGGGGGGTACAGATGTGGCCACCACCACAAGGGAGCTCCCATCAGAGGACAAGTCTGTATCACTTGTGTCAGTTCCTGTCACCGCTGTGGAGCTCCCGTCGCCCTCCGCCCCACTGGTGAATTCAGAGTCCGTAGTGTCGCCCTCCAGGGCCATGTGGGATGCAGCTCCCTCCTGCTCCGGTGCCACTGCTCCTCCGCCTGATGATGCTAATGCACACAAGAACAGGGAGACTACAAAAAGGGGGAGGACGACAGAAGAAAGACATGTTGAGTGCATGCATTACCGCTACCGTTGGCAGACACAACAGACACAGAAGCCCCCTGCACTACGCCGTGCACTTGGGCTCCACTGTTCAATCCCTGGGACATGGCCTACAAGGCTATGGCTGACATCTGCACACATGGATGTCACAGGAGCCTGACTAGGTGTACTTGGCACTGTACACAGGTGGGGTGGGGTGCCACAGGGTCTGCCAGAACAAGGGGACGTAACTAGCACACTCGCCCTGGCCTAGGGAAACCCACAGCCCATCTCCCCCACCCAGACACCTCCACTGCACGCAAAATCAGAAGAATGAGAGTGTACTCACCCCCTTGTGGCTGCTGTGATGCCCTCAAGCGCCCATCCAACTCCGGGTACGCCACCGCCAGGATCCTAAAAATCAGGGGGGTCATGGTGCGACGGGCACCCCTCCCACGTTGGGAGGCCATCCCCAGCTGGGTCTCTGCCGTCTTCTTGCTCCAGCGGCGAATGTCCTCCCATCTTTTACAGCAGTGGGTGCTCCGTCTGTGGTAGACCCCCAGGGTCTGGACTTCCTTGGTGATGGCACTCCAAATATCTCTCTTCTGGTGGGTGCTGACCTACAGGAATAGTACAGGGGAAAAGGAGAAGATATAACCGTCTGCACTGTCACAGTCATTGGCCCCCTTCCCTACCCTTGCCATGTGGCACATGCAATCACCGTCGTTTCATGCACGCCTCAATTCCCCCTTCCCCCCAATCTTTCATCCACCCCACTCCACACAGGCATAGCCCATACAGATTGCTCCCAGTGTACTTACCTGTTTGTCTGCAGGACCGTAGAGTAGCGTGTACTGGGGGAGGACCCCATCCACGAGTTTCTCCAACTCCTCCGATGTGAAGGCAGGGGCCCTTTCCCCAGACGCACGAGCCATTGTCTCTTCCAGACTGAGGTCACAGCAACACTTGCAGTGTAGATTCTCTCCTGTCGAAGATCAGGTATTGAGTGATTGAACAGATAGAAAATGGCGGTCACGTCCGTGGCGGTGCATACCCTCACCGTCACCGCTGGCGTACAGCGTTATTGGCTCCTGGGACCCATAGGGTCAATGTTAACCAATGCAGAATTGCGCCACGGCCTTCGACCGACTACCGCGGCGGTGTACAACGCCAGCGCAGTTACCTCACATCCCATTGTCCCACTTTACAGGTCAGGCAGCCGCCATTTCAGGGGCCCAGATGGCTTAATTTTTAACTGCGTCACACATACTTAGGCGTTGCCTCAACACTCATACAGGCCAAATTTCAGATTATGATTCATGTTCTGTGTAAGCTGTGGGTACGTACCTCTGAGTTGGTTCACTCTGTGCTTGCTGTTGTCCTTCATAGGCACCGTCCGCTGGGACATGTGAGGAGATGGCGGCATCCTCTGGTGTACAGACCGCTGGTGGACCTGTCGACAATGGAGGAAAGACATGTGATCATCACCTACAGGCTTGATCGTGCCACAATCCTGGAACTGTGTGCCCAGCTGGAGCCAGACCTGATGTCAGCTATCCGCCATCCCACAGGAATCCCCACTCTAGTGCAGCTGCTGTCAGTACTCCATTTCCTTGCAAGTGGGTCATTTCAAACAACAGTGGCCATAGCATCAGGGATGTCCCAGCCTATGTTTTCCAACGTGTTATCCAGAGTGTTGTCTGCCCTGCTGAAACACATGTGGAGCTACATAGTTTTCCCTCAGGTGGAGGATTTGCCTACAGTGAAAGGTGACTTCTATGCCCTGGGACATATCCCCAACATCATAGGTGCCATTGATGGGACACGTGTCTTTGGTCTCCCCGTGCAGGAGTGAACAGGTGTACAGAAACCGGAAGAGTTATCATTCCATGAATTTGCAGATGGTGTATTTGGCCGACCAGTACATCTCCCATGTTAATGCCGAATTCCCTGGCTCAGTGCATGACGCTTACATCCTGCGGAATAGCAGCATCCCTTATGTGATGGGGCAACTCCAGAGGCACTGTGTGTGGCTATTAGGTGAGCACCTGGAAGCAAGTCAGTGGGAATGGTTGTCTGGGTCTGGGGATATCCATACAGGTTAGTGTGTGTCTAACAGTTGCCCTCACCATTTGCAGGTGACTCTGGTTACCCAAACCTGTCATGGCTACTGACCACAGTGAGGAATCCCAGGACAAGGGAAGAGGAACGCTACAATGAGGCCCATGGGCGAACTCAGCGGATTATAGAGCGGACCTTCAGCCTCCTGAAGGCCAGGTTCAGGTGCCTCCATATGACAGGTGGATCCCTATTCTACTCACCAAAGAAGGTGTGCCTGATCATCGTGGCCTGCTGTATGCTTCACAACTTAGCTTTGCGACAACAGGTGCCTTTTCTGCAGGAGGATGGTCCAGATGGCGGTGTTGTGGCAGCTGTGGAGCCTGTGGACAGGGAAGACGAGAAAGCAGAAGAAGAGGACATCGACAACAGGAACTCGGTGATCCTGCAATATTTCCAGTGAGACACGGTAAGAATACAAACCTGCCTACTACATGTACTTTAACACTACTACCTCTCAACTGTCTGTTGTTTTCACCCAGTGTATGGTCACTGAGTTGTAACTTTCCCTTACGATTTCACAGATGTGGGTCCCACTGTGTGACATCTGCTTTGTTTCCTCATGGGCTAGAGCTGTGTGACATAGGTATGTTGTCATTATTTGAAAGAGCATTTTGACACTGTAATTGCTAATACACTATTCCGAAATCACAGACTGACTCCAGATTGTTTTGTGCTTCAAGGGTGTTTATTTAGGTGCTCAATATTGGAGGGGGTTGTAAAATGGTGAGAGGTGATGGTGGAGGAATGTCCATGGCAGAGTCCAGTCTATTAGTCTCACAGGTGCATTGCCCAAATGGGTATAGGAGGTGGAGCTGGGGCAGTTTGAGGATGGACAGGGTGATAAAGTGGGACAGAAGGATGACATTCAGGGTGGTCTCATTTCTTGGCGGGGGTCTTGCCATCATTCTCTGTCTTTGTCCTGGATCTCAGGGACCGTTTGCAGGGTGGTTCTCCATCTGCAGTGGGTGGGGTGCTGGTGTGGTGGTCCTGTGGCGGTGCCTCCTGTCCACTAGAGCCGTCAGAGGTGGTGGGCAGTTCATCGTTCAGGCTAGTGTCAGGGGCCCCTTGTTGTGCCACTGTGTCCCTCCTGGTGTTGAGGACTTCCTTCAGCACCCCTACGATGGTGCCCAGGGTGGAATTGATGGATCTGAGTTCCTCCCTGAAGCCCAAATACTGTTCCTCCTGCAGGCGCTGGATCTCCTGAAACTTGGCCAGTACCTTTGCCATCGTCTCCTGGGAATGGTGGTAGGCTCCCAAGATGTTGGAGAGGGCCTCGTGGAGAGTGGGTTCCCTTGGCCTGTCCGCCCCCTGTCGCACAGCAGCCCTCCCAGTTCCCCTGTGTTCCTGGGCCTCCATCCCCTGGACCGTGTGCCCACTGCCAGTGCCCCCAGGTCCCTGTTGTTGTTGGGGTGGTGGGTTAGCCTGGGTTCCCTGTAGTGGTGGACACACTGCTGATTGACGTGTCCTGGGGACAGAGGTATGGGCCTGCTAGGTGGGTGCTGTGCTGGTGTTTCCAGAGGGGGGAAGCTCAGTGGTGGCCTGTGACTGTGTGAGGGGAACCGACTGTCCCGAGGTCCCCGATGGGCCAGGCTGGTCATCTAGATCCAGTTGGACAGAGCTGCTGTCATCACTGTGGGCCTCTTCTGTTCGTGGTGTGGACATGTGTGGACCCTCCTGTCCGGTGACGTTGGGTAGGGGTCCTGCAGGGGTATAAAAGGATGTTTATTAAATCTGTGTGTGCCATGGTGTGCAATGGGTGGGTGACCGTGTACCCCAGTGCCTGCATTCCTGTGTGGGTCCTTGTGTGATGGTGGTTTAGGGGGGTGTATGGGTATGTGCAGTGGCCATACTTTTGTGATGGGTGTCCATGCTTTGTTGTTGCATGCAGGGCTTGGTGTTAGGATGTGTGGTTTGTGATGTTGGGTCATTTGTGAGGAGGTGGAGTTATGGGGGTGAGGGTGGGGGTATGTGATGGCATGCAGGTAGGGTGGGGGATGTAATAGTTAAGATTTGACTTACCAGAGTCCATTCCTCCATCTACTCCTGCGAGGCCCTCAGGATGCAGAATCGCCAAGACCTGCTCCTCCCATGTTGTTAGTTGTAGGGGAGGAGGTGGGGGTCCGCCGCCAGTCCGTTGAACCTCAAGGTGGTATCTTGAGACTATGGACCTTCCCCCATAGGTCGTTTCACCTTTTCCTGATGTCATCCCTATTTCTTGGGTGCTGTCCCACTGCGTTGACCCTGTCCACTATTCTGCACCATAGCTCCATCTTCCTAGCTATGGAGGTGTGCTGCACCTGTGATGCGAATAGCTGTGGCTCTACCCAGACGATTTCCTCCACCATGACCCTGAGCTCCTCCTCAGAGAACCTGGGGTGTCTTTGCCGTGCCATGGGGTGGTGTGGGTGATATTTAGTGGTGTGCTGTGTGAGGTGCGTGGAAATTATGTGGGTGATGGTGTTGTGTGCCTGTGGATGCTTGGTAGTTGTTTCTAGTTTCTCTCTCTGGCCTTCTCTCTGTAATTTTGTTGTAGGGGTTTGTGGGTGATGTGGGTGTGTGTTTTATATTGTAATGGGTGTGTGGAAGTGGTGTGTGTGTATCAGGTGTGTGTATTTGTAATTGTCCAATGTGGCTGTGTTTTGTAAATGTGTGTGTATTTTGAGCGCAGCGGTGTGTACCGCCAATGGAATACCGCGGTTGAAAGACCGCCGCGTGGATTCGGGTGTCGTGATAGTGTGGGCATATTTCTGTTGGTGTGACGGTGGAGGTTTTATTTTCACCAGTTTATCACTGACCTTTGGTGTGGCGGACTTGTGTGGGTGTCTGAATTTTGGCAGATTCCGAGCAGTGGGTCATAATGACCGTGGCGGAATTCCACTGCCGCAGCGGTGTGTTGGCGGTCTTCTGCACGGCAGTAAGCGGCTCTTACCGCCAATGTTGTAATGAGGGCCCATTTCTCTAAAAGTTGGGATACTTTTTAAGAATCTAAAACTATCTCTAGAACTTAATCCAAACTTTTACAAAACTTTTAAACTCTAAAATAAATGCTAACAGGGACTTACACAAGGCCCTAGCACGACTTTTAAAAATTTAGAAAAATTGCTCAAATTTCAGAAAACCAGTTTCTAATGACAATTTTTGGAATTTAGTCGTATGATCGGGTATTGGCTGAATAGTCCAGCAAATGCAAAGTCTTGTACCCCACCGCTGATCCACCAATGTAGGATGTTGGCTCTGTATATACTATTTCAAAATAAGAAATAGTGTGCACAGAGTCCAAGGGTTCCCCTTAGAGGTAAGAAACTGGCAAAAAGAGATAATCCTTATGCTCTATTTTGTGGTAGTGTGGTCGAGCAGTAGGCTTATCAGAGGGTAGTGTTAAGCATTTGTTGTAAACATACAGGCAATAAATGAGGAACACACACTCAAAGACAAATTCCAGGCCAATAGGTTTTTATATAGAAAAAAAATATTTTCTTAGTTTATTTTAAGAACCACAGGTTCAAGATTTACAAACCATACTTTAAATGAAAGGTATTTCACTCAGGTATTCTAGGAACTTTAAATTATCACAATAGCATGTACAGTGTTGACAAAAATGGCAATAAGCAATTTTAAAAGTGGACACAGTGCAAAAATCAACAGTTTCTGGGGGATCAATCAATCAATCAATCAATCAGGGATTTGTAGAGCGCACTACTCACCTGGTGGGTCTCAAGGTGCTGGGGGGGGGGGGTCGCTACTGGTCAAAAAGCCAAGTCTTGAGGTGTTTCCTGAAAGATGGAAGGTCATTGGTCAGGCGGAGGTGGAGTGGTAGGGAGTTCCAGGTCTTTGTGGCAAGGTGGGAGAATGATCTTCCTCCGGCGGTCGTGCGGCTGATGCAAGGAACGTAGGCAAGGGCGTGGTTGGCGGAGCGAAGGTTGTGGGTGGGGGTGTGAAAGGTGAGTCTGTCGTTGAGGTATGTGGGACCTGTGTTGTGGAGGGCCTTGTGTGCGTGGATGAGGATTTTGAAGGTGATCCTCTTTGATACTGGTAGCCAGTGTAGGTCTCTAAGGTGGGATGTCCAGAATGAGGCGGGCGGATGCGTTCTGGATTCTTTGCAGTTTTGTTCGGAGTTTGTTTGTTATTCCTGCATATAGGGCGTTTCCGTAATCCAATCGGCTACTGACCAAGGCGTGGGTGACGGTTTTCCTGGTTTCAATGGGAATCCATTTGAAGATTCTGCGGAGCAGGCGGAGGGTGTTGTAGCAGGAAGAGGAGATGGCATTTACCTGCTGAGTCATGCTGAGTGTGGAATCCAAGATGAAGCCCAGGTTGCGTGCGTGGGTGGTGGGTGAGGGTGCAGATCCTAGGGATGTGGGCCACCAGGAGTCGTTCCAGGCTGAGGGATTGGTGCTGAAGATGAGTAGTTCTGTCTTGTCTGTGTTTAGCCTGAGGTGGCTTGATTCCATCCAGCTGGCGATGGTGTGGAGTCCGTTGTGGAGGTTGATCTTTGCAGTGGTGGGATCGTTCGTGAGGGAGATGATGAGCTGAGTGTCGTCGGCGTAGGAGATTATGTTGATGTGGTGTGTTTGTGCGATGTTGCCGAGGGGGGCCATGTATACGTTGAAAAGTGTGGGGCTGAGTGAAGATCCTTGAGGGACGCCACAGGTGATATTTGAGGCTTCTTATAGGAAAGGCGGGAGGCAAACTCTTTGGGTCCTGTCCGTGAGAAATGACGAGATCCAGTCCAGGGCTTTGTCGCGGATTCCAGCGTTGTGGAGGCGTGTGCGGAGAGTGTGATGGCATACCGTGTCAAAAGCTGCAGGAGGATGAGTGCTGCTGTTTCTTTGTCTAGCATGGTCCTGATGTCGTCTGTTGCAACAATGAGTGCAGTCTCGGTACTGTGGTTTTTGTGGAAACCGGATTGGGAGGTGTCGAGTTCCTTGTTGTCTTCCAGGAACCGGGATAGTTGATTGTTCACGATTTTTTCGATGACCTTGTCTGGGAAGGGGAGGAGGGAGATCGGTCGGTAGTTCTTAGGGTCGTCAGGGTCTGCCTTAGGTTTCTTTAGCAAGGCGTTCATTTCTGCGTGCTTCCATCTCTCTGGGACGGTGGCTGATTCGAAGGAACTGTTGATGGTGTGGCAGAGATGGGGGGCGATGATGGTGTTGGCTTTGTTGAAGATGTGGCGTGGACAGGGGTCCAATGGAGATCCGTAGTGGATGGTGGCCATGGTGTTCGCGGTGTCTTCTGTGTTGACCGGGGTCCAGGTGTGGAGGAGGTGGGCGTAGGGTTCGAGGGTGTTTGTAGTTAGCTGGTGGGATTTGGAGTTGAAGCTGTTGTGGATTTTTTCTATCTTTCAACGGAAGTGGGATGCGAGTGAGTTGCAGAGCTCTTGTGATGGTGGGGGTTCGTTGGAGCATGCCTTCGGGGTGGATAGCTCTTGGATGGTGCCGAAAAGTTCTTTGATGTTGTGAGCGTTGGTGTCTATGCGGTTTTTGAAGTGGGTCCTTTTGGCGGTGCATATCAATTGGTGATGTCTGCGTAGGGCCTCCTTGAAGGCAAAGTGATTGGAGGGGTGGGGCCACGGTGCCAGTTTTTTTCCATTCTGCGGCAGCGTCGTTTAGATTCCTGTAAATCTGGGGTGAACCAGCTGGCCTTGATTCTGCGTGGGGTGTTTGGGTGTTTTTTGAGTGGTGCGAGGGTGTTGGCGCAGTCTTCTAACCAGTGGTGCAAGTTGGTGGCGGCTGTGTTGGGGTCTGAGGCCCGGGGGGGGGGTCTGGGCGAGGGTGGAGATCAGTTGGTCCGTGGATATTTTGCTCCAGTTGTGTCGGGGTGGCTGTGTGCAGTGGTGGTGATTGACTGGTTTTTGGTAGGAAAAATGGATGCAGCGATGGTCTGTCCAGTAGAGTTCGGTGGTGTGGCTGAAGGCGACGTGGTTGCTGGTTGTGAAGATGGGACCGAGTGCATGGCCTGCGGAGTGGGTTGGTGAGGTGACAAGTTGCTTGAGGCCGAGGTTGTCGAGGTTGTCGATTAGGGTGGTGGTGTTGGTATCGTTGTTATTTTCCAGGTGGAAGTTCAGGTCCCCTAGGAGGATGTAGTCCGTCGAGGCGAGGGCTTGGGAGCTGATGGCAGCGGCTCGGATGGGTGCAGACGGGCTTGCCTTCGGCACCCGGCAAAAGAGGAGAGGAGGGAGGGTGTGTCATCTGGGAGGTGGGTGGCGGTAACCAATGGCAGGGTGGGGGGGTGGGCCAGCAGAGGTGCAAGGGTGGGAAGTCAAGGCTACGAGGAGGGAGGGGGGCGGGGACAAAGCGGATGCGGGATGGGAGAGAAGGCAAAAAAAATAAAATACCAGGAGTATTTTGGAGGCAGCTGGCAGCAGCGAGGAGTGAGGGGAGCGCCCTACCTGGTCAAAGCAGGGTCGGAGGTCGCTGTCCTTGCCGCGCTGCGGCCGGCATAAGAGGGGAAGAGGGAGGGTGTGTCAGCTGGGAGGTGGGTGGCGGTAACCAATGGCAGGGCAGGGGGGCGGGCCAGCAGAGCCAAGGGCGGGAAGTCAAGGCTACGAGGAGGGAGGGGGGCAGAGCCGCGGGGATGAAGCGGCTGCGGGATGGGAGAGAAGGCAAAAGAAATAAAATACCGGGAGTATTTTGGAGGCAGCTGGCAGCAGCGAGGAGCGAGGGGAGCGCCCTACCTGCTCAAAGCAGGGTAGGAGGTCGCTGCCCCCGCTGAGCTGCGGCCGGCATAAGAGGGGAGGAGGGACGGCGTGTCAGCTGGGAGGTGGGTGGCAGAAACCAATGGCAGGGCGGGGGGGAGGTCCAGCAGAGGTGCAAGGGTGGGAAGTCAAGGCTACGAGGAGGGAGAGGGGCGGGGCCGCGGGGACGAAGCAGCTGTGGGATGGGAGAGAAGGCAAAAAAATAAAATACCAGGAGTATTTTGGAGGCAGCTGGTAGCAGCGAGGAGCGAGGGGAGCGCCCTACCTGCTCAAAGCAGGGTCGGAGGTCGCTGTCCTCGCCGCGCTGCGGCCAGCATAAGAGGGGAGGAGGGAGGGTGTGTCAGCTGGGAGGTGGGTGGCGGTAACCAATGGCAGGGCGGGGGGCGGGCCAGCAGAGGTGCAAGGGTGGGAAGTCAAGGCTACGAGGAGGGAGGGGGGGCGGGGCCGCGGGGACGAAGCAGCTGCGGGATGGGAGAGAAGGCAAAAAAATAAAATGCCAGGAGTATTTTGGAGGCAGCTGGCACCAGCGAGGAGCGAGGGGAGCGCCCTACCTGCTCAAAGCAGGGTCGGAGGTCGCTGTCCTCGCTGCGCTGTGGCCGGCATAAGAGGGGAGGAGGGAGGGTGTGTCAGCTGGGAGGTGGATGGCGGTAACCAATGGCAGGGCAGGGGGGGCGGGCCAGCAGAGGTGCAAGGGCGGGAAGTCAAGGCTACGAGGAGGGAGGGGGCGGGGCCACGGGGACAAAGCAGCTGCGGGATGGGAGGGAAAGCAAAAAAAAAAAAATACTGGGAGTATTTTGGAGGCAGCTGGCAGCAGCGAGGAGCGAGGGGAGCGCCCTACCTGCTCAAAGCAGGGTCGGAGGTCGCTGTCCTCGCCATGCTGCACCCGGCATAAGAGGGGGGGAGGGTGTGTCAGCTGGGAGGTGAGTGGCGGTAACCAATGGCAGGGCGGGGGGAGGGGGGGTGGGTCAGCAGAGGTGCAAGGGCGGGAAGTCAAGGCTACGCGGAGGGGGGGAGGCGGGCCGCGGCGACGAAGCGGCTGCGGGATGGGAGAGAAGGCAAAAAATAAAAAATACCGGGAGTATTTTGGAGACAGCTGGCCGCTGGCAGCAGCGAGGAGCGAGGGAAGCGCCCTACCTGCTCAAAGCAGGGTCAGATGTAAGTAAATGTTAAGTTCACAGGTAAGTAAAACACTTACAGGGTTCAAAGTTGGGTCCAAGGTAGCCCACCGTTGGGGGTTCAAGGCAACCCCAAAGTTACCACACCAGCAGCTCAGGGCCGGTCAGACGCAGAGGTCAAAGTGGTGCCCAAAACACATAGGCTTCAATGGAAATAGGGGTGCCCCGGTTCCAGTCTGTCAGCAGGTAAGTACCCGCGACTTCGGAGGGCAGACCAGGGGGGTTTTGTAGGGCACGGGGGGGACACAAGCAGGCACAGTACACCCTCAGCGGCACATGGGCGTCCGGGTGCAGAGTGCAAACAGGCGTCGGGTTTCTAATAGGAATCAATGGGGAGACCCGGGGGTCTCTTCAACGATGCAGGCAGGCACAGGGGGGGCTCCTCGGGGTAGCCACCACCTGGGCTAGGCAGAGGGTCGCCTGGGGGTCGCAGTGTGGTTTCCAGCGTCGGGTTCCTTGAAGCAGGCAGTCGCGGTCAGGGGGAGCCTCTGGATTTCCTCTGCAGGCGTCGCTGTGGGGGCTTCAGGGGGGACAACTCTGGCTACTCATGTGCTCGCAGTCGCTGGGGAGTCCTCCCTGTAGTGTTAGTTTTCCGCAGGTTGAGCCGGGGGCGTCGGGTGCAGAGTGGAAAGTCTCACGCTTCCGGCGGGAAACATGTGGTCTTTAAAAGTTGCTTCTTTGTTTCAAAAAGTTGCAGTTTCCTGAACACGGATGCAGTTCTCGGGATCTTCTTGGTCCTTTAGATGTAGGGTAATCCTCTGAGGCTTCAGAGGTTGCTGGACCCTGTTTGATGCGTCGCTGTTGCAGTTTTCTTCGAAGTAGGGAGACAGACCGGTGGGGCTGGGGCCAAATCAGTTGTCGTCTCTGTCTTCACTGCAGGGCTTAAGGTCAGCAGTCCTTCTTCTGTAGGTTGCAGGTATCTATCTTCCTTGGTTCTGGGAGCCCCTAAATACTCAATTTAGGGGTGAGTTTAGGTCTGGGAGGGCAGTAGCCAATGGCTACTGGCCCTCAGGGTGGCTCCACCCTCTTTGTGCCTCCTCCCTGTGGGGAGGGGGGCACATCCCTAATCCTATTGGGGGAATCCTCCATCTGCAAGATGGAGGATTTCTAAAAGTAAGAGTCACCTCAGCTCAGGACACCTTAGGGGCTGTCCTGACTGGGGAGTGACTTCTCCTTGTTTTCATCATTATCTCCTCCAGCCTTGCCACCAAAAGTGGGGGCAGTGGCAGGAGGGGCGGGCATCTCCACTAGCTGGCATGCCCTGTGGCGCTGTAACAAAGGGGGCAAGCCTTTGAGGCTCACCGCCAGGTGTTACAGTTCCTGCAGGGGGAGGTGAGAAGCACCTCCACCCAGTACAGGCTTTGCTCCTGGCCACAGAGTGACCAAGGCACTCTCCCCATGTGGCCAGCAACATGTCTGGTGTGTGGCAGGCTGGCAAAAACTAGTCAGCCCACACTGGAAGTCGGGTATGTTTTCAGGGGACATCTCTAAGATGCACTCTAGGTGTATTTCACAATAAAGTGCAGACTGGCATCAGTGTGCATTTATTGTGCTGAGATGTTTGATACCAAACTTCCCAGTTTTCAGTGTAGCCATTATGGTGCTGTGGAATTCGTGTATGAAAGACTCCCAGGCCATATACTCTTATGGCTACCCTGCACTTACAATGTCTAAGGTTTTGCTTAGACACTGTGGGGCATAGTGCTCATGCACCTATACCCTCACCTGTGGTATAGAGCACCCTGCCTTAGGGCTGTAAGGCCTGCTAGAGGGGCACATACCCAGGGGCATCTGAATACCCTGCAACCTGAAGAGGATCCATGACCGAGCGCTGTAAATCAACGCCCAGACGTCCCTGCGTGGAAACTAAATGACGCATCGACCGAGTGCAGCTTGAGAAATCGACGCACACCCCTTTGTTTCCACGCTTCTCTTCCTCTGCGGCCCTTCGCGGAGATTTTTCACTCAAACCAGGTGGTTTGTGCTTGAAAGAGACTTTGGCCCTCATTACAACATTGGTGGTAAAAGCCGCTTACCACCGTGCAGAAGACCGCCAACACACCGCTGCGGAAAACCGCCACAGCTATTATGACCCACATTTCGGAATCTGCCAAAATTCAGACACCCACACCCACCCACACCAAAGGTCAGTGATAAACTGGTGAAAACAAAACCAACACTGTCACGCCAACAGAAATACACCCACACTATCACGACACACAAATCCACGTGGCGGTCTTTCAACCGTGGTATTGCATTGGCGGTACACACCGCTGCGCTCAAAATACACACACATTTACAAAAACACAACCACATTGGACAATTCAAAATACACGCACCTGATACACATACACACACCACTCCCACACACCCACTACAATATAAAACACACACCCACATCACCCACAAACCCCTACAACAAAAAATCTTGAAAGAAGGCCAGAGAGAGACACCACCACCAAGAACAACAGCATCCACAGGCACACAACACCATCACCCACAGAACTTCCACGCACTTCACACAACAGACCACTACATATCAGCACACTTATCACCACACAATCCACCCCACACATCACCTACACCACCCCATGGCACTGCAAAGACACCCCAGGTTCTCGGAGGAGGAGCTCAGGGTCATGGTGGAGGAAATTGTCCAGGTAGAGCCACAGCTATTCGGATCACAGGTGCAGCACACCTCCATTGCAAGGAAGATGGAGCTATGGCGAAGAATAGTGGACAGGGTCAACGCACTGGGACAGCACCCAAGAAATCGGGAGGACATCAGGAAGAGGTGGAACGACCTATGGGGGAAGGTGCGTTCTGTGGTCTCAAGACACCACCAGGCGGTTCAGTGGACTGGCGGCGGACCCCCACCTCCTCACCCACAACTAACAACATGGGAGGAGCAGCTCTTGCCGATTCTGCATCCTGAGGGCCTCGCAGGACTAGGCGGAGGAATGGACTCTGGTAAGTCAAATCTTAACTATTACATCCCCCACCCTACCTACATGCTATCACATACCCCCACCCTCACCCCCAGCACCCCAAATCCTCACGTATGTCCCAACATCACAAACCACCCATCCCAACACCAAGCCCTGCAGGCAACAACAGGGCATGGACACCCATCACTAAAGCATGCACACTGCACATACCCATACAACCCCCTAAACCACCATCACACAAGCTCCCACACAGGAATGCAAGCACTGGGGTACACGCTCACCCACCCATTGCACACCATGACACATACAGATGTAATAACCATCCTTTTATACCCCTGCAGGAGCCCTGCCCAATGTCACCGGACAGGAGGGTCCACACATGTCCACACCACCAACAGAAGAGGCCCACAGTGATGACAGCACCTCTGTCCAACTGGATCTAGATGACCAGCCCGGCCCGTCGGGGACCTCTGGACAGTTGGTTCCCCTCACACTAGCACAGGCCATCACAGACCTCCCCCCCTCTGGAAACACCAGCACAGCACCCACCCAGCGGGCCCATACCTCCGTCCCCAGGACACGTCAATCAGCTGTGTGTCCACCACTACAGGGAACCCAGGCTAACCCACCACCCCAACAACAGAGACCTGGGGCAGTGGTAGTGGGCACACGGTGCAGGGGACGGAGGCCCAGGAACACAGGGGAACTGGGAGGGCTGCTATGCGACAGGGGGCAGACAGGCCAAGGGAACCCACTCTCCACGAGGCCCTCTCCTCCATCATGGGAGCCTACCACCACTCCCAGGAGATGATGGCAACAGTACTGGCCAAGTTTCAGAAGACCCAGCGCCTGCAGGAGGAACAGTATATGGGCTTCAGGGAGGAACCCATCAGCTCCACCCTGGGCAACATCGTAGGGGTGCTGAAGGAACTCGTGAACACCAGGAGGGACACTGTGGCACTACAAGGGGCCCTTGACACTAGCATGGACGATGAACTGCCCACCACCTCCACTGGCGCTAGTGGACAGGACGCCCCGCCACAGGACCACCACACCAGCACCCCACCCCCTGCAGAGGGAGAACCCCCCCGCAAACGGTCCCTGACATCCAGGACAAAGACAGAGCACGATGCCAAGACCCCCGCCAAGAAATAAGAACACCCTGATTGTCATCCTACTGTCCCACTTTGTCACCCTGTCCATACTTAAACTGCCCAACCTCCACTTCCTATGCCCATTTGGGCAATGCACCTGTGAGACTAATAGACTGGACTCTGCCATGGACATTCCACCGCCATCACACCTCACCATTTCACTACCCCCTCCAATATTGAGCACTTAAATAAATACACTTAAAACACAAAACAATCTGCATTCTGTCTGTTATTTCGAAATAGTGTATTAGCAATTACAGTGACAAAATGCTCTTTCAATTGTAATGTCAACATACCTATGTCACACAGCTCAAGTCCATGAGGAATCAAAGCAGATGTCATACAGTGGGACCCACATCTGTGAAATCGTAAGGGAAAGTGACAACTCAGTGACCATACACTGGGTGACAACGACAGACAGTAGAGAGGTAGTAGTGTTTAAGTAAATGTAGTAGGCAGGTCTGTACTCTTACCTGTGTCTCACTGGAAATATTGCTGGATCACTGAGTCCCTGTTGTTCATGTCTTCTTCCTCTGCTTCCTCGTCTTCACTATCCACAGGCTCCACAGCTGCAACAACACCGCCATCTGGACCATCCTCCTGCAGAAAAGGCACCTATTGTCGCAATGCCAAGTTATGAAGCATACAGCAGGCCACGATGATCTGGCACACCTTCTTTGGTGAGTAGACTATGGATCCACCTGTCATATGGAGGCACCGAAACCTGGCCATCAGGAGGCCGAAGGTCCGCTCGATCACCCTCCTAGTTCGCCCATGGGCCTCATTGTAGCGTTCCTCTGCCCTTGTCCTGGGATTCCTCACTGGGGTCAGTAGCCATGACAGGTTGGGGTAACCAGAGTCACCTGCAAATGGCGAGGGACAAGTATTAGACACACACTAACCTGTATGGTAACCCCAGACCCAGACAACCATTTCCACTGTCTTGCTTCCAGGTACTCACCTAATAACCACACACGGTGCCTCTGGAGTTGACCCATCACATAAGGGATGCTGCTATTCCGCAGGATGTAGGCGTCATGCACTGAGCCAGGGAACTTGGCATTCACATGGGAGATGTACTGGTCGGCCAAACATACCATCTGTACATTCATAGAATGATAACTCTTCCGGTTTCTGTACACCTGTTCACTCCTGTGGGGGGGGACCAAAGCCACATGGGTCCAATCAATGGCACCTATAATGTTGGGGATATGTCCCAGGGCATAGAAATCACCTTTCACTGTAGGCAAATCCTCCACCTGAGGGAACACAATGTAGCTCTGCACGTGTTTCAGAAGGGCAGACAACACTCTGGACAATACGTTGGAAAACATAGACTGGGACATCCCTGATGCTATGGCCACTGTTGTTTGAAATTACCCACTTGCTAGGAAATGGAGCACTGACAGCACCTGCACTTGAAGGGGGATTCCTGTGGGATGGTGGATTGCTGACATCAGGTCTGGCTCCAACTGGGTACACAGTTCCTGGATTGTGGCACGGTGATTATGACATGTCGCTCCTCCATTGTCGACAGGTCCACCAACGGTCAGTACACCGGAGGATGCCACCATCTCCTCACATGTCCCAGTGGACGGTGCCTATGAAGGACAACAGCGAGCACAGAGTCAAACAACTCAGAGGTACGTACCCACAGTTTACACAGAACACCAATCATACACAAAAGGTGGCCTGTATGTGTGTTGGGTCTAGGCCTAGTTATGTGTGACGCAGTTGGAAATGAAGCCATGTGGGCACCTGAAGTGGTGGCTGTCTGACCTCTAAAGTGGGACAATGGGATGTGAGGTAACTGCGCTGGCGTTGTGCACCGTCGCGGTAGGCGGTCGAAGACTGCGGCGCAATGCTGTATTGGTTACACTGCGAGCATGATGTATGGGCTATGACTGTGTGGAGTGGGGTGGATGAAAGATGGGGGAGATTGAGGCGTGCATGAAACGACGGTGAGTGCATGTGCATCATGGCAAGAGTAGGGATGGGGGCCTATCACTTTGACGGTGCAGTTGGTAATAACTACTCTTTTTCCCCTGTGCATTTCATGTAGGTCAGCGCCCACCAGAAAAAAGATATTTTGCGTGCCATCACCAAGGACGTACGGACCCTGGGGGTCTACCACAGATGGAGCACCCACTGCCATAAAAGATGGGAGGACATTCGCCGCTGGAGCAAGAAGACGGCGGAGGCTCAGTTGGGGATGGCCTCCCAACGTGGGAGGGGTGCCCATCGCACCATGACCCTCCTGATGTTCCGGATCCTGGTGGTGGCGTACCCGGAGTTGAATGGGCACTTGAGGGCATCACAGCAGACACAAGGGGGTGAGTACACTCTCATTCTGCTGACTTTGCGTGCAGTGGAGTTGTCTGGGTGGGGGGGTGGGCTGTGGGTTTCCCTAGGCCAGGGCGAGTTCCGTAGGCAAGGCCCCTCCATAAGGCAGGCCATGTGGCACCCCAGCCCACCTCTGTAGAGTGGCAAGTACACCTAGTCATGCCCCTGTGTCATCTATGTGTGCAGATGTCGTCCATAGCCTTGTAGGTCATTTCATAGGAAGTGAACAGTGGAGCCCAAGAGCGCGGTGTAGTGCAGGGGGCTTCTGTGTCTGTCGTGTCCGCCAACAGTAGCGGTAATGCATGCACCCAACATATCTCTTTTCTGTCTTCCCCCCCTTTTTGTGGTCTCCCTGTTCTTGTGTGCACTAGCATCATCAGAAGGAGGAGCAGTGACACCGGAGCAGGAGGGAGCTGCATCCCACATGGCCCTGGAGGGCGACACTACTGAGTCTGAATTCACCAGTGGGACGGAGGACGAGGGGAGCTCCACGGCGGGGACAGGAGCTGAGACCAGCAACACAGACTCGTCCTCTGATGGGTGCTCCTTTGTGGTGGCGGCAACATCTGTGCCCCCCGCATCTACAGGTACAGCCGCCACCTCCCCTACCAGCACCGCCCTCCCAGCAGCCCCTCTGGCTTTGCCCCGTGCCCACTCACCCAGGAGGGTGGGCATCACCTTCGCCCCAGGCACCTCAGGCCCTGCCCCGGTCACCCCTGCTGCCCTCAGTGAGGAGGCCATTGACCTCCTCAGGTCCCTCACTGTTGGGCAGTCTACCATTTTGAATGCCATCCAGGGTGTAGAGAGGCAGTTGCAACAAACTAATGCATTCCTGGAGTGCATTCATTCTGGTCAGGCGGCCCTTCACCGAGCTTTTCAGACTCTGGCCTCAGCACTGATGGCAGCCATTGTCCCCGTCTCTAGCCTCCCCCCTCCAACTTCCTCCACCCTGACCCAATCCCCTCTACCTCAGCCCATCCCAAGCACACCTACAGACCAACATGCACACACGTCAACACCCAAGGGTAGTTCAGGCAAACATAAGCACCACACATCCCACAGGCATTCACGCAAGCATCACACACATGCAGACACACCAACATCCACAGCCTCCACTGTGTCCCCCTCCTGCTCGTCTCCCTCCTCCCTCCCAGTGACGTCTACACTCACACCTGCATGCACTACCTCTACAGCCACTACGTCCCTCTCCAGCACACCCACCACCACACCCCGCTCACATGCAGTCACCACCCCCACTACCATTCCCACGTCCCCTGTGTCCTCTCCCAGTGTTTCTGTGACGCCCCCTCCCAAGATACACAAACGCAGGCACACACCCACCCAACAGCCATCCACCTCACGACAGCCTCCAGCACATGCACCTTCACCCAAAGTCATCAAACGTACAACTCCTACAACCACAACCTCTTCCTCCACTCCCAAACCCCCTCCAGCTACCTGTCCCAGTGTGTCCAAAAAACTTTTCCTGTCCACCCTTGACCTCTTTCCCACACCTCCCCCACCCCGTCCATCTCATAGGTCCTGAACTAGCACGTCAGGCACAACATCTCCGGGACCAGTGGTGCCTGTAGTCACCGGAATCTGGAGTGCACCGGCCACCAGGGCAGCCAGTGTGGCACGGAGCCACAGCAGACAGTCCCCCACCTGTGAAGCATCAGAAGTTGGACAGTGCCCGGCGGGAGAGGGGGAAGACTCCAGCCACCAAAGCTGCTCCCAGGGGTCCAGCTGTGACACCTTCCAAGGTGGGGAAGGGCCACAAAAAACCTGGCAAGTCTGGGAAGAGCAGCACAGCGGAGGCCACCGCCAGCACCAGCCTAGCTGCCCAGGAGGCCACCGCCAGCAACAGCCCTGCTGCCCAGGAGGCCACCGCCAGCACCAGCCCAGCTGCCCAGGAGGCCACCACCAGCACCAGCCCAGCTGCCCAGGAGGTCACCGCCAGCACCAGCCCAGCTGCCCAGGAGGCCACCGCCATGAAGGACTGCCAGCAAAAGCTCTGTTGGGCCATGAAGGACTGCCAGCAAAAGCCCCGTTGGGCCATGAAGGACCGCCAGCAAAAGCCCAGTTGGGCCATGAAGGACCACCAGCAGCTGAGACCACCATCTCAAGCACCGCTGAACAGGGCACCACCGTCTCAAGCACCACTGCACAGGGCACTGCCATCTCAAGCACCGCTGCACAGGGCACCGCCGTCTCAAGCACCGCTGCACATGGCACCGCCATCTCAAGCACCGCTGAACAGGGCACCGCCGTCTCAAGCACCGCTGCACAGGGCACCGCCGTCTCAAGCACCGCTGCACAGGGCACTGCCATCTCAAGCACCACCGAACAGGGCACCGCCATCTCAAGCATCGCTGGCCCATGAGCGGCAAGGGCACTGACGCAACTGAGTCCGTCACAGGGTGAATGATGCACTCTGGGCACCATGCCCCCACCAGAACCAGTGGAGAGATACATCCACAACCTCCGTCCTTAGCAGGATGAAGCACTCTGGGCACCATGCCCCCTCCAGAACCAGTGGAGAGATACATCCACGACCTCTGTGCTTAGCAGGATGAAGCACTCTGGGCACCATGCCCCCTCCAGAACCAGTGGAGACTGTTATCCACTTGAGAGACTGTGGCTTTGCACTCCCCAGGATGGAACAGTGGGCAGCCCACCCACTGTAGAGACTTGAGAGACTGTGGCTTTGCACTCCCCAGGATTGAACAGTGGGCAAACCACCCACTGTAGAGACTTGAGAGACTGTGGCTTTGCACTCCCCAGGATTGAACAGTGGGCAAACCACCCACTGTAGAGACTTGAGAGACTGTGGCTTTGCACTCTCCAGGATTGAACAGTGGGCAGCCACCCACTGTAGAGACTTGAGAGACTGTGGCTTTGCACTCCCCAGGAATGAACAGTGGGCAGCCCACCCACTGTAGAGACTTGAGAGACTGTGGCTTTGCACTCCCAAGGATTGAACAGTGGGCATGTGGCCCCCTCGTGGATTTGTCATCGTACACTCAAGCGGCTGAGGTGTCCCCCTTTCCCTCCCCCTGAGGTGCCTGTTTAGTTGCTGTCTGATGCCCCTGCAGTTTTCTCTCCGTCATTGTCGGGGATCTTGTGTGGGCCTCGCCCATGCCGTGTGGTCCCGGTGTTCCACGGACTTTCTTAGAACACTACCTGGACTACTATTCTTGGTATATATTATGTACATGGTGTATATATCTATTTCTGCCTACTTGCTTTTAATATATTACAATGGTTACACTCATTTTCTATTGTCTTTGCATTCTTCCGGGGGGTGTAACTGTGATGTATTGATACACATTAGTGTGCGTGTTGTAGTGGGTGAGGGTGTGGGTGGGGGTGTTGGGTGTGTGTGTCCCTGTTTTTTCCCTCCCCTGTGTCGTAGGTGCAGTACTCACTGTGGTCTTCGCTGCCGGCGTTCGTGCTCCTGGTAGAGGAGCAAGTAGATGAGGGCTGGAAAAATGTGAAGCTCTGGTTCCATGGCGTCCTCGTGGAGTGTGTAGAGGTGAGCGTTTTTTCTTCGGGATTCCTGTTTCCGCCGTGTTTTTATCCGCGGTGAATTCGCCCCGGAAAAGGTGGCGGATTGGCCTGTCATAATAGAGTGGGCGGTACATTGTCTCCCGCCTGTCTATTGGCGGTGACCGCCGCGCTGTTTGTTTGTACCGCCATGACGGTCGGAGTGTTAAAGTGGCTGTCTTTGTTGGTGGTTTCCGCCACGGTCGTGATTCCAAATTTTTTACTGCCGGCCTGTTGGCGGTCTTACCGCCGCTTTAACACCGACCGCCAGGGTTGTAATGACCACCTTTGTTCGCTTTTAAAAGACTTAAGACACTTTGGCCCATATTTATACTTTTTGACGCTAAACTGCGCTAACGCAGTTTAGCGTCAAAAAGTTTTGCGCCGGCTAACGCCATTCTGAAGCGCCATGCGGGCGCCGTATTTATTGAATGGCGTTAGCCGGCGCAAGCAGACCGGCGCTGCCTGGTGTGCGCGAGAAAAACCACGTACACCAGGCAGCGCCGGCGTAGGGGGAAAATGGCGCATGGGCGTCTTAAAATGGGGCAAGTCAGGTTACGTCGAAAAAATCGTCGTAACCCGACTTGCGCCATTTTTTAACGACGCCCATCCCCCATCAACATGACTCCTATCATTGTAAAGATAGGAGTCATGCCCCCTTGCCCAATGGCCATGCCCAGGGGACTTCTGTCCCCTGGGCATGGTCATTGGGCATAGTGGCATGTAGGGGGGCACAAATCAGGCCCCCCTATGCCAAAAAAAATTATTAAAAAACAAAAAAAAAATACTTACCTGAACTTACCTGAATGTCCCTGGGGTGGGTCCCTCCAGCCTTGGGTGTCCTCCTGGGGTGGGCAAGGGTGGCAGGGGGGGTCCCTGGGGGCAGGGGAGGGCACTCTGGGCTCATTTTGAGCCCACTTGTCCCTTAACGCCATGCCTGACCCAGGCGTTAAAAAGCGGCGCAAATGCGCCGTTTTTAGCCACGCCCACTCCCGGGCGTCTCTTTTGCCCGGGAGTATAAATACCACGTAAAGGCCTGGGAGTCATTTTTTAGACGGGAACGCCTCCCTTGCATATCATTAACGCAAGGAAGGGGTTCACGCTAAAAAATGACGCACATTCCGGGAACTTTGGCGCTATACGCCTCTAACGCCATAGTATAAATATGGCGTTAGTTGGCGTTAGTTTAGCGTCGAATTTGCGTCGAAAAAAACGACGCAAATTCGGCGCAAACGGAGTATAAATACGGCCCTTTATATCACTTTTCAGTGACACCTTTACATTTTCTTATTGTATCTTTGATCGTTTTTGACCTACAAATAGCCAGATAAATATTATATATTTTTCTAAACACTGTGTGGTGTATTTTTGTGGTGCTATATGGTGTTATTGTATGATTTATTGCACAAATACTTTACACATTGCCTTCTAAGTTAAGCCTGACTGCTCGGTGCCAAGCTACCAGAGGGTGGGCACAGGATAATTTGGATTGTGTGAGACTTACCCTGACTAGAGTGAGGGTCCTTGCTTGGACCGGGGGTAACCTGACTGCCAACCAAAGACCCCATTTCTAACAGAGAGGGAAAAACATCTCCAGGTGAAAGAAAAAGGAAGAGAAAGGTGGAAAAACTGTCATAAAGGGAGAAAGCAGGAGCCTAGAAGAATCAGATAAAGGGGTAGAAGTGTCTGGCTTCTGCTTACCCCAGAACTTTCTGCAACACCCAGCAGACACAAAACATGTGAAACAGTGATATATAACATTTAATGCACGGTCTTGATAAAGTTCAATGATGGAAACTTCTTTGATATGTGGGAGTTGTGTCTCATGAACATGCAAGTGACGTCAGGGACTCTGGAAGAATCTTTGTCAAAGTAGGTTCCCAAGTTGTGTTTCATTGGTAGAGGAAATGTGTCTAGGTAAGATGCATAGATGTCTTGCATGTTTTTGACTAATTAGGTGTAATATTTTTTTTCACCTGGCATCAACCTTAGCACAATGCCAGCATGGAGTTCAGTGATGTAGCTTCACCTTTACACACTTACCTTATCTATACTTCTCATTTCATGGTAAAGGTATATGCGAGGTACAAATGTGTGGTAAAGATATATGCAAGGTACAAATGCATGGTAAAGGTATATGAGTGGTACAAACATGCGTGGTAAAGGTATATGCGAAGTACAAACATGCGTGGTAAAGGTATATGCGAGGTACAAACTTGCGTGGTAAAGACATATGTGAGGTACAAACATGCATGGTATAGGTATACGCAAGGCACAAACATGCGTGGTAAAGGTAAATGCGAGGTACAAACATGCGTGGTAAAGGTAAATGCGAGGCAAAAACATGAGTGGTAAAGGTATATGCGAGGTAAAAACACACGTTTTAAAGTAATTGTATGGTGAAGGCATTACGTGGTAAAGGATGCATGATGAAGGCATTGCGTGGTAAAGGATGCATGATGAAGGCATTGCGTGGTAAAGGATGAGTGATGAAGGCATTGCGTGGTAACGGATGCGTGCTGAAGGCATTGCCTGGTAAAGGATCCATGAGGAAGGCATTGCATGGTAAAGTATGCGTGATGAAGGCATTGCGTGGTAAAGGATGCGTGATGAATGTATTGTGTAGTAAAGGATGTGTGATGAAGGCATTGCGTGGTAAGGGATCCATGATGAAGGCATTGCGTGGTAAAGGATGTGTGATGAAGGCACTGTGTGGTAAAGGATGCGTTGTAAAGGCTTTCTCTTGCTTCCAACTTCCAGAACAGAAACAAATATTGATAAGTGAGATTACCTTCCACAGTGTGCTCGTGTACGTTCTCCTAAGCCCTGGGAAATTTTGTACAAAAAAAATGAAAAAATTTACATTTTTTTGGAACTTGGATAAAGGCTGCACGTTTTACAGGCAGGTATGAAGCAGCACTCATTATTCAGCATTTCAAGGTCTGCTGAGGCATCACGAATTTCCAGTGGGTGTTGAAAGAGATTACCAAGAAAAGTTTGAAAAAAAACTGGACAAATGATACATTTTAAAACTCACTCTCTCAATATTCCTTGAAGTGTGGCACAGCCAGGTGCATTAATTCTTCACAGCAACAAACAGGGCCCCAGGCGCAGTACATAATGACTGGATTAAAATATGCAATCTCCAGAGCATGCCTGCTGAGCACTATAATAAGCAGAAATGTTAAAATGGAGCCTTACTGTGGTTTTCTAAAGTTGAAAATAGCTCTGTGGGACAGCATCCACGAACAAGGGACATCAGGAAGAGGTGGAACGACCTAAGCGGGAAGGTACGTTCCATAGCAGCAAGACACCAGCTCGCAATCCAGAGGACTGGAGGTGGATCCCCACCTCCTCCCCCACAGCTGACAGCATGGGAGGAGCAAGTCTTGGCAATCCTTCATCCTGAGGGACTCACTGGAGTTGCTGGAGGACTGGACACTAGTGAGTCAATTTTACTACCTATCCCCCCATACCTGCATGCCACCACCACCCCTCATCCTGAAACACATCAGTCCACTTCATCCTGCCACACAGTGCACCACCAAAATTAACTAACCCAAATGCCAAGCCCTGCATGCCATACCCACTGCATGCACATCTCTTCAAGCCCTGCATGTACACCCACCACCAATGCATGAACAGCATGGAGAACTAGCAATCCACATCACCATACACAAGCAAAGGTGGCAGGGCTACAGCAATGATATAGGGGAAGGTAGAGGTGCAGAAGATATCACAGACATGAAGCATAATACACCACTTACATCCCCACAGGTGCCACAGCCACTGACATCAGTGAGGCGGTGCCACGGCTACTGAGTGTTCTGGGGTCAGTGGAAGTGGGCACACCGTTTCGGGGACACCCGCACAGAGGGCAAGGGACACTCTGAGGACAGGCCCAGGGACCCGACTGTCCAGGAACCACTTAACAATGTCTTGGGGGGCTTACCAACAGTCCCAGGCCAAGATGTGTCAGGTGATAGACATCATGAAGGAGAACTAGCGGCTGCAGGAGGAACACCACCACGAGGTCAGGAAAGAATTGCAGGCCCTCAACACCACCATGGTGTCCATAGCAGGGGTGCTGGGTGATATGGCCAACATCATGAGTGAGTACACATCACACCAGGGGGCCCCTTCCACTAACCAGTCAACTGACCAGCCCTCCACATCCGCTGAAGCTAGTGGACAGGAGGCCCTGCCACAGGACCCACAGGTCACAAGCACCCCTCCCCCTGCAGAAGTTGAACCAACCCGCAAACGTTCCCTGTGACCCAGACAGACACCAGGAACACTTGCCAAGACTATGACCACTACCAGGAAATGAGACCCTCCTGAATGTCCTCGTTGTGTTCCACTGTGACACCTTGTCCACTTTGAACTGCCATTGCTCCCCTTCCTATAGCCCCTTGGACGCAGGAAATATGCTACAAACAGACTGGACCAATACCCTGGACTATTCCCAACCATCACACCGACTCTATTGCACTTCTCATTGTAGAACTATTTTTAATAAACACCCTTGGACACAACTTGTGTAATTGTGATTTATGTAACAAAATGTAATGAACTGCATGAACCTGTGTAAATGTCCAATTACATGTTGACCTATCCAACAGATGTGTCTCAGTAGTTTGCACACATCACAGCAGTACACTGTTGGAACAACACCAACATCTGCAATAAGGGGAAGATATAGGTGACAGTCAGGTGGGATGGAAAGGGAATGACTGGCATCATGCTGCAGTCACACTGTACAACACTACAATGTAGTCTCGCTTAATTCAACAGTCTTACCTGAATGTCATTGGAAGTACTGCTGGATCAAATGTGACCTGTTGTCCATCTCCTCTTCCTCCTCCTCACTGTCCTCAGTGTCCACTGCTGCCACAGCTGTATTGTCACCCCTGCCTCCTGCAGATAGGGTACATGCCGTCTGAGGGCCAAATTGTGCAACATGCAGCACACAACAACGCTTCTGCAGACCTTCTCAGGGGAGTAGCATATGGTTCCACCTGTCAGATGGGGGCACCTGAACCTAGCCTTTAGGAGACCGAAGGTCCTTCGACAATCCTCCTGGTATCTCCATGGTCATCAGTATACCTATTTCCAGCCCCTGTTCCCGGATTCCTAACAGCTGTCATGAGGCAGGACCGGTTTGGGTAGCCGAAATCACCTGCAAGAAGTGAGGGACACACATTAGCCTTGCACATTGGCAGGGGGCATGACTCCTGAAGACATACACTGACATACATTTGATGAGGACTCAGGCTCACCTATAAGCCTGTGGGACACTGCTATTCCTTAGGACAAAGGCATCATGCACCGACCCTAGATACTTGGCAGTGACGCAGGAGATGTACTGGTCAGCCAGCTACACCATCTGGACATTGAGTGAGTGGAAACCCTTCCAATTCCTGTACACTTGTTCATTGGCCCTGGGGGGGACTAAGGCAACATGGGTCCCATCGACGGCCCCAATTACATGTGGTGTATGTCCCATTGAATAGAATCCAGCCTTCACAGTGGGTAAGTCATCTACCTGGGGGAATGAGATGTAGCTGCACACGTGTCTGAGCAAGGCAGACAAAACCCTTGCAAGCACAATAGAGAACATTGGTTGTGACTTCCCTGCAGCCAAGCCCACTGTCACCTGGAAGGAGCCTGTTGCCAGGAAATGGAGCACTGAGAGTACCTGCACAAGAGGGGGGATTGCTGTTGTGCTACGGATAGCAGGAAGCAGATCAGGCTCCAATTGTGCACACAGCTCCGTGATTGTGGTCCTGTCTAGACGACAGGTAAGTGTGATGTGCCAGTCCTCCAGTGTTGCCAAGTCCACAAGGGATCTGTACACGGGTCTTTGCCTCCTCCTATTCCTCCGCAGTGGTTGGTACCTAAGGGACCCAAATGTAGCAAAGGAGTGTCAACAGGAACCATGAACACACTACAGCAGGATACACAGAGCATGTTTATATGTTGGACACTGGAACTGTGTAGGTGAGTACATTCGACTACAATGACGCACTTATTAATCTGTACATGTGTACCAGCATTAGAAAATGGCACCCGCCTGTCCTGTATTCATGGACAGGTGGAAGTGACCTCACACTGCTGGTGTTGGCATCATGGCGGAAGGCGGTCTGCACCGCAGTGCAATTCCTCATTGGCTAACATGGCCCTTCATGGAGTATGGGAACCAATGATGAGCAACGCCGGCAGTGACGGTGTTCACCGCCGCGGACGTGACCGCCATTTCCTTTCCAACACTTCACTTGATTCTTGACTTTCCACAGAACGACATCTCCACTGCCTGTGCTGCTGTGACCTGTGCCTGGAACCTGCCATGGCTCGTGCTACAGGGGAAAGGGCCCCAGCCTTCACATCGGAGGAGTTGGAGTGCCCTTGGACGGGGTCCTACCCTACTATGGCCAGTTGTATAGGCCTCCAGACCAGCAGGTGAGTATACCATGGGTACGTTGCATGCGACATGACTGCCTGGAGGTGTGTGCTGGCAAGGTGCCAGGTGGGGGGAAATGGCTGGTGGCAGTGTCAATGCAGGGGTACAGGTGTGCCTGATGAGGGGAAGTGCTTTTTGTGGGCCATATGTGTGACAGGCTGGATTGTCAGGTTCATGGTCTCCTGCCTTCTGTGCAGGTCAGCTCCCATCAGAAGAAGGGATTGTGGCGTGCCATCGCCAAGGACGTGCAGACCCTGGGGTTCTATAGCAGCTGGAGTGCCCACTGCAGGAAACGGTGGGACCGGAAGACCGCGGAGGCCCAGCTGGGGATGGCCTCCCAATCAGGGAGGGGTGCCTGTCGGAACCTGACCCCCCTGATGGCCCGCATACTGGCGGTGGCCTACCCAGAGCTGGATGGGCGCTTGAGGGCATCACAGCAGCCACAAGGTGGTGAGTACCTTGTGTATGTCAACCATCTCTGTTGCCTAGTATGGGATTTGGGTGCAGGGTACTAGTCAGTGGATGCCCCAATATGCCAGTTCAGATATTGCTGCGTGGTCCAGCTCAGGCTAGTAGGGTTGAAAGCACATATTAGATAGCTAGGTAGGTGACGTCCCATGTCAGGCAGGGCTTAGCTAGTCCAAGTTGGTGTGTGGCTGCCAGTGTTTGGCTCCTACCTGCTGTGGTACTTAGCCAATGGTATGCCAGTGTGGTCCATACTGTCTGTTCTCAGTCTCAGTGTGTGACACTGATGTGTCTGCCATCTGTGCTGTTGGTGCTGAGATTGACCCTGTGCGCCCTTTCTCTCTCCCCCCTCTCCTTTTGTCATCCTGTCCATGTGTGCATTAGCATCATCTGGTGAAGGAGCAGGGGCACCAACGAATGAGGGAGCTGCAGCCCACGGGGCCCAGGAAACAGAGTCCACCGACGCGGAAGGGACCAGTGGGGCAGAGAGCGAGGGAAGCACCACGGCGGGGACAGGAGGTGACACCATTGACTCTGAATCATCCTCCGATGGGAGTTCCCTGGCATTGGCAGACCCTTGTGGGACCACCCCAGCTACAGGTTCTACCACCACCCCCCATACCAGTTGCCTGTGCCCGCTCACCCAGGAGGGTGGGCATCTTCTTCGTCCCAGGCACCTCAGGCCATGCCCCAGTCAGCCCTGCTGCCCTCAGTGAGGAGGCTATTGACCTCCTGAGATCCATCTCTGTAGGGGAGTCAACCATAGTGAATGCCATCCAGGGGCTGGCATCCCAGATACAGCAATGCAATGCCTTCCTGGAGGGCATCCACGGTGGGCTGGTGGCCCTACAGAGATCATTTCAGGCTCTGGCCTCTTCACTGATGGCAGCCAGTGTTCCTGTTTCATCCGTCCCCTCCTCCTACTACCACTATCCAATCCCAGTCTACTTACCCCAACCCATCCCATGCACACATTCTGACAAGCATGCACCCAAAAAACACACTTCAGTCCACAAGCACTCACACAGCCAACACTCAGATGCACACACAACATCATCCACTGCCTCCACTGTCTCCCCCCTCCTTCAAAGTCAAACCCTCACTCACACCTGCATGCACTGTATCAACATTCACAGATCCTGCCACCTGCACAGCCTTGCCCACAGTCACCACAACAGCAGACCCCCAGACATGCACCCCACACACATGCGCAGTCACCACCACCACCACATGCAGTACACCCACCTCACTTGCAGACACCACCACAACATCTATCAACATGTCATGTTTGTCCTCCCCCACCCTGTCTGCCCCCCTCCAGTAACACACACATGATCACACTCAGACCCCCAACAGCCATCCACCTCACACACACACACTGTCCATGCACCTGCACTCAAGTCCAGCACACCTCATCCTACCCCCACTCCCTCTACCTCCACTCCCATCCCTCCTCCCACATCCCCCCCATTGTCCCTAAGAAGCTTTTCCTTTCCCGCCTTGACCTCTTCCCTTCCCCTACCCCCACCCATCCTGCCTGTAAAAGGAAGGTCCAACCAGCCTATTACCTCAAGCACCCAGTCCAACAAAGCTCCACCCCCAAAGCCTCCAGCTGGCACTATGGGGCACATGAGTGTTAGGCCGGACCCATGCAACATGGACACCCCCCCCCCAAACGGAGGGCTAAGGTGCCGTCCCCTCCCAAACAGACTGGCAAGACCATGAGACCACCTACAAAACCCAGGGCCAAGGAGGCCCCTATGAAGTCCCTGCCCAAGGTGGCCCCCCAGAAATCAAAGGCCAAGGAGGCCCCCCAGACATCCAAGGCCAGGAAGGAGCCCAAGAAATCAGAGGCCAAAGAGGAGCCCAAGAAATCAAAGGCCCAGCAGGCCCCCCAGACATCCAAGGCCAACGAGGAGCCCAAGGAATCAAAGGCCAAGGAGGCCCTCCAGACATCCAAGCTCAAGGAGGAGCCCCAGAAATCCCTGGAGAAGAAGGCCCCACAGGAATCCCTGGACTAGGAAGAGCCCCAGAAATCCCTGGAGAAGGAGGCCCCACATATATCCCTGGACAAAAGCCCCAGAAATCCCTGGACAAGGAGAATCCCCAGGAATCCACAGACAAGGAAGCCCCCTAGATATCCCTGGGCCAGGAGGCCCACAATATAGTGTCCATGGAGCAGCATTCGGAACCAGAGGCCAAGGAGCAGCATCTGGAACCAGAGGCCAAGGGGCATCATCAGTAACCAGTGGGCAACCAGCCCCCTCCTCATCATGTGGGCAGGAAGCCCCCTCCAGAGCCAGTGGGCAGCCATCCCCCTCCTCATCCTGTGGGCAGGAAGCCCCCTCCAGAACTGGTGGGCAGCCAGCCCCCTCCTCATCTTGTGGGCAGGAAGCCCCCTCCAGAACTAGTGGGCTAGGAGACCCCTCACAATGAGATGCAATAAACCACGCACCCCACCTCCGCCCCCTGAGGAGCCTGCCCATTTCCAACATGATGCCCCTGAACAGTGGAGTCCCGATGTTGTCAGGAGTCAAGTAGGACTTTATTTCTGCAGTTTTGCATGTTTTTGCATTTTACATATTCATACAAAAGGAATACAGTGGTTGGAACTGTGTATGTGTCCTGCTTTTATTTAGTCCGGGGTTCTGTTGCTGTTTATTCCTGTGCATGTATTACTGGGTATGTGGTGTGTGCATGGTGTGTGTTGTGCGTGTGTGTGTCGCTCTCTCCCCCCCTCTCCCAGCCTTATGTGCTAGGGGGCTGTACTCACCGTCGTCGCCTTCAACGGCTTTGGTGCTTCAGGACGGCCATGGCGTGGTACTGCATCGGGAATACTTGCAGTTCAGGTTCCATGGCGGATGCAGACTCCTGTGTGTCCCTGGAGGTGAGTGTCTCCTTTTCAGTGATGTGTTTCTCCCAGGCTTTTGGTGTTGTTGCTACACCCCGAAAATCGTGGCAGTGTGCTATGTCATAATAAGGATCCTTGTCTTCCGCCTGCCTGTAGGCGGCTATCGCCGTGTTCGTTGTTTGTACCGCACTGGCGGTTGGTGTGGTACATTGGCTGTCTACGGGAGGGATCACCACCATGGTCATAATTTGGCATTCATTACTGCCAGCCTGTTGGCTGTGATAACGCCAGGGTCATAATGACCACCTTAGTTTCTAAGCGGTAGAGTAAATGAATGGACTACGAGGGAAACACAGTTTGACGCATTGAGAGCAACAACCGTACCTCACATAAGCCAGCACTGCGTGCTCATGCCACAGCAATGTAAACATTACTGAAATAATGTTACACACGTCAACAACAGCGATGATGCTTCTAATTGCACCATGCCAGCCTTTTGCCGTGTTCTATATATCTCCAGTTCTTAAAGATATTGCTGATGAGGTAGAGAGGTGAAATAGGGGATCATTTACCCAAGATCACACAGTTCGGTCTTATCGAGGAACCATGGGATGAAACTGCATTTCGGGTAAGACATATGTAGGTAATCATTTGCAATTACCAAATAGCACATTTTTTTCAATTCGCTATTTGGAAATCGCAAACACCCATGTACAAAAGTGTGTATTACACAGTGTCGAATTCCCAGTGGGTCACAAATAGACCTACCTCATGAATGTCAATGGGCCAGCAGCTTGAACTGGCATTTCTTCTCTATTGGGACCCAGTGGAATTATCTGAGGTGCGGGGTGATATGGGTTCATCAAGGTAGGTCAAGGATGAGTTTGGCTGCAGTGTTCTGTATGGCTTGAAGTCTCTGTAGGAGGTGTGCAGTGATCCCTGAGCAGAGAGTGTTGCTGTAGTCCAGTTGGCTGGTGATGAAGGCCTGTGTGAAGGTGCATATTGTGTTTTGAGGAAGCCATTTGAAGATTTTTCGTAGCATGCGCACAGTGAAAAAAAAGATGGAGAATACCGAGTTGACCTGGGCATCTATGGTCAGTTTCCTGCCCATGATAATGCAGAGGTTTATGGCGTAGTCGGTCACGGTGCATGAGGGTGCTTGTAGGTAAGTAACCTCTTTCTTGGCATGGTTACCCCCTTTTCTGCCTGATGTCTGTGTGTTTGACTGTGTTAACTGGGATCCTGCTATCCAGGACCCCAGTGATTATGCTCTCTCTCCCACAAACTCTGTATTTCATCCCACAATTGGCACACTGGTGCCCCATATAAGTCCATAGTATATGTTACCTAGGTACCCAGGACATTGGGGTCCCAGGGGATCCCTATGGGCTGCAGCATATATTTTGCCACCCATAGGGATCCCAAGCAAAGGGTTCTGCAGGACTGCCATTACAACCTGCGTGAAAAGGTGCAAGCACCCTTTCACTGCCACTTTTACCTGCACTACGTCACTTATAACTCACACCTATGGCAGGCCTTCCAGCCCAGAGGGCAGGATGAAAAATACCTGTGTGTGAGGACACCCCTGCACTAGCAGAGATGCCCCAATGAACTCCAGACCCAATTTCCCATCCTTTGTGAGTGCCGGGATACCATTTTACGTGTGTACTGGATCTAGGTTCATACCTATGTCCAGCTACATAATGGAACTCCGAACATAGGTATGCTTGGTATCAAACATGTTGGAAGCATACCCCAATGCTTTTGCAAGCACTGGTTGTATGATTCCAGGAACTCTGGGGGATCCTTAGAGGACCCCTAGTACTGCCATTACAGCCTCCTGAGGGTTTCCAGGCATCCCCAGCTGCTGCCACCTCCCAGACAGGTTTCTGCCCTCCTGTTTGAGAAGCTCATGCCCAGTAGGGCAGAAGAAAGGATTTCCATTCGGAGAGGGGTTTTACACCCTCTCCCTTTGGGAATAGGTGTTTCAGGCTTGGGAGGGGTAGCCTCCCCAAGCCACTGGAAATGCTTTGAAGGGCACATTTGGTGCCCTCTTTTATTAAACCAGTCTACACTGGATCTGGAACCCCCAGTCCCTGCTCTGGCTTGAAACTGGATAAAGGAAAGGGGCGTGGCCACTCCCCTGTCCATTACCACACCAGAGGTGGTGCTTAGAGCTCCTCCAGAGGGTCCCTGGGTTTTGCCATCTTTGATTCAAGGTTGGCAGGAAACTCTGGGAGCATCTGAGTGGCCAGTGCCAGCAGGTGACATCAGAGCCCCCTCCTGGTAGGTGGTCACCCAACTAGGTGACCAATCCCCATCTCAGGGCCATTTAGGGTCTCTCTCTCTCTTGGGTGCGTACTGAGATTCGGATTGCAAAACTCCAGCAGGATTCCTCTGCAACCTCCACTTCGACTTCTGACCAAAGAATCTGCATCTTGACGCTCCATGAACCGACAAGTGGCAACAAAGAAGCAAGAAGCCTTCTGCAACATTGTATCCATGGTTCCTTTCAGAAGCTACAAGTTTTTCCCGGCAGTGCATCCTCTGAGGACAGCCCGTCTTCAGCCTGCATCAGAAGGAAGAAGGAATCTCCCTTGGGGTGAAGGAGTCACTCACCTGCTTCTGCAGGCACCAACTGCATTGACGACTGGCTGTGTGGATCCCCTCTCCTGCTGAGTTGTGTGGATCCTGCATCACAGGTGATAGACTGAAGTGTTCCCGACGGTCCTCTCTTCCAGCTTTCCAATTTGGGTGGAGGTAAGCCCTTGCCTGCCCATGCAGGACAGTACCCTGGTGCACCAAGTCCTTTGCAGCTGCCAAGGCTTGTTGGCATCCTTTCCACGAGATCTTCAGGCATCTTAAAGCTCCAGCCCCCAGCACTTCATCCTGCAAGGCACAGTTCCCTGAGTGGTTCTCTGGCAGTGTGGGAACCTTTTTCACAGTGCTGAATAGGCCTCTCCCTCGACCTTTGTGCCCCTGTCCTGTGGGTACTGCCTAGGCTTCTGTGGTCTCTCTGTGTTGCTGAGGGCTCCCTCTGACTCCCCTCCTGGGTAGAGTCCACCTGGTCCTTCCTGGTCCCCGGTAGCTTCACTTTCCGCTAACCACGAGTTTTGCGTGTGCCAAGGCTTGTTGGCAGAATCCAAAGACGAAAACCCGACTTCAATCCTCCTTCCTGTGTAGGACATCACTTGCATCCTCCAGGAACTCAACTTCATCTTCTTGGGTGCAGTGCTGACTCTCCTTCTTCCACGTTGACTCACCTCTTGCACCTTCAGTCTGGTGGGCAGGGGCTCCTGCCCTTCCTGGACTCCGCTGTGCTTCTTGGACATGGTCCCCTTCTTCCACTGGTCCTCTTGTCCAGGATTTCACTCTTGGTGTCTTGCAGTCTCTTCTGGGTTTTGCATAAGTCTTCTTCTCTTCTCTGTGTGTGTTCTCGGGAACTTACAGTGATTTACTTATGCTTTCCTGGTCACTGGGGTGGATTTTGGTACTTACCTCCCCTCTACACACTCTACTTACATAGGTGGGGGACCAACTTTTGCATTCCACTTTTTTAGTATATGGTTTGTGCTCCCCCTAGGGCTATTTCTCTCTATCGTGATTTTCACTAATTGCACTGTTTTCTGTTTGTATGCTTATTTCTGCATACTAGTGTGTATTATTTGTGTATTACTTACCTCCTAAGGAAGTATAGCCTCTATGGTATTTTTGGTATTTGTATCACCAAAAATAAAGTACCTTTATTTTTGTAACACTAAGGCCCTCATTACAACCCTGGGGGTAAATCCTGCTTTCCGCCGTGCTGAAGACCGCCAACATACCTGGCGGCGGTGGAATTCCACTACAGATATTACGACTCACAGCTCGGAATCCGCCACAATACAGACACCCACACAAGTCCACCACACCAAAGGTCAGTGATAAACTGGCGATACCAAAACCCACACTGTCACGCCAACAAGAATACGCCCACACTATCACGACCCACGAATCAACGCGGCGGTCTTTCAACCGCGGTAATCCATTGGCGGTACACACCGCTGCGCACAAAATACACACACATTTACAAAACACAACCACATTGGACAATTCAAAATACACACACCTGACACACATACACACACCACACCCACACACTCAATCCAATATAAAGCACACACCCACATCACCCACAAACCCTTACAACCAACATTTTGAAAGAAGACCAGAGAGAGAGATTAGCTAACACAACACCAGCATCCACAGACACACAACACCATCACTTATACAACATCCACGTACCTCAAACCACACACACCAACACATCCTCTCACACATCACAACAGACAGCACCTCACACATCACCCACACCACATCATGGCACCTCAAAGACACCCCAGGTTTTCTGAGGAGGAGCTCAGGGTCATGGTGGAGGAAATCATCTGGGTAGAGCCACAGCTATTCGGATCACACGTGCAGCAGACATCCATTGCTAGGAAGATGGAGCTATGGCAGAGAATCGTCGACAGGGTGAACGCAGTGGGACAGCATCCAAGAACACGGTATGACATCAGAAAGAGGTGGAACAACCTATGGGGAAAGGTATGTCCGTGGTATCCAGACACCAGATTGCTGTACAGAGGACTGGTGGTGGACCCCCACCTCCTCCCCCACAACTAACAACATGGGAGGAGCAAGTCTTGGCAATACTGCATCCTGAGGGCCTCGCAGGAGTAGCAGGAGGACTGGACTCTGGTAAGTCATATCTTAACTACTTTATCCCCCCCACCCCACCTGCATGCCATCACATACTCCCACCCTCACACCCATCACCCCAACACCCCACAGATACCCCACTACCACAACCCACACATCCCAAAACCATGCCCTGCATGTAACACCAATGCATGGACATCCATCACCAAAGCAGGTCCAGTACAGAGACTCACTCATGCCCCAAAATCACCAATCACACAAGGACCACAGCAATACTGCAAGCACAAGAGTAGAGGTTAACTCACCCATTGCACAAGATGGCACTCAGATACTAAGATTATGCATTCACACCCCAACAGGACCCCTACCCAATGTCCCCGGACAGGAGGTGCTAGACATATCCAGTCCCCCCACAAAAGAGGCTCACAGTGATGACAGCAGCTCTGCATGCCTGGATCAAGTGCAAAGCCACAGTCTCTCAAGTGGATAACAGTCTCCACTGGTTCTGGGGGCGACTTTGTGCCCAGAGGACCTCGGGACAGTAGGTTCCCCTGACACAGTCACAAACCACCACTGAACCTCCCCCCTCAGAAACACCGCCACAGCACCCACCCAGCGGGGCCATCCCTCTGTCCCCAGGACACGTCAATCAGCAGTGTGTCCACCACTACAGGGAACCCAGGCAACCCCACTAACACAGGATGATCAGGGACCTGGAGGCAGTGGCAGTGGGCACACGGTTCAGGGGACAGAGGCACAGGATAACAGGGAAGCTGGGAGGACTGCTGCACGACAGGGGGAGGACAAGCCCAGGGAACCCACTCGCCACGAGGCACTCTCCAACATCATGGGAGATTACCACCATTCCCAGGAGACCATGGGCACGGTACTGGCCAAGTTTCAGGAGACCCAGCGGCTACAGGAGGAACACTACCTGGGGATCAGGGAGGACTTGAAGTCCATCAACACCACCCTGGTCACCATTGCAGGGGTGCTGGCAGACCTTGTCAACACAAGGAGGGACACAGTGGCAAACCAACGGGCCCCTGACATTAGCCTGGACGATGAACAGCCCTCCACCTCTGCCGGTGCTAGTGGACAGGAGGCACCGCCACAGGAACAACAGGCCACCAGCACCCCACCTCCTGCAGAAGGAGAACCACCCCGCAAAAGGACCCTGAGATCCAGGAACAAGACAGAGACCATTGCCAAGACCCCCGCCAGGAAATAAGACCCCCCTGAATGTCAACCTTCTGTCCCACTTTGACACACTGTCCACCTTAAACTGCCATTGCTCCACTTCCTATGCCCCATTGGACATTGCACCTGTGAAACAAATAGACTGGACTCTGCCATAGACAACCCCCTCCACTTATTTGCACAGAAATAAACACCCTTGAATCACAAAACAATCTGGAGTCAGTCTGTGCTTTCAAAAATGTGTAATTGCAAAACCTCTGGAATATAGCAATGTCAATGTACTTGTTCACATACCAATGTAACACAGCTGTAGGCCAGCAGTAAACATAGCAGAGGGCACAAAGTGGGACCCAGATCTGTGAAATGGAAAGGCAAAGTAACAAGTCAGGGTCCATACACTGAGTGAAAATGACAGATTTATGCTAGCTCCAACAATAGTATGAGATGTGGGAAGCAGTTACATCTTCTTACTTGTGTCTCACTGGAAGTATTGCATGATGATGTTGTTTCGGTTGTCTACATCTTCTTCTTCTGCCTCCTCTTCTTCACTGTCCACAGGCTCCAAAGCTGCCACAAGACCACCATCTGGCCCATCCTCCTCCAGAAAAGGCACCTGGTGTCGCAAAGCCAGGTTGAGCAACATACAGCAGGCCACGATTATCTGGCACACCTTCTTCGGTGAGTAGTATAGGGAGCCACCTGTAAGATGGAGGCACCGGAATCTGGCCTTCAGAAGGCCGAAGGCGAGTTCTATAATCCTCCTAGTTCGTCCATGTGCCTCATTGTAGCGTTCCTCTGCCCTTGTCCTGGGATTCCCCACTGGGGTCAGTAGCCATGACAGGTTGGGGTAACCAGAGTCACCTGCAAATGTTGAGGGACAACTGTTAGACAGACACTAACCCTTAGGGACAACCCCATACCTAGACACCTATGTCAACTGTGTTGGGACCTTGGGCTAACCTATTAGCCACACACAGTGCCTCGGGAGTTGCCCCATCACATAAGGGATGCTGCTATTCGTCAAAATGTAAGCGTCATGCACAGAGCCAGGATACTTGGCATTCACATGGGAGATGTACTGGTCTGCCAAACACACCATCTGCACATTCATTGAATGCACACCTGTTCATTCCTGCGGGGGGACAAATGCCAATGTGTACCATCAATGGCATCAATGATATTGGAGATATGTCCCAGGGCATAGAAGTCACCTTTCACTGTGGGCAAATTCTCCACCTGAGGGAAAACGATGTAGCTGCGCATGTGTTTCAGCAGAGCAGACAACAGTCTGGACAACACGTTAGAGAACATTGGCTGGGACATCCCTGATGCCATGGCCACTGTTGTCTGAAAAGACCCACTGGCCAGGAAATGGGGTACAGACAGAACCTGAACAAGAAGGGGGATTCCTGTGGGTTGGTAGATAGCTGACATCAGGTCTGGCTCCAACTGGGCACACAGTTCCAGGATTGTTGCACGATCAAGTCTGTAAGTGATAATGGTGTGTCTCTCCTCCATTGTCGACAGGCCCACCAGGGGTCTATACACCTGAGGATGCCGCCATCTCATCACCTGCCCCAGCAGACGTGCCCTATGGAGGCGAACAGTGAGCTGAGGGTCATCCAACACTTAGGTATCACAATGTGTTATTTGCTAAAACTTTGGAAAATCGCAATGTGCCTTTATCTGTCCGTATTCCAGGCCTAAATAGGTGCGACACCGTTTTTTTCCCTACCATGCGGCTCCCTGAAATGGCGGCTGCCTGACCTGTAAGGTGGGACAAGGGGAAATGAGGTAACTGCGCTGGCGTTGTACACCGTCGTGGTAGGCGATGGAAGAACGCAGCGCAAGTCAGCTTTGGTTAACATTGGGCCCTATGGGTCCCAGGAGCCAATTACGATGTACACCGGCGGTGACGGTACGCACCGCCGTGGACGTAGCCGCCATTTTCTAACTGTTCCCTTACTTGATACCTGACCTTCAACAGGAGAGGACCTACACTGCAAGTGCTGCTGTGACCTGTGTCTGGAAGCGACAATGGCTACAGTGTCTGGTGAAAGGGCCCCTGCCTTCACTTCGGAGGAGTTGGAGAAACTGGTGGATGTAGTCCTCTCAGTACACGCAACTGTACAGTCCTCCAGACAAACAGGTGAGTACACTGTGAGCATGAGGGATGGCACATGATTGTATGGAGTGTCGTGGATGGAAGAGGGTGGGGAGGGGGACAGGCCAGCATGTCAGGATTGTGTGTGTATGTATGTCTGGGCCAGGGTGGGAGGTGTTTGGCAATGCGTGAGATAAAATGTACGGGATAGAAACATCCATTCTAACTTCACTTTTCCTCTAGGTCAGCGCCCACCAAAAGAAGGGTATTTGGCGTGCCATCACCAAGGACGTCTGGACCCTGGCGGTCTACCATAAACAGAGCACCCACTGCCGTAAAAGATGGGAGGACCTGCGCCGCTGGAGCAAGCAGACAGCCGAGGACCAGCTGGGGATGGCCTCCCAATGTGGAAGGGGTGCCCGTCGCACCATGACCCCCCTGACCTACCGGATCCTGGAGGTGGCCTTTCTGGAGTTGGATTGGCGCATGAGGGAATCACAGCAGCCACAAGGGGGTGAGTACACTCTAATTCAGCTGACTTGGCGCGCTTTACGAGGTGCCTGGGTGGGGGAAGTGGGCTGTGGAGTCCCCTAGGCCAGGGCGAACTTGGTAGGCTAGGTACCTTTTTAGGCAGGCTTTGTGGCACACCAACCCCACTACTGGTAATAGCCATCTACACCTAGTCAGGCTCCTGTGGCTTCCAGGTGTGCAGCAATTAGGCTTAGGCCTCGTTCCCCATGGGCTAGTGAATTTTCTAAGAACTGTTAGTGCATGGCTTAGTGCATAGGGCTGCTCCCTGTGTGTTGTGTCCGCCAACGGTAGTGGTGTTACATGCATTGAACATGTGTTTCTTCTGTCTTCCCCCCCTTTTTGTTTTGTCTCCCTGTTCTGGCGTGCCTTAGCATCATCTAGCGAAGGAGCACTGGCACCGGAGCAGGAGGGAGCTGCAACCCACATGACCCTGGAGGGTGAAGCAACGGAGTCTGAAGCCACCAGTGGGACGGAGGGCGAGGGGGGCTCCATGACGGGGACAGGAGCATACACCAGCGACAGCAACTCCTCCTATGATGGGAGCTCCCTTGCGGTGGCGAGCACCTCTGTGCCCACCGCATCAACAGGTATAGCCGCCACCCCCCTACCAGCACCGCCCTCCCAGCAGCCCCTCAGTGTGTGTCCCGTGCCCGCTTACCCAGGAGGGTGGGCATCTCCTTCGCCCCAGGCACCTCAGGCCCTGCCCCAGTCAGCCCTGCTGCCCTCAGTGAGGAGGCTATTGACCTCCTGAGATCCCTCACTGTTGGGCAATCTACCATTTTGAATGCCATCCAGGGTGTTGAGAGGCATTTGCAACAAACAAATGCATACCTGGAGGGCATTCATTCTGGGCAGGCAGCCCAACAGAGAGCATTTCAGGCTCTGGCCTCAGCACTGATGGCAGCTATTGTCCCTGTGTCCAGCCTCCCCCCTCCAACTTCCTCCACCCAGACCCAAATCCTGTACCTCAGCCTATCCCAAGCACACCATCAGACCAGCATGCACACTCATCAACACACAAGAGTGGACATGGCAAACATAAGCACCACACATCCCACAAGCACTCACACAAGCACCATCCCCATGCAGACACAGCAACATCCACTGCCTCCACTGTGTCGCCCTCCTCCATGTCCTCCTCCTCCCTCCCTCCCTGTCTTGTCTCCACTCACACCTGCATGCACTACATCCTCAGCCACTACCTCCATCACCAGCACACCCATCGCCACACACCTCTCACATGAAATCACCACCCCCACTGCCATTCACATATCCCCAGTGTCCTCTCCCAGTGTGTCTGTGAGCCTTCCTTCCAAAGTACACAAACGTAGGCACAGACCCACCCAACAGCCATCCACCTCACAACAGCCTCCAGACCATGCACCTTCACCCAAATTCAGCAAACGTACACCTCCTACAACCAATACCTCTTCCTCCACTCCCAAACCCCCTCCATCTTCCCATCCCAGTGTGTCTAAGAAGCTTTTCCTGGATAACACTGACCTCTTCCCTACACCTCCCCCCCGTCCTTCCACTAGGGCCAGGCTTTCCAGGTCCCAGCCCCACACCTCAGCCACCAAATCCCCAGGCACAGTGGTGCCAGCAACTGCGGTGTCATCGAGTGCGCCACTCATCAGGGCTGCCAGGGTGCCACCTAGCGAGGCCAAGGACATTCTGCCACCTGCCAAGGTGAAGTAGGTGCCCACATCCCAGAGGAAGAAGCCGCACCTACCAGCCACCAAGGGCTCTTCCAAACCAAAAGGGGACAGTGGCAAGACACCTGCAGCAACATAAAAGGTGGGGAAGGGACACAAGCCAAAGAGCAGGTCAGTACAGGGCATGGTGGCTCCGACTGAGGGACTAGAGTAACCCCTTCTGTCAACCACTACACCAACCTGTACGGCGGCCAATACCGCCACCTGCACGTCTGCAGCCTCAGCAACAGTCCCCAGCATCTTCCCCAGTGGGCAGCTGTCCGAGGCTGCAGGAGACGTCCTGCTGTGTCCCTCAACAGGTGATGACACATACACCACCGCCAGCATCTTCGCCACAGACACCGCCGCAAGCACCGCCACCAGCCCTGCGATGTGCTCAGACAGTGCCACCACAGCTAACATGGCTACCATCCCCAGTGGGCAGCCGTCCGATGCTGGAGGAGACTTCCTGGACCCTACCCAGCTTCCATGAGGCATGACTATCATCACTGTTTGCACCTGCAGGTGGCAGGCGAAGCCGCAGCAGGGAGGGGGATGTCTCTGCCTCCATGGCGAATCATGCTACCTGATCCTAGGCAATCTCATGGCACACACAGCCATTTGAGGTAATGCGACCAGCCACACTGCATGTGAAGCACTCTGGGCACAAAGCCCCCCTCAGAACCAGTGGAGAGATACATCCACTACCTCAGTCCTTGACAGGATGAAGCACTCTGGGCACAAAGCCACCTCCAGAACCAGTGGAGAGATACATCCACTACCTCAGTCCTTGGCAGGATGAAGCACTCTGAAACATGTTTTAAAGGGCTACTTAAATAGGTGGCACCATATGTGCTGCAGGTCCACTAGCAGGATTTAATTTACAGGCCCAGGGGTCATGTTGTACCACTTTACTAGAGACTTACAAGTAAATCAAATGTACCAATCAGGTGTAGGCCAATGTACCATGTTTTAAGGAGTGAGCACAAGCACTTAAGCACTGGTCAGCATTGATAAAGTGCACAGAGTCCTAAAATCAACAAAAAACGAAATACAGCAAACCAGAGGGGTGAAGGCAAAAAATGCTAGGGGGTGACCCTGCAGAAAGGGCCAAGTCCAACAATTCTCATTATATTTCTGAGGGAAAGTTCCAAAACCTTTGAGGACCTACAAAATTCATACCACCCAGCGTTCCCCCACTTCCCCTGATCCCACTTGTGGATCCTACTTCCCTAGATGGTGCTGGAGCCCAAGTGCAAACACTGGTGCTATCCAGGTCATTGAAATGGGTGAATTGTAATGGTGGAAATATGAAACATCTATGTTTGGCTTTGAGCTTATGCTGCTGTGGGTGAAAGGTCACCCACACAAGTGGCTACCATTGCTATTGGGAGAAGTATGGGAATACTGAATAGTATCACATTCGGCATTGTCAATTGAAATCCTCTCAATTTCTGGCTCCCAAATGTAAGCGAGTACGCAGGAAAGAACGCGTTTTAGAAATGCCTTCTAATTTACAGGACATAATGGTAACTTCAGTTTCAGAGTGGTAAAAATGACCACTCTGTCTAAATTTAGAATCATGGGCACATTTAAACAAATGCATAATCTTTCTTCATACCCAATCTTCATTGATTGGAATTTGCCATATACATTGAAGCATGCTCGGTACACAATGAAAAATCGCTCTGAGTTGAAGCTCAGTTGTTGTCTCTGAGTACTGCATGCTTCCGAACAACCGAAAAACGCCATTTATCTCTGTGACCAGAAGGTTTTGACAGATGCAGCTGTATATTACTTTTGTAAATTGGCCATCTAGGCAAAACATTACAGATGAAAACGTCACCTATTTCTATTTTTCACACTTATTTTCATTGTTTTTTTTTTCTATTTCAAAGATTAGTTTCTTAGGAAAACAATGTGTGATCTATAAAAATTGCACTTTGCTGAATTCGGAATCTTGTCTAATTTTCAGAAATGTGCAGTTTTCCGAGTCCAACCATGGACTTCACACCTGTTTCCAGCACAAATGGATACAATAACAAATAATAGGAAAATCGATTACCACTTAAAAAAACTAAAAACTGTGGTAAGTAAAGTTAATTTAATTTAAAACACTGCTTGTTCCAGAAAATTGGGAAGATGGTGACCTTAGCAGAGTAAACTTTTAATTCATGGCATTTTTAGAAAACAAAGCATACTTTCCTGCAAAGCATGTTTTACCCATTTTAAAAAAATGATACATGTTGACTATTGTCTCGATTCTTTCCCGGACAATCCACAAACTCTGGGTACCTGTAGAAAAGAATGTAAATACAGCCTGGATATATATTATGGAAAAATATTTATGAAAGCTTAAGCCGGAAGTGTCCCAAGCATAAAAAAAGCCTCAGCACTGGGTTGTGAGAAGCCTCAGCAGCTTAGGAAATAGGGCTTTCTGCTGCTTTGCACTGCTTTGCATTAAGTGAGTGTTCCAGGTGCAGTACAAGTGAGTTCCCAAGCTAAAGCCGTATCAGCTATAATTGTTAGACAGGGCTTTGTGGCAAAAACTAAATCTCCTTCAGGTTGGCGGTGAGTCTGAGAAATCATTTTGTTTGCAGCTTAAATGTTTGTCTGGGCATAGTACTTTGAACTGGAAGGGTACTTACTCTTCCAGGGCAAAACCTATATTAGAAATCACATACACGCATTTCCACCATGGTACCTAGATGTATGCATGGTGCCAGTCAGCCTGTTGGTGCTCCGCGGTTTGGAAGAGAGCGTTGTCACTACACCATTGTAGATATGGCCCTGTGCTACTCACTCCCATAATGCAATGCAGTAACTTTATTTGATGCACTGAGTTGCGCTATATTTTAGTAAATCTATCCCTTAGTCTGTTTTCTGGTTCTCAGATTTTTCTACCGGGCAAGGCACGAGGACATAGCCAACGATCTTTGTGGCAATTCTTCAGTAGCATCAAAGCATGGTAGAAAAATCTTTGGATGGCCCAAACTTTACGTCCGTTTCCAACAAAGGAATTATCATTCTACGGGAGATTTAGCTGCCTTCGAGTCCTCTGAATGGTCAGGAAAATGAATAACAGCCTCATTTAGAGTTTGGCTGACAGGGTACTCCACCACAAACATGGCAATGCACCCTCTCCGTCAAACTAATGGTCCACCCGCCAATGGTGCCCCCGGTAGCTCTGCCGGCAGAAACATTACACCAATGGCCTGGGGGACTTGGGACTGTCAGTGTAAGCGCATCAGACAAGCCGCCCTATGTAGAGTGGATGGACTGATGTACTTTTTCTCCCCTTCAGGATTGCCATAAAAGGCCTGGCAGTCGCGAACAAAATGCAATAATGACCCCCACACCCTGGAAAACAACCTAAGGTGCCAGGGCCATATGTTTTTTGTTTTACAAAAACTAATTCCGGATTTTGGAGCTAGATTTTGTAAAATAAACAAGTTTGCTGAGAGGCCAAATAAAACATGGGGACTGCTCTCTGGACTTCAGATATGTAGTGGTGGCTCCTGTGAAGGTGTAGAGGTCTCCACCAGCCAGCTGAGATCACTAATCATGGCAGGCGGTGGCCTGGCATGGAAGCAGAGATTTTTACCTCTGCTCCTCTGACAGACAGCAGGCCCCCCATCAAACTCTGATTGAGGGGTCAGCGTTAATTCTTATTGATGCTGGGAAAGCTACTCGAGGAAACTGGTACAGCTCCAGTCCCACAGGAAGAGTTTCAAGGTTCAAGTCTCTCTCCAGCCAGTTTCCTTAAGATCCAGTGCAGTCCACTCCCAACTGGACAGCTGGATCTTCCACACAGAATGAAGCCCATTTTCTTCCTAGTGTGTTTCATAGGCGGTTGTAAGTGGCCAGCTAACCGAGGCAGCTCAGGTTCCTGCGGTTGAGTGGAGAGCAGGAGTTGCTTCACAAGCAGGTGGGGTTTGAGTCTAATTTCTTCTGATGTTTCTTCCAGCTCCAGGAATGTTTGGAGGAGCTGTTGGTGGGGTGCCAATTCTATTCAGTGCACTAGCCAGTGACTGCAGAGTTCCCCGGATACAATCTCTGCATAATGTGCACTTACATTGAATGTATTTTTCGGCACTTTCTGCTCTGCTTGGCTGGAAACCTTCACAGAGGTGGCTATCCTCAGTGACGGAAACCAGGCTTTCCTTTCAGGGGTTATAAGAAAAACCAAATTCAGCCCATGGGAGTCACACATCTTCCTGATCCGGAAATAACTTTCCCTCCCTCTCAGTGAGAACAGAGATAAATGACCTAGAAGACTTCTGGATCAGTGTCGCAGCACTGATCCAGAGTCATAATGGCAGCAAAAAGTAATCTGAAAAAGTCAGACGCCACTGTAAATTATGTATTTTTGTACAGCGCCTTTATTTGACTGGCACTGATGGCTAGATCACTCCATGTGAATATCTCTGGTGGGATGATTTCATTATACCAAATTTGGTGTATGACTATGTTACTTAGACCTCACTGTGATTAAAATGCTCTTGCTTGGCTCTGGAGAGGGTGTTCTCTTGCAGATTTGTGCTGTTGAGCGCCATGCACACACCTTTGCACCATAGTGCAAAGGTATGTGCATGAGTCTATCAAAGGTTTTGTAGTGGAAGGGTACAAAATACTATGCCTAGACAAGAATTTTTCCTTCTTTACTGTACAGCGCAGCACACAGGCCAAGTATGAAGAGAAAGGAGAAATGAAAACATGTATCCTTATCACACCTGCTTTCCAGCAGCGTTAACTTTTGTATCGAAACCCTGTCTACTAAAGTTAGTAGATAGGGTTTGCATCAAAAACCTTGGGTGGTTGCATGGGAACTCCCATGCATCACCTATGGAATGCTCCCTAGGCGCTAAGTAATGCAAAGCACTGCTATGCGCTGCCTTGCATTTCTTTCAAGTGATTTTCCAGCGTGAAACAAGTTTTGCACTGGAAAGTTGATAGGTAAAAAAAACCTTTACATCGATTTGCATCATTTTTGTGACACAAATGCAGCACAAAATCTTAGTAAATATACCCTCTGTCTTTCAGCTGGACCACTATCGAGCAGGATAGTGGTCTAAGCAACCAAGAAGTACAGTCCATTCACGTAGTGGAACCTGGGACTATACTTGAGTCTAGAGCCTGCAACATAAAATCCCAGGGGGTGTGTCAGTGGTCGATGCCTCAGCACTACAGGTGTAAGTCTGTCCCTCTGGCGTTGCAGGCTGGCGCTCCAAACACAGACCCCAGTTTTTCTCAACTGAGAGACGTGGTTTGGCTTTCTCTGGCACTGTAGGCTGAATCATGACCACAGCTGTAACCATGGAATGGGGTCCTGATGGGGTGCAGCCTAGCAAGGCACAGGGATCCACTTTTCATTCACTGCCGTCTATGGAAACCCTGCTATCACAACAAGGTCCGGAAGGAGGGCAAGGTAATCCTTATGGCCCGAGGGAGGGCAAAATGTAACACACTAGGACAGCAGGGCCCATTGTAGACTCCGTTCAGCAACCCTGTCACATTTAGGGCCTGATTTAGAGTGTGACGGATATCCCATCCACCGTATTATGATTCCATTATTTCCTTTTTTTTTTTTTTTAGCAGGTGTAGCTTTACATTGCATAAATAAGAACATAAACATCCAACTTTTGCTCATTAAATACATGGCTGTTGTGACATAATACCGTACAATAGCACCTTTTCAGATAGTTCAAACTTCAAAATTCTAAATTGAGTTGCTTATTCTCCTTCCTCGACTGCCCCTACCCTCCACCAGAACTTCCACCTGATCTTTCGCTGGCTTGCTCATTCTGGCCCAAATCACATGATATCTTTTCATGGCCCCTATCCTCAGAGCATACAACTTTTCTTTAACCCTTGTAGATTCCATTTTCTCCTCCCATAATGCGTATGTCGGGGGAACTGGTGATTTCCATACCTGTAGGATGAGTGATACTGCTACCACTGTACCTACAATTACCATTTGTCTACATGCATTAGAGAGATTTATATCCCGCGTCATACCCCAGAGCGCAACTAAAGGACTAGCATTAATCACATGGCCAATCCAGAAGCTTAGCTTCTGAAAAATCTGATCCCAGTACCTTACCAAGGATATGCAACTAAAACAGATATGTATCCAATCCCCCCGAAAGGTTTGGCAACGTGGGCAAGAGCCAGATGTCTCAGGATGCATATCTCTTACTACAGCAGGAGTATAGTACAACAACCACCTGAAAAACAGAGCAATCTTTTTAAAATTAGCCCCTACAAGTGCTTTGTGCGATAACTCGTTGTGTTTTCTCCAATGCTCTATCTCTACCTTAGATCCTGTCATGTTGGTTATTCGCATCAGAATTGGTGCGGTTAGCTTCAATGAACCTGCATCCTGAAGTAGTTTATACCATTTCCCAATACCTAATTGGTTATTATAGAAGGCCTGAGCAATATGACTATTTGCATAATTCAGTGGTTGTCGCACTGGATGCAAAATGTGCTGGACTTGACAATATGAAAATTGTAACTTATCTGGAATATTGCTTACGCCCATTACACACTGTGCCCATGTTTTCAAGCGATCAGCTATGTAGAAATCCTCTAGGGTTTGAAAACCCAGCTCTTCCCACTGCCGTATCATGGTTTGACCTAATTCTACTCCTAAACCATCAATATCCCTTACTCAAAGGAACAAAATTGCCTCTATTTGATTCCATAATTTCCTATGGACATTGTAATATGGCGGATGGGATATCCGTCACGTTTGTGATGGAGTAACCAGTCCACCAAACTTAAATCAGGCCTTTATAGAGGAAAACCGTCCTGGGTTTTGCAGGTTTGTCCTGCAATCGGGTGGTGTGTCCCGTGTCCTGTGCTGCTTTTTGTTGTTCGTGGAATAAAAGGAAGGCATATGATGAGGATTCAAGCTGCCTACAGGACATCTCGGCGGCCTGAAAGGGTGTCTGACTCTCACTCTTTCATCCATATATCAGCAGTGAAAGAGGTGCATGTCTGTGGCTGGGGAGAAGAAACCATAGCACAGGAAGGGTCTGCGCAATGCCGCTTCGGTGACTTCAGTGATGCTAAAGACCCTGAATGTGTGAGTAAAAACCATGTTGGGCGCTCTCCTGAGAATATGAGGTTGGTGTTTATTCCTTCCATTAGGCCTTTTCAGGGTGTATGCTTACTGTCAGATCAGGAGACAGAAGTACCAAGAAAATAGGACTTGCCCATGATCAAATACTTTGCTAAAATTGGAGATCCAAGATTGTGCTGTAGCCCTGTGTGCTCCAAATTATTGCTTAACTATCACATTATATTTTCGAGACTAGACCATGAGCATGGCTGTCTACCCACCCTCACCCAAGGTAATGTGAAGTCCAGGTAAATTTTTTACTGCACCCTTACAAAAAACGTGTACATTGTTTCTAAATACTCCCAATCTTCCCAATCTTGGACAAAATGCCGGAACAGAAATATAAGTTCAAAAGGTGAGTGTCCAAGTAGCCAAATGTGGAGGACAGGATTTAAAACTATATTTCCTGATTCCACAGTTTCCATGTAGCCCACTAGACCTAAAGTGGGGTGGCAGTGATTCTGAAAGACCAAGGGACTGCATTTGCAGGGAAGTGTGATTGGGTTTTGGGCCCTGCCCAGATCTGTAATTCTTTGTTTATTGCCAGCATATTTCGATAAAGTGCAAAGGCCTGGATTAGATGTTAAGACTCGGTGGTGTTTGCCCACCCCACTAAACTGGCCACCTCGTTAGGGGTTGTGTGAGTATTTTTTTTCAAATAAAAAAACACATGCTGCCTGTATTGTGCCTGTTTCTAAAACGGACTCTTCCTCCTCAGAATGTTCAAATATGTGAAAAAGGCAGAAGTAGATTGTGAAACCTTTTCTACATGTCCTGGGACAGGAGGTGGTTAACGAGCAGTATCCGTGGTGGACAGTGTTAACCGTTGGTGTTTCAGGTCTTAAAAGTGTTTAATTATATTTTGTTGATTGAGTTATTCATTTTGCGAACAAGTCTCTCCCATGGTGCCAATAGTAAGCAGTCAAGGCTTACTCGAGGAGGTGGTAAAGGGGCTGGAACTCGAATATAGTCTGATACACTAATAAGACTTGATAAGTTTAATATCCAGCAAAATTATATATTTTGAACAGGCCTGGTTTACAGGTGAGAACTATAGAATTAAACCCCAAAATGCACTCCACAACTCATAATATCCCTGCTCTCCAATAAATGTCTTTCTCTATGTTCATGTGCTCACAGTGTCTCCATGTCCATGTCCATTTCCACATACACAAAGGCCCATATTTATGGCCTGGTTTGTGTCACTCTTGCAACACGCACCATGGTGCAAGAGCAATGCAAATCTTATGTGGGATTTATGAAGCCACACAAAGGCCACTTTGTGTGCCCCTGTGTGGCTTCATAAATCTCGAGTAATGTAACACAGCGTAAATCACTGCGTTAAATTACTCTGCAGTAATCTCTGAACCCACGTGGAGGCTTTTCCATGGATGTTGCATGCGTGTTCTCATGCAACACCCATGGATTTTAATGCATTCCCATATTTACAAGAACTTGTAAACCTGGAAAGGCACCAAAAAGATACGCCTCCCCAGGAGAAATGTAACGTGGAGAAATATGTTGATTTCTCCTCGTTTTTTCCTCTTTCTTTGTGTGTTGCACTCTTCAGCACACATAGAAAGACCAAAGAGCCTCTCGGGATTGTTTTTGTGCAAGAAGGTGTCCCTTCCTGCACAAAACAATCGTGTATGCAAAGCAGACACCCTTGCACCATTGTGCAAGACTGGCTGCATTGGCACTAGGAAGCCTATTGTGTGCCAGTGCAGGTGGAAAGGACAGAAATACGCTGTATTGGAGATATACAGCATATTCCTGCCTTTACTTGTGGTACAGAGCAGCACAGCAAAGTGACTGCCTGTGCTGTGCCCTGTGCCACAAAGCCCATAAACATGGGCCAACATGTCTACATGCGGGTACAGTGTCCTGCAAAATGAACTGATAGTCACGCTAGGTGTAGTGTCATCAAGATGATTCACTCAGTCCACTTCCTCTGGGCAGATCCACTCCAGGCAACTATAGCTGATACTCTCCTTGAAGCAGACTCCTTTCTGCAGGGGTACCTCAAGCACCCCTCTTTGAGCAGGTCAGAAAGAATCCTCTTTCTGGGAGAACCACAGCTCATCCAGCAGATTGTTGCAGATTCCTACAGGTAATGTCCCCTCATCTCTGGGAAGCTGGTTACCAAGGACGCCAGTGCTGGGTCTCAGAATATTTCCGATAACAACCTTTTGGGTGAAACTCTGGTTAGTGAAAAGCTTTGGAACACAGACTAGCAGATTCAGCCCTTCTCTTGCTCTACGCTCTCCAGCATGGTTTGTGTATTCAACATGGTCTGTCTTAGAACCAGTTCAAGGGGGTGCTCCCTCACTTTGTGCATTCCTTTTCTTCCAGAGCAGACACAGTCTATGTAGGTAGTGGATAGGAGGCAGTAAGGGATGATGCGGAAAGTCTCCACTGAGTGAAACCCGCAACATAGCACAAAGGGGAGAGCAGTCTTTGTATCTAACACCAATTGGATCTATTGGATGCAGCACCTCTGAGGGAAACAAAAGGGGCAGGACCTGTTAAAGGCTAACCCTGTGCTTCATCTCTGGACTATCCACACCTTCCATCTCATCTAATGGGAGTGCTCCAGGAAAGAAAAAAAAAGATAGTACACAGCAAAAGGTTACTTCTGCATTCTAAGAGGACCACTCTTAACATCCTCCCCAGATTTCTGAGTCTGATCCTAAAGCTTCAGAAATGCTAGCAATATGCAATGCCAGTCTGGCAGGTTACCTCTCACTTCCATCTTGTACTACATGCTTTCAGATGACTACACTAAATTCACACCCACACAGTGCACACAGTCCAGGCACATGTTATCGCACACCACTGCTACATACATGTGCTATCCAGGCAGACAAGATGTAGCAATGGCCTTGACTACAGAGAGGAGGTAGAACTCTAGAGAGATGAAGGAGGTACACCCATAACCGAAGGGCAGAGAACAGGCATCCTCTGAGACTAAGATTCAAAAAGGCATGCTGCCTCTACTGCCAAGCTCACGCAAACCATCAAGAGGACAGTAGTCCCATGTTTTAAGGAGGGCACAATTGATGTACTCACCCAGACTGCAGATCCTTTTTCTGGGGTGTTCGTTTTATTTAGCTGAAGTGGTCCTCAGTGTACATGGATGATGGTCCTGTGCAATGAGGCCAAAATGTCAAAAACACAGCAGAAGCATGGATTTAGGGTAACTTCGCGCAGGGTGCATTCTTGCATCATTTCCTGTCTCAAAAGGATGTCGTCATTCTTTGCTCCTGAGAGATTAGGTTCCATTCCTATTGGGACATGTGCTGCTCTGCCTCTGTTAGGGTATTGCTTCCTTCCTGAGGATGCGTGAGCTCCCCTTCTCCAGTTTTGTGCTGCAAGTAGTTCCCCACATCCATCCAGCAATGCAGATCTTCCTGGGTTGCAGCTGCCCTCCCAGTGGGGCAGCTCTACTCTTTCTGAGGAGTTTTGCTGCACCTCTCCTCAAGTTTCTGAAGCTTCCTACATGGGGAGTAGTTCCACACTTAGGAGTGAGTGAAAGTGCCCTCCTCCAAATGTTCAGCTCCTCTCCTGGGGTGTATTTGTCTCTCCTCCATAGTGGCGCAGCTCCTCTTGGGGAAAAGGTATCCTTCCATTTTGAATTCATACCTTGGTTGGATGTGCAGTGATGGAAGTGGCGAGACCAAGCAGAGGAGTGTCCTGAGATGAGGAAAACCTTGTGGGGTTGAAGATTAAATCTTCCTCCTGTACTGTGAAGGTGCCTCTTCTGATTAAGGGGTTGATTTAGAGTTCAGTAGAGGGGTTACTCCTTCACAAACATGATGGGTATCCAGTCCATTGTATTACAATTCCATTATGTTCCATGGAACTTGTAATACGATTGACAGGATATCCATCACATCTGTGACGGACTAACTCCTCTGCCAAACTGTAAATTAGTCCCTAAGTCTTTTCATGTTGGGTCACCATGTTTATTTGGTACCAGTGTTGCTCGAGTGTGAATTTACCTTGGAAAAACAAAAAACAAGAGGCGTTTGGGAAAACAGGAACAGATGATTTAATGAAACACTACGGCCGGGAGAACAGTTACAGAAATGGGGTCTGAGGACTTTCTCAAAGTACAATTGATCAGAGCGGTGTTTTATACATTTGTCTGGGTTGTTGTCTTCGAGGTGTAAATAAGGTGCCTGATAACAAATGCAGGTGGGCCTTGACATTGTGTGGACACAACGAGGACCAGTGGGTAACATGTCCAGATGTCCAGCATGAGGGTGCGTGATTGTGGCTTGTTGTGTTCTGATTGGCTGAGTGTTCCTAACTTCATGTGGCATCTGACTTTATGGTGTTTTAGGAATGTGCGCACCCCTCCAGCCATATGTGCTTTATTGGGGCCAATCTCCTGGGACCATTATGGTGTTGCTGCACCTATCTGTGGGATCGATCAGAGTTTCCTGTTCACGAGTTTGTCTGCCACCTAAGTGCTGCCCCACCTGTGACCTGTCAATCAGTAACCTCAGGCCTAGGTCTTAGAGCCTGCCTGACCACATATTTCTGAGTTGGTCGATGGAGATGTCAGGACGGGTGAATTTGTTAATAGTGATGCATATGTAAACGTATCATGGTGCACATCGACATTTACTTTTTCAATATTAACACTGGGTGAGCCTATGGGTGATTGTGGCTGCTGATGGGTACAGTTGGCAGACTGAGGTGAAGTGGTTCTTTTTACTGCAGGAATGGTACTGCTAGTTTGGATTGATAGTTGCTGCAATAATGGTGTGCTCCTGTGCAGTTATTTGAAGACAACAGGTACAATAACTCAAAAGATCCTGTGTTCCAGCTATCTGATTTCAAGCAAGAAGGTGGTATTCTCTCCCAGTATACGGCTAGCTGAATTCCTGTTGAGGTGACTTTGTTTCTCCTTGATGCTGGATGTTTGTAGCTTGCACTTCGGCTAGTTCTTGACTTTGCCAATGTCTATCAATGCTAATGTTTAGTGGCTAAGACTATGGTCATTGGTGAGCATCAATAAATGTAAAGCTTTCAACAGCTGGGTTTGTTTGCTGTTGAAAGTATTCAGTTGGGGCTTTGTCAGTTTCAACATTCACCCTAGGAAAGCAAGTAATTAAGATGTATGCTTCATGTACCATGTAGTGTGCTAGTATGTTTTTTAATTCATTGGCATTGGGACATTGTGAAAAATAGCTAATTTTTTATGTGGTCCCCCAGTTTTGCCTGCCTGATTTTGCCAACTTTTGGACTCTCTGGGGCATATTTATACTCCGTTTGCGCCAAATTTGCGTCGTTTTTTTCGACGCAAATTCGGCGCAAAACTAACGCCATATTTATACTTTGGCGTTAGACGCGTCTAGCGCCAAAGTATGAGGAATGAGCGACATTTTTTTGCGTGAACGCCTTCCTTGCGTTAATGAGATGCAAGGTAGGCGTTCCCGTCCCAAAAAATGACTGCGACACAAATGCGTCGTATTTATACCCCCGGGCAAAAATCACGCCCGGGAGTGGGCGGGGCAAAAAAACCCGCATTTGCGCCTCTTTTTAACACCTGGGTCAGGGCAGGCGTTAAGGGACCTGTGGGCTCAAAAGGAGCCCACAGCTGCCCTCCCATGCCCCCAGGGACCCCCCCTGCCACCCTTGCCCACCCCAGGAGGACACCCAAGGATGGAGGGACCCATCCCAGGGACATTCAGGTAAGTTCAGGTAAGTATAATTTTTTATTTTTTTTATATTTTTTTTGGCATAGGGGGGCCTGATTTGTGCCCCCCTACATGCCTCAATGCCCAATGACCATGCCCAGGGGACATAGGTCCCCTGGGCATGGCCATTGGGCAAGGGGGCATGACTCCTGTCTTTACTAAGACAGGAGTCATGTAAATGGCGTCTGGGCGTCGTTAAAAATGGCGCAAATCGGGTGGAGGTGATTTTTTTGCGTCAACCTGACTTGCCCCATTTTAAGACGCCCTAACGCCATTTTCCCCAACGCCGGCGCTGCCTGGTGTACGTGTTTTTTTTCCACGCACACCAGGCAGCGCCGGTCTGCTAGCGCCGGCTAACGCCATTCAATAAATACGGCGCCCGCATGGCGCTTCAGAATGGCGTTAGCCGGTGCAAAACTTTTTGACGCTAAACTGCGTTAGCGCAGTTTAGCGTCAAAAAGTATAAATACGGGCCTCTGTGTTTTATGACTAATAAACAGTTGCAATGTGCTTGTGCTTTCTCTGCAAAACGTGCTGTACACTGGAACTCACTTTTGGACTAATTAACTTCCCTCCAAGTCTGTGCATAAAATCAGTTGCGGCTTGCGGAAGGGAGAAGTAGCAGGGCGGCAAGTGGTGGGGGGGAGCGACCAGAAAAAAAAAGAAAAAGAAATTTAAAGTTACCTTTTTTGCCATTCCACCACCGCGCCGCTCCTCAGCTGCAGGCACAGGCTCAGGCTCCTAGCCGTGCACTCCCCCTCTGTCCCTGTCACGCCCATGGCCCCGCCCCTTTTGCAGTAAAAACATAATAAGCATAGTTTATTATGTTTTTAATGTAAATAATTTGCAGCTGCTGCTACTGCTGGTGGGGGGAAAAGCTCCTCCGCCCTAGCGGAGGAGCTGCCCCGGCATAAAATGCACCTACAACATAGAAGGTTAAATTTGATAAGTGGGCTGTAGCATGTATTTACACTTCCCACAAATATGTCAAAAATACATGTCTGTCAGGAGCCCCACTGTGCTGACTGAGCTGCAGTTTAAATGGCTCGCAGTAACACCTGCCAAGCAAACATGCCTTTACTATGTAGAACGTAAACTAGTTTTATATAAGTCACCCGTAATGTGTGCCGTGCAAGCCCACTAGGCACGGTGCTAACATATATAAAAATAGGGCACACAACATATTGGAGTTTGGCATAGCTTTTGGGCTTCATTTCACTGCATAGGTTTTGCTAGGTTTGCCCCTGAACAAGCCTAAATTGGATTCAAATATGTATTTCCCATCTCTGCTTGTGAAATAAATAAAAAGAAACATTCTTCAACGTTATTTCTTACTTTTCAAAATATTAGTTAATGGTGAAATCAGATTTTGATAACTTAAGTGGAAAGGTAAACTTTTTAAGGAAGTACTTTTTGCTGCCTTGGCCAAAACTAGCCAAATTGGTTTTGCCACTCAGCCCTCATCCTTGGCTTGGTGAGTTAACCACCCTGGCTCAGAGGACTATAGCCTTCCTTTGAGCCCAGGAAGAACAAATGGGCATCAACTCTGGCCACTCAGCAGGGATTCGCTGTCTGAGAGTGGATAGGAATAGTTGATAGAACAAAGGGCAGCTTTAGCACTATACCTTTTCTTTTGGATGTGCCAGGAGGGCTTCTCTTCATTCCTGGGACCCTCACAGGAAGCCAGGCTCAGTTACAGTAGGGTAGAGAATCAGTTTTGACCGTGTCAGGTGGGAGAAGATCTCAATTAAATAGGGAAGTGGCTGAGGGACTGAAGAAAGGCCTGTCTGGTGGCAGATAGATTCTGCCACCTTGAAACAGGCACGCATGTAATTTTACAGTAGAGCCAAGATGAAGTGCTGCAAAGGAGGATGGGGACTCTGGGAACATAGGTAGGACCGGGTGGTAGAATTTCTACAATCACAGACTATTTTACAAGAGAAATCTGGCACCTCAGCCACTTCCTTCTCAGAATATTCCTGGACCTGGGAAGACTTCATCTGAAGAAGAAAAAGAAGAAGAAGACCCTGCTGGAAGAAGACTCCTGACTCTTGATCAAAGGAGACCACATACATTAAGTCCCAAGTATTCCTGAATCCTGCTGGAACAAAGGAGCTGGGACCGCTCTTGAAGGGCCATGTGGCTGGCTTCAAGCTTGCCTGCTTCAGGGTCACAAAAGCAAGAAGGCCTGGTGGCTCCAGGGGAACCCTGAAGAAGGCCTGGCTGGAGAAACACGTGGCCCCAGATTTATCACCATTTGATGCAGTCCAACACAGCATGACAACTTACTGCCCTGTGTGAATCGGAGAGAGCAGGGATGTGCCATATGTACCAGTATATGGTGATTTCCCTATCTGAGGTGGTTGCAGTGTGTGCCACTGAACACCAACACAGGCACCCTTGCGCCATGGTGCAAGGGTGTCTGTGTTGTAGGCAGGATTGTTTTTGTGCAGGAAGAGACACCTTCCTGCACACAAACAATCCTTAGAAGTGCTTCCCTCTTTCTAAGTGTGTTGCAGAATGCAGCACACTTAGAAATTGTAAAAAAATGAGGAAATTAAAGATATGTCTCCTCATCACGCATCTATCGGGAAGGAGTAACATTTTGACGCATTCCCAGCTAGTCCTGGAGGCAGGCAGACCCAGCATCCCTGCCTCCTTCTTTTCTGCACTCTCCGAGCAATTATTGACAATATATCTGCCTTTAACTCTCTGCAGTTCTCTGCGGCCCTTCTGTTTGGTTGTCGCTATACCCCATGCAACTGCCCTCTTTGGGTGCAGCTCCTTTCCTATTAAGATGCAGTTTCCTTCCTGGGGAACATGCAAATGAGTCCGCCCAGAAGAAGGGGAGCAGAACCTCCTCCTGGGATACAGCTGTTTCCCTCCTGGGGGCCAAGCTCCCCTTCTTCTGGGGAATCAGTTGCATTCCTCCTGGGGTTCAGTCCTTTCATGGAAGTGCAGCACCCCTCCTTCTGAGGGATTGAGCTTTCCTCCTGAGGGGTTCAGCTCTCCTCCTGGGGTTCAGCCTCTCTCCCCCTTAGGGATACAGACAAGTAGTTTGTCAGACCCTCTCATGCACCGCCTCCTGAGGTGAAGCTCACCTCCTGGGATTCCGTTCTCTTCCTACTGAGGCGGTCAGCTCCTCTCCTGAGGTGCAGCTCACCTCCTGGGATTCCGTTCTCTTCCCACTGAGGCGGTCAGCTCCTCTCCTGAGGTGCAGCTCACCTCCTGGGATTCCGTTCTCTTCCCACTGAGGCGGTCAGCTCCTCTCCTGAGGCGCAGCTTGTGTAGCTCCCTTTCTGGGGGCAATTCTCCCAGTGTTCAGTTCCCTCCATCCAGGGATGCAGATACTCTCCCGGGTGTTCAGTTTCCTCCTTCCTGGGGGTTCAGTTCCCTCCCTCCTGGGATACAGGTACCCTCCTGGGTGTTCAGTTTCCTCCCTCCCTCCTGGGTGTTCAATTCCCTCCGTACTGGGATGCAGGTACCCTCCTGGGGGTTCAGTTCCCACCCTCCTGGGATGCAGATACCCTCCTGGGGGTTCAGTTCCCACCTTCCTGGGATGCAGGTACTCTCCAGGGTGTTCGGTTCCCTCCTTCCTGGGATGCAGATACCCTCCTGGGTGTTCAGTTCCCTCCCTCCTGGGATGCAGATACTCTCCCGGGTGTTCAGTTTCCTCCCTCCTGGGGGTTCAGTTCCCTCCCTCCTGGGACGCTCATACCCTCCTGGGGTCCGGCTTCCTTCCTGCAGAGGAATAACTCCCATCTTGGAGATGCCGCTTCCCTCCGGGGTGGGATTCATTAGACTTCCTCCTAAAGGGATTCATATTCCCACCTCCAAGTGTGCAGCTTCCCTCCAAGTGCATTTAGTTTGCTTCCTACTGGGCAGCACCACCTTTTCTCCTGGAGGGGGGTTCAGTTCCCCTCCTGGGGTTTACTACCGCTTGTCATGCGTCCATCTCCCCTCTGAGAGGTCAGTTGCCTCCCCGGGGATGCTGTGAGGCAGGCAGCTTGTCAGACCCTCCTATGGGCTGTTGCAGCTTCTCTTCTGAGGTTCAGCTTCCCTCCTAGTTTAGTTCCCCTTCTCCTCAGGCACAGCTCCCCTCGCGGAGATGCATCCCCCTCCCGAAACAAGACTAGACCCCTTCCTGATGTACAGCTCCTCTCCTCCTGGGGTGCAGCTCCTCTTCCTCGGGAAGTTCATTACCTCGCTTCTTAGGGTCCATCTCCCCCAATCCTTGTGTGCTACTCCCTCCTCTGAGGTGCAACTCCCCTTCCCCTGGGGTGCAGCTCCCCTCCTCCTGGGGTGCAGATCCCCTCCTCCTCCAATGCAGCTCCCCTTATCCTTGTGTGCTACTCCCTCCTCCTGGGGTGCAACTCCCCTTCCCCTGGGGTGCAGCTCCCCTCCTCCTGAGGCACAGCTTCCCTTATCCTTGTGTGTAGCTCCCCTCTTCCTGGGGTGCAGATCCCCTGCTCCTGAGGTAGAGCTCCCCTTATCCTTGTGTGCTGCTCCCCTCCTCCTGAGGCACAGCTCCCCTTATTCGTGTGTGTAGCTCTCACCTTCCTGGGGTGCAGAGCCCTTCCTCCTGAGGTACAGCTTCCCTTATCCTTGTGTGCTGCTCCCCTCCTCCTGAGGTCCAGCTCTGCTCATGAGGTGCAGTTGCCCTTATTTTTGTGTACAGCTCCGCTCTTCCTGAGGTGCAGCTCCCCTCCCCCTGAAGTACAGCGCCCATTATCCATGTGTGCAGCTCCCTCTTCCTGGTGTGCAGCTCCCTTCCTCCTGATGTACAGCTCTTCTTATCCTTGTGTAGCTCCCCTCCTCCTGAGGTGTAGCTCCCCTCCTCCTGAAGTACAGCGCCACTTATCCATGTGTGCAGCTCCCCTCTTCCTGGGGTGCAGTTCCCCTCCTGCTGAGGTACACCTCCCCTTATCCTCGTGTGTAGCTCCCCTCCTCCTGAGGTACAGCGACCCTTATCCATGTGTGCAGTTCCCCTTCTCCTGAGGTACAGCTCCCCTTATGCTTGACTGCTGTTCCCCTCTTCCTGGGGTGCAGCTCCTCCCTCCTGAGGACAGCGCCCCTTATCCATACGTGAAGCTCCCCTCTTCCAGAGATACAGGTCCCCATGTCATTGCGTGCAACTCCCCCTATCCTTGCGCGCAGTTCCCCTCTTCCTGGGGTGAAGCTCCCCCTATCCTAGTGTGCTGCTCCCCTCCTAGGTGCATCTTTTCCTCCAGGGGGTGCAGTTGCCCCTCCAGAGTCCACCTACCTTGCCCCAGGAGGTCCAGCTCCCCACCCAAGGACGCGTTCAGACCCAAGTTTGTCAGACCCCAGACCCGAGCCCTGCTTTCCAGAGAAGGAGCTCAGCTTCAGTGAAGGGGAGTCAGTCTGGGAGAGGGCAGCTGAGCGATGGGTGTGAGAGAGGGGGGCACAGGAAGAATCAGAGTCTGGGACGGGGGGGGGTAGGGGGTTGTTCGGAGCCCCACAGCCTGGCTGCGAGGAAGAGGAGGCTGCCACTGGGACTACAGCGTCTGAGAGAGGGGCCTTCTGTAGTGGGCAGTTCAGTGCCGGGCACGGAAGGGTCCGAGGGGCACAGTGGGCATAGAGTTCAGCCCCGAGCGCACAGCAGCTCCGTGCACAGAGGTCATCGAGTACAGCGCCGTGCACAGGGGGGCGATACAGAGGGGACACGGGAGGGTTCGAGTTCAGCACCGAGCAAGGGACAGCTCCGTGCACAGGAGCATCAAGTTCAGCACCGACACAGCGACTCCGTGCACAGGGGGCTTTGGATTTAGCACTGAGGGGAGGGCAGCTCCGTGCACAGGGGGCTTTGGGTTCAGCACTGAGGACAGGACAACTCCGTGCACAGGGCGCTTTGGATTTAGCACTGAGGATAGGATAGCTCCATGCACCGGGGTTCGAGTTCAGCACTGAGCAGACATCAACTTCCTGGTTAGGGCGCTTTGGGTTCAGCACTGAGGACAGGACAGCTCCGTGCACAGGGGCTTAGGGTTCAGCACTGAGGACAGGACAGCTCCGTGCACAGGGTGGGGTTGAGTTCAGCACTGAGGACAGGAAAACTCCGTGCACAGGGTGCCTTGAGTTCAGCACTGAGGACAGAAAAACTCCGTGCACAGGGGGCCTTGAGTTCAGCACTGAGGACAGGAAAACTCCGTGCACAGGGGGCCTTAAGTTCAGCACTGAGGAAAGGAACGCTCCGTGCACCGGAGGCTTTGAGATCGGCACCGAGCAAAGTACAGCTCCGTGCACAGGGGGCTTTGAGTTCAGCACTGAGCACAGTGAAGCTCTGTGCATAGGGTGCCTTGAGTTCAGCACTGAGGACAGGAACGCTCCGTGCACAGGAGGCCTTCAGATCGGCACCGAGCACAGTGCAGCTCCGTGCACAGGGGGCTTTGAGTTCAGCATCGAACACAGGACAGCTCCGTGCACAGGAAGCTTTGAGGTCAGCACCGAGCACACCGCAGCAACAGGAGCTCTGTCCAGAAGTTCCCTGCCAGGGGGAAGGTAGCTGGGTGGGTTGAGCGCGCAGCACCCGAGAGTTCAGCGCCGGGCGGAGGGAGCTACAGGCAGAGCTCCGCGACCACCGGAGCCGTCCAGACCGGGGCCGAGGACAGAGGTAGGTGAAGTGGGGCAGCAGGGGGAGCTGTGGTTGTTTCGGTGATGGCTGCGGGGTGTGGACTGTACAAAAACTGCAAGCAGAGATCTAGTGGTATTTGGGGTGACTAGCACGTGGCATTCGCCGGACTCTGCTCAGTGGGGCCCTGTCAGAAACTGCAGGGGTCTCCGGATCAATACAGGTGGGGGTATTTACTGCCTCAGGGTATACCTTTCTCTCGTGGCCTTGGGGGCAGGGGATGGGGAGGTGAAGATATAGTTCAGAAGCTGAAGGGGTCTCCAGTTCACTGAAGTTCGGGGGGCTCCTAGTCTAGTGAAGGCAGGGGGGAGGGATCGTGCCAACACCTACAAGGGTCTCCAGTTCGCTGAAGAAGGAGACCTCGTGGTCGGGGGTAGAGGGTGGGGAAGAGAGGGTGTTCACTGAACCCCTGGACCGTGTCTGTGGGATCCGTTTTAAAATGTTCAGATGTGTGCTCTCCAGCTGTCCCCTCCACACACCGAGCCTGCCCCCCTCCCCTCTAGGCAGAGACAGGGCGCCGCCTAGTGTCCACCCAGGCCACGCCCCCTGGAGCGCCCGGGGCTGGAGGGGGCAGGTACTCACTTGTCTGTGCGCGGGTTACTCATGGTTGGATTGTTGCTGCTCTCGGCAGGTCCCTGTGAGGCAGGAGGTCTGGCGAAGCCCGGGAGAAGTCTAGAGTCACTGCCGGACCGGTGCCAGCCATGCCCGGTCACTGAGAAGTCCCCGGGTCTGGAGACTCGTGACACCTGGACTAGGTGCCGGCCTTCCCCATCCCCAGCAGGCTCCGGAGGGAGCGGACACGGCGCGTTACTGCTCTTCTCACGGCTCCGGCAGGCTCTAGCCTGGGAGGAAAGAGCGTGGGCTGGTCTCCAGCTCCGGAGGCTGCGAAGCCTGGAGAAAAAGTCACCGGTCTTCCATCCAAGGGGCTTCTGGGTCACCATAAAGGACAAGTCACTGGTCTTCAGCTCCAGAGACCTCTTAAGTCAGGGGGAACGACACGGCATTGGTCTCCAGCTCCAGCAGCCTTTGGGGACAGATAAGGGCAAGTCACTGGTCTTCAGCTCCAGGAGGCTCCGGAGTCAGATAAGGACAAGTCACTAGTCTTCAGCTCCAGAGGGCTCTGGAGTCAGGGGATAAGACAAGACACCGGCCTTCAGCTCCAGGAGGCTCCGAGGTCACAGTGAAGGACAAGACACCGGTATTTAGCTCTACACGGCTCTGGAGTTAGAAAAGGACAAGTCACAGGTCTTCAGCTCTAGGAGGCTCCGGAGTCAGATAAGGACAAGTCACTAGTCTTCAGCTCTAGAGGGCTCTGGAGTCAGGGGATAAGACAAGTCACCGGTCTTCAGCTCCAGGAGGCTACGGGGTCAGAAAAGGACAAGTCACTGCTCTTCATCCCTAGGAGGTTCAGGTATACACAGAAGGACAAATCACTGTTCTTCAGCCCTAGGAGGTTCAGGTATACACAGAAGGACAAGTCACTGGTCTTCAGCTCTAGGAATCTCTAGAGTCAGAGAGGACAAGTCCCCGGTCTTCAGCTCTATTAATGTGTAGAGTCAGAAAGGACAAGTCACTGGTCATTAGCGCCAGGAGGCTCTGGAGTCAGACAGGACAAGTCACCGTTCTTCAGCTATAGACGGCTCCGGAGTCAGGGGGTGGGCACGTCACAGGTCTTCGACCTCAGGAGGGCCAGAGAGAAGGACAAGCCCCCGCCCATCAGCTCTAGGGATCTCTAGAGTCCGGAGGACACGTCTTCAGCTCCAGGAGGCTCCAGGGTCACAGCGAAAGAACTGCCATTGGGGTCTCCAGCTCCAGGAGGCGCCAGGGTCACAGGGAAGTATAAGTCGCTGGTCTTCAGCTCTAGACGGCTCTGGTGTCAGAAAAGAACCGCGGTTCTTCAGCCCCAGGAGGATACAGAGAGGGACAAGTCACTGGTCATCAGCTCCAGGAGGCTCCAGGAGGCTCCAGGGTCAGATAAGGACAAGTCACTGGTCTTCAGCTCCAGGAGGCTCCAGGGTCACGGCGAAAGAACTGCCATTGGGGTCTCCAGCTCCAGGAGGTGCCGGGGTCACAGGGAAGGACAAGGCACCGCTCTTTAGCTCCAGGAGGCTTTGGGGTCAGAGAGGACAAGTCGCTGCTCTTCAGCTATGGACGGCTCCGGTGTCAGGGGGAGGACATGCCCCAGGTCTCCGGCTCCAGGCCACTGAGTCAGTAAGACAGGTCGCTTCAGCTCCATGATGGTCTGGAGTCAGTGGAAGGACAGGCTGTTGTTCTTGTGCTCCAGATAGGCTCCGGAAGGACAAGTCGTTGATCGGGGCTTGGGATGGGGCCCGCAGCCGGGTCTGGTCGCCCAGCGGAGCTCCGGTGATTGCTGCAGGGAGCACTTCCCTGTGGACAGGCTCTGGGAGAAGCTGCTCCCGCCCCACAAGCAGCATCGGCATGTCCAGGGCTAGGAGATGAAAGCCCACCGTGCGCACCGAAGTCCACTGTCTCTGCAGGTGGCGCCTCGCCCTTCACCACAGCTGGTGTCTTCCTGATGGACTATCTGATGCTCCCGGTGTCTCCTGGAGTCTCCTCACTGTGAAGGTGAGTCCTGCCACCTCGCAGACAACTCTAAGGTGCCTAGAGGTTTGCTTTCCAGCGCCCCTCCATCCATTTCCACGACCCTCCTTTTACACTTTCCATCGTGTTTTCTCTAGTTGTACTCCACCCTTCCACATGTTCCTCAACCGCCCCTCATCTCACTTCTGCCCACAGCGCCGGATTGTGGTAAGCAAGCTGTGTGATCTTGGGCAGAATGTACCTCTTCACGCGTGCAGCGCTGCCCGCTTGTTGTGTCAGACACCGAACATCACACCACACACAGCTGTCTGCTTCTGTTTACTGTTAACATGCCAGACATGACCCCACCAGAAGTTACCTGCCGTCCTTGAAACTCGTTTGTTTACAAAGTTGGCTGTGACCCGGAAGTTATCGCAGGTGTTAGCTACTTTTTTATGTAGAGTGTGCTCTGTCACTTTTTATTATTGCCCAGTTTAGATCGTCACATCATGCTGCCCAGTGCCCTTGTTACTACCTTTCAGGCATTCTGACGCAGGGAGGCCTGAAAAAATGGAGCAGTGAAATTTACTAGATTTCACAGCATAATTTGTTTCATCATTTTTAACGTCTTCTCAAGGCTGGCATTAAAATAACACAGCCATTAAAATTAATGGGCCTCCCTGTACTCTGCAGCAGTAGCGTCAGCCTTTGGATTCCCTTTGACGGATCCCTTGCTTATCCAGAAACATGTATACTGAACTCCCTCTCATCGAGGGTGAGGCCACCTGAAGATACTATCTTCTCAGGGTCGGATGAATTAGCCTATGATGAAGCACACCCTCTGATTTGTGGGTGAGGTTTACTCCTCATTTGTAAATATGACTTGTCCTTCTTATCTTTTATGCTATCCAGTTAGTTGTGTTTGTGCTTAATTTGTTGGAGGGTGTGCAATAACTAAATATCTCAATCTCTCGTAGGGGCACATTTAACAAGAAAGTGGTGCATCGGTCCCCATGCACCACTTCTCTTGCATTGCCCTTGCCCCTCCTAATGACACCATGGTTGCGCTGTATTTACAATACGGTGCACCATGGCGGTCATTACCACAACAGCATCAGAATTTTTGATGTTGTGTGGCGCTTTTCTGCACTAGCGTCAAAGCACAGGAGGCCCATTGACTTTAATGGGTGCTACATCTAATGCCTGCCTTGAGCAGGCATGAAAAATTATGGAAAAATGGCGCAGTGAAATCTACTAAATTTCAGTGCGCCATTTTTTTGGGCTGTCCTTCATCAGAACGCACCCCCCCTTGCATACATTATGCCTAGCGCATGCATAATGTGGTGCACGGGTTGCAAAGTGGTACAATGCATGAATTGTGCCACTTTGTAAATATGGCGCGGTGGAATGGCCACCTTGACACCACTATAGCAGCATAAATATGATGCTATAGCTGTGCTATGGCGGCTATCTTAAACGCCTGCACAGAGGAGGCGTTAAAAAAAGGCACACCATTGTTTTCAATGGGCTCCTGTGTACTCTGCAGGATTAGTGCCAAAATGTGCACTAATCCTGCCCAGTACATCAATAGCGTCAACAATTTTTACCTTATTGCCCCTACCCTGCACCGTATATTAAATACAGCGCACACATGGTGGTGGTAGTGGGATGCTAAGGGGCGCAAGAAAAGTGGCGCTGCATTGGATTCGTGCCTACATATCCCTCATCCATACCTATAATGTAAAACTCAAGCAGAGTAAACACAGATGTAAAAGAGCAGGGAAGAAGGCTTGGTTTAGGGGTGGGCCACCACCTACTGGGACCTTCAGAGATAAATGACACAAACCATATGTTAGAAATACCATCATGTATGATATACTGAAAAAACGCCGAATGTCAAAGATCAGGAGCCTTAGGCTCCACCGCCGAAATGTTGTCTTTTTTCTGGTAAAATGAAGACATGTTGTGCAGTAATACAGTTGATAACAACAATAATAATAATAAAAATAATATTAATAACAAAAGTCTCAACAATAATAACACAAATACTACTACTACTACTAATAATAATAATATTACTAACAACGACAACAATAATAATAATAACAATATTACTACTACTAATACTGCTATCACTACTACAACTAATAATAATAATAACAATACTACTAATAGTAATAACAACACTAGTACTATTACTACTCATAATAATAACGATTATGACAATACTACTACTACTAATAATATTAACAATAATGACAATACTACTACTAATAATTACACTACTACTACTAACAATAATGACAATACTACTACTACTAATAATAATAACAATAATGACACAACTACTACTACTAATAATAATAATAATAATAATAAGAAGTCTACATCATTTGTATAGTGCCTGGCTGCTTCCAAAGTGGCCTCCTGGCGCTAAGTGGAGTGAGTAACAAGAAGGCACAAGAGGAATAATGCAACCTGAGATTCATGGACGAAGGAAGCCTTCATCCTCTTTTAAAGCTAGATGCTGATGGGGCTCTTCTCAAGGCGAGGGGGGGGCCTTGCCTAGTGTAGAGGCTTGGAATGTAAAATATCTGCCCCCCAACTTTACCTACTTCGTGAACTAGCACCCAGAGAAGTTTGTCAGATCTCAGGGATGTGCACTGACAGCCAGGTTTCCGCCTCTCCCTACTTGAAGAGGCGCTTTCCGAAGAGAGCGCTATACGTTACTGCATCCTTCAGCACATCCTACTTTCCACATTCGGATAATGGCCAGGGGTTTCGCTCACTCCGTTGTGGCTTTGCCTCCTGGATATATTTAAAGGGGAGGGATAATGTGTCCGAGTGATTAACCTCGTGCACAGCAAACAGATCACAAGTGTACCTGGCAGGGTTAGATCTGACTCCACTAAAATGTTTGCTCCCATCACACTGCGGGGTCACAGATACACTGCTTTACTGGTACCTAATGCTGTTCACTAGTTTGAAACGCTGCTAACAGTTAGGTTGTCAAATGAGCATTTTGTTAATAAGTGTGTGCGATGAAGCCTTTGACATAGTTGAGTCATTTTTCAGATTCTCTACAACATAAGTAAAAGAGCCTCTAGGGCCATTTCCCAAAGTGCTTTTCGTTCCATCCTCAGAAAGCCAAAGCGAACAACTCTTAAAATAATTATCAGCAGTTGTTCAGATAAAGCTCTCTGTCCTTTGATACTCTGCCTCTGAAGATGCAGTAAATACTGCACGAAAAATGTAAATGACACTTTACTGAATATTTTCTATTGAATTCCTCCAAGGCTATCAGGGGTGCTGCAGGACTCCATCACTCCTGCTCCAGGCACCAGTGGGCGTCCACTACCCCATGTCCCCATTTCCTCGGCACGCCGCTGCTTTGAGGCCAGGTTGACACATTCATCAACCAGCTCTAAGGGTTACAACAAGTACTATCAAAATACAAATTGACAAGGTTTCCACTGTGCAAGGATGTGTGTGTGCGTTCTAGCGTGTGTATGTGGGCTTGTATGTGTGTGTGTGTGCGTTCTAGCGTGTGTGTATGTGGGCGTATGTGTGTGTGTGTGCGTTCTAGCGTGTGTGTATGTGGGTGTGTGTGTGCGTTCTAGCGTGTGTATGTGGGCGGGTGTGTGTGTGTGCGTTCTAGCGTGTGTATGTGGGCGTGTGTGTGTGTGTGTGCGTTCTATTGTGTGTATGTGGGCGGGTGTGTGTCTGTGTGTGTGTGTGCGCGTTCTAGCGTGTGTATGTGGGCAGGTGTGTGTCTGTGTGTGTGCGTTCTAGCGTGTGGGCGTGTGTGTGTGTGCGTTCTAGCGTGTGTATGTGGGCGGGTGTGTGTGTGTGCGTTCTAGCGTGTGTATGTGGGCGTGTGTGTGTGTGCGTTCTAGCGTGTGTATGTGGGTGGGTGTGTGTGTGTGCGTTCTAGCGTGTGTATGTGGGCGTGTGTGTGTGTGCGTTCTAGCGTGTGTATGTGGGCGGGTGTGTGTCTGTGTGTGTGCGTTCTAGCGTGTGTATGTGGGGGGCTGTGTGTCTGTGTGTGTGCGTTCTAGTGTGTGTGTGTGTGTGTGTGTGTGTGTGTGTGTGTGTGTGCGTTCTAGCGTGTGTATGTGGGCGTGTGTGTGTGCGTGTTCTAGCGTGTGTATGTGGGAGTGTGTGTGTGTGTGCGTTCTAGTGTGTGTATGTGGGCGTGTGTGTGTGTGTGTGCGTTCTAGCGTGTGTGTGTCTGTGTGTGTGTGTCTCAGTGCTGGTTTTAGAGAGTGCAGTGCACTGGGATGTGCTACCCAGGCATGCTCTGATGTACATATTGTGTTGCGGTTACAGGGGAAGGATACTGGATAGCCCTGGCCACATTTCTAACCTCCACTGATACTAAAATGTCACACGCAGTTAGAGTGGCGCTCGCTACATGTCCAGGTCACCCACAGCTCACCTTCCATGTGTGGTTCACACACAGCTCACGTGACCCTGCCTTTCTGTGTCACACACACCTCTTGTGACCTCGAATGTGTGGGTCACACATGGGCCAAGGACCACGCCTGTCAGGGTCATACACATCTCAAGTGATCCTGGAGGCCCATGTCACAGAGAGTGACCCTGAGTGTCCATGTTACACACATTTCTAGCGAACATGCATGTCTGTGTCATACGCTGCTCGAGTGACTGTATATCTGGGTCACACATAGCTCTAGGGACCATGCATGTGTGGATCACAGTCAGCTTAAGTAACCCTGTACTTTTATGTCTATTTAGTGGCATTTCTAAAGCACACATAGGGCTTCCTGGCGTTAAAAGACAAGAGGGAAGAAGCAGATTCCAACACACCTGCTCACTCTCTCAATCAACCAGGTCTTGAGAGGCTTCCTAAAGCTGAGTTTGTCAGGGGAACTATGATGTTTTATGGAAGGAAATTCCAAAGTTTGGCTGCCAGGTAAATCAAAGCAGGCCCCTACATCTGCTTTTATGAATTTTCCGAATCCTCGCGTGCAGTGCACCAGTGGATTTTAGGATGTGTATTTGCACACAGGCCTGTGTTGAGGAAGGCATGATATGTTATACACAATGATTTAATGGAACCCTTTTTTTAAAATTGGGAGCCAATGAAGTTTGGCAAATAACCTGGAGGCGGAGTAGTCCTTAAGAGTCCTCATCAGCACGTGTGCTGACATGATTTGGACAATCTGTAGTCTTCTTAACAAAGGATCGGGAAGTACCTAAGTAAAGTACATAACTGTAGTCCAGACATAGGGTCACTAAAGCGCGAACGATAGTTCTGTGGGAAGTAATGGGAAGAATTCCCAATAACTTTCTGAAGGTTCTCAAGATGTTAAACCAGCCTGCCGCTAGTTTCCTGACTTGGACTTCAAAAGACAGTTTGTGGCCCATCCAGATTCCTAAGTTCTTAACCGAGGATATAGGCCTCCGGTGAGGTTCAAAGCTGTCAGGCCAGCATTGCAATGTCCAACAGCTAAGGTTGTTACCTAAGAACATGACCTCTGTTTTTCCACCATTCAGTATAAGACAGCAGATTGCTATCCAGTTCAGCGCAGCCAGGAGATAAGCCTTAAATCATGGCACTTTAGAATGATGTTCCAGGGCTAGCAAGTTAATCAATGGGGTATCATCAGCGTATGACACTAATGAAAAGCAGTAGGATTGGGCTATGTCTGCAAGAGCATCAGCATATGACACTAATGAAAAGCAGTAGGACTCGACTATCTCTGCAAGAGCATCAGCATATGACACCAATGAAAAGCAGTAGGACTGGTCTATGTCTGCAAGAGGGCAGACATCAACATTAAGCAATGTGGCGCTCAGCCATGAGCCCTGGGGAACTCTACTTACAAGGGATAAGTGATCTGAATAAAAAGACATATCCCATATCTGAAACCTTTGATCAGGATGACAGCCTTTTAAAAACCTGATGTTCTACCCCAAGATTGTATATTGTCTCTACAAGAATAGTAAGGGGAACCGGGTCAAAGGCTGCCCATATCCAGAATGCATTTGAACTCCTCGGTTACCGCCTGTAACGTTGATTCGGGATGGAAGCCCTCTGAGAGGAGTGGAGGAGATGAATATTTTCTAAAAACGTGAATAATTATTTACATGTTTCTCAGCACATTTACTAGAAAGGGAATGAATGAGATTGACATATAGTTATCCAAATGTGAGGGATTCAAGGGATGGCTTCCTTAACCCCTTCGCTGCCAGGCCTTTTCCCCCTCAGACACCAGGCCTTTTTTTGGCTATTTGTGCAGTTCGCGCTTAGACCTCTCATAACTTTTTGTCCACATAAGTTACCCACGGCCAATTTGTGTCCTTTTTTTCCAACACCCTAGGGATTCTAGAGGTTCCCAGAGTTTGTGGGTTCCCCTGGAAGAGACCAACAAATTAGCTAAAATATAACAAAAATTTAGTTTTTTTAAAAACAAAAATGGGAAAAAGGACTTCAGAAGAAAGCTTGTGTTTTTTCCTTGAAAACGGCATCAGCAAACGGTTTGGGGTGCTAAAATCACCATCTTCCCAGCTTTCAGGAACAGGCAGACTTGAATCAGAAAACCACATTTTCTAACACAATTTTTACATTTTACTGGGACATACCCCATTTTTAAAAAATTTTGTGGTTTCAGCCTCCTTCCAGTTAGTGACAGAAATAGGTGTGAAACCAATGCTGGATTCCGGACCGCTAAACATTTCTGAAAAGTAGACAACATTCAAAGTTCAGCAAGGGTCATTTGTGTAGTAGATCCTTGAAGGTTTTCCTACAGAAAGTAACAACTAAAATAAAAAAAATATTCAAATTAAGGTGAAAAAACCCATTTCTGTTCACGTTTTCTTCTATAACTTTTTCTAGCTAGGGCAGATTTTTGAAAGCAATATACTGTTACGTCTGCTGGACTCTTCTAGTTGCGGAGATATATAGAGCTTGTAGGTTCATCAAGAACCCTAGGTACCCAGAGCCAATAAAGGAGCTGCACCTTGCAATGGGTTTTCATTGTATACCGGGTATGCAACAATTAATTTGGTGAAATGTAAAGAGTGAAAAATAGGTATCAAGGAAACCTCTGTATTTCCAAAGTGGGCACAAGATAAGGTGTTGAGAAGCAGTGGTTTATTTACACATCTCTGAATCCCGCAGTCCCCATACTAGCGTGTGAATTACAAGGCATTTCTCAAATAGATGTCTTTTTTACATACTGTCTTACATTTGGAAGGAAAAAATGGAGAGAAAGACGAGGGGCAATACCACTTGTTCTTCTATTCTGTGTTCCCCCAATCTCCCGATAAAAATGGTACCTCACTTGTGTGGGTAGTCCTATTGCATGAGACAGGAAACGCAACATGGACACATCACATTTTAACATTGAAATCTGACGTGTTTTTGGGAAAGTAGCTGTGGATTTTGGCCTTTAGCTCAGCCGGCACTTAGGGAAACCTACCAAACCTGTGCATTTTTTAAACCTAGACACCTAGGGGAACCCAGGATGGGGTAACTTATGGCACTCTCACCAGGTTCTGTTACCCAGAATTCTTTGCAAACCTAAAAATTTGGCAAAAAACAAAACCTTTTTCCTTACATTTCGGTGATAGAAAGTTCTGGAATCTTAGAGGAGCCACAAATTTCCTTCCACCCATCATTCAGCCAGGTCTCCCGATAAAATTGGCACTTAACTGTGTGGGTAGGCCTTATGCCCGCAACAGGAAATGCCCCAAAACACAACATTGACTCATCACATTTTCCCAAAGAAAACTGACCTGATTTTTGCAAAGTGCCTAGCTGTGGATTTTGGCCTCTAGCTCATCCGGCACCTAGGAAAACCTAGCAAACATGGACATTTATGAAAATGAGACACCTAGAGGAACCCAGGATGGGGTAACTTGTGGCACTCTCACCAGGTTCTGTTACCCAGAATCCTTAGCAAACCTCAAGATTTAGAGGAAAAAACACTTTTCCCTCATATTTCGGTGCTGCAAAGTCCTGGAATCTGAGGGGAGCCACAAACTTCCTTCTACCCAGCATTCCCCCACATCTCCTGATAAAAATGGTACCTCACTTGTGTGGGTAAGCTTACTTCCCGTGACAGGAAATGCCCCAAAACACTACGTGGATACATCAAAATTATCACATACAAGACTACCTGTTTTTGCAGGGGGCACCAGAGTTTTTGGACCTGGGCTCAGCAGCCATCTAGGGAAAGCTACCAAACTCCAAGACATTTCTGAAAACTAGACACCCAAGGGAGTCCAGGGAGGTGTAACTTCCGTGGATCCCCCGGTGTTTTCTTATCCAGAATCCTCAGCAAACCTCAAATTTAGCTAAAAAAAACCACATTTTCCCCACATTTCTGTGTGGGATCACCGCACTGGCACAAATTTCCTACCACCCAATGTTCCCCTCAGTCTCCCGATAAAGATTTATATCTCACTTGTGTAGGTTGGCCAATTGCCTGTGACAGTGATGAGCCAACATGTTGAAATTGAGGGGGAAACAAAGCGGGTCAAAAGGGCAGTTTGAAAAAAAGACGCTTTTAGGCAGACAAGTGGGGCAGAATTTTTATCGGTATAGATGCAACAATGCTGGGTGGTAGGAATTTTGTGGATTCCTGCAGATTCCGAAAGGTTCCATCACAAAAATGTGGGGAAAATGTGTGATTTCAAGCAAAGTTGGAGGTTTGCAGGGCATTGTGGGTAAGGAAATGGTGTGGGGTGCATGTGAAGCACACCACCCTGGACTCACCCAGATGTTTAGTTTTCAGCTGTGCCTAGGTCTCGTAGATTTTTCTACATGGCAACGTCTCAAAGTCCAAAAAGTGCAGTCCTCACCATTCCAAGTGGGCCAATTTTGAGAGTTAACCAAGCTCTCATGGCCCAAATTTAAAACCAAAACCCAAAATAATCAGATGTTCTCTTTCTTGCCATTGGGATAAGATCTTTTAGTGTGCAGGGGAAGAGCTGAAAGACTATTACCCCCTTTAGTTGGGGTGGGGGCATAACCATGCCCATACTGGTTGGAAGCCATTAGCCCACTATTTTTTATTTATTTCCTGGCATCTAGTAGGCTTTCTGCCCAAGAGGAGTGAATTGGGTGTAATTGCCCCATCTGATCATCGGTGGGCAGAACAACTTTGTCCTCATTTATTTGGGGTGGGGGTATGGCCATACCCCCACCCTCTTTTTTTGAAAAAAAATATTTTCTGGTGAGCTTTCTGCCCCCCCTTGGGAGCAGATGGGCCTTACAAAAATAGGCCGTTCTGCCCCCAGGGGGGGCAGAAATGGCCAACAGTAATGTGTCCCCATGGGGAGCGACCCTTGCCCAAGGGGCTGCCCGCCCAAAAAAACACACACACACCAAACCCTGGTGCCTAAGTGGTTTCTGCCCCCCTGGGGGAAGATCGGCTTAATAGAAATAGGCTGATCTGCCCCAAGGGGGGGGGGGGGGCATAAATGGCCTAAAATAAAATTGCCCCCCAGGGGAGCGACCCTTGCCTAAGGGGTCACTCTCACACTGTAAAAAAAAAAATAATAGTCCCTGGTGCCTAGTGGTTTCTGCTCCCCATGGGGGCAGATTGGCCTAATAAAAATAGGCTTATCTGCCCCCAAGGGAAGCAGAAATGGCCTAAAAACAATTTGGCCCCCAGGGAAGCAACCCTTGCCTAAGGAGTCCTCCCCATGTATAAAAAAAAAGGAAAAAAATGATCCCTGGTGTCTAGTGGCTTCTGCCAACCCTGGGGGCAGATCAGCCTAATTAAAATAGGAGGGCAGAAAAGGCCTAATAAAAAAGTGCCCAAGGGGTCGCTCCCCTCATGCCAATTAAAAAAAAAAGCCAAACACCCCTGGTGTCTAGTGGGCATTTCTGCAGCCTGATTGCTTTACGATTGGGCTACAGAAATGCTCAGAAAGACATGAAAGGAAAGGCCATTCCTGTCATGTCTCTCTGCCCTCCCCGGCCCTCCGATCGGAAGAGAAATGCTTTAATTTCTCTTCCGATCACATTGGAGGCTGAGCTTCCATCGCAATTGGGGTGACCTCTGATGACGTCAGCACTCATCAGACGTCACGGGGTGGTGGGGTATAGGGGGCAGGGGTGGAAGGGGAGGCGATTCCCCTTCCATCCCTGCCCAGGGGAGAGGGGTGGGAGGCCCACAGGGAGAGCGCTCCCCCGTGGGTCGTGTGCAGGACAAGCTGGTCTCGTCCTCGGCACACAGCAACCGTGGCTGAGGGTGAGACCAGCTTGTCCAGGGCTTAATAGAGGCTTAACTACTGCATGTTTCCAGACCTTAGGTACAGCTGCACTCAACACGATTGGTTCAAAAGCTCCTTTACAACAGTGAGGATAGTTTCTGTCACAAGGTTTTGAATATTAAGTGAAGACGGGTCTAATGGAGAACTGGGCTCGGGTGGAAACTTTCATTCCAATCGCAGAATCGGAAAAATGTGGAAGACTCCACGCTACTCTTGTTACATGGTAATCTGGCCAAATTCTGCCAATCACCATATGGTGGAATATTTTCTCCCACAAGGCTCCAGAAATGCGAACTGGTGATCAAGTTTGAGCAAGCACAAACGAAATTTGGCATCACATAGCACAATTTCTGATCACTAGGAGGACTTCCAGTGAGATTTTGTAATGTGGGCTGCGGCAAGCAGTCAAGCGCAGTCAGAGAGCTGCTTCTCGAGTAGATTTTCAACTCAAGTGGCAGCAAAATCAACTCAAATGGCCACGCACTCTTGCCACCGTATGGAACTGTCAACCTAATTTATCAGCGTGGAACACGCTCTGGGCACTTAATCAGAGTGGGAACAGAGCAGTGGCAAATTTCTACTCATTAGTGGAACTCCACGGGCTCTCGCAGAGTTTTTACTAACTCCACTGTAGAAAAGTGCCACTGTTGGCATGGTTACCCCCCCCACTTTTTGCCTAGTGTTGATGCCAACGTTGATTGAAATTGTGCTGGGACCCTGCTAACCAGGCCCCAGCACCAGTGTTCTTTCCCTAAAACTGTACCTTTGCTTCCACAACTGTCACAGCCCTGGCACACAGTTAAGCCCCTTGTAAAAGTTACCCATGGTAACAAGTGCCCTGTGGCCAGGGAAGGTCTCTAAGGGCTGCAGCGTATATCATGCAACCCTCGGGGATGCCTCACTCAGCACATGCACACTGCCTTGCAGCTTGTGTGTGCTGGTGGGGAGAAAAAGACCAAGTCGACATGGCACTGACTTGTCTGTGCCAGCCTGCTACTTTCAGATGAGTTTCTGACCACATGGGGTGAGTGCCTTTGTGCACTCTCTGGTCAGAAACAAAGCCTGTCCTGGGTGGAGGTGCTTCACACCTCCCCCTGCAGGAACTGTAACACCTGGCGGTGACCCTCAAAGGCTCAAGCCTCGGGTTACAGTGCCCCAGGGCACTCCAGCTAGTGGAGATGCCCACCCCCCAGACAAAGTACCACTTTTGGCGGCAAGTCCGATGGAAAAATTTGAGAAAACAGGGAGGAGGGACAACTCCAGCCAGGACCGCCCCTAAGGACCACCCCTATGGTGTCCAGAGCTGAGGTGACCCCATCCCTGTAGAATCCTCCATCTTGGTTTGGAGGGAACAATAGGGATAGGAATGTGCCTCCCTCCTCAAAGGGAGTGGGCACAAAGAGGGTTTAGCCACCCTCAGGGACAGTAGCTATTGGCTACTGCCCTCAGAGCCCTAACACGCCCCTAAATCTAGGATTTAAGGGCCACCCCGAACCCAGCTCACCAGATTCCTGGCAACCTACAAGAAGAAGAAGGACTGCTAAGCTGAAAACCCCAGCAGAGAAGAAGGAAGACGGCAACTGCTCTGGCCCCAGCCCTACCAGCCTGTCTCCTGCTTCAAGAAACCTGCAAAAAGGCCATTGACGTGCCCAGCGGGCATAGCGACCTCTGCCAACTCCAGAGCACTGCCCTGTACCCAAAAGGACCAAGAACTCCCGAGGACAGCGGCTCTGTCTTGAAGAAACCTACAACTAAGGGCTCCCACCACACTCCATGCGTGAGTCCTGACCCCCGTGCACCCGACGCCCACGGCCTGTGTCCAAGTGGTCCACCCAGCAAGAAAGGGTCCCCAGGCGATTGGGAGCAAGAGCCCACCCTGGGTTGACCCCTCCAAACCTCCACAATGACACCTGCAGAGAGAATTCAGTGTACCACCCTGACTGCGAGCTCAGACGAAGATATCCAACGCCTAAAGGACACACTGCACCGCAGCCCCCAGACCTTGGAGAAACTGACCCCCGGTGCAGCATCGACCAGTAGGCGGCCCTCCTCCCTGTCCAGCCGGTGGTTGCCCGAGAAACCCCCCTGGACCTTGTCTGCAGCCTCAGAGTGACCCCTGGGGTTCCCTCATAGAGTTGCATTGAAAACCCGATGCCCTGTCTGCACCCTGCACCCGACCGCCCTAGTGCCGCTGAGTGTGCGTGTTTGGTGCCTCCTTGGGGCCCCTTCAGTGCTCTCTTGAACCCCCTGGTCTGCCCTCCGAGTTGCGGGTACTTACCTGCTGGCTGACCGGATTCCGAGTACCCCCTATCTCCATAGGGGCCCATATTAATTTGGTTCCTCTTTGACCTCTGCACCCGACCGGCCCCGTGTTGCTGGTGATGGGTGTTTGGGGTTAACTTGAACCCCCAATGACGGACTGCCTACACCCCGGAGAGAAGAACTGTAAGTTGTATACTTACCTGCAAAAGTGTACTATCATTTCTTCCCCCAGGAACTGTTGAAAAATGCAGTCAACTTTTAAAATAGCTTTTTGCCATTTTAAGAAAAACCTTATACATTGTCGATTCTATTCCAAGTCCTGATCATATATCTGCAAAGTGTGTTTTATTTTATGTACTTACCTGCAAACTGAATCTTGTAGTTCAAGAAATAAATTAACAAAACATATTTTTCTATACAAAATCATATTGGTCTAGAGTTAAGTCATTGAGTATGTGTTTCTTCTATTGCTTATGTGTGTACAACAAATCCTTAACACTACCCTCTGAGATGCCTAACTGCTTGACCACGCTACCACAAATAGAGCATTAGTATTATCCATTTCAGCCTCTGTCAAGCCTCTGGGGAACCCCTGTACGCTGTGCACACTATGGCCCTCATTCTGACCCTGGCGGTCCTAAACCGCCAGGGCCGCGGGCAACGGAAGCACCGCCAACAGGCTGTCGGTGCTTCATTGCCCATTCTGACCGCGGCGGTAAAGCCCCGATCAGAAAAGGGGATCCGGCAGTTTCCCGCCGGGATACCCCTGGCAGGGCTGAACCTCCATGGCGGCGCTGCAAGCAGCGCCGCCATGGGGATTCCGACCCCCTTCCCGCCAGCCTGTTTCTGGCGGTTTTGACCGCCAGGAACAGGATGGCGGGAAAGGGTGTCGTGGGCCCCCTCACAGGGCCCCAGCATGATTTTCACTGTTTGCATAGCAGACAGTGAAAATCGTGACGGGTGCAACTGCACCCATCGCACCCCTGCAACACCGCCGGCTCCATTCGGAGCCGGCCTCTGTGTTGCAGGGCCTTTCCCGCTGGGCCGGCGGGCGCACCTTTGGCGGGCGCCCGCCGGCCCAGCGGGGAAAGCCAGAATGGCCTCTGCGGTCTTTTGACCGCGGAGCGGCCAAATGGCGGTGACCGCATGGCAGGCGGCTACCGCCCGCCCGCCGCGGTCAGAATGACCGCCTATATCTCATTTTGATGTAGTATTTACAGAGCCAGCTTCCTACATCCATGGAATTCCATGGAGTGAAATCCTGTGAGTTCCACCCACCCCTATGGAGAACCCGCTTTAGTTTCCTAACAAGACGAGCTAACTTATCAGCATCAAAAGGTAGAAAGCAGAAAGGGAGGGCATAAAGCCTTTGTGTTGAATACCTGTTTCATCTATTGCGGCATCTCTTTCTCGGTTAGGGAAGGAAGCATAAATGCCATCGTTGTTTCCAGAAACAAAAGTGGCTAAGTCATTATTTTGGGGTTCTGATGGGGCTGCCGCTGGGCTCTTTGCTGCAGGATCAGTGAAAGACTCCACTATCAAAAACAGTTCTTTGGCCGAGTTGGCAGCATTGTCTATTCCCTTGGTAAGGAAGTCTGCCTGAGCTTTCCTAATGGCATAGTGATAGCCCTTCCTGCATTCCTGCTCATTACCTATATCATAATTATTTCTCCATTTCCACTCCAAAGTCTTACATTTCCTTTTCAGGTCTCATAACTGGGAATTGAACCAAGTGACTCGAGTGACTGTGTGTCAGGGTCACATATAACTCGAGTGATCCCTCATGTCTTCATCACACACTTGTCTGAGACATGCACAGCTCGGGGAACTCTGCCTGCCTGTGACATATACATCTCTTGTGTGCTTGCATGTGTGGGCCAGAGACAGCTTGGGTGACCTTGTATGTCTGGGTCGCACACAGCGAAAGTCAACCCGACCTGGCGGAGTCAAACACGGCTTGAGTGACCCTGCATGTGTGGGTCATACACAGCTCCTGCACGCATGTCACACAAAGGCCAGGTGACCCTAAATTTTAACACCACACACATCCATCTCTAGTGACCCTGCTTGGCTGGGTCATACACAGCGCAAGTGACCAGCCACATCTTGGTGACACATAGGTCAAGTGACCGCATGTGTGTGTTACACACAGCTCTAGTGATCCTGCATGTTCAGGTCACAAACAACTCGAGGGACCCTACAAGTCCAGCTCACACACAGCTCGAGTGACCATGGGTCGCACACATCTCTAGAAACCCTGCATGTGAGGGTCACACACACACCTCGAGTGATCCTGCATGTGTGGGTCATACACAGCTTGCACGATCCTGCACGCATGTGTCACACTAAGGCCAAGTGACCCTAAATGTTCACACCACACACATCCATCTCTAGTGACCCTGCTTGGCTAGGTCATACACAGCGCAAGTGACCAGCCATATCTTGGTCGCACACAGGTCAAGTGACCGCATGTGTGTGTCACACACAGCTCTAGTGACCCTGCATGTTCAGCTCACACAGAGCTCGAGGGACCCTACATGTTCAGGTCACACACAACTCGAGGGACCCTACAAGTCCAGCTCACACACAGCTCGAGTGACCATGGGTCGCACATATCTCTAGTAACCCTGCATGTCAGGGTTACACACAGCTCGAGTGAGCCTGCTTTTTCCAGTTAGACAGAGGTTGAGTGACCCTGAAAGTCCATATCACACACTTCCCTTGTGGCCTTGCATGTTTGGGTCACACACAGCTGGAGTGACCCTGTGTGTTTTGTCTGGTTCACAAAATGTTCGAGTGACCCTAAAAGTCCGGGTCACAGACAGCTCAAGTGAACGTGGGTGTTCAGGTGGTACACAGCTCGAGTGACCCTGCATGTAGGAGTCGTACACATCTCTAGTAACCCTGCATGCCATAGTCACACACAGCTTGAGTGATCCTGATTTTTCCTATTAGAGATTGAGTGACCCTGAAAGTCCATATCACACACGTGCCTAGTGGCTTTGCATGTTTGGGTCACACACAGCTGGAGTGACCCTGTATGGTATGTCTAGTTCACACACAGCTAGAGTGACCCTAAAAGTCCAGGTCACACACAGCTCTAGTGCCCGTAGATGTTCAGGTCGCACACAGCTCGAGTGACCCTGCATGTAGAAGTCGCACACATCTTTAGTAACCCTGCGTGTCAGGCTCACACACAAACACAGCTCTAGTGATCCTGCAAGTTCATGTTAGACAGGTTGAGTGACCCTGAAAGTCCATTTCACACACTAGTCACCCGGCAGGTGTGGATCGCACACAATGCGGGTGACCCTGCATGTCTGGGTGACACTCAGCCCAGTGACCCTGAATGAGTGGGTCGCACAGAGCTGAAGTGACCCTGTAAGTGTGTCACACACAACTCGAATGACACTGCATGTACGAGATACACACAGATAAAGTGATCTTGTGTATGTAGGAGACACTTCTCAAGTGCCTTATATAGACCTGCCGCAGGGGGACAGGAGGAGGGAATTATTGTTCTGGAGATGGACTGGAGAAGTGACAGGAAGTTTGCCGATGTTCCTATGCTTACCCCCCCACCCCCCTCCCACCCCAAACACCCCCGTGCCAGCTGTGGACGCTGCTCAGCTGTCTGTGCCATGCAGTGGTAAAGCCTCCACAGGTCAGAAGGTAGCGCATTTGCACAGTAAACTGGAATGTTTCATCGGCCTCCATATGTAAACCATATGTCACGTAAAAGCGCTTTAAAGTTGTAGTTGTTCTTCTTTAGTAATTCAGTGTCTATTTTTATAAAATATTTGCTTGTTGATTCTTTCCCGAGTCGAATAAAGCCTCGACGATCTGATAAAGATCTAGATTGCACTGTATTGAAATTGCATTTACATAGCGCCTACTATCCTTGTCATGGTGACCATAAGACACATGCATTCTGCAAGCACGGTGTCTGGTCTGAGGGGTCCGATGCGCTTCAGGTAGACGTAGGGGACACCCCCCTTCTGAACCAGGTAGTGGCTGGGTCCCAAACGTACTGATTTACTGATCATCATGGCTGCCATCAGCTGTCATGTTACATTTTAAGTTGCTAGCGGTTTGGAGAATATTTTTATGTTGCGTTGAAGTGCTTTACGGCAAGTAAAACGCCACTAGGGACCCCCAGATTTTGTGGTCAGACCAATGCCTATTGGGATTAGTCTTGCATGCTAAAGGACCATTCTATGCATTTAGTCCAGTGTCATTCAGGCGCTATAACATGTGACGTGTGACCGTTATCGGGCCAGGCGAGAAGCAAATGCTTGCCAAGGGATATTGGTGGGTTGCAGGGATATGGTTTCACCAAAAGAGATCACTGCAGTCAGGCATTACGTGTAGAGCAGTCTGTATACAGAGGAGGGTGCATGTGTAGAAGAGGAGGAGAGGTGCATTCATGATAAATAAGGGAGAGAAGAAGGAACTTTAATTCAAGATTCATTTTTCATGCAGGATTTTTAAGAGAATAGAGCGAGTGCAGATCTTTGCGATAGCTGCAATCTGTAAATGTAAACCTGTAGAAAGAAACAGCTTTAAATTCTACGCTGAAGGAATGTGTTTTTAGCAGTCTTTGTAGAAGCACTTAGGGGCATATTCACTAAAGTGGTGCAGGGCGGCGCTGCGCCAAAATTGGCAGCGCCGCGTCTCTTTAGAAACGCAGGGATGTGCCGTATTAACAAGAATACGGTGCATCCCTGTGTTTCCCCCTGCGCCAGAGCTAAAATGGCTGACACCCTTATGCCATGGTGCAAGGATGGCTGCGTTGCGGGGGAGATTGTTTTTGTGCAGGAAGGAACACCTTCCTGCACACAAACAATCTTCAACGGCGATTTGCTCTTTCTAAGAATGCAGCACATATAGAAAGAGCAAAAACAAGGATATATGAAAGCATTTCTCCTCGTTGTGCCATGCTAACACCACCCCTGGGGTGGTGTTAGATTTTGGCGCTGCCTCAGGTTTACGTAATCTCGTAAATCTGGGGCAGCATCAAAATGCAATGGGTGTTGCAGTGGAACGGCCACAGCAACACCAATTGTACACCCCTTACGTCCAAAGTGCTGTATGGTAAAGGGCCGTATTTACAAGGTGGCGTTCAGGGCACAGCGCCGCTGGAGTTTTCACAAAAAGTGATGCTCCTCTGACGCTAGGGGCTTGAAAACATGCCCCTTCATTTTCAAAGAGGTGACAGTTACTTGACTCCCGTCAAAAACAAGCACAGTGCTTTTTGAGACCCCTTTATGAATGCCACATCTTTCAACCTGCATTTCCCTTTATCGGTTTCGCCCCCACCCTCCATGGGCAGTCAGTTCGAGCCAGGTTGTGGTGTCTGGTTTTGGGTGTACAAATCTTTCATTGGAGCATGACCATCTGCTTTCAGGTGTGAAAAGGTACTCGCTCAATACTCACATCACGCATCCTGTGTTCGGCTCTGGCCATACAGCTGTAGTAGCCACATCAACACCCTCTGATTGGCTAAGGAATGTCTGCAGGGACTAGACATCCTCTGCAGGTATTATAGGCTGTTGGCCCTCACCATGGATTCTGAGATATAGTCACCACTATAGCATATCTCATACCAGGGGGCTGGGCATGTAGTCAAGGTTTCTGAGTAATAGCGCAAAGATGGGTACTCAATAATTTTAATTATGGTGTAAATATCATCTTGCACTGGGTGATAGTAGAAATCTGGATATCTACTGAGCATTGAGTGAGGTCGTAAAAGCAAACATTTCCTAAGGATTAGTGATTGATGGTGTAAAACCGAACATCTACTAAGGATAACTGAGTGATGCTGCATATCTGAGCCTGTATTTAGCATTAATGTATAGTTGTCCTATTCAAAAAAGGCAGTAAAGTTATGGGTCTGTGGGGCAAGTAAACCATTCACCAATGATTCCCGAGTGATGAGTCGAGTTTGAAGATGTACTGAGGATTGGTGAGTGATGGTGCAATGCTGGGCAGGTGTTGTGAGTGCTGGTGCAAATGGCAGCATACCCTGATTATTACTGAATGATGGTGCAAATCTGGGTATGTCCTGAAGATTACTTAGGGATGTTTCAAATCTGAACATGCTCGAGATATTTCTGAGTGATGGGGCAAGTCTGAATATGCAGTGGCATTACTGAGTAACATTGTAAATCTAGACATGCAGTGATAGTTAATGGGTCATGAAGGCAAAATGTAGCCTTGCAGCCAAGATGTTTAAATGAAGGTGCAAATTTGGGGTGTCACATATCATTCCTGAGTGCAAAAGTAAGCATATATTGAAGGTTAATGAATAATGGTGCAAATCTGAACAATCATTCCTGCATTACGTCGTGATATACTGTGGGCATTCTTGGTACAATGATTCCCACTCTTATATAATGAAAGCAATTCTTGACCCAGCCCTTGACATGTCACATCCGGTACAATGCTTAAACTGGCATAAAGACCTTACATCAGGGAAACATTTTTGGCACAGTGGTGCCCCTCCATGGTGTAATCCACGCACTGGGATAATATTCATAAATCCTAGCATTTTTATAATATCATCATTTTTAAAGCCACAGGCTTCAGATCTAGTAATTGATTTAACCTACCTGCAACCAGTCAGAAACACACACTCACTCACCCATCTATTCATTAATTCACACACCCATTCATTCATTCATGCACCCTTTCAACCAGTATTCTAAGCACTTACTGTTTCATTCGCCCATTGGCTCATTTTCACATTCACCCACTCGCCAACCCATACAACCACACACAAACTCATCAATCAATGAAGAAGCACGTTCATTTATAATTGAAATAGAATCTATTGGTTTTGCCAATGCTTGTTTTATGAAGAAGTAGCACCAACTGACAATCCGTGTATTGCGTGTTATCTGTATTAACTGTATGTAAGTACTGATGGCGGCACCAGCTTCCAGCAGCAGGCCTGGATTGTTCAGTCTGATTATCCTCCGAAAGTCGTAGCGCCTAAAGGAGGCACCTTGCACGTCTGTGGACACTGTCCTGGGCTTCCAGAGGCAGCTACTTGCTGGTGCCACAGGGCTGATAAATAACACTCCGATGAGCTGAGGCAGCGTCCTTACCCCGCACTCTGCATTGTGTTTCACGTGCAGTATCCCACAATTGTTTTAACACATTAATCCATGTGATTCAACCCATACTATTCGCTGATATTTCCATTAGTGAGACTCCATCCGAGAGGCCTTGATCGACCACTAATGGTGCCACCTTCTTTAGGTTCCACATCTTTCTCTTTGCATCCCTCCCCTTTGTGGACTTCAGCTGTCTTCTAGGCAAAGCGACAACACCGCTGCTACTTCTAGGCTGTTGATTGCCTGAATGAACGACTTTGAGGTTTGTGGTTGCAGTTGGCTTGGTTAGTATTCCCTACTATACCGCCTTAAAACAATTCATACCCCACAAAGAAGCGTTTCTCGATCTCGCGGGTCGCCACCTCTTTTAGTGCCCGCAGGCCACAAGCAGTATTGACTCTGGTTGTGCTTGTCACCGAGTCACGACGTCCCATGGTCCGTCAGGCATCCATCTTCTGCAGGGATCAGGGCTTGTTCTCCGACAAATGATTGTAGGGTCGCAGGCTTTTCAAAATCTTACATGCCTTTAATTATTCCTTGGCATTTTTTTCATTCCAATCATATAATGCCCCTTTTAATGTCTTTGCCCCTTGGAGCATCTGACCCTGGCTTGTCTTTTGGCCTAAAAACATCACACTAGCCACCTTCATTTGCCATACTGACTCTTAGGTAGCCAACCTCTTGCGTGTAAGCAGTCACCGCCTCTCATGTTCTTCCTTGGATGCTGCTCAGACCAGAAGGGCCTCCTAGAAATAACTATACTTAGTATTCTGGAAGCAGTACACCCTTAACACTCTGAATGATACCACAGGCAGATCCCAGACTGAAGGACATTTGTATGAAGCTGCACATTTCAGGCAACCCAAGATATAAGGTTATGTGTTTGGGAAACTGATGCAGCATCACCTGATTCTAAAGTACTCCTGGAGACACATACTTGGCCGAAGCACCTATAGATTATGCTCTTAGTAGTAGTCGTAGCAACCGAAGATAGGTCTAATGTGTCCTTTCCATTGTATAGGACATATTTGTGACTTTAGGTTCATTCTAGGTGTTTCTTCAAATATTGTCAATCAATAAATCAAGGATTTTTAAAGCACAACAAATCACCCATGAGGGTCTCAAGGGCTGAAAAAGCAAGGCGAAGACAGGAGTAAGCGCGATGCAGCAGTACTGGGAGAGCTGGGCCTGGCACCTGCTCAATGGGGTCGTGCTGCGGCCTCCATTAAGTAGGTCCTGGGAGGTGGGAGTGGTGCTGGGAGGCGGTGGGTGAGGCTAGGCGAGAGGCGGGGGTCAATGGGCAGCATGTGGAGAGGCAAAGGAAAAGCAAGAAGGCGGCACACACAAACCAGAGAGAAAAGCAAGGAGATGGCACACATAAAATTGAGGGAAAGCAAGGAAGAAGCAGTGAAAACGAGAGAAAAAGAAGGAGAAGGCACACAAAAATGGTAGAAAAAGCAAGGAGAAAGCAGTGAAAATGAGAGAAAAAGAAGGAGAAGGCACACAAAAACGGTAGAAAAAGCAAGGAGAAAGCAGTGAAAATTAGGGACAAGCAAGGGGAAGGCACACAAAAAACAGGGGATAAAGAAAGAAGCAAGAGTGATGCATTAGCACGGGGAGAGCTGTGCATGGTCCTTGTTCAAATTTCCGCGGAGTACAGGCGGAAGTTACACATATTCTTCTCCTGCCAATGGGGTTTTGGACACCGAGAAAATGAAGAGCCCATGATAAATGTGTTGTATTCCCCATTTGTTAGAGTAGCTTTCTGGGGTCTGTTGATGGCTTTGGGCTCTCTGTTTTCACCTGTGGTGCAAACAACTTTCCAAGAGGCAGGATTCCGCGTGTTCAGGCACAGCCTGCAGAGTGTATTTTGAATTGCTCTCGGACCACGATTATGGTGCCAGTGCATCATGATAGACACCATCACATGTTCGCTAGGATAGGTTCACCACCTTTCTTCAGTGCATAGGTGTATATGGCTCGCCACCCATATTTCCATTATAATATACTTCCCAGCCCTTAAGTTCCAACTGCGATTTCTTTCCCACCACCCCTTGGTTCTTACTTCACCTACTCTTACCCCCCTCCACCTTTCAGCTTATTGATGTTCATGACACCTGTTTCCACATCCTTGAAATCTACCGACGACCCATCCTCATCTAATAGTTTCATATTTTGGCACACCAGCATTCTTTGTTCTCTTGTTCCAGACTCTAAATCTCTTTCTTTTGTGCACCTGTCCCCCTTTGTGGCCTGGTCCACCCTCTATAAAGCAGAATGATCTTTAATGAAAATGGAGACGAAAGCTATGGCATAATGCAACACACTATCCAAAGTACTAAGGGGCATATCTCTACTTACTTTGCGCTGGATTAGCGACTTTTTTTTTTAACGCTAATCCAGCGCAAATTTAACTCCATATTTATACTTTGACGCTAGACACGTCTAGCACCAAAGTTATGGAGTTAACGTCATTTTCTGGATGTGGAAACCTATCTTGCATCAATGAGATGCAAGGTAGGCGTTCCTGTGCAGAAAATGAAGATATGGCCTTAGCGCCATATTTATCCCCCTAGCTAAATACAAGCGCGGGGATGGGGGCCTTAAATAATGGCACTAAGCTTGCGTAGCACTACTATTTAACGCCTGGGTATGGGCAGGCATTATAGGGCCTGTGGCCCTTTTTCCAAGGTCAGAGACCATGGAAAGAGCCCACAAGTGCCCTTCCATGGCACCAGGGACACCCCCACCCACACCAGAGGGACAGCAGAGGATGGGGAACCCATCCCAGGTAACTGAGGTAAGTAATTTTTTTAAATAACGAAGTGCCATGGGGGGGGCTTAACTTGGGCACCCCTACATGGCACTGTACCCAAAGGCCATGCCCTGGGGACATAAGACCCTGGGCATGGCCATTGGGCTGGGGGTCATGACTCCTGTCTTCACTAAGACAGGAGTCATGTCCAAGGGGTTTTAACGTCACAAAATTACGCTAGTATGGTCAGAGGCATATTTATGCTTCTGCCCGTACTAGTGTCATTCTTGGACGCTAAACCCCCTGCTCCCCTTACTCCTCTCCCACCCGGCTGGCGTCCTTTTTGAAGACGGTAGCCGGGCCTTACCGCCGGCTAGTTCCATTTCGTAAATATGGCGCCCTGCTGGTGTACAGGAATGGTGCTAGCCGACGGTAAACATTTTGATGCAAACCTGCGCTAGCGCAGGTTTGCGTCAAAAAGTATAAATATGCCCCTAAATTGTTACACAGCCTGCATTGCCCACCTCCGTGGTCCAGCTTTTCAGGACCCATCTGTAAATAAATAGAATTTCAGATAGAGGAGGCATAGGGGCATGTTTATACTTACTTTGCGCTGGATTAGCATAATTTTTCTTACACAAATCCAGCGCAAACTTACCTCCATATTTATCCTTTTGCGCTAGCTTAAAGTTATGGAGTTAACATCATTTTCTGGACGTAGAAAACTACTGTGTGTCAAATAGATGCAAGTAGGCATTCCTGTGCAGAAAATGATGATATGGCCTTAGTGCCATATTTAACCCCGTGCTAAAAATAAGCACGGGGATGGAGGCCTTAAATAATGGCGCTAAGCTTGCTTAGCGCCATTATTTAATGCCTGGGTATGGGCAGGTGTTAGGGGGCCTGTTGGCCTTTTTCCATGGTCAGAGACCATGGAAAGAGCCCACAGGTGCCCTTCCCTGGCCCCAGAGACACCCCTACCCACACCAGAGGGACAGCAGAGGATGGGGGACCCCATCTCAGGTAAGTAAGGTAAGTACAGGTAAGTAATTTTTTTAAAATTACGAAGTGCCATAGGGGGGGCCTAACTTGGGCCACTCCCTTACATGGCACTGTACCCATTGGCCATGCCCAGGGGACGTAAGTCGCCTGGGCATGGCCATTGGGCTGGGGGTCATGACTCCTGTCTTCACTAAGACAGGAGTCATGTCCATGGGGTTTTAACGTCTCAAAATGATGCTAGTATGGTCAGAGGCATATTTATGCCTCTGCCCGTACTAGCGTCATTCTTTGACGCTAAACCCCCTGTTCCCCTTACGCCTCCCCCACCCGGCTAGTGTCCTTTTTAAAGACGCGAGCCAGGCCTTACCACCGGCTAGCACCATTCCATAAATATGGCACCCGGCCGGTGTCCAAGAATGGCGCTAGCTGACGGTAAACTTTTTGACGCAAACCTGCGCTAGCTCATAGTTTGATGATTTTCCTTAAGGTGGCGACAGAACAATGAAATCTGTGTTCCCAAGAAAGATACTAAGGGGCATATTTATACTCTGCTTGCGCCGAATGTGCGTCAAAAAATTAGACGCACATTCGGTGCAAACCCTGCCCCATATTTATACTTTGACGCCCAACCCCGTGGACGTCAATATCCAACCATGTGCGTCATTTTTTGGAAGGGGGAACCTGCCTTGCGTTAATGATATGCAAGGTAGGCCTTCCCTTACAAAAAATGACTTTAAGGCCTGTGCGCCTTATTTATACTCTGGCGTCATTTTGACGCACAGGAGGGGGTGGGCCTTAAAAAACGCCGCACAGCCTGATGGGCGCCGTTTTTTAACGCCTGGGTCAGGGCAGGGACCTGTGGGCTCGGAAGGAGCCCAGAGGTGCCCTCCCCTGCCCCCAGGGACACCCCCTGCCACCCTTGCCCACCCCAGGAGGACACCCAAGGATGGAGGGACCCATCCCAGGGAAGGAAAGGTAAGTTGGGGTAATTATTTTTTTAAGTGGCATAGGGGGGCCTGATTTGGGCCTCCCTACATGCCACTTTGCCCACTATGCCCAATGACCATGCCCAGGGGACATGCCCTGGGCATGGCCATTGGGCAAGGGGGCATGGCTCCTGTCTTAGGAAAGACAGGAGTCATGTCAATGGGTGTTGGGCGTAAAACAAAATGGCGCAAGTCCGGTTTGAGGCCTGATTTTTGCCTCAGACCTGACTTGCACCATTTTTTGACGCACAACCCCCATTTTCCCATACGCCGGTGCTGCCTGGTGTGAGTCATTTTTTTTTTACGCGTACCGGTCCGCAGCGCCGGCTAACGTCATTCCATAAATAAGGCACCCGCATGGCGCGTTGGAATGGCATTAGCCGGCGGTAAAATTTGTGACGCACAACTGCGTTGGCGCAGTTGTGCGTCAAAAAGTATAAGTATGGCCCTAAGAGTCTATTACTCAGTAATAGTTCAGATGCTTTATTCTATATTGAAAATTCTTTATTTCATATTTATCCTTAACTACAATAAAAAGATAACAGCCAATGAGTTTCGGTCCCAGATTGTGGAACTTCTTCAGGGCTGCATACCATCATAACATAATCAATTGAACTATGAAAGCATACATCATTATGTACAAATTAAAAGAGACAAAATGTTTTAATTACACGATCTAGCTGAAAAGTTGGGAAACCGAAGTGCAAGCTGCATGGAACTAATGGAACATTACTTGCACATATTACTCTTTGCTCGCTTTTAATGTGACTTTGCATTTTCCGACATGGCGTTGACCGAGCACAGTAGAAATTAAACATTACTCACACTATGTGCACTAGCTGCAAGATCAAACTGCATCCAGCTCATGCTTGTGAATACTAATAGATTCACATGCCCTAGAACTGTGCTATGCAGCCCACTCAACAGACTTGTAAGTCATTTTTCTTTTTTGCTAGAAAATATTATACAAGCAATGTACAATGGACTATCCATTTTACAGAACAGATGGGCAAATCTATGGTATCGCAGACTTGATTTATAAATATATTCTTACAATTCTTCAATATATGTATCTCTCACTCTATTCTATTCTAACAGGCAACTTGGCAACTTGAACAGGTTGGTTAATGACCTCAGAACTTGGTTCATAAACCATAAAGTTATAAATAAATATAGAAGTATATATATATATTCACTGAAAAAATGAAAAAAACAAAGGTTTCAGGGACATTACAGTTAGGTTCTGAATATACTCGCACAAAACCATAGAAATTCAGGAGTTATAGTTTTGGTGAACTCAAGTAACCATAACTCATGCCCTAAGGTAACTATAACTCGAACCCCCATCATGCATAGTTTTTTCATCAATAATTTTATTGCAAACGTTGCAATGATAATAGCAATGATGCCATATAAGCTGTCATCAATGATGTAATATGTAGGGTAATTAGCTGTGCATGGCAAGGGCAAGAATTATAGCTACCTTGGGGCACGAGTTATAGTAACTTGAGTTAACCATAACTTTAATTCCTGAATTTCTATGGTTTTGTGTAAGTTAATTCAGAACCTAACTATAATGTCCCTGTAACCTTTTGTTTTTACAGTGAATTTCCATGTGTTTTTTAGCACGCACGCGCGTTACTATAACCACCGCTGCTCACAGCCTTTGGCCGTGCATGCCGGGGGTTGGTCGCCAATACCTGCCCGCTCCCACATGCACCCAAACCCAAGCTTCGTCGGGCCTTCAGCTGAGTGCAAATTGGGGTTGGATGCAGTGGGTGTTTTTTTCTATTTTACACAGGAGGGGAACTCTGAGACCCTCAGAGGATCCGTGGATATGCGAATCAAATGGAGAATCCGTGGGTCTAATGAAAAAAAATGGGCATTGTTTTTTGCCCCTGAGTGGTCCCTAAGAGACCCCTCTATGTGTCCTATGGGGTCAGGATACCTGTATCCTGACCTCTTATGTTTATCTCTCGTTTTCCCATCCCCCAGCTGATGCAACAAAGATAATGTTGGCCACAATTTTTCTGTCAGGTTGTGGCCAGCCAATGAGGGCCTTGCTTTTCTCCCTCGGATCCACCGCAGAATCTGTGTCCCTATATATCTATATTTTTTTAACCTTAAATAATTCCTAATCTACTAACGAGATTTACACCAAACCACGAAAAGCGCAATCTGTGGACCAAGATCTAGTTTCTTGCCAAATTTGGCGTAATTCCGTTCAGCAGTTCGGGCTATAGTCATGTATAAAGAATGCAAAATCCCCATAGAAACAGAATGGGGAAGAACAATTTTCGGACCCTCCCACCCCCTTTTTTGAAGCAGAACTTGGCAAAGTGGCCCACTGTTTTTTTGGAAAATGTTATAAAGATTCATCAAATGGTGCCAAAGTTATTAGCAAAACAAAAACTCTTTGTTTATGGGAGAAGATGGTCCTAACTATAACTAGTCAGTGGCTATCACCAATAGGTAATTACCTAGTGGTGGTCACCACTAGGTAGTACTAGTTAGGACCTAGGCCCTGATTTATACTTTTTGGTGCAAAACTGCTCTAATGCAGTTTTGCACCAAAAAGTTTAGCACCGGCTTGCACCAATTCTATGCACCAACCGGGCACCATATTTATGGAATGGTGCAAGCCGCAGCAAAGGGTAGGTGTGACGGGCTGGCCGGAACCCGCCCGCACACAAGACCGACTTGTGCTACCGCTGCCTGTGGTGTGCAGGGACACAACGGGGCAGCCACCAATGAGAGGCGAGATGCAGGCTCCACGCGCTAGGGAGGAAGGACAAGAAGGTCGGCGTCGGCAGAGCAAGGAGGAGAGGAGAATGACGAGGAGCGGGACGGAGATGAGGAGGAGCGAGACAGAGGAAAAAGGGAATGAGAAGAAGACGAGGAGATTACATAAGGCCAGGGGAACTTGGAGGCTGGAGAGTGGCTTCTCCCCAACCGGGGAGAAGAGGACGGAGAAGCGGCAGACGGAGGTCTGAATACCGGGATGACCCTGGGAAGCGGAGCGTAGAATCCTGCCACGTTTCTGGAGAAGCGTGGCAGAGCCAGACCTAAGAGACGGAGAGAACCAAGGAGAAGTATAAGATTCAGGGACCAGAGTAGCAACAGCAGAGAAAGACGAGAAGAGCAAAGAGGAAAAACCCACAGGCACAATTTCAATTAAATACTCAATAAACATCACTTACCTACTTGACTACCGAATCCCGTGTTGTTATTGGCCCCTTGGTTCGCCACAGTAGGCTAGCGTAAAAAAAAAATGACGTTAGTCGGGTGGGGCTTGCGGTATGGAAGAAGGGGGTTTTGCACCAAAAAATGATGTTAGGCAGGTTAGAGTAAAAAACAATGACTCCAACCTGCCTAGAGTCATTTTCTGATGCAAACCATCCATACCACATGACTCCTGTCTTAGAAAAGACAGGAGTCATGCCCACCACCCCAATGGCCAGCACAGGGGACCAGGGTCCCCTGGGCATGGCCACTGCTCCCAGTGCCATCTAGGGGGCCCATTTCAGGCCCCCTCATGGCACTTAAAAAAAATAATAATACTTAACTGTACTTAACTGGGATGGTGTGCCCCATCCTCTGCTGTCCCTCTGGTGTGGGGGTGTCCCTGGGGCATGAGGAGGGCACCTGTGGGCTTATTCCATGGTGTTCCACCATGGAAATAGGCCCACAGGTCCCCTAATGCCTGCCCTGACCCAGGCGTTAAAAAATGGGGCAAAGCAATCTTAGCACCATTTTTCGACCCCTCCTCCCTCCCGTGCACCATTTTTGCACGGGAGTATAAATATGGCATTAAGGCCACAGAGTCATTTTTTGTACGGGAAAGCCTACCTTGCATCTCATTAAGGCAAGGAAGGTTTCCGCTTCCAAAAAATGACTTTAACTCCATAAATTTGGCACTAGACGGGTCTAGTCCCAAAGTATAAATATGGAGTTAGTTTTGCACCAAATTAGAGTAAAAGAATACGCTAATTTGGTGCAAACAGAGTATAAATAAGCCCCCTAGTTTCTATAGAAAAAGCATTTTTGGGTTGCCTATGACTTTGGCCCCCGTTGATAAATCTTCACAAAATGTTCAACAAAAAAAATGTGATGCTCACTTCAGCTGCTGTCTGGAAAGTTTCAGGGTGATCCGTCAAGAGGGGGCTGAGAAAAAGGGGAGGTCCTAAAATGTGTTTTCCCCATGCTAGTTTCCATAGGGATTTTGAACACAACTACAGCCCAAACTGCTGGACAGAATTACACCAAATTTGGCAGAAAGATAGCTCCTTGTCCAGAAAGCAACCCCTTTTTGTTATTTGGTGTAAATCCGTTCAGTAGTTTGTGAAATATTTAAACCAAATTTGTATATCTGTATATTTGTATATGACTGGCTGCCAGCACATCAGCCAGGAAGTGCTAGCAGCCATCTTGGGACCAATATACATGATTGCACCTCATTGAAATGCACTGTAGTGAATGGCAGGTTTTGAGGGACACAAAAAGGAGAACGTACAAAGGGTGATAACATATTTTAGTTACAGTATAAATCTTTTGTTGATGGTACTATACTAATTTTAGGAATTGTGGTGTGTTCCAAGGTGATTTTACCCTGCTGGGATTTCATGAATCATGTTTGAGGGAAAACTGTTTTCTCATGGTTTTCCCATAGAGGTTATGGAAGGTGCACCAGAAGCCAAAATGAGAGCATATTTTCTGTAAATTCACACTATCTTTCTCCGACCCATGAGAATGAAGTCTGACATTCTCAGTAAAACTTACTTTTAACAGGAGCAGACTGTCAGTTGATTCCCCTGTGATCTACTGCAGCCTGCCAGAGTGTTCTAAAGAATGACTAGGGACCTAACAGTGTTCCTTAGGACAAAACGTGCGGCACACCTGAAGCCATCTGGATTGAATCAAACAGTTAAAAATAAAAACATTTTATTTAGAAAGGAACAAAATGAGGGGGGTCATTTTTTCACAGAAATTATGGTTTTTGCTGTAGAAAAAAATAGCATGTTTTAAGTGATTTCTCAAACATCCTTGTCTTCCAATTCATTACAACATTCTGACATGCAGACTTGAACATGCACTTACAACACCAGCGGCAGACTACCAGTTAACTCTTTGGTGATCAGCACCTTAAAGTGTTCTAATGAGCAACTAGAGTGCTAATATTCTCAATTTTATGCCAAAAGTGTGCCCCATCTGAAGGACATCTTGATGGAATCAAAGTGGAAAACTGAAAGAATTTTCTACGGAGGATACTGCAGTAAATAAGGAAATTAGGGAGCCAGGCCCTGTGTCCTAGTCCCCCCCACCATGTTTTGCAATGGGCATCTTACTTAACGTTAAAAAAAAAAAAAACTAGAAATTCACAGAAAAAAAAACAAATGTTACATGGACGTTATAGTTAAGAAATAGAATTTTAAAAAACCTTAGAAATTAACCTAAAAAAACAGATTAAAGGAACATTATAGTTAGGTTCAGATTTCACACACACAAAATCATAGAAATTCAGCTGTTATACTTAGAGGTATTTCAAGTAAGTATAACTCATGCCCTAAGGTAACTATAACTTGTGCTGTTGCCATGCACAGCTAATTACCTGAAATATTAGATTACTCATGAAATCTTCTTTGACATCACTGATAATATCACTGTAACATTTGCAGTAAAATTATTGATAAGAAAAATATGCATGGTGAGGGCATGAACTATAGTTACATTAGGGCACGAATTCCAGTTTCTTGAAATAACTAACTATAAAAGCTGAATTTCTATGGTTTTGTGCATGTAAAATCTGAACCTAACTATAACGCCCCTGTAACCCCTGTAACCTTTGGTGGTTTTTAGTGAAAACGTGTGTGCGTTCATATATATATATATATATATATATATATATATATATATATTATGTCTATGTGCCTAGTGGTGGTTGCCACTAGGTAGTTATGGTTAGGACCTACTTTCTATAGAAAAAGCGCTTTTTGTTTTGCTAACAACTTGGGGCTGTTTGATGAATCTTTATGAACTTTTCCAAGAAAATACGACGCTCATTTCAGCATCTGTCTGGAAAGTTTTGGAGTGATCCGTCAAGCAAAGGCAGAGAAAAGCGGGGGGTTCCAAACCGCTTCCTCCCCCCATGCATTTTTTCATTGGGATTTTGAACAGGAATAGTGCCCTAGCCACTGGATGGAATTACACCAAATTTGGGAGAAAGGTAGCTCTTGTTCTAGAAAGCAATCTTTTTGTTATTTGGTGTAAATCCGTTCAGTACTTTTTGAGTAATTGAAGATAACACAAATTTCTATATATAGGGACATGACGGCTCCACGAACCCTCTCGATTTCATGCTGAGTTCTGATTGGCTACCAACACTTTAACAAGGAAGTGTTTGCAGCCACCTTGGGACATGGCTTCAGCTGAGTCCAAAAAAAAAGATAAAAAATGAGAAAAGGGGCCAGGGTATGGACACCCTGACCCCTTAGCTCTGGTGCTGGAGTCCCAGAGGTATCACCTAGAGCGAAAAAAAAATATTTGTAAACATTTTCAGTAGGAGACGCAGTGGATCTGCTGAAAGTTTTTTATAAAAAAAGAAGCGTGGTCTCTCGCGCTTGTTTAAACGTAGCTCCTGGGTGCGGGAATGTGGGGCGGCATGGATTAGCAATGCCACAAAAACAGCTGAGTGGAATTACACAAAATGTGGCAGAAAGTTAGATCCTGAGCCAGAAAGCATGCGTTTTGTGATTTAGTGTTAATCGACTCAGTTGTTTTGGAGAAATGAATGCTCAAAATGAATGTATATTACACCGCACTTCCACTGCAGACCCACCCTGGTGGATTTGGGAGCTCACGCACACATTGTGATTGGCTGGCTGAAACCTGACGGAAATGTTGTGGCTGTCATCTTAGGACTCTGGCACTAGCTACAAATTCTATTTAAAAAAAAGATATTAGTGGGCAGAGTTGGGGTACCCTGACCACCTAGGCCTTGTGATGGGGTATCAGAGAAATCATGTTAAAAAAAAAAAATTACTTTTTTATTTTTATTTTATTCCGTAGAGCTGCATGTCCACTGCAAGGCACAGTTTGACCCCACGCCGGAGAGTCCCTGTAGATTTGTGGATCAATGGTGCCACATAAAAAAGGAAAGAGATGGTTGGGGGCACAACCCACTCTACACGTGCAATGGACATCCTAATTTACATTAAAAAAACATAGAGATTCACTGATAAAAATAAAGGTTAACGTGACATAATAGATAAGAATTGTAATAATGTCCTACTTAACTTTAAAAGGTGAAAATGTCAGTTAAAACAAAACATTTTAAACTGCCAAATCTACTGAAATTCACCACTTATAATTATCTCAAGTATCTAGACTTTGTAACCTAAACTAACTATGGCTCACACCCTCACCATGCCCTGCTTGTCCCCTCACGTATTCCATCAGTCATGACATGTTTAATGACTGCATTGATAACATCCTTAATGGGATCTGAAATGACATCACTGATAACACTGCATGGCAATGTTCCGAGTTATAGTAACTTATGGCATGGGTTCTAGTTACTTGCTTCACATGTGGCAAGGACCTCTGCAAAGAAAAGATAGGAGAGGCTGGGGCAGAGGTCTCCACACCTAGGTTTGTGAACAGCATTTTGTAGTACCTGAAGAATACCATTGTACGAATGTATGAAAGTGCAGTTTGAGAATAGGTTTCATATAATGTATATCAGATGCAACCAGCATGATATATGTGTAACACATGGAACAGAGCACCTCTTCACTCAGCAGAAAATATATTTGTGGCTATTAACTTTAGTTCCTCCATACAGAGGGCCTGATTTAGAGTATCACGTTTGCCTAACTAAAAGTGCATTATGTGCTAATGAACTTATAATTAGGAGGCCGGGACATCCGTCATGTTTGTGACAGAGCAACTTGTCCACCAAACTGTAAATGAAGCCCAGAAGTGTTTAGAGAAATTCTGTGCAAATGTGGTGAACACTACCCACTCTGAGCTTAGGGTGATTTACAAATATGTGTAAATGCATTTGCCTGACTTTTCAAACTTCCATTCATGTCAAATTTCAGTCTACAGTGTGAGCAAGTGCACTAACTACCGCCGAAGTTATAGGGGGTGTCGGAACGTGAGCAAAGTTAGAGAAGATGTTTTAAAGAGGATCAAAAATGAAAAAACAAGTTACATTGTAAAAACGATTACCCCAAAATAAGGAGATTACACACACCCGTACTTTGGAATTAATGGGTTAGTGCACATTTGTCATAAATATAATGCTTTTACATCTGTTTCTTCGTAAATGTGAATGTTACACATGTGGAAAGTGGAAAGATTTGTGAATGAGCTACACAGGTGTGATTTGCATTTGTTTTTGCAGTTCAGGTTTTCAGTCTTAGCTGCACTGAGGATGCTGCATCCCAGCTCCGAGGTGCATCAGGAGAACTTGGTGGAAGCCTTAGTTCCGCAATTACTGCCTAATTTGTGGAATTACTGATGAATTCTGTGAAATTATGTGGAATTATGTAAGAGGAATTCTCTGTTTAGCACTACTTCTTAGTGCAAAAATGCTCCTTGGATCTCAAATGGATGCAAGGATATATTATGCGCTGAGAAATAGTGATAAATGCAACAGAACAAGTATACCCAGCATGAGCAGATGCTCACTCTTGCTAAATGTGCTCTCGCTATAGGATTCTTTCCTCAAATTATGAGAGCAGGAGTAATCATCCAGAACCACAGAGTAACACAGAATTACTGAAATTACTCCGGCGTAACTAAAATTCTGCCCAGGCCCATTGCTTTGGCACAACAATGTGTGAGCCAACATAGCAGCAATGTCAGGGGGAGCTACACTCAGGGGACTGGAGCAATCATTACAGTTCGCGATTTACATGTCCTATCCTTCTATAGATTTTGTTTGACTTTTTGTTGGGTGTGAAGGGCAGTTGCTATTATTACCACTCCTGCTGGCCATGACTGCAGGCATTGGCAAGCTTGGTACAAACTGAGGTGACATGGAGGGCAAAAAAACGATGAATTGGGATGCGGCCCGACCAATTGCCAGTGAGTGAAATTGATTCTAGAATTCAACCCATCACTTTGTCGTTTTTGCATTTGACACCCTAAGTGCACCCGGTATGCCCAGACATGGGTCCTGGGCTCACAGTGGCACTGAAACCAAGCTATACTTTGCTGAAGAGCCCTAACTAGGGTGAAACCGGTCTTAGGTAGCTTGAGTTCTGGTTCAGGGAGTACCTGACCTGGCAGTTCGGGCTGGACTGTTCCCATGGGGAGCAGGGTCAAGAGTGATTTGCATATGGCTGGGTCCAAACTGAGGTGGCATGCAGTGCAAACAAAAACAATGGTTTGGAATGTGGCCTCAAGCGACTGCCAGTGGCTGACATTAATTCAAGCATCCATCCATCACCTTATTATTTTTGCATTCAATAATAATAATGCAGCTTACATGGGTAAACCACTAGATGGCACTAGACATCATGTTTTAGCTTTGTCTGGCGTACATGTTCCTTTAATACTTATAAACAGGTGCTCATGGCACCTGGCAAAAATGGAAGTAGCATTCAGGAGGCCCACATTACGTTTTGGCCCACACCTCGCAAAAACGTCTGACATGCCACTGTATCTGCAGGGAACATTCAGTACAGGTGCCTGGCCTGGAACCAAATGGGACTGCAGTCTGTCACTGCAGTCCCAGTGTGAGAGCCGTCTACAGGTCCCCACGAGCCTCTGCCCATCCCTAATGGGTGCTCTGGGGAGGCACACAAACGCTGCATCCCCTAATGTAGGCGCACAATCGATGGCATTTGTTTGCCTGTGCGCCTCCACTCTCTTATTTGCCAGACAGGCAAAGAAAAAGGCATTCTCTCATGTGTGGGGTGCACACCCCCTATGCACATAACAGGACGATCACTTCACGTTGCACGATGCTGAAATTGTGCTGTGGGCCTCACAGAAGTGGACACACAAACGTGTACAGCCTCCTGTGTGATGTCATTCCCTGGGAGCATTATAAGCAGCAACAAACAGCTGCTGACCACAAAGTTTTCTTTAGCCACATGGCAGCGGGTGTGAGGTCTGCTCATTTCAGTAACCCACATTTAAATGACCTTGGCGTGATGAAACGTATGACCAGCCATGCAGAGGTCATACCCTGGCATCTGCATTTCCAGAGTACTTTATATAGTGAACTATTATGACACTGGATTGACAGTATTGTGTGGGTAGCCCCTTACCAAATAGCTCCTCTATTCTTATAAAAACAAAAACTGAGCTCTACGTTTAGAAGGAATCCACTTACTGAAGGGTGTCCTAATAAAGGTCAAGGTAAGGTCTTTAAAAGACACAGAAAGGCAACAAATTTCGTGAACAGGTTTGCGAGTTTTACTCCTGTACACACGGTGGTCACTTAGGGGTCAACTTTTACCCCTGCCTTACCGCTACCTTCATCATGGGTAAGGAGGAAACAGGAAGTAAACAGGGCTCCTACACCTGTATTTACTTCCTGTGGTGTCGTTGTGAGCCTCCACGAGGTTATTGTGGCGCCAAGAGCGGGCACAATGGGTCCTCAATATGACGTCATCAAGGGCGGGAACCATCACGTTTTAGGTCGAGCATAGACGTGTTGTTTGTATCTGGGCTTTTAACCACGCCCATCACTATCACTCGTACCTGGGCTTGTCTTTCAAAATCATTGTTATCATTGGTAAATGGTTTACCTTTGTCCCTCCCTGGGGTGGTTTTGTCACCGCCTTTGCCATAGACCCTGTTCCATGGGTAATTGCACGTTTGCTGATAGGTTTTACTGGAGCGAACTTATTTTTCTTTTTGTGTCTCTCTTTGCTGCTCATGGCGGCCGTGGCGCTTTGAATCCACTCGCTTATGTCAACTGTTTTACTTTTTATTTTCAATTTTTGTTGCAAGAAAACTCCGGTTAGGAGTTTACAACCCTAATAACTCTAACTCGAGACCTAGTCAATGCTTTTTTCTTTTGCAGTTTTATATAGACCCCAAGGTATTGAAGCACGTTTGACCGACAGTTACGTTACTCAAGGACACATTCATTCGTGGTAAGCACGGGGAAATCAAGTGATTTGTCTAGGATGTCGAGTCAGTGTTGAGACTCGAACGTGGTTCGCCGGCTCTAAAGTAGGCGGCTCTGGCCCTCAGGCCACACAATCCCCGGGACTGTCGGGTTTGTCAATGGTTAGATGTATAAAAGAACTGAGCAACAACGGGTTCCCTGTATAAAATATTGAAAATGCTCCAGTTCTGAACTTCAAGGCGTCTCTCAAAGGTTAAATCAGAGGCAGTGAAGGCCGGATCTGCTGCCAGGTTAAGATTTGTTTTTTCCCACCCTGAGGGTGCGCGTAAAAATGGAGACCCGATACTCCTCCCCCGCCATCACCTGTTTTTATATATATATTACTGCCTTATAATTTTTATTTTATTTATTTCCATTTATTTATTTATTTAATTGTTGTTAGCCTATCCGGCCATAACAATAATCACACAATAAATATCAATCCATCACACTCGGTAAAAATCACATTAATAAAACATCTCAGTAGAAAAGGAAACTGTGCTTAAGTTATTGATTTAACATGTGCCGAAATGTATCCGATTTACCCTACATTATCATAAAACATAATATATAACCATAATTTACATAAAAACTTAACTTATTCTAAAAAACGTTATAAATCTAATATTTAAATATCTTGTTCTGGCACAAATCATTTGGGACCTTGCAGTGTCTGCCAAACGTTTAATGGAAGCCCGAGGCCTAACCCAGTTTTACACCGCCCTGCACCGATTTCCCAAGCTGGATAGCTATGGGATGACATAAGCGATTATGCCTGTGCCAACTGTGGGTGCATTGATGAACGTAACTTCCATGCTTCCAAGATATAAGTTGAAACCTTTGTCACGATGTGTTTCGCGTCTGATCGCATACATAACACTTCCGCCTCCTTGCACTTCCTAACTCCGTAAGATCTGAAAAGTGGGCGTAAATACAATTTGCGGAGTTTGAGCGTAAAGTGACATAATAAAAGGAAGTGGGAAAGTGTTTCTGGGCCACCATGAAGACATGGACAACATTCTAATCTACCCAGAGGAACGGGTTGCCATCTGTTTACCACCGCCGTCACAGGTAGTGTGCCCATACGGAATTTAAAATAGAGAACCCTTTTTTCCTCCGGAAAAATATTGTCTATGAATATTGCTGGTTTAAGTTCTTGGTTAAACAAAATGTAGCGCTTAAATAAAGGGCTAGGTGACTCACACATAATCTCAGTCTTTTGCTCCCAATATGCCTTTTTTATGACAGCTAAACTAGGCCTTCTGATTTTTTCTGGATGGAGCCAGAGGTCTCCCTGGCCGATAGCAGCCAGGGTAGTTGAGATATGTTTGAACCAGGGCAATTTCCGATGGCTTTGTAGCTTCATGATGTCCTTAAGTACGTCTCTATATGGTTTAAGTTCCTCTTTTGACCAAACACGGATCCAGTATCTTACTGGAGCCAGAGCAATGTAGTCCTCAACCTTTCTCATTTGAAGATCAAGTCTTATTGCATTCATTGGTGTAGCATTGCCTAAGCAAAGTAATCGGCGTAAAAATGTATTCTCGGTTACTTGTATTGATGGCGTCTTTCTGAATCCCCAGATCTCTGCGCTGTAAAGTGCTGCAGCTCTTGCTTTTGTTTTATATGCAAGCAGTGCAGAACTCACAGAGTGGTTGCCTGTAGCTTTTGCAAATCTGAGTACTGCTCCAGCTTGTTGGGCCAAGGAAATACTACTTTTATAGATTTGTGGTTTCCATGTCTGTTTTTCGTCTAATCTGCAACCCAGGTAATCATAAGTAGCCACTCGGGCCAAAGGCTTGTTGTTTGCCCTAAAAGTCGATTGCATCGTCTGTTTTTGGTTAAGAATCATAAACTTTGTTTTCCCCTCGTTGATTATCATGCTCCTTGAGGTACAAAATGATTCGAAACCCCTGAGTAGTCGATGCATTGCTATCTCCGTTCTTGCTAGTAGTGCAGCGTCATCAGCAAAGAGCAGGATAGGTATGCTTTCATTGGCTAGTTTTGGCACATCCAGATTTAATTCCCTCAGGACTTGACTTACTTCATTTATATAACAATTAAATAAGGTTGGGGCCAAAACACAGCCTTGTTTTACACCTCGCTCGATTGGAATTTCTGCCGTATAATCATTTCTCGTGGTGTATCTGACCCTGGCAGTATTTCCTGTATGCAATAGAATTAACAGCCTTAAAATTTTTCCTTGTATGCCCATTTCCGACAATAATTGCCATAGAGTTTGGCGATTTACGCTGTCAAAGGCTGTTTGAAGATCCACAAAGACCAGATATAATGGACAATCTTTAAGGGTGGCATATTTAGCGCAGATCATGTTTAGCTTAAAAAGTTGATCTGTTGTACTTTGGCCTCTCCTAAAACCAGCTTGGTGTGTTGATATTAGATCTCCATCCTCTAACCATTGGTCTAGGCGCGACTGAATCATTTTGGCAAAAATCTTTCCAACACTATCAAGCAGTGAAATAGGCCTGTAATTGCTCACCATATCCCGAGGCCCTTTTTTGTGAATTGGAACAATTATTGATTTCTTCCAAGAGGTAGGGATTACCTCGTGGTGCCAAACACTGTTAAATAGACGGGCTAGAGCAGGTAACCATAACGCTAGCTGGTTACGGTAAGCGTCTAAAGGAATGCCGTCTGGGCCTGCGGCCTTATGCGGCTTTTGGAGGAGGATAACTTGTTTAATCTCTTTCTCACTGAATTCCGGTATTAGCTCCATTACACATGGAATGGCATAGGCTACCTGCATGGAATTTGTGCTGGGGAATTCGTTAGGGACTAATTCATTCTGGGTTTCATTTGCTAATCTAGCAAGCCAATTTGAAGATACTGCATAAGTCTTTTGAGGTGGAAATACCTTAGTTGATCTTTGATTTCTGCCTACCAGCCCTTGAGTGAGAGTGTTTGAGTTATTGGTGCTCCCGGATGCCGTCTTGGCCACTTCCTGGTACAAGGCGGTAAAATGCTTTACCCAAAGTTGTGGGTTGATATTCAGTTCTAGATTTTTCGAAGGACCTTCGCATCCCCACCTGACTATCTCCCAAAACTTTTTGCAGTTCCCTGCCGATATTGCCTGCAGTAGAATTTTCCAGAGTTTATGTGGGAATATCTTCCTTTTGTATCTCAGTAATTTTTTGTACTGTTGCCTGCATTCATGAAAATATTGCTCATTGAAGTCGTTCAAATGCCGGTTCTTTAGTGCTTGTGATAAGGTCTTTTTTAGCTTCAAACACTCTTCATCGAACCAGCCCTCCATCATTTTAGGATTAATTTGAAGATGCTTGGTCTTTTCCTTTTTTGTTTGTACTAGCAAATTATTAAAATTATGCAGGAGGGGTGAGGCTTCGTTAACTGGTAGGTTTAAAAACGTGCTAAGTGATAGCAACCAGGTTTGACTAGGTGCACTCATATAAGGTTCGTCCTCATTTGACCTTAATATGTTTTTCCTGTTTGGTCTCATGGTTATTGTTAAGCTATTTCCATTGAATGGAGACTCAGCCTTCCCTGGGCTCATGTCCGGATGGACTATCTCCATTAGCAGTGGGTCGTGATCACTCTCAATCCTGTCCCTTATTTCCATATCGATGACATAATGCCAGGCTTCGATGTTTATTGCCATGTAGTCGATTATACTTTGCCTTTTTCCAGTTCGAAAGGTAGATTTAAAAGTTCTATCTGAATTTGTTCTTCCATTTAATGTGCGGATTCCTCCTTCTATTAATGCTTCAAAGATTAGTTCTCCTTTCTTGGAGTCTTTACAACGTTGGGTGAGAGGCGTTGGAATATTCCAAGCATGGTCCTCCTCTACTACTTGTTCATCCCAGAGGATAGAATGAGGTTTAGTGTTGAAATCACCGCATATCAGTAGAACTTTTTTACAAGGCTGAGGAGAGCGGTTGTTCGTGTGACCTAGTGCTGGGTTCCTCCAACCCTTAGTTCTTTTATTTAGGATATGTTCCTTAAGGAGCCGCACACCTGGCATGACTTGAACCCGGCTGATAGGAGGGAAATACACGTTTACTATTTCGAGTGACCACTCCTCATATTTTACTGCAAGCGTCTGGATTTCCTTGCTTAATACAGCATGAGTTACTACGGAGTTTCCCAGTAGTGAAGTTCTGATCCAAATGATCAGACCTCCCGATGGTCTTCCTTTTTTTTGCTTGATAGCGGGTGAGTGGAAAGTGGAGAACCCATCTAGGTCAATAGCATGAATAGACCAAGTTTCTTGGAAACAGCTGATGTCTTGTTTTTTAATGAATTCAACCCAGTCCTTATCTTCCATTTTGTTTTTTAGGCCTGCAATGTTCCAGCTTAGAATTTTTAATCTGGGACTAGTTTTAAGAAACGTCGGTGGTGAGCACCAGCAGGCCCCGGCCCACTTAAAGCCCTGCCACTACCTATGGCGTTTTGATGAACTGATGCCAGTAGATATGCAAATGGTGAAATATTTTTAAATGTAGGGAAGAAAATGTACAATGATGGTTTCTAAATGCAGCTCAGCTGTGACAATCATAAAACGAAATTAACTGTTCTCTCATAGAGCCCTCCAGCTGCTGCCTTCTTGCATTTGTGAATACCCCAGCTCTGCACGAGATTGAACAATTGAAGGGCTGCTCGCCTTGCAGTGCAAAAATAAAAATGATTTATCCTTTTATCGAGTTGCCGAATCCCAAAGTTCATAAAATAACTTCCTTTTGCGTTGTTGTAGGAAATTATAGGCTTTTCGGAAGTAGATGCACTGCCCAGGTTCAGTAATCTATGTCTTTCGTCTAAAGTATAGCATAGCTCGTCCCTTCAGCACTGCGTTTTTCTCTATTTTGCTGAGCTGTGAATGAAACCTGTTGGTATGCCATTGTTTATGCGTGCTCATGTTGTCAACCTTGGAAGACTGAAAGGCTGAGTTAGCCCTCTAAGGATTCCAAACTGGTATACATATCTTGGTCATAGATCTCAGCCACTAGTGCATGTTTCACAGACCTACCTCACCAGTGCATCAACAGTGTTGGTGTGCCTCTAAGTTCCGCAAGGCCTTCAGGTAATGCTAGTACAACTCGGAAACTTGTACATTAATATATAGAGCGGAGCCCGAGCCGAGCTGGACACGAGCCGAGCCACTGAAACGTTTGGCATATAAATCACTCAACAAACAATGTAATACTATAAAGATTCCTTACTTTTTTAATGTTCCTTTATCGTGTTTTAGTTCAGCACATTAGATGGTAACATCGCATTGAATGGCATTTATTAAAGGTAATAGTTTCTAAAGATGTCGTAGACACATGGAAGGAACCCCGCCCATACCCTGATAACGCTGCCTTTAGAGACCCAAGCTAGAGGGCCGTTTGCCATGTGCATGTTATGTACAGCCAATATTCTTTTTCTGCAGGGAGAAACATTATGCTTCATTAAAACATGTATGAGTCAGAGAGTTCTATAGCGCACGCTCTTAAGAAAATCACTTCAGGCGCTCACAAATTATACAGTCAATAAAAATGAGAGGGAGAATTGATGTGAATGCTAGGACCCAGCAGTGTGTCATTTCATCTACAGGATACTCATCTCCCCCTCCCTCCCTTTAACACCAAAGGACAAAACTTTGGGCCTGATTTAAGAGGCCCTAGCGCCACCTTAGTGCTGCCATAGTGTCATTTTATTGATGCGAAGGCGGCACTAAAGTGGCTTTTTACACATGCCATATTTACAAAGTGGTGCAATGCATGCATTGCGTGACTTTCTAAACCCTTGCGTCACATTATGCCTGTGCCAGGCATCATGTATGCAAAGGGGACGTTCCCCCGTTAGGAGGCCTGAAAAAATGGGGCAAGGAAAGCTAAGAGATTCCTTGTGCAATTTTTTTTGCAACTTTTAATGCCTACTCAGAGCAGGCCTTGAAATTTGGCGCTACTCCTGCAAAGTACATCAATAGCGTCAGAAATTCTGACGCTATTACTCCCTAGCATGCGCCATGCTGCGCCGTATTTTAGATATGGCACACATATGACTACTGTAGATGCTGAGAGACACACTAATGGCAGATTGTGTGCTATACTAGTTATACTTCTATCTGATGCTTGCAAATGCAGATTTCACTGTTCCATTGTGTTCCAAATGCAGGGACTCACTTTCAGATTAGATACATGGCCCGGTTTGCGACTACACTCACGTTACTTGAGGACTGCTTTGGTGATCAGGGCTGTGCGCACAGTGTCAGAAGCAGATGCGGCGAACTGAGCCCACATTGTAGACAGGGTGCACTGCTCCTGTTTGCAATGCGGCACACCTTTACCTATGTACATCACGCACAAACAGGGACATATTCATAATAATGATAATGTGCTGCCCCATGGCATCCTATTAGTGAAAGATGGACCAGCCTAAGCAGTCGGTCTGCCATTTAAAGTGTCAACGGCCCCCAGACTGGGCTTTCAATGGGACAGGCAGCCCCCTGCAGGGGGGTGTAGTGAGTGACTCTTTGTGGCACAATCAGTGTGCCTTCTGACAGCCTTTTTGTATATGTGCCTGTACCCATAATACGCTGTGGGCACCAAAGCAAAGTGTTTCCTTCATTTGCGCGGGGGCATTGCTCTGTGCAAATGAGGAACTGCCCCCTTTAGAATAGTGACAGTCTTACCTGTGTGCTGGTTCTATCTGTATCACTGAAGTGTCTGTGGCCCCTTCTGTGATACCAATGCACCCGAGGGTGCAGAAAGCTGGCAAACACGCTGTTGTGTGCCTGGAGCACCTCCCATAATTTGGCCGTTTCTTACAGAAGCTTCACATGAGATTATCCAAAGTGAATGAGAGGTCAGTGTGCCTCCAGGCTCCAAACAGGAATCACGTTTAGATAATTCAGGCTTATAACCAAAAGAATGAAGACAACGAGCTTATACATTGCACTCATATTTTTATTGTCACTAGTATTATGACTTTTTGTGCATTATGCGACGGAGTAGGAGCGGCTTCTCCGCTAAGGCGGAGAAGCATTGCCCCACGGGATTGTGGAGAAAGGAAAAATAAAATAATAATAACTTTATGTTATTATCATTTTATTTTTCCTGGGAGAAGGGGCGGGCTGGGCTGGAGGGAGGGAGCCGGAGGAGGGCTATGTAGGAGGCTGGCCCTCCATGTAGTGTGCAAAACTAGGCACACTGTGCTGGGGTCCAGGCAACCACAAATTGGTTTCCAGAGCTAAAAACTAGACCACCTAATGCTCTAATTTTTGAGGTAGCTTGGTCGAGCAGTTAGGCTAATCTTGGAGAAGTGCAAAGCATTGGCTGTACTCACAGTATCAATCTTGCGGCTCACACACTCAAAGGAATAACTTGAGACTAATTTAAAAAAATACTTCAGATTTTCATATAATTTTAAAACAGATTATCAAAATTGGTTAAGTACTTTTGACAATATGAATTTCTGAAGTTTGATTAAATGCAGTCTGTTTGTGCATAATTACGCACCATAGAAATCAATTGGCAGTCACTTTTAAAAATGCATTTCAAATCACACAGTTATGTTACCAGGTTCTGCTTTTGCAGGTTGGTCAAGGCCATTGGTGCCAACTGGAGAGGCTCGGGCAGCTCCCGGTTCGGGCAGGAGTAGCATTGGAAAGTCTCTTGTAGCAGGAACAGGACCACTCGGGTGCCACTTGGAAAGGTGGCTCTTGCAGATTTAAAGGTTATGCCTTGGGTTCCCCTTGGGATGTAGAGGTCGCAATGGGTGTGGGACCCTGTTGGCACAGCTGTTTCCTCGTTGCAGGGCACTGGATGGTCAGGTGCTGGGTGAGCTGTTGAACCAGGAGCTGTGCCCATCGGTGTCCCTTGGAGCTGGAGGTGAGTCTCTTGACAGGCGGCTTACAGGACAACGGGGGCACTGTGGTGGGAGGTTTGGGGTATTCCTGAAGTCCCTTGACTGGGGCTTCCTCCTGATCCTTTTTCAGCTCCGAGGGATATGGTTTTCTGGGTGTCCGACGTCCACCAACCAGTACCTAGGGTATTGGTATGGTCCGTGCTACCAAACTTGGCACACTTGCAGGGTTGGTCCTGGCGGTCAACAGTGTGTCATTGGGTCCAGCTGCGATTTCCTGTTCAAGAGATATCGGCCGGTCAATGAAGTGACCCTCACTGGCTTGTTGGTTCTCGTTTGCCCTAAACCTAATTGGCTATTTTCCCTCCATTTAAGATGGAGGAAAAATGAGAAAGAGGGTCCACCTCGCAGACAATACCTTAGAAGTGGTGCATGCCAGGTGAGGCCACTCCTCCTACCCTTTGTTGGGTTTCCCGCCTTTGCTTCCGCCAGAAGTGGGAGTTTGCAAAGGGGGATGCCAGCTGCTGCCAGCAGCAGGCTTGGGGTGGAGTTTCAAGGGTGGTAAGCACTTTGAAGCTCAGCCAGGACAGTGCACATTCCTGGGGGAGGGGGTGTTAGCTCCTCCACCCAGGAAGGGCATTGTCTTACAAACCGGAGAGGCAGGGCTCTACCCCAGGTTTGTATATTGGCTGTCTGGAGGTGGCAGCTGGATAAGACCAGTCAGCAATCATGCCAGGATAGTTAAAAGTTTGCATGGGCCACCTCTAAAGTGGCCCAGGGGTACTTTAAGGGATAATTCCAATACTGGCACCAGTTTGGATTTTTCATTCTGAGTTGTTTGATACCAACCAACCCAGGGTTCAGAGTGCCCATCATGTAGCTGAGAAACTTGTGTTGACCAGTGTCCAGCACATGTATTAGAATGGCTGCTCTGTACATTCACTATATCCCAGGTTTGGCAAGGACACAGTGGGGGCATATTGCTCATGCAGCTATGCCCCCACATGTAATATGGAGGACCTGCTGTATGGCTGTAAGGCCTGCCAGGGCGGTGTCTTACCCATAGTAAATGCAGTGTATGGTGGGCAGGCACACAGGCAGTGTGCCATGTCAGGAGCTTGTATTTTAGGTTTGCACCAGAACACTCATCCTACAATGGCAGTGCTGGGTGCATCTGGATGCATAGCCCTAGAGGGTAGCACAATTACTGCTGCTGCCCTCAAGGGCCTACCCACAGTACCCCGTGCCCTGGGTACATAGGTGCCCACTTACTAGGGACTTATAGTGGTAGCTAAGGGTGTATCCAATTGTGCCAATGCAACAGATTTAGGGAAAGAGCACTGGCCCCAGGAACCTGGTTAGCAGATGCCCTGGGCACTACAATTTCTAGGACACATCAACACCAGGCAAAAAGTGGGGGATAACCATGTCCAAAAGAGGTCCTCTCTCACAGGCTATGTGCACATTAAGTGCACATGTCTGTTTGGCCGGCCGTGTTGGTCCAGCCAAAAAGTCATGCGCACTTTGCTTGTTCTCTACCCAGCTGTATAGCACAGCTGAGTGGATAAGATGCCCAGGCTTCCATTCCTAGTCTGAGCAGCGGAGCAGGCCGTTCAGACCAATCATGACGCTGCTGTTGCTGGTGACAGCAGCATGGTGATTGGCTGGGAGTCTGGGAAGCGGACGAGGACAGACGGCAGAAGAACGCGTCTCCCTGACAGGCAAGCTTTTTTTTTAAAAAATTCACCCCGTCACCCCCGTTGAGTGGCAGCCGCCACTGCGAAGGAGAAGTTTCTCAAAATAGACTCTTTCCTGTTCTTATAGAAATGCTTGAGATATTGTCCAGTTCTCTGGGTTTCCATATTGCTTGATGCTCTCTTGACTTGCGTGGTGAAGAGAGGTCTAAATATTGAAAACATGAGAAACTGACCATCTGCTGCAGACCTGAGGGTTAACTCGTCCCAGTCTGTTTTTCTCTCCACCTTTTTGGAGAGATTGTGTGAGTGTAATGCCTTCATTGCTCCCAAATGCAGAAAGAACAGACATATACTTCATTTCACACCTTCTAATTGATGTTTTCTTCAAAAGGCAATTTTGAATCATATTTTAAGATTGTTCAGAAACCTGGGTATCATTGGCGTCACAGACTGATCTGAAAAAAGAATGCCATCTGTTTATGTGTAGCTTTTGTAGAAAATATGTTTTTAATGTTTGATTTCATTAATGTATAACACCTAAAAAGGAGCCCCGCGACATTAATAGCAATAATTGGTTGTATTTTTCCCTCTCACTTCTGTTGGCACGTTCTTGTGTGCACTCACTACTCTTGCCCAGAAAAAGTATATTCTAGAGGTGCCTTCTGAGGTCTCTGCTTGCCTTTCTCCTTTTGAGCTAATAATCTAAAGTAATAAAGTTCTCATCTTCTGAAGAATGGAAGCATCTATCCTTGTTCACTCCCTTTGGAAGAGGTGAATTTATCCTTGCTAACCAACCATCTTCTTTCCAGCATTATATAGATGCTTAAATCCTATGACCTCTGCCCATTTAATCTGTTCTTTAAACCTGATACCACATTAATGGCCTGTCTTTCAACCTTCTCTAGATTTTACTTCTTAAAGACCCGGTCTAGTAAACTGCAGAGCTGGACACAACAATTCACAACAGGTTTTTCTGGCAATTGTATGTTGGGAACACAAGCGGCCATATTCTACAGCTTTTCTCTCTCCCTGTGATCCCCTTAAATCTACTAGCCTGTCCACAGATTGTTTTCATAACTATAACCTCTGCCCTAAGTTAGCTGTAACTCATGCCCTGGCCATGCACAGTTTTGTCATTAATGATGTCATTTGAAATTTTGCACTGATGTTATCAATTGTGTTAGAGAACATGTCATGAATAACACAATATTTGGGATAATTAGCTGTGCATGGTGAGGGCACACGTTTTAGTTACCTTAGGGCACATGTTACAGTTACTAGAGATAACTATAACTCTCGGATTTTGGAGTTTTTTTAGTTTAAAATGTTATGTTGTTATTGAAATATTCACCTAACTATAGCGTCATGCTAACCTTTGTTTTTTTTCAGTGAATTCCTATGTCCAACCTTCCATGGGCTGCATTCCTCCCTCTGCACGGCCTTCTGGCATGTGTGATACGCGGTTGTTCTCACAGGTCCTGGCTGCACTCAGGTAGACTCAGGTAGACTTACTGGCTTTGCCAAAGATTCACAACATCAAAATATAAAAAGTGAGCCTATTATCATCTTTTCCAAAAATCGCCAATATTTCTTAATCTAATGTATATTTCAGTAATTCACACAATGCAAGGTTTAATAATAGGGATTGTTATAAAAATATTTAATACAGATTGTCTGTGAGTCTTTCTTTTAACATTGTTTTTAATATTGTGTTATGTGGACTACAAACGAACGAGTCAGAGACAAATTGTGTTTTTTTAAATAACACCAACATGTCTCTGAGACTTTCTTTTAACATTTGTTAGCCCACCAAATGCAATCATAAACACAAGCACAAGAGGGACTTGCACTCCAGCTGAAGAGCATAGCACTCCAGAGAGGAGTGCATTTAAAAAATATGCTAAGCTCTCCTGTGGTCATAGATATAATGACCCAGGAGGCTTACTTTTTTTTTACCTAATATTGCTGTGGGGCATGTTTTACTTCCTGCAGCCCCCACAACATTAAATACATGTTTGGTGTTGCCCCAGCTGCTTCTAGGAGCACCACAAGCATACAAATATTGATAAATATACTGCCCTAAGGCATAATGGTGTGCTCATTCCCAGAAGCAGTGAATAATAAATACACGGCTCCTGATGCTCATTCATTAAAAAAAATATATATATATGAATATATATATATATTGTGTGCTGCTACCCACCTGGGACACCCATAACGTATTTTTTAAATGAAAGGGGAGGAGTGCATGCGCCCCCCAACCTCCAAGCCTTTATGGCCCGAGGATCCCATCCTTCTGAGCCTCTGGTGCACACTATATGGTCCCTGGGCCCCCATGACCCCAGCCTACCCTCCAGCCAGCACCATACTGGGGGCTGGCGGGAGCCAGCACCTTTCCTTTGCTGCCACCCAGACAGGAGCAGCATTTATCTATTGCTCCTCGAGGGTGGGAGCAAAGTGGAGTTCCCTGCTCGGGAGAGTACAGGCAGAGTATGCCTCCACGTTGCATGAGTGGGCTCCCTGGGCACTGTGTAGTATCATGGCCTAGAGGTTGGCCTACCTGGGATGGATACCACCATGGGTAGGTGGATGTGTGGCCTCCCTCCCCTTTTTGTAGTTTTTTGGCCCAGTGGGACGGGGACTCTGGGGCCCAGTAGAGGCTCAGGGAGGGGGCCACATGTCCCCTCTCCTGTTTTTCAACAAATCAGCCCCAAGGGGATGGGGAACCCTGGGACCCATTTGTTTATTCACAAAGGGAGGCTTCATGCCCCGTCCTCTACAAATGGACTTTTGGTCCAGGTGATGGGGTCCCTGGGGCCCTGAGTGGCGTGGGAGATGGCAACTTATCTCTCCAGCCTATGTCCTGACGGGTAGGTGGAGACCTGCGGTCAATAGGGGGCGGGGCAACACACTATTTTCTTTGGTCCTGGGTTTCTCAGGGGTTTGGGGTCCCCTGGGACTATATGGATTCCTTCAGGGTCCCAGGAGATTCGAAGCCCGGTGCTATGGAAGATCTTATTTCACTAATGGTAGCAGGCCCAGTGTCTTTGCAAGTGTCTCTCCATTGTGCAGGTGTTTTAAAGTGGGGTTGGAAAGTTCTGGAAGGCCAATTCCGAAGGTGAAACATAATCACTCCATTCCTCCCCAACATGCACGCACTCTCAGACATCTAGTGGTTTATGAAAAAAATTCCCTGAGATTTTCAGGCCTGCCACTTATCTGACACAGCTGCCTGATATCGTCCCAGGAAAATTTCAAAGCAGAACCCCTCCTGTGGTTGGTTCTAGAGGTCCGGCCTTCCTCATTTGTGTCTGTGGGCTTGTGCATGCCCAGGTCTGGTGCAGTGTGAGGAGATAATGAACACATGCACATTTCCTCTTCACCCCTTCCTTTCATATGAACAGGGCCAAAATCTGTTATTGGCTACACAGGCCTTTGATCCTCCTGATGGCCAGCAAAGTAATGGACTTGGCCCAGTGCAGGGAGGTGAAAGTCCTGGATTCTGTTTGTGATTGAGCCAAGTATGGTTTAATTCTTAAATTTGCAATAGCTGGTGACCAAACAGTCAACCAGACCCAGAGTGCACAACCTTTTAAGCCCACAACTCCTGCAATTTATGCAAAATCAACAATGGTGAACCAGTTTGACAAACTGCTCCCACTCTTCGCTTACTAAAAACTTCTTCCTACTACTGATTGCACTCTTGTATCATTTCCTTGCCTCAATAACTTCCTTAGGTTGTTTAGTAAAGCGCGGTTAGCCGCTGAGCAGGATTCATCGAACCATCGAGGGAGTTTCTGGATCTGTTTTACAGGCTTCATTAAAAAATCTTTGATGCATATGCATAAAGAATTGCAATGAGCACCCAATGTTTCCTTACCCCTTTCAGTTAAGCAACCCAAAAGCAATAGCAACTTTAAAAAAAAAAAAATAGGTTAAGGGTAGCCTTAGGCTCCTTGAGGTGCCAGACTAATCTTAAGCTGTCACTAGTATGCTGGGGGATCTCAATTGCTGCTTCCGGGAGGATAACCTTCCATACTGGGAAGTGCCCGACTGCCACTAATACATTCTGGTCCCCTACTGCGTCTTATTTATGGTACTCCTAGAGAACCAGGGAAGGAAATCTCTAGTGACAAAGATGTAGTCAGTGGTCAAAACCCATCTGTTCCCTCTGTATGATGGTAAAATTCTATCATCGCCCTTAATATAAGAGACCAGATCTACCAGCTCATTCTCTGACAGATAATAACCCAGTTCAACCCCCTCCTTCTGCTAATATCCTCACGAATAACAGGATCCTTCGCTCCCAAATCCTCAGTGCTCATCATGAATTTAGCATTAACATCTCCACATAATATACTTAATCTGTGCTGAAACATCAATCACAGTGGAAATCAAACTGCTTAAGAAACAATTTACTGTAATGAACACAAACAGCAATGGAAGAGTCATTGTTATAAAAATTAATCAGGTAAAAATTGAAGGAGCTTGCATTGTCTTCGATGTGCAGAACCTGAAAAGCAGCGCTGCCTGAGTCAAGCGCAGATACCTCTATAAGCAGCTTCAAATGAAACCAAACCGACCGTATGGATAGCATGGAGGGGCTGGAGTAACAGACAAAACCATCACAAGTGAGTGGCGAAGTAGCCCATGTTTCCTGGAACGCAATAATATCATAGTCAGATATAAACTTGCGCCTGGGTCGGACACTTTCCCCTTGAAACCTGCAACATTTCAACTCATAAGAGTAAAGCCATGCCCGTCTTCAGCAGCCGCCTTACCACCAGGTCCAGGTCCTGTTAAATCAATGGATCCTTTGCGGGTCCCACTGAAGAGGACCTTGCTTCAGATCAGTCAATGTCCGAATGTCAAATCGATTAGTGATCAGAAGTGATCCCTTTTGCAATCTGTCACAATGATGGCTGACCCCCGTTGCTGTAGTGATGGGATTGTGAGGGGTGGATCTTGCAAAGAAATAGGACCACCTTCATTAGGCTTTACCCCTGCTGGGTCGAAGGTGGAGACACATGCATACCATCGCAGTTTGTAGAAAAAGCCAAGGTCTCCCAACAAGAGTCTCTGCACCAATAGGGGCGATCTAAAATTAACAATACCACAGTCTCTCAACAAGAGTCTGCACCAATAGGGGCCGGTCTAAAATTAACAATATCACAGTCTCTGCTGGTTTGAACGGGGCCACGGCCAATCCAACCTTGCCTCTTGGTCAACAAAGGTTCGTTAACTAGGTGGAAAGGGAAACCCCTATGCTGAACACACCAGTCCAGGACCTAGTTGAAAAAGGTACTAATATGATTCTATCTGGTTTCTTCTCAAGGGAGGTACTCCTTCAAGAACAGGCACATGCGGACAGGCTGCAGGCAGGTGGTCAATGTGTACTTGGCTAGGGGTATGTGTCCTCTTTTTCTCTAGGGCACCCGTATCCTTTTGGTTTGATAAATTACACTCCCTGATCACTACTTTGAATTTTTTCCACCTCTGTATTTGAAGTGGGGCCACTCCTCTGTGGAGCCACATTAGGCAAATTGGTGTATACCTGATTACCCCCTGCTTCACCGTTTTGCCCCATACTACCCATATTGGGGAGAGCTACTGATGGTGCCCATATATTGGCAGGGTTCCAACCTCCAGGCCTCAAGAGGGAGGTCTTCTAGGCAGCAGAAGAGTGAGTTGAGGTTCTAGCGTTTCCCAGCGCTGGGATATAGTGGATAGCTCCCTCTGCAATAGTTATTTTAATTTCGAGAATCATCCCTCCGCAGACTGCACGCTTGCACTGCAATCTGTTTGTGTACCGGCCTCTACCATATTTGGCCTCATACCCCGCTTTAGTGTTTTATATTTAACTATTTTTGCAGGGCTGCTTGGAGGAACCAAGGTGAGACTTCTGATTTGCGCTGCAACAGGTTCAAGAGAGTCCATAAGAATACTAGAAGAAGACATGGCCAATGGAGAAGGGACCGGTTCTACTGCATGCAGGATACTTGATCCTAGATGAGCACCAGAGTTCATGGAGAGTCTTCTCTCCGTGAGAGCGATGCTAGTACTAATGACCCCAAGGGCTCTTTCAAGCATCCTCTCCATGGAGGCACTTATGGCTGCAGAGACAGGGGAAGGTGATGTACATGTAATCTGTTTCCCTACTTTAATGTTGGAAAACATTTATGATCAGGAAAGTCCCCCAGCTGCCACGCTCTGCACAGCCATTAATGGAATGAGGTAAACCTAGGGACAGATAAAAGATCTTTACCTTTTCCGAAGGGGGGAGCCAAGAGAGGGGGCCAAGCCCAGCCTCTTCCGGGGTCTGACGGGCACAGACAGGTGCGCTCTTGGCCCAGTCTTAGCCCGGGCACGCACCCAGGTGTATCCTATGCCACGGGGAGAAAGCAGTCATTTTCAGGTGCCCGATCACCACTGATTGCAACTCCTCCACCTTCTCCTGCAGGGCTTTCTGGGACTTGTAGTCTGCCCCTTGGGTTTTTTCCTCTGAGCTCCTTTGAGCGTCCCCCCAGGTATTATTTTATCAAAACCTCTTAGATATTATTACCTTGTACACAGCCCCTCCCCTATTGATAAATTCAAATTATGCTTTAAGTTCTTGCCAATCTTTATGATCTTTGGGACCAGAGGCAGCAAGAGCAGTGCTTGTTTCCCTAAGTGCAGCTGGTACCCCTGAGTATGCCTTATTTATATTTCTTAGCCATGGTGAAGCCCAGGTCAGTGAAGGCATTGCTAGGGTGACCATCAAGTTATTGACAGCAAGTGTTAGTTTATTTAGTCCAATGGAAGAAAACTAAGGATACAAGACCCATAATGTGTCAGAAACTACTATGGCAATGTGTTATTTTTGAGACAAAAAATAATTTATGCTTTTAGCCAATGCATTTATGTTTTATTTATGTGGGCCCAGCAGCTACTCCAACAACATCATTTTTCAAAAAACATGGCATAATAATCTCTGACATAACCAAAAGGCTGGCACATAACACCTGAGATATTGGCTTTGCCAATGCTAGTTTTCTATGGCAATGTGTGTTTGCCTTAATAATGATGTATGAACTACTTTTGAAGTGGGTTCTTCTTGGACTTGTTTTAAATTTATATTTTGAAAGGTAAAAATGCTGGCTTTTACTGATTCTTCCCAGTATTTTTACTGGCATTAACATCACAAAACCTCTTAGGTCACTAAAACACTGGTCAGGTGGAAAGCCTACCACTGATCTGTTTAATGCCAGAGCCTGTGTGTATTTTTCTCTCTGGCCCTTGGCAGGACATTTGCCTCATAGGCTAGTGGTATTCCAATCGCTTGCAGCCTTTAAGTACTACTGTGATCTTAACAGCGGGAAGCTGCGGTGCAGGTACTGCCATGAAGCTGAGCAGCAGGTATCTATGGTGCAGGTAATTATATGCAGCGGAGAAGCAGTTAGCCATAGTACGGGCACTACTATGAAGCTGAATAGCAGGTAGCTGTGGTGTAGGTACTACCATGAAGCTGAGCAGAAGGTAGCTGCAGCGCAGGTATTACCATGAAGCTGAATAGCAGGTAGCTGTGGTGAAAGTACTACCAAAAAGCGGAGCAGCAGGTAGCCATATTGCGTGTGTAGCTGAGCAGCAGGTAGCCGTATTGTGGATACTAGCATGAAGCTCAGCAGCAGGTAGCCGTATTGCATGTGAAGCTGAGCAGCAAGTAGCTGTATTGCGGATACTACCATGAAGCTTTGCAGCAGGTAGCTGTATTGCATGTGAAGCTGAGCAGCAGGTAGCCGTATTGCGGATACTATCATGAAGCTTTGCAGCAGGTAGCTGTATTGCATGTGAAGCTGAGCAGCATGTAGCTGTATTGCATGTGAAGCTGAGCAGCATGACAATGCATCTGGTTGTCACATGGAAGCTCAGGACTGGACACAATCTCTGTGATGAAGCGAGGGTCCACCCTAGGCACTGCTCTGGTTGAGCTGGTGCTGTGTTACTGACCTCTGACCTTCACCACTATGGGCTACTTAAGTATGAAAGGGTAACAATGAATTATAGGGATGTTTTTTTTTACCCCGAGGGGTAATCGGTGACCTCAAACAGACAAGAGCAAAGCCAGAGTTGTCTATGGTGTCACTCAGAACCCTGAAGTAAAACATGTCCTCATTATTACTGATCCATATTTGTATGTTACTTATGCCCTTCCCCAATACTGCTCCTGATTTCAGGAACTATCTAGGGACAGTGGAGTAATGAGAGAGCCAGTCACAAAAAAAAATCCAAAAACGTGCTCTCCTGCCAGCCAGCGCCGTCTGTGCCTTCACCTGTTCCTCCACCCTCCTCTGCTGATGAGCTCTCTGCTCTGCCAGCGCTGCATGACAGCTCCCTGAGAGCCCTGCCAGAGCAGCCTGAGCATCCTTTGTAATCATGACAGCCATGCAGAAGAGTAAGCAGAAAACATGGATGGAAACTTCCAGCCAAGCACAGCTAATCAATGCATTGTGAAATGTGGAAAGCTTTCTCCTCTGGCAGCGTGGAGACATGCCACACTGGAAGACACTGCGAATGATAGCTCGGTGGAATAATGCACCTCCTGCAGACGCCTGTGGTCACTTTACAGGTCAAAGACTCCAATACTACAGAGACTGACGCAACCTTTTATGTCCTAAAAGTTGAGTATCATCAACTCGATAAATAACAGTGCTTATTAAATATAGCACTCACAGGCAGTGCTTTATGTGCAGGTGGGGGGACCCACACTCAGCCAGGACTTATGTTTTTTTCATCAGGTATCTAGATTTATCCAGAGCAAGAGATAAAGAGGCAGAAACAGGAGACGGAGGAAAAGAAGTGTAGGAACAGTGACAAAGGGAGAAAGCAGGGATGGAAAGAACCTGGCAGTGAAATCGAGACAGGAAGTGCAGGGTGGTGGAAGAAAAAGGCATGGGGTGGAATCAAGACTAGGCAAGCTTGGTATTCAGCAGCCCCAGCATCCAGCAGCACCAGCAGAGGGCTTCTAGGAAAAACCGTGTGAACGCCTGCACATATTTTTATAAACAAATTAATATGTTGTGAAGAATAATTCTGTGACCCCAGGAACGACACATCAAATAATATGTTATTGTTAAAGGGTGGAGTCTCAAACATGAACTTAGCATTTGGAAATATGGACTGACAGCCCATTTATGGGGAAAGTGTGTGTGTGTGCACGTGGGTGCGTGTGTGTAGATTTATGTGAAACGTATTTTATTAGCAAACATGTCACCTTTCTGCTTGACTCTCTGGGCTGTACTCTTGTGGCTACTGGAAAGGAATGCCACATGTGAATACGGGTGGCTACTCTGACACGCCCCCCTGTGGACAGCGATATCACCCCTACACCGGGCAGGCTGCACTTCCATGCCAACCACGTGCAGCTTAAATGACCACTTCTGTCCATCCTTCGCACTGGTCCAGAAGTTTTAGATTTCAGGAAATATCTCCTTCCTCGTAAAGCAATTAGTCCACCTAAAACTGCCAGAAATGTAATGTAAATTAGGCTAATGAACGTATAGGTGGTCACAGCAGATGATGGCTCTCAGTCCTATTCAGAGTTTCCATTATCCCTGCTTGATGGAACTTTACACCACACTGTCCCTAGCTCTGACTTTCACCTTCCTCTAGGAACCTACCCTCCAAGTGTATTTTGCCTTTTACTTGTTTTACTCTCACCTAGAAGGTGGGTGTGACTTTAGTATTCTTCTATAGAGCGCTCCTGAGCCTCGCATCAACAAGTTTTACCTCATCACCACCTTCTTTTAGAGCATCATGTTTTCCTGGGTCATTCTTGAGATGGCTCCTGGGAATATGGACAAACTGATTCCTAGAATTTCCCTGTCCTGCGGGCCCATACTCCGGCTCCCTGCTGCTCAGCTTCATGGTAGTTACTATACTGTGACTACATGCTGTTCAGCTTTATGGTAGTACTTGCAACGCGGCTACCTGCTGCTCAGCTTCATGGTAGTACCCGCAATATGGCTACCTGCTTCTCAGCTTCATGGTAGTATCCGCAATATGGCTACCTGCTGCTCAGCTTCATGGTAGTACCCGCAATGTGGCTACCTGCTTCTCAGCTTCATGGTAGTATCCGCAATATGGCTACCTGCTTCTCAGCTTCATGGTAGTAACCGCAATATGGCTACCTGCTTCTCAGCTTCATGGTAGTACCTGTACTGTGACTACATGCTATTCAGCTTCATGGTAGTACCGGCACCACAGCTACCTGCTGCTCCGCTTCATGGTAGTACCCGCAATATGGCTACCTGCTTCTCAGCTTCATGGTAGTATCTGCAATATGCATACCTGCTGCTCACCTTCATGGTAGTACCTGCAATATGGCTACCTGCTTCTCAGCTTCATGGTGGTATCCGCAATATGGCTACCTGCTTCTCAGCTTCATGGTAGTATCCGCAATATGCATACCTGCTGCTCAGCTTCATGGTAGTACCCGCAATGTGGCTACCTGCTGCTCAGCTTCATGGTAGTACACGCAATATGGCTACCTGCTTCTCAGCTTCATGGTAGTATCCGCAATATGGCTACCTGCTGCTCAGCTTCATGGTAGTACCCGCAATGTGGCTACCTGCTTCTCAGCTTCATGGTAGTACCCGCAATATGGCTACCTGCTTCTCAGCTTCATGGTAGTAACCGCAATATGGCTACCTGCTTCTCAGCTTCATGGTAGTACCTGTACTGTGACTACATGCTATTCAGCTTCATGGTAGTACCGGCACCACAGCTACCTGCTGCTCCGCTTCATGGTAGTACCCGCAATATGGCTACCTGCTTCTCAGCTTCATGGTAGTATCCTCAATATGCATACCTGCTGTTCACCTTCATGGTAGTACCTGCAATATGGCTACCTGCTTCTCAGCTTCATGGTGGTATCCGCAATATGGCTACCTGCTTCTCAGCTTCATGGTAGTATCCGCAATATGCATACCTGCTGCTCAGCTTCATGGTAGTACCTGCAATATGGCTACCTGCTGCTCAGCTTCATGGTAGGATGCGCACTATGGCTACCTGCTGCTCAGCTTCATGGTAGTATCCGCAATATGGATACCTGCTGCTCAGCTTCATGGTAGTATGCGCAATATGGATACCTGCTGCTCAGCTTCATGGTAGTATCCGCAATATGCATACCTGCTGCTCACCTTCATGGTAGTATCCGCAGTATGGATACCTGCTGCTCAGCTTCATGGTAGTACCCGCAATATGGCTACCTGCTTCTCAGCTTCATGGCAGTATCCGCAATATGGCTACCTGCTGCTCAGCTTCATGGTAGTATTCGCAATATGGCTACCTGCTTCTCAGCTTCATGGTAGTATCCGCAATATGCATACCTGCTGCTCAGCTTCATGGTAGTACCTGCAATATGGCTACCTGCTGCTCAGCTTCATGGTAGGATGCGCACTATGGCTACCTGCTGCTCAGCTTCATGGTAGTATCCGCAATATGGATACCTGCTGCTCAGCTTCATGGTAGTATGCGCAATATGGATACCTGCTGCTCAGCTTCATGGTAGTATCCGCAATATGCATACCTGCTGCTCACCTTCATGGTAGTATCCGCAGTATGGATACCTGCTGCTCAGCTTCATGGTAGTACCCGCAATATGGCTACCTGCTTCTCAGCTTCATGGCAGTATCCGCAATATGGCTACCTGCTGCTCAGCTTCATGGTAGTATTCGCAATATGGCTACCTGCTTCTCAGCTTCATGGTAGTATACGCAATATGCATACCTGCTGCTCAGCTTCATGGTAGTACCTGCAATATGGCTACCTGCTGCTCAGCTTCATGGTAGGATGCGCAATATGGCTACCTGCTGCTCAGCTTCATGGTAGGATGCGCAATATGGATACCTGCTGCTCAGCTTCATGGTAGTATCCGCAATATGGATACCTGCTGCTCAGCTTCATGGTAGTATGCGCAATATGGATACCTGCTGCTCAGCTTCATGGTAGTATCCGCAATATGGATACCTGCTGCTCAGCTTCATGGTAGTATCCGCAATATGGATACCTGCTGCTTAGCTTCATGGCAGTATCCGCAATATGGATACCTGCTGCTCAGCTTCATGGTAGTATCCGCAATATGGATACCTGCTTCTCAGCTTCATGGCAGTATCCGCAATATGGATACCTGCTGCTCAGCTTCATGGCAGTATCCGCAATATGGCTACCTGCTTCTCAGCTTCATGGCAGTATCCGCAATATGGATACCTGCTGCTCAGCCTAATGGCAGTATGCACAATATGGATACCTGCTGCTCAGCTTCATAGTAGTATGCGCAATATGGATACCCGCTGCTCAGCATCATGGTAGTACCTGCACTGTGACTACCTGCCATTGAGCTTCATGGTAGTATCCGTAATACAGCTACCTGCTGCTGAGATTCTTGCTAGTATCCGCAATACGACTACCTGCTGCTCAGCTTCATGGTAGTATCTTTAATATGGCTACCTGCTGCTCAGCTTCATGGTAGTACCTGAACTGTGACTACCTGCCATTGAGCTTCATGGTAGTATCCGCAATACAGCTACCTGCTGCTGAGCTTCTTGCTAGTATCCACAATACAGCTACCTGCTGCTCAGCTTCAAGGTAGTATCTGCAATGTGGCTACCTGCTGCTCACCTTCATGGTAGTATCTGCAATACGGCTACCTGCTGCTCAGCTTCGCATGCAATACGGCTACCTGCTGCTGGGCTTCATGCTTGGATCCACAATACGGCTACCTTCTGCTCAGCTTCACACGCAATACGGCTACCTGCTGGTGAGCTTCCTGCTTGTATACGCAATTTGGCTACCTGCTGCTCAGCTTCATCGCAGTATCTGCAAGCTGCTCAGCTTCACACTCAATATTGCTACCTGCTGCTCAGCTTCATAGTATTATCTACAATACGGCTAACTGCTGCTCAGCTTTACATGCAATATGGCTACCTTCTACTGAGCTTCATGCTACTATCTGCAATATGGATACCAGCTCCTCAGCCTCAAACGCAATACGGCTACCTGCTGCTCAGCTTCAAACGCAATACAGCTACCTGCTGCTGAGCTTCATGCTAGTATCTGCAATACGGCTACCTGCTGCTCAGCTTCACATGTAATACAGCTACCTGCTGCTGAGCTTCATGCTAGTATCCCACACCACAGCTACCTGCTATTCAGCTTCATAGTAGTGCCCGTACTACGGCTACCTGCTTCTCCGCTGCATAGAATTACCCGCACCATAGATACCTGCTGCTCAGCTTCATGGCAGTACCTGCACCGCAGCTTCCCGCTGTTAAGATCACAGTAGTACTTAAAGGCTGCAAGCGATTGGAATACCACCAGCCTATGAGGCAAATGTCCTGCCAAGGGCCAGAGAGAAAAATACACACAGGCTCTGGCATTAAACAGATCAGTGGTAGGCTTTCCACCTGACCAGTGTTTTAGTGACCTAAGAGGTTTTGTGATGTTAATGCCAGTAAAAATACTGGGAAGAATCAGTAAAAGCCAGCATTTTTACCTTTCAAAATATAAATTTAAAACAAGTCCAAGAAGAACCCACTTCAAAAGTAGTTCATACATCATTATTAAGGCAAACACACATTGCCATAGAAAACTAGCATTGTCAAAGCCAATATCTCAGGTGTTATGTGCCAGCCTTTTGGTTATGTCAGAGATTATTATGCCATGTTTTTTGAAAAATTATGTTGTTGGAGTAGCTGCTGGGCCCACATAAAAAAAACATAAATGCATTGGCTAAAAGCATAAATTATTTTTTGTCTCAAAAATAACACATTGCCATAGTAGTTTCTGACACTTAAGGGAACTACATTGTGTGTGGATGTGCTCCTTTTGGAATGGCAGAATTCTGTCACTGACAGTGAAGTTAGCCAATGGCTGAAGTGGGCTGACCCATCCCCCCATGTGGTTTGCTGCTGTGGTGGCTGATAAATGAGAATTACACAGTATCAAATGGATGAAGAGGGTTGACTGAAAGCCCATATGAGTACATTATGCATATAAGTTTAGTACAATAAAAAGACTATGGCTAACACCAGATTTAAACACAGGGAGAGGATTTTCCCAGTGATGCTCAACTACCAGCTCCTGGCTCTTACAGTATCTCAGCACATGAACACATTTCTGGTAATTTTCTTTTCATAAAAGTGGCAAACTTAACCAGGGGTGTAGTGTCTGTTTTGCCTGAGTCAGTGCCAATAACATCTAATCATTGAACAAATTATGTCAGTCATATTAAAAAAAAACATGCCCAATGGTAACTCGTCCCATGACTTATTGGCCTTACTAGGGTTTATTGTTGTTGGAGAATGTACCCTGTACAATCAGGAACTACCACTCTAGTCAGGGTAAGCTAGATGCACAATTAGAGATAACCTGTGCTCACCGTCTGGTAGCTTGGCACAGGGCAATCAGGCTTATCTAAAGAGGCAATGAATAAAGTATTTGTGCACCACACATAGTAATACAATGAAAACAAATCAAAAAGACTCCACACAGGTTTAGAAAAATAGAGAATACCGAACTAGCAAAACAAAACTAAAATGACAAAAATCCAATCAGCAGAAGTCTAGATATGATTTTTTAAACAATGAACAAAAAGTTGTGCTTTGCGGTAATAAAGTTACTTGACGTCATAAGGGACCAATGCAAATCCAAATTTTGGGCTGACCGTGATGGAGGGTACAGACCCACGCAGGGTCTGCTGAAAAAGTACCTTAAATGGAGCAAAGTGTCAAAATAGAGGGCATGATGTGTTGATCTTTTCCACGCAGATGAGTCACTGCGTCGTCGTCACGCTCCATTGGAATGCTGGCAGTGTCATCGTTGGGCCACGCAGGCTGTGGACCCACTGTCAAACAGCCTCTGGGTCGAAGTGCGATGCATCAGTTCCGACCGGCGCAGTGGTAACAAAGCATCCGTTTTTGCAGAAAACAGATGCAGAACCCACCTCTGAGGTCCAAAATGGAGGTCCAGTCAGGGTAGGACTCAGAGATGTCAGAGTCTAGCAGCACCAGGAGAGTTGCAAGATGTTTTTTTGTGTCCCTTAGACTTCAGAAAACAGGAGTCAAGCCAGCAAGTCAGTGGAGTAACTCTAGGTTCCAGTTAGCTGGGTTCAGTCCTTGTCCCTAGCAGGGCAGAGATCAACAGGCAGCAGGGCAGCTCAACAAAGCAGAGAAGCAGTTCCTCAGAACAGTCAGTCAAGGCAAAGTGACAATCCTTACAGCACAGCAGTCTTTACTGCAGCAGAGTTCTTCCCAGGTCCAGTAGTGTGATGATTTGGTAGGGTCAGAGCCCACGTACTTATACCCAACTGTGCCTTTGAAGTGGGGGTGACTTCAAAGCAGGTCCTTGAAGTGCATAGGTCCCCCTTTCATCCAAGCCCTGGCTCCACACCATCAGTAGGGGGTAATCAGCCCTCTGCATGGGAACAGGCACTTCCCTATATGTCAGCTCCCCTCCACCCTACCTGCCAAGGAAGGCCCATCAGAATGCAGATGAATGCTAATGAGTTCTTTGTCATAACCACCCTTCCTGTGTTTGTGGCTGTCTATAGGGGATGTACGAAGTGTAGCTATCAACTACACCAGACATGTATTGTAGATACGCTGCAAGGCACACAGAGCAGTAAGAGCAGATAAATGCACATTTTCTAAAAGTGGAATTTCTAAAAGATAATGTTAAATCTGAAATTTACCAGAAAGAGGATTTATCATTACCATTCCAAATATATAAAACATGAGAAAACTACTTCTTTCTGATCAGGAATTACAGCTTAAAGGTGTATTAAGGAATTCCCAGTGCTGGCCTATGAGAGGAGTAGGCCTCACAGAAATGAAAAACGACTTTGGTTGTTTTTCACTTCCTGGATATGTACACTTAAAAGTACATGTCCTACCTTTGATTTACATAGCACCCTGCCCTATGGGCTACCTAGGGCCTACCTTAGGGTGACATATGAAATGAAAGGGGAGTTTAGGGCTTGATGAGGGGTTTTAAATGCAAAGTCGAAGTGGCAGTGAAACTGCACACACAGGCTCTGCAGTGGCAGGCCTGAGATGTTTAAGGGCTATTGAAGTGGGTGGCACAATCAGTGCTGCAGGCCCTCTAGTACTATTTAATTTACAGATATGGTATACCACAGTGCAAGGGACTTACACGTAAATTAAATATGCCAAACAGGTGTAAACCAATGTTGCCATGTTTTAGAGAACAGAACACATGCTTTGTAGTGCTGATTTGCAGTAGTAAAGTACTCAGAGTCCTAAAGTCAACAAAAACAAGGTCAGGAAATGAGGAGGAGGAAGGCAAAAAGTTTGGGATAACCCTGCGAAAAAGGGCCATTTCCAACACAACTCTATGGGAAGAGTTGGGGAAGTGGCAGTTTCCTTCCCTGTCTTCCATCTCTGTAGTTGGAGCCACTGACATTGATTATGCCTTCTAATGGATTTCTTAGCTAAATGCAGACCTAATCACACTGGATGTAACTGTTAGTAAGGACTGTGACTCGAAAGCCTTATGGTCAGGTGTAGCCCAATTATTTATCAGTAGTCTTGGAACTTTTCCTAAGTTTGTAGTTTGCGCTGCGAAGAGGCCGACAGCGCTGACTCTGCATTACAGTGGTTTAGTAATGCGCAGCCCCGTGCAATAACATTGTTTTATTTCAGAGTAGTAACTGCTCATGTGCCCGTAGTTAGGAAAAATATTTTTTAAATGAATAAAAAATTTCTTGCATCATAAACAATTTATGCAGCTGGGAAAACTACATTGGGGACAACTAATATTCTTCACCAGCTCAGAGCAATTGTAAACAGTGAAGACCCAGTGTTCAGCATGCTATTCCCCATTATAGTACCTTTACTGTAGTGTCTGAGTCTTGGCAGGAGATCCCAGGAGGAATTAAGGCCACTGTATCTTCCCCTAGGCAATTCATAATGAGGGCTTAGGGCCATCCCTGAAAATAAAAAATATATTATTACTATACAGTTTTGTAAAGTGCATAGTTACCCTAACAGGATTACCCAGCACTACACATGTATAGGTAGAGCACAAGAATCTTAACAAGAAGCCGAGAGGTTAGAACAGCCAAATCTTTAAAAATTTCCACACATACCAAAGGATTGGCACGCTCTTAGAGAGGCAGGTAAAGAGTTCCACAATTTGGTTCTCAGGTAAGAGAAAGACCGGCCACCCCATTGGATTATATGAGCACTGTGGAGAGATTGGTGTTACTTGATCAGAAAGATCGGTTGGGATAATAGGCTGTCACTAACAATCTGAGCTAGAGTGGGCCTGAGTTTGACACAGCCTTATGCATATAGCACAAGGTTTTGAAATGGATATGCTTTTCAAGTGGAAGCCAGTGGAGGTTTAGAAGAAGATTAGAGGGAGAGGAATTCTTAGTGGGGTGGAATAATAGTCTGGTGGCTACGTTCTGGACTACCTGAAGATGCCTGAGTGAGGCCTTGGGGGTCCCTAGACAACAAATGCTGCCGTAGTCCAACCTAGAGACAAATAATGCTTGTATTACCGTTCGTTAGGTATAGACAGGCAATAACCAAAGTATTTTCCTTATCCCTCTTAGGACGCCAAAACAGGTGGAGGCTACCCTAATGATTTGATAATTCATTGAGAGCTTTTCATCAAGCCAAAAACCTACGTTCCTAACTACTAAGACAGGAACTGGAAGAGTATCAATAACATCAGGCCAGAGATGTGGTCCCCAGATATGAGGTTGATTACCCACCAGCTTAACTTCAGTTTTATCTCCATTTAATTTAAGGGATTTGTTACTCATCCAAGCAGCAACTTTCATAAGGCAGATGGTCAGTTTGTCAGAGCTGCGATCTTCCTTAGGTGAAAGGGAGATAATAATCTGGGTGTCATCTGTTTATGAAAATTGAGTTAAACCACAACTTTCCACAATGTCCCCCAGAGGTTCCACATAAATGTTGAATAGTGTTGGGCTGAGAGCTGAACCCTGAGGTACGCCTGAAGATAGAGGATGGGAGTTGGTAGTTTGGATTCTAGGGAATGACCTGAAAAGAATGGTCTTGTAAGAATGAGCTTAACCCGCTCAAGGCCATGTTTTGAACACTCAGACCCTACAATCCTTGAAAAGTAAGTGGTGAGATAAAGTGTCAAATGAGGCACTGAGACCAAGTAAAATCAAAGCTGCTGTGCTGCCACTATCTACTTGGAGTCTGAACTGTTCAGGGACTCAGTGTTGTGACGAGCCCTAAAATTACACTGAGAGGGGTGGAGGAAGCCATTTGTTTCAATGAACAATTACATTTGCTGTTAACACCATTTTCAAGAATTTTAGCAAATAAAGATAGAAGTGAAACTAGTCTGTAAGTAGACTAACTGAGAAGATCAAGATTCAGCTTCTTTAATAGGGACATTATCATTGTATGTTTACAATCTTTGGGGACTCAGCCTTCTGAAAGTGAAGAATTCAGAAGATGGATCATTATTTGCATACTTTGAGAGCATAATTTGCTAAAATAGGAAGGCAGAAGAGGATCTAAAGGAGAACCAGATTTGATGGAGTTCAATAAGGTAGTAAATGCCAGAAGGTCAATTGGGAAAACAGTGTGCAAAGAGCAGGAGCGAGAGAAGCCGGACATCATCCTTTTTCCAACTTGTGGCTGAGGGCAAAAGGACGCAGTACCAGTAGTTTCTTTATCTGTTTCCAACTCAAAGGAATAGCAGATAGAAAGGCCTGAATATCAGCCACTTTTTTGGAAAGGAAACCTGACAATTCATTGCATTGTGACTGTGAGAGTGAAATGGAAGGAGAAATAATTGCAGGATCCAATATAACACACAAATATGTATATATATGAAGAAACAAAAGGTACAGGGACATGATAGTTAGGTACTGAATTTAGTCCCACAAAACCATGGAAATTTAGCAGTTATAATTAGGGTTATTTCAAGTAACTATAACTCGTGCCCCTGCCGTGCACAGTTTTTTCTTCAATAATTTGACTACTAATGTTTTATTTATATTTTTAATGATGTTATAGAAGTTGTCATGAATGCTGTAATATCTGGGGTAAAGAGCAGTGCGTGGCAAGGGCACAAGTTATAGTTACCTAAGGATGCGAGTTATAGTTACTTGAAATAACTAACTAACTAACTATAACTGCTGAACGTTTTTGATTTTGTACGAGTAAATTCAGAACCTCACTATAACATCCCTGTAACCTTTTTTTTAGTGAATAGCTGTTTTTTTAACGTAAAGTGATTTTAATTACTATACAGTAATCCAACCACCACCGTGCACAGCCTAGCTATAACGTCCCTGTAACCTTTGTTTTTCAGTGATTTTCTATGTTTTTTTTTAACATAAAGTCATTTGAATTACTATACGTTAATCCAAACACCACCACGCATGGCCTTTGGCTTCTGGCCTTTGGCCGTGCATGGAGGGGGTTGGCCGCAAGGCCAGGCCCTGAGACCAAACCCCATAACCACCCAACCCTGCACTGCTGAAGGGTCTGTCTCTCTGGGTGTAAGAACAGGTGTTACAGGGTGTCGCTGGGTGTGAGAGTGTCTGAGTGGTTTTGTGACTGTATATGTGATGGTCAGAGTGGATCTGTGAGTGGGTGCGTCAGGGTCTGAGTGGGTCTGTGAGTAGGTGTATCAGGGTCTGAGTGGGTCTGTGAGTGGGTGCGTGAATGTCTTTGGGTGTCTGTGAGTGGGTGCATGAGTGTCTGAGTAGGTCTGTGAGTGGGCGCATGAGGGTCTGAGTGGGTTTGTGGGTGTTTGAGGGTCTGGTGGGTTTGTGAGTGGGTGTGTGAGGGTTTAAGGGGGTCTGTGAGTGGGTGTGTGAGTGCCAGAGTGGGTCTGTGAGTGGGTTCATCAATCTCTGAGAGGGTTTCTGAGTGGATGCATGAGAGTCTCAGTGGGTGTGTGAGTTGGTGCTTGAGTGTGAGTGGGTGTGTGGGTGAATGTGTGTCTCTGAGTAAGTCTGTGAGTGAGTGAGTGTGTGAGTCTCTGAGTGGGTCTGTGGGTGGGTGCGTCAGTAGCTGAGCGGGTCTGTGAGTGGGTTTGTGAGGGTCTGAGTAGGTCTGTGAGTGCATAAGTGTCTGTATGAGTCTGTGAGTGAGTGCCTGAGTCTCTGAGTGGGTCTGTAAATGCATGAGTGTTTGAGTGTGTCAGTCAGTGGGTGCATGAGGGTCTGAGTTGGTCTGTGAGCAGGTGCATGAGGGTCTTAGTGGTTCTGTGAGTGCATGCGTCAGTCTCTGAGTTGGTCTGTGAGTGGGTGTGTGAGGATCTAAGTGGGGCTGTGAGTGGGTGCGTGAGTGTCTGAATGGGTCTGTGAGTGGGTGCATGAGTGTCTGAGTGGGTCTTTAATGGGTATACGTCTCCCTGAGTGGGTCTGTGAGTGGGTGAATGAGTGTGTGACTGCTACTATGAGAGAATGATTTAGTGTATGGTAAGTCTCTGGAAGTTTTTGTTATTGCTGATATTCACTAATTCATTGTGGCTTACATGGGGGCCGTGCTGAGCATTGTGATGTATTCGTGAATATCACTTGCCTTGAAAACAAACATTGTAAGGTCATATTTTGTCCTACAAAGACTCCTGTATCTCAGCCCTGGGGTCAAGGTAACTCCACCCTGACCCCTTAGGACACTTTTCATTTCAATTTTCAGCCTCAGGGACTGTGTCGCGCTCCCTAAAATGGCAGCCACAACTTTCTAATTAGGTTGTGGCCAGCCAATCACAGCATTCCTGTTGGCCCCACGATCACTGCAAAACAGTGACAGATCCATGGCCCTAGATATACAAATTTGTTTCCCCTTTATTATCTCCTAAACTACCAAACAGATTTACACCAAACAAGCAAAAGCGTAATCTGTGTACCGAAAACTAGCTTTCTCCTAAATAGGCTGTAATTTTGTCCAGTGGTTCGGACTGTAGTCCTGTTTAAAATTCCTACGGGAATTTACATGTTGAAACGCATGTTTTTTTACCCCCCTCTTTGTCTCTGCCCCAGCTTGTCAGATCACGCCAAAACTTTTCGTGCACAATGAGACTCACCAGGGCACTCATTTTTGGAAAAGTTCTTGACGATTTGGCAAATGGTGCCAAAGATTTAGGCAAGTCAAAAAACGCTTTTTCTACGGAAACATGATCCTAGCTATAATTACACATATAATACACATATATAATAATAATATATATTTTAATAGATAGATAGACAGGTAGGTAGATCGATAGATAGATAGATAGATAGATAGATAGATAGATAGATAGATAGATAGATAGATAGTCATGTAACTTCTTGTCAACTCCTGCCATTTTAACGATTTTACATCATCCTAGAGTAAAGCTTTGCAAACTGAGCTAAACACAGGAGCTGTAGCCTTAGGTGAATCATGTCTGGGGTCACCCCACTTCTATCACAGTTTGCCCCAAACACCAAGCAAAGACATGACGATTGTGTTGTTTTTGTAAAAGATGAAACAGCCTCGGCCTCACGGTTACCATGCCCTTGTGATTGCCTGTTGTCGTTGGAAGGCCTTGACAGCTCTGACATGCTGAAGATGATGAAATTGGACTTTTCAAGTTCCTGAGCACTGAGGACTTAAGCATCTGGAATAAATGGAGCGATGTTCATGAAGCTGGTTTATTAGATGCTGCACCCCTGCTGTGCCGTAATTGAACTGAGCAGACTATGCATATTGCTTTATTGCCTCGCACCACTCTATCTGGAATCTATTTTTTTTTTTTTTAACATTTTCCTAATGGCCCAACCCGAACAAGGTGGAGTATCCATAGGGCTTACTTGGTCTACATCAGATGTGTTGCTCATCAACTTCAGGTGTGTTACTAGCATACTGACAACATCTATCGAAACACGTGTTACCTGGGAGTAGAATAAAGATGGCCCAAGAAAGCAGAAGCCCTGATCCCAGAGGAAGTATAACAATGAGAACATGCTTATTTATTTCATTGCTAATCCCTTAGCTGCTGAGCCTTCCCTCCCCTCCCATGCTCACAACCCCCCCATGCGTGCTGAGCCCTTTTTGGCTATTTGAGGTAGTTTGCCATTAGGCTTCATAACTTTTTGTCCACATAAGCTACCCATGCCAAATATGCGTACTTTTTTTTCCAACATCTTAGGGATTCTAAAGGTACCCAGAGTTTGTGAGTTCCCCTGGAGGAGGCCAAGAAATTAGCCAAAATATAGCTAACATTTTCAGAAAAATGGGGAAAAAGAGCTGCAGAAGAAAGCATGTGTTTTTTTCCCTGAAAAAGGAGGCATCTACAAAGGGTTTGCAGTGCTAAAATCACCATCTTCCCAGCTTTCAAGAACAGGCAGACTTGAATCAGAAAACCACATTTTTCAACCCAATTTTGGCATATTACTGGGACATACCCCATGTTACTGTTTTTTGTGCTTTCAGCCTCCTTCCGGTTAGTGACAGAAATGGGTGTGAAACCAATGCCAGATCCCGGATAGCTAAACATTTCTGAAAAGTAGACAAAATTCTAAATTCAGCAAGGAGTCATTTGTGTAGGTCTTCAAGGTTTTCCTACAGAAAGTAATTGCTAAAATAAAAGAAATATTGAAATTGAGATAAAAAAGAGCCATTTCTGTCCATGTTTTCTTCTATAACTTTTTCCAGCTATGGCAGAAATGTGAAAGCAATAAATTGTTACGTCTGCTGGACTCTTTGGGTTTGGGGATATATAGCGCTTGTAGGTTCATCAAAAACCCTAGGTACCCAGAGCCAATAATGAGCTTTCATTTGGTGAAATACAAAGAGTCAAAAATAGTTATCAAGGAAACCTTTGTATTTCCAAAATGGGCACAAGATAAGGTGTTGAGAGGCAGTGGTTATTTCCACATCTCTAAATTCCGGGATCCCCATACTAGCATGTGAATTACAAGGCATTTCTCAAATAGACTTCTTTTTTACACACTGTCTTACATTTGGAAGAAAAAAAGGTAGAGAAAGACAAGGGGCAATAACACTTGTTCTTCTATTCTGTGTTCCCCAAGTCTCCCGATAAAAATGGTACCTCACTTGTGTGGGTAGGTCTACTGCCCGCAACACGAAACGCAACATGGACACATCACATTTGTACATTGAAATCTGACGTGTTTTTTGCAAAGTGCATATCTGTGGATTTTGGCCTCTAGCTCACCTGGCACCTAGGGAAACCAAACCTGTGCATTTTTGAAAACTAGACACCTACGGTAATCCAGGATTGGGTGACTTGTGGGCTCTCATAAGGTTCTGTTACCCAGAATCCATTGCAAACCTCAAAATTTGGCAAAAAACAATTTTTCCTCAGATTTCGGTGCTGCAAAGTTCTGGAATCTGAGAGGAGCCACAAACTTCCTTCCACCCAGCATTCCCCCAAGACTCCTGATAAAAATGGTACCTCACTGTGGGTAGGCCTAGTGCCCGCGACAGGAAATGCCCCAAAACACAACGTGGACACATCACAGAGTATGGATGTTGGCCTCTAGCTCAGCCGGCACCTAGGGAAACCTAGAAAACCTATATATTTTTGGAAACCAGATGCCGAAGGGAATTCAGAATGGGGTGACTTGTGGTGCTCTCACCAGATTCTGTTACCCAGAATCCTTTGCAAACCTCAAAATTTGGCTAAAAAACACTTTTTCCTCACATTTCGGTGATGGAAAGTTCTGGAATCTCAGAGGAGCCACACATTTCCTTCCACCCAGCATTCCCCCAAGTCTCCAGATAAAAATGGTACCCCACTTGTATGGGTAGGACTAGTGCCCGTGTCAGGAAGGGATCACACAATTGTCAATGTTAGTCCTTACATGAGGGCAACTGTTGACCCAGGGGTGATCCATTCCTGACGCAGGCACTAGGTACAGGCAGTCAAGTGGGGTAGCGTTTTTATCAGGACAGGTGGGGAAACATTGGATGGTAGTAATTTTGTGGATCCCAGCATATTCCTGTAGTTTGTGTGATGGAAATGCATGAAAAAATAGAGTTTTTATTCAACATTTCACCTTTGCAGCATCTTCTGGGTAAGCAAACTTTGGGGAATCCACACAAGTCACACCTCAGTGGACTCCCCCAGGTGTCTAGTTTCCAGAAGTGTCTGGGTTTGGTAGGTTTCCCTATATGTCCGCCAAGCCCGGGACCAAAAACGCAGGTGTCTGCCTTACAAAACAAGGTTGGTTTGAGATAGATAATTTTGATATCTCCACAATACAATTTGGGCTGTGGAATTTGGGGCTGAACTAAATTGGGGAGATCCCAAGAGAGCACTCTCTCTGTGCTTGCAGCCATATGCACCTGTTCTTTGGGGTGGGCTAATGCGCTATTGTTCCGCTGCACAGACTGTGCTTGCGAAGGGACAGCAGGACTGTCCTCACCAGCTCCCTCAGAATCACTGGAAGAGGAGTTGTCAGAAAAAGCACTCCCAGAGTCTGCGCCATTGTCCTATCCCTCAGGTACTGTCTCAATCAGCACGTTCTCTCAAGACACTCAAAAAAACAAAAAATACACACTATTACCTCACCTTGTCACATGCCATACTTGTCACATACCAATCATCACAGTCTTTAGCGCCTCTGGCACCCAGTCCAACAATCATTATTGGTGCTCCCACTCCCATGACCTCCTCCTCGGATTCCCTCACTACCACCCAGCAAAAGTGCCTTTCATCTCTCCATAGCCCCCCTTGCATATACATTTCATTTGTATTGTAGCGCAGGTAATGGCTGGCTTTTGCTAATCCACTCAGATATTTACATAAAATACAGATTTGATCTTTGCAGTAGACATTTAAACCTTCTGCGCTACTTTATGGCATCAAACTGCCAATAGACAAAAGTCAAGTAAAGAGATCCCTTTTATATGTGGGTGTGGTTTCCTGGGGGCTGATCGCAGCCCACAGGGAAACCACTCACGCATTGACAAAAGTAATATCTCTCTCTCTCTCCATATATATATATATATATATATATATATATATATATATATATATATATATATATGGCGTGCTGTCACAAAGGGGGGGTGCGGGCGACACGGAAGAACTTCTGTGTCTCCCGAGGGGGGGATTAAAAAAAAAAAAATCCTCTGGTGCAATGCACCGGAGGATTTTTTAACCCCCTCCCTGGTGTTGGCCACTGGTCGTCACCTGCACCAGTGAGTTAGTGTGGTTTTCGGCCAGTGGTCGAAGCCCACACTCAAGAGGTTAATCTTTTATAGCAGTGGTTCCCAACCTGTGGTCCGGGGAACTCTGGGGGTCTGCTAAGCCTATTTGGGGGGCTGCAGCTGCTCAGAATAATGTTAACAGATTAATAAAGCGGATATATTTAAAAAAGCAAAATGTAAATCCGAATATTTTGAAATGTTTTGTAAATGTGAAGGAATTTAAAATTGGAGGCTGAAAATTAAGTTAGTGTCCTCATTTTGATTTGTGGAAGGAGTGCAAGTGAATCAGATAGAATGTGGTATGGATGACTAGTGGCCTCAATAGAATTTACAAAAGGTCCAACCTTCTCATCATAATTTTGAGTTTTTAAAATATTTGTGAATTAAACAAATGATTAAATAGTTTGTGTATTTTTTTTTAAATGCTGGTTTCTGTTTGCGTATTTTTTTGCCATTCAAATAACCGTAAATGCCTATGCTGGGGTCCCCGGGTTCAAGTAATTAATCAGTGGGGGTCCATGGATTCCAATTGTGATTCATTGGGGGTCCTTGGGTTCAAGGAATGATTAAGTGGGAGTCCATAGGAGTCAAAAGGTTGACAACCACTGCTCTATAGTGTAACATTCCAGACATAGACGTGGGTTTCCAATGTTCGGCTTCTTATAGTTTGTAGCCCTACAGTAACATTTCCTGGGTTAGGTAGCTGAGCTGATAGCCTGATCACCAGGGGATTTCATATGATGGGAACATGTAGGGAAGTTTGCTGATCATGGCTTTGCTTCCTTGTGTATGGTTCCTGAAGCGTACATACGATATGGCTGGGGTACCAAATGTAGATGATGGTATGATTGATATATCGAGAACAGAATGACATCATTACATAACTTACTTATGACCACCTTGTCTCTGCGTATAATGGTAGCCTGATGTCTGCGTCTGTAAAATCACAGATTGTAAGAAATTGAAGTATTTGTGGAGGGGGGTGAGAACCCACTTGAAATAATAATCACAATTCTTGTCAGGGTGAACCACAACAGTTGCTGAACTAACTTAGGCTTAACCTTCTGGTAGCTTGGCACAAAACAGTCAGGCGTTCCTTAGAAGCAATGTGTAAAGTATTTATGTAGTACTCAAACAGTAGTAAAGTGAAAACACAGCACAATAAAAATCCCAAACCAATTTAGAAAAATAGAGTAAATGTTAAAAAATAAAGACACGAAAACAACGGAAAAACAGAAATCCAATAAGTATACCTGTAGATTTTAAAATTTAAAATAAAAATAAAATAAAAATTGTTCCAAAAATCACAAAGCATCAAACGCAGTTATCTGCTCATGCTAGACCAGGTCAAAGTCAAAACCAGCTACATAGAATCGCCGTCTGACACAAGAACCAGGTTCATCCCAGTGGAAAGTTTATGTTCAGACTACAAACATTTTTATGGAAAAAAAGTGCCCGCCGATGATTCATCCGCAGAGCAAGCTGCAAGTTGGATCTGAAACAGAGCTCAATGACAGGGTGTTGCTGAAGAGTAGGATCCTGGTGTGGTCGATATGGAAGAAGGGAAAGCTCCAAGCACAAGACGTCTTTGCCCAGGAAGGCCTCGTCATCGACAGGTTGCTCCTTGGGGGTCGGGCCAGATGGAGCACTATAGTTTCGGACTTATAAAAGCTTCTGGAAGTCCACTTTCACTCAGAGTGGCAAATCAACACACTGGCCCCAACCAGCAATTCAACCTTGACAGCTATTGCTTCAACAGCGATCCCTCTCTCGGTCAGTTCTCCAGACAGAAAATCGGCAAAAGTTTTGAAGTCCAAGCTTTTGCAGTGTGGACAGAAGGAATACACTCTAACACCAGCCATGGGTCTGGGACCCCGAAAGCACCACTTAGGGTTAGGACACACTCTAACAGAGACCAGCAGCAGGTTTCAGGGCAGGTCAGAATGGGACTGGTCAGCAGGGCGGTGGCAAGGAGAGAGGCCCTGGAAGCTTGCTGTGTCCCTGTAACTCAAATAGAAGGTCAGCCAACTGACCCTTGGAGCCACTTATAGGTTTCTAGGTTCAAGGCAAGTAGGTCCAGCCTTCCTTCATGTTCCTTAGACAGCAGGGCAGTCCTTCTAATTCCTCACAGGTCCAGAAGTGTTCTGTGGACAGGTCGGTGGGGTCCACTCTTATGCCCAGTGCCAGCCTCTGGATGAAGGATAAGTGTTTGCCCTCCCCTAAACCAATTCTGGTCAGTTCTTTTTGATAAACAATTTTTTTATTGTTTTTTGCAAGGGAAAGGGGAATGGGATTAACAGTACATTACAAACAAGGTTAGTGCACAGGGTAAAGTCCACATGTATTATATATTGGTTCGTTAGTAGCAACTCATCAGTCTGCAATTGACAGTATTGTGATTTTTAGGACTATTTGTAAGACCATCAGTCCATCAATCAATCTTCCCCATAATATCACGTGTTGCAAAATCTGCCTGGTTTATGTCAGTAGATCCATCCATCTCCCCCATACTTTTCTGAATTTATTCGGACAACCTCTAGACTCAAGTACTAGTTTTTCTTGGCTGGCACACCAGTCTACTCCTTTTGTCCATTTTTGAATCGATGGGCCCTCAGGGAGGGTCCAGGTTGCAGCAATGTCCCTCTAGGCGACCAATAGTGCTCTGGCTGTAAATGATCGTGTAGCACGTGTCCCTCCCATTTCTTCCATTATCCCCAGTAGGGCCTTTCCTATCTTCCGGAGTACTCCCTCCCAATATTTCTGTATTGTGCTACAGTTCCATACCATATGGAAAAAGTCTGCTGGTTCAGTTGGGTATCTTGGGCATTTTTGGTCAGTTCTTATATCCCTATTGGGAATGATACCAGGCTGATTAGAGGAACAAAGGAGAGGCAAAAGTAGATGTGAGCTTCATCGGCTAGGAACAAGGTAGGCATCCTTTGAAGCTCATGAAGAAGCTCGCCCAGCCCAAATGCAATCCAGTCAAGGGAGGTGCCCCTCTCTCCATTCCCAGGGCCCTTTGTCCACTGTCTTGTAGCCATAAGTGCTCAGGTGATGGATAGATACTGGCAGGAAAAGTTTTAGATTTTAGGCAGGACACATTTATTAAAGGGTTATTTCCAAAATAGTAGTATAAAATCTGACTTCACTTTTGAGTTGCATTTTAAATCACTACTAAAATGAGTCCTTGAATCACCTTTTGAGCAGCCCCCAACCTGAAACTAAGCACAATAAGTTGTTTTAATGTAGCTCAGTGTTTTTCCTATGAGAGAGCCAGCCTTGCTACAATGAAAAACAACTTTGATGGTTTTTCACTGCCAAGACATTTAAAACTTTAAATATACATGCCCTACTTTTTACATACTGTAGGAAGCCGGCTTTGTATATACTATATCAAAATGAGATATAGGGGGTCATTACAGCTTTGGCGGGCGGTGGGAAGCTGTAACCGCCGGGCGGCCGCCAATGGGCCGCACTCCTGCGGTGCCCATTTGGACATCCCCGCTCGGCCGGCGGGCGGAAACCAAGTTTCCGCCCAGCGGGGATGTGGGCCGCAACATGGGAGCCAGCTCCAAATGGAGCCGGCGGTGTTGCGGCTGTGCGACGGGTGCAGTTGCACCCGTCGCGCTTTTCACTGTCTGCATAGCAGACAGTGAAAAGCCGCATGGGGCCCTGTCAGGGGGCCCCTGCACTGCCCATGCCAGTGGCATGGGCAGTGCAGGGGCCCCCAGGGTCCCCACGATACCCCGTACCGCCAGCCTTTTCCTGGCGGTTCATACTAACAGAAAAAGGCTGGCGGTCGGGGACTCGCAATCCCCTGGGCCGGCCAGGCGGATTATCACTGCCGGGGCAAATCTGGCGGAATACCGCCGGCCCCAGCCCCGGCTGAGCGACCGCGGAGCTTCCGCCGCGGTCGTAATGGGCCAGGAATCACCGCCAGCCTGTTGGCGGTGCTTCCGTCATTTCAGCCCTGGCGGTCTCGTACCGCCAGGGTCAAAATGACCCCCATAGTGTGCACAGAGTCCAGGGTTTCCCCAGAAGTTTAACAGAGGCTAAAGTAGATAATACTAATGTTCTCTTTTGTGGTAGTGTGGGTGCGCAGTTAGGCTTATCAGAGGGTACTGCAAAGCATTTGTTGTACCCAAAGGCAATAAAGGAAGCACGCACTCAATGACTAACTCCAGGCAAATGGTTTTTATATAGCAAAAATATATTTTGTTAACTTATTTCTAGAACCACAAGATTCAAGTTGCAGGTAAGTACATAAATAAATACGTATTCCACATATGTATCAATACCACTTTGATTAGAATTGGCAAGGTATACAGTTTTTGAATAAATGACAAGAAAAGGTAGTACGATTTGCAGGTAAGTACAAGACTTACAGTTCCAGTCTTCGGGGGTTAGGAAGTCCACAGGTTGGGGTTCAAGTTAACCCAAAACACCCACCACCAACAACACTGGGACGGCCGGGTGCAGAGGTCAAAGATGAGGCAAATTCAACATGGGCTCCTATGGAGACCGGGGGCCCTCGGAATCAGGCCTGCTTACAGGTAAGTACCCGTGTCTTCGGAGGGCAGACCTGGGGGGTTTAGAGGAACACAAGGGGGAGGGGTCACAGGGTTAGCACCAAACACACACCCTCAGCGGCGCAGGGGCAGCCGGGTGCAGGGTGCGCAAACAGCGTCGGGCTCCCAATGCTTTCGTATGAGGGGATCCCAGGGGTCACTTAGATGCTGCAGGCTGGATCCAGGGGATCAGTTCCAGAAAACCACAGGCTGGACAAGTAGGTGGGCTGCCTGCTGAACATTGCTACACCAGAGGTCGGGTTCCTCAAGGCCAGGAGGCTACAGGTGCAGTGTACCTTTTGGCGACTGGTATCTTCGTCCGGTGCTGTCATGGTCAAGGGGCTCCTCTGGATTCACACTGCAGGCACCGTCGTGGGGACAGGAGAGTTCAACCCAATGTGGACACTTGCTCAGAATTTCCTGGGGATCCTCTCTAGTCGGTTGGGCCACAAGGACATGGGCCGTGGGCATCAGGTGCAGAGTGGTCAGGACTTGTGGATCCGGGGAGGCTCTTAAGTATTTAGATGGAGTTTCTTCTTGGACAGGACCACTGTCCATGGGAGTTCCCAGTCCTCTGTGATGCAGGCAGTCCTCTGGAGGATTGGCAGTGGTCGCTGGACCCGCAGGATGTGTCACTTTCTTTTGCAGGGCTTTTTGGATCAGGAGACAGGCCGGTAGCACTGGGGACAAGTCAGTTTTCGTCTTCCTTCTTCTGTGCTCTGGTTTCAGCTTAGCAGTCCTTCTTCTTTCCTGTGAGGTTGCCAGGAATCTGATGAACTGCATTCAGGGGAGCCCTTAAATCCTGGATTTAGGGCCGCTACACAGGTCAGAGGGCAGTAGCCAATGGCTACTGTCCCTGAGGGTGGCTACACCCTTCCTGTGTCCACTCCCTTTGGGAGGGGAACACAAACCTAACTCTGTTGGTCCCTGTCCTACAAGGTAAGATGGAGGATTTTGTAAGGAGGGGGTCACTATAGCTCTGGACACCTTAGGGGTGGTCCCAGCTGAGGTGGTCACTCCTCCTTGTTTTTCCTAAGTGTCCCGCTGAACGTGCCGCCAAAAGTGGGACTCTGACCGGGGGTGGGCATCTCTACTAGTTGGAGTGCCCTGGGGCACTGTAACAAGAGTACTGAGCCTTTGAGGCTCACCGCCAGGTCTTACAGTTCCTGAGAGGGAGGTTTGAAGCACTTCCACCCAGTGCAGGCTTTGTTTCTGGCCACCGAGAGCACAAAGGCTTTCACCCGATGTGATCAGAAACTCACCTCTTAGTGGCAGGCTGGCACAGACCAGTCAGTCCTGCACTAAAGAATTGGGTAAAATACAGGGGGTATCTGTAAGATGCCTTCTGGGGGCATTGTTCAATAAATCCAACACTGGTGCAGTGTGGGTTTATTGTGATGTGAAGTTTAATACCAAACTTTCTAGTATTCGGTGAAGCCATAATGGAGCTGTGGAGTTTGTAATGACAAACTCCCAGGCCATATACTCAATATGGCCACACAGCACTTACAATGTCTAAGAATGGACTTGGACATTGGAGGGGCATATTGCTTATGCAGCTATGCATTCACCTGTGGTATAGTGCACCCTGCCCTTAGGGCTGTAAGGCCTGCTAGAGGGGTGGCTTACCTATGCACATGGGCAGTGGTTTGTGGGCATGACACCCTGAGAGAGGTGCCATGTCGATTTTGATTTTTTCTCCCCGCCAGCACACACAAGCTGCAGTGGCAGTGTGCATGTGCTGGTGAGGGGTCCCCCAGGGTGTCATAATATATGCTGCAGCCCTTGGGGACCTTCCCTGGCCACAGGGCCCTTGGTACCATGGGTACCTTTTACAAGGGACTTAACTGTGTGCCAGAGCGTGCCAATTGTGCAAAACAATGGCACAGGGTTTGGGAAAGAACACTGGTGCTGGGGCCTGGTTATCAGAGATACTCTCAGTCAAAGTTGGCATCAATATCAGGCAAAAAGTGGGGAGGTAACCATTCCAACCAGGGCACTTTCCTACACATACCATGTACCCTGCCCTTTTGGGATTTTAAGGCCTACATTAGGGGTGACCTATAGTTACTAAAAAGGAAGGTTTAGGCCTGGCAAAAGATATTTTTTGCCAGATTGAAATGGCAGTTTAAAACTCCAGAGTGCAGGAGGGGCTTGGAGACATCCTTTACAGTGCTACTTTAGTGGGTGGCACAATAAGTGCTGAAGCCCCTTAGTAGCATTTAATTTAAAGGCTCATGGTGCAGGTAGTACCATACACCAGGATCTCATAAGTAAATTAAATAGTCAAATACGATGAATATCAATGTTAACGTGTTTAACAGGGAGAGCACAAGCCCTTTACCACTGCACACGTGTAAAGTGTGCAGAGACCTTTCTGAGTCCTGATCTTTTATGTGAGGTCAGATTCTGTGGCCCAAAAACACCAAAGCCTATTTTGACAATGATCTAATGTGCACTGCTTAGCTGTGATTTGTTGGGAAATGAAAACTGCTATTGGAAATCATCCAATATAGGATATTTTAATCCTTGAAATTACAAAGCTGTTCTTTTCACGGTAAACATTTGAATTCAATTATGATGATAAGTATTCTTAAGTTTTGTTCCATAACCTAAAATCTCTGTGCATTAAACTAAAAGCAATTGGCGTGTAATCAGAGCTGCAAGAGGAAAATCTAATTTTCCGCAAGACTAGAGAAGATAAAGGGCTTAAACCTTTTTACAGCTCAGAGACACATCAGAGGCACATTTGTGGAAACGTCAATCATCGTGTCCTGCCAGGAGCTAGAAACAATGAGCGCACGAGGATAAAGGCTCAGGATTAAAGGGCCATAGGTACAATGTCTTCTTTTGGTCACAAAGGGTGAGATTCGCAGAACTGGGCAGATGGCAACAGCAAAAGAGCCTTTTCCTATGTACAAAATTAAATTGTGATTTGTTGCAATTTAGGCTTGCAAACAAATACCTAATCAGTATTTGGAAGGGGCATGTTTAGGGCACCCCTTCCAATTACACAATCAGATTGGTATGTATTAATGTTTTGCAACCAAATTTCGGTTGCAAAACTTTAATCTTTTACAACCTCTTCAAAGGAGGTAATAAAACATTTGCAAACGGAAATGGGTCCCCAAGGAGCCCATTCTCCTTTGTTAATGTTGAAAAAAAAGATTAAGAGTAGGGAGGTCCAATGAAACACTCCCTACTCTTAACAGGGAAACTTGCACTTTTCATTTATTTTTTTATAACACATCCCATTTTCCTTTAAGGAAAACGGGTTGCATTTAAAAACAAAATGCATTATTTAAAAGGACCTACAGATATGGTGGTCTGTTGATTACTAAATAGTTTGTAAATTACCACACTGGTGCAGAAATACTAGTTGCAAATTGTGACCAGTATTTTGTGACGATCTGGGCCATGGTTCTCATTCCACTCCATCTCAGCAACAGAAACATATTCCAAGAATACCATTAGAGATAGACAATTCCAATTCAAAACAGCAAGGCACCGTTACAGTTACCCTTGGTGGTAATCAGTAGTCATTGTAGGTAATAGACAGGGCTGGAGAGTTTTTCACATAAATATGATTTTGCTGCATGTGACACATAGGCCCTGATTGTGACCCTGGCCTTCTTCTGACCAACAGGGCCATGGTGACGGTTTCACCGCCGACAGGCTGGCGGTGAAGACTGCCACATTATGAGTGTGGCGGGTTGGCCTCTGCCAACCTGCCACATTCCCGCCTGTACCGCCAGGGCGGTTGGACCCTCCAGGCCAGAGATTAACATCTCCGAACTGGCGGTCCAATTAAGACCGCTGGCGGTGTTAGGAGCCAGCTTCCCACTAGGGTTTCTGCGGTGGTAGTACTGCCATGAAAACCATGGCGGAAAGGCTAGCGGTGACAGGAAATTTATTTCCTTTCACCGGCAGATGACTCCTCCACTCTTCCCTGCAAGCCCAATACCCCCCACAACCCCTCCATACCACCACCCCCCTTCTGGTACAGCGCACCCACCCACCCACCCACCTTCTAGTACAGAACCCTCCTCACCCAACCACCACCCCTGCATACATGCACACAGACACCCACACGCACCCCGCATAAACTCATTCACGCACTTCACATGCACTCATTCATGCACCCCGCATACACTCATAAACCAACACTGACATACACGCATTCACTCACAAGCATCCATACACGCATACACTCACAAGCATCCATACACGCATTCACCTCAACATTCATACACGCAAACACTTCAAAATTCATACACGCATTCAACCACGCATACACACATGCATTCACACACGCAATCACACACCCATGCACACACCAATACACACACCCATACACACACGCATACACACATACATGCAAACATGGAGACACCACCCACTCACACACACCCTCCCACCCCCCTTCCCTGTTGTCCGACAGGGAACGGGCGCTTCCACGGCCGGCAGCGGCCCCGCCATCAGGACACCGCCAGGCCGTATTACAGGTCATAATACAGCTGGTGGAGTCCTTTTGGTGGGGCGGGGCCGGTTGTGGAATAGCGGGTCCGGTGGTCAAACCGCCCATGTGCCTCCGACCGCCAGCACGACTACTGGAGGATTTCTGCCCAAAATGTGGCAAAAATCCTTCAGTACTTGTGATTTGGTGAGCGGAAGACCTCCAGCACTGGCGGTTTTCTGGTGCCCGCAACTTTGGCGGTCTTGTAAAAAAAAAAAAGTTGTCATGAGGGCCAAAATCCATCATCTGCTGTATAAGCCAGAGATTTAACAAAAAAACTGTATCTAGCTCAAACGGACTAAAAGTTACAAAAAACGCAGCAACACATGTTGGCATGCAGTGGAATGCCCTTCGCAAAGGCTGGTCAATCACCTTTCCATTTTTTATTGCAATGTTTGCGTGTTAACCTGACACTAATAAGGTGGAACCTATGCCAATGTTGCTAACAAGTGTAAAAATTATAAAATAATAAAATAATTCAATCACAAGATGTGCCATATTACGCCGCATAATTTGCCTTTTCTTGCTGCATAATTTAGTCAAGCCTGTTGTATAATTTGGTCCTCCCCTCCTGCATAATTTTAGCGGCCCTGGCAGTATGGCATCCCTCATTATACAGGCAGCAGTAATGATATTGGTGTGCTGTGCTGATTGGCGCAGTGATATCCCGTTGAAGCTAGTTCCTCACTTAAAACGAGCGCTCTTTGTTTAATGGATTTTTTTAAACATTTTCATCAGTAGTTACCTTTTTGCTCATCTTTAGGAATCTTATAGGAAATTATCCATGTATGATACTTTCTAAAAACATATTGCAGCTGGTATTTTCGGACAGGCCTAGGTAGCCATACGCAATACAGAAACAGGCTCATCCGAAAACACTGCATTATAGTGCAACCACGTACAGATCTGTACCTATTTAGGATTTATTAGGAAATATTGCCCATTTTTAGATCGCCAGGGGCCTAGCAAAAGGAGCAAAAACGAAAAACTATGTGCCTCAGTTAAAATTGAGGAACACCACGTGCTATGCCTAGCAAGCATCTCAATCTTTGTTATATTCAGTAGCTATTAGGTCGTCCTTAATTCACATTTCCTGGGATGCTTAATTTGTTCTAGTGGTTGCAGATTCAGGACACCATGCAGGACACGTTTTTGGGGACTGGGACTTAACTTTCATCCTTTGACTTTACACAGTGCAAGAGAGAGAAAGACACAAAAGAGGGAAGAAGGAGAAGGAAACAACTGGAACAACAGTGACAAAGGAGAACGTAAGATTGAAAAGAAACCTGCCACAGTAAACAAAAAAGAGACAAGAAGTATAAGGCAGTAGCAGAAAGAGACATAAAATGGAATCATGACCAATTGGTAGGGGTGGGCGGAACTCATGAAGCTCACGCAGTGGAATTCTGCAGAGTTACAGAAAAACTCTTCAAGATTCAGCAGAATTCCACCAACGGGCAGAAAATATGCAGCTTGCATTGCAATTTAGCACCGGTAGAGTGCGCAGCACTGCCCAGGCAGGAGAAAAGATTCTATGGAATTTGGCCGCAACTCTGCATTCAAGGGTGATGCGGGGTCAACATTCTGACAATTCCGCGGGCGGGACAGAACATTCTGCCCACCACTTCAAACTGGAACCTTCAGAGGTGTCCTTGGGAAAACCTTATGCCCCCACTTCCTTTTATACAAACTAAGCACTGGGTAATGCAACACTTGGGATAACCGAAACCCTGGCATGGATGAGCTTGCCCGCTGACAAGTTCAGCATCTGCCTTCGGTTGATAGGGCAGCTTAATCTAGGTTCCTCAGGTAGTAAGGTCCCTCCAGGATCAGACTGCCTGGTCTAGCCCTAGCCTGAAATGTGTAAAGGGGCAAGATGGCCCTTTGGGAAACATCCCAGATCACAAGGGAGACACCAAAGGAACAAGTTCAAATTTACTCTCATCCAGGACTACTGAACATGATAGAACCTACATTGACAAAGCATTGACAAAACCGGCAGGTCTGGGTTTAATTTGACAATATTTACAAACACAGACATGTAAAAAGCATTCAACAGATGCCTGCTGCAGGACGGAAATGCGTTCTGTGTGCAATGAGTACATAAGATAACAAAATAATCGAGAAAACGTTGGAATTTGGAGTGCACTTCTTAGTTGTATGATAACCCCTCGAACTTTCCAATTCAATCTCTTGATAGGAAGCAGGATGGTACACTGGATAGGCAATAGGATGATGATGAAGAAATACTTGTCTGAGAGGGTCTAACATATGATTGACAATGCTTCAGACCAGTGGCTGAAAGAGGCTTATCCAAATAAGCCATTGATTGTAAGGGGCTGACCCAAAGCCCATTCTATGTATATTGTAAGCAAGAGGTCTTGTAGATGGCTGCACTGTCGACCCATTTCAAAACCGAAGAATTAATTGGGCACAGAGATAGACAGACTTAAGCGGCTTCTTGGGGTACCAAGTACCCCTGTTGAAAGCAATGAACTCTTCGCAGGCTTATCAAGGGCCAGATTTATCATAGGATTGTGTAACCCTTGAATCACTCATGGTGTTGCAAGGCAATCCTTTAGTCAGATTTACCAAGTCACACATGGCCACTTTGCTTGGTTCTGTGTTGCTACATAAATTTGGAGTAAAAAAAGGCAGAGCAAGTTGTTGCCTTGCAATATTCTGCACTTGGGAGGCATTCCATGGGTGGAACGTCGGTGTTGCCACACCTCCACACAAGTATTTCGGAGTATTTACAGATTTACCAAGGTAGATAAACCTGGGAATGTGTCAACATGCTATGCCTTCCTGCTAGAGGGGCACCGAGGAGAGACATCTTTATTTCTCCCCTTTTTTCCTCCAAGTCTTTCTAACTTAGAAAGAGGAAAACATCTCAAAGCAAGAGTGTTATGAAGCGCCCTCTATACCAGCTTGAGTGAGAATGTGGATGGACAGACTGCAATGTTTTTATGGATCTTCTTTACTTTGAACTGTGAGATCCAGGTCGCAGTCTGAAGCAAAAACAGTAACTCACACTGCACGAAGGAAGGTACGATAACACAGTTGTCTGGTGGAGGTTAAGGATGGCACAGAAATTAAAGATGCTTGTAGTGAGAAACAAAATGTAAGAGAGGGAAACGGAGTGACAGCAAAAACGAAGGGAGGAACGAACGCGAGCAAGAAAAAAAAGACAAAAGGGACATAGAAAGCATGAGGCATAGAAGGTTGGATGGAACAAAAGAAAAATGGAAAGGAAAAAGAGAAAGAGAAAGGAAGGAAATTTGGGCGAACAGAAACAGTCCCTGCAGACCTTCCATTGAATGGTCAGAATCGCATGATACCCAGCTGCAGACATAGAGTTCAAAGTGGGGGTATCATGTTTCTCTGGCGATTCCCTTGCCTAGAAGGATTATTTTTGTGCAGGAAGGTGTCCTAGTGCCAATGGAGCGTGCCTGCACTGGCACAAGCCTGCTGAGTGTGCCAGCACAGAGAGAGAGCAGGAATGTGCCATATCCTGCTCTCTTCATTTGACACAGTGCAGCAAGTGCTCTTGCTGCATTAACTAATGATAAATCTGGCTCAGAATTTACAATGTCTGCCAAACATGCATGGCTGTGACTTTGGAAAGACAACTTATAACTGCAAAAGAGTCAGCTCCGGTTTTTGCCTTTCCACTGGGTGACATTGAAGGGACACCACTGAAGAGACTCCACATCCATGGTTGATTTCTACTGTGTATGTTGTTGCCTCTTCGAGGCGATTTTTCAAATTCTCCCCATGCATCCTTGGTACACAGTATGAGCTACATCTCATCTTGAGAAAAGATCATTGTTTCCATAGTTTGTAGGGTGTTGTCCACTTGTTTCTCCGCGAGATCTCTTTGATCGGGTGACGTAAGACGAATACCTTATCATGGGGATGTTCTGACCGTGGAGTAGTTTGTAGCTTATCAGTGAAATGCATAGTTCTATTTTCTGATGTTGCACATGGCTTATTCATGATAATCATGAGAATTATGGCTTTCTGATCTAAGTCCTATGTCTAAGGTTAGGCCCAGGGATGTGGAAGAGATAGCTTTGGGATGAGACCTCTAATTTATCTTGAGCCTTAAAAAAGCAACAGGATTGTCGAATCTAGTGTTTTTTTAAATAGGATTTGGGAAGCTTACGTGGTTGAAAGATACTACTATTTTTACTTTGTCTTATATTTACTTTTTGATATTATATTCACAACAATTTTAAATGAATTATATATTAACATGAATCCATTAATTATTGTGTGCATTGGATGAGGCATCCGATGTTGCTAAAAAATGACCAAAAGAAACATATTTTTGGGATTGAATGTTAAATAAATCTTGTATTCTGATAATACATTTATCATTTGCAATTTAAAGACACTGCATTCTGTTACGTGGGGTGCCTCCATTCTTAGTTTTCTCAAAGGTTACGATAGGGCAGTTGTCAATGAAGATAGCCAGAGACACAGGGGGCATTCCTGGTTGGTTGCCCACAAAAAGCAGTTAAACACCCACTAAGTTTGTGGACATTCTCATTCTCAGATCCTCTCCCTCCCAGGAAAAGTAAGCCCTGAGAAAAGCATGAGTAAGGTAGTCAGGCGGTCATTTAGAGTGTGGCAGTAATAGGTATCTGTTGAAAACCCCAAGATGGCCTGTTCCGCCGCACTTGAGATGCCATGCATCAATGAGAGGTGGGACACCGGATTGATTTCCAGCAGTGGAGGCCCAGCTGTCTCTGCCTTCAGAAACCTTTGCCAGTGGTCCATGCTGCACAAGACTGTCAGTTTAACAGCATCATTAGGCTCCTTTTACATTGGCTATGGCTTCCAACTCTGCTTTTTCATACTTGCAACCACCCCTCCAGTCATGGTGGTCATAGACAAAATATAATAAAAGTCCAAGCATGTCACTAACATTTACTTTTTGATTTTCAGAAACAAACTCCTACTTTGGGGGTTTATTTGTTAAAATCAGAAACAATGCAGGCGGTGCCACCATGACATGGCAGCCCAGCCGTAATCACGATTTTGTGGCAAGGACTCTTTTTGAGTTAATGGGAGCGGTTTTGGCAACAAGGCCCCACCACAGAGATAGGGAATTATGAATATGTTGGTCCTCTGCCCCCACAGGAGCCTTGTGGCAAGCCAAATACCTCTAAACAACATCATAAATCTCTGTTCAGTGTTGAGGTTGATCTCCAGCAGCAGCATCAATCAATCAATCAGAAATTTGTAAAGCACACTACTCACCCGTGAGGGACTCAAGGCACTGAGCAAGGGGGGGGGGGGTTCTGCTACTGCTCGAACAGCCAGGCCTTGAGAAGTTTCCCGAAGGTAAGGAGCCCTTTGGTCTGACGCAGGTGGGCGGGAAGAGTGTTCCACGTCTTGGCGGCGAGGTGCGAGAATGATCTGCTGCCAGTAGCATCAAGCTATCCATGTGGAGAACTCCTACCCTGTGACTTCCAGGTAGCTGAATATAGCCTGGTAGAGAAGATGATGACAGCGGAAAACGGAGTGGGATGTAGTGAGTGGACTGAGAGAAGTGGTTTCCTTTGCTGAAGAGTTGTGAGAAACAGGAGAACGCTAAGGCAGGAGAAGGGGGGGAGAAGAAAGTTGTGAAAACAATAACCAAATGAATTAAAGTTCATGGGAAGAAGGCACTGTCTAGGCTCCCTCAAGGATCAGGAACCCAGAGCTCTGCTGGTGGTGGCCATCTATGGCTTTAAGTGGGGCGGGTCCATCCAGGTCAGAGACAGGCAGTGGTTAAAAGTTGGTGCTGAAACTGGTCCCTATCAGGCGCTATATTCTGTCCTTAACTTTACAGGGAAAATCACTGAACGGTTCCTGAACAATGGTTGCACAAACCGTTAGACAACCCATGGCATGAGGTACCTCCTGTTTACATTCCAAATCTGTAACTTAATTTGATTTCCCAAGGGTATCTGCTTTTTCAGCATGAAGTTTTTCTGACATTTTCTTTTCATACAACATAGCACTCTGTAATGGCGCACAGTGTGAGCCGGGTCTCATGTTGCGTCTGTGTGAGTCAGGGTGTGAGTGGGTGTTTATAACGAAGCACGTTTGAGAGCTCTGGAGTTGAGGCGGAGGCAGTTTCTCGCAGTGCCTGTCAGCAGGGCTCAAAGGTGTTCTGCACACATGCCCATCCATTTCTCGGCACCTCTGCGGGTCTCAGAAAGCAGTGGTCAAGAATTCCAAATGTAATTGTGATTCTAGGCAAAAGTGTGTGAAGGAGGCACACAGCTGTCAAATTATTTACAGTCTGAAAGTAAATGAAAATGCAGGGCTAGGAAGATATATGTGGGAGAAAAGGGTGTGTCTCACCGGGAGGCCACAGAGGGAGGTGGGGTGAAGAGGAGGGCAGGAGTGATTGTGATTCTCTGCAGGCCACTACCCTTTGCACACACCTCATTAATGCACAGTGTTGTATTTTCAGAATTGAAACTCTTTTTTAGAATCTAGTTATTCACAACAAAATCATTGTGTTACTTATTTGTGTGATACTGCTAACAAGTATTGTGAAAACCCAATAGGTTTCCTTTTTTTAGGTGCTTACCTGTTATTGTGTGTTATGTATGGATACAATAACAGAAAGCTCATTGTGAGGCACCAAAATACTGGTCGGATGGCATGCTATGGAAAGCGTTGCATTTCAGCTTACATGCTTTAAGGACACGCCCTTAATTACATACACCGTGCCTCTCGGAAAGGATTCCTAGATGAGCTTAATAGCCACGCCCCTTTTAGAAACACGTTTTTCCATTCCACTTAAAGCTTTGTGGCATTTCTAGGCAGAAGAGTAGAGGGCGCACAGGCGAACTTTGTGGGGCTTATTTACAAGCCCTGTGCCTCAGGGAAAGTGCAGAAATGAGTGGTGTCTCCAAGATACGGCGCATTTCTGTCCTCTCCCCCTTTGCTGGCACACAAGGGACTGCCTAGCGCTGACCCAGGGACCCTTGTACCTTCCTGCACAAAAATAATCCATGGAGGCTTTTTCCTCTCTCTATGTGTGCTGCACATAGAAATCAGAAAAAACAAGGTAAAATAAAGATATTTCTCCTTGTTACGCCTCCCCTGGGGAGGTGTAAGATTTTGTCGCATTCCCAGGTTTGCAGATTCTTGTGATTCTGGGAGTGCGTCAAAATCCACGGGTGGTGCTTGGGAACACCCACAGCAACACCTATGGAATGCCTCCCTGACGCAGTGTAGGGAAACGCAGCGACTTGTGCTGCATTGCCTTACACCATATCTATGAGGCCATAAAAAACATGCAAAGTGGCTTTGCATTGCCTTGGAGATATGGGCCTGCAAAATGCAGCACTTGTGCTTCACAAAAAGTGATGCACCCCTTCCACGCAGTGACGCACCCCTTCCGCGAAGGTGGCTTGTAAATAAGTCTCTAGGGGTGTGCAGACCTGAATCCTGGGACTTTTGCCTCAGGCGTTCTCTCTGGGAGGTTCATAAACAAGATGACTGCACGCACCCCATTAATCACAAAATTATGTGGTCTTCTTTTTTTATTTCATTACTGTGTTTACGCTTTCAGAGTGGTCGTGTGCGTAGACCTCCGTACTGAACACAGAACATGATCGTGGAGTGTGCAACCAGCCTACATGATACTTGCTTGAGCTCCAATTTGTATCCTATGTTCTGGACTCTATCATGAACATCTTTAATTTATTTCCTGAAGCCATAACTGACCTATGCTGTTATTGCACTATGTCCAGCTCCTAACTTTATGTAGCGATGAAATGTTTCATATTGTCTCAAAGCTGATAGAGATGCACTCACACCTTTCCGTCCGGTCACCAATGTCTATTAAAAAATAGAAAGACAGGGGTTCAGGTCCCACAACCCCATTTCCAATCCACATACACACATAAATGGATGGACCACCAATTTGCTTTGGTAACTTCAGAAGCAGATTCTCTGCCTATTCACAAATAAATAAAAGGGAAATATCAAAATATGAATGCCTTAAAACTTTAAGCCTAAATTCGTAATCATCATCGATATATACAGGTGACCTCCATTACTCTTAGTCCATTCGTCTTCGTCCTAGTCATTCCTTATTGTCAGACCCGTCTGGAGGGACACAGAGCAGGTGGGGTTTATTAGGCCACAACTGTAGGGGGTGAGGTAATTTGACACTGGTCTCCTACTATGGATCTACAGACTTGTACAACCCTTCCAACTTGTACACCCCTTCCAGCTTGTACAACCCTTCCACGCATGTACCACCCTTCCACGCATGTACCACCCTTCCACGCATGTACAACCCTTCCACGCATGTACAACCCTTCCACGCATGTACAACCCTTCCACGCATGTACAACCCTTCCACGCTTGTACAACCCTTCCACGCTTGTACAACCCTTCCACGCTTGTACAACCCTTCCACGCTTGTACAACCCTTCCACGCTTGTACAACCCTTCCACGCATGTACAACCCTTCCACGCATGTACAACCCTTCCACGCATGTACAACCCTTCCAGCATGTACAACCCTTCCAGCTTGTACAACCCTTCCACGCTTGTACAACCCTTCCACGCTTGTACAACCCTTCCACGCTTGTACAACCCTTCCACGCTTGTACAACCCTTCCAGCATGTACAACCCTTCCAGCATGTACAACCCTTCCAGCTTGACTCTTGGGGTAGCGAAAGCAGACAATCAAAGACATCTCTGGGAGGTAGTGTAGAGCAAAAGCTCAGAACTCAACAGTCAAACAACAGACACAATAACGTACTGTCCAGCCCAGTGCTTACCTTAGTAAAAAGGAAGTGCTTTAATATTACAGTAAAACAAAATGCTACACAGTTCAGTAGGGGCTCAGTTACAGGGCTGCAATCTAACCTACGATTCCTAATCAGTGTTCCACCTTCTATGATGCCCTTTCCCCGTTCTCACAACCTCTCACAACATATACGTTGATTAAACAAAAGTAAAGGTACAGGTATAGATTAGACACATTTGTACTGGACTAATGATTACCCCACAGGATAGTTCATAGATCAGTTCAAACAGTTCTTGCCAAAAGCAGTGACAGTGGCGACAGCTACGGTTCATACAGCAGAGTGACCTCTGCACAGTCAGTTCAGTCTTGCAGTTTTCCATGCTTAGGCCTAGCTTTACCTTCTCTTGGAGAAGTAGCTTGTTCAGCACTGGCGGGTGTGCTCATTCAACCTGTACTCTCAGCATCTGCTGAGATGACTTGGGACCAGAGTAGTGGGCTTGCTCTGGACTCAGATGGCTGGGAATTGAGCAGTGCAGTGGGCCTGTCTCAGCAGGCACTCATCTCCAGCACGAGCCCTTTGAACCTCGATCAGATGGGTGCTCATGTTTGGAGGTAGCAGTCTCTGGGCTAAGAAAAAAGGCATCCATTTTGCTCCTTTATCTGGTGCATCATTGTCGGGCAGCAGCTGCTCCAGTTTTTTGGTCACTTTGCATGGGTGCCGGATGGCATGATATTATCAGGTTTGATTTCTTTGGGCAATCCACTATGAGGACAGCGCTGGTAGACTGTGAGAGCCCCCATTGATACAGGTTGGCTTTGGCTTCACTCCCAGTAGGAGTCAGCTGTTTCTGTGTGTTTCTCATGCTGGGAGCACAGCTTGGCTTCTCCTCATAGGCAGTCTCTCCTCCTGCTGAGGCAGGCACTCTTGTTACCTCTCTGAGCAAGCAGACAGGCTTTTTGGTACTAAACAGACCCTCATCTTCATCAGCAAGTTACACAGACTTCACCTTTGAGAGACTGGCTGCCATGCAGACACTATCCTTAGTCACACAGCAGCTCTTTGAGTACATTATGGAGCACTCCCTACTTTGGGCAAGAGGAATATGAAACTGGAACAAAGTGGGGTGGTTTGGGTCCCACTTTTAAACTCATTTTCCAGTCAGGGAAAGTGGATAAACTGTCCAAGGTCCTGGAAGTGGTTTGCAATGGATCCTTTTCAAATGTAATTTCTGGCTGTAGTACAGACAAAGCCTTTGTGCAAGACAATAGCTTTTAAAGCAGGTAGTGATGAGGTTGACTCAATGAAATGTGAGAACTCAGCACGTGGTTTGCATCAGTCTTTCAGAAGGATCAATCAGGAAAGAACAAAAGAGCAGTCCCTGTCTAGAAACTTCGTCACCTTTAAAGGCAGAAAACTGGTGATGCACAGCTCAGCCCTCCCAGGGCCAGCTTTAGTTCTGGTGGCACCCAGTGCGACAATCATTGTTGGCAAACCCCAATGACCTCCTTCTCCCTGGATACCACCCTCCAACAGTGCCTGTCAGCCTCAGGGTGGCCTTCCTCCAAACCTTTTGTCTACTTGCCTCCCATTTTATTCTGGAATTTAGCTTCTGTTGGCCTTAGGACTGTGCACTTTACCACTGCTAACCAGTGCTAATGTTCTTGTGCTCACTTCTCTAAACATGGATTGATTGGCTTATACCTAATTGGCATATTTAATTTACTTGTAAGTCCATTTTAGAGTAGTAAACAATATACCCAGGGCTTGTAAATTAAATGCCACCAGTGGGCCTGCAGAACCTATTATGCCGCCTACCTAAGTAGCACTCTAAAACGTGTCCTACGCCTGCCATTGAAGCATGAATGCAGTGTCACACTGCCATACTGACTTGGCATTTAAACCCCCTTCTGAAGTCTTAAACTCCCCTTTTATTACATATAAGCCACCCATAATGTAGGCCGTAGGTAGCCCACAGGACAGGGTACTGTGTAATTAAAAGGTAGGATATGTATCTTTAAGTTTTGCATGTCCTTGTAGTAAAAAACACTCCCCAAATCGTTTTTCACTGCAGTGAGAACTTCCCTTTCCATGGGATATCAATGGGGATTACATTTAATAGGCTGTAAAGGGTTGTGGTGTTTGCTTGACCAGGGCTCGCACACCTGTTAAACAAAATACAACGTCTCACACCCTCCATCACATTTTTGTCATTTGATTTATAGTGTTACTCATACCAGTGTAGGATGTCAGAACACTACATTACACTCACATTATCCAGAGACAACGAATCATACATGAGTAAATTAATGTATAGGGAATGTTACATAAGGCAATGAAGACTACAGGGTATGGGAGTCACATATGATCCTTTCTGACAGGCTTCAAATGCTAAGGATGTTTGGTTCTGAAAAGCACAAACTTTTGATTTAAAACATATCAGTGGTTGAAGTTGCCTTTGCTAATAAAAATGTATTTCTACCCACACAAACCCTTCTTTACGACAATGAAACAAACTTTTAACTTATACCTTGTAGTTTGCATGCAGCTCTCTGGTGACAGTTCATAGGTCACTGTGCTATATTAGGATTGTGACTTATGAAATACAAGTTACAGAAAGATTTCTGTGACAAAAGCAGTACCCTACTGAGCTATGTACATAGAATATAATCCTGTGATCTGCATGGTACAAGCTGCTACTTTATTATGAGTCAAAACTCCCACTAGACGAATATAGGATGGAACAACGCATGCTGGAACCATGCATGCCTGAACAACGCGTTGGAACAAAAACCGTATTTTTACCACTAATGCCTTTACCACGAATTACTTAACAACGATTTTTCATTGTAAAGGCATGTGTTGAACGGCATGCATGGTTCCAGCATGCGACCCCGGCCCCTCAACCCTGCCCCTAAAACAATCCTATCCCGACTCCCTATCCCGTCCCTAAAAACAATCCTACCCCGACCGCCCACCCCTGCCCCTAAAAACAGTCTTAATGCCCCTAAAAACTAAAACTACCCTGATCCCCCAACCCAACCCAGCCCTTAAAACCTGAAACTACCCCGACCCTAAAACTACTGCGAACCCCACCCCGCCCTTAAAAACTAAAACTACCCCGACCCCCACCCCTAAAACTTAAATTACCCTGACCCCCACCCCAAAAACTAGAATGACTCTGACCTCCCCACCCTGCCCCTAAAACTACCGCGACCCCCCACCCCAACCCTAAAACCTAGAAATTACCCCCACCCCACCCATAAAACTACCCGACCCCCCACCTCACCCCTAAAACTACCCCCACCTCCACCCCTAAAACCTAAAACTACCCCGACCCCCCACCCCGCACCTAAAAACTAAAATTAGCCTGACCCCATCACCCCTGCCCCTAAAACTACAGCAACCCCCCCACCCCTGCCCCTAAAAGTTAAGCTACCCTGACCCACCACCCCACCCCTAAAAATAAAAATTACCCCGACTCCACCTCTAAAACTACCATGACCCCCGCCCCTAAAACCTAAAATTATCTCGACACCCCACCCTGCCCTAAATCTACAGTGACCCCCACCCTACCCCTAGAACCTAAAACTACCCGACCCCCCATCCCGCCTCTAAAAACTAAAATTACCCCGACCCACACCCCTAAAACTTAAACTACCCCGACCACTCACCCCCACCCCTAAAACCTAAAATTACCCCACCCCTAAAAACTAAAATTACCCCAACCCTGATTGTAAAACTTAAACTACCCAGAGCCCCCACCCCACCCCTAAAACGACCTCCCACCTCCGCCCCTAAAACATAAAACTACCCCAACCCCCCACCCGCCTCTAAAAGATAAACTACCTGACCCCACCCCTAAAACTACCGCAACCCCCATTCACACCTCTAAAACCTAAAATTACCCGACTCCCCACCGCACCCTAAAACCTACAACTACCCAACCACCATCCTGCCTCTAAAAACTAAAATTACCCCACCCCCCCACCCCGACCGTAAAACTTAAACTACCCCGACCCCCACCCCTAAAACTACCCCCCACCGGCACCCCTAAAAAACTTTAAACTACCCCGACCACCCACCCCGCCCCTAAAACTACCCCAACCCCCCACCCCGCCCCTAAAACTACTGCAACCCCCCATTCGCACCCCATCCCTAATACTACTGCGACCCCCCACCCCTGCCCCTAAAACCTAAGACTACCCCGACCACCATCCAGCCCCTTAAAACTAAAATTACCCCAAAACCCCCACCCCACTCCTAAAACTACCCCCCACCTCCGCCCGAAAACTTAAAACTACCCCTCCCCTAAAAGTTAAACTACCCCGACCCTCATCCCACCCCTAAAGCTACCACAACCCCCCATTCGCACCCCTAAAGCCTAAAATTACTCTGACCCTTCACCCCGCCCCCAAAACTACTGCAACCCCCCACCCCGCTCCTAAAACTACCCCAACCCCCATCCTGCCCCTAAAAACTAAAACTACCCTGAACCCCTGACCCTAAAACTACCCCTGCGCCTAAAACTTAAACTACCCGACCCCCCACCCAGCCCCTAAAACCTAAAACTACCCTGACCCCAACCCTAAAACTACTACAACCCCCCAACCCCACCCTTAAAAACTAAAACGACCCCAACCCCAACCCTAAAACTTAAACTACCCCAAACCCCACCCCACCCCAAAAAACTAAAATTACCCTGACACCCCCGTCTCTAAAACCTAAAACTACCCCGACCCCCCACCCGCACCTAAAAACTAAAATTAGCCCGACCCACCACCTCACCCCTAAAAACTAAAATTTCTCCGACCCACCACCCGCCCCTAAAACTACTGTGACCCCCCTTGCCCACCCCTAAAACCATAAATTACCCCAACCCCCCACCCCACCCCTAAAACTACTGTGATCCCCCACCCCTGCCCCTATAACTACCCGACCCCCCAATCCTTGCACTAAAAACTAAAATAACCCCGGCCCCCACCCCTAAAACTTAAACTACCCTGACCCCCCACCCCCACACCTAAAACTACCCCGACCCCCACCGGTAAAACCTAAAACTACCCACCACCCCACCCCTAAAAACTAAAATTGATCTGACCCCCCACCCCGCCCATAATACTACTGCGACCCCCCATGCCTGCCCCTAAAACCTTAAATTACCCCGACCCACCACCCCGCCCCTAAAACTACTGTGACCCCCCGACCCTAAAACCAAAAACTACCCGACCCCCCATCCTTGCTCCAAAAACTAAAATAACCCTGGCCCCCACCCCTAAAACTTAAACTACCCTGACCCCCCACCCCTAAAACTACCCCCACGTCTAAAACCTAAAACTGCCCCGACCCGACCATAAAACTACTGCAACCCCCAACCCCGCTCTTAAAAACTAAAACTACCCCAAACCCCCACCCTTGCTCCTAAAACTTAAACTAACCGGACTCCCCACCCAGCCCCTAAAAACTAAAATTACCCCCACTCTGGCCTATAAAATATAACCATCCCAACCCCCAACCTCTGCCCCTAAAACTACCGCACACCCCACCCCTAAATTCTCAAATTAGCCCGACCCCTCCACCCCTGCCCCTAAAACTACAGCGACCCCCCAACCCCTGCCCCTAAAAGTTAAACTATCCCAACCACCCACCCCTGTCCCTGAAACCTAAAGCTACCGCAACCCCCCACCCTCACCCCCACCCCACCCCACCCCTAAAAACTAAAATTAGCCTGACCCCCCACTCATGCCCCTAAAACTACAGCGACCCCCCAACCCCTGCCCCTAAAAGTTAAACTATCCCGACCCCCCACCCCTGCCCCTAAAACTACTGCGACCCCCCCCATCCCTGCCCCTAAAAGCTAAAACTACCCCCACCCGGCCTGTAAAACCTAAACTACCCGACCCCCCACCCCTAAAACTACCCCCCACGCCGCCCCTAAAGCCTAAAACTTCCCCGACCCCCCTATCCCGCCCCTAAAAACTTAAATTATCGCAACACCCCACCCCACCCCACCCTTAAAATTTAAACTACACTGACCTCCCACCCCTAAAACTACCCCCACCCCAGCACCTAAAACCTAAAACTACCTCGACCCTTAAAAATTAAAACTACCCCCACTCCTAAACCTACCCCAGCCCCACTTACCTGACCGCGTCCTCTCTGATCCTGAGTCTGTTTTCCTCTGCCTTAACCACGCATGTTCGTTGTTCAGGGCATGCGTGGTTAAGGCAGAGAACAACAGAGTCATTGTTCACGAAAGTGTTGTTCCGCTTTCGTGTACAACGCACCTCGTTGTTCGGGGTTCGTGGTTTAGGCTATTTTCCCCGCTAGACATAACTTCAACGTGTTCAGCAGGTATATTAATCACAAGAGTTAGCTTTATATTTTTATTGTTGCCTGAAAATTTCTGGACACAAAAGAAACTCTGCAGCAAGTGCTTTTTAACCCTTAAAATATTTCAAAACACAGCACCCACTGATCTCGACAGCCAGTGTGGGTGCACTGGTCGCACCACCCTAAAACTGGCCCTGCCCCTACCATCCACAAACTGGCAGTGCTCAGTAAAAAACTAATCAGCAGTCTCGTGGAGAGTGAAGGAAACCTTCTGTTTCCCAGAATTCTAATTCCACACCTTCAAATGTTTTCTTCAGCAAGAAAAGCAAAGATGTTTCATATGTATTATGAATCAGATGAAGTCTGTGGTAGTCATTTGCTTTAACCAACGCATACACTCCAGCTAGTTCAACAAAAATATTTTGCATTATGAATCAAGTGCACAATTAAATCAAAGGAGCAATCACATTTCAAGGACAGATTAACCTGACACCACTGGAATGAAACTTTTATGAGGAATGTGAAATATTTATATTGTATAGGAGGCATCATCAATGAACATTTCTGGGCTGTCTGGCGCAAAACTATTTTCTGTATGCATTATACATAACGGGTCTTATAGAAAGCATCCACATCTGCAGCCTCCTTACACAGAAGACCTCATCTATTTTTGTATCTCTTTATTTCAAAAGAAGAGGCGGGAATCTGTCTGATGTGACACAGTATATTAGGGTGCTATCTGGTGCGGTGCAAAGACCTAGTTCCACTTTATTTCACTAGTGCAACCCAATAAAAGTAACAACATAATCCTTAAAACACAACACAGAATTGGAGCAGTAGGTTTGCCTTCATGCAAGCCAAACACCCAGTGCTTAATTTGTGCTTATCGTTTCCGGTGCTGAGCACCAGCACTTATTTTTGAGGGCCGGTGCTTATTCTTCTCCCTCAAGCATTTACTGCAGCAAAAGACACATATGGGAAAGGCGGAGGAAGCAAAAAACGAAAAAGCGTCACAATGGGAGAAAGCAGAAAGCTGCAAGAGTGAGCTGAGGGGGCAGGGAGTGGCTGTAAATGGATTGAAGAGGCCCGAGGTGGCTTCAGGATTATGCCGCCTTAGTATTCCGTGCTCCCACATTTAATTGCAGCAGCCATGTGTTTAAGAGGAGGGATTTGGGCACCGGCATGTTTTTATTTACAAATTAAGCACTACAAACACGTTTGTCTCATGCACTTCAGCCACGTGAGCTCCTACACCACTGCCTTACACAAATGCCACCAGACAACCCGCAAAGTCTCACTCACATAGTACTTCCTAGTACTGAAGCGAACTGCTTTGTGTTTGAAAATGCAGCATGCTGTGCTCACAGTGAAGTCCGCCATTTGCTGAAGTGGTGTTGATGCATTGCCCCTTGATGCATGCTATAGTGGGTGAAAGAAAAATGTAAATGACAGAACCACAGACAAATGGATGGCGTGCGGCTGAAAACCCTATAACTATGTCATGCACATAATTTTAGTAAAATCAAAAGGTTTTGGCTAACACAAACATGAAAAAGCCAATTGTTCTGCCACTGGCTGCCGGCCTTTTGTACTTGGGAGGGACAGAAGTATGGAAGGATATAACACAGATCATTAATTAAAGTAATGGGTAAGATTTTACATACAAATTGTTGATTAGGTGTTAAAGTCATTAGAATCTAAGGGCCAGATTTACAAGGCCCTAGCGCCTCCTTTGACCACATTACCATCATTTTTTTTTACTCTAATGTAGCTCAACGAGGCAAAAATCGCCATGCCATATTTACAAAGTGGTCCAATGCATGCATTGCTCCCCTTTGCAACCTCTTGCACCACACTATTCCTGCACAAGGCATAATGTATGTAAGGGGGCGTTCCGGCATTAGGAGGCCAAGGAAAATGGCGCAATGAAATCTACAAGATTTCATTGCACCATTTTTGGCGTCATTTTTAACGCCTGCTAAGAGCAGGCATTAAAAGGACACACCCATTGAAATCAATGGGCCTCCTTGCACTTTGCTACACTAGCGTCAACATTTTTGACGCTAGTGGAGCAAAGTGCCACAATAGCACTAAAAATGTTGCCGCTATTGGCCTAACGTGCGCCATGGTGCGTTGAATTGTAAATATGGTGCACCCATGGTGTCATTAGGTGGCGGTCGGGGTCGCAAGAATTCTGGTGCATCAGTACTGGTACGCCAAATTCTTGTAAGATCTGGGCCTACGTTTTCTGTAACCTTTGACTTGAAAATGGGGGGTTAATTTTTCATGTAATTAGAATGCATTTTTCTGTAACCTTCCAGTTATTAGTAGTGTCTCAACTTTTTTGTAAGGTTTCACTTACAAATGGCTGATTAGCTGTTATTGCCATTTGAACTTAATGTTTCTGTAACCCACCACTTATAAATGGCAGGTTAATTTTTCATATAATTAGATGTATTTTTTCTGTAATCTTCCAGTTCTTAGTACTGACTTTTCTGTAAGGTTTCACTAATCAATTTCTGATTAGCTGTTAATGCCATTAGAATCTAATGTTACTGTAACATCCCACTTACAAATCATTGGCTAGCTGTTGATTACATTAAAATGTAATCAGTCTGTAGCTTTTGACTTGAAAGTGTCTGGTTGTAGGAAGCTGGCTCAGTATATATCATATCAAAATGAGATATAGTATGCACAGAGTCCAGGGGTTCCCGAGAGGCTTAACAGAGGCTAAAGTAGATAATACTAATGTTCTCTTTTGTGGCAGTGTGGTCGAGCAGTTAGGCTTATCAGAGGGTAGTGCAAAGCATTTGTTGTACACACAGATGATAAAGAAAGCACACACCCAATGACTAACTCCAGGCCAATGTTTTTATATAGCAAAAATATATTTGGTTACTTTATTTCTAGAACCACAAGATTCAAGTTGCAGGTAAATACATTTGCAAGTAAGTATCCAACACATGTATCAATACAATTTTGTTTTAAATTGGCAAGTTATACTGTTTTCAAATAAATAGCAATAATCTGTTTCAAAAGTCAACACTGCAATTTTCAAAGACAGTTCTAGTGAGGGAGGAAAGGTTAGCACAGTTTTGAGGTAAGTACAAGACTTACAGTTCCAGTCTCTGGGGTCAGGATGTCCTCAGGTTGGGGTTCAAGTAAACCCCTAACACCCACCACCAAAAAGGGGCCAGTAGGGTGCAATGGTCAAAGTTGAGGTGGATTTAACATAGGTTACTATGGAGACTGGGGACACTCAGAATCGGGTCTTACAGGCCTGCTTGCAGGTATGTTACAGCGTCTTCCGAGGGCAGACCTGGGGGGTTTAGAGGAGCACCGGGGGGGGCCATATGTCGGCACCAAATAGACACCCTCAGCAGCGCTTGGGTGGCCGGGTGCATGGTGCAAACACAGTGTCAGGCTCCCAATGTTTTCCTAGAGAGGGACCCCGGAGCCACAAAAGATGCTACAGGCAAAGTCCAGGGGGTCGTTTCTGGAAAACCAGAGGCTGGACAAGGAGAGGGGGCCGCCTGATGGTTGTTGCTGCACTGAATGTCTGATTCCCCAAGGCCAGGTGGCTGCGGGTGCAGGGGTACCTTTTGGCATTGGGAATCTTCTTCTGGTTCTGTGGCGGTCAGGGGGGTCCTTCAGATTCAGGCTGCAGTTGTTGTCGTGTTGGACCAGAGGGGTCTACCCAGGGTGGGCACTTGCTCAGAATTGCCTGGGGTCCACTTCTAGTTGGTTGGGCCACCAGGACATGGGCCATGGGTGTCGGGTGCAGAATGGGCAGAACTTGCGGATCCGGGGCAGTTCTGAGTCCTTTGTTGGCGCTTCTTTCTGGACAGGACTGCTGTCCACTGGAGATGTAGGTCCTCTGGGGTGCAGGCAGTCCTCTGGAGGATTTTCAGAGGTTGCTGGTCCTGCAGGATGTGTTGCCTTGTGGTTGGAGGGCTTCAGAAGCTACAGACAGACCTGTAGGGCTGGGGCCAAGTCAGCTGGTGTCTTTAGGCTTCTCTGCTGGGGTCTGCTTAGCAGTCCTTCTTCTTTTCTTCTTGCTTCTGCTTGAGGTCACCAGGAATCTGACGAGCTAGGTTCAGGGGAGCCCTTAAATCCTTCACCTTTAGGGGTGGTCCCAGCTGAGGTGGTCACTCCTCCTTGTTTTCCCTAATTTTCCTGCCGGACTTGCAGCCGAAAGTGGGGCTTTGCCAGGGGTCGGGCATCTCCACTAGCTGTAGTGCCCTGGGGCACTGTAACAATAGACCTGAGCCTTTGAGGCTCACCACCAGATGTTATAGTTCCTGCAGGGGGGCAGTATGAAGCACTTCTGCCCAGTGCAGGCTTTGTTGCGAGCCACAGAGAGCACAGAGACTTTCACCCCATGTGGTCAGAAACTTGTGTGGAAGTTCCAGGCTGGCACAGACTGTTCAGTCCTGCACTAGACGTTTGGCTAAAATACAGAGGGCATCTCTAATATGCCCTCTGGGTGCATTTTTCAATAAATCCAACACTAGCATGAGTGTGGGTTTATTGTGCTGGGAAGCTTGATACCAAAACTCCTAGACTTCAGTGAAGCCATTACAGAGCTGTGGAGTTCGTAATGACAAACTCCCAGCCCATATACTCAGTATGGCCACATTGCACTTACAATGTCTAAGAATGGATTTAGACACTATAGGGCCATATTGCTCATGCAGCTATGCCCTCTCTTATGGTATAGTGCACCCTGCATTAGGGCTGTAAGGCCTGCTAGATGGGAGACTTACCTATGCCACAGGCAGTGGTTTGTGGGCATGATACCCCGAGAGGGGTGCCAAGTCGACTTTGTCTTTTTCTCCCCACCAGCACACACAAGCTGCAGAGGCAGTGTGCATGTACTTGGTGAGGGGTCCACCAGGGTGGCATTATACGTGCTGCAGCCCTTGAGGACCTTCCCTGGCCACAGAGCCCTTGGTACCCTGGGTACCTTTTACAAGGAACTTAACTGTGTGCCAGGGGTGTGCCAATTGTGGAAGCAATGGTACAGATTTGGGGAAAGAACTCTGGTGCTGGGGCCTGGTTAGCAGGATCCCAGCACACTCTCAGTCAAGTCAGCATCAATATCAGCAAAAAGTGTGTGTGTGGGGGTAACAATGCCAAAAGGGGCACTTTCCTACACTGGTTAATTGTTAGTAGCATTAGAATATATCTGTTCTCTAGTTTTCAATTTACAAATGGTTGGTTAATTGTTTAAATGATTAAAGGATATGTTTTAACGTTCACATCATGAAAGGCTGCTATATGCTCCTGGATTTCCCCTGCTAGGCCTTCCCTGTTGCCCAGGAATATACTGTGCCTCAGACGCAGTTGGCAGGATTGGTCCCTGTCCATGGCCCGTGACGTTTTTTCAGACAGCCATCTTCTTTCATTCGAGCAACAAGCTGACTACGACCTCTCACCTGGACAATTCCTTACTAACTGCCAACTACCTAACACAAGTGGGTAATCTGAGCCAGTGGTTTCCGGTGCGGAGCACCAGCACTTATTTTTGAGGACTGGCACATATTTTTCTGCCTCAAGCTTTGACGACAAGCAAACGACAGAGATGGGATGGGCGGAGAAAGAGAAAAATGAAAAAGCATGACAAAGGGAGAAAGCAGAAAGCTGCAAGAGTGAGCTGAAGGGGCAGAGAGTGCATGTCAGTGGATTAAGGAGGCCCTAGATTGCTTCAGGATTAGGCTGCCTCAGTATTCCGTGTTCGCACATTTACTTGCAGTAGTCGCGTGTTTCAGAGGAGAGCTTTGGGCACTGCACGTTTTTATTTACAAATTAAGCACTGCTTAACACTTGTCATTCTTTATGGTTTGCATAGGATGGGGAACCACCTACACATGCTGTCCTTCAGGCACTTCAGGCACCTGATCACATGACTTTACAGGACACTTCAGGACCTTTAGGGATCTCCCTACGGCCTTTGTGCAATAAATGGGGGGAAGACTTGGGGAGGGCACTAAAGGACTCTGAGTGGGAACAGGCCCTTGCTTTCCCCACAACCTCTTGAGAAGTGCCAGATTTAAAAATATACAATTCCATGTCGTACACTGTGCGTATTTGACCCGCGCACAGCTCAACCACTGTTTTGCCACAGCTGCTTCCTTGCTGTCAGTCAAGGGACGTAGACCTTCATCACGTGCTGTGGTCTTGTCTTGCCCTCATCCCTTATTGGAGAGACAAACACACTACACTCTGTGAGATCACTAAACTCCCGGACATATCTACACGGGAGGCCAGCGATCTCCGCATTTTTAAGCACAAGAATAAACACTCAGTTCGCACTTGCTTCATAAGTCTGGCCCTTTTACTTGCCAAAATGACATTTTCGCTGCAATGAAGAGCCCCAACTGCTCCACACATGAAAAGAAACAAAAACAAGGCAAAATAAAAATATTTCTTCTCGTTACGCCTCACCTCAGGAGGCTTCGGGTTTTGGCACATCCCAGGTTTCAATGGTTTTGTAACTGTGGGCAAGCGTCAAAATCCATGGGTGTTGCATGGGAACACTTACTCAACGCCCATGGAACGCCTTCCTTACACAGAGTAAGGCAAGGCAGTGGTTTGTGCTGCTTTGCCTTATTCCATATCTATGAGGCCTTTAGCGCCACGCAAAGTGGCTTTGCGTGGCCTCATAGATATGATTTTGTAATCTGCCCGCCAGAGCGCACAAAAAGTGACACACGACGACACAAGGGGCTCATTAATATGCCCCCATATGTCTAGACAATGTCCTAAAGTAGAAGGAGGCAGGAGAGACGTAAACCCGAGGCAGGGGAGGGCTTGGGTGGGCACAGCCGGAAAGGCCGGAGGAAATGGAGTGTGAAAAGGGAGGCAGAGTAGAAAGTCATGCGCTTGACACGTTTAATGTCTCTCTCTGGTAAAGTGATGGCTGATGGGACCACCCCTCCTCCTTGTGTGATGCTGGGAGGCACGGCTCAGCGACGAGTGGCGGGGCAGATCCCTTGTTGCCATGGTGCCTTTAAGAGGACATGAGCCTAGAAGGCGCTTTTGGGCGTCCAGCGCCATCTTTTCTGGCAGTGATGCCCCTATGAGTTCTCCAGCCTCACCTTTTGTCCAGTTTAGAGTCCTCCTTTGACCAGCGCCAGGGGGTGATGTGTCCCATGTCCTACGGGGGAATCCTGTCCACACCAGTGAGATCAGTGCGACTGACATCCAGCGCCTAGTGCGAGATCTCATTCTGGACTTTCTTTCTCATTCACCGAGGTTTATCGGTTTCCGACACCCTCAAAGCCGCCCCCGTTTACTCTTTGTAAGTTATGACTGACCACATCACTGTCTCGTCAAAGAAGAGTTAAACTGGCAGGTCTGCATCTTTTGTTTAACCAAACCGAGCTCAGGGGCGTCGTGAACCCCCCGTTTTAGCAGCTACAGCGGGGTTGGGGGTCTTAATAAGCCTCTTCTGTCTGCAGCTCGGTGGACAAAAGCTGATAATGACCGCTGTAAAGGAATACAGCGTCAGATGCATCAATAGAAGAGGGAAGGATGAAAGGGATATTGAATGGAAGGAAGTGTAAAAGGATGGATGTATGGGTGAGAGTGTGGATGAATGAGTGAGTAGATGTATGAGTGGGTAGGTGGATGAGTGTGTGAACGGATAAGAGAATGGATAGGTGGATGAGCAGATGAAAGGGTGGCAGAATAAAAGGATTGATGGATGGCTGGGTGCAAAGACAAATGAATGGATGGCAGAGTGGATGGACAAATGGATGTATGGGTGGTTGGCAGAGTGGATGGATGGATGATGGCTAGATGGCAGAATGGATGGATGGCAGAGAGGATTGTTGACAAAGCGGATAGACAAGGGGATGGATGGATGGCAGAGTGAATAGATGAAAGGATGAATGACAGTGGGCGGATGGATGGCAGAGTGGATGGATGGATGAGTGGATGGATGGATGGATGGCAGAGTGGATGGATGGATGGGAGCCCTTCTAGGGGAGGGATGGGGTCCTTTGCTTCGCTTGCTCGGTGATATCAGAGTTTTAGGTCAAAGTGAAGGGTATTTTAATTTTCTGGCTTCTCCCTTTCCGAGCGTACTTATTACCTGATTCTATTTGTCACATAAAATAAATAATTAAAAATAAAAAGAGTTTTTATTAAATTCAGGTGGAATACTTTTGTTTACAGATCTTGAGTTGTATTAAACGTTTTCAGACACATTACTGCTTGCGATCACACTGTCTCTCCCCTCTTCTGTCAACAACGTTATTTGTATTCCCCATCTCGGGGTACCCGGGTACCCAATCTACACCGGAGCATTCTCTGGGACTCAATAAAGTATGTGCGCGCGGACATTCCTGTGAGTTTTTCTCAGCCCAGTCAATCCTGGAAGCCTCCTCCATGTATTCCTTTCGGGGGCAGAGTTACATCCGTTTCCACAGTGGAAGTGAGCGGGGGGGGGGGGATGTCCTCGAAAATCGGTTGGCAAATAGAGAAATGAGCTTCTCCACAGGAAAAACAAATCGCTATGGAGAAAAAGTGTTGGCTACTGCAAGTGCATTTTGCCTCTATACACACATGATTGGACACCCTTTACACATATGTAACAGAACAAGAGGTATTTGTGAAATGCACACTGGCCCCCCAAGGGTTCTTCTCGCTCCATAAGAGATATGTGTTGTTATTACAATCAGCTGTACTCATTTTATCGACCTTAGAAGGATGAAAATCTGAGTGGACCGTCTCGGATGTGACCGTCTCGTGAAGTGCATGATGGGGCTGTGCCTGTGGGCCCCTGCACTGCCCATGCCAAGTGCATGGGCAGTGCAGGGTCCCCCAGGGGCACCCCGAGTCCCCCTTACCGCCAGACTTTCCATGGCAGTGTTTACCGCCATGGACAGGCTGGTGGTTGAGGACTCCTAATCCACAGGGCAGCACTGCATTATGACCGCCTGCGGAAGCATGGCGGTCAAGTGGAGGGGCCGGTGGTATGGCCGTGGCTAATGCGCCACGGTCATAATACACTGCTGGTACACCACCAGTCTGTTGGCGGTGTTACGGCCAGTGTACCGCCGGCCGCCAGGGCCGTAATGAGGCCCAGAGTCCTACATCGGGCGCTTTAATCCACATACACAGCTCCACATGTCCCTGCTTACCCTCGTGAGTACTCCTGGAAGGCAGTGACTGCTATACATCTACACTCAAGCATAGGTGGAAACAGGGGTGTAGATTTACAAAACCTTTCAATGATCCACGCCCTGAAGCCGGGTCGGTTGAACCCCACACGTTAGCAGCTACAGCTCGCAGGACAAAAGCTCATAATTACTGTGAAAGGATGGGAGGGTGAGTGAATGAAGTGATGGATGCATGAGTGAAATGATGGGTGGATGAGTGAAAGGATGGCTGTAGGAATGAATGAGTGAAAAAATAGATGGATTGAAAGGGAGGGTAGATGGATGGCTGGACGAAAGGGTGGACAAATGGATGAGTGAAGGGGTGGAAGAGCGAGTGAAAGGACGGATGGATGAATGAAAAAGGTAAATGGGTGGATGGATGAGTGGATGGATGGATTGAAGAGTGGATTGCTGAGTGAGAGGATGATGGCTGTGTGGAACGATAGATGAGTGAAAAGGAGGATGGATAGAGTAAAAGGGTGAGTTGAGGGACAGACAGAAAGGGGTATGGATAGATGGGCAAAAGAATAGATGGTTGATCGGATCAATGGATCATTGGATGAATGCATGGATTAAAGGGGGATGGAAAGGTGAAAGGATGAAAGACTGAGTGAAAGGTTGGTTGGGTGGATGGATATATTTGATGGATAGGTTTGAAGATAGATGGATGTTTGGATATGGACAGATGGACGGTATGGTAACAGAATGTTGAATGAAAGACTGAACAAATGATAATGTAAATTTGAAATTATAGATATCAGCGGGTGGGTCGAAGGATGAATGGATGAGTGGACGGATGCTTGGAGATGGAAGAGACAAGAAAGTTCTTCTGGGGAGGGTCACAATGACTAGCTTTGTTTGTTTGGTGCCATAAAAGTTGTGGTTCAAAGTTGGGGTATTCTAATTTTCTGGCCACTCCCTTGTTTTAGGGCCTCATGACTAGTGTGGTGAAGTTGTATACTCTGAAATATCTGGGTCAGGCCAAGTTGTAATCCCCGCCTGGTGAGTCAGGCAGAAGCAGGGCCCTAGTCTGACTCCTACAGTACAATGGGGCAGTGACAGCATGTCCTCAGCACTGCCCCGCCAGGCTCAAATCAGGTGATAAGTGGCAGCACAAAAGGGCCCAATATTCAGCCCAGAGGGAGGAATTCCAAGCAGAAAAGGACTCAATATTTCCTGGTCTGTGTGTTATTCCAGCTTGGGATACTTCTCATTTTCACAGGGGTATCAGCCACGAAATTCTCGCCCACTGGTATCCCTATGTCAACTATAGAGTAACTCATAAAGAGGCCCTCAGTATTTAACTCACTGAGCTACCCTAATGGATATTGAAAAATATAGGCCTGTAATGCCTTGTCTTGGTGGATGGGGTGAAGCAGGAACATTATAGATGCTCTTCCCCAGCCCAAGTTGTAATGCAACCATTTGATCATATATATTGTGCTGTGCCTCTTTCTATATGTAACAATATAAGTGCCGGGGCCCAAAATGTATCTTAGAAGCCCTCATACGTGTCCACCACTGGTGCCCACACAAATGACCATGGTGCCACTCGCTGCCTGCAAGGGCATCGGGCAGAGCGGTTTGTGCTATCACCACCTCTCCTGTGAGTTGTTTGTTTGCAGTAGTGCTTTCAATACAGTGTAGAGTCTTCAATGGTGTGCTGCCAGGGAACACCACAGATGGCACCATTACACATCAGATGCTGTGCTACCAGGACACACAATGGATTGCACCATTACAGACACCAAGTTGGTGGTAACCCATTCGCAAACAGGAAGGATTCCACAAGGGACCCCTCCCCCTTTGTGACAGGGGCAGCAGCATTTTTTCAGAGCAAGCAGTGGTCCCATGGACCGCTGCCCACTCTGAAAAAATAAAAAGGAAACTTTTCATCTTTTAGTTTGCAATGCATCCCATTTTCCTTTACGGAAAAAGGGCTGTATTTTTAAAAAAATGCCTTATTTGAAAAGCAGTCACAGACATGGTGGTCTGCTGTCCCCGGCAAGCCACCATCCCTGTGAGTGCTGGCCATTACAAATGGGATCGCAAATTGCGACCCTTCTCATGAATATTGATGAGGTAGGTAATTTGCGACCCCACTGGGACTCGCTAAATGTGTCTGAGACACATCAGTACATTTCATTTGGCAAGTCGCACAAAATTCACTATTAGAGACTCGCAAAATGAAATGGTCACACATCTGGCCCCTGATGCTGTGCTTGCAGGACACACAGCAGATTGCACCACTAGGCACCTAATGCAGTGCTGTCAGGACACACAACAGATTGCACCACTAGGCACCTAATGCTGCACTGTCAGGACACACAACAGATTGCACCACTAGGCACCTAATGCTGCGCTGTCAGGACACACAACAGATTGCACCACTAGGCACCTAATGCTGTGCTGCCACAATACACAACAGATTGCACCACTAGGCACCTAACGCTGTGCTGCCCCAATATACAACAGATTGCACAATTATATGCTTAATGCTGTGCTGCTGGTACACACAACAGATTACACCATTACACACCTGGTGCTGTGCTCCCAGGACACACAACAGATTGCACCACTAGGCACCTAATGCTGTGCTGTCACAATGCACAACAGATTGCACCACTAGGCACCTAATGCTGCGCTGTCAGGACACACAACAGATTGCACCTCTAGGCACCTAATGCTGCGCTGTCAGGACACACAACAGATTGCACCTCTAGGCACCTAATGCTGCGCTGTCAGGACACACAACAGATTGCACCACTAGGCACCTAATGCTGTGTTGTCAGGACACACAACAGATTGCACCACTAGGCACCTAACGCTGTGCTGCCCCAATATACAACAGATTGCACAATTATATGCTTAATGCTGTGCTGCTGGTACACACAACAGATTACACCATTACACACCTGGTGCTGTGCTCCCAGGACACTCAACAGATTGCACCACTAGGCACCTAATGCTGTGCTGTCACAATGCACAACAGATTGCACCACTAGGCACCTAATGCTGCGCTGTCAGGACACACAACAGATTGCACCTCTAGGCACCTAATGCTGCGCTGTCAGGACACACAACAGATTGCACCACTAGGCACCTAATGCTGCGCTGTCAGGACACACAACAGATTGCACCACTAGGCACCTAATGCTGCGCTGTCAGGACACACAACAGACTGCACCACTAGGCAACTAACGCTGCGCTGTCACAATACACAACAGATTGCACAATTACATGCTTAATGCTGGGCTGCTAGTACACACAACAGATTACACCATTACACACCTGATGCTGTGCTGCTGGGACCCAGAACAGATTGCACGATTACACACCTGGCGCTGTGCTGCCAAGACACACAACAGATTGCACCATTACACACCCGATGCTGTGCTGCCAAGACACACAACAGATTGCACCATTACACACCCGATGCTGTGCTGCCAAGACACACAACAGATTGCACCATTACACACCTGATGCTGTGCTGCCAAGACACACAACAGATTGCACCATTACACACCCGATGCTGTGCTGCCAAGACACACAACAGATTGCACCATTACACAGCTGACAAACAATGACAGCTGGTGACATTTGAATGTCTGAGACCCACGTCTCCAGTCCTTTCCCGTGTCCTAGACCCTGGATACATTTGCTTTATTTTGGAAGATTTATGGATAAAAACTGAAGCGACTGCTAAACTTATCTTGTTGAGATATGACATTACTTTGAGCTGGAAAGGATTAATCTATGCAGTGGGTGAATTGGTTTGTTGGGGAATCACTGCTGGTCAGAGGGTTTAAAACCATGCACAGAAAGCACTTTCAGTTCAGATGCTCTGATGACCGCTTGTTTACATGAGAACTCGGATGTCTTGTGAAACCTAATTATGTGCATAGAACCTGAAGACCTCGAACTATGCCTGGGCTCTCTTTCTTATTGTGGACTTAGACGGGTGTCAGCTTCAGTACTTCATTTCCTCATGTGATGAAATAAAGGCGGAGTTCCGATGATTACTTTGATATGACATGCTATTTATGTTATGAATTGGTTATTGGCATATTTAAGGAGAGATTTGACATTACTTTTCGTTCATTTTCCTCCCTTTCTTTCTATTGCCCGGTCCCTTCTTTCATTTTGTTATCTTTCTGTCTCTTTCCCCTCACCCCATCCCACTATATTTTCCTTGTTCCCTCTCCTTTCAATGCACCCTTCTTCCTTCCTTTCTTTTCTCTTTCTTTCTTTCATTCATTCATTCTTTCTTCCTTTCCTTCTTTCTTTCTTTCGTTCTTTCTTTCTTCTTTCATTCCTTCTGTCTTCCACTCTCTTTTGTCCCAGTCCCAGCCTCACTTTGTTCCTGTTCAGGTTGGTGTAAGTTCACCAGTACTATAGGGGTCGAAGAATCAACCTCAAACGCCACAGAGCTCCATGACGTCACTGGAAGAGACGCTGCACGACCTTTGGCCTTTCTTACACACAGGCAGTGTTGAAGGCATGGTGTTGCTTCATGTTAGTAATGGCTGGTAGCTAACAGTGCTTGTTTTTAAAGATCAGCAGGTTGAGTCATCAAGAAGTTGTTTAACACGCCGTGAGCGGCCAGAGCACCGCCTGGATACCTCCGGCACTGGTAATGCTGGGCGCCGTACGACCACCCCTCATATATCATTGGAGCCCTTAGCTGTCTATCATAGTGTACCTCATCCACTCGTTGGGTGCACCTGCCATGCTCACGCCCACAAGTCCCCCCAGGAGCGACACAGACCTTGCTTGTGAGTTATGAAGCCACGCAAGGCCACCTTGCGCGGCCCTGGGTGCCTCCATTAAATGGAGGAGAACAACGCAGCGCAAATCACTGCGTTGCCTTACTCTGCTCTGGGATGGCATTCCATGGGCATTGTGCGGGTGTTCCCACACAACCACCATGGTTTTTGACGCATTCCCAGATTTACCAGAACTGGTAGACCTGGGAATGCGCCACAAAGATGCGCCTTCTTAGGTGCGGCGCAACGAGGAGAAATATCTCTATTCCGCCTCGTTATTCCTGCTTTCTATGCAGCGCACATAGAATGAGGATTATGCCTCTCAGGATTGTTTTTGTGCAGAGGGGTGTCCTGCATGCACCACAGGCAACCTTGCACCACAGTGGAAGGGTGCCTGCGTCGGTGCTAGCCTGCCAAAAGGGCTTTGCTTTAAATACAGCGCTTCGCTGCCCTATCCCTGTCACGCAGCATGACATTCTCCTCAACAGGCCCCTTATCTTTTTTGTCTAGGGATTTTTTATTCATATTATTCCCTTCATTGTTTTTGAACTCTGTCTCCTTTCTTCTTCCCTTAAGTATTGTCGTGAACTCTCTCACCCACCATGAGCCCCTTGTCTGCCATTCCAGCCACGTTTACATTGACGCATTTTTGTGAATAATTGTGCTTACCTCAAACGTGCTGTTTGAATATATTTTGGATAGTTGAGCAAGCGTTCTCCGGCTGGATAGGCGAAAGTTAGTCAAATTGCTTTTAGGGGATTAATTAATAATCTCATAATGAGGTCGTCATCAATAACCAGACCTGGTTCCGGAGCAGGCAGCGCGTGGAGGTCTGGGGAGCGCAGTGTCAGGGAGTGCTTCACACTCTGTGGTGATTGGTGGTGCCAGAGGAGGAGGTGCTCGTCTCTCGTAGATTATAGGCCGAATTCCCCGTCATCAGACACTGCTCACAGAGACGTATTAAGGCCTGAGCAAAGTGGGCTCTGGCCCAGGGCCCCCACCTTTCAGGGCCCCCCTCGAAAGAGCCAGCTCTCTTCTGCAGAGTCTTGTCCTGATGACCTTGAAAAATTCTTAATCGTATTGTTTTAATTACCGTTCTTTTTTCATTTTTTTATAAAGTGGGTGATGTGTGAGAGTTTATTACAGACATTTTGCAGAGAAATGTTATGTTTCATGCAACATTCGTATAAAAAGGTTCCTTCGGATTAAAACAGGACCTTACATATGGGAAATGGGGGGGAGCCACAGAGATTATTTGCAGTACAATTAGTGAGCTGCTGCTGCGTTACAATATTGAAAACACAGGTCACTATCCTGAATATTAAATATAAACACATTTAGAATTTGGAGGAGTGAGCCTTGGATCAGAAATTCAAGGCTGTTCCAAACAGGAGCCCCCAAAATATGTTTGGCCCAGGGCCCCCAAGATCTTGAAAATGTCAGGACAGAAAGGGAAACAAGGGGCCTGATTTAGAGCTTGGTGGAGGGGTTACTTTGACACAAATGTGACATATATCCCGTCCGCCGTATTACGATCTGCAAAGGATATTATGGGATCGTAAAACGGCTGATGGGATGTCCATCACATTTGTGATGGAGTAACTCCATCTGCCAAGATCTAAATCAGGCCCTAGTGGCCTTATTATGAATTTGGAGGTCGGACAAGCCAATGGACAAACTTGTGGGGAGGACCCCACCGCCACAGCTGCAGTGTCCACCCCTAACCGTATTACAATGCTTCTGCCGGGCTGACAGGCGGGTACATTGTATTACGCATTCCAGCCGGGCTGACTGCCGACAAGAGTGGTATGATATTGGTCTTAGCTCCCTTAAGGGAGCCGAGGCCAATACCGCAGCACACCAGCACCATCGGAATGCGCACTGTCTGCAAAGCTGGGGAGGCTCTGTGGCCCCCGCCAAAGGCTTTCCACCACCTTTTTAATGGCTGGGTCCCCTCTGTGGAATGGCTAGCGGAAAGTAGAGTTGTATTTGCTGAGTTCAGTGCCACCATGGCCTAGTACAACTCTGGCCACCATCTACCACGTTTCCGGTGGAGACGGCGGTCCCCTAATGTGTCCGCCTACCTGGGATGTAATGTGGTGGTTGGACTGCCATTGATGCGGTGGTCCAACTGTCACCATGAGGCTGGCAGTCCTTGGACCCCCAGCCTCGTAATGAGGCCCCTAGTCTTTTATTTAGAGAGCACAGCACCATCCCAAGAATTGATGTAGAGTTATAGCATGAGGAATTGCGAGAACACTATCAGTGGGGCTCATAAACAAGGGGGGTACATGGGAAAGACACATCAGAGTGTTGAAGTGCTGCTCTGGGCACCACACAGAAAAATGGCAGGAAAAATCAATAATAGCATGTTAAGTAATTAAATCCTCTGTCAAAAGGGGCTTATGTAAGCAGGAGGAGGGAAAGGGGATGGAGACCTGTAGGAAGCAGTGAGAGTATCAGACAGAATGAAATGGAAAAGAACGAGAGAGGAGATAATTGTGACAAAGGGTGACATGATATGGGAAAATTACCTAGGTTGAAGAAAGGCAGAAATAAAAAACAATCAAAAGTGTGGTAAGGGAAGGATAGAGTGGAAGCAAGCATGGCACTAATCTTCCAAAGAAAGAGAGTGGATAGAAAGTAAGTAAAAGAGGGTGATACCAGGAAAACAACGAGTAAAAAAGAGTGACAGAGTGAGATTCCTCAGGTGTGTGACAGCGCGTGGGAAAAAGAGTGTGGTGAAAGACTGTAAAATGTTGTCCATGTCCTAAGGCTGTGCTTCTCTCTTTGCAGGCCCACCTTCCTTGTTGTTCTTCGATGGCCCTCTTGAGTAGAACGGATCCCTCTCCCAACGGGACCGCGCCCCTCCACTGCGGGCAGGAGAACTTTACTGTGCACAGTCTGCCGCATCCCCATAGCTACTACTCCCTGCTCTACTGCCTCCTTATTTTCGCCATTGTGTTTGGAAACGCATTGGTCTGTCTGGCGGTGCTGAGGGAGAGGTCCTTGCAGACCATGACCAACTACTTGGTGGTCAGCTTGGCGGTGGCGGACCTGCTGGTGGCCACGCTGGTGATGCCCTGGGTGGTGTATCTGGAGGTAAGTGCCTGGGAAGGGTGATATCAACACTAAAAGTACACTCCAGATCTATGACACCCATGGTAGGCCTATCTACAGCTGACCTTCATATCACTTGTGTATTTTTATATTTCATTTACTTACTACTTCATAGAGCGTGGTGAAACACTTCAGCCGGATATGAGAGTGCTTTACAAAGAGGTTTCATTGTGCATGGATTGCAGACAGTTTTGAAGCATTTTGTTAAAAAATAATAGACTCGATATCATACAACTTTAACATCATTAATGTCGACAGATGTACAAAGATTTTAGAAACCACATATATCGACTGTAAAAATCAAGCATAAGAAATCACACATGATGGAGATGCAACAGGAAAGGGAGATAACACGTAGACTACTGCTGTATCACTGAACCGGTGTAAAGATTTCTTACTTAAGCTTACATAGGTATTATTTGAGGTCTTCTGGTGTATGGTGAAAGAGCACTTCATCTCAGCATTATTCGAGAAGAAGCGTTTTGGTGTGGGTGCCTTTCTAAATCTGGGTGTGTAGCTCTTCAGCCGGGTACAGCATCCAGGGACTCTTGTTGTGTTGAATATCTGTAGTTTCTGGCACCAACTTTAGTGTAGGTCACATTCCACAAATTGTCAGATTATGGCTTGCTTTAGGGATCATGGGCTTTGGGTTTTCCATCGCCCCAGCCTATAGCTTCAGGTAACAGAAGTGCCTTGAATTATAAGCACCAGAGTTTTGAAATCCCATCCGTGGGGTGGCTGTGCTGTGGGGGCCTGAGGTGTTCTCAGCTACTTGTTAGTACCGGTTAAATGTCTTCCTTCCTTTGCGCATACTCTGAGGAACCATAATGCTTTGGGAAACCAGAAAATGAGACAAGGGGGTGGATCTAGCCACTCAGTGTTCAAGAACCTTGACCTATAAATCTGTAGAAGAACCTTCCAGACGTTTATAAGAAAGTTCAGAAGATCTTGAGGGTTTTTACAAAATGGCCGCCGCCCAAGAAAGGAGTTTGTATTGCTAGCGTCGCTCAGTTCCTAGGAACACATTGGCAGCAACCTACAAATTAATTAAAGTTCAGAAAAAAGAGAGAAATGTGCTCCAGCTGGTTTCCCATGGATCTGAGCCGGTCCATCTGCTATCATCTCTCATTAACAGTTCACCACCACGAAACATTCTGGGGACTGGCATGTCCAATGTTGTTTATGTGTTCAATACAGGTACGTTTAGTCACTATTTCATTTACTCACCCTTTTGCACTCTAAATCTATCCTTAAGACATACGCTGTATCACTGAAAACGTGCTCTTGTTTTCTTTGGCGGCTTGGGGATTTTGCTTTGATTCTAAGTATGCATGCGTGTGTATGTCTATTAATTGGCATTTAGAAAGGACGCACCTATCGAGAGGGCAAAAGAAAGCTCAATCAGTTCGCTTCGCTTTTCTCTTTCTCTGGTTTGTGTTTATCTTCATTTTTTCTTCACTCGTAGTCATTCTTTTTTTCAGCATATTTATTCGGATTTTTTTGTTGTATTCATTATTGATTGCTGACATTTGCGTTTTCTGTCTCTTATTCCCTCTGTCCTATTTCCTTTTTAGTCATTCACGTTTTACACGTTTAGCCTGAATAGTTGTGTTGCATGAAGAAGCATATTGGTGGAATTGGATGTTGCACTGTGTGCGCATTCACCAAAAATAAGTCCCTTTCCAAATTGTTGGCCATGTTGTTTTCAAGCACTGTTGCACTAGACAGGGACCGCTTTCATACGGACCAATGTACTACCAATTAAATCACGGCACTACCCTCTGTCACTGCCTCTGACCGGTTTACAATATTATCCTCCACCACAGAAATACTCTGCCACCCTACTTTATCACTAGCACTCATAGCAAAGCCCCACAATACCATCTCACATCATTGTTGTACCACTCAACAACCTCTCAGTACTAGCTCCCACCCTCACACCACCATTCCCCACTGAACTACCATCTGTGATGTAGCTCTGCCACTCCACAACACCACACTCCCATTCCAGGAGCACTCTACCGGTTCACAGGAACACCTATCACCTCCCACCACTACAGTACCAGCCATTACTTCCTTTGCTACTTGCAGTACCACCACACAACATCACAGTACCAAGCCCTTTGCTCAGCCCTACCACTGATCACCTCCACACTGCCAAACAGTACTCTTAGAAGCACCATGCCATGTCCAACACATCACTACCATGGTAGCGCTGCCTTACCATTTTCCTACATCACACTACCACCATACATCACCACACAATCACTATACCAGTGTACTACCCCCTGCTACAACACAATTGCATCCCACAATGATTCAACAACAACTCCACTAAACTACCACCCCACCAATGCACTACTGCACGCTACTACCAGGCTCTACATGCACAATCACCTCCACATCACACCACAACACCCCAACATTCTAGAGACACCTAGCACTTACCACTCCAAACACTGCTCATCTCTGGTAATTACCTCCAAAGCACATTGTTACACTTCTACCCCCCCATCAATGAATAACCTACCTATACCTCCTAAATAACACAGACTTCTACCTTTTTACCTACCTGTATCGCTGTATCACCTTTCACATGATGTTATCACCTCACAGAACCACATCGCCAACCCAACCTCCATTTAACCATCTCCGCATCGCACCAGTGCCCTCCATTACTGCAATACCAGCCCACAAGACTACACTGTCACCAGTCAGAACCACACTACCACCATACAGGACAGCACTACCAGCTCAGCACCCCAAAATCATCTCCTCTATCTCTACCATCCTGTACTACCACACTCTAGAGACTCACTCCTAAAATAGCTTTTAGCACCCTCTGGAGAGCCCTACCACCCAAAAAACCACAGTGCCACCACTCCTAATACTACTTACATATCATTGTCACGTATCTCCCACCCAATCATGGCACCACCCTCAAATACATCCACACTACCAATGAACTAACATCCTCAGCTGCCAATGTATCAACCCCCTCCACCACCACATTACCATGGTACAGTTCCATATGATGCGGGGATGTCCTGGGCCATGCATCACTCCAGCACAAATGGTTCACCGCCTGGGAGTCCTTCACTTTGTGGCTTTGGGCCTGATTATGACTGTGGCGGTCCGTGGACCGCCCAACTCACAGTGGCTGTCGGACCGCCACGGTTGTGGCTGTCGGACCGCCACGGTTGTGGCTGTCCGGCCGCCACATTACAAGGTTGGCAGGCAGCCTTCCAACCTACCTCCGTCGGGATCTTTGATCCTGACAGGCTGACGGTGGTGGAGGTCGGAATCAGCCAGGACGGTGCTGAAGTCAGCGCCACCCTGCTGATTACGACCTAGTTTTCCACCAGCCTTTTCATAGTGGTTTCACAGCCATGAAAAGGCTGCGGAGAACAGGTGCAGGAAGCCACGGGGGCCCTGCTCATGCACTTCGCATAGGCAGTGCAGAGGTCCCTTTTGTGCACCCTGCGGGCAGAAAAATTGCCACTGGCTCGCCTAGGTTTCCGCCCATCAGCCCAGCTGGAAAGCTGGCGGGAGGTAACCAGTAAGGAGAGAACCCCTCCGTCTGAAGTTCGGCACATGGGTCATCCCGTCCGCCGAACTCGTAATCAGGCCTTTTGTCTCTGATGAAAACAGTTTCCTATAAAACAAAATCTCTAGGCAGCATGCGCCTGCTTTCCTGCTAGGTCCTAATACTGAATGAGCAGACGTTGTTTACACCTTCTTGTAATTTCTGAAGCTCGGTTTCTCTGCGGCCTCCCAACAAACAATTATCATTCTCGGCGCTCTCTCTGCTAAGACTGTAGAAACCTAGGACCTCATGCACAACATTTCCATCTACAAAAAATGGTTGTAAATTGTCCATGGAAATAATTTTGCAAATTGACCTATATACTAATAGGTCAGTTCACAAAATTTCCAAATCGTAGTGCGTTGGAATACGACCTACCTCATGAATATTCATGAGGTAGGTTACTAATTGCAACACACTATGATTTGAGGCCAACACAAGGATGGAAGCCTAATGGGGTCAGCAGATTATCATGTCTGTGACTGCATTTTAATAAAGTAAACGTTGTTTTAAACAAAATATATTCAATTTTCTGTAAAAGAAATGGGACTGCAATTAAAAATAATTTTTTATTTTTTTAAACTTGTTTGAGAGTTTACAGTAGTCCCCTAGATCATTGCCTACCCTCCAACAATTTTTTTACACATCCCCAAGGGGCTCCAGGGAGACCCTTTTCCTACTACCAGACAAACTTGGGAGCCAGTAACTTTTCAATGTTTTGATGACTGGATAACAGTTGCATCCATATAGACAGACTATTCTTATTTCCCGCACCACTCTACAACCCCATCATTATACCTCCATGCCTCCCACTAGTCAAATATCACCACTGCACTACCACTACACACTTACGGGGCTGTGAACAACATGATCAGCTTCAAACCACCCTCAAGCAGTCCTGAGCACCTGGAGTACTAAGATGCCACTCCTAGCTCCGAACAATCCACTTAAATACCCCACAATGCAGCGATGCACAACTACCAAACCACACCACCACCAGCATTTCATCACCAACATATAGCATCACACTGCCACTGACCACCACTGAACTACGACCCTAACCACCATGCTATCACCCTCAATAAGTTACCACCTCACAGTACCACATTCCCAACTCATCTAGAACAAACTTGCCCTCAGCACCACACTAAAGCCATCAAGACCTGCATTACCTCCCTACAGGAACACAGTTTCAATACTTAGCACCACACCACCACCCTCCAGCAATCCTGAGCACCGGGAGTACTGAAATGCAACTTCTAGCACTGCTCAGTCCACATAAGTACCCCACAATGCAATGTGGCACGACTATCAAACCACACTACCACTCCTCAATCATTAGAACATAATAGCACCACACTGATACCGACCACCACCTAACTACTACCCTCCACTTCCTCAATATAACCCTCAACACAGTCGACCACCACAAAAGCATCATACTAGCATCCCTACAACTACACATACCTCACCCACAGCCCACCTCTGCAGTACAACTCGAGCTACCTATCACACAAACACAACACTACCATCTGACAGCATCACACTGCCACTGACCACCACTGAACTACAATCCCCAACAGCCCCCCTATCTCCCTCAACATGTTACCACCTCACAGTACCACACTATCAACTCCATCTACAACATAATTGCTCCCCTCAGCAAAACACTAAAGCCCCCCAGAACTGCATTACCACCCCCCAGGAACACAGTGTCATTACATAGCACCAGACTACCACCCTCCAGGATTGTACTACCACTTCATAACTCAGTGACTCCACACTACTGTGTTATCACTACTGCCACCACAATACCACCCTCCAGAACAACATTACCACTCAAGTTATGTCTCTAACCCCGCTATTCTGCTCAATCTACCAACAAAAAAGTGCCCCCACACACTAAAATGCCATCAGTCTCTACACTACAAAGTTGTCACTCTTCAGACCACATCATCTATGGATCATCTTCACCAGCACAATACCCCTCCAAATGCTGCCCAGCCAACTCCCATCACCACAGTACCACCCACGACCACAGCACTTTAACCAAACCACAGCAATACCAACTTTCACACTACCATCTGACCCCACTACACCTAACTATTAACTACTTTACAGACAGATTACTGTGCAGCTACCCTCAGCAGCATACATTCGCACCCAAAACTTTAACTTGTGCTCACTTTCTTCTCTCTTCTGTTGTACACCAGTGCTCTTTCATACCGCCCTACCATTTTTCAAACCTTAACCACTACATCATCCCTCAGAGCTGTCCTGCCACCAGAGTAATTCCTCACCATCACTTCAATGCTCCACCATCAGCTTACCATCAGTAAATCACTAACAATTAAATCCATAGACTAGACTGCACTATCTGTCTCACACCACCACCACACTGCTATCTCTAACAAAACACTTGTCCACACAGTGGAGCACTACCACCAACACACCATGGCACAGCTATTCTCACACCCCACAGTTCCATTCTCCAGTAAATCACTGTCACTCACCAAAAATGCGCCAGCATCCCCAGCACCACACTTCCAGCCCCCTCGCCCCAACCTCCTTGTGATCACACAAACACCTACGAGCAGTTGTTGATTCCTTGTAACAACGCATAAAACACACTTTGATGCCCAAAACAAGCATTTCACCATAAATGGCCTGGTGTATTGCCCTGTAGTGTTTCCACGTGTGCTTTCTCTCTCTCTCTCTCACTCTTTCTTTCTCACTTACTCTGTCTCCATCTAGTTCTCTATCTCAATGCCTCTCTATTCTTGCTCTTGCTCTGTTTCTAAGCTCAGCAAATGAGAGAGAGAGATATTTATCATAAATTGCCAATCAATCTCAGTTTTCAGCTGCCTACTCAGCCCCATTTTTCCTCTCTATTCATAAAAGTGCGCCCCTGCAAGAAATTAAATAACTTATATGTGTTGAAACAACCCTCAAAATGTTCTTTATTGTGCAGGGTAGTTTTGTGATATCAGACTAATGAGCAGTCAGGCATCATCAGACGCAAGAGGAAAAAGGCAACAGAGAAGTAGCATGTGCGTACATGACCTTGTCTCACAGTACCATACCAGAGATTCAAATACAGGGACATTCTGTCCCAAAAAGGCTAACATCAACCTCTTTCTTCATTTCTTCATAGGTGGAGGATTTAGGATTCAGGGTATACAGTCATTTGTTCCACGCATCCACCTATGGATTTTGACACATTTACAGATTTACCGACACTTGTAAACCTAGGAATACATCAAAATGCTACACCTTCCCACAGAAGGCGCAATGAGGAGAGGTATCTTTGCCTCGTTTTTCCTCTTTCTTAGTGTTGCATTCTGCAGTACATTTGGAAAAGGAAAAAGCCTCAGAGGATTGTTTTTGTGCAGGAAGTTGCCCCTTACTGCACAAAATAATCCTGCGTGCAACCCAAACAGCCTTGCACTGTGACGCAAGGGTGCTTGCACTCACCCTAGACAGCAGATTGTGCGCAGGTACGGACAGGAATGTGAGACATATTGGTAAATATCGCACATTCCTGCCCTCTCTCCTTACACAGAGCACAGTGCAGCAAGTTGTCATGCTGCAATGAACTGTTGATAAATCTGGCCTTCGGTGAAGGAGTGAATGGGAGCTTTTGATGGGTATGCTCTTCAAAACTGTTTTAAAAATGGTCACAAGTGGTGTGAGTTATATGAGATTTTCTCTATGTTGGCCAAAGAAGACAGGGGCAGGTTAATCAATTTTGACACAGTGCAACGCAGCAAGGCAACTTGATGCACTTCGTCAAATGGAGAGGGTAGGAATGTGCCATACCTATCAAGATAAGGCAGATTCATGTAGTTTCCTTGAGCTGGCTCAATATGTGCTGCCTTCGGCCAAGGTAGCAACCCTTGTGCTGTGGCACCAGGGTGCCTGCGTTATTAGCGGGATTGCTTTTGGGCAGGAAGGGGAAAATTCTTGCACAAAACAATCCTCAGAGGCATGGGAAGGCGTACAATTCTGACGAATTCCCAAGTCTAGCAGTATTGGTAATTCTGGGAAAGCGTCAGATTGTATGAATGGATGCTTGGGAACACCCAAGCTCCATCCACACCCCCACTACGTAGTGTAACTCATGGCAGCGACTTGCTCTTCCTTACGTTACACAAGAATTACCAAGCCATGCAGGGTGGACCTAAGTTTTGCATTGTCCTGCATCCTCTTGTGTAAATCTGCCCCACAAGATTTATAGGTAGCTCTGAAGCTTGTGAATAAATTCAGTACTTCAGGGGTTTCCATAAAATCCAGGAGCACTACTCCTTCGTTGCTGTAACAAGATTTATGAGCCACTGGAAAACTGTGTACCCTGTAGAATCACATTATGAAAACAAAGCTATTCATGCTAGAACCACTTACACTGTGTTATGGTACTGCAATTTTACATTGTGTTATGGTAATGTAATTTAAAGAGCGCCACTGTTGTGAATGTACTCCCAGCTCTGTTATAATTACTTAAAGCAGTGTCTGTAACAATGGGTGTTTTTGAAGCTAATTACATCACCTTGCGAACAACTGTTTCTAAAGCGTATTAGCAAGCGACCTAATCTGAGAATGCCTGTGAACCTTGGCAGATGGGCATTCTCTATATGAGATGTAATCTGATCCTTAGTAGATGGGCATTCGCTGCATGAGATTTACTGTGGTCCTTGGTAGATGGGCATTTTCTGCATGAGATGTATTGTGATCCTTCGTAGATGGGTATTCTCTGCATGAGATTTACTGTGGTCCTTGGTAAATGGGCATTTTCTGCATGAGATGTATTGTGATCCTTCGTAGATGGGTATTCTCTGCATGAGATTTACTGTGGTCCTTGGTAGATGGCCATTCTCTACATGAGATGACCTGTGATCCATGGTACATGTGTATTGACTGCATGAGATGTACTATGGTCCTTGGTAGATGGACTTTAATGCATGACCTGTACTGTGATTCATGGTAGATGGGCATTCTCGCTCCTTAGCAGATGGGTATTCTCTGTATGAGATGTACTGTGATCCTTGGAAGACAGGCATTCTCAGTCCCTAGCAGATGGTAATTCTCTGCATGAGATGTACTGTGGTTCTTGGTCGATCAACATTCTCTGTATGAGATGACTTGTGATCCTTGGTAGATGGGCTTTCTCTGCATGAGATGTAGTGTGATGCTTGGCAGATGGACATTACCTGCATGAGATGAACTGTGATCCTTGGTAGAAGGGCATTATCTGCATGGGATGTCCAGTGGTCCTTGGCAGATGAGCATTATCTACATGAGGTTTTCTGTGGACCATGGCAGATGGGCATTCTTTGCATGAAATGTAGTGTGATGGTTGAAAGAGTAGACATTCCCTGCATGAGATGCACTGTGTTCCTTGGTAGATCAGCATTATCTGCATGAGATGTACAGTGGTCCTTAGCAGATGAGCATTCTCTACATGAGACTTTCTGCGGTCCTTGGCAGATAGGTAATCTCTGCATGAGATTTATTGTGGTCCTTGGTAGATGGGCATTCTCTGCGTGAGATGACCTATGATCCTTGATAAATGTGCATTTCCTTCATGAGATGTACTATGGTCCTTGGCAGATGGGAATTCATCAATGACCTGTACTGTGATTCATGGTAGATGGGCATTATCGTTCCTTAGCAGATGGGTAGTCTCTGTATGAAGTGTACTATGATCCTTGGTAGACAGACATTCTCAATCCTTAGCAGATGGTCATTCTCTGCATCAGATGTACTGTGGTGCTTGATCGATGGGCAATCTCTGCATGAGATGACCTGTGATCCTTGATAGATGGGCATTCCCTGCATGAGTTGTACTGTGATTCTTGGTAGAGGGCATTCTCTGCATGAGATGTACAGTGGTCCTTTGCAGAGTGGCATTCTCTACATGAGATTTTCTGTGGTCCTTGGCAGATGGGCATTCTCTACAGGAAATGTACTGTGGTCCTTGGCAGTTTGGTATTCTCTTTATGAGATGTACTGTGATCCTTGGAAGGGGGCATTCTCTACATAAGAAGTACTGTGCTGTACTGTGATCCTCGGTCGAGAGCGTGTTTGAAGGTCGACACAGTGCTGGCTCTTTGAGGATAGGCTAAGGCATATAAAGTCTTCCTTAGCATACTGCATGTTAGTAATACAATAATACTAGCATACAAACGCTAGAGCTTGGCTGTGCATAATATTTATTTTAATGAGGGGTCATTCAAATCATAGCAAAATATTATTTATTCATTCTTGTAGGAAAGTACCATCTTGCCTGGCATGTTACCCCCATATTTCACTGTATATATGTTGTTTTAGTGTATGTGTCACTGGGACCCTGCCAGCCAGGGCCCCAGTGCTCATAAGTGTGCCCTCTATGTGTTCCCTGTGTGATGACTAACTGTCTCACTGAGGCTCTGCTAACCAGAACCTCAGTGGTTATGCTCTCTCTGCTTTCCAAATTGTCACTAACAAGCTAGTGACCAATTTCACCAATTCACATTTGCATACTGGAACACCCTTATAATTCCCTAGTATATGGTACTGAGGTACCCAGGGTATTGGGGTTCCAGGAGATCCCTATGGGCTGCAGCATTTCTTTTGCCACCCATAGGGAGCTCTGACAATTCCTAACCAGGCCTGCCACTGCAACCTGAGTGAAATAACGTCCACGTTATTTCACAGCCATTTACCACTGCACTTAAGTAACTTATAAGTCACCTATATGTCTAACCTTTACCTGGTAAAGGTTGGGTGCTAAGTTACTTAGTGTGTGGGCACCCTGGCACTAGCCAAGGTGCCCCCACATCGTTCAGGGCAAATTCCCCGGACTTTGTGAGTGCGGGGACACCATTACACGCGTGCACTGGACATAGGTCACTACCTATGTACAGCGTCACAATGGTAACTCCGAACATGGCCATGTAACATGTCTAAGATCATGGAATTGTCACCCCAATGCCATCCTGGCATTGGGGAGACAATTCCATGATCCCCCGAGTCTCTAGCACAGACCGGGTACTACCAAACTACCTTTCCCGGGGTTTCAATGCAGCTGCTGATGCTGCCAACCCCTCAGACAGGTTTCTGCCCTCCTGGGGTCCAGCTATGCTTGGCCCAGGAAGGCAGAACAAAGGACTTCCTCAGAGAGAGGGTGTTACACCCTCTCCTTTTGGAAAAAGGTGTCAGGGCAGGGGAGGAGTAGCCTCCCCCATCCTCTGGAAATGCTTTGATGGGCACAGATGGTGCCAATTTCTGCATAAGCCAGTCTACACCGGTTCAGGGATCCCCCAGCCCTGCTCTGGCACGAAACTGGACATAGGAAGTTGGAGTGACCACTCCCCTGACCTGCACCTCCCAGGGGAGGTGCCCAGAGCTCCTCCAGTGTGCTCCAGACCTCTGCCATCTTGGAAACAGAGGTGCTGCTGGCACACTGGACTGCTCTGAGTGGCCAGTGCCAGCAGGTGACGGCAGAGACTCCTTCTGATAGGCTCTTACTTGTGTTGCTAGCCTATCCTCCTTCCTAGGTAGCCAAACCTCCTTTTCTGGCTACTTAGGGTCTCTGCTTTGGGGAATTCTTTAGATAACGAATGCAAGAGCTCATCAGAGTTCCTCTGCATCTCTCTCTTCACCTTCTGCCAAAGGATCGACCGCTGACTGCTCAGGACGCCTGCAAAACCGCAACAAAGTAGCAAAGACGACTACTGCAACCTTGTATCGCTGATCCTGCCGCCTTCTCGACTGTTTCCTGGTGGTGCATGCTCTGGGGGTAGCCTGCCTCCTCTCTGCACTAGGAGCTCTGAAGAAATCTCCCGTGGGTCGACGGAATCTTCCCCCTGCAACCGCAGGCAACAAAAGACTGCATCACCGGTCCTCTGGGTCCCCTCTCAGCACGACAAGCGTGGTCCCTGGAACTCAGCAACTCTGTCCAAGTGACTCCCACAGTCCAGTGACTCTTCAGTCCAAGTTTGGGGAGGTAAGTCCTTGCCTCTCCACGCTAGACTGCATTGCTGGGTACCGCGTGATTTGCAGCTGCTCCGGCTCCTGTGCACTCTTCCAGGATTTCCTTCGTGCACAACCAAGCCTGGGTCCCCGACACTCTAACCTGCAGTGCCCAACCTCCTGAGTTGTCCTCCGGCGTCGTGGGACTCCCTTTGGTGTCTTCGGGTGAGCTCCGGTTCACTCCTCTTCCAAGTGCCTGTTCTGGTACTTCTGCGGGTGCTGCCTGCTTCTGTGAGGGCTCCCTGACTTGCTGGGCGCCCCCTCTGTCTCCTCATCCAAGTGGCGACATCCTGGTCCCTCCTGGGCCACAGCAGCATCCAAAAACCCTAACCGCAACCCTTGCAGCTAGCAAGGCTTATTTGCGGTCTTTCTGCGTGGGAACACCTTTGCAAGCTTCTTCACGACGTGGGACATCCATCCTCCAAAGGGGAAGTTTCTAGCCCTCTTCGTTCTTGCAGAATCCACAGCTTCTACCATCCGGTGGCAGCTTCTTTGCACCCTCAGCTGGCATTTCCTGGGCATCTGCCCACTTTCAACTTTGTCGCGACTCTTGGACTTGGTCCCCTTGTTCCACAAGTACTCTCGTCCGGAAATCCACTTTGGTTGCTTTGCTGGTGTTGGTCTTCCTTGCAGAATTCCCCTATCACGACTTCTGTGCTCTCTGGGGAATATAGGTGCTCACATAGGTTTGGGGTCCATTTGTGGTTCGCATTCCACTTTTGGAGTATATGGTTTGTGTTGCCCCTATACCTATGTGCTCCTATTGCAATCTACTGTAACTTTACATTGCTTGCATTACTTCCTTTTGCTATTACTGCATTTTTTTGGTATTGTGTACATATATCTTGTGTATATTTGGCATCCTCATACTGAGGGTACTCACTGAGATACTTTTGGCATATTGTCATAAAAATAAAGTACCTTTATTTTTAGTATATCTGTGTATTGTGTTTTCTTATGATATTGTGCGTATGACACCAGTGGTATAGTAGGAGCTTTGTATGTCTCCTAGTTCAGCCTAAGCTGCTCTGCTATAGCTACCTTCTATCAGCCTAAGCTGATAGAAACACCTCTTCTACACTAATAAGGGATAACTGGACCTGGTACAGAGTGTAAGTACCCCTTGGCACCCACTACAAGCCAGGCCAGCCTCCTACAATTCTCCGGAAGACTGATCATAAAAGATACATTATTAGACAGCATGATGCATTAGGCATACAAAAAGAAGTACATTAATAAATAAAGCATAAACTCATAATACAACATGATAAAAACATTGGATATGATCAGCATTAGCCATTAGTAGCATTTTAAAAATGAAATGACAATAAATTTTACCCGATAAAGTGCACTTTAAAGCAATCTGCAAGCACCATTAGCATAATAAAACATCATAAATTTGCACAGGTAAAGTGCATTTTTAGAAAGGAACTAACTGCCTTACATGTCCGAGGACCTAGTAGTTGTTGTAGGAAAATCAACGCCACTCTGCACTTGCTGCACTTGTAAAAAAGGTAGTACTTACAAAAAAAGACAAACTACAGGAGGGTCTGAGGAGACAACTCATCACATGGGCAAGTACGTGTGTCTGAGGGGGCCTTGGCCTTGTGGGAAGCAAAGGAGCCGTCTAATTCAGCCTACTTTAAAACGGGTCAGTAGAATCCGTTCCCCTATGTTCTGCACAAGGCTCAGGCAAGGAGCCGCCTCCTCAGTAGTTTGGAGGAGGCAGTAGTCTCTAATGTCAGGTTTCATTACTTCCCTGCCCTTCCTTTGGGCCTGTCGTGCTAAAAAGCAGTCCTTGGCCCACCCTTTGTCCCTCTTTGTGATGCTCTCTGGCTTCTCGTATACGTACGGACAGCCTAGGGCAAGAGTTGCCTCCCTGATGTATTTAAGCCAGGGAATATTGGGGCCGTGTGGGCAGCAGAGGAAATCTAAGATGATAATGTGATGGATGCCAGCCTCTTCATTTAACCAGATTAAGCACAATAATATCAGCGCAGAAAGGTTTAATAGGTCCTCCACATATTCCAGACCGAGCTCCTGGGGGACTATAAAGTGAGGGGTTGATGCGGGACTCCCAGGACCCACCTACAGACTCTATTTACCTCCATTTGTATCCTCTATCTGTGTAGCCTCAGAAACATAGGTCAGGGTAGGGAGACACTTTCTCCTATAAATCTCAAGAATCGGTGTGATTGGTTTTCTCCCGAATGAGGCAGCTAGTGAGAAAATGTAGCCACTGCACTCAACAAACGGTTTATCCTGCTCCCACCACTAGGGGGCAGATTTATACTTTTTGACACAAACCAGCGTTAGCGCAGGTTTGCGTCAAAAAATATAGTGCCGGCTAGCGCCATTCCATGACGCCAGCCGGGAACCACATTTATGAAATGGAGCTAGCCGGTGCTAAGGCCCTGTTAGCGTCCTCGTAAAGGACGCTAACAGGGTGGGGGAGGCGTAGAGGGAACCAGGGCTTGTGTGCCCAATTATGGCACTACACTGTTGAGAGGCAAAAAAATTGCCTCTAGGCAGTGTAGCGCCATTTTCTGGTGCTCAAGCCCCATGGACATGGCTCCTGTCTTAGTAAAGACAGGAGCCATGCCCACCACCCCAATGGCCATGCCCAGGGGACAGATGTTCCCTGGGCATGGCCATTGGGGCCAGCGCCGTGCAGGGGGGCCCCAAGTCAGGGCCTCCCAAGAGGTGTTTGGCAAAAAAAAAATACTTACCCAGACTTACCTTGGATGAGTTCCCCATCCTTAGATGACCTCCTGGTGTGGGTAAGGTTGGGTGGGGGTGTCCCTAGGGACAGGGAAGGGCACCTGTGGGCAATTTCCATGGTCACCGACCATGGAAATCTGCCTACAGGCCCCCTTATTCCTGCCCAGACCCAGGCATTAAATAATGGCGCTAAGCAAGCTTAGTGCCATTATTTAAGGCCCCCGTCCCTCTGTGCTGGATTTTAGCACGGGGGATAAATATGGCGCAAGGGCCATATCGTTCTTTTCTGGACAGAAATGCCTCCCTTCCATCTCACTGACACAAGGTAGGTTTTCCCCTCCAGAAAACGACGTAAAATCCATAACGTTGGCTCTAGACGTGTAAATCTAGTACGTTTTTTAGCTTAATTTGTAAAGGAGGGAAGCAGATATTACGACTTGTATCTCTGTGGCTTAGGGTGAGCAATGGCTCATTATTGTCCATGGTTCAGCATCATCAATAACTCAGCATTCTCAACAGCGCAGGATTTTAGGAAGCCCAGTATTATCAGTGGCTCATTAGGCAGTGTATTTAATCATAAACCATTTAGGATAAGTATCCATAAGCTGGAGTCAGAGACAGGTGGACCATGAAACCAGGGATCTGCAATTAATGCAACACACCTCCTGAAGAGTACTCAATTGATGACTTTATAATACACAGCACTAAATATGAATCAACAAGGAGGCGCTACTTCAGAGATTGTGAATCAGAAAGCAGTCTTTTAATAGCTACATAATAAACAAAAGCTGACCAATTCATACCACCGCTTGACAACATAAGGCATCTACAAACCAAGTGGCATACAAGGATGTCTGACACAGCCCAGACCTCTGTAGGAAGAATGTAGACTTTACAGGAGTTGTATGTCAGGCTGTCACTGTGTGTCAAATATGTCACAGTCAAAATACCGACTATCACAATATCGTGAGGAAAACTGTGTATGGGCAGATGAAGATTTATGATTGTTAATACCACGTCTGCTTACCTTAAAGATATATTCTTGAAAGTAGGGCGATGCAGAATTAAGAATAGTAAATCCACACTTTTTTGCAACTACTCACCTGCACGATATTGTGTTGTTTGATGTGGCTAGGCTATTATTGTGTGACAATATTTAAGAAATGATTTGTTTGGTAGAATATTTTCTACATGGCAGGCATCCAGCGCTTTGGATTGACTTCAAAGCCTGTTCATTTCTTTTTTACTTATTTATATGATGAAAGCCCCTCATAAATAAATATGCTGCACAGCCAAGCGTTAGCAATTTGTATGCCAGTATTATTGTATTACTGAAATGCATTGTGTTAACGCTTGTAGAAAAACGTATAACCTGGCCCTAAAAAAGGGAACTCAGAGCTTAGGGATGAGAAGTGGGAAAACCTTGTATCTGCCTGAGAGTGTAAGGATACCCAGGCATTCTGGGAGGCACTCCACAAACCTTGTATCTGCCTGAGAGTGTAAGGATACCCAGGCATTCTGCGAGGCACTCCACAAACCTTGTATCTGCCTGAGAGTGTAAGGATACCCAGGCATTCTGCGAGGCACTCCACAAACCTTGTATCTCCCTGAGAGTGTAAGGATACCCAGGCATTCTGCGAGGCACTCCACATGGGTTTCGCCCCAGGAGTCTCCCCAGACAAAGTGAGTACCCATATTGGCCCCAAAGGCTGGATTGAGCACTTTTTAATTTATCAATCCAGCACCCCAAGGTCTGAGGAAGGATTACTAGATGAGTATTGACTGGTCTGTGGATGAGGTGTCTAAAGCCATCTCAAAGCCCTTCTAAAAAGGCTTCTGGCCGGATGGGGTTCCCATGCATAGATTCAAGGTAAACCCAGAGCTTTGGTCACCTCTGCTCACTAATGTCATTAACTCCACCTGCAAGGCTGGTGTCCCGCCCTCTTGCCGTAAATCCATAATTACCCCAGTCTTCAAAAAGTGGAATATGCACAAACCTATGTGCTCCCTCCCAAGCTCAATTCTTGACTCTGTAATCTAAAACAATTAGGCAAATTATACTGGGCCGTTTGCTCCTGTGGACGTAGAGAGAAATGTCATCTCCCCAGCTGAATATGGATTCAAGAAAGGCCTTGGCACCATTGAACAGTCATGCCCCTGACAGATTAAATGGTGTGAGTGCTGCTTTTCCAGTCAGGCTGATCACTACACAGATGAAGCCTTCTGTGTGGCTACCACCTCAGTAAAACATCAGGCACTATTGACTGTCCACGATCTACACCACTGCAACACTTGTGTGCAGCTCTTACCTGTTATATATATAAAATTTTCGAAAATTGATCCAAAATGCCACGAAAATATTTCCAGTTCCCATCAAAATCAAAGAGGATCAAAGAAAATGCAAATGTAGTACATTTATTTTTTAGCTTCATTTGTAAAGCAGGGAAGCAGATGTTACTAATCACACCTCCATGACTCATTGTGAGCAAGGCCTCATTAATGTCCATGGTTCAGCATCATCAATAACTCAGCATCCTCAACAGTGCAGTATTTTAAGAAGCCCAGTATTATCAGTGGCTTTTTGATCAGTACTTCAGTAATGCAAGTATCTGGTATTTTCACTGGAGCCACTGAATAAAATATCCATCTAAATCTCCGTCTTCTTGTTTCCAAGGGCAGATCTCTACAGTTGGCGTTTATGGACCTAACAAGTGCCTTTTACTGTGTAAATCAATCGAAATTGTGGGCTATTTTAACTTCTGTGGATCTGGAGCAGACCTGGTCGCTTGTCATCGACACCTTCACTGGGATCTAATGGCATCTGTAAAGTTTGGGTACAATGGAGAATGTTCTTCGAAATTTCGGGCCAAACGGGGTGTGTGTCTGGCCTGCATCCTTGCCCCGATATTATTTGTGTTGTACACATATGATCTGTAGTCTGTTCTTGTGAACATGGGGCCAGATGTCTCTTGGACAACAAAAAACCCATGCCGCCACTCTTATATGCAGATAATGCTGTGCTACTTCCTAGGACTGCTAATGGTTTGAGGTTGTTAATCTCTAGCTCAGGGGCCTTTATGAAAAAACTTGACCTAGAAACTAATTTCTCAAAAACATTCATCATGGTGTGCAGCCCAAAAATCACGCTCTATATGCATTGGGGGAAGATCAATTGAGAAAGTAAGTTCCCTTATTTAGGGATGATGTTTGATGATGCATGTACCTGGACTTCCAGGCCCATATTTATACTTGGTTTGCGCTGAATTAGAAAAACATGTCTTGATCCTTGTTGGTCCTGATGGAAACTGGAAATAATTTTGTGGCATTTTGGATCAATTGTAACAAATTTGACATTTATAAAAGGCAAGAGCTGAACACGACAAGTGCTGCAGTAGTGGAGAACGTGGGCTGTCAAGAGTGCCTGGTGTTTTTACTCAGGTGGGAGTACCACAGAAGGCTTCATCTGTGTAGTGATGCTGGTCAGGGTGACTTGAAAAATAGCAGTCACAGCATCTAATCTGTCAAGGATATGACAGCATCCCAAAAGTCATTCAAGTCTCCCCCGCCCCAATTCTTCCCTACTTCGTGACATCCCAGCGTGTACCATAAATATCTCCTTTCATAGTATTACAAAGGGTTTATCATGAGCTCGCTCAGGAAGGGTGTGATCGGGTGGGAGAAGCCATATGTTATAATTAAATCATAAATCTGTTTCATGTTTAGATTTCTTTAAAGATTAAATTATATTTATCTAAATTTTGAACTACTTTAAACAATGTAGTTTAATTTAACATTATTCCCTACGGGATTTTAAGTCCCTTCCACCAGTATTTTGTATAGGAGGGTGTTGCAGTACTGTTGGTTGGCCATGTGCGATGCTGGATTTACTAAGCTCTAGGCTGACATAACTTACTACTGTCTGGGATCCTTTGTTGGCTGCGTAAACTTTAGAAGTGCAGTTTGTGAATAGCAATAGGCTTCCTGTTTTGCAGGGGGTGCATGTCCTTCCCAAAACTCCTCACTAACCCTTCCTAAACCCATTGTTACTTCTCCCTAAACTCCTCCCAATTAGTAGTAAGAATGCCTCCTTTTCCAGGCACTCCCCTCCCCCTTCACATTTACTATTAAGTAGTGGACTTACACACGTGAGGCTCTGCCCATAGAAAAGATAGGAGAGGGGGAGGTGAAGGTTCACACCTGTAGGTTTGTGAATAGCATTTTTTAGTACTTGAGTAGTACTATTGTAGTACAACTAATGTTATACGAAATGCAGTTTGTGGATAGGCCCTTGAGATTCCTCAAAAAGATTTGTGCTAGAGAGCTCAATAATCAGCACTCATTTAACAGGAACCCAGCTAAATATTGTCCAAGCTTAAATCTTCCTTTTGCAGCTATTTTGTTGGATGTATTTCTTTGGAATTCTTTGATCACTACAGGTGCCCACACCAAATTGTCTCTGTAATTAAATTATGCTGTGCTTATTCACAAAAAGTACACAAATATGCATGGAGAATTAAATCTACACTGAATGCACTTTTTCTTGTTAATGGTTTTCACAAACATCCCCAGAAAATGCCTGGAAAGCTACGCCAGCTCCAGGTTTCCAGGCATACTACTGGACACATCATGTGTCTTTTCCTATGGGCTCCTATTCCTGCTGTGTGGAGCGTCAAATAGGAATGCACACAGAGGAATGGAGCCTTCTGAGCAAATACTTGTTTTTTATTTTTTTTCTCAGCAGGGAAAGTTTTTTGGGCAAATGGAGAAAGCACCTTCTCCAGCACCCGCAGCAAATTAACAAGATACATACCTTTGGTAACGCCTTTTCTGGTAGAGACTCTAAATAACAGCTTCCTCGCCTTATTCATCGGCTCCATCCTGCCTCGGATGTGACATCTCAACTGTCTCTTTGCACCGTCATAGGCAGAGCCATAAAATCAGATAGAGCAACGTGCATATCTTTTTAGATTTGGCATCTCATTAAAAGAAATATGGGGCAGATTTATGGAAAGTGGCGCGGCACCGAATGCAGCGCCACTTTCCCTGTGTCCCTTAGCACCCCCCTACCACCACCATGGGAGCGCAGTATTTAAAATACGGTGCGCCATGGCGCAGGGTAGGGGGCAATAGCGTACTTTCTCATGACACTATTGAAGTGCTCTGCAGGAGTAGGGCCACAATATTGGCACTACTCCTGCAGAGGACTCAGGGCCCCATTCCAAAGAATGGAAGCGCCCTTCTAACACCTGCTCTTCAGCAGGCATTAAAAGTGCCGTATAAAATGGCGCAAGGAAATCTCATAGATTTCCTTACACCATTTTTCCAGCTCCCCTAACAGGGAACGCCCCCTTTGCATACATTATGCCTGGCACAGGCATAATGTAGTGCAAAGTGTTACAGAGTGCCGCAATGGATGCATTACACCACTCTGTAAATACGGCGCAGGGATTTCGGCCTCGTTGGGCCACATTACAGTAAAAAATTATTACGTTAATGTGGCGCTAGCCCGTCTCACCGGACCTGGATATCTAAGCAGTAATATTTTGTGAACATGTTGAGAGGTGTCCATGTCACAGTCTGACAGATGCCTAGAACTGGCAGACCATGCACTAGAACAGTTGGAGCAGCCTTCACTCTGGTGGAATGAGTGCGCACTAATTTTGGGGCCTGCTTCTTGGCTAGCCATTAGCTGATTCTGTTGCATAACACATTCATTCTTGATTTCATCTGCTTCTGCACTGCTTTGCCTTTCTTAGCTCCAGAGAAACCATTGAAAAGTTGGTCATCCTGTCGGAAGTCTCTGGTTCAGGCTACATAGAACCTAAAGGCCTGATTTAGAAGTCAGAGGAGGGGAATACTCATATCCCACCCACTGTATTACGATCCCATTCTATACTATGGGGATCCTGATATGGCAGAAGTGATATCTGTCACATTTGTGATGGAGTATTTCCTCCGTCAACATCTAAATCAGGTCCTAGGTATCTGTTTAAGGTCCAGACAATTAAATTGTGCTTCTTCCTTGGAGGAATGAGGCGCTGCATGGAAAGTCAGCAAGGTGATGGATTGCCCTATGTGGAAGGGTGTGATTACCTTGGGCAGAAATGGTGCCCCTTAGGGCTAATTTGTCCAGAAATAAAGATATATAATTGGGAGCCATAGTTATTGCCTGGAGTTCGCTCACTTGCCTTGCTGATGTTATGGCAATGAGGAATGCTGGTTTGATGATAAGAAGACAAAGAGAACAACTGTGAATGTATTAAAAGGAAGAGCCTATCAAGTAGGTGAGTACCAGATTAAGGTCCCACTGTGACATTAGAAATGAACTTTGTGAGAAAATAAGGAGCAGCTCCCGCACAAAACACATCACAACAGGTGACTTGAAGAGGGATGGCTGGCCAGAGAAACATAAAAAGACTAAGAGGGCTGAGAGATAACCTTTAACTCTTTCCACAGCCATGTCTTGCTGGACTTTTGGCATACAGAACAAACGAGCATCTGATAGCTGTGCATTTAGAGGTTGTGTGTTTCTGGAAGATCACCACCCATTTAAAGTTTTCCCAGCATCCAGTATAGATTGAGTTGGTAGATGGCTGCCAAAACAACACTACCCACTTCTGGAGGAAGATCGAAGGCCATCAGACTGCACCTAGTCAATTTTCCTGCATTTAAGTGTAGATTGTGCATGTTCGGAAGCACGACTCTACCCTGCTGCTGCTACAAGAGTTCCTCACAAAGGGGCAGTTGGATCAGAGGACAAATATTCATGGCCAGAAGTTCAGAGTACCACACTCTCCTCATCTAGTCTGGGGCCACTAGAATGACTTGGGCCCAGTCACTCTTGATCTTTGTGAGAACTACGGGCAGGAGAGGGAGGAGTGTAAAGGCTTACATTAGTCCGAACCCCCAGTGAAGGCAGAAGGTGTCGCCACAGGAGGGCTGTCTTGAGAACTCTAAAGCTCTAGACTCTGGACACTGCACATGCTGTACGCTAGCGGATAGATTAAGTCAGGTTTCTTCCCATTTCTGGAAGCCCCCCTATGGCACTTCTTAGTGCAGCCGCCATTCTTGATCCAATAGGCGACATCTGCTGAGTTTGTCGGCCCTGGTGTTTGAAGATCCTGCCAGGTTCTGTGCATTAAGGGAGATGCCCTGAGCATTCAGTCACTTCCAGTGGTGCTGGGCATCCTGGCACAGAACACTCAAACAGCAGACTGCCCGGCTTGTTGCAATACCACATGACTAATGTGTTGTACTTGAGAATCTGCACCCGTTCCCTCTTGATGGTCGGGAGGAATGCCTTCAGTGTCAAGTGAATCGCTCACAGTTCCAGCAGGTTGATGTAGAAGTGAACTTAAGTCAGAGACCAGAGTCCTCTAATCTCTACCTCACCCTGATGACCTACCCAAACCAGCAACAATGCATGTCTCACAGCCATTAGGTCTGCATGGCACAAGGGAGGGGTCTGCCACCAGTCCAATCACAGTCAAGCAGCCACCATTGCAGATCTTTGGCATTCTTCTTTGATACCTGGATGTACACTGATAGGTCTCATTGGTGTTGAGCCCACTGAATCTTCAGATCCCACTGCACAGCTTGCATGTGCCACCTGGCACAGTCCGCCAGTAGGATGCAGGAGGCCAAGAGGCCCAGAAGCCTCATAGCCATTCTCACTGAGATCCAGGCTAAGGGTTGAAACATCAGGATCAGAGCCCAAATGTCCTGGAATGATTGTGGTGGGGGATAGCTTGAAAGAGCACTGTGCCCAGGATTACTCCAATGAAAGAGAGCCATTGTGTAGGAATCAGGTGTGATGGTAAAGCCCAAAAGTGTCAGTAGATTGGTTGTTGTCTGGCTGCTGGTCTACGACTGCTTAGAGCAAGCCCATCTTCAGCCAGCCCTTGAAGTATGGGAATACTGGTATTCCCAACCTCTGCAGATGGGCTGTGATCACCACCATAACCCAGATAAACAATTGAGGTACACTGGTAAGGCCAAAAGGGAGCACAGAGAACTGAAAGGGCCTGTGGCCTACCTGAAACCACAGGTAATGCCTGAACAACTATAGGATGGGGATATGAAAATATGAGGCCTGCAAGTCTAGCCCTACCATCCTGTCGATCCAGACCAGACAGAACCTGGGCCAGTGTGAGCATTTTGAGCATGTCTTTCTGAAGGAAGAAGTTCAGAGGGCAAAGACGAAGGATAGGGTGGAGGCCTCCATTCTTTATCGGTACCAAAAAGTAACGGAAGTAACAACCAGCCCCGGTTTCTGACGCTGGTACACTCTCTATTGCTCTCTTGCCCAAAAAACCTTGAATCTTTCCAAGGAATATGAACAAGTCATCCTCTGAGAGATGTTGCAGTATGAACAACATGAAGAAGGGTAGGGAATATCAATGTTTGACGATTGGGAGCATCCATTTGTCTGACATGAAGCTTTGCTATCTGGGGAGATAAAAGTGGGTTTGTGGCGGCTGCAGAGGTTGGGGTTTGGGGATTGTGTTGCCCGTGCAGGCCTGACGCTGTAGGCCTACTCCCTGGGGAGGCTTGTTGCTTCTGAGGCACGTGTTGCCATTGGCTATGTTGGAAACCCCTACCGAAGGCTCGAAAGGGGTGCTGTTGTGGAGGAATTGCTGAGCAGGATGGACTAGGCTTAGCGAGCAGGTGGTGACCTTTGTGCTTTCCTTCGCTCTAAACATTCTAGAGCTATGAAAGAGCATGTCTTTTAGAGATTGTTGGATGTCTGAGGATAACCTGGAGAAGAGAATCTATGTGTGGTGCTGCAGCACAACACTGGTTCTGACTGCCCTAACCAGGTAGTGAGTGGTGAACAAGCCTGAGCATATTATGTTCTTCGCCGAATCTTGACCACCAGAAATAAGATGTGTAAGGTCAATGTGACATCTTCTGTGGTCACTGCCAAGATCTCAATCTTGAGCATGGCCACTACTTTAGATAGAGTTCAGTGGTGACTATCTTGGATTTATGGTTACAGATGCCTTTTTGATTCATCTGCATGCAGCAGGAACACAACTCCAAGTCATGTGAGGTGTTGAAGCACCAGAGACAGGCTTCATTGGTGTCCGTCCCAGGAATCTGTCAATAACAGTCACAACATTGCTTGAAACCTGTAGATTTATGGCCCACATCGGGCACACTTTGGATTTTGAGAAAAATTCTTATCTGGCAAAAGACAGCACCAATTACTCAGGATGTATGTCAAAAGGCACAGAAAGAAACGAACTGACATCAGCACGTGGAGGTGGCACACATAGAGGGGCCCTGATGTCCCATCAGAGGCATGACAGAGCTGACTCGGAGCTGCACAATGCCACATACTGACACACAACGGAATTAGCTTTGATGTTTCTAGATCCAGCCTGGTGCTTGGGGAAATTCACAAGGAGAGGAATCTGCAGTTAGAAGTCTCTATCAGAACTGGGGGTGAAACGTACCTTTTGCAGAAGTGGAGATACTCAGGCCATTTGCTGGAGAAAATCTCCGACCATTTCTAGAGTAGAAATGGGTTTGAGCGGAGTATACCAACAAAGCACATGTTTATGGACATTCCCAAACTCCTTGGGTGTGACTTATTAGTGCAGCTTTCTCCACTCTTGTGGCAGAGTCAATTTATGGCAGCTTTCCTGCCAAGATCTTAATGAACTCCAGAGGAGTTATCAGTGTTCACTGCTGCCAGTGCAAGCATCAGGAAGTAAGAAACATTGGTATATAGTGCCTGAAGCAAACTTGTTATTAGCACAGGCAGATACAGCAGGACAAGCCTTAATAACCCTGTCACTATGAGTTACAATACTACAGATTAACGTTGTCTGACCTTCTCTTCATAAATACAGCATGCAAGCTGCTGTGTCCTAATGCCACAGTGCTAACCTTGAAAACGAAGATGTCATTGGAGCCACCAGGACGAATGTGAATATCTCCATCATTAATAATACAACTTATGCAAGCCCTCGCAAACCAGTCTCCATGGAGCCATTCGATAATTTGATACAGCACATATGTCTTTAGGATTAAATTGGGTCACCTAATGCACCTAGGGATTCAGAGTTTTGGATAGATACAAAAACATGCCACCCCTCTGAATTATCAATTTATGTTTTCTGAGCCTGTCACTTGTATGGCTGGATGCTTCGGCTTGGCTCTGGGATATCTACTTTGTCTCTTCTAGATAGAGATGTGAGAAAGATACAGTTTTTTTAGAAGGACACAGAGGGCTTGATCTAGAACTTGGCAGATGGGTTACTCCATCACAACGGTGAAGTATATCTCGTCCGCCATAATCTAAGTTCCATTATGTCCTATGAGATTTAGTTTTTGGTGGACTGGACACCCGTCACTGTTGTGACGGAGTAAGCCGTCCGTCGAGTTCAAAATGAGGCCCAGAGCTAGATAGGCTGCACTGGCTGCCTGTTTATTAGACACCAACAAGGCTGCAGAGCTGTTGCTTTCAGAGCTGTGTTGTCTTATAGAATTGGCACAGTGGTGTAAAATATTATGGAATGGGAACAGTGGAGCAAAATATTTCAAATCAGAGACAGGACCATGCCATGGGCTGTCACCAGGATGCAGAGTCTGTTTTCTATAGGGTGTGATGTGTTGGTGCTCAGATGTGGAGGCTCTCTGTGTTAGGGTTAAATAGGCTTCGGGCTCTGCCAAATAATTTTCTGCCCTTTAGTTCTATGGCTGGATGGTTCATGGGATTGGCACAGGGATATCTAACTTGTCACCTCTCAGAATGGACTGGTCAACGGCTGAAAGGATGTGTAAAGGGATAGAGAGACTACTGGTTATAAGGTTCTATCAGATCTGAACATACCACTTTTCTATTTGGATGGACCCAAATGATTGCCATAAGCATACATAGCATATCACCTCTAGGCCTGGGTGGGCTTAGGGTGGCACACAAATAGTCACAGTGATACAGAACATGTCACATTTCCAACTTGAAAATGTGCATGGCTGGATGGTTTGAGTGGTCCATCAAAGGGGTAATGAGCTAGCACCCCCTGTGGTTAAATGTCGCTGGGGATTGGCACAGGGATAATGAGCCTGCCACACAAGTACTGGTAGTGTTTAGAGTTTGTCACATAGATAAAAGCAGATCACCTCTAATGCTCAAGGCCTTATGCAGAGGTATAAGGCCTTTCATCTCTATGGCTGGATAACAAATGGCATAGTAGTACAGACCATTGCACCATTAACACTGGATCATCTTAGTGATGTGTCCAAGGATACAGAGCATGCTATTGCTTGGACTAGACCTGCACAGGGGCTAGGAATAAGAATAGAAAGCATTTCACCTATGCTCAAATGCTTGCCCTAGGGCTACAGGACCCATCTGCTCTATGGCTTGACAGCTCAGATGATGAGCATTGGGATGTGGACCTTGTCCACACAGGTACATGGCACAGAATATTGGCTCAGTCGATTCCTATAAATAGAGCTTGTAACCTCTAGGACTGAAATGAGAGTCGCTGTGTCATAGGGAAAGGGAAGGAATGCGCATAAGGCACATTTCTGCCTTTGTCCCTGCACTGGTGCCGTTTTGTCAGCCTAGCGCTGAAGCAGGCACTCTTGCACCATGGTGCAAAGGTACCTTTGTTGGAGGCAGGATTGTTTTGTGCAGGAAGTGACACCTTCCTGCACAAAAAACAACCCCTTGAGGCATTTTCCTCTATGTGTGCTGCAGAAACGAGGAGAAATGAAGATATTTCTTCTCATTGTGCCTCACTGCGGAGGCATACCACTTTTGGCGCATCCTCAGGTCTACCACTTCTGGTAAATGTGGGAATGCATCAAAATCTATGGATGTTGCATGCGAATACCCATGCAACACCCATGAACGCCACCCTGGGGTGGAGTAACGCAGTGCAGTAATTAGCGCTGCGTTGTGTTGCTCTAGACATATGAAGCCACTGGTTGCCACAAGTTGGCCTTGCATGGCTTCATAAATCATATTTTGGGCTTGCATCGCGCTTACACCACATTGAGTGGTGCTAGAGCGACGCAACTCCTTTCATAAATATGCCCCTTAGGGCCTCATGTACAAGGCCCTAATGGCACACTGTGCCAGTGGAGCGTCACTGTTTGGATGCTCCGGTGATGCAGTGTGCCGGTCCATGTCTACAAGGTCACACAAAGCCATCTTGCCTGGCTTTTCATGGCCTTGTAAATATGGTCACCTTTCACGTATAACTCTGCATGAAAAGGGCATCCCATGAGTGTTACTGTTAATGTTCCCACACAATACCCATGGAACCTGATGGAATCTGACGCATTCCCAGATTTACAAGGCTGGAAATGTGTCAGATTCCTGTGCCACCTGAAGGGTGGCGTTAAAATTGCACAGCAGGGAGAAATAACATTATTTCTCCCTGTTTTTTCCTCTTTCTGTGTGTGCTGCAGAACGCTGTTATTGATTGTTTATATGCAGGAAGGTGTCCCTTTCTGCAGATAGACAATCATCCTTGCAACGCAGGCATCCATACACCACGGCACAAGGGTGCCTGCATTGGCACTAGGCAGCAGTGTGTGCACCAGTGCAGAGGAAAGTACAGGGATGAGTTGTATTTCTGTAAAAACAACGTATCCCCGCACTTTCGAAATGACGCAGTGTGGTGCAGGAAGCTGGCTTGCAGCGCCATGCTGCATCATTTCCTTGTATATGAGGTCCTTAGTGTTTTGTGGTGGCAGAGAATTCGTCCAACCCACAGAATAATGAAAGTGTCTCCCCTCACAACCACACCGATGGATCACCAGGTAGAGCTCACAAGAGCCTTGATGATGGCTCACTCGGATTGCTGCAACCTACTTTACACCACCCTCCCAAAGAAGCTCTTTGACTGGATGAAGATACTTTAAAATATTTTGAACTTACCGACACGTGAACAAGCCAAACCATTTCTGAAAGTGCTGCCTTGGAACCCAGTAAATGCAGCAATAATATACAAAGTGCATATTGAAGCAAAGAACCTGGATACCAATAAAACTTTACACCAACCAAACTCCAACCCAGTCTCCTCTCTCAGCATTGACCCTTAGCATTCTCTAATGAACAATCATGGGGTGAAACATGAAAAGTGCTGGAAGTCAAGGGCTGGGGGCATAGGCACAGCCGGAGGGCAGAGACACATTACACATGTATCAAACAAAGTCCAGAAAAATGAACTCTTTCAGTATATGCAACTGATCTCCTTCTCTGATTAATTACTCCCTATGGAAATGAATCATTAAGTGGGTATTTTCTTTAAAAGGGTGAACGCCCCTACTCACCAAGGTGACCTGCTGCATTATTGGGCCCTTCCGTCACCCTGGAGATATGATGAGTATGGCAGCTTACTATACTGTGTAGAGGGGTGATTGTTATGAACTTTATTACTCACTCCCTGTGGCATGAGTAGAGAGTGGCATGAGGGGACGGTACAGTGCAGGACCCCGGTGCTATGACAACATGTTTCTGCCTCCTAAGAAGTCCATGGCATCCCTTAGGACATTTAAGTCCTCTAAATCCCCACCATCAACCCTGGGTAAACTGTGTAGAGTCAAATATCTGTTAGTAAGTCATGCAGGGAAAGAGTACACAAAGCCTGATTGGTGCAGCCACTGCCGGTCCTTTTGACCCTCCCTCTTCCATGCCGCATAGTGGTTGGCACTGGCAGATTGGTATAAGTGGGCATGGAGTGTATGATAAAAAAGAATCTGAGAACTGATACTGGTGTGGTCGCAGAGGGTTTAGGGGAAATGGGCCACCCACCCTCTTCTGTGCACTCTATGCCCTTCTCTTTCATTATTTCCTCTGTACCTCTCTTTTTATCGACCCCTGCCTCTCCCAAGTAATTAATTCCACTGCTTTTCATCTCAGTCCTCACACCTCACCCTTGCCTCCATTCTCCTCCCCTTATTGTTCCTTGCTCAGACTACCCCCTCTCCCATTCAGTTCCTCGTGTCTCTCCTTTACGGATCCTCTGTAGTAACAAACTCTTTGTATCAGATTTGACACATCATCAAATTCATGCCTCTTGGTCCCTTCTTCCTGACCTTCTGTACATTTTCTCAGTCTTGTCCTAGTTCTTCATTCATTGTTTTTCCTTCTCTCCAATCCCATTATGAATACATTGTTCCTTTTGTCGGTCAATCTAAGTTTATTCTTCCCTGTTCCATTTTCTCTCCATCCCTCTCTGTTCTTCTTGCTGCTTCTTCAGCTCACCTGCTCCCTCCTTTCTCCAACATCCTCACTCTTTCCCATTGGCTTCCTTCCTTCAGAGATTTCAAATGGTCTTATGTCTGGTGTAAATAGTTCATCCATTACTGTTTTCTTTGCATTCTGATACTTGTAGGCAGTGCTTACTTTGTAAATAAAATGTGCTGGTTCCCAAAGGTCTCCTCTGAAACACACAGCTGCTACATTTAAATGTGTGAGCACAGAATACTGAGGCAGCGTAATCCTAAAGTCATCTAGGGCCTCTTTAATCCATTTACAGCCACTCCCTGCCCCTTCAGCTCACTCTTGCAGCTTTCTGCTTTCTCCCTTCGTGATGCTGTTTCGTTTTTCTCTTCCTCCATCTTTCCCATGATGATGATGAAAATCTTTATTGCATGAATAATTAAAATTGTTTCAGGGAATTACAATAAAAGAAAAGAACGCCCTTAATATACCAAAGCTCTTAACCAACATAATCCCATATAGATCCTATGAGGGTGCATATATCATGTATCCTCCTGACTGAATACACTAAAATACAAATAAAAGAATCCAATCATGCAATTGCCTAAAATTCAAGCTGTTACACAGAGTAAGTGACCATTGTCCCTCCCTGTACGAGCACTGATTATTCGATCATTCTCCCAGTACTGTAACCAATGTTCCCCGAGGTCCGCTGGTTAACTCATCTCTTAGTGATAGGAGCACAAAATAATACATTCCTTGAGCCCAACGTACATACCACCAAGCTTTGCCAGACTCAGTGGAGCTTGCCATAGAGCTACTTAATTCTCAGGTCGATGAGCTATATCAAGCTAATGTAGAAAACAGTGCTGACTCCACTAGGCCACTTAGGTTCGTACTGAAGGATTGCAGATGCCAACGACCATGAGCCCAAAGCTGCTATGAGTGGGTAACCTCTCACAGCTCATCATTCCAGCACCCAGAGCCGTTAAGCAGAAATGTGGGATAGCTTGGGTGGTAGGAGCCATTTCGTCAAAGCCGTTTCTTTGTAGGCCTCCCCACTTCTGTGAATACCCACACTAATTTGGCCCCTTGCGTGATGTAGGGCGAGACTCAGTTTGTAAAAAAAAATCCCAAAGCAGGCGAGTTCCATGGGGACCACTGCAGTGGATATAAGCCCGTGTTTCAAGAAGAGTGGTTTTAAAAGTTGACGTCTTTCTGAAGCCAAACATGGGCAGCAGCATACAAGGTGTGTTATAGATTCAGTATGATATTTACACAGAGTGCATTCCTGCGAGTGCTCCTGTGCCATCTTCCACCTGCTTCGATAATCCCAGACAGGTAGGGGTAAGAGGCACATCTGCAGTATGCTCTGGAAAGCTCGCTCTCCTAAGGGTGCTTTTAAATAAGGCTGACCTTTGATGGTTGCATAGAATTCAAGCAAGCCATCAGCTCCACTGATATCCCTCACTATTGAGATATCTTTGGCTCTGGAGGCTTGCAAGCCTAACTCTTTCAATTTATTCTTCAGCACCGCTTTCGTGATAGAGGGTTCTGTAGTATAGGAGGGAGCCAAGTTGAACTGTTCCTCAGCCTGTGTCAGATAGATGGCCCATCTGCTTGTTTTATCTTTAAAGATTGCTTTCAAATCCCCCCTGAGGCTACCTGCATCTACCTTGCAGACACTCTGATGGAGCTTTATCATGTCAATTTTGCACATTATATCCATTCTTATTATGTCTAGTTCCAGGCGTATCCCTGTATGCCTTGTTGGTCTGGGTAGCTTAAAGATCCTTTTGTAGGCTCTCATCTGGTAATTCTCCAATGTGATTGTCAAACTGCCAGGAAATGTCAAATGGCCATATGTAATTGCAGGTAGCAATTTTGCCCTTAATACCCTCCTTATTGGCTCTAATGTTGGTGCCTTAAACTGTTGATGGAATTTTGCGAATGCATAAGAGATTTTCACTGCTTTAGATGTCAGTGCTGCTGCCTGGTGTGTTATTCTCCCCGTGTTTGATAACCAAAATCCCAGGTAGTGATATTTATCTCCCATCTCTATGCTTAATGGTCCAAGTTTCCATATTCTATGTAGATTTTTTTGCCTGGCGGACGAAAACCAGCACATTCGTTTTTGCTGCATTTGCTTTTAAGTTTAAGGCATTTCTTTAATTGTATCAGTGCAATATGTCAAGTTCCCTTTTTAGCCTGATCCGAGTTTAGGTGAGCAAGACCAAATCGTCCGCATATTGAGTTATGGGGAGCACCGACTTGCCCAATCTCGGAGGGAACATGTTTCCTCTAAGCAACTCGGCACCCAGATCAACTGTCTATAAGTTAAAAAGGGTGGGGGCCCTGTTTTAGACCTTTGTTGGTAAAAATCCTCCTTGTCACATGTGTGGTTGTGATTTTTATTCTCACTCAAGTGTCAGAGTATAAAGCCATTATTGATGCGAACAGTTTCCTTGGTATTCCCCCAGGTCGCTAGTTTCTTCCAAAGGATGTGGCGCACCACCCCATCGAAAGCCGCGCTATAATCAATAAAACATTCAAAGAGCAGGGGAGATGTTGATTTCAATGCTTGTTGCCCAAGATATGAAAGTGCATGGACATTATATAATGTAGAGGAGGTAAGGCCCTCATTATGAACGTGGTGGTGTGGGCCGCCATGCCAGAGGTGGCGGAAATCCCGCCAGCCGGCATGACGGCCCACACCGCCACATAATAAAGCCATGGAGGGCCGGCATAGGCGGCCCTCACCCACCACCAGGCTGCCTCCATCAGGCAGCCTGGTGGTGGACGGCATCATTATCAGACAGGGCAGCACTGCTGCCCCTCGGATAATGATCCCTTTGCCTCCAGCCTTTCCCTTTCCCTGGCGGGTTCCCCCGCCAGGGAGAAGGCTGGCAGAAGGGGTGCACCGGGGCACCCGTGGGGGCTCCTGCACTGCCCATGCACTTGGCATGGGCCCCTGTACAGTGCCCTATCGCGCAGGCCACTGCCTGATTTACGGGCAGTGATCTGCGCGACGGGTGCAGCTGCACCTGCCGCACAGAGACATTGACGGCAGCTCTATGTGGCGCCGCCAGAAATGTCCCTGCAAGGCATTCCTCTGGGCCGGCGGGCGGAAACAATGTTTCCGCCCGCCGGCCCAGAGGAATGTTCATTATACGGCCGGCAGGGTTCCGGGGGAGCTGGCGGTCACTGGAAAGACCACCAGCATGAACACAGTGGTGTAAACCACCGTGTTCATAATGAGGGCCTAAGTCTGAAGCCTGATTGATATGAGGGAATTATGTAATTTGCTGAGATCCCATTTTCTAGCCCTTGAAGCAACACTCTTGCGTAGGCTTTGCCATCCATGTCTAAGGCTATCAGCCTATAATTTTCAGGGCAGGAAATACCCCCTTTTTTGTAAATGGGTTCAAGTATTGAGCCGTTCCAGGCCTCTGGAAACACTGAAAAGCGTAAACAGTCATTAAATAGAGCAGTCAGGGATTCATCCCAATATACTTGATAAACTCTGAATATGCTCCCTGGAAGGCATCGTTTGCACAAGTGACAGGTGCTGTCTTGTCATCTAGCCCATCTGTTTCGTAGAACCCGGCAACGAGTTCTTGAGTTCTTGAGCCTCTGCATACTTTGGGTCCACTCATAGATTTCCCACATGCCTTTCCCAATCCCTGGCATAGATCACATTAACACTGGTTTCAGGTGCATAGAGCAATGAGCTAATGTAGTCTCAGAATTATCTGCTTTTATTAGGCAGCAGCAGTGCAACCAGGCGTTTCCAACATTCTTCAGTTTCTTTTACCTTCAGTGACCATAATGCTCTTTTGTACTCTTTCCATGCCAGCCTCCTTAGGGCATCCATTGCAGGGGTTTTGTTCCTCTTGTAGCGTCGTTCTGCCTGTCGGCATCTCCTTTTATACTGTACGTATTCCTTGGTTGCTGGCAGCTTACCCCCAGTGTGACTAGCATTCACTCTGTTACAAAGATAAGCTTGAAGATTCTTGAGCACATGCCCCCATTGATCAGTTATTTGGCCTGCCCTGTGTTTGGAATTCTACTGGGCCATTAGCCTGTTTCCATGCTTCATATTTTATTTTGTAGGCTGCAGTGTATTTAATTTGTTTTGTTAATGGGCCTGCGATGAATTGGTGGCCACTAGCTTTGTAGAGATCATGTCTCATTGCCCCAAGATCAACTTCTATTACCACCGGATTATGGTCACTTTCAGTTCTAAGAACCACCTTGTGGCATAAGCACCTGCACAGCAGTGCTGAGCTTAAAAAATTTAGGGGGTGATTCTCACCCTGGCGGGCGGCGGAGGCCGCCCGCCAGAGTTCCCCCCTCCAGAATACCGCACCGCGGTCATTAGACCGCTGCGGGTATTCTGGGTTTTACACTGGGCTGGCGGGCGACCGCCAAAAGGCCGCCCGCCAGCCCAGTGTAAAACAACCTTCCCATGAGGACGCCGGCTCCGAATGGAGCCGGCGGAGTGGGAAGGTGCGACAGGTGCAGTGGCACCCGTCGCGAATTTCACTGTCTGCAATGCAGACAGTGAAATTCATTGTGGGGCCCTCTTACGGGGGCCCCTGCAGTGCCCATGGGGCCCCACGACACCCCATACCGCCATCCTGTTCCTGGCGGGCGAACCGCCAGGAACAGGATGGCGGTATGGGGTGTCTGAATCCCCATGGCGGCGCAGCGAGCTGTGCCGCCATGGAGGATTCAGAAGGGCAGCGGAAAACCGGCAGGAGACCGCCGGTTTTCCACTTCTGACCGCGGCCGAACCGCCGCGGTCAGAATGCCCTGCGGGGCACCGCCAGCCTGTTGGCGGTGCCCCCGTCATTTTAGCCCTGGCGGTCGACGACCGCCAGGGTTAGAATGACCCCCTTAGTCTATTGTGGATATTTTTCTAAAAGTTGGAATGCTTGTGCTCGCTACTAAGCTGCTGCAGTCCGTCGTTTTGAGATCATGTTCATTAAGGAAAGTTTCTATAACTAATCTTACTAGGTCTCGACAAGGCCCCAATGTCTGACCAAGCTGGTGAATGTTAAAATCTCCTGCCATAACATATTCATGACCTGGATGTTCGTAAACAAACTCCTTCAGCAGGACCAATATAGATTTAACCATCATCTGTTTCTTTCCTTGATGGGGGTTGATGTATATGTTTGCCATTGTTACCGCCGTGCTTTTTTTTAGATAAGGCTAAGTCATGAAATGTTATCATTTGCAAGTTGCTCGTAGATTTCTCCCACATTACTAATTTGATAGCCAAGTTTAACTTAACATATGTTGCAAGACCTCCAATGTATCTTCCGAACAAGTTTTTTTTGTGGGCAGGTTACTGGATTGTTGTAAAGCCCTGAAGGGTCAGAGGCTCTGCCGTCCATGTTTCTTTGAAGCACATAATATCTACTTTGTTTACAAAGTTCTTAATGCTGAAACTGGCTATAAGGGAAGCCAAGCCAGCCACGTTCCAGCTAATTATAGTTTTATATTCAGATTTTATGGGAGGCCATTTAGAGTTAAATATACATTTTCCTTTTAGTAGACAGAGCTGCGGGGAGCCATTCCTATCCTTGCCCCCTCACAATACTGTGACCATCATTTAACCCGTCAGAATGACACACTCCTATGTTCCTTGTCCCATCCGGGTAGGACTCACCTGTGTTCCTTGTCAAATCGATGGTTATTTTTTCCTATACTAATAATGGTTTCATGACTGGAGTTCCTCCCAAGGCGCTGAAAGTTTTCCTGACCAGGTGTGTTGCTTGGTTTCCAGCAACTAAAACTCGTGGGTACCAGTCTCTAACTTGCTTGCTAATTTTTATGCCCCAATTTTCCAGGAGCCCTTCGTATTCAAAGATTCTATTGATATTGCTTTGTGCAGACCATGTGGTCAGTGGGGATTCGTTCTGCCTAATCGATGTGTAGGTGATCAAGTTCACCACTAATAGGTCTTCCGACGTCAAATTTTCAAATTCAGATATATGATATAGTAATCGTAGAATATTTGATCTATTGAGAATATCCCATGGCCCCTGAGAAGCATATAATGGAGTGAAGGTTGTGGTCGAATGATCCATAATTTCCTGAGAATTTACAGGCTTTATATTTAATGCCCTAGTGTATTCATGGTCGGACTCAGGACTATGTTTTATCAAAGGTTGACGTATTTTTTCACTGCTCCAAGCCCTCGTCTGGCCTGTCCCTAATCTTCCTGTGGATTGGATCGTTTCTTGTGAGTCTTTATATTCTTGCTGCCCTCTGCTTTGTTTTCCCTGTTTCAGTGTTATGCTGCTTGCCACTTGTGTCCCACGAGGTACTATCCCCTTTGCCCCATGGAGTTCAAATGGAGTGTCTCCAGGGCTCAAGTGCCAGTCAATAGCATGCAAACAATTATCTCTATCACTTTTTTGTTTTAGACCTGAGCCCCCATTACTGACAGGTGGCTTATTAATCAGCACTCTTTCTATGTTACCTTCTATGGTACTCCTTCTATCCTCCATGCCCGTTGATATGTCACAGCAATTATCATAGGGCTAGCCCCCTGTGCTGTTTCCACGCCCCTGTATATTCTTGATCCATCACAGGCACAACCCCTCCGGCCTGTGGCAGCCCCTTTATTGATCTTGGGTCGTCCATTCCGTTGGACCGGCCTCCTATTGTGGGCGGGGGGGCTTGGCCAGATTCTACAATAGGATCCTCCGTCCCGGATCTGGCCAGTGTGGGGTTAAGATCTTCCTTGCATGCCGGAGCGACCTTATTGTCAATAATTTGAAGTTTAGGCTCAACATTAGTTGACAGATCTTCCTCAACTGAGGAAGTGCCCGTTGTGGGAGCAGCTGCTGATCTTTGCTTAAAGATTGGATAAGGCTCCAGTAGATCTGGGGAGTTAGTGGTGTCGTTGGGCGTTTTTCCAGTGTGTTTCCATCTAATGTTTTTTTTGGTAACTTTGGGTGTTTTTTTCAATCTCTTCTTCAGTCTTCTTGTTAATAGTGACTGTTGATCGTGCCCAATGTTCGACTTGCGCAACTGATTCGAAAATGTCTCCAGATTTGGCACTTCTAGGCTGTTTTTTACCACATTGATAGTAGGGGATAGTGGGAGCATCATGGATGGAGGCTCATTTTGCGATTGATTTGAGACTGTCTCCAGATTTGGCACTTCTAGACTTTTTTGCCACAATAATAATGGGGAATAGTGGGGGCACCATGGAAGGAGGCTCATTTCTTGGACCATACTCCTTGCTAACCAAACCCTCGGCATTGAGTGTGGAGGGCCTCCCTTTACAAATTACTTTGAGGGGAGCTCAGTCCTGCTTCTTACCTCCAGGTGGCATGCACCTGGTTGTTTTATCAGTTTCCCCAGCTGGTTTACAGTATTGGATTAAACTAGTTAGCAGCTCTGGCAATATTGATAATTTATCTAAAATTGCTTCCGTATTTTTCCCCCATCCATTCCCTTGCCCGATGAACCTCCCTGGTCCCACCTTTCTAACTTCCCCATTAGTGCGTTCAGTTTGTTATCTAACAGGAGTACGTTCTGAGCCATCATGTGAGTTAACTCTAATTGAATCTCCATCTTATGAGATTGCCATGTGAGCGCATTGACTGCCGCTAGCAAGGAGTTGTTGAATTAGTGCTACCCACTACCTCCTGCCCCTCGGCGCGGTTTGGAGTTGTTGAATCAGTGGTACCCACTACCTCCTGCCCCTCGGCGCGGTTATTTTCTCCTATTTCCTCTCCAGGATCTCCTCAAGGCTCATCCTCACGCCCTTGTTCTTCAAGGCTTGTGTCTTGTAGACTCCAGCCTTCCTGGGCTATTGAGTTGTGGGAATCCTGCAGGACCCACTGAGGCCCCGGTGCGGGGGGGAGTAGGTCAGGCTAATATCAAAGGGCTCTTGAACCTGTAATTTCGCCAATTGGGATGGTGCTGTCTGATAAGTCTCAGCCAATGTTTGCTGTTGGCTGTCCCTTGGGTGCACAGCCTGCTCCCTGAGTGGCTGTTCAGACATCGGGGCTGATCTCATTGCTTCAGCTTGTTGTATCTGATTGGTGTTAGTGTTATTGCCAGTATTAGTTTCAGTGGTACCATTGTACTGATTCTTGTTATGCATACTCATGGTTCCTCCTATTGCAGTATCCGCCAGCTCTATCAGATCTCCAATAAGTGAGGCGTCAAGGCTGCTGTCTGTGCCTGCAACGCCACCGGTCTCGTTTTGTACTTGCTCTGATTGTGTTGACTTGATTGGTGGGTTGAACGGCGGATTCAGTGAGGTGATAGCAGACCATGAGCCTTGATTGCCCTCGGGAATAATGGATTCAACCATTTCCCCCACAGTGCCTAGTCCATTCCTAGTTCTTGTAAAATAGTTGTGTATATATGGTTGTTGAATATTTGGGACCTTTCGCTTCAGGCTCCTCTTTGGGTCCTTCTGGTACTCCTGGGACTTAGGTTTTTTATCCGAGGTCGATTCGTTGACATACTCAATGCAACTAATCAGATCTATAGGAGCTATGGATTCTATGGTATTCACAGATTCTAAAGGCTCCTTCACCCTTATCATCGGACTCACAGGGCATGCCGGGCCAGTAGGGCTTGAGGGGCTTGTATGGCACCAGTACTTTTTGATTCCTGTTTTAGACATATTAGGTTTACTGCAAGCCCCAGTGCCTTGAGACCTGGTTGTAGACGATCTGCTGCCTTAAGCAGACTTCTCGGTTTGCTGATTTCCGTGTGTACAGAGAAAATTGTATGTGCTAACTTCCAGTTATCGCCAGCTATCCTGTTGGCCCTCTGCTCTTTCAGTCTCTTATGCTTAGCCTCCTTTAACTGTTTTACCAGCTTCACCTGCGGCCTCTGTTTTCTTTGTAACCTTTGTACCTTTTGTGTCACGGTTCTTGTCCTCCGATGTCCTGAGGGAATGTCGGGGCTCAGGGTGCCTGGAGAGATTAGCACAGTGCACGATCTAGTTGGTTTTATTATTGCCCCTGTTGTGGATGCTTGTATGAGTGGTTGAGATATTGTTAATATTTTAGGCAGCTCCGACCCCCGCTCCGCCTCCTGACCTTGTGGCTGGGACCGGTCCAACGATGTCATAAAGTCTCAGGTACTAGTTGCTAATTGGAAGTAAATGCTGGTTGGATTTGAGTCCTGGTTGGATGGTGGTTACAATGTCCGATAGTGACCAAAAACAATGTCCAAATGCAACAGAAGGAAAGGTACTAAGCGCTGCCACACCCCCTGCCACTTGCTGCCATTTGCAGCTCTTGCTCTACTTCACCTAACTTTTTCACTACTTCAATTGGCCAAGGGGGGGGCACGAGCACGCTTATGCCACACTTATCCAGCTACTCTGAACTAGTGGGAGGCTGTGGCTATGGCTATGACTGATGTTGGGCCGGCCCCCCTGGTGAAAGCAAAATGTGCGCCAGCACCAGTCTAGTGTAAGATGCAATTACACCTGACTCCTCTCCACTGCTGCTTCTGCCTGGGCTTGCTGCCTCCATTGGTGCCTTTAGTGTTTGTGGTCCGCCACGTCCACCGCTGTAATTGGTGGGCTCCAGGTTCACTCCAGGCAACCAGGCAATCCAGGCCCCTCTCAGCCCCACTCAGCAGGGGTGGGGGGGTCTGACCTAAGCGGGTACCGGGGCGGCACGCTCGTGTCAGGGATCGATGTCTGCCCCGTTCCGTCACAATCTGGGCAATCCAGGCAGTCCGGGCAGACCACGGGCTCCGAGCAACTCCAAGCTGCTGCTCAGGAGCGGCCTACGGTCCGCGCTGCTCCGCCCCACCTCCTTGCAGCTCTTGCTATCCGGGAGGGCCCAGCAACCGTCCATGGGTGATGCCTCAGAGCTGCTAACTGGCTACACCGGACCACACAGTCCGGGCTCAGAGCGTCCCACAGTCCACGGTCTGCGCTGCCTCTCCTCTGTGTCCCCTCCCAGCAGCTTGCGGCTCGCACACCAGCGACCAGCTCCAATCAGCATCCGATCTCGCAAGAGGTCAGTCAGTTACCCATATGTGTCTTTTGCCCACAGTAAATGCTTGAGGCAGAAAAATAAGTGAAGGCCCTAAAAAATAAGTGCGGTGCCCTGCACCGGAAACTACCGGCTCAAATTAAGCACTGCTTAACAATAACAATAAACAATAACAATAAAATACTACAAGTGCAAAGGAAAACCAAGTGAGTTACTCGCCCCAGACACATGGTCGAGATTCAACTCTCTGTCCTTCGCTTGTCTTCTCTTCTTTCTTTCCTTGCTTGTTTTCTCTGGGATTCCCTTGCAAGGCATCTGCCTTATCCCTCTATTGCCCTTCCCCGTCCACTTTGCACACTTGCTACTTCATCCTTTGTCTTTCTCATCTTGGTTAGCAACTCCATGGCAGTGGCATAACGGTAGCCCCCGCAGCCCCCCATAGTGCGGGGGAGCACAAGGCTCCAGGGGCCCCCCTCAGCACAATGCACTGTGCATCATGGTCGGCAGGCCCCTTTCATCATGGCATGAGACCACCTTACTGGGTCAAGGGGAGGTAGCTCCATGTACTTTGCAGGGGGACCCCCTCAAGTTTTGTTACGCCACTGCTGCATGGCAAACTGACTTACTAGAAATAAGTTGTCTGTCCTGTGCAAATTATATTGATTCAAAACATTTTGGGGCATATTTACAATAAAGTGGCGTAGTGCATCACTGCACCAAAATTGGCAGTGCAGTACCACTTTAGAAACGCAGTGATGCACCGTATTAACAAGAATATGGAGCACCACTGCGTTTCCCCCTGCGGCGGTGCTAACTTTGCTGCTGAGTGCCAACGCAGCCACCCTTGTGCCATGGTGCAAGGATAGCAGCATTGTGAGGGAGATTGTTTTTGTGCAGGAAGGGTCACCTTCCTGCACAAAAACAATCTTCAGTGTCGTTATGGTTTTTCTGTGTGTGCTGCAGAATCCAGCAGCTGCCCAACCAGTGCTTGACACTAATAAGGCATGAAACACCTCACAGAGCAGAGACAATGGCCTGGGTGTGAAGAAGTGTTCTTCCTTCCCTTCAGGAAGACTAGTTAGGGTGGATCCAGGAGCCTCATTAAATTGTAAGGGGTATGCCCTTTCACAAGTAAATGTAATATGAGACCTCGGGGAAAATGAAACTTTTGTTCTCCCCGGCAAGCTGACACCAAACCCAGTGAGAGGGGATCTACCCAAAGAACCATTTTTGAGTGATCACAAAGGTGGTGACTGCCCATTTCCCTGACAACTCTCTTCGGCGGGCGCACAAGAGAGAGAGTGTTTCTCTAGCTTGGTTTTTGAGAATAAGGTGCATCGTGGTATGTTTTGTAGTAGGGCAAGCAAGAGCCGCTAAAAAAGTGGGTAGGGTATTCCCTGTAAACCTAGACCCTACTGGCTAGGGAGGAAATAGAAGTCATCCCCACTCACTAGCTGGTACCGTCCATAAATTAAGCTCCCCAAGGCACCATCCTTAAAACACTTTCTGGACCTGTGGAAGAACAGAGCCTGCTGTTTGAGACCTGTGAGGTGACGTGAAGGATTGGACCTTCTACCATGTGTACACAAGACATAGAGGTGGACTGAAAGATCCATTGGCTAACCTCCTGTGTGGCTCCAGGGACACAACAAGCTGCAAGAGGTCTTTTTCTTTCAGTCCCCACTGATAAATTGCAATCGGGCCTGGACTGGACTCTGCTGGTGGCCTGTGCTGGAGTGAGCTTTGACTCCTAAGTGCTGTCCTGGAGACCCTGAAGCCCTTGACGGTCTCTAAATGACCTTCTCCAACAAACTCGTAAAATTGGGATTTAAGAAAAAGTTTGGTCTTCCAGGCCTCTGGAGGACCGGGATGAACCACCCAAGAAAATCTGCCCAAGGCACAACTACTGATTTGAAGAAACAGGTTGCTCCTGCACAGACCTTCTCTACAGCAGCATGTCCATTTCAGAGGGTCCTTGATAAAAAGGTATGCGGCCTCCTGGAACTCATTGCTGTATACAGTCTGCAGCCTTGCCTTGCTGGCAGAGTCTGTGCTATGAAAAATACTTGGTTTGTCCAAAAATAGAAATCTTGACCGGGTGAAGGCGCAAAAAGTAACTGGGCCATGAAAAGACCTCCCTAGGCGTGGAATTTGACATTTTCCTGCTCACTGATTTTCTCACCAAAACCAATCTCTTCAGTGGGACCTCATCTACTGGCTGTCCAGCTCCAGGTGGACCTTCCCTGACACAGCCTGCTTGCCTGCCCTGCTAAAGAATTTTGACATCCTTTCAGAGACTTAGAACCTGATTTAGATTTTGGTGGATGGGTTTCTCCGTCACAACAGTGACGGAGAGCTGCCAAAATTTAAATCCCATAGGATATAATGGGATTTGTATTTCGGCGGAGGGGCTATCCATCACTGTTTGTCTGAGTAACTCCTCCCTCAAGATTTAAATCAGGCCCTAATTCAGAAGGTAAAATCAGTGCAAATAAAACCTAGAAAGTTACTGTCTCTGCTGTCTCAGTCTGTAGGATCCTTCTGTTCTGAGACATAGGGTCCCATTTACAAGAAGCTGGCACATCGTGGTCGATGCACCAGTTTTCCTGCGCCACCCTGCGCCCCCTAACGTTGCCATGGTAGCGCTGTATTTACAATACAGTGCTCCATGGTGCAGTGTCCACAGCTACGTCAGAAATTCTGACACAGTTGTGGCACTAAACCTTAGCATTGCTGGACTAGCATAAAAAATGTTGACACTAGTCCTGTAATACTAAGGGGGCCCAAATGTAAACAGCACAGAGTCACCATAAAGCCTGCCCTGAGCAGGTGTTAAGAAAATGACACTGTAAACGCATAGAATGGCGCTATGAAATCTCATAGATTTCACTGCACCATTTCTGCTGGCCTTTTTTGCGCGGGATCACCTACCTTGCATACATTATACCTGGTGCAGGTATAATGTGGCGCAAGACTTTACAAACTGGCGCAATGGTCCCATTGCGGCAGTTTGTAAATGCTGCACTGTGTGAGGGACTGTTTGTGTCTCTGTAGCTACTGGGAAAGACCTCAGTGTTTGAGTCTTATAGCCTTTCATTGTATTACTGTGCTGCTTCTAAGAACATTTCCAGTCATTTTGTATGTTGCATGGTTGTTGATCTACTTTCAAAAGACAGTATGAGAGGATGGAAGGAAGATAGTGAAGAAATGCTTTATACAATTTAAACATTCATGGGAGGCTATATTGAATAGCATTCTCAGATTACCCAGTTCTTGGTTATAGTGATGGGTTTGTTAGAATGATCATACATTTTCTATGTATTTTCCTTTTGAATAATTTATGTTAATTTAACCAGACAAATCTTTCAAACACACATGCACATTTACTAATGCCATTACCCATTGCAACTAATTCACTCTGCTTGAAAATGTATTCACGTTTTTGCTGTATGGTTTTAAATTGCCTTTCCAGTGATTTGTTTTTAGACAAAGCACAAGATGTCATGGAAATTGATATCAACTTCTCACTTATTGTTTATAAACAAAGAGCAAGATTTCACGCAATGTAAGCAAGTGAAAGCTTAGAAACACTTATTGCCAATAGTTTATTTTGAAAGCATCCAAGAATGTTCAGACAGAATATATCTAGAGAGAGCGAAACTTCATACCAGTGATCTGAGACTGAGGATTGTACAGAGCTGCAATAACCTTTCCTTGCTGAAGGCTGCGGGAGAGCCACACTAAGCCTTCACTCAGCTGATATGTCAGCTTTGAGACTGATAGTTACCTAGAATGCATCTGACTCAGGTACATCTCAGTTTGGTGCAATGTAGCTGCAGTCCTTCAAGTTTTCAGGTTTAGGTTGGTGTATTTACTAAGTTCTTAGAACCAGAGGAGCAAGAAAACCTATTTCCAGGCAATGATCTGGAAAGAAATACAGAAAACTTATCATGTTCTCAGTCACTTTCTTTAGGAAAGTACGCGGCAAACAATGTGATTTTGTTTAAGGCTTTTCAAAATCATCTTGGGAGAGATCCAGTCCCTACCAAATATTCCTTGGCAGCACCTCCTTGCTTGGCAGACCTAAAAGGCTGGAATATTTCATGTCTGATCCTTCAGAACTCGCTGTAACAATGTTGTTTTATTCCTTTTCAACCCAAATTGAGCTGTATATGTGCAAGTGGGACAGGAATCTGTTGCTTGTCCTCATCACTGGTTAATAGGTGCAGTTAGGTATTCACTTATGCACTGGCAGTTTGAAGATTGATTAGATACATTCACAATTCAGGTCAAGCTATGCGGCTATATAGATCCATCAGATACAGCCTAAAGACATTTTAAGTTAACTGCACCATCCTGAAATGCTACCAGCATTATACTCTCTCTGTAGTTGAAAATGATTTATGTTGTATGTTTTGCATCATAGTTTAGGATACCAACTTCAGAGGGTGCTTCGAAGAAGATCTGGGGTTGATGACCACTAAGCACAGCCTGTTTGCCAGTAACATTAACTGCTGGCATGGACTGCCAGGAGTATTGGATCACCAGCAGATTGTTTGCAAACCTTGATAGTTTGTGAGACCACAGCATTGTTCATACAACAAGCATTATGGAACTACAGGTGATATCTCAAATAGATACACATAGCGATATCTTGCAATATCTTGATTACCATTCAGTAACAGAAAGTGACAAATGCCATCATGGTTTGTCTAATGTGTGGACAAAAGGACGTGGCCAAAAGCATCACCAGGAAACCATGCAGCCAAGCTCACCCTTGAGCTTGTTATAGCGGTCTTGTTTTCCCTTATTTAGATATAGTTGACAATTGGCACCAATGCCTTTTTCTGCTAATTAGTTACTCTGAAAGATTCGGCAATGGCCATATAATGCCATATAAGTTAGGAAGAGATTATGATGCGCTAGAGAGGAACTTTTCTTGTCGTACGACTGAGACAGACCATGCAGCATTGCTTCACCAACTTTTGCTGAAGGCTAAAAGGAGGCATATTTAGCCTTTGCTTGCTGGATTATTGCTCTGCCTGCTAAAGAAGAGGAGAATAGCAGATGATCTACTATATTAATGTACATTAGCCACATTGTTCAGAGCATGTATGCTTGTGGGAACTAACCTTTAAACTCAAACAAGGCTTTCTTTTTGGAGCTGAGTTTAGCTTACTAAGCCTAAGAGGGTGGCTTTGATATAATAACACAAAGCCAATTTGTTGGAATATTAGCTAGTGTTTCACACTTTCCGTACATTTTTCAGCTACAATTTTGTTTGTTTTTATTACAGTTACTTCTCACGTTGTTTGTACTAGGATAAGATTGTGATTTTTTCTTGAGGGCGCCTTTCTATTATGAAAGAGAGTTTTAGTTCCACTAATCATCCATGTGATATTTCATAGAACCGATCATTATCTCACACTTTTAACTCAGTTACTGCTCAGTGGCTTGGGGAGTTCTTGCATTCTAACTAGCTTTCTGCCTCGTGTTAGCACATTGACAATTTTTTAATGCCAGGGGGTCTAGAAAGCCTATTTCTGAGCTGTGTTCTGAAAGATCCAGAAAATGTATCAAGCTCAGCTGAGGAGCAGCACCAACGGTTGAACGTGGCCAACACATATGAGACACTGCATCTCTTTTTTTTTGTGCTGTAGTTTTTTATTGCATTTAACAGCAAGAAACATGCCAAGCCATTACAATGTGACACATTACAACCTTACAAGGCAAAAAGAAAAGTTAGTCCACGTGAATTAACTTGTAAAACAGCGATTCAAGAATAACATGTTCTTAGGGGAGCACAAAGGTGTCGTCTAAGATACATCTATAGGTACGTGGCACACATATCAATGATCGTGGATCCTAACATTTTTTGGGAGGGGAGGAGGAAGAAAGAGGAAAGAGAAAGAAAAGAGGGGAGGGGAGGGCGGAAAAATAACAATAGAGACCAACAAAAAAGGGCAGTGAGTGGGAACAATAGTGATAATGACAGAGATGATACTTCCAATAACAATAATAACAATAATGACATCAGAAGCAATCGCCAAAAATCAACAAGTCAGGGAATACCAACACGTACTGGGGGGGAAGGGGGCTTGGGAATGGAGGGGATGGGGAGTGATGGGAGGGGGGTAGGGGTAGGGAAGAGCAGAGAAATGTGGATCTTCCAGATGTCTGCTGATAGAAAGGGAGGGGATGGGGAAAGAAAGAGTCAACTGACGGTTTCGGATAATGTTCCAGAGTTTGTTTGTCCGCCCTTTTTGAACCTAGCGTCTCTGTTTATCGTCTTTTCTCTGGCTTGATTGGATTAGGAAGATAGGTTTGCATCAGTCATAGTTGTGATTTTCTGATGGTAGCGGGGACTGTCCAAGACTGCTTAAGTGGGAATAATAGAAGTTGTTCCCTATTAATCGGGTATTGCAATAGAAACACTGTATCTCAAGTGAAAGCCCCTTTTTTAAATGTATCTTACTTGTTGGCAATGTTAAAACAGCTTTGGCAGTGTTAATTTCATTGATGTGCAATGTGTACAAGAACAAGAAGTACACAGGAAGAGAAAGTGAAAAGATGAGAAGAGAGAAGTTGGCATCTGGATTAATAACCAAACAGACTAAAACATTGCCAATAAAAATTCAGAAGAAATTGGATTTGGGAATACACGTATTTGATGTACCTGACGTTCATAAATCTATCATCAATGGGGCGCACAAAACACGATCCTCCAATATGTTTGAAAAAATTAAGAAATGTAGCTCTGCCCGTGGATGTATTTTAAAGAGTACATGGGGATAAGGGTATTGCTTTGGATCAGAGGACATTCAAGTTAAATCAAGAGCTGCAGAATCCCTGCTGTCAGAAGAGAAAAGGTCAGATGTTTGGTTACAAATAAAATGGTTAATTAATTGAAATAATAAAATATAGGTCTGGTGTCTTGCAAGCAGGGTTGTATGCCTTTCAGTTTGTGTGACATCCCCACAGTGAATCAATGATTCCTATGAAAGATTTTCCAGAAGTATTTATTTGGGCTATTTGAGAACAGTGTAGCCTTACTAAACAGTGCTCCAGTGGCTGTGCACTTCCTGTCTATGTGCTAGCCTATATGGCAGCTCAAAAGTATGAAAGTCATTAAGAAGCTCTTGGAAAAACTTGCAATATGGCGGACGGGATATCCGTCATGTTTGTGACAGAGTATCCCACCCGCCAAGATAATAATCAGGCTCATAATCTAATGCCGTTTCCACTTTTAAGAGATCTTCATCTAATACCCCTCGGGAGCCCAGACCTGACTGGAGGATGGTGATTTTTATCTCCTGGCTGATGTTTCTGGGCTTGAAAAGACTCTTTGGATTTTGCCCTACTCCTGGACTTATGTAGAGTGTCACCTTTCCAACACATTATTAGGCTGGCATTTTTTGAATTTTATTTCAGGGCTGACCAATGCTCAATTTGTGAACAAATAACTGCTAGGGTCCTTGTCAGGAAGCCGCTGCTGCTTGCACCACCCATTGGCCCTGCCAGCGCTACCAATGACTGTACCAGCACAACTACAAACCATCACACTGTACAAGTGTGACATTTCAGACTAGTCCAGGCCACCCTAAGCTATAAGAATGGTTCAGGAGGCAGGCATAAGTCATTTGCAATGTATATTGAATTATTAAACAACTGTTGTTGTGCTCATCTGAAAGTTATACAGACAGTGCCACAACGTGGTGGACTGTCATAAATGCAGGTTTTGGTATTTAGGTGCTGGTGCTGAACACCAGAAACCACCGGCTCAAATTAAGCATAGGGCTGGACTCTCTCCCAATTACCTGGTCTGATCTTCTGGTCATACTTTTCAGAAATCTTGACACTGGACCCCACTGTTACTAAGTCTCTTTCTTCACAAACAGTATGGCGCAAGTTTATTAAGCAAAGCCATCAGAACCTGGATTCTGAAATTCCTTCTCTCTAGCCAATTATCACCAAACTACTGCCACTAATAATTTCTGGATTAACTCTGAACTGAAGAATATAGCTCCTCTTATTCTTCCAGGTTAGATGACATGGTATAACAGATATGTTGCAGCTTCAAAATGAGCAAGCAGAGGTTTTAGCCCGATGGCAAAATTATTTCTGAGAAGCCAAATGGTTGTTAATATGCCCACAGTAAAGAGTTACAAAGCTGAAGTTAGCAGGCACATATGTAGTCTCATTCCATTTGTCTTGCATTCACTGATAATACTTCCCTTGAAGTTTTCAAAATTATTAATGAACTCTCTCATTCAGACAGCTTTAATAGCAGCACTAATTTCTTTCCTGAATTCTGTGAACATCTTGCTTAATTTTTTATCAATAAATCCAATGTATTCAGGATTAATTTGGTCCTATTTGTCCAAAACCACCTTTTAATTTAAATTTGACGCAGTCTGGTCCTACACTCCTGACTGAAGTTTTGCCCCTTTCTGCTGAACCCACAATGAAGGTCATGCTGACTGTGGAATTAGGTGGTCCTACTGATCCCAGCCCAGCTCCTTTAATGCACCTGGTGGCAACTACCATCTCTCCAAAGCCCTGTAGACTTGTCAGTATGAATATTAGCAACATATCTGTCCCTTCCATTTGGAAGGAAGCTCCATTGCTTAATTAGCCTCTCGCAGTAAGTATCGTCTTATTTCCTTTCTCAAATTTCTTGTAGATGTGGAGGCTCAAGTCGAGCCATCACTGGATCCCTTCCAGGCAGGCTAGCAAGTCTCACATTATACACATGTGGCCTTAGTATCTATCCAAAATGAACTCAGAAGAATTCTGGACTGGGGAACTGCAGAGCCTATTTTACTGTTCTCAACACAGTGTTTCATGCAGTTCCATGTTCAGGCTGTACCAGGTCACTATGAGCAGAAAAGCCCTTGGCTGGCTCATCTCTTTCACTCAACATTTAGGGCCTCATTATGAACATGGCGGTCCAGACCGCCATGCCGGTGGCAGCGGAAATTACAACCACCGGCATGGCGGTCTGGACTGCCATGTAACAAACAAGGGAAGACCGCCACAGGTGGCCCTCCACCACCGCCAGGCTTCCGCCGACAGGCAGCCTGACGATGGTGGATTTCTCTATCAGACAGGGCTGCGCTGCAAGCAGCGCTGCCCTCCGGATAGAGAACACTTGTTCCACCAGTCAGTCTTTCCCTGGCAGTTCCCCTGCCAGGGGAAGGCTGGTGGAAGGGGTGCTCCAGAGCCCGCCAGGGGGCCCCTGCACTGCCCATGCACTTGGCATGGGCAGTGCAGGGGCCCCCGTGCATAGCCCCGTTGGGCAGTGATAAGCGCGATGAGTCCTGCTGCACACTCCGCCCTGCAGCATGGACAATGGCGCCATGTAGAGCCGTCGGCAATGTTCTAGCCCAGCATTCCGCTGGGCCGGAGGGCGGAAACCCAGTGGAATGTATATTATAGGGCCGGCGGTCTATGTTTAGACCGGCAGAATGAACACAGCGGGGAATCCCGCTGTGTTCATAATGAGCCCCTAAATCCTTTGAACTGGTGAGTTCCTCAAGGATACTCGATGAACCAAACACTGTTTATGTTTTTATGTATCCCTTTCGGTTAGGCTTATGCACTCTATAGGCTTTCCATTCATATATTACACTGAGGACAGATAATTATTCTTCACCTAGATGCCAACCAGGAAGAGACAAGAACATGCTTTCATAAATGGTGTAATCAGCTGTTTATTTGATGAGGAGAATTATCTCACTCTGAACTTATTGAAGGGTTTTTACTTAATGGAATTTCTTCCAACCTATCCTAAGCTTGTTGGCCTGACAATTTGGGCCAATACCCCACCTCATGACCTCAATAAGCAAAACAGAGACCAATTTTGATTCTCACATTTAGCAAAGTTTCACTCTCCAACTTCTATCATCTCAAGGTTCTTCAGAAAACATTATCATTTCCTCCTACAGACCTCACTTTTCTGCCATCTAAGGCGCAAAAGGAACAAGGCCTCAGAGACAAAATGGACCATTACCCTCACTCTCAACCTGCACAAAAACCTCAAAAGCATGAACCAAGACATCAGAAGCTTCAACACCTGGAATGCTGACTGTGCTACGAGTGTTGCCCCCATCCAGTACAAGAAACACATAAGATCCACCAAGCAAGCCAGCTGGTACACCAAATACCTCAGGAGAGCCAAGTGCCACTACAATCACCTCAAGAGAAGATGGTACACCAATAAAGACTCAGTGGACAGAACCACCTACAAATCCGCACTCAAACTATACCACTGCCTGCTACGTGAGATGAAGAAAAAAGCCCTGGCTTCACGCAACCCAAACAACAGTAAGAAGTTATTTTTCATAGTTAAGGAATTCAGCAACCCCGCATCGGTGGTGAGCAACATCACCCCCTCTCAGGACATATGTGTCAGCCTCACTGATTTCTTCTACGTCAAATTGCCAAAATCTACCGAAACGTCAACCCTAAGTTGAAGCACAAAGAGGTTTTCAACACCCATACCTCCACTCACATGACCCTCCCAAGACTAGCCACCTGGAACCACCTCACCACTCAGGACACCACCACCATCATGAAATTCATCCACTTAGGGGCCCCATCCGAACCATGCCCCCACAACATCTTCAACCTAGGAGCATCCAGGACAGCCCCGAACTTTCCAACCTACTCAACACTTCACTGGATTCTGCCACTTTCCTGTAAGACTGGAAGCATGCAGTACTCAAACCTTTGCTGAAGAAACCTTCAGCGGATCCCAACAAAGCCCCCAACTACAGGCCTATCTCCCTGCTCCCCTTTCCGTCAAAGTCATAAAAAAAGCCATCAACCAGCAATGTACCACATACCTGGAGCACAGTCACCTACTGGATGAGTCCTAATTCAGATTCCTTAGCCACCACAGAACCAAGACAGCCCTGATCGCTGCCAAAGATGACATCCGGGCCCTCCTCGACAAAGGAGAGACGGCTACACTTATCCTCCTCGATCTTTCAGCGGCTTTCAACACCATCTCCCACCACACACTCATCACCAGACGTCACGACAACGTCATCCAAGGAGCCACCCTAGGATCTCCTACTTCCTCACTGGCAGTGTACAATGAGTCCACCTTCCACTCTACACCTCCAAACCCAAACCAATAATTTGCGGAGTCCATCAAGGCTCATCACTCAGCGCCACCCTCTTTAACATCTAAATGCCCCTCTCCCCACAAACACAGTCAAATCCCACAGGCTCAATGCTATATCCTACGCCGATGACACACAACTTATCCTCTCCCTCTCCAAAGACTCCACCACTGCCAGAACCAACTTCCACCAATGCATGACCAACTGAATGAGGGACGACTGCCTCAAGTTCAACACAGACAAGACAGAAGTCTTGATCTGTAGCAGCGACAACTTCCCCCTGGGAATCCTCCTGGTAGCCCACAGAACTAGGGCCCACTCCTACCCCAGCTGAATATGCCAAAAGCCTTGGTATCATCTTCAACAGCAAACTCACCAAAAAGTCCCAAGTCAGCACTATGTCATCCTCCTGATTCTTCATCCTGCGCATGTTCCGTAAGATTTTCAAGTGGCTTCCCCAAAATGCGAGACGCGCCATCACCCAAGCATAGTTAACTGGACTATGGAAGCATCTTCTACTTTGGAATTACAGACCAACCTGAACGCTGCAGCAAGGCTCATCTTGGATCTTCCTCGCTGTACCCATGTCACCCCCCCACCTCAAGAAACTCCACTGGCTCCCGGTCCAGAGAAGATGCCTGTTCAACATTCTCACACACGCATTAAAAGCCCTGCATGACTCTGGACCCATCCACATTAACCACTGCCTGAGATTCCAAGAACGCGCTAGACACCTTTACTCCTCCTCCCTCGCACTGGCCATATTCCCCCATATACGTCACAGCAAAACAGGTAAGTGCTCCTTCTTCTACCTCGCAACCAAAGCCTGGAACAGCTTCCCCCTGCACCTCAGGACTTCCCATATTCTACAGGAGTTCAGATTGCCCTGAAACCCTGGGTTTTGGACTGAGACCCTGCTAGCACCGGGCTACCCTCACAGGTGACAAGGCATGCTCTACAAGTTGACTGATTGACAGATTGATAGATTAATTGATTGAATCAGCCAATGCCGAGAGCACTTCAGCCCCCTTTGTATAGGGCTTCTGCAAGATGTAATGTAGATTTTCCTAGTAATTTATGACGGAAAGTCTTAATTTTATTAAAGACACGGAGGCGAATATTATGCATTCTTTTCTTACTTTATTCTCAACAGCAGCAGTCAAGAACTACAGCTCCCAAAAGGACTAGCAACAGTCTAGCCAATGGGAGAAAACAGAATCAACATTAGACCAATCAGGGAAACCCACCAAACCATAGAGACTACCCTTGACTGCAAGCAGCCCTCTTTTCTTGAGCGAGCATATCAAACAGAGTCATAAAACAAAGGGTAAATAAGTCCAACAATTGCTAGAGCGAAGGAAGCGGAGCAAAAGTCCTGAACACCGGCAATAAACCATGAAGTCATTGATGAAGGATGGCGATCCTGAAGAGTTTGGTGAGAAGAATCTGCCGTTCCAGGCATCTAAATGGGATATCCACCATTGCATTTCCATTCGAGATTCTTCGTCTAGGGACACGAGGTTGGAGAACGCCAAACCTCGACGAAGATGAAGTATTTTGAGACGTTGTAGTGCGTGATAATGTAGCGGCCCTGGGAAAATGGCCTGGATTGAAGAGGAAAGAAGACCTACGACCCTCGCGAGAGACCTGAGGGAAATGAGGTCTTTTTGGAGCGTTAGAATCAGCTCTCTTTTGATTGCGGTAACCTTGGAACAAGGGAGGAGAAGAGTGGCCGAGACAGAATCTATTTGGAAGCCTAGAAATTCTATTTGCTGGGAAGGGACAACCATGGATTTCCCGTGATTTATAAGGAAACCTAGCTCCGAAAAGAGTGTGGTTGTTGTATGTAGATGAGCCAGAAGGGAAGATACGTTTTGGTGCATGATAAGAATGTCGTCGAGATAAATAATAAGTCTGATGCCCAGAGACCGAAGATAGGCCATGACGGGTTTCAACAGTTTTGTAAAGCACCAGGGTGCCGAAGATAGGCCAAAAGGAAGGGAGGAAAACTGATACGTTTTTGACTTCCTTTGGAATTGTAAAAATTTTTGTGAGAAGGATGAATAGGAATGGTGAGATACGCATCCTGCAAATCCAATCGGACCAACCAATCGTATTGAAGAAGAATATCTCTGAGATGGATGATGGTCTCCATCTTGAAGTGTTGGTAGGCGACAAACTGGTTGAATGATTTCAGATTGATTACCAGTCTAAGTTTCTTGTTCTTTTTGTGAACGAGAAAAAGAGAACTGATGAAACCGGAAGAGTCTGGGGTGCAAGGTTGAATGGCATTTTTCTCTAAAAGTGACTGAATTTCTGAAGAAATGAGAGAGGACATTGAGAGAGAAAATCTTGGGGAAGGAGGAAGATAGGACTGGAAAGGAGGAGAAAGGTGTTCGATATAATAACCCTGAACAGTGCTTAGAACCCATGGGTCTGAGGAAATCCACTTCCATTTCGGTAGGATTAACGTAACCGATCCCCCATGGGAAGGCCAGAAAGTTGGCTTACCTTGATTAACGGTAGACATGGAGTAGCGGTGTCCACGGCTGCGGAAGCCCCTTGATCTTTGTGGGTAAAATTTGGGTTTTAACTCCTGGTTGTAGGTACTGAAAGAGTTGGAATAGCCTCTTGAGCCTTGATTTCGATATGCGTGGCCGGTAAAGCGGCTCCTGCCTCTACCGGCCCGGGCAAAAACCCGCTGATTAAAGACCTTTTTTAATGACTGTTGGGCTTTGTCCAACGAAGAAAAAGTGGAGACGAAAAGGCTGAGATCTTTAATGAAAGACTCGCTGAAAAGTTTGCCATTGGCCTGGGTGCCGGGATCCAAAGTAGCAGGTTAGCCAGCTTAGGATCCATCCTTAGAAGGAGACCCTTTCGTCTCTCATGCCGATTGCCGAATTGGCATTTCCCAAGAAGCAGAAGTCTCTTTGAGTCCAAAGAGAAAGATCCGAAGGATCGATTGGAGAATCTTCCAGTCTGGCTGTTTCGGTTAAATCGAAGATTCTAGCAAGGGGTCCCACTACGTCCAGGAGTTTATCCTGACACGTCGTCCAGGCCTTGTCCACCCCCTTATGGGGATCTTTGCCGAATTTTGTGAAGAACGTTATAAGCGACTGGTCAATAGACGGAGTGGCTGTTATGATGTTGGAATCCAACGAACGTCTAGGACATTCTGATTTTAGCTTCGATTGTGTCTGCTTGTTTGAAGGAAGATGCAAACGAGAAGATATATAATCACCCACGTGATCCAAAGGAAGCCACTCAGTGGAATTAGGGTGTTGTATCAGAGACGGATCGAACATCGGGACACCCTCTGAATCGACAACACAGGGAGAGGGATCATTGGAATAAAGTTTAGAACGTTTAGGAGGAGGAGAGGATGGAGGAAAAACATCATCAGGATTATCCGATTGCGACAAATCGTCCATGTCATCATCATCTGTGTCCAATATTTTTGAGATAACAATCTTTTTTGCCACGGAAATATGTTTTGTTTTAGATTTACATTTTAAATGAGACACAGGTTTTTTAGTAATATTCCCCTCCTTCGTAGGAGGCCTGGGAGGAATCAAGTCCTCAGTCTGTTGTGAGGCAGGCTCACTTTCCAATTGCGCGCCTTTACCAGATTTAGTTGCAGTTAATTTGCGTTTTCTGCCTTCCCCCGCAGAATGGGCCAGAGAATTGGACACCATGGACATTACAGTATTTTCGATGTTTTTTGACATTTTGTCCATAGATGCTTTTAGAGCATGTTTCACCGATGTTTGAATAAACATGTTTAAATCCTGTTTCAAGGTTTCCTCATCCTCATTAATATCAAGCATCATAGGGGAGCTGTCAGGATTAATTAGTAAAATTAGTCCCCAAATGAAGAAAAAACTGTAAAAAACGAAGAAACTGGTGTCTTTATAAAAATGCTGGGCAGGCAGGGGTTAATTCAGTGAGCAACACGTTCTCTGGAGAAGAGAAAAACACTCCCCGAGGGCGGGGTCGCACCAGGAAGCCGGTGACCGATGAGCCTCCCCCCAGGAGTTTGCTGCTAGAAGAAAAAGAGCAGCGCGATGAGAGGAGCAGATCGGAGGCTCCCGAGTTGAAGAGGACGCCGAAAGAAGTCGTTTCAAGGACGAAATGACTTCCAAAGCAGCGCAATGCCCAGGGAAACCGTCCCAGAGGTCAGACGCGCGAAGAAAGACACAGCGCGCTGACAGGGACGAAGAAAGGCGGCCGAATAGATCGCGCGACGGTTAAGCCGAGCGCTGCACCTGAACTCGGTAAATGGAGAGGGAGGGAGGGGGCCAGAAATACGATAAACGCAGTAACCTCGTAACTAATAGAAATGAAATAGCAAAGAAATAAAAGTTAATAAACACCAATACACAATAAACATTATCACAGTAATTCAGGGAAAAACCATGAAAGAGTACTTATCTTGACTGCGAGCAGCAAAAAAAGAGGCTGCTTGCAGTCAAGGGTAGTCTCTATGGTTTGGTGGGTTTCCCTGATTGGTCTAATGTTGGATTCTGTTTTCTCCCATTGGCTAGCCTGTTGCTAGTCCTTTTGGGAGCTGTAGTTCTTGACTGCTGCTGTTGAGAATAAAGTAAGAAAAGAATGCATAATAGAGCCTCCGGTCTTGACATAAAATTCATGACTTTCATTATGTACAGAATACGGCTGCTCATCTGCAACTCATAGACAGCAAGTCACCAAAATGCTAGGAGTAGCAGAAGTGCCATCCTGCAACCCTTGAACTTCAATATCATCACAAAATTGGCCTCTTGTCTCTTAGCATCTCAGTAGCCACATATTAACTGCTGGGTGGTTAGGGGAGTGGGGAAGGGAAAGAGCGAGTGCTTATGTTTGAGCAGGACATTTTAGCTGGAAATCTTTCTTTAGCCATTAGAGGCAGAGGGGCCCATTCATAAACTGCATTGTGTGGACAGGAGTAGTACTACTCACATATTACAAATTGCTATTTACAGCCCCACAGGTGGAGACCTCCGCCTCTCCTTTCTGTGCTGTGCAGAGATTTCCACCAGCATGTCACAGATCTGTGAGCGTGTAGCTATTCGATTTAGATGTAACTGAGGGAGATACCAGGTGAGTGCTGAGGAAATGGGGAATACTTAATCATAAATGGGAGGGTTTAGAGGAATATAAGAAGCAGTTTAGGGAGGGACATGCTAATACAAACACACACTCACAAAAGTGTAGGCCTTTTGCTATTCACAAAGTGCACTGATAAAGGTACTACAGCCCTAAAGATACTTCAGCAAAGCATTGGAGTATCTCTGGCACCACACATGACCACTCACAGGCACTGCAACACTCTCCCATAGAAAATAACTGAGGATCAACATTATAATATCGCCTCATAAGAAATATTGTTAAAATAATTAAACTAGTATATATATATATATAAATAAATATATATGTACGCTACCAAGTATCTGATTTTTTCACATTTTGTTCAAAAATGTAGATTTAGAAAATAACTAAATATATTTCAATTTTTTTTATAAAAAGTTATTTTGAAGACAATGTTGTAATATTTGATTTTATTAGTTCAGGGTTAGACATAATTATTTTAAATTATTATACATTTATATTTTACATAAAAATTTGTTATTGTGTTTTTAAATAATACACATTTTTCATTACCCTATAGTTTCCCATAGGGCGATCTCTGCCATGGTGGTGCAAATCCCCACTTACATGTGAAAAGTTACTAATAGTAGCTTTACAATAATAAATTCAGCTTTAGATGGCTCGCCCCACTGAACTGAGAGGTTACAAACATGTCAGTTTATGCTTAGGGATAAATCTACACCCAAAAAGGGTGAATAGCACAAAAGATTAGATTTAAATCTAGATTCAGGGGTAGATTTACAGATGAGTAAACTTACTAATATAAATGCACCTTTGGGAATAGGCCTCAATAACCCACATAAAGTCACAGAATTTATTTTTGAAATTGGCATATGCCATTGTTACATGGTTTACATAAAAACTATGAAATATTCAAATGTGCACGATTAAAAATATACTTAGTATTCTTTTCCCAGTTTCGATTTCATTTTAAGGCTTTGAAGTAAAAATGGCAAAGCACGTGTTGTCATGACCAACTGATGAAGGTTTAATGGGAACACTGGGACAGATTTACAAGGCCCTATCGCCTCCTTGTGCCATTGTGTTAAGGAGGCCATTTCCCCACACCATATTTACAAAATGACTATGCTAGCATTGCGCCACTTTGTAACCCCTTGCGCCACATTATAGCTGCTCCAGGTACAATGTATGCAAGGGGGTGTTCCCACACAAGAGGCCGCACAAAATGGTGCAGTGAAATCTACAAGATTTCACTGCAACATTTTTTCCGTCATTTCTAACGCCTGCTCGGAGCAGGCGTTAAAGTGATGGGCCAGTTTTAACCTATGGGCCTTCATAGTATTTTGCTGTGCTAGTGCCATAATTTATGGTGCTAATCCAGCAAAGCTCCACAATAGCGTATGATGCTATTGTGGAAATTAGTGCTATGGTGTGCCGTATTGTAAATAAGGCTCAACCATGGTGTTGTTAGGTGGGGTGGGCAATGTAAGAAAAGTGGCGCATTGGGATTGATGCAGCACTTTCTTGTAGATCTGGCCCATTCTATTATTGATGCCTGTGGGGAGATTTTGGGAGAAGGCTGGCGGAGAACAAGGTCCTGCCTGCCTGCCCTGCTGATTACAACCAGGACTGACATCAGCCCGTCTGGATATTGTATCCTGGCGGAGACAGCGGTCTGTTGTCAAGTCCGCCCAAACTTGTAATGTGGTCGTCGGACTGCCACATCCGCTGCGGTTGTAATGCCACCGAGAATCTGGTGGTCTTGTGACTGCCAGACTTGTAATCAGGCCCTTAGACTTTTGTTCTAAGTTTACCTTTGTGAATCGGGCCCTGCATGTTTTCCTGGCTCACTGAAACCAAATATAATGAAAAAATTGAAGTTATATGGGAATTTCGCACAAGATAAAGATTCAGTTCGAAAGCTGCTGGATTGCTAAAGACATTGCTCACACAAAGGAGACCATGGCATTCACAATCATTAGACTATATCATTATTTTTACTTGGCTGCGTTGTCAGGGTTTTAAAAACCCTGTAGACCGGGACATGTTTTCTAAACGGATTTATCAACTTTATGAAATTCCAGGGACAGCTTGTGAGCGATACAGACGTCATTTATGTGAAAATGTTATAAAACCTTCTAGTTATTAAAGATGGCGCCATATAATTCAACTTCATTTCATCCACTGTCAAACTGAAAGAAGAAATGAATATCTTGAGCAATATTTGCAATATTTTATGAAATTGCTTAGAATACCTAGAACCAGTTGCTGCCATTCTCAATAATGCAAAACATTAATCATAGTGGTGTCTGTTTTTATAATATTGAAGCATGCATTGGAGAGTCTGAGGTGAGATCCAAGTAAAATTCCTTTGATCTTGGCAGCAGGTCTAGTGCCAGAAGTAAAGTGAATACAGAGTGTGTAGCTGGAGCACTGCATGAGACAGGGAACAATATGTTAAAAGGTGATGAATTCTCTAAGTGTTTCAATAATTTAGGACCAGATGTGCTACTGGTCTGGTTGCAAAAAGAGGTGAAAATTTGCGGCCAGTCATTTGCAAGGAGAAACTTAATTTGCATACCAGTTTATGCACTATTAGGCTGTTTCATAAAATAAGGAATCAGAGTGGGTCGCCGTTCACCCTTCCTCATTAACATTAATTAGGGAATGTGACCTGCACAGATCAGGAGACTGCTGTCCCCGTGACGGGGGGGGAAATAAATACTGTTTTTTAAAGGCAGCTCCTTATTTAAAAAAAAAACAAAAAAAACGTTTTCAAATTCATAGTTGGCAGTGATCGCCTAGGCCAATTCCTACTGCCCCTGGAACTTCTATCTCAGTGAACAAAGGAGCAGGGATAAAAATACAACCCTTCTCCTTTGCAAATAAGTTACCTCGCTAACTTAGGAGTCAGTAACTTTTCAGTGTTTTGCAACCAGAATTCCTACCGCAAACCATTGATATGGTACCGAAGCAATTTGGCAGGACACCCACAACATGCCACTTCCAATTGCAATTTGGTATCCAGTTGCAGATCCAAGTTTTATTGGGTTGGCACATGTAAAAAATCGAAGTGTTTGTAACCGCAAAAAAGTTAAGAAATTCTACCTCAGTTTTTTAGATCTTTACAGTTCATAACAGATTCCCCTGAAATCAGAGAAAATTGCCATCGAATAAACTGGAAGGAAGGAGAAGAACAGGTAAATCTGGGGGTCAGTCTGGAATGAGAGGTAGCCATTTATTCCTTGTTATGTTAAAGCTAGTCATAACAGTGCCAACAAAAAATAGACTTCTTATCCTGGGGTGGTGCAGCATTTCTTCTAAACATGGAGACTCATTTATTTGTTCAACTTTCCTTGGAGGAAACTGACTGCCTAATTACAAGTTTGGCAGTCCCAATGCGATACGGCTAAACTCGAGAGAAGGATGCCACCTCCATGGCTGTGGCGTCCCTCACACCCTATAACAATGTTCCCGCTGGTCTGACTGGCAGAAACGTTGTAATAAAGTGTTCCTGCCGGTCAGACCGGAAGGAACAGTGCGACAAGATAGCACTAGGCTCCCTTAAATGAGCTGAGTGCTATCTGGTAGGACAGAGGGGGCCGACCAGCACCCTTGGAGTGCATTCTGCTGATACGGGGCAGGGGGTCCCCCCAGCACGCCCTCACATCCAGTCTTTCCATGCCGGTGAAACCGCCATAGAAAGACTGGCGGTGAGGGGAGTTGTAATCAGTCAGGCATCGCGGAGTTCAGTTCCGCCCTGGCTGAGTACAATTCAGACCGCCGTCACCATGTCAACAGCCATGTTCCCGGCAGGGACAGTGGTCCCTTAATGGGTCTGCCCACCAGTGTTGTAATTGGACGGTCGGACCACCCGGAGTGCGGCGGTCCAACCGTAAATGCGAGTGTGGTGATTCTTGGATGGCCACACTCATAATGAGGCCCATAGTTTGGTTTCTGCAAATTCGTTTATGCTATGGAGTTTTTTTGATCTGCTGCCTTAAGATGTTTTTATTGGAAGATACCCAGAACTGCTAAATTTATACATCTTGGAAAAATCACCAACTAAGTCAAATGAAGCGCATTATGGGCTTATTCACAAATTTCATTTTCAATATGTAAAGTAGTGCTGCAACCACTCTTGTCTTTATTGTGCAGAGGTCTTGGCCACGTGAGCTTGGTCTACATTTTGGTTATAAATCTGGAAGGAACAGAAGAATGGCTGGAAAATAGGGAATACTTACAGCTAAGTGAGTGGGATTTAGGGAGGGGTAATGGTGGGTTTACAGAGTGACATGCAAGTACAAACACCCATCCACAAAAATAATTAGCCTATTGCTATTCACAAACTATACTTGTAAAGTTACTGTAGCTAAACTGATCCCAAACCAGTAGTACATGTACTCTAGCCCAGCCTTGGAGTTAGTCCATCAACACACATGGCCGCTCACAGGCATTGCAACAAACTCTAAAAGGAAATAATAGAGGTATGAGTTTAAAGTAACACCCAATACGAACTAATGTTAAGTAAACACATTTATTTTTACTTTCAAAATAAATATGTTTATTTCTTTGAAATATGGATACTCATTTAGTTACCCAGCCTTAATTTGAAAAGTTTGGTTCCTATAAATCCTTTTTTTGCTTTGGAGCTTTTTCGATCTGTTACCTTCATATCATTTAATCATAACTAGAAGATGCCTGGACTTGCTAAACTTCTACATCTTGGAGAAAATCTGCAAATATACATAAACTGCATTTTTTAGTATGTGAAGTAGTACTGCAATAGTACTACTCAAATACTCCAAAATGCTATTCACTAACATACTTAAAGAACTTTCTGCCACTCACATATTTTCTTTGCAGACGTCTGTAGCTCATGTGTGAAGATCCGTGCACAGGTGAGTCTACATTTTAGTAATACATGTGGGAGGGACAGGGAAGTGGTAGGAAAATGGGTAATACTTACTGCTAACTGGGTGGGGTTTAGGTAGGGGGTAAGGATGGGTTTAGGGAGGTGTGTGCAAGTACAAACACTTACCCATAAAAGAATAAGCCCATAACTATTCACAAACTACATATCTAAAGTAACTATAACTAAAAAGGTCCCAAACCAGTAGTAAATGTACTCCAGGTCAGTCTTGTTCCTGAGTCCATCACCACACCTGCCCCCTCACAGGTACTACAGCACACTCCAATACAAAATAATTGAAGCAGAGATTCAAAGTAACACCCGATAGGACCTAATGTTAAATAAATAAAATAATTTTGACTTTCTATACTGTAAGCAGCCAACCTTGCACCTTCGTCCGTGCGCAGCAGAGGTTGCCCGCAAGACCTGGCCTGCATCCAAATCCTAGGGTCAACCCCCTAAACAGCCAACCCCACAAAGGGCCGTGCTTAGTGGGAGTTGGCTCTGGCCTCACTGGATGTGAGAATATGTGTGAAAGGGTATATCTAGGGGTGAGAGTGGCTGTGAGGCTGTCTCTCTGGGTGCTCTGGGTGTGAGAATGCATACATCAGTGTTTTGGTTGGTGCATCAGTGTGTGGGACAGTTAGTGGGTGCATGAGGGTGTGTAGGAAAGTACCACCTTTCTTGGCATGTTACCCTCAATTTTACCTGCATGTCAGTATGTTTTTGCCTGTCCCACTGGGATCCTGCTGGTCACGACTCCAGTCCTCATAGATTATGGCCTAATGTGTGTGTCTCTATAGTGCTTGACTGTGTCACTGAGGCTCTGCTAATCAGAACCTCAGTGCTTATGCTCTCTCTGTTTTGAAATTTGTCACTGTAGGCTAGTGACTTCATTTACCAATTACAATTGGCACACTGGACCCCCCCTTATAAGTCCCTAGTATACGGTACCTAGGTACCAAGGGCATTGGGGTTCCAGAAAATCCTTATGGGCTGCATCATTTCTTGTGCCACCCATAAGGAGCCCAGACAAACCCTTCCACAGGCCTGCCATTGTAGCCTGTGTGAAATAGTGCACACACTATTTCACAGCCATTTTCACTGCACTTAAGTAACTTATGTCACCTATATGTCTAACCTTCACTTGCTGAAGGTTAGGTGCAAAGTTACTAAGTTTGAGGGCACCCTTGCACTAGAAAAGGCGCCCCTACATAGTTCAGAGCCATTTCCCTGGACTTTGTGAGTGTGGGGACGCCATTACACGTGTGCACTATACATAGGTCAATACCTATATGTAGCTTCACAGTTTTAACTCTGAATATGGCCATGTAAGCTGTCTAAGATCATTGAATTGTCCCCCCATTCCAAATCTGGTTTTGGGGAGCCGATTCCATGCATCCTGGCAGCTCCACTGTGGACCCCAAGTACCGCCAAACCAGCTCCCTGAGGCTTGCACTGCAGCTACAACTGCTGCCACCTCACAGACAGGGTTCTACCCTCCTGGGGTCTGAGCAGCTCAGTCCCATGAAGGCAGAACAAAGCATTTCTTCTGAGAGCAGGGTGTTACACCCTCTCCCTTTGGAAATAGGTGTTACAGGCTGGGGAGGGGTAGCCTCCCCAGCCTCTGGAAATGCTTTGAAGGGCACAGATGGTGCCCTCCTTGCATAAGCCAGTCTACAGTGGTTCAGGGACCACTTGTCACCTGCTCTGGCACAAAACTGGACAAAGGAAAGGGGAGTGACCACTCCCCTGTCCATCACCTCCCTGGGGAAGGTGCCCAGTGCTCCTCCAGTGTGTCCCAGACTTCAGCAATCTTGCTTTACAAGGTGTGGGGGAACTCTGGAGGGCTCTGAGTGGCCAGTGCCAGCAGGTGACGTCAGAGACCCCTCCTCGTCAGCCAATCAGATCTCAGCATGAGAACGGGATATACAAATTTGGAATTCCTTAAATTTCCCCAAAACACCAGATAACAAAAAGTTCTCATTCTGGATGAAGAGCTATCCTTCTGCCAAATTTGGTGTAAATCCATCCAGCAGGTTTGGCGCTGTCGCTGTTCAAAATCCCTAAGGAAAAATGAATGGGTAAAATGCGTATTGGGAACTCCTCCCCCCATTTTCTCGCCCCCCCTGGACCATTCACCTCAAAACTTTGCAGACAGCAGTTGATGTGATTGTGAAAGTTGTGTTAGAAAATGTTGTGAAGATTTAGCAAGTTATTAGCAAAACAAAAAAATACTTTTTCTATAGAAAATAGGAATTAGCAAAACAAAAAAGACTTGTTCTATAGAAAATAGGAGCCCAATATTAAGGCTGGAGGTCCAAAGACCGCCAGCTTCGAGGTGGCTGTTGGACCGCTGTGGCTGTGGCAGTCCAGCCGCCACATTACAAGGTTGGCGGGCAGACCCGCCAACCTCCCACCATCCTCACCAGGATCTCAGATCCCGACGGGCTGACAGCGGTGCAGGTTGCAATCAGCCAGGACGGTGCTGAAGTCAGTACCGCCCTGCTGATTACAACCTTGAAAAAGGGGGCCACAGGAGGGCCCCTACACTGCGCAGTGCAGGGGTCCCCCTGCCCAGCACCCTCGAAATGCGCACTGTCTGCTATGCAAACAGGGCGCATATTGAGGATGCTGGTGCCCCCTTTATGAGCCGGCGACAAAACTGCTGCCAATTTCCCATTGAGCTCACGGGTGGAAACCTTGGTTTCCTCCGATCAGCCCAGTGGGAAAGTCGTAGGTAATATATTTAAGTATTATATTAAAATAACATTTACAAATACAATAATTTTACATTTAAAATAAAACTTTAAACTTGTGTTAAAATATTCAAAACAATTACTTCTATACATAGCCTTTAGTATATTTTTGTACTAAAAAAAGTCTGCACCTGCAAAAGTAACTTTGCACTCCTAAATGGCGAATAGGAAAAAAGTGTAAAATTACTATCAAGTGTGGTAGTAGAACTACATATGTATCTTTACCTATGTACAAATGTCTATGTGACTATCAGTTGTAGTCTCAACAATAGTAATGAATATTATTATGTATTCTGATCAAGTGTTGGTTACATATTAGTATTCAAATATGCCTCTCTTGCATCAGTTAGTTGTTAGTATTTCACACTCCTTTTTCAAATGGTGTTAATTAGTTTCTTATATTCAAATATTATTTTTGCTTGCAGGGAGCGCAGCTCACAGATTTGTAACCAAATTCTCTTTGACTTTTTTCCAATGATGCTAACTTTTTAAATAAAAGTTATTTTCAGAATTCAAACTCTAGGAAACTCATTTTATTTTTTTGTGTTTTGAGAATATGCTCTTTATCCCCTTAAAACGATAACCTTAAAGAGCAGGACAGCAGTGAGGGATGTAGTGGATGCCTTTAGAGGAAAGAGAGCTTAGTTCAGTGCTCCCTAGCTATTTAAATGTCAGTCAGCCAATTTTGTAGAGGATCCTATCTATCACTATCTGTTGTGTTTGCACAACAGCTACATGACCACATTCTGTCCTCTTTGGAAACTATGTGACATAATAGTACCGTAACCATTTGGCTTCACAATGTTAGTCTGATAGTGAAAATGTTCCTAATCTATTCTTACATGCATATACATGGATATTACATCACATGCCATGAATCTTGATTAGTGTACAGCAATCAACATATTTCTACTGATGTTCTCGTCTCAGTAGTTCTTTTGTCTTATCTTCAGATCTTACGTCTGTTTTTCCAACAGTGTTTCCGCATTCCTCTTTTCTCTGAAAGGACTGTGATTCTCCAGACTTTTTCTTTCATAATTCCACTTCTCTCTGCCTGCCCTAGTCCCCTAGAATCCCTTATGTTACTTGCTTGAAGACAATTGTATAGTTTATTGGTACAAGTGGTTACCCCACTACGATTCAGCTCTAGTCTGAATGGCAGAAAAGGTAACCACTCGTACCACCTAATGCCTGACTATTCCTGATTGGCAATGCCTGATCCACCTAATGCTCAGGGTATTGCCACTCAGGAAGTCATTTTTTTGGTATGACAGGAGTCTTGCCATGACAGGTTATGGTTGTTGCATATGTGCTATGCAGTTCTGACTACCCACCTCCATCACCAGCTAAGTCAATCCTGTCCCTTAGCAGGCAACCCAAAAGCCATAAGTGTATGCCCCATCTGAGTGGCAAGCTAGAGCAGGATTTGAGGATCTATTGCAGGAATCAATGATCCTTGGATCTCAAGATATACTATAGAATTTCAGGATCCCGTGATTCAAGGATCTAGCCAAGGATCTGAGGATCTGCAGTCTCCATAAGCCACATCAAGGGCAAGTCCAAGTGCTTGACTTTCCTTCCTCTTGATGAGAGGAAGCCTGTGCTTGGGGTATGCTCTCCACCTGTGTTCCAATACTTGGGTTCAGCTCTTCGCCTCTGTTCTTGCTCTCCAGTCAAAACTATCTTTGAACCAGAATTTGAGAACATCTTTCCAGACGTTTTTGGCTTGTGGCAAATCTAAAAATTCCTTCTGCAGTGTCACATCAAAGCCTTCCCTTGCATCCTTGGAACTATTCAACCTCTTCCTGCTATGTCTTCAGAGGCACCAAGTTAGTGATAGCTAGTGAGAGTTAGATATTACTTTTTTGGATTGTGCAACACTTGTTGGGCCCCTGCACTGCCCCAGCGGTATCCTGACAAAATATTGTATACCATAATTCCATTATTAGACTCTCATGAGAGCAAATTCATAGTCAGTGCATGGCCTGTGATCAGGATTTGTCTAAAGTACAACAAACTTTATTGGACCGGATAATGAAGTACAGTGGCTGATCACTCGTTTGTTTAGATTATCTTGCAAACAATCTGTAAAGGTGCCTTTTCATATTGTGTGACCAATAAAATATGGTCGGATGGAATCTTTGAAGAATGAAGCCAGACGGGTTCTCCAGAACACCTGAAAGAAGTGATATCTGGCTGTAAGAAAGGACATGCTCTCAAAAGTCAATTGAGAATTAGGAACCTCAGTAACACAGAAAAGTTTGTGAGGTGCCAGGAAATCTTCTGAGGTGAGATGATAAGACATTGAGGGGATCATTAGGTGTTTGGCGGAGGGAAACATCTGTGCGCCAAACTCCTGACGAGGAGACTGCTGCGGTGCTAGCAGCCTCCCCACTGGCCTCATTACAACTTTCTCACTGGGCTGACTAGCAGAAACCAAGGTTTCCGCTGATCAGCCCAGTGGGAAAGGTGCAGCAGCATTGTTCGTGGCTCATAATTGAGCCAGCGGCAATGCTGCCTGATGCAGGGTGCACCAGCACCCTCGAAATGTGCACTGGTTCTGGGTGGAGGACCCTGGCATTGCCCATGCCACAGTCCTCCAGTGGTTCCCTGCACTTGTTCTCCACCAGCCTTTTCGTGGTGAAACCGCCATGAAAAGGCTGGCGGAGAGCAAGATTGAAATCAGCAGGGTGGCGCTGAGTTCAGCGCCGCCCTGGGTGATTACAACAAGGACTGCCATCAGCCTGTCGGGATCTTGGATCCTGGCAGGGATGGCGGTAAGTTGGCGGGTCTGCCCGCCAACCGCGTAATGTGTCCTTGCAGCGGCTGTGTTGGTCCTACTGCGAGTCGGGCGGTCTTAAGACCGCCAGACTCGTAATCGGCCCCTTAGTATTGCAGAACTTAGAATTCCTTAGAATTATACATGTAGCCCATTATTGTGCTGTCAAATTAAAATACCAATTTGGTTTGTATAGAAGGATGATTTAAGAGGTCAAAGGACAGTAATTCTCTGAGTTCCAAATAACGTGGGGAGTTTGAACCAGAGCCCAGATTTAAGGTACACTTAATAATACTAGGGCCTACTATTTCAATTTTATGGCAGAGGGCCAGTACCTCGTCCTAAAGTTCTCATCTGTGTTTCAGGAAGACATGTCCTTTATAATACAGTTGACAGCAAAGTTGTGTAAACATCCTCTAATTACATCACTTTGACTATCTTTTTAGGAGCTCTAAGTAGTTTTTTCACATCCTAAGCAATATCTATATATCTGCTGGGAGATTAGCTCAGTGAGTTAACCTCTTGCATACATCTGGAGTGGTCTGCAGGTCACAGGTTTAAATCCTTTCAAGGCAGCATAAGTCCTCCAAAGATTGGTTAATTGAGTAGCATTAAGTTAGTTGCTCTGTTATTTATGGATCCTAGTGTGGTATAGGAATAGTTATCATTAATAATTGTAACTGCACCACTTCTCTGACTGGAGGTCACCACCGGAGGGACTACCTGTCCCAGCATGCATTGGGCTTTGAAGGAAGAGGAGCCCTGGCCCCATCAGCAGCGGGAGAACTTAAAAGCACCTTCTCCCTCCCACTGTCACGATCTCCTTTTCTCTTACCACCCTGGTCAGGTGAAGCTGGAGTGCGACCTCGGTTCTTGTATGTTCTGCTTTGGCCGAGATAGGGGCGACCCCTTCCGGTATCCATGGTGCTGCTGACAAAGGAACGCCACAGCAGTCCGTGCCCTCTAGATGGAGTCCCAGAGGAAAAACCCAAAAGGAAAAACCTCTTTGGCAGGAACTCCCTGGAACAGAAAAAGGACACATCAAGATACCAGGACTTCAAGGGCTGGAAAACAGGAAGCAGGCTGTAGCTGAAGCAAACAGGAACAGAACTGGACTCAACAAGGATAGCAAGCTGGAGCGAGGACCACAACCAAAGGGAAGTGTTGCAACGCAAGGAGAGCAAGAATCTGGCTCCTCATATACTATTAAAGAGTAAGTGACATGCAGATAGAAGCAAGAAAGCCATCTTGAACTGGGAAGAAGCCATAGGAAAAAGAAGCAAAAGCACCATTTTAGAAAGGGAAGAAAAAAGGAAACTGGTGCATGCAGGGAAAAAGAATTGAATCCTGGGAAGAAGAAAACATGGCCCCGCAGCAGAAGAAAAGTCAAGGAAGAAACCCTCAGGACGAGACACCAGGTGAGTAAAGGGCTCGGGGGGGGTGGAACCCTGTGGCAATCATCCACGCTGTGCGTTGAACGCGGCGAGGCCCGACGCTCATCACTTGGCCTCTGACCTCACCAAGGGCAACAATTCTCATTGCGGTCAAGAAAATAGGGGCAGCAGGCCCAGAAGTCCAAAAAAAAGTCCGCCAACCCCACCACGGCCCAAGCAGGAGACGCCGCAGGTGCCCGCAGCGTAACATCCGCAGCACGGGACCCTCCACTTCTCTGACTGGAGGTCGCCATGGGAAGGGCTAAATGTCCCAGACTGCTGTGGGCTTTGAAGAAGGAGGGTCCTTGGGAAGATCAGCAGCCGAGTGCTTAAAAGTGCCTTCTCCCTCCTGCAGCAAGAACACGTGCCGGCCGCGCCCGTGCAAAGGTTGTCAGAGACCGAAGCAGGCTGGGCTGGGCCACCTTCATTGGATGTAGAGCAGAATGAACTACACCCTAACTTGAGCCCTTATTTTTAAGTTATATGTTGTTTGGGTGCATTGCCTATTCTGCACATGGCTCACACCATACTCAAGTGTTGCTGGAGCCCCTTGTGTAGAGACTCAACAGCAACAAGGCTGATTAATTGATTAACTGGTTCTTAATTGACATTTCAATCTTTACACAAAATCCACATATAAACTTTGGGTGGGGTAGCACAGCCTCTCAACTGTTCTTTTTTGGTGCTATGTTTGTTTTCGCCACTGGTTGGTCAATTAAAGCTGACTTTTCCTCATTTGCAGAGCTAGATAGAACTAAGGTATTGTCCCCTGTTGAGAGCTTGTTGTCAAGACAGTGAATGTTTGCTAACTATTAGCATGTGGGAATGACTTCCCACACTGCGGTGTGGTTTAACTGGAGCAGCAGTGGGGAGACCCTTCTAGCTGTTTTTATTGTATCCTTGATCTTCTTCTGCTGCCCTGATGTCTTGTTTTTGCTCGAGGTGATTAAATCTCACTGGAAAAGAGATTTTTTCAAAATGGGGAAACGTAAAGCTCCTGAATCTGATTGTAGATCTGCAACAAGGGGAGACATTCTTAGTGTTAGGAGATGCTCAGCTCTCAGCTCCAGATATGAGTGCATAAAGTTAACTCTTGCAAACAGGAATTTAGCTGATAGCTTGGTGCCCCTTGATATTAGGACACGCCTCCCCCAATGATTCCAGTATTAAAATCAAATACTATTAACCTGGCAACTAAGCAGCCAGCTATCATCTTTCTCCAAATGCACAACTCATTCGAGATTCCACCCTAGGGAGACCCTGATTGACTGAGTAGTATATGTTTCCCATCTTCTGCAATTAAACATGATCAACTTGAGACCCACAGAAGTGATACATGGCCACACATGGGGGAAACAATATCTGAGCCAAATTTGTCCTATCTGTGCTGCACTCCAGCCCTAAGCAGCAGAAACATACACTCCTCAAACTTAACACAAATTGCCCAAGATATGGTTATTTCTAACCCCACAATGACCTCGCCATCCCAGTCCCTTACACCATCAGGCACATTTAAAAAAAACAAAATTGACATACTATCAATAGTTTCCTGGAATGTGGCCGGATTGAAGTCATAAGTCAAGCTGCCTGACTGGAATGATTTTTTGGAAGAATTTGATATCTGCATCTTTCAGGAAACATGGTGTATTGAACCTGTATTTAGGGCTGTGTATGTAAACTACTGGATCCTGGCTGAAACACATTTTTGTGACTGGCCATATAGACAAATGCTAAATTGGGTAAGAGTTTCATTAAACTGCACAATAAGAACTTTGGTGGTTGACTCACTAGACATATTCGGCATACAACTAGAGAAGATCAGAGGCCATAACGTCAATATTTACAATGCTTATGTGAGACGGGCAAAAGGGGAGAAATTGTTTGAAATGCTGCAAACACTAGAGAGTCACGGGGAGACTAGGGAACAGCTATTGCATGCCATCCTGGCTGGGTATTATAACACTACATTTGAGCCTCTGGACAGTGATGACAGTTTAGCTGAAGAGGAAGATGAAAGATGGGGCATTCTCCACCTCGATATAGCCCCAGTTTAAAATTTAAAAGTTGGCTCAGGTTGCACTCCAACTAAAGGCTCTCTCGCTAGAGCTAGGCGTCAGAGCGTCAAGTGGCAGAACCAAATCAGATAGCAGGTGGGCCTTCACTATCAATTTACCCGATTGTGAGAGTCACATAAATCCTGATTGATCTCAGATTATCGGACAAAGTTAAGGACATGACAGTATTGGAGAGGATCGAGAGCTATTATAATCCTCTATGCCGCTGCATGTCTCAAATCAGGGGAATGCTAACAAAACATCTCCACCTCAGGGTGGCAGCAAGGGTTGTTGATTTAGCCAATAGTAAGTGCTCACTCAAATGGAATAGGATAGCTAAAAAGCTCCTGATATGGTTTTCTATTCGCTCATATCTGTTAAGTGCTACTTCAAAATTATGTGACATATTGGCCAACAATAACAACCTAGAGTAAGCAACTTGCATTCACTTGGCTTTTTTGGCCAGATAATTTTGCATCTCGCAGTCAACAGTCCCTGAATTGGCAAACATACTCTAAGCAACAACAATTGGTTCGATAAAGACTGTAGCAGGCCAGAAGACAACTAGCATCGGCTATCAGATTGAAGGCCACAGAAAGGGTAACAGCCTTGAAGAAGGTGTAGAAAGAACCACAACACAAAGCAAAGATGGAATGGTATGAGAAGAGATGATGTGCCCTACTTCAAACATGTACTGGTAGAGATTCTCTGAAATGTTGGTCTGTTGTGGCGACTAGGGATAGAATGGCTACACAGAAGATTGTAAACTTTATACAGCCCCATGCTTGGTTTGACATCTTTGTGGTTTCATATTATGCGAACATCAGGCCCTCCACTGCGATGCCCAAGGTCTGTGCGATGTTCACAACAGTGACGAGAGGCATCTGACATTTAACATGAGTGATGTAAAAGCTTTACATGGATCCCTCGCACTCGCAAAGCGCCCGACTGTGATGGCATACTTGGCAATATATTTCGCAATGATAAAGATAACTGGTCTAAGTACATCTTAGCACTAGCAAATGTAATTGTCAGGGGGGCATCTACCCTTATCTTTTGGACAGGTGCTGAAGTAGTACCCATCCACAAAAGGGATAGGGATCTGATGTTAAACTATCGGCCCAGAAGCCTAATAGGACCCTTAAAAAAGGTTTTCTGCTGTGCAGTGCTGGGGAAAGTCCTAGAGTGGATAGAAGTAAGCAAGATGCCCTCCACTATAGAAGCCAAGTTTAGAACGAAAACCAGCACAAAAGACCCTGGCTTTCTGTTTTTGGCCCTGTACTGGAAGACATTATTCATTGGCAAAGGACACTTATTTGTCACCTTTGTTGATTTGAAGTCTGCTTTTTACCTGGTACCTCGCCAAACGCAGTGGCTGGTCTTATTGGAAATAGGGATTCTATTAAATATCCTTCTATTATAATCTGGCTTCTTGAGGAAAACTTTGCTAGAATGAAACTAGGTGAACAGGGGTGTAAGAAATGTGGGTGTTGATTTACTTATGTGTGAATGCTGGTCAAGCAGCAACCACAATCCTTGTCAGAATAAGACTCACAACCTCCTGGTAGCTTGGCACGGAGCAGTCAGGCTTAACGTAGAGGTGATGTAAAAAGTATTTGTGCAACACTTCAAACTGTAACATAGTGGAAACACACCACAAAAGGAGCCCATAACAGAATCAGAAACATAAAGTAGGTTTTCATGAATAAAACAAGATCAAAATGACAAAAATCCAATTAGAAGAACCGGAGATATTGAATTTGAAAATATTAAGGAAAGATAGCACCAAAAGGCACAAAACACTATTTGGGAGATCTGGTCCACCAGACCAAGACAAAGTCACATGTTCAAGCCGACTGTGATGGAGCATGGGCCAGTGGGGCCTGCTGAACAAAGTACCTTAAATCCTGTTTATGAAGCGTTGCTTGGATCCGAGTTGAAGAGGCGTCGCGCAGCCAAGGTGATGCGTCGTTCCTAGATGCAGCAAGGCTGCAGTGTGAGGGCCTGTTGCATCGATGTCGAGGATCCTGTTGATGGGGCTTACAATGTGAAGACCGGTGTCGGAGATGTATTGCGTAGTTGAGGCGATCTGTCCGTTCCAATGAGTGGGAGGCCATGATGATCGTCTCAAGGCTGCCACCAACGAGGGATGCGAAGATCTGCTCCAGAGAAGCATTGTGCAGTGACGGTTCCCAAGGTGATGCGTCAAACCCAAGATGTGGGATGCAGCAGCAATGTGAGTCTTTTGTGACCGGTCTAATCTAGGCAGCAACGGTGATGCGTCAGTTCTGCTCTTGGATGCACCTTTCAGCTGATGAGATGCATTGGTTCTCCGAGGGGATGACACCACTTGGCAGGGTACACTCACAGATGACAGAGCCCAGGCGCAGAAACAGGGTGGTTGGAAGTCTTTTATGTCCCTGAGACTTCAGATCAGAAGGCCAGCCAACTAGCCCTTCGAGTCACTCTGGATTCTCTGTTCAAGAGATTCAGGTCCAGTCCTTCTCTCTCATGCAAGAGGGCATCAGGTCAGCACAGCACTGCAGGAGTCCAGGAGAGTGCAGTGCAGCAGAGTAGCAGCCCTTCAGCAGAACAGCACAGCAGTCCTTCTTCCTGGCAGTCTCCACAGATCCAGAAGTGTACTGAAGTGGTGTCTGAGGTCCAGTTCTTATACCCAGTGGTGCCTTTGCAGTGGGGGAAACTTCAAAGCCACGCCTTTGAAATGCATAGAAGTCCTGCCTGCCCTGCCCTGGCTCCAGACTAACTACAAGGGGTATGCAGCCCTTTTTGTGGGAACAGGATACAGTGTATTCCGATGTGAGTGTGGTTGTGTCCAGCTCCTCCCTGCCATTCAGCCTAGGGTAGCCCACCAAGTTACACCTACGCTCCCATCGTGTTACTGTCTAGGGGGAATACACAAAGCCCAACTGCCAAATACACCAGTCAGTCACCAAATGGGAAAGGCAAGGAAATTACAACTATATAAAAGTGGCGCTTTCAGAACTGTAATTTAAAATCAAACTGCACCATAAATTAGGATTTTAAATTTTTTAAATTGTGATTCCAGACACATCATACTTGAAGAAATTATCTCTTCCCATTTGGAAGTTATATGTCATAAGGCAACTTCTGTGTTATCCTATGGGAGAGATAGGCTTTGCAGTAATAAAAAAAATTATAATAGTTTTTCACTACCAGGATATGAAAACCCCCCAAAAATACACGTCCTACTTTTTAAAAATACTGCATGATGCCTTCCAGGCTGTCCAGAGCCTACCCTATGGGTGACTTATATGTATTAAAATAAAAGGTAAAATAGGCTGGCTCGAAAACATCAAGAAATTGCTGAGCTCTTCGAGCCTACAACATCTCTGCGAAATCACTCCTAAAGAGCATCTTCTGTCTAAAGAGAGAATCAAAGAGCCATACTGGTCCTTGATAGAACAGAATGATGCCCAGAATGTAAGCATGAGTTCCTTGTCAATTGAATTTGCTGAATTTAACACCATCAGCATTTTTGAATAGTACTTGGATATTAATACAGATCCGATAGATAGAAAGCTATTTATCCAATTCTGATTTGGTTCTTTACCTCTTAATGTGTTTATGGCCAAATGATCGTCTTCAAATGGCCCATCCACTTTATGCCCAGTTTGTAACATGCATACTGAAACTCCAGCTCATGTCTTGTTTGATTGTGTAGCCTACACACAACCTTGGGCACACCTGGATTAAACCAGTATGCACTTATACGGGAACACTGAATCATGCAGAGGCTCTGCGAATATTAGGAACAGACCTGGGGCGAGCCCTAGACCCTGTGCTTACCTATACCCCAATGCTTACCCTAGGCCCTATGCTTGCCCTAGACCCTATCCTTGCCCTAGGCCTTATGCTTACCATAGGCCCTATGCTTACCTTAGACTCTATGCTTGCCCTGGGCCCTACGCTTGCCCTAGACCCTGTGCTTATCCTAGGCTCTATGCTTGCCCTAGGCCCTATGCTTACCCTAGGTCCTATGCTTGCCCTAGGCCCTATGTTTACCCTATGCCTTATGCTTACCCTAGACCACAAGCTTGCCCTAGACCCTTTGCTTACCCTAGACCCTATGCTTACCCTAGGCCCTTTGCTTACCCTAGACCATAAGCTTGGCCTAGACCCTTTGCTTACCATGAACCCTATGCTTACCCTAGACCCTATGATTACCTGAGACCCTTTGCTTACCCTAGACCTTATGCTTACGTTGTAGCAAAATCCCTGGGAAGTATCAGTCCATAAAGTGGAAAGCTATGTCACTTAAAACGCATACATAATAGTTTAAGGCTAATGATATCTTTGCAGTGGGGGTAATCAATGAACCCTATTGTTTACATAGCAGACCCAAAAAGAGGTTTTTGTTTAACACTTAGATTCTGTGTCCTTTTTCAGCCTTTTTGCATTTGGACTGTCCCCGGGCCCCAGACGTAGTGGAAGCAATTCCCTAACTGATGGAGCAATAGATTTAACTAACACTTGAGTCTCCCAGCTGGAGTCCTGTCGGGGCCCGACTGCTAACAGAAAAGCCAAATTGGTCGGGACTTCGACTACTATCTATGGTGGAGATGCCCGATAACCATGGTGACAGGATTCTGAGATTTTAGTTATGGAATATAGGGCGAGTTCAAAACTACCTCAATGCCTGGCTGATGCCAATGGCTGGAATCCATTGCAACAGCATATGTTGTCCCCTTTACATGGCTTCATTTGTTGCACTTTGTATCCTGGCCATGGGCAACCTGGCTGCCTGTTGACTTTTATCTACAGTAATCGACTCTGCAGGCACCAACTCAGCAGGTGTGGTCCTGCTTTGCAGCCTGGAAGAGAAATTAATTAATAATATCGTCCCAACATAGCAATGCATTCTACCTTTGTATATTTGGATTTTACTGACTATCTACTGATGAATTAGTTGAAAAGTTCACATGTTTTTTTTGGTATTTTTATAGTTTGAAAATCTGTGTTTTTTATGAGAATCAATTCTTTTGCACTTCGAAGCATATTGGCATGCATAACATCTTGGCTACACAATGCTCTTCAATGTTTTACTGAATATTTCATCACAAATTTTTATGGCGATATGCTGAATAAAGTTTAAATATATTGGAAATGTTATTATTACATGTCCCAAACACCAGAACTAAGAGGTGCTAAAATAGGAATAAGTAAGGGCCATATGTACGAACACTTTTTCCCATAGACACAGAATGGGAAAAAACCTTTGCTACATCTGGCCCTAAATATCCTAATATCTAGTGGAACAAGCATTGGCAAACACAATATGTCTGGCTTTGACACTGGTGCAATGGATATTATTATGTTTTTGTATTGCAAGCATATGCCACAAAAATAAACAGAAAAAAACATGGAGCCCCTTAATCATTGCTACCATATGATTGCTATAAAAAATTTAAATTTTGTTTATCAAAATAAATGACATAAAAAAATGTTCACTAATGCAACAGTATTACTAGTGATCTTTTTTAAATTACAATAATTTTAGTGTCTTGCATTTTATTGTTACTATTCATAAGGAAGGCAACAAGCAGAAGAGCAAACACCCCTGAGTCAAGCACGCAAATCGAATGGAGCTACAATATTAAACTGTCACTTAAACACTTTACAAGAGCAATATTAAAAAGAAGACAGAAAATAAACCACCATCTAACTGGGCACGTAAAGTGTGAGCAGAATAAATTGCTAGTTTTTAAAATTAGTATTAATACATAAAATTAACTACACTTTGAAGGGACTACTTTTAGGTGGATGTGAACAATGTGCACAGGTTTTGTGCAGTGACTCAAAATGAAGGAAGCCAATGGGTAAAGTGAGCTAACCCACTGCCCTCTGCAATATGCTGTGGTGGGTGGAAGCAAAATGTGAATGACAATTTAACTGACCAATCAATGAAACTTGCTAATCAAAATGCCCTATTAGTATTTCATTTCATAGTGGTCTGGCGAGACAGCTGAAGCTAAAGCTGTATCAAACTCTAGACCTACCGAGGGGAAAGGCGTGTTCATTATGCTGTCATTGATACTAGGGGCCAGATGTAGCAAACTTTTGCGAGTCGCAAATGGCCCGAATCACTATTTGCGACTCTGCAAAATCGGAAATGGGATGTAAAAATCCCATATCCGACTCGCAAAAAGCAATGCGAGCCGTTACCGACTCGCAAAATTTGCGACCCCATTTTGCGACCCGCAAATAGGAAGTCGCAATTTGCGAGTCGCAAACCATATGCAATAGCAACTCGCAAATTGCGACTAGTCGCAAAAAGCCCAGTTTGCATGTCCAATTTACCACTAACTCAGAGCAGGTGGTAACCATTACCAAAGTATAAAAGGAGACCCAGAAGGCACCTGGGTTACTCAAGATGGCGGAGATATACCTGATAGGAGTGAGGAGGAGAGCCCACGCAGCCCAGCAGAGGAGGAGGAGGAGCCAGAGACAGGAGAAGATTTACAGAACAAGTCAGACACTCTTCCAGCAAACTGAGGAGGAAATCTATGATAAATACAGACTTAGCAGCGCAGCTATATATAGATTTAATAGATTTACTCAAACCACAGCTAGAACGCCAGACTCTGCGCGGCTGCGCCATCCCTACGCATGTGCAAGTGCTATGCTCACTGCACCTCTTGGCCTCGGGGAGCTATCAGGGGGTCATTGCTGTGGCAGGTGGGGTATCCCAAAGTGCACTATCAAGGTTCCTCAGGGCATTCCTAGATGCCTTACTCACACACATGTCCCGATACATATACCTACCCAGGAATGAGGCAGAAATCAACAGCACAAAGTTGGACTTTTACCGGATTGCCAACTTTCCCCATGTCATAGGGTGTGTAGATGGGACACATATTCAAATATGCCCCCCTGCAAACCTGGAATATCTGTTCCGTAATAGAAAGTGTACCCACTCACTCAATATTCAGGTTGTTTGTAACGCCCATTATGTCATCACTGACATTGTAGCTAAATTTCCAGGCAGTACTCATGACTCCTACATTTTTAGGCACAGTGGGATACACCAACGCCTGGAACGTGGGGAGTTTGGAGACGGATACTTCCTAGGTAGAGCTGCATACACCTTGTAGACATGCACACAGATCAATGTGCACACCAACCAGGACTTTCTAACAGTGTACTTTTTGTGCCCAACAGGTGACAGTGCATATGCACTATGGCCATGGATACTGACTCCGTACTTAACACCCAGCAATGAATGTGAGAGGCGATACAACAGTGCACATAAGAGGACCAGGAACCTGATTGAAAGAACCTTTGGATTGCTGAAAGCACAGTTCAGATGCCTTCACCGAAGTGGAGGTGCCCTCCAGTATACCCATATACCTGCATTCAAAATAGTTGTCGCATGCGCTATCCTGCACCACATTGCCACCCGACGTGGGCTACCTCTCACCCCTGCAGACCCAGATTCTGAGGATGAAGAGCAAGAGCAACCACATCGCCATCATGGGGATAGGAGCATCGCAAATCAAGGCAGACTGAGATGGGAACACATTGCAGCCCAATACTTTGGAAGGTACTTGCCAACTTCTACCATACTCACCAATTGAACAAACACTCCATTTGTTAAGTGGAATAAAAAAATTATTTAATATGTGCAAAAACCAAACTATATACAATGAAAAACTGTTCAGGGACTTCAAAAAGTCCACCTGGCATGGGACACATTGCCATCATGTGCCCCAACATCAGGGACAGTGGTTAGTTCACAGCCTACGGCGGCCTCTGCCAGCCTGGCTGGTACCAGGTTGCTCAGCAGTGCTCTGCCCCGTACTCCCACTCCGTAGCACCCTGGTGTCACCAGCAGAGACACTGCTGACAGTGGAGCCCTCCTCACTGTCTTGTGGGGTGTCCCCTGTACCCCTGGACACCTGCTGTGCCTCCATGAGGTCTATCGCATGGGTGATCCGGCCCAGGCCCCTTGCCACATCACCCGCAAAGTGGCCCATTTCAACCTGGAGGCCAACTGTTCTCCTTGACAGCCCAGTTGTGTTCTCTGCCAGTCTGCAAATAGAGGAGGCCATCCTGTTCAGCCTTTGGAGCAGATGGCGGTCCCTGCGCCACGCACCCTCACTCTGCGTAAGCAGTCCAGCCACCAGTTCACGCATTGACAGGGCTAGGTCACCAGTGTTGTTGCCAATTACCTCCAGTTGTGCATGAACCTGCTGCATGCTGTTTGCATGGTTCCTTTCGAAGCGCTGCAGAACCCCACTAATCGGCCCTAACTGTTGATTTTGCAGGCGCTGACCCCGTAGCAGTTGTGCCTCCGTCGGTGTGGTGGATGGAAGCCCTGACTCTGCCTGCAGCCCTGCTCTCCTCATCCTGCGTCGCCTGCACAGCGGTGGAGGCCCTGTGATGTGTGATGTGGCACTCCTGGTTGTTGCTGGTGCAGGCTCCGAGACCACTGTTGCAGCGGGTGTCGCCATAGAGGGGATGGTGTTGGTGGTGCAGGTGGGAGTGGTGGCTGCTCCTGTTGTCTCCTCATGGGGCTGGCTGACCATTGGCATCTGGCTGCTGTGGCTGGTGGTGGTGTCTTGTGGGAGACCTGTGGGACAGGGGGGAAACACTGTCAGTGTCTACTATCTGTTGCACACTTCCTAATAAACATTTGCCTATTAACTGCCTACTTGACTACATTGCCCATAATGCATCATGCTGGTATATGCTACTCTGAAATGGAGCTATCTTGGTTTTGCATGCCCCTGTGTACATGGTGGGTGGGGGTATGGCATTGATGGGGGTACAGGCATATCACATGGTACTCACCGGTTGATGTTCTGGGCTCAGAGGTGTCAAGTTCTCCAAATCCAGTTACTGACTCCGGCTCCAGGGTCTCCTCCAACCTTTCCTCCAGGGGTGTGGGTGGTGGTATGGAAGATGGTCCCCCTCCTGTGCCTCTCATCTCCCGGAGCTTTTCTGCCACCCTCTCCTTGGTCCGGGAGCGGAGGTCGTACCACCTCTTCTTTAGTTCATCCACACTCCTGTGGCTGACCCCCAGGGAGTTTACCTTCTCCTGAATTTCCTGCCAAATTCGTTTTTTGGCAGAGTCTGGCACATTGAGGGCTGCCTTCCCAAAAAGCTCATCATGGTGCTGACAGCACTCCTCTGTGAGCACCTCCAGCTCCTTCTCTGCAAACTTCAGCTTTCTCTTCCTGGGAGTGTCAGCCATGGTTGCTGTTGCTCTGTTAGCTGTGCTGCAGTTAAAAAGGGTGTGGTCCTCCCTCCTCCCAGGTGTATTTGTAAACTTCCTGGCTGTGATGTCATCATCATGTGCAAGGAAGTGTTTTCCAGAGTGTTCTGGAGTGGTTTCTGGAGTGTTCTGCAGCACCTGCATTCAATTTTCAGCACAGTCGCAATTTGTGACACCCACTCGCAAATTGCGAGTCCGTTTTTTGCGCGGTCACAAAAAGCGACCTCGCAGACAGCGGACTCGCTATCTGCGGTGCGACTCCGGGTGCGAGTCGCAATTTGTCCCCGCAAATTATACCTGCATTCCAGTTAGCGACACGCAAATTGCGAGTCGCACATGCTCGCAAATTGCGAGTCGCTAATTTTTTGGTACCTACATCTGGCCCTAGATCCTTGCTAGAGGATAGTTGCTGGCATGTCCTGGCTTATTGAATGGTTTCCAAGGCCAGGCACAGATCATGTGTCTGCTCAGCAATATAACTCTGGCCATTCTTATAAACTACTTTTCCTTCCTCTGCTATAGGCCCTCGTGCATTCTCAATTTGTACTGGTTTAACGTGGGAATATGCAGAGGTTCTTCTGAATCTGTTCATGATTTACAGAGATTCCCCCTTTATTATGAATGATCAATTCTCAAACATGGTTTCTCTATTCCTAGACTTTGATCCTCCATTCAAGGAAATGGATCCACCATCCTCCCAAAAATGACACATTTACTCATTTAGAAGCATGTGCTACTCCCCAGCATGGCTCTTTCATTTTGACGAATGTTCATTTTCAACCAGAGATGGACAATTTATACCCAAAGATGGATCCTTTCTCACAGGTGATTTATTTATTCTCAAGGTAACATCTTTTAGAGCCAAGAACTGGTATCTTATTACATGATATTGACCTATTGTTTGATAACATGGATTCCTTATTCTCAAAGACTGATCTGTTATTCCTAAATACAGGCCCTTTATTCTAAGGCATGATTCATTTATAGCCAAAGTTCTACCCATCCTTTTTAACCAGGAATTGACCCTATCTTACATTATATGATCCCAAGATTCCCAGAGATTAATGCTTTAATCCCAGTGAAATGTGGATTTTTCCCAGAGATGGATAATGTATTCCATGAGATGGGTCACTTATTCATCATCATTATCTTATCAATATTATATTCAGGGGTCTTTTATTTCTAGCAAATGTATTCAAATCGTCTCAAAGGTAGAAATATCCTCCACCCGCTAGGGAGCTTTAGAAGCCTTGTTCACTTAGCCCTGATGCCAGTGACTTGCATGCAGAACCAGACATACATGCACAGTTCAATCAGCCAGGGTTATCAGGCGTGTTACAGATTTCTGAATCATTTGAAGAATACAAAGGCTTTCATTTGAGTAACCCCTGCATATAGAGTGCTGAATTAGCCATTTAGTCAAAGTATTTTACTGAAGCAATAAAACAAAATCTAATACGGGATTCTTGCAATTGTGGGATTTAAAGTCAATCTTTGCAAATAAATTCTTTATATACTAAAAACACAGAATCAACAGGTAACATGCATCTAGAGCAGATGGGATCTCTTTTGTTGTCTTATTAATATATCAGTATGATGTTTGCATTCATCTAAGTTATAGAGGATCTTTTAGAAACAAATGGAGCCTACAAATTGTAAACAACATGCAAATATTAACCTTACCTCCAAAGGAATCATTCTTTGTTCCCTTGCAGGAGTTTGTTTCACCAGAAATGTTTCTTTTATTTCGAGACTTGCCTGCTCACAGACTTATTTTATTACTATGTAGTGAGCATCTGGCCAGACATATATTTAGTTGCAAGACATGACGGCTTTATCACCACACAAATATCCCTTATTACAATGTGTGGAGCATTTGTCACAGGCATGCTTCTTCTACTCCTAGTCACCAGAATACTGCTCTCCCGCTCCCACACATACCAGGTTCTTGGTCTCTGATGTCAAGGGTTGTGTAATCTTTAATATGATTTGACTTAATCTATTTGTAAAATGCTGCCCTTCCACCCAAAGACCTACTTCACACTGATCGAATCTAAGCAGCAGCAAAAACAGAAGAGCAGCAACACAAGAGGGAGCGAAATCCCCAAAAGAGGCTGCTGCGATTAACAAGCAGTAGAACTAAAACGCCTTCAGATTTTATTTACATATATTTGATGTATATTAAAGTATCTGTACAGTGCAAACCTAGCAGGGAAGTAACAGAGCACTGAACAAACCTAGCGGGGAAGTAGCAGAGCACTGAACAAACCTAGCAGGGCAGTAACAGAGCACTGAACAAACCAAGCGGGGAAGTAACAGAGCACTGAACAAACACAGTGGGGAAGTAGCAGAGCACTAAACAAACCAAGCAGGGAAGTAACAGAGCACTGAACAAACCTAGCGGGGAAGTAGCAGAGCACTGAACAAAACTAGCAGGGAAGTAACAGAGCACTGAAAATAACTAGCAGGGAAGTAACAGAGCACTGAACAAACCTAGCAGGAAAGTAACAAAGCACTGAACAAAACTAGAAGGGAAGTAACAGAGCACTGAACAAAACTAGCAGGGAAGTAACAGAGCCCTGAACAAAACTAGGAGGGAAGTAACAGAGAACTGAACAAAGCTTGGAGGGAAGTAACAGAGCATTGAACAAAACTAGCAGGGAAGTAACAGAGCACTGGACAAACCTAGCAGGGAAGTAACAGAGCTCTGAAAAACACCTAGCAGGGAAGTAGCAGAGCACTGAACAAAACTAGCAGGGAAATAACAGAGCACTGAACAAAACTAGCAGGGAAGTAACAAAGTATTGAACAAAACTAGCAGGGAAGTAACAGAGCATTGAACAAACCTAGCAGGGAAGTAACAGAGCACTGAAAAAAACCTATCAGGGAAGTACCAGAGCACTGAACAAAACCAGCAGGGAAGTAACAGAGCACTGAACAAAACTAGCAGGGAAGTAACAGAGCACTAAACAAACCGAGCAGGGAAGTAACAGAGTACTGAACAAAACTAGCAGGGAAGTAACAGAGCACTGAACAAACCGAGCAGGGAAGTAACAGAGCACTGTGCAATGGACAATAACCCATAATTACATCCATAAACGATGCAGTAAGGCAGAAACATGAACAAGAATAGGTTCTGCCATGTGGAAGTCTGCAGTCTAAGTAATTAAAATGGATCCAAGATTAATCAGGAGGTTGTTCCACAGCTTGAATCCCAGGTACTTTAAGGAGACTCCACCCACCTGGGAACATTTCATCTGTGGTACCTAGTGGCATAGAAGATGCAGAGCACAGAGCTCTAATGGATATGTAAAAAGAACTTTCCACAGACACAGATGGCCGGGTCAAAAAATATACTATGCATCAGGCAGAGAACCTCTGTACTGGTACAGTTAATCCATTTTCTCTATGGTGCTGGGAAATTATCAGATTCCTTCAGCCGGATGACTTTACAAACCACAAAAAATGAGGGCATGTGTATCCTTTAAAGTGCAGCATCCATGAGGCCCAGACAAAAGCTATTGCAGAGGTCAGTTCAGACCTGCACATTATCGACAGGGTCACTGGAATTATGCGGCAGGCGAGGACCAAATTATCTGACTGGGTTGATTCAATTACGCTGCAAGAAAAAGCAAATTATGCTGCATAATAGAGCACATTTTGTGATTGCATTGCTTCATTATTTTGTCATTTTTGCACATGGTAACACAGTCTGGGAAAAGATTTCACCTTAGTAGTAACCGTTTAACACCAAAATACAACAATAAGCAACTGAAAGATGACCAATCACCCTTTGCAAATGGCCTTCTACTGTGCAGGAGCACATGTCACAATGGTTTTAGGAACTTTTGCTCTGTATTAGCTAGAAACTAAATATTTTGTTAGGATCTATAGGTTATGCAGCACATGATGAATTATAAGGAAAATGCACCAAATCCATAATTATGCAGAAAACGTTGCAGCCCCACAATCGCATAATTCTAGTGGCCTTGTTTATCTGTAACAACTTTGGAGTGAAGCCCTAAAGGTAAAAATAGGATGATGTATCCTAGAAAGTGAAGGACATAAAATGAGGATGATGAAATGGAACTGATTCGGACTTTTAAGAGAGAACTCCAGATCTAAAAGACTTCCAGGAACTCCGCGTTGGTTTCTGGTTGAAGAGGAGTCCATAGCACTGATGGCCAGGATCTTAGACATGGATGTTTAATTTTCAGACACAGATCTTTTCCTCTGCATAAAACCTTTTATCTGTGATATTATTTCCTTTATTGTCAGACATGGATTTTTTACTCGCAGGCATGGTATTCCAGATTGCAGATTTTTTTGTCCCTAAAATGGACCTTCTATTTACATATCTGGCTCCTTTACGCAAAGATATGGATCTTTAATTCTCAGACAGGAATATGATTGCAAGTGGAAAGGCTGGTAAAAATTCCCAAAAGTAGATATACTCACTGGAAAAATATACCATAAACAAATCATAATATATCATTCCCAGATCTAAATGGAAACTGTCAATGTACCTAATTTTTATTGTTTCTTCTCATACTTAAGTGAGATTACAGTTGACATGGAAACAGGAACAGTGTCATGTGGGTGAGTTTTAATATACTGTTGTCAGATCTGGATAGACAATACCCTCAGTGCCTAATTTGAGCCAGTGTTTGCCGGTGGGGGGCACCGGGACTTATTTTTGGTGGCCGACGCGTATATCTCCACATTAGGCATTTCCCAAAGACACCGGAGGGAAAAACAAACAACAAAAAAAGATGGCAGAAATTAAATACAAAAAATCCATCATCAAGGGAGAAAGCAGACACCTGTAAGAGTGAGATAAGGGGGGGGAGGAGTGCCTGGCAGTGAATTAAAGAGGCCCGAGGTGGATTCAGGACTGCATACCCTTGCTCTTCGTGCTCTGTTTTATAGCGCCAGCAGCGGCTGTCTGAGCAGCGCTTTGGTCATCAGCACTTTTTATTTTACAAAAGAAGGACTGAATACACTGTTGCTGTAACAAAAAATAGTTATTTGAAAAGAAAAATAACAAGCATTAGTAAATACATTAGGTTTCGCCTATGTGATTAATAAAAAGTTTCTTTTTCGTTGTAAATTGTACCTTGGTGAGCAGCTGTGTAGTATAGGTTACTGAAACTTCATAGAAGTATTATGACTTGTTTATTGAGCAAGGCTATATATTGTGCAGTAAGTGGTGGTAATATGAAGCGTGATCGACAAGGAGAGAGGTAATTGACTGGCTCAACAAACACTTCCCCAGCACTTCCTAATCCTGCACCGGAAGAACAACAACAACAAGAAAGCAAGGGCCTGGGATGTTGTTTTAAAGTCATGCAAGTCCCACCATTCGTATTCAATACCAAACTTGCGAGCCCTGTCTTCCTTTGCTGTTACACTATTTGTGGAGTGCATATCTCATTTTCACAGACATTACACCGGAAAACGGTGAGCCATGGAGCTTGTCGGCAGTTGGACTGATTTATTATTTCTTTGCAATTAGGCTGGTGGTCAGGCCTACTGCCCATTCCTGAGACCTGTGTGGCATAGCAAGGAAATAATTAATTTGTGAAAGGAAGAACTCTGGTCATCAGCTCAGCAACGCTGGATCTTGTAGGGAGATACCATAGTGGAAGTGGGCAAAGTTTTCTCTTTGCAATATTTCTACTGCCAATCTCCACCGCAAATCTGGGACCAAGTCTAAACAAGCGAGTAGAACATGAAAGAATAAACTGTGGGCAGTGGTGGAGCAATGGCCCCTTTAGTAGAGAGTGCATCACCCAAAAAGTATTCCAATGCAATGGACCAATGATGCCCTTTGGTGATTGCACGTTGCCTTTTGATTCGTATTTAGGACAGGTAGTAACCTTTGAGTGGCTCTTTAAAGTTGGTCCATCGCAGAGTGAGACACCCACAATGTGAATCTTGGGCACAGTGCATGATGCTTGGTCTGCTGCACTCATCTGATCTCTCGTCAGAAGTTTTTCTCTTGTGAAAATAACCTCCATAGCGGTTAGAAGACATTGCATCAGTTTGAGGTGTTTAGCTGCACTATTTCCAAGCACGACTCACTGTAAAACAAATTAGCATGTTCGCGTGTCTTGAAATGTACCCTGGAGTTGGGGAATTTCTCACCCAGGGGTGCCTTCATGACACCAGATCATACCATATCTAGGCTTTCCTCTCACCCCTGGGATGGTGACCAGAGATTGATGCATATGTAGCAATATTTCCAAATGTTGAGTGTGTGTGTGATCTGCTAACACCAGGGATATTAGGTGAGACGCTATCATGCACTACAAGATTACTCACCTCAGGGGGGCCGGGATGTGTCAGGGGTGTTCCCTGCAATGGCAGACTGCTCCCCCACCCACAAAGGTGAGAGGAAGGTGCAAGGAAAAAGAGAAAGAGATAGGACACAAAGAAAGTGAGAGAGAGGGAGTGAGGCAGCAGATGAGAGTAGGAGACCCGAGCATGTTTGAAGGGAATGGAAAGAGGGCAGAAGAGAGTGAGAGAGCAACAAGGCCAAAAGGAAGGCGAGAACTTACAAAAAAGACATGAAAGAGGGTGATAGCGAATGAGGAGGACAGAAAAAAAATGTACAATTTTACATACAGCTGACTCCCCATATTGGTGAAAATTACTATGTCCTGAGACAGCCAGTTATGCCCCTGAAACACATCTCTATCGTTCTGAAACAATTGTTTTAGACCAATGACAAACATAAATAACAAGGTCAACATAAAAGGGCAATAAGGTGAAAGACAAAGCGTAACAAATCACAAACAGTTTGAGCCACAGAAAACAAGTGTCAGCCTCTGCAAGAAAAGAGACCACTAGAGTGGATGCCTGCTTCGGCCCGGGGGGGACTGTTGAGTATGTGTTGCCCCGGGGGGACTCGTGAGTGCCATTGTGTTCAGGGTTCATGTCTCAATGTGAGGCACAACATCCAGTGTTTCTGTGCAAATCTCTTAATCTCTAGTGCCTGTGAAGCACTCTAATACCTTCTTTGGGGTTGGCGCTATGTCTTGTGCTATGTGTGAAGCAGCAAATCAATTAAGAAAGGAAGTTCTGAAACCAAAGATGAACACAGTACTTGGGTCTAGGACACTGATAAGCGCAAACACACGAGGCACACGCATTGGTAAATGAAGGATATAGTGTTGCAGCCAATAGAAATGGAGAAAAAGTAATTGGCAAGCACAGTACCAATGAAAAGCAAAGAAGCGGGATGCAAGCCCCTTTTAAGATTTTTATTAAATACAATAGATTTCACAAGCACAGTGCAAGTGCTGTGCAGGCGAAACCTAAAAAGTAAACTTACCCTTTTCATACTGCCATCTGTCCTTCAACTGCCCATCAAGCTGGAGATAGACCACCACAAGTATGCGGGCCATTAGGAGGGTCAGGGTGTGGTGCACACATTCATTATTTAAGGAACTAGATGTAACACATACCAAGTGAAACGTAAACTTGGGTAAACCGGAATATTCCTTCTTCTTTCTTATATGCAGTATACTTTTGAGATTATATAATTTGTTTATCCCTCAGCTATGCAAGGCAAAGGTGGAACAAATTTACAGGGTCATTTAGATTTGGCAGGTGGTGCTCTAGCACACCATGGTGAAAGATCGTCACCTGTTTGGGACCTAACTACTTATCATGGATGAAGTTATTAATCAAAGACCATCTTGCCAGAGTTCGGTTGAACAAGTAGTTTTCCATACTCTCTCTCTAGATGTGGACACGAGGCAGGAATTCCCACTTGGCTAATAGATCTGTGTCATGGTTATTGACCCTTTGACATGCTCGATCCAGTGGGACCCACTGAACTGAGATCTTAGCTTGTCCGATACATGGGATAGACATAAATGCTTCCATGAGGATGATATACATTCCTACATTGCAGAACCAGACTCTACCACAGAAAGGTTGCTCCTGCATTAACAAGATATGTGTCAAATGCTCTGGCTTTGCTGTAAATTGGACAAACTCATGTTTACACCAATTAACTAAATGCACCCCTCCTTTACATACTCACTGCCCCCTCCAGATAGAAATACATGGAATTAAATATTGAAGGGCCTGATTACAAGTTTGGCAGTTGGAAAACCCGACCACCGGACCCATGGTGAGGAGACCGCCGCAGAGCTGGCGGTCTCCCCACCCGCCCCATTATGAGTTTTCCACTGGGCTGACTGGAGGAAACCAAGGTTTCCGCCAGTCAGTTCAGTGGAAAATGTGTGGCGGCATTGGACTCAGTTCTACATGGAGCAGAGTCCAGTGCCGTCGCACAAGGGCCCCCTTAGCACCATCGGAATAAGCACTGTCTGCACAGCACTCTCACACACACTCACTCACACTCACATATACACACTCTTTTGCTGTCACTCACACACTCACATTCACTCCCTCACTCACTCTCACTTCCTCATTCTCACTACCTAACTCATTTTCACCCCCACTCTCTGCACACATTCATTTTCACTCACTTACTCATTCACTCACTATCACTTTTATTCCCACCCATTGTTACTCTGTGTTCTATAGGCTATATTTATGGCCTGGTTTGCATCGCTGTTGCACCACACAACATGGTGCAATAGCGACGCAAACTGTCAGTAAGATTGAGGAAGCTATTCAAGGTCATCTTATGTATTCCTGCATGGCATCATAAATCTTGAGTAATGTAACGCAGCGCAAAACTGTGCGCTACATTTCTCTGTGCCAGGGAGGCATTTCCATGGTTGTTGCTTGGGTGTTCCCACACAAATGCCATTGATTTTGACTAATTCCCAGATTTATGAGAAGTTGTAAACCTGGGAAAGCGACAAAAAGATGCGCCTCCCCAGGAGAGACGTGACAAGGAGAAATATATTCATTTCCCTTTGTTTTTCTCTCTTTGTATGTTGAAAAGACCAATATTTAATCATTTCCTGTCCCAGGTGAGACTGAGTTCCACTCTTACATGGAAGGGGAGGGCATCCCGTTGACTTGCTGCTGCTGTTGGAAGAGCTCTGTCACCGGCCTTGACAGCGGCAAAGCTATCAGCTGATAGAAGAAACTGCAACTCAGATTGGAGCGATTGCTTGGGAAGACATCAAAAGAATGTTTCTGCTACAAATTCTGTATTACAGAAATAACTGGCTTTGTGTGTATGAGATCCAAGGCCTTGAAGGTAATCCTTCGTCGAACTGGTAACGTGCAATTTGCAATTTTCAGAGTGGTATGTTCATATCTTGGTGTTGTCACAACGAGGCCTGCAGCAAGGTTTTGCACAAGCTGCAATTTTCAATCACAGAGGTTGACAAGGCTAAGTGCACAGCATTCCTATAATCAAGCTGAGATTGAATAAGCGCATTTATCACTGGAATGTGAGCTTGTATCTTAAAAATTACAATAATTACTGTAGTATATACAATTGCCAGTAGCAATTTTTGCCGAATTGATTACTTGGTATTTCAAGGAAAGATGTGAATTCATAAAAATGCCTAAATTGCTTTTGGCATTGGAAAGGTTTGAGCCAAGGACCCATTCCCACAAACCAGTTAAGAAAATATGCACCTTGTGGTGTGTTATCAGCCAACAAGGTATCTGATTTTCATGGATTCAGTAAAAAACAATTCTGGGCCATTCTCCATCTAGTAAAGTGGAGGCAATTTGTAATTCCTCATTCTGTGAAAGCTTCCCATATTGTGTGGTTTCTTTGGGGGGGGTTATTTATGACAGGCTTGTGCCACTGGAGCGTCACTTTTTCTAAAACCTCTCAACTGCATCTATGAGGCCACGCAAAGCCTCATAGACATGTTGTCTTACTCTGCACCAGGGAGGCGTTTCCTGTGCGTTACAGTCGGTTTTCCCATGCAACACCTATGGATTTTGATGCATCCCCAGATTTACTTAATCACTTAAACCTGGAGGGAGGCGTAACAGGGAGAAATATTTGTATTTCTTCTTGTTTTTCCTCTTTCCTTGCGTGCAGCACACGTATAGGCCCTCATTACAACATTGGCGGTAAGTGCCGCTTACCGCCATGCTGACTGCCGCCAACATACCTTGACCGTGGCGGTATACCTCTATCCGTATTATGACCCACAAATAGAAATCCACCACTATACAGACACACACACAAGTCCGCCAGCCCAAAGGTCAGTGATAAAATGGCGGTACCAAAACCCACACCATTATGCAAACAGAAATACGCCCACAGCATCATGACCCACGAATCACAGCGGTGGTCATTCAACCGTGGTAAACCATTGGCGGTACACACCGCCGTGCCAAAAATACACACACACATATGAAACTACACCACATTGGACAATTAAAACTACACACACCTAACACACATACACACCACACCCACACCACTATAAAACACACACATACTACCCACATCCCTTTACAACCCAAAGATTTTGACAACTGAGAGAGAGACAAGCCAGGAGCACCCACTGAATCTGAGCCACAAAACACCATCACCCATACACCATTCACGCACCTCACAGCACACACCCCAACACATCACCCCACACACCCTCACACATACCACTCACACTACACCCATGGCACCACAAAGACACCCCAGGTTCTCAGAGGAGGAGCTAAGGGTTATGGTGGAGGAAATCATACGGGTCGAGCCACAGCTATTCGGATCACAGGTGCAGCAGACATCTATTGCAAGGAAGGTGGAGCTATGGCGGAGATTCGTGGACAGGGTCAATGCCGTGGGACAGCACCCAAGAACAAGGGATGACATCAGGAAGAGGTGGAATGACCTACGGGGGAAGGTACGTTCAGTGGTTGCAAGACACCAGATAGCTGTACAGAGAACTGGTGGTGGACCCCCACCTCTTCCCCCACAACTGACAACATGGGAGGAGCAAGTCTTGGCGATCATGCATCCTGAGGGCCTGGCAGGAGTAGCAGGAGGACTGGACTCTGGTAAGTCAAATCCTTACTACTTTATCCCCTGCCCTACCTGCCTGCCATCACAAACAACAACCCCTACCCTCACCCCCATCACCCCACCACCTCACATATACCCCACCATCACAACCCACCCATCCCAATACCAAGCCCTGCATGCAACAACAATGTATGGACCCCCCATCACAGACCTGCATGGACACCCATCACCACAGCATGCACACTAGTGACAATCACTTAGCCAAACCAATCACAACTCACACAAGCCAAAGCTGCCTTGCTAATAACAACCATAGAGGGAAAAATACCCATGCACAAGATGGCACACGCAGAAACAATAACACTGCATTTACATCCCCACAGGACCCCCACTCAGCGTCACATGAGAGGAGGTGCCAGCCACATCCAGTCCCCCCCCCCCCAGGAGAGGCCCACAGTGATGACAGCAGGTCTGCACGCCTGGAACACGATGGCCAACCTGGCCCATCTGGGACCTCTGGACAGTTGGTTACCCAGTCACAGTCCCAACCCACCACAGAGCCGCCCCCTCAGGAAACACCACCACAGCACCCACCCAGGGGGCTCATCCTTCTGTCCCCAGGACACCTGAATCAGCAGTGTGTCCACCCCTACAGGGACCCCAGGCAACCCCACAAACACAGGACGATTAGGGACCTAGGGTCAGTGGCAGTGGGCACACGGTTCAGGGAACCGACTCTCCACAAGGCACTCACCAACATCCTGGGAGCATACCACCATTCCCAGGAGACCATGGGCCAGATACTGGCCAAGTTGCAGGAGACCCAGCGGCTGCAGGAGGGACAGTACCTTTGGGTCAGGGAGGACCTGAGGGACATCCACACCACCCTAGTCACCATTGTAGGGGTGCTCGCAGACATGGCCAACACCATGAGGGAGGCAGTGGCACACCATCGGGCCCCTGACACTAGCCACACCGAAGAACAGCCCTCCGCCGACGCTAGTGGACAGGAGGCCCAACCACAGGAACAACAGGCCACCAGCACCCCACCCCTGCAGAAGGAGAACCACCCCTCAAACGGTCCCTGCGATCCTGGCAGAAACCAGAGAACATTGCCAAGACCCCCTCCAGGAAATAAGACTCTCCTGATTGTCCCCCTTGTGTCCCACTCTGTCACCCTGTCCACCTTGAACTGCCATTGCTCTACTTCCTATGCCTCCTTGGACAATGCACCTGTGATACAAATAGACTGGACTCTACCCTGGACTTTCCTCCATCAGCAACCCAGCCCATTGCAATACCTCCTCCATTTATTAGCACCTTGTACCCGGGTCGCGAGGTCCCTGGTTACTGAGGCCGACCCTAGGATGGTCAACCAATGCCCGGGGGCACTGTCGAGCGAAGCAAGCTGGTAGAGTTTTGTCCAAACCCAGATATCCAGGTTTCCACAAACATAAAGGAAGGACTTCCGACGCGCGCGGCGTCAGAGGAGAAGACAGAAGACGGAGCCGAAAAGGGGACAGAAGAAGAACGCCTGACGATGGAGGACGCAAGAGAAGCCGCAGGAGTTCAAGACACGGCAACGCTGACAGTACAACACTGTACAGGAGCACTTTCCCGCCACGTTCCTGGAGGGACGTGGCTATTGCAGGTACGTTCCTGCCTCCGACAACATTATAGTACACTGCTCGGGAGGGAAGAGAGAGAGGGTGGCGTGGGGGCAGGTATTGGGAAAACTGATTAAGATCAACTCGACACCGTTGACCAAACAAATGGAATATTAGAGTTCTTTTTCTTAGTTTGTTTTCGTTTGGTTGGTGAATTGGACTGTCTTTCTAATATGCACATACGAGGACTGTGAGGTTAATAGCCCTATTGAGTCAGTTTAGTAGAGTCACTTTGGAGATACTGTAGGAAGGTAGCCTCTTTCTGGCATTGTTACCCCCACTTTTAGCCTGTGAGTATATGTCAGGGTGTTTTTACTGTCTCACTAGGATCCTGCTAGCCAGGACCCCAGTGCTCATAGTGGAAACCCTATTTGTCAGTGTGTTTTATATGTCTCACTGGGACCCTGCTAGCCAGGACCCCAGTGCTCATAGTTTGTGGCCTGTATGCTAACCAGAACCTCAGTGCTTATGCTCTCTCTGCCTATTAAAATTGTCACTATAGGCTAGTGACCATTTTTACCAATTCTAATTGGCACACTGGAACACCCTTAGTATTCCCAAGTATATGGTACATAGGTACCCAGGGTATTGGAGTTCCAGGAGATCCCTATGGGCTGCAGCATTTCTTTTGCCACCCATTGGGAGCTCAGACAAATTTTACACAGGACTGCCACTGCAGCCTGAGTGAAATAACGATCATGTTATTTCACAGCCATTTTACACTGCACATAAGTAACTTATAAGTCACCTATATGTCTAACCTTCGCTTACTGCAGGTTAGGTTCAAAGTTACTAAGTGTGAGGGTACCCTGGCACTAGCCAAGGTGCCCACACATAGTTCAGGGCAATTTCCCCAGAATATGTGAGTGTGGGGACACCATTACACGCGTGCACTACATATAGGTCAATACTTATATGTAGCTTCACAATGGTAACTCCGAATTTGGCCATGTAACATCTCTAAGATCATGGAATTGTGCCCCCATGCCAAATCTGGTATTTAGGTGCCAATCCCATGCATCCCAGGGGCTCCACTATGGGCCCCGTGTACTGCCAAACCAGCTCTCTGGGGTTTTCTCTGCAGCTACCGCTGCTGCCAACCCACAGACAGGCTTCTACCCTCCTGGGGTCTGGGCAGCCCAGTCCCAGGAAGGCAGAACAATGAATTTCCTCTGAGAGAGGGTGTTACACCCTCTCCCTTTGGAAATAGGTGTTAAGGGCTGGGGAGGAGTAGCCTCCCCCAGCCTCTGGAAATGCTTTGAAGGGCACTGATGGTGCCCTCCTTGCATAAGCCAGTCTACACTGGTTCAGGGAAACCCCAGCCCCTGCTCTGGCGCGAAACGGGACAAAGGAAAGGGGAGTGACCACTCCCCTGTCCATCACCACCCCAGCGGTGGTGCCCAGAGCTCCTCCAGTGTGTCCCAGACCTGTGCCATCTTGAATCCAGAGGTGTGAGGGCACAATGGAGGACTCTGAGTGGCCAGTGCCATCAGGTGACGTCAGAGACCCCTCCTGATAGGTGCTTACCTCACTAGATGGCCAATCCTCCTCAGAGGGCTATTTAGGGTCTCTCCTGTGGGCTTTTCCTCAGATAACGACTTGCAAGAATTCACCAGAGTTCCTCTGCTTCTTCCTCTTCGACTTCTGTCAAGGATCGACTGCTGACTGCTCCAGGACGCCTGCAAAACTGCAACAAAGTAGCAAGAAGACTACCAGCGGCATTGTAATGCCTAATCCTGCCGTCTTTCTCGACTGTTTCCTGGTGGTGTATGCTCTGGGGGCTGTCTGCCTTCACCCTGCACTGGAAGCCAAGAAGAAATCTCCTGTGGATTGACGGAGTCTTCCCCCTGCTTAAGCAGGCACCAAACTTCTGCTTCACTGGTCCTCTGGGTCCCCTCTCATCATGATGAGGGTGGTCCCTGGAACACAGGTGGTGGATCCAAGTGACCCCGACAGTCCAGTGGTCAATCTGTCCAAATTTGGAGGAGGTATGTCCTTGCCTCCCCTCTCCATACAGTAATCCTGTGAACTGCAACTGCTAGGGCTTCTGTGCACTTTTGCAAGGAATCCTTCGCGCACAGCACAGCCCAGGTCCCCAGCACTCTGTCCTGCATTGCTCAACTCGCTGAGTTGACCACCGTCTTTGTGGGACCCTCTTTTGTAGTGTTGAGATGAACGCCGTGCTCAGTTTTCTTGAACCCGTGTTCAAGTACTTCTGCGGGTGCTACCTTCTTGTGCATGGGCTCTCTGTGTTGCTGAGGGCCTCCTCTGTCTCCTCTTCCAAGTGGCGACCTCCTGGTCCTTCCTGGGCCCGGACAGCACCCTTTTTCTCCAACCGTGACCTTTGCAGCTAAAAAGGCTAGAAAACAATTCTGCATCCTCTAGCATTCCGTTGGACATCTTCTGTGCAAAGGAGAAGTTCCTGGCATCTTCTGTTGTTGCAGAATCTTCAGCTTCTTCCACCCAGAGGCAGCCATTTTGCACCTTCATCCAGGGTTTAGTGGGCTCCTGCCACCCCCTGGACACTTTTGTGACTCTTGGACCTGGTCCCCTTTCTTTACAGGTCCTCAGGTCGAGGAATCCGTCTTCAGTGCTTTGCATTCAGTTGTGGTCTTTGCAGAATCTCCTATCATGACATTAGTGTGTTTCTGGGGAAGTAGGGTCACTTTACTCCTACTTTTTGGGGTCTTCGGGTGGGGTATCTTGGACACCCTTAGTGTTTTCTTACGCTCCCAGAAACCCTCTACACACTACACTACGCCTGGGGTCCCTAAGTGGTACGCATTCCACTTTCTTAGTATATGGTTTGTGTTTCTCCTAGGCCTATTGCATCCTATTGTATTCTACAGTGTTTGCACTACTTTTCTAACTGATTTTGGTTTGTGTGTATATTTTGTGTATTTTACTTACCTCCTAAGGGAGTATACCCTCTCAGATATTTTTGGCACATTGTCACTAAAATAAAGTACCTTTATTTTTAGTAACTCTGAGTATTGTGATTCTTATGATATAGTGCTATATCATATAAGTGGTATAGTAGGAGCTTTGCATGTCTCCTAGTTCAGCCTAAGCTGCTCTGCTATAGATACCTCTATCAGCCTAAGCTGCTAGAACACTACTAATCTACTAATAAGGGATAACTGGACCTCGCACAAGGTTAAGTACCATCAGGTACCCACTATAAGCCAGGCCAGCCTCCTACAGATACCAAGAAACACTGCACGAATTGGTGATAATTTTGGCATATATTAAGGGTTACCCTGCACCACCACCCACCATGCTTCACCATCCCTTCTGACCCTACCCCAGAAACCCTGGAATACCCCACTTACCTTCCCTTTATTTTATTTTCTTCCTCTCCCTGCTTTCATCCCGCTGAATCTTCCTGTTCTGTTCGGACGACGGGGAATCGTGTCCTCGAAGAGAGAACTCCTAAAAGAAAGACAGAGCAAGGAATTAGAAACAAAGGAGAAAATAAGGAGAAAAGGCACGAAAAGGCCAAAGGAAGGGACTGAGAACCAAGAGAAGACAGACTCTCTAGAACTCAGGAGAAACAAAGGGTTTGAAGTACTTGAGACAATAGAACAACAATATCACTTAACCCTGATGCAGTCTCTTACAGAGTTCTTTATATTATTTCTCTCATAACGCTATACCCTCACCTCCTACAGTGGTGTCAGAAGTGAGATTAGCAACAATAAAAGTATGAAAAGAGGCAAGAGTTTATCCCCTACAACGGAGGTTCAGCCTACGATTGAGGACATGATCCAGCAGCTGGCGGAGGGGCAATGCCACCTACAAGTAGTGTGGGAGGAACACTAAAGGGAAGCTACGACAGACCGAGAAACCCTCCAAAGTACGTTAAAGAGCCAGGCAACCATTAAAGTAAATAGCCAGCTGGTTCACGAGACCGTTTTGCAAAAACTAACGGACACTATAGCCACAACGCGAGTCCATCCCAACGTGCCTAGCTCTGTCCTCCAGAAGTATCAAGAAGGTGAAGATCCTGATGCATTCTTCACCAACTTTGAGAGGGTAGCAGCATCCGCCACATGGCCAGAAGATAGATGGGGACAGTATGTGGCCCCCTTATTGACAGGCAATCTACAAGCTGCATATCAAGTGGTTAATCCTGGAGGATCTACCCCTTACACAGCGATAAAGAAAAGTATATTGGAGCGAGTTGGTTTTGATACTGAATATTACAGACTCAAATTTAGGAAAACCAAGTGGTGTCCGTCAGAGAACCCCAGTGCCCTTTATTACAGAGTAAAGGATTTGGGACTGGAATGGTAGGGACCTATTTGCTCTGACAGAGAAGATATTATTTGAACGATCCTTCTCGAACAATACTTGGAGGCCTTACCATCAGTAACCCGCAATTGGATCAAGCATGCACCCCAACGTGGATACCACTATGGCAATAGATCTGGCATGTGCATACCATCGTTCTGCTGACTTTAGACCTGGTCATCAACAGGAACCAACTCCACCAGTCGGCCTATTGGATTCCCCTTTCGTTCAATACCTCGGAAAAACACTGGAGAGACTTGTAACCCTCGATTTAATGAGAGAAACCCGAACCAACAACCCCAGTGCTACAGTTGTGGAGAGTGGGGTCATAATGCCCGCATGTGTCCCCACAAGGAGGAGAAACCGGAATCCATGGAAATCGGTGTTACCCGTGGAAGAGTCTTTTATACTGGAAAAGAGAATTCCAAATATATGAAAGAGATGGTTGTTAACGGACACAACAGCACCATACTGGTTGACGCGGGCTGCAGCCAATCTGTCATTAGAGCCAACCTGATGGACCTCAAAACTGCAATACCCAGGCACTCTGTCTCTATATGTTGCATTCACGGCAACATGAGGGAATATCCTTTGGTCTCTGTCTCCATTGAGTGGGAGGACCGACGAGACATAATAGAGATGGGAGTCATCGACCATTTGGTGGAGGAAGTCATTGTGGGCACCGGTTATACATATTTTGCTGACCTATTGGGTAGCACGCAGAGCAAAAGCCAGATGGATCTATGGTGGAGAAAGGCTCCCTTTTCCAGAATACAGATAAGTCTAGGGGAAGTCCGCTACAAACCCAGTAAGAAGGTAAAAAGCGAAGGAAAGAAATTACATCACTCAAAAGAGGAAAACAACTAAAGGATGGATGTAAGAAAAATAGCGGTTACCTCTCTTCCCCCTTTTCGCAGTAGCCAAAGAGAGGATCCTACCCTCCAAAACGCCTGGAAAGCAGCCAGATCTGATATAACAGGAGAGGTAGGTCCCTATTTTTTTAAACAAAGAGGCCTCCTAAATAGGATCACCAACAATAAAAACCAGAAAAAGAAGCAACTAGTAGTCCCAGAACCCTATCGCATTCAAGCCTTACATCTAACACATAGGTGGTCATTACAACCCTGGCGGTCAGTGTTAAAGCGGCGGTAAGACCGCCAACAGGCCGGCGGTAAAAAATTTGCAATTACGACCGTGGCGGAAACCGCCAACAAAGACAGCCACTTTAACACTCAGACCGCCACGGCGGTACAAACAAACAGCGCAGCGGTCACCGCCAACAGACAGGCGGGAGACAATGTACCGCCCACAGTATCACAACAGGCCAATCCGCCACCTTTTCCGGGGCGGTAGCACCGCTGATAAAAACACGGCGGAAACAGGAATTCCGAAGGGAAAACGCTCACCTCTACACAACCCACGAGGAACGAGGACACCATGGAGCCGGAAGTCCAAATTCTACCTGCGATAGTCTTCCTGCTCCTCTACCAGGAGCACGAGCGCCGGTGGCGAAGACCACAGTGAGTACTGCACCTACCACACAGGGGAGGGGGGAGGGAAAAAACAGGGACACACACACGCAACACCCCCACCCTCACCCACTACAACACACACACTAATGCATATCAATACATCACAGTTACACCCCCCAACCCCCCCGGAAGAATGCAAATACAAGAGGAAATGAATGTAACCATTGTAATATATTAAAATACAGTACGCCAAAATATATATACACCATAAACAAATATATACACCAATAATACAAGTCCAGGTAATGCACCATCTATAGTCCGTGGACCACTGGGCCCAAAATGCATGGGCGAGGCCCACACAAGATACCCGATCAAAACAGAGAGAACACTGCAGGGGCATCAGATAGAAATACAACAGGCACCTCAGGGGGAAGGGGGGGTACCTCAGCCGGATGAGTGCACGATGCCAGATCCACGAGGGAGCTCAATGCCCACTGTTCAATCCTGGGAAGTGCAAAGCCACAGTCTCTCAAGTCTCTCCAGTGGGTGGTTTGCCCACTGCCATATCCTGGGGAGTGCAAAGCCACAGTCTCTCAAGTCTCTCCAGTGGGTGCTTTTCCCACTACTTTATCCTGGGGAGTGCAAAGCCACAGTCTCTCAAGTCTCTCCAGTGGGTGGTTTGCCCACTGCTTTATCCTGGGGAGTGCAAAGCCACAGTCTCTCAAGTCTCTCCAGTGGGTGGTTTGCCCACTGCTTCATCCTGGGGAGTGCAAAGCCACAGTCTCTCAAGTGGATTACAGTCTCCACTGGTTCTGGAGGGGGACTGGTGCCCAGAGTGCTTCATCCTGTGTAGGACAGAGGTAGTGGATGGATGTCTCCACTGGTTCTGGAGGGGGACTGGTGCTCAGAGTGCTTCCTCCTGTGTAGGACAGAGGTAGTGGATGCATGTCTCCACTGGTTCTGGAGGGGGACTGGTGCCCAGAGTGCTTCATCCCGCCAAGGACTGAGGTAGTGGAGTGATGTCTCCACTGGTTCTGGAGGGGGACTGGTGCCCAGAGTGCTTCATCCCGCCAAGGACTGAGGTAGTGGATGGATGTCTCCACTGGTTCTGGAGGGGGACTGGTGCCCAGAGTGCTTCATCCTGTGTAGGACAGAGGTAGTGGATGGATGTCTCCACTGGTTCTGGAGGGGGACTGGTGCCCAGAGTGCATCACTCACCCCGTGATGGACCCAGTTGCGTCAGTGCCCCTGCCGCTCATGGGCTAGCGGTTCTTGATTTGGCGGTGCCCTGTTCAGTGGTGCTTGAGTTGGCGGTGCCCTGTTCAGCGGTGCTTGATTTGGCGGTGCCCTGTTCAGCGTTGCTTGATTTGGCGGTGCCCTGTTCAGCGGTGCTTGAGTTGGCGGTGCCCTGTTCAGCGGTGCCCTGTTCAGCGGTGCTTGAGTTGGCGGTGCCCTGTTCAGCGGTGCTTGATTTGGCGGTGCCCTGTTCAGCCGTGCTTGATTTGGCGGTGCCCTGTTCAGCGGTGTTTGAGTTGGCGGTGCCCTGTTCAGCCGTGCTTGATTTGGCGGTGCCCTGTTCAGCGGTGCTTGAGTTGGCGGTGCCCTGTTCAGCGGTGCTTGATTTGGCGGTGCCCTGTTCAGCCGTGCTTGATTTGGCGGTGCCCTGTTCAGCGGTGCTTGAGTTGGCGGTGCCCTGTTCAGCGGTGCTTGATTTGGCGGTGCCCTGTTCAGCGGTGCTTGAGTTGGCGGTGCCCTGTTCAGCAGTGCTTGATTTGGCTGTGCCCTGTTCAGCGGTGCTTGAGTTGGCGGTCCCTCATGGCCCAGCGGGGCTTGTGCTGGCGGTCCCTCATGGCCCAGCGGGGCTTGTGCTGGCGGTCCTTCATGGCCCAGCGGGGCTTGTGCTGGTGGTCCTTCATGGCCCAGCTGGGCAGGGGCTGGCGGGGCCCTCCTGGGCAGCGGGGCTGGGGCTGGCGGGGCCCTCCTGGGCAGCTGGGCTGGGACTGGCAGGGCCCTCCTTGGCAGCTGTGCTGGGGCTGGCGGGGCCCTCCTGGGCAGCTCGGCTGGGGCTGTCGGTGGCCTTCTGGGCAGCTGGGCTGGGGCTGGCGGGGCCCTCCAGGGCAGCGGGGATGATGGTGGTCTTCTTGGCCATGCTGCTCTTCCCAGACTTGCCGGATTTCTTGTGGCCCTTCCCCACCTTGGGAGGTGTAACAGCTGACTCCACACTCCCACCGGGACCGCTGGGCACGGCTTTGGTGGCTGGAGTCTTCCCCCTCTCCCGCCGGGCACTGGCCAACTTCTGATGCTTCACTGTGGGGGGACTGGCTTTGCTGTGGCTCCGTGCCACACTGGCTGTCCTGGTGGCCGGTGCACTCCACATACCTGTGACTACAGGCACCACTTGTCCCGGAGATGTTGTCGCTGAGGTGCTACTTTGGGACCTATGAGATGGACGGGGTGGAGGAGGTGTGGGAAAAAGGTCAAGGCTGGACAGGAAAATTCTTTTGGACACACTGGGACGGGTAGCTGGAGGGGGTTTGGGAGTGGAGGAAGAGGTGGTGGTAGTAGGAGGTGTACGTTTGGTGACTTCGAGTGCAGGTGCATGCGCTGGAGGCTGTCGTGAGGTGGATGGCTGTTGGGTGGGTGTGTGCCTGCGTTTGTGTATCTTCGGAGGGGGCGTCACAGACACAGTGGGAGAGGACACAGGGGACGTGTGAATGGTAGTGGGGGTGGTGACTGCACATGAGTGGGGTGTGCTGGTGGGTGTGCTGGTGAGGGACATAGTGGCTGTAGAGGTAGTGCATGCAGGTGTGTGTGTAGACGAGACTGGGAGGGAGGAGGGAGACGAGGAGGAGGGGGACACAGTGGAGGCAGTGGATGTTGGTGTGTCTGCATGTGTGTGATGCTTGCGTGAGTGCCTGTGGGATGTGTGGTGGTTATGTTTGCCTGAGCTTCCCTTGTGTGGTGAGGTGTGTGCAGGCTGGTCTGATGGTGTGCTTGGGATAGGCAGAGGTACAGGGGATTGGGTCTGGGTAGTGGAAGTTGGAGGGGGGAGGCTAGAGACGGGGACAATGGCTGCCATCAGTGCTGAGGCCAGAGTTTTAAAAGCTTGGTGAAGGGCCGCCTGACCAGAATGAATGCCCTCCAGGAATGCATTAGTTTGTTGCAACTGCCTTTCTACACCCTGGATGGCATTCAAAATGGTAGACTGCCCAACAGTGAGGGACCTAAGGAGGTCAATGGCCTCCTCACTGAGGGCAGCAGGGGTGACTGGGGCAGGGCCTGCGGTGCCTGGGGCAAAGGTGATGCCCACCCCCTGAGCGGGCAAGGGGCAAAGGCTGAGGGGCTGCTGGGAGGGCGGTGCTGGGAGGGGCGGTGGTGGCTGTACCTGTAGATGCGGGGGGCACAGATGTTGCCCCCACCACAAGGGAGCTCCCATCAGAGAACGAGTCTGTGTCGCTGGTCTCAGCTCCTGTCCCTGCCTTGGAGCTCCCCTCGCCCTCTGTCTCACTGGTGAATTCAGAGTCCGTAGTCTTGCCCTCCAGGGCCATGTGGGATGCAGCTCCCTCGTGCTCCGGTGCCACTGCTCCTCCGCCTGATAATGCTAAGACACACAAGAACAGGAAGACCACAAAAAGGGGTGGGGGAGACCGAAGAAAGACATGTTGAGTGCATGGATTGCCGCTACCGTTGGCGAACAAGACAGACACAGAAGCCCCCTGCACTACGCCGCGCTCTTGGGCTCTACAGTGCAATTCCTGGGAAATGGCCTACTAGGCAATGGATGACATCTGCACACATAGATGACACAGGGGCATGAATAGCTGTACTTGGCACTCTACAGAGGTGGGGTGGGGGGGCCACAGGGCCATGCCTTACGGAGGGGCCTAGCCTACGGAACTCGCCCTGGCCTAGGGAAACCCACAGCCCTCCTCCCCCACCCAGACAACTCCACTGCGCGCAAAGTCAGCTGAATGAGAGTGTACTCACCCCCTTGTGTCTGCTGTGATGCCCTCAAGTGCCCATCCAACTCCGGGTAGGCCACCGCCAGGATCCTGAACATCAGGGGGGTCATGGTTTGGCGGACACCCCTCCCACGTTGGGAGGCCATCCCCAGCTGAGCCTCCGCTGTCTTCTTGCTCCAGCGACGAATGTCTTCCCATCTTTTCCGGCAGTGGGTGCCCCGTCTGTGGTAGACCCCCAGGGTCCGGACGTCCTTGGCGATGGCACGCCAAATATCTTTCTTCTGGTGGGCGCTGACCTACATGAGATGTACCGGGGAAGAGGAGAAGTCATTACCAACTGCACCGTCAAAGGGAGTGGCCCCCATCCCTACCCTTGCCATGTGGCACATGCACTCACCGTCTTTCATGCACGCAGCACTCTGCCCCCTTCCTTCTTACATCCAGCCCTCTCCACACAGGCATAGCCCATACAACATGCTCCCTGTGTACTTACCTGTTTGTCTGGAGGACCGTAGAGTAGCGTGTACTGGGGGAGGACCCCATCTACGAGCTTCTCCAACTCCTCCGATGTGAAGGCAGGGGCCCTTTCCCCAGACGCACGAGCCATTGTCTCTTCCAGACTGAGGTCACAGCAGCACTTGCAGTGTAGGTCCTCTCCTGTCGAAGATCAGGTATCGAGTGATTGAAGTGATAGAAAATGGCGGTCACGTCCGCAGCGGTGCGTACCATCACCGCCGGCGTACATCGTCATTGGCTCCTGGGACCCATAGGGTCCAATGTTAACCAATGCAGCATTGCGCCGCGGTCTCCGTCCGCCTACCGCGACTGTGTACAACGCCAGCGCAGTTACCTCACATCCCATTGTCCCACTTTACAGGTGAGGCAGCTGCCATTTCAGGGGCCCACATGGCCTCATTTTTAACTGCGTCACACATACCTAGGCCTAGTCTCAACAATCAATCAATCAATCAAAATATTTGTAAAGCGCGCTATGTACCCGTCAGGGTTTCGAGGCGCTGGGGGGGGGGGTGCTGTTAGCGGTCAAAGAGCCAGGTCTTGAGGAGTCTCCTGAAGGCGAGGAGGTCCTGGGTCTGGCGTAGAGATGTGGGGAGGGAGTTCCAGGTCTTGGCGGCGAGGAAGGAGAAAGCTCTGCCGCCGGAGGTCTTGCGCTGGATCCTGGGGACGATGGCGAGGGCGAGATTGGCAGAGCGGAGTTGACGTGTGGGAGTGTAGAAATTTAGTCTGGAGTTGAGGTAGGAGGGTCCAGTGTTGTGAAGAGCCTTGTGAGCGTGGGTGAGGAGTTTAAAGGTGATCCTCTTGTCCACAGGGAGCCAGTGGAGGTCCTTCAGGTAAGGGGTGATGTGACATCGGCGGGGTATGTCGAGGATCAGTCGGGCGGATGCATTTTGGATACGTTGGAGTCGTTTGATGTCTTTGGTTGGGATGCCTGTGTAGAGTGCGTTGCCGTAGTCAAGTCTGCTGCTGACGAGGGCTTGGGTCACCGTCTTTCTGGTTTCTGTTGGGATCCATTTGAAGATTCTGCGGAGCATTCGAAGGGTGTTGAAGCAGGCGGAGGAGACGGCGCTGACCTGTTTGGACATGGTGAGGGCGGAGTCCAGGATGAAGCCAAGGTTTCTTGCGTGGCTGGCGGGGGTGGGTGGGGGTCCGAGGACGGAGGGCCACCAGGAGTCGTTCCAGGCCGAGGAGGTGCGCCCGAGGATGAGGACTTCCGTCTTGTCGGAGTTGAGTTTCAGGCGGCTGTTGTTCATCCAATCGGCGATGGATTTTAGTCCCTCGTGGAGGTTTGTTTTGGCGGTGAGTGGGTCTTTGGTCAGTGATAGGACGAGCTGGGTGTCGTCGGCGTAGGAGATGATGCTGAGGTGATGTTGGCGGGCCAGTTTAGCGAGGGGGGCCATGTAGACGTTGAACAACGTAGGGCTGAGGGAGGATCCTTGGGGGACGCCGCAGATGAGTTTGGTGGCTTTGGAGCGAAAAGGGGAGAGACGGACTCTCTGAGTTCTGTCGGAGAGGAAGGATGAGATCCAGTTGAGGGCTTTGTCTTGGATGCCGGCTTCCTGGAGGCGGGTCAGAAGGGTGTGGTGGCAGACTGTGTCAAAAGCGGCTGATAGGTCGAGGAGGATGAGGGCCGAGGTTTCGCCGTTGTCCATTTGATGTCTGATGTCATCTGTGGCGGCGAGGAGGGCAGTCTCGGTGCTGTGGTTTCGTCTGAATCCGGATTGTGAGGGGTCCAGGATGGAATTGTCTTTGAGGAAGTGGGTGAGCTGTGTGTTGACGATCTTCTCGATGACTTTTGCTGGAAAAGGGAGGAGAGAGATCGTCGGAAGTTTTTGAGATCGTTGGGGTCGGCCTTGGGTTTCTTGAGGAGGGGTTGGATTTCTGCGTGTTTCCAGCTGTCCGGGAAGGTGGCCGAAGTGAAGGAGAGGTTGATGATCTTGCGGAGTTTGGGGGCGATGGTGGCGTTGGCTAAGTTGAATACATGGTGAGGGCATGGGTCCGTTGGAGATCCTGAATGGACGGTGTTCATGGTTGTTATGGTTTCTGCGTCGTCCACGTGGGTCCAGGCGGTGAGGCGGCAGGCGTGGGTGGAGATGTCGGGGGTGGGGTCTGGCGGTGGACCAGTGTTGAAGCTGTCGTGGATAGTTGCGATTTTCTGGTGGAAGAAGGTGGAGAGGTCGTCGCAGAGTTTCTGGGAGGGTGGGATGTCGTTGGAGTTGGCTTTTGGATTTGAGAGTTCCTTTACGATGCCGAAGAGTTCTTTGCAGTCGTGGGTGTTGTTGTTGATGCGATCGGTGAAGTGGGCGCGCTTGGCGACGCGGATCCGTTGGTGGTGTTCACGGTTGGCGTCTTTGAGGGATGCGAGGTTGTCGGGTGTGCGTTCTAGGATCCATTTCTTTTTGAGCTTCTGGCAGAGGCTTTTGGAGGTGGTCAGTTCGTCTGTGAACCAGGCTGGTTTTTTCTTTCCTTGGTTGGCGGAGGGTTTCTTGAGTGGGGCTAAGGTGTTGGCGCAGTCGAGGATCCATTGGTGGAGGTTGATGGCGGCTGTGTTCGGGTCGGGTGCGTTGGGTGGAGGGTTTTTGAAGAGGGTGCTGGTGAGTTGGTCTTGGGTGACTTTACCCCAGCGGCGGTGAGGAGGAAGGGGGATGCGGTGTTGCTCGGTGATTTTCTTATAGGAGAAATGGACGCAGTGATGGTCGGTCCAGTGGAGTTCGGAGGTGTGGCTGAAAGAGATGTGGTTGCTTGAGGTGAAGAGGGGGTCAAGGGTGTGTCCGGCAATGTGGGTGGGAGTGTTGACCAGCTGGCGGAGTCCGAGGTTGAGGAGGTTGGAGGTCAGAGATGCGGTGTTGACGTCGTTGTTATTTTCCAGATGGTAGTTTAAATCTCCCAGGAGGATGTAATCTGGGGAGGCGAGGGCGTGGGTGCTTGCTAGGTCGGCGATGGAGTCGCTGAAGGGGGCTCTTGGTCCCGGAGGGCGGTATATGAGGGTTCCTCTGAGGGTCGTGTTGGGGTCCGTGTGGATCTGGAAGTGGAGGTGTTCGGCTGTCTTGAGGGTGTCGTCCGTGTGGGTGTGGATTTTGAGGGTGGCTTTGTGAGCGATGGCTATTCCGCCGCCGATTCCGTTGGTTCGATCTCTTCTGGTGATTTTGTAGCCGTCCGGTATGGCGATGTCCGGAGCCGAGGAGTCGTTCCACCAGGTTTCGGTCAGGAAGGCCACGTCAGGGGCGGTGGTGTCGAGCAGATCCCAGAGCTCGATGGCGTGTTTGCGTGCGGAGCGAGTGTTGATGAGGATGCAGTTTAGGTGGTTGGGGTTGGAGGTTTTTGTTGTTGGTTTTGTCGTGCTGTTGCAGGAGAAGTTGCAGGTGCGGCAGGAAAAAGGTCCTTTAGTGTGTTTCGGGGACGCCCGGAAACACTCAGCGGAGGGGCCGGGGTTGAGAGCGCAGAGGTCTTTGGCCAGGTAGCGGATGCAGGGGATGCGGGGGGCGCGAAGACCAGGGGGGGTGGCGCTGGGCGCGGTCCAGGCGCGGACGGGTGCAGACGGGCTTGCCTCTGGCGCACCTCCGGCGCGCCAGCGGCGCGGACGCGCAGCGCCAGCCTTTAAGAAGGGAGGGGGGAGGGAGGAGCAGCTGGGAGGCGGGAGGGAGCGGCGAATGGGGGCGCGAGGGGGGCGGGGCCGCAGGGAGGCAGCAGCAGGGATCGGAGAGCTTGGGGGAGCGCACAAGGGGCAAAAGCACAAAAAACGAGCAAAATTAAAGGCAGTCACAATCTAAAAACACACAGTATGAAATACAGTAATGGCACAGTACACGATCGGGGAGGCAGCAATCAGGGGGGCACAACGGGGGCAGAAGCGCCGGCGGCGAGGCGCAGAAAAATGAGAAAAACAACTTACAGGACGGCGGAAGCGGCACACGGGTCAAGTGGAGCTAGGCAGAGCCCACTAGACACCAGGGATGGGCCTCGAACACGCAAACAGCAGCGTGGTCGGGGGAACAGAGGCAGGAGGCAGCAGGTTGGTGCTGCGGTCGTGGGGGGCGAGCTCAGGACCTGAAACACACATACAGGCCACCTTTTTATGTATGATGGGTGTTCTGTGTAAACTGTGGGTACATACCTCTGAGTTGTTTCACTCTGTGCTCGCTGTTGTCCTTCATAGGCACCGTCCGCTGGGACATGTTAGGAGATGGCTGCATCCTCCAGTGTACTGACCGTTGGTGGACCTGTCGACAATGGAGGAGCGACATTTGATAATCACCTACAGGTTTGACCGTGCCACAATCCAGGAACTGTGTACCCAGTTGGAGCCAAACCTGATGTCAGCAATCCGCCATCCCACAGGAATCCCCCCTCAGGTGCAGGTGCTGTCAGTGCTCCATTTCCTTGCAAGTGGGCCTTTTCAAACAACTGTGGCCATGGCATCAGGGATGTCCCAGCCTATGTTTTCCAACATATTGTCCAGAGTGTTGTCTGCCCTTCTGAAACACATGCGGAGCTACATCGTTTTCCCTCAGGTGGAGGATTTGCCTACAGTGAAAGGTGATTTCTATGCCCTGGGACATATCCCCAACACCATAGGTGCCATTGATGGGACCCATGTGGCTTTGGACCCCCCCCCCACAGGAGTGAACAGGTGTACAGAAACCGGAAGAGTTATCATTCGATGAATGTACAGATGGTATGTTTGGCAGACCAGTCAGTACATCTCCCCTGTGAATGCCATGTTCCCTGGCTCAGTGCATGACGCTTACATCCTGCGGCATAGCAGCATCCCTTATGTGATGGATCAACTCCAGAGGCACCGTGTGTGGCTATTAGGTGAGCCCCTGGAAGCAAGACAGTGGGAATGGTTGTCTGGGGTTATCCCTACAGGTTAGTGTGTGTCTAACAGTTGTCCCTCGCCATTTGCAGGTGACTCTGGATACCCCAACCTGTCATGGCTACTGACGCCAGTGAGGAATCCCAGGACCAGGGCAGAGGAATGCTACAATGAGGCCCATGGGCGAACTAGGAGGGTGATCGAGCTGACCTTTGGCCTCCTGAAGGCCAGGTTCAGGTGCCTCCATATGACAGGTGGATCCCTATTCTACTCACCAAAGAAGGTGTGCCAGATCATCGTGGCCTGTTGTATGCTTCACAACTTGGCTTTGCGACGACAGGTGCCTTTTCTGCAGGAGGATGGTCCAGATGGTGGTGTTGTTGCAGCTGTGGAGCCTGTGGACAGTGATGAGGAGGAAGCAGAGGAAGAAGACATGCAGAACAGGGACTCAGTGATCCAGCAATATTTCCAGTGAAACACAGGTGAGAATACAATCCTGCCTACTACATGTACTTTTACACTACTACCTCTATCCTGTCTGTCGTTTTCACCCAGTGTATGGTCACTGAGTTGTCATTTTCTCTTCCGGTTTCACAGATGTGGGTCCCACTGTGTGTCATCTGCTTAAATTCCTCATGGACTAGAGCTGTGTGACATAGGTATGTTGACATTACTATTTCAAGAACATTTTGTCACTGTAATTGCAAATACACTATTTCGAAATCACAGACAGACTCCAGATTGTTTTGTGCTTTAGGTGTGTTTATTTAAATGCAAAATATTGGAGGGGGAAGTTAAATGGTGAGGGGTGATGGCGGAGGATTGTCCATGGCAGAGTCCAGTCTATTAGTCTCACAGGTGCATTGCCCATATGGGCATAGGAAGTGGAGCTGGGGCAGTTTAATTATGGACAGGGTGACAAAGTGGGACAGTGGGATGACAATCAGGGTGGTCTCATTTCTTGGTGGGGGTCTTGGCATTGTTCTCTGTCTTCTTCCTGGATCTCAGGGACCGTTTGCGGGGTGGTTCTCCCTCTTCAGGGGGTGTGGTGCTGGTGTGGTAGTCCTGTGGCGGGGCGTCCTGTCCACTAGCGCCGGCGGAGGTGGTGGGCAGTTCACCATCCATGCTAGTGTCAGGGGCCCCTTGGAGTGCCAGGGCGGAGCTGATGGTTCTGAGTTCCTCCCTGAAGCCCATATACTGTTCCTCCTGCATGTGCTGGGTCTCCTGAAACTTGGCCAGTACCGTTGCCATTGTCTCCTGGGAGTGGTGGTATGCTCCCATGATGGAGGAGAGGGCCTCGTGGAGAGTGGGTTCCCTTGGCCTGTCTGCCCCCTGTCGCACGGCAGCCCTCCCAGTTCCCCTGTGTTCCTGGGCCTCCATCCCCTGGACCGTGTGCCCACTGCCACTGCCCCCAGGTCCCTGTTGTTGTTGGGGTGGTGGGTTATCCTGGGTTCCCTGTAGTGGTGGACACACAGCTGATTGACGTGTCCTGGGGATGGAGGTCTGTGGTGGCCTGTGCCTGTTTGAGGGGAACCGACTGTCCAGAGGTCCCCGATGGTCCGGGCTGGTCATCTAGATCCAGTTGGACAGAGGTGCTGTCATCACTGTGGGCCTCTTCTGTGGGTGGAGTGGACATGTCTGGACCCTCCTTTCTGGTGACGTTGGGTAGGGGTCCTGCAGGGGTGTAAAGGCATGATTATTGCATCTGTGTGTGTCATGGTGTGCAATGGGTGGGTGACTGTGTACCCCGGTGCTGGCATTCCTGTGTGGGACCTTGTGTGAGGATGGTTTGGGGGTTGTATGGGTATGTGCAGTGTCCATGCTTTGGTGATGGGTGTCCATGCTTTGTTGTTGCATGCAGGGCTTGGTGTTGGGATCTGTGATTTTTGATATTGGTACATTTGTGAGGTGTTGGTGTGATAGGGGTGAGGGCGAGGGTGGGGGTATGTGATAGCATGCAGGTAGGGTGGGGGATGTAATAATTAAAATTTGACTTACCAGAGTCCATTCCTCCACCTACTCCTGCGAGGCCGTCAGGATGCAGAATCGCCAAGACCTGCTCCTCCCATGTTGTTAGTTGTGGGTGAGGAAGTGGGGGTCCGCCGCCAGTCCGCTGAACCGCCAGGTGGTGTCTTGAGACCACGGAACGCACCTTCCCCCGTAGGTCGTTCCACCTTTTCCTGATCTCCTCCCGATTTCTTAGGTGCTGTCCCACTGCGTTGACCCTGTCCACTATTCTTCGCCATAGCTCCATCTTCCTTGCGATGGAGGTGTGCTGCACTTGTGATCCAAATAGCTGTGGCTCTACCCGGACGATTTCCTCCACCATGACACTGAGCTCCTCCTCCGAGAACCTGGGTTGTCTTTGCCGTGCCATGGGGTGGTGTAGGTGATGTGTGGGGTGGAGTGTGTGGTGATATGTAGTGGTGTGTTGTGTGAGGTGCGTGGAAGTTGTGTGGGTGATGGTGTTATGTGCCTGTGGATGCTGTTGTACTTGCTGGTGGTGTCTCTCTCTGGCCTTCGTTCTCAATTTTTGTCGTGGGGGTTTGTGGGTGATGTGGGTGTGCGTTTTATATTGTATTGGATGTGTGGGAGTGGTGTGTGTATGTGTATCAGGTGTGTGTATTTTGAATCGTCCAATGTGGCTGTGTTTTGTATATGTGTGTGTATTTATAGTGCGGCGGTGTGTACCGCCAATGGAATACCGCGGTTGAAAGACCGCCGCGTGGATTCGTGTGTCGTGATAGTGTGGGCGTATTTCTGTTGCCGTGACGGTGGATGTTTTGTTATCGCCAGTTTATCACTGACCTTTGGTGTGGCGGACTTGTGTGGGTGTCTGAATTTTGGCGGATTCCGAGGTGGGTCATAATAGCTGTGGCGGAATTCCCCGGCCGCGGCGGTGTGTTGGCGGTCTTCTGCACGGCGGTAAGCGGCTTTTACCGCCAATGTTGTAATGAGGGCCCAAGTGTCTTACCTGTGTGTCATTGGAAGTACTGTTGAATTAGTGTAGTTCTGTTGTCCACATCTTCCTCTGCCTCCTCTTCATCACTGTCCACAGGCTCCACCGCTGCCACACGACCATCCCCAGGCAAATCCTCCTGCAGAAAAGGCACCTGGCGTGTCAAGGCCAGGTTGTGCAACATGTAACATGCAACGATGATCTGGCAGACTTTCTTGGGTGAGTAGTACAGGGATCCACCTGTCTGATGGAGGCACTGGAATCTGGCCTTCAGGAGGCCAAAGGTTCGCTCAGTGATCCTCCTTGTTCGCCCATGTGCCTCATTGTAATGTTCCTCTGCCCTTATCCTGGAATTCCTCACTGGGGTCAGTACCCACGAGAGGTTGGGGTAACCAGAGTCACCTGCAAATATCGAGGGATACCTGTTAGCCGCACACTCACCCTTAGGGCCAAACCGACACCCATATACCTACATCAACTGGGTGGGGACCGTGGGCTCACCTATTAGCCACACCCGGTGCCTCTGGAGTTGAGACATCACATATGGGATGCTGCTATTCCTCAAGATAAAGGCATCATGCACAGAGCCATGATACTTTGCATTGACATTGGAGATGCACTGGTCCGCCAAACACACCATCTGCACATTCAGAGAGTGAAAGCTTTTTCTATTTCTGAACACTTGTTAATTTCTCCAGGGGTGGACAAATGCAATATGTGTACCATGAATGGCACCAATGATGTTGGGGATATGTCCCAGTGCATAGAAGTAAGCCTTCACTGTGGCCAAAACCTCCACCTGGGGGAATACGATGTAGCTGCTCATGTGTTTCAGCAGGGCAGACAACACTCTGGTCAGCATGTTTGAGAACATGGGCTGTGACATCCCTGATGCCATGGCCACTGTTACTTGGAAGGAACCACTTGCCAGGAAATGGAGCATTGACAGGACCTGCACTAGAGGGGGGATACCTGTAGCGGATAGCAGATATCAGGTCTGGCTCCAATTGGGCACACAGTTCTTGGATTAAGGCCCTACCAAGTCTGTAGGTCAGTATAATGTGCCTGTCCTCCATTGTCGCCAGGTCCACCAGGGGTTTGTACACGGGGGGATGTCTCCATCTCCTATTCATCCTCAGTGGTTGAACTCTAAGGTGAAAAACGGTGAGCAGAAGGTCATATTCACACATATTTCAACATTAATATGCAATTTTTGTTTTACAGTATGTGAACTCGTAAGTCAATTGAAGTGCCAATGCCTGCTGTGACGCAGTTAGGTGCCATGGCCTGTGCCCACCTGAAATGGCGGCTGCCTGACCTGTGAGGAGGGACAAGTGGAAATGAGGTAATTCCGCTGGCGCTGTGCTGCGTTGCGGTCGATGACCGCCGTGCAACACCACATTGGTTATCATTGGGGCGTATGGGTTCCAGGAGCAAATGGTGATGTACGCCGGCGGTGACGGTACGCACCGCCGCGGGCGTAACTGCCATTTTCTATCTGTTCATTCACTTGCTACCTGACCTTCAACAGGAGAGGACCTACACTGCAAGTGCTGCTGTGACCTGTGTCTGGAAGCGACAATGGCTCAAGTGTCTGGGGAAAGGGCCCCTGCCTTAACTTTGGAGGAGTTGGAGAGACTGGTGGATGGGGTCCTACCCCAGTACCCTTTACTCTATGGTCCTCGAGACATACAGGTGAGTACACTGTGAGCATGATGCATAGGGCATAAATGTATGGATTGGTCTGTGTGTAAGCCTCATGTAGGGGGAGGTCTGACGGGTCCTGGGCAGAGTTCTGCATGTATGGTGGTCAATGTATGTGCGTAAGGGGATGGGGGGGGATATGGTGGGCCATGAGTATAACTGTCCAGACGGTATGACTAATACCTTTTCTGCTGTTTTTTTCTGCAGGTCAGCGTCCATCAGAAAAAGGGTATTTGGCATGCCATCGCCAAGGAGGTGCGGACCATGGGGTCTTTGACAGGCGGAGCACCCACTGCCGCAAACGGTGGGAGGACCTGCGCGCTCGGCAAGGAAGACGGCGGAGGCCCAGCTGGGGCTGGCCTCCCAACAAGGAAGGGGTGCCCGCCGTACCCTGACCCCCCTGATGTTCTACATCCTGGCAGTGGCCTATCCGGAGTTGGATGGGCGCTTGAAGGCATCACAGCAGCCACAAGGGGGTGTGTACAGATTCAGAATCATGACTTTGTGCGTGTTAAAGTATTACCTGGGTGGGGGATGTGGGCTGTGGGTGCCCCTAGGCCAGGGCAAATATGACAGGGTATGTTCAATGATGGGCAAGCTCAGAAGCACTCCAACCCCAATAATGTTAGTGGGCATCTACTACTGGGCGGGTCCTGTGGGTTTCAGGTGTGCAGCTAATGGCATTAGGCATTGTACCCCATGGGCTGGTGACTAGCATTGTAACTGGTAGTCCATGGCCTAGTGCATAGGGCTGTTCCCTGTGAGTTGTGTACGCCAAAATAAGTGTTGTTGCTGGCATTGACCAAGTCTATCCTCTGTCTCTCTCCCCCCCTTTTTGTTTTGTCACCCTGTCCTTGTGTGCGTTAGCATCATCTGGCGGAGGAGCAGAGGCACCGGTGACGGAGGGAGCTGCATCCCACATGGGCCTGGAGGCCGAATCCACTGACGTTGAGGGCACCAGTGGAACGGAGTGCCATGGCGGTCTCTGACCTGTTCAGCGGTGCTTTGTCATGGAGGGCTCTGACCTGTTCAGCAGTGCTTTGCCATGGCGGGCTCTGACCTGTTCAGTGGTGCTCTGCCATGGCGGTCTCTGACCTGTTCAGCGGTGCTTTGTCATGGCGGGCTCTGACCTGTTCAGCGGTGCTTTGTCATGGCGGGCTCTGACCTGTTCAGCTGTGCTTTGCCATGGTGGTCTCTGAGCTGTTCAGCGGTGCTTTGCCATGGCGGTCTCTGACCTGTTCAGCGGTGCTTTGTCATGGCGGGCTCTGACCTGTTCAGCGGTGCTTTGCTATGGCGGTGTATTCCTTGTGCAGCGGTGCTTTGCCATGGCGAGCTCCGACAGAGACAGGAGGGGACAGTACCAACAGCGACACCTCCTCTCATGACAGCTCTCTGGCGGTGGCGGACACCTCTGGGCCCACCCCAACTACAGGTACAGCCGCCACCCCAATACCAGCACCGCCCTCCCAGCAGCCCCTCAGCGTCTTTCCCGTGCCTGCTCACCCAATAGGGTGGGCATCCCCTTCGCACCAGGCTCCTCAGGCCCTGCCCAGTCAGCCCTGCTGTCCTCAGTGAGGAGGCTATTGACCTCCTGAGATCCCTGTCTGTTGGGCAGTCAACCATACTGAATGCCATCCAGGGTGTAGCAGGGCATTTGCAACAAACAAATGCATACCTGGAGGGCATTCACTCTGGCGTGGTGGCCCAACAGAGAGCATTCCAGGCTCTGGCCAACTCACTGATGGTAGACATTGTCCCTGTCTCCAGCCTCCCCCTCCAACTTCCTCTACCCAGTCCCAATTCCCTCAACCCCAGCCTATCCCAAGCACACCTTCAGACCAGCAATCACCCAAATCAACACACAGAAGTGGCTCAGGCAAACACAAGCACCACACTTCATCCCACAGGCACTCACGCAAGCACCATCCACATGCAGACACAACATCCACTGCCTCCACTGTGTCCCCCTCCTCCTCCTCGTCCTCCTCCCTCCCAGTAGCGTCTCCACTCACACCTGCATGCACTACATCCTCATCCACTACCTCCATCAACAGCCCGCCTATCACTACACGCCCCTCACTGGCAGTTGGCTCCCCCACATCCATGCACACGTCCCCTGTGTCCTCTCCCACTGTCTCTGTGCCCCCTCCTCCCAAAGTACACAAATGTAAGCACTCAGACACCCAACACCTCACAACAGCATCCAGCCATGCACCTGCACCTGCACCCACACACAGCAGACTGACACCTCCTACAACCACTCCCTCTTCTTCCAACACCCAAACCTTCACCCTCTTCCCACCCCAGTGTCCCTAAGAAGCTTTTCCTTGCCAACATTGACCTATTACCTACCCCTCCCCCTGTCCTTCACCTCAGGCCAGAGTGGCCAGAACCCAGCCAAGCACCTCCGCCACCCAGTCCACGGTCACTGTGTTTTCTGCAGCAACTGCAGGTGTGAGAGGCTCCAAGGATGCACCCGTCAGCCCAGCCAGTGTGCCAGCACCACCTCCCAAGGCCAAGAAGGGTCCGCCACCTAGCAAGGGCAAGAAGGGGACACCAGCCAGCAAGGGGAAGGAGGCACCACCAGCCAGCAAGGGCAAGAAAAAGACACCAGCTGGCAGAAGCAAGGAGGCACCACCATCTGCCAAGGGAAGAAAGGGGCAAACAACACCAGCCATGGCACTTCAGCCGTTCGAGGCTGCAGGTAAAAAAAATGGAAGCTACCACCACCACCACTGCCAGCACCACCACCTGCACCGTGGCCAGCACCACCACATGCACCGCGGCCAGCACTGCCACATGCACTGCAACCAGCACCGCCACATGCACCGCCGCCTGCAACACCACTGCCAGCAGCAGCAGCCCCAGTGGGCAGCTGTCTGAGGCTGCAGGTGAAGGCCTGGAGGCTACCACCACCACTGACAGCACCGCCACCTGCAGCGCAACTGACATCCACTGAGTAGCCGTCACCGCCGGCGAGCAGTGTGTAGTGGTGACTACATGGGCTGCAGTGCGTTCTGGCCCATGCAAAACCTGTCGGTGTGACACCCAGGTGAGAGTCTGTGACCTTGCCCCATCCAGGATGAAGCACACTGGGCACAAGGCCCCCTCCAGAACGAGTGGAAGAAGGCATCTACTCAGCCCCTCCTTGCCAGGATGAAGCACACTGGGCACAAGACCCCCTCCAGAACCAATAGAAGAAGGCATCCACTCAGCCCCTCCTTGCCAGGATGAAGCACACTGGGTACAAGGCCCCCTCCAGAACCAGTGGAAGAAGGCTTCCACTCAGCCCCTCCTTGCCAGGATGTAGCACACTGGGCACAAGGCCCCCTCCAGAACCAGTGGAAGAAGGCCTCCACTTGAGAGACTGTGGCTTTGCACTCCCCAGGACCAAGCAGTAGGCAAACACCCACTTGAGAGACTGTGGCCTTGCACTCCCCAGGACCAAGCAGTGGGCAAGTCACCCACTTGAGAGACTATTGCTTTGCACTCCCCAGGACCAAGCAGTGGGCAAACCACCCACTTGAGAGACTGTGGCCTTGCACTCCCCAGGACCAAGCAGTGGGCAAACCACCCACTTGAGAGACTGTGGCCTTGCACTCCCCAGGACCAAGCAGTGGGCAAACCACCCATTTGAGAGACTGTGGCTTTGCACTCCCCAGGACCAAGCAGTGGGCAAAACACCCACTTGAGAGACTGTGGCTTTTCTCTCCCCAGGTCCAAGCAGTGGACATGGAGCCCCCTCCAGGCCAGTGGTGTTGTACCATCTTCCAGATGAGGTGCCCCCCCATTCCCCGTCCCCCTGAGGTGCCTGTGTGTTTTCGACCTGATGCCCCTGCAGTGTTCTCTCCGTATTGAGGCAGGAGTCAAGTGTGGCCTTGGCTTATGTGTTATGGCCGTATGGGCCACGGACATTTTGGAGTAGGCATTGTCCCTCCTTTTGTATACATTGTACATACTGTTTATTGTTTAAGGACGTATATATCTAAAACTGTACTATTACACTCATTTTACTCCATTCCTTTTGTCCTTGCGTTATTCCTGAGGGTTATGGGGTGTATATGTAATGTTATTGCATCTGTTTGTGTGTATGGTGTTGGGGGTGGGGGGGTTGCGTGTGTGTGTGTGTGTCACTCTCTTTTTCCTCCCCCCTCCCTTGTGTGCTAGGTGCAGTACTCACTGTGGTCGTCTTCACGGCGTTCGTGTTCCTGGTGTATGAGAAGGTACACCAGCACTGGAATAAAGTGTAGCTCAGGCTTAATGGCATTGTGGTTCTTCCTTGAGTTTCGAGAGGTGAGTCGTTTCCCTTCAGTGTTTTGTTTCCACCGTGCTTTTGATGGCGTTGGTACCGGCCCGGAAAAGCTGGAGGATAGGCGTGTTGTTATGCTGTGGGATGTGTCTTCTGCCTGGCTGTTGGCGATTACCGCCGCAGTGTTTGTTGCTACCGCCGTGGCGGTCGGTGTGTTAAAGTGGATGTTTGTGTTGGGGGTTTCCGCCGTGGTCATGATTCCATTTTTTTTTCTGCCAGTCTGTTGGTGGTGTTACCGCCGCTTTATCACCGACCGCCAGGGTTGTAATGAGGGCCATAATAAGAGTAAAAAAGCCTCTTGTGATTGTTTAGTGCAGGAAGGCACCCCTTCCTGCACAAAAACAAACCTGTGTGCAACGCAGATACCCTTTCACCATGGTATAAGGTTGTCTGTGTTGGCGCTAGGCGGCCAATTGTGCACCAGCACATGGGGAAAGGACAGAAATGCATTGTATTGCATATACGGTCCATTCCTGTCCTTTAGTATTGGCATAGGGCAGTGCACCAAAAAGAAATGCGGCATTGCTGTACACCAGTTCCCCATAAATAAGCCCACCAATATAGTTAGCATACATATAATCATTCACCCCCGCATGGTCAGAGCACAATCCAGAGGGAGGATACAGATTTTAAATAGAAAAAATGTAAAAAATGCCCCAGGGTAGCGCCACAGTTCAATTCTCTTGAATTAACTCAATAATGGAGAAGATCCACCAGTTGATGCCAATTTGCCAGAAAGGATTTAACAAGGTCAAGGCATTCCTACATATGTAAGCCTCAAGATCAGAATTGTGTAATGGATACTATCAAATGCAGAGGAAAGATCCTGGAGTATCAGTACACCAATTGTGCTATCTACTATCCGCCTCAAATCATCAATTGCAGAAACAACCACTAACTTAATACTAGTCTCTGGGAGGAAACCTGCTGCTGCTGATGGGCTAGGAGATTGTTTTCTTCCAAAGCAAAAACAACAAGTGATGGACGGAATGCTGAACATTGTCAAACACTCACCCCCAGTCACAGATCTGGGTTTAATCCATCGTTCTTTTGCTCCCCATGCCACCCCAGTTTGGACCCAGCCATATGCAAATCAGTCTTGACCCTGTTCCTCATGGGAACAGTCCAGCCCGAACTGCCAAGCCAGGTCCTCACTGGACCGGAAACAGGCATCCTGGGACCGGTTTCGAGGTTTCACCCCTCATCAGCCAGGCTAGCTTGAATCCAGTGGCATGGGAAGCACGGGACCCACGTCTGGGCATACCCTTTCCACTTAGGGCGACAAAGCAAAAACAACAAGTGATGGACGGAATGCTGAACATTGTCAAACACTCACCCCCAGTCACAGATCTGGGTTTAATCCATCGTTCTTTTGCTCCCCATGCCACCCCAGTTTGGACCCAGCCATATGCAAATCAGTCTTGACCCTGTTCCTCATGGGAACAGTCCAGCCCGAACTGCCAAGCCAGGTCCTCACTGGACCGGAAACAAGCATCCTGGGACCGGTTTCGAGGTTTCACCCCTCATCAGCCAGGCTAGCTTGAATCCAGTGGCATGGGAAGCACGGGACCCACGTCTGGGCATACCCTTCCCACTTAGGGCGACAAAGCAAAAACAACAAGTGATGGACGGAATGCTGAACATTGTCAAACACTCACCCCCAGTCACAGATCTGGGTTTAATCCATCGTTCTTTTGCTCCCCATGCCACCCCAGTTTGGACCCAGCCATATGCAAATCAGTCTTGACCCTGTTCCTCATGGGAACAGTCCAGCCCGAACTGCCAAGCTAGGTCCTCACTGGACCGGAAACAAGCATCCTGGGACCGGTTTCGAGGTTTCATCCCTCATCAGCCAGGCTAGCTTGAATCCAGTGGCATGGGAAGCACGGGACCCACAAAGCAAAAACAACAAGTGATGGACGGAATGCTGAACATTGTCAAACACTCACCCCCAGTCACAGATCTGGGTTTAATCCATCGTTCTTTTGCTCCCCATGCCACCCCAGTTTGGACCCAGCCATATGCAAATCAGTCTTGACCCTGTTCCTCATGGGAACAGTCCAGCCCGAACTGCCAAGCCAGGTCCTCACTGGACTGGAAACAAGCATCCTGGGACCGGTTTCGAGGTTTCACCCCTCATCAGCCAGGCTAGCTTGAATCCAGTGGCATGGGAAGCACGGGACCCACGTCTGGGCATACCCTTCCCACTTAGGGCGACAAAGCAAAAACAACAAGTGATGGACGGAATGCTGAACATTGTCAAACACTCACCCCCAGTCACAGATCTGGGTTTAATCCATCCTTCTTTTGCTCTCCATGCCACCCCAGTTTGGACCCAGCCATATGCAAATCAGTCTTGACCCTGTTCCTCATGGGAACAGTCCAGCCCGAACTGCCAAGCCAGGTCCTCACTGGACCGGAAACAAGCATCCTGGGACCGGTTTCGAGGTTTCACCCCTCATCAGCCAGGCTAGCTTAAATCCAGTGGCATGGGAAGCACGGAACCCACGTCTGGGCATACCCTTCCCACTTAGGGCGACAAAGCACGGAATGCTGAACATTGTCAAACACTCACCCCCAGTCACAGATCTGGGTTTAATCCATCGTTCTTTTGCTCCCCATGCCACCCCAGTTTGGACCCAGCCATATGCAAATCAGTCTTGACCCTGTTCCTCATGGGAACAGTCCAGCTCGAACTGCCAAGCCAGGTCCTCACTGGACCGGAAACAAGCATCCTGGGACCGGTTTCGAGGCTTCACCCCTCATCAGCCAGGCTAGCTTGAATCCAGTGGCATGGGAAGCACGGGACCCACGTCTGGGCATACCCTTCCCACTTAGGGCGACAAAGCAAAAACAACAAGTGATGGACGGAATGCTGAACATTGTCAAACACTCACCCCCAGTCACAGATCTGGGTTTAATCCATCGTTCTTTTGCTCCCCATGCCACCCCAGTTTGGACCCAGCCATATGCAAATCAGTCTTGACCCTGTTCCTCATGGGAACAGTCCAGCCCGAACTGCCAAGCCAGGTCCTCACTGGACCGGAAACAAGCATCCTGGGACCGGTTTCGAGGCTTCACCCCTCATCAGCCAGGCTAGCTTGAATCCAGTGGCATGGGAAGCACGGGACCCACGTCTGGGCATAGGGCGACAAAGCAAAAACAACAAGTGATGGACGGAATGCTGAACATTGTCAAACACTCACCCCCAGTCACAGATCTGGGTTTAATCCATCGTTCTTTTGCTCCAGATGCCACCCCAGTTTGGACCCAGCCATATGCAAATCAGTCTTGACCCTGTTCCTCATGGGAACAGTCCAGCCCAAACTGCCAAGCCAGGTCCTCACTGGACCGGAAACAAGCATCCTGGGACCGGTTTCACCCCTCATCAGCCAGGCTAGCTTGAATCCAGTGGCATGGGAAGCACGGGACCCACGTCTGGGCATACCCTTCCCACTTAGGGCGACAAAGCAAAAACAACAAGTGATGGACGGAATGCTGAACATTGTCAAACACTCACCCCCAGTCACAGATCTGGGTTTAATCCATCGTTCTTTTGCTCCCCATGCCACCCCAGTTTGGACCCAGCCATATGCAAATCAGTCTTGACCCTGTTCCTCATGGGAACAGTCCAGCCCGAACTGCCAAGCCAGGTCCTCACTGGACCGGAAATAAGCATCCTGGGACCGGTTTCGAGGTTTCACCCCTCATCAGCCAGGCTAGCTTGAATCCAGTGGCATGGGAAGCACGGGTCCCACGTCTGGGCATACCCTTCCCACTTAGGGCGACAAAGCAAAAACGACAAAGCAAAAACAACAAGTGATGGACGGAATGCTGAACATTGTCAAACACTCACCCCCAGTCACAGATCTGGGTTTAATCCATCGTTCTTTTGCTCCCCATGCCACCCCAGTTTGGACCCAGCCATATGCAAATCAGTCTTGACCCTGTTCCTCATGGGAACAGTCCAGCCCGAACTGCCAAGCCAGGTCCTCACTGGACCGGAAACAAGCATCCTGGGACCGGTTTCGAGGTTTCACCCCTCATCAGCCAGGCTAGCTTGAATCCAGGGGCATGGGAAGCACGGGACCCACGTCTGGGCATACCCTTCCCACTTAGGGCGACAAAGCAAAAACAACAAGTGATGGACGGAATGCTGAACATTGTCAAACACTCACCCCCAGTCACAGATCTGGGTTTAATCCATCGTTCTTTTGCTCCCCATGCCACCCCAGTTTGGACCCAGCCATATGCAAATCAGTCTTGACCCTGTTCCTCATGGGAACAGTCCAGCCCGAACTGCCAAGCCAGGTCCTCCCTAGGGCGATAAAGCAAAAACAACAAGTCCACACATTTGTGTAATTAGATTTACACAATTCACTCTCACTCACATCACTGGATAATGATGTTTGACTGAGGGGTTGTGGCCAGCCTAGCATATTTTTTGTCTCGCCTGCTGACAACACATGTGCTGTCTGCTTCCAGGGGTATTGTTTACTATAAAGCAGCAGCGGCTCCTCCGCTATGGCAGAATTTAATCGCCCCCGCCAGCAGCTGCAGCTGCAAAACTTGAAAAATAAAATGATAAACCATGTTTTATTTTTCAAGGGAGCAGGGCCATGGGGGATAACAGCCATGAAGGGGGAGTGGTGTACACTCCTGTCAGTGCCCATTTATGCGTGGCTGTCTGTCTCTGGATGACCAAACCCACATGCGCACTGAGCTGTCTCCAACCCTACCTGTGTTGCGGGATTGGAGACAGCAGGCACAGGCTCCCAGTCTGCCTGGGAGCGCAAAGCCAGGTCACTCAGGCCAATCCTAACGCTGATCTCATGCTGCCAGCAGCATGAGAGCAGCGTTAGGATTAGCCACAGGGCAGGCTGGGAGCCTGTGCCTGCAGTGGACAGTGGTCGTGGAGCCTGAAGAGCTGATGCGGTGATGTAGTTAAGTTTTATGTTTTTTATTTTTTATGTGTTGTTGTTTTGTGCACCCCATTCCTGCCACCCCACTTTGTCCACATACGAGCCACAACTGCTATAAAGGGATTTGAGCCTGCCCGTTGCTAGCAATTCATTGCCATTACTGTCACTCTTCTTTGCTGCCTCCTAACTGGCCACCGTGTGCCGGTGTAACTTATTTTCTTTCAGTGGAACATAGACCAAGAACAGATTGATTAATTTTAATTAATGCCCATCTGCTGCTCACACTGTGATTCAGGTACTATTTCTGCTTCTCCTTCCACCCCCTTTGTCTATGTTGCCTCTTCCCTCTTCCACACACTTTTTCACCATGTTGTTTCTTCCACACACCTCCATACCAGTGTCTGAGAGAGTTGTCATAGATCTCCCTGATTTTCAGTTCTGGCTTATCTTTGGTTTAAACCTCCGACAGTCTGTTCTGTTTACCTCTTCTCACAACAAGGTTATTGTTACAATTATTCTCCATCAGGATTGAGTACTGAGCAGATCTGCTGCTCCTGCTTGGGAAAGGCTTTTAATATTTGTAGCTTCAGAACTCTGCTGCCACCTGCCAACATTTCATTTATCCCCCACCAGTATGATATATGTTGTTCATCGCCCATAAGTCTATCCATGTCTATAACGCATTTATTTGTCAACAAACCAGTTCTTGAAGAAGCCTTGTACATTCTAACAAGCTCCTGATTTGGATCAAAGGCATCAGGTGTTTACCTAGATCATAGCTTGAGATCATTGATAACATATTGGATATATATTTGCATTTATATAGCACAAGGCTTTGAAGTGCTGTAGTGCAAAGTGTCAGGCAACTTTTCATACCACACAATGCCACTCCACGCTACACCACACAATGCCACTCCACACCATGCCACCCAATGTAATTCTGCTCCACTCCACCACACCACACAATGCCACTCCCTTTCAGCTTCATGCCACCCAATACCACTCCACCCCAAACAATTCCAAACCATGGTGCACAATTCCAGCCATCACACCCCACAATTCCACACAACACAATTCCACTCATACTACACAATTCTACACCACACAATTTCACTTCACACCACATAATTCCACTCAATTCCAAGCCACACAATTCCAATCTCCTCCACGCCACACAATTCCAATCCAAGCCATACAATTCACTGCCACACAGTTCACTGCCATACAGTTCCACTCCATGGGATCAATTACACTTCACTCCACCCCACACAATTCCATGCCACACAAAACCACAGCAAACAATTCCACTTCACTCCAAGCCATACAGTTCCACTCCACACCACACTATTTCACACTGCAACACGCCACTTCCCGCCACACAATTTCACTCCCCTTCACACCACTCAATTTCACCCCACCCCATCCAATTCAACCGCTCTCCACTCCATGCAGCACAATTCCACTCCCCTCAATTGCACTCCACTCCACTGCACTCCACTTCAGTCCACTCCACTCCACAAAATTCCCTGTCTCTCTATGCCACACAGTTTCCCTTCACTCCATTTCACACAGTTCCACTCATCAATCCGATCATTTCCACTTCACCAAACACAATTCCCCTCCACACCAAGCAATTGCACTCCACGCCACACAATTCCACTGTACTCCACGTCATACAATTCCAGTTTGAGCCGCACACTGTCATGACACATAATTCTACTCCCACCACACAATTCTGTGCCACACAATTTCACTCTACTCCTTGCCACACAATTCCACTCCACGCCACACAATTCAACTCACTCCATGCCACACAATTTCACTCTACTCCACCTCACATAATTCCTCTCCGTGCCACACATTTCATGCCACACAATGCCACTCCACTTCATGCCATGCATTTTTTTCATGACACACAATTCATGCGCAAAACTCCATGCTGCACAATTCCACATTATGCCACACAATATCACTCTGTAATACAGTGCCCCACCACTCCACACCACAAACAGTCCCTTCGCTCCACACTAAATTCCACTCCATTCCACACACTTCTACTACACTCCATGCCACACAATTCCACTCCATACAATTTCACTGTATGCCAACCCACGCAATTCCACTCCATGCCACTCCACTCAATGCCACACACTTCCACTCAATGCCACACAATTCCACTGAACACCACACACTTCCTTTTCTCTCCCCACAATTCCACACCACTCCATGCCACACAATTCCACTCTATGCTACACAGTGCTACTCCACACCACAAAATACCTCTCCACTCCATCCCTTATGCTATATCATGTCATCGCAGCTCTGCTGAACTTGGCCTCGTCTCCCGATCGACTTGGGAGGACTGCAAGGAGATCACAGGCAGAAATCCCCTGCGTATTATAAAGGTTTGGGGTGGGGCTTCCTTGCATTCACAAGTATTTGCAGATTAGAGATAATACTGCTATTGCTGTCATGTAGATTTTTAGTAGAGCAGGTAGGAATTTTTCATCTGTTTCACTACCCTGGTCACAATAACGTGTTGTGCTTCATCTTCTTGATAATCGCAATAGATGCCTTTTTATATAGAATGCAGTTGCTTCAATAAATGTATTGAACCAAATCTTGCTTTATTTTGTCTTTGCATGTATGAAACTTGTGTAACTGAAAGAAAGGAGTAAGACCTGTTCCACCATGACTTCCCTGAGAAGTCATAGAGTGTCATGCGTTAGGCTACCACAAATCACCTTTCCTTTTGGGTTCTAGTAAGGTGCTGTTAACTAGCACAAGTGGTGGTGCTGCTGCCGAAACCAGCAGTCAATACCAATGTTGGTTAGGCACTAACTTTATGGATCTTCCAAGTATCTCTGTCTCATTACGTGCTAAAGTTACCTTAATTACCTTATACAGTATTAGGTAATATTCTCCTGAGGTAATAGGTAGCACCTATTTTAGGCTGTAGGTTGTTCAAGCTTGAACCTTAAAAAAGGATTCCCCAAATTGGTGTTTCTATCTCTGAACTGACTATTTTTAAATATGGTGACCCCTCAACGAGTAGTAATTTAAGCAAACATGAGACTCTCCCTCACAACCAATGTAAAGAATCATGGCCTCACAGACGAGGGAGGGGAAGTTACATTCATAGTTGAGGCATACAGAACTGAAATGTTCTATTCTTGGGTCACTTTTCCAGCAGCAGATGGGAACACACACACATTTCACTATTACACTATAGCAAATGCACCTCCACAATACAGCCCATACTCATATTTATAGATACCACTATCTTATCAAGAACACAACCATTAGCTTGATGACACCCTTTCACACTTTCCACAACATGTTAGACTATGTCCTTCAAGTAGTGGAAGTATGCTGCTAATATAGTAATTTAGTAGAAATATATAGATGTTTAATGCAATTTGTAATGCGGACCTTAAACACCACCCAGCAAGGGCTGCTCCAGCACAACCACATGTGCATTCAATAATGGGCAAGGTTCCCACTAAGTATGAAGACATTGCAGTGTTTCCCCATATAGGATCCCAACATAAACGTAGAATTCTCACAATGTGCTTGCCATTTGGAATGGTTCCTGCAGTGGACAACTGTGCCACATGGGATGCAGTGTTTGCTGCACTCTACTCTTCTGCACACTGTACACCACCACTGGTGACACTTCCGGAAGTGGTAAAGCAAATTCAAGATGAATACGGGCTGCCCCGGCCCTGCACGTGGGGATGCAACTAATGGCTCATTTTGCCATGGTATCCTCAATAATAGTTAGTAATCTTAACCCCTTCTGTGCCCAGGGCGTAATGGTTACGTCCTTGGCTGCAGCGCTGCTGTGCCAAGGACGTAACTATTACATCCTGGGACCAACCCACGGGGAAAGCGCTGGTGCTCTCCCCGTGGGCCACCCACTCACAGGCCCCCACCGGGGATGGCAACGGAATACCTTCTGCCGCCACCCCTGATCCCTCTCTTGGCGATCTGATGACGTCGACATGCGCACAGCACACCCACCTCATCAGAGAAGGGAATAATATGTGATGTGTTTTGTGTGGATCCCACAAGATTTACTTACCCAGAAGCACTTGTAAATAGTTGATTTATATTTGCGGATTGGTAGACTGGAGTGGGGCTTCCACCCACGACCACCCAGAGCTCTCTACCGGTGCCCGGTCATAGCTTCCCCACCCAGCCAGACCCAGTCATAGCTTCCAGACCCAGCCAGGGCAGACCCAACCAGAGGCACTGAAGACTCAGAACTGAGATTAGGAAGGAGTTTGTATACCTTTTGGACTATGTGGCATGTTTTTTTTTGTTCACTTCCATCTAAGGGAAAAACCCGAAATCTTACACGACTTGGAGCTCCATAGCCCTGGGAAGAAGGAGTGACTTTGCCCCCTTGAACCAGAAAAACTCAAAATGGCTACAATATAACTAAAACAGGTCCTGGGAGGCTGGAGAGGCACTGGAGGCTCAGAACTGACATTGGGAAGGAGTGTGTATACCTTTTGGACCATGTGGCATGTGTTTTTTTTGTTCACTTCCATCCAAGGGAAAAACCTGGAATCTTACCAGCCTTGGATCCCCATAGCCCTGGTTAGAAGGAGTGACTTTGCCCCCTTGAAGCAGAAAAACTCAAAATGATGAAAATATCACTAAAACAGGTGCTGGAAATGGGCCAGAGGCACTGAAGGCTCATGAACTGATACTGTGAGGGGGTTGATGTACCTTTTGAGCCATGTGAATTGTTTTTTTATTGTTCACTTCCATCCAAGGGAAAGACCTGGAATCTTACGCGACTTGTAGCTCCATAGCCCTGTGTAGAAGGAATACTTTGTCCCTTTAACCCCTTCTGTGCCTAGAGCATAATGGTTATGTCCTCGGCTGCAGCGCTGCTGTCTGGTATGGACCCTGCTGAGGGCATCCCAGAGCTCTCCAGGGCTCCTCTTCCAGCTCAGTACCTGATGGTAAGGGGGGGGGTGCTAAGCCTTCATGCAGGGCTAGACACTGCTCTAGGCCCAAAAATGGTTGGGGAGCACAAGAGTCCTCTTCGGTCTACAGCCACCCTGCCCTATGTAGTGACTGCCTTCACCATACCATGGGCTCAGGGTGTTGCCTTTGGGTGGGCGCCTTCCATCTTCCTGGAGCCCAGGCACGGGTAGACCAGGAGACTTAAGCCCAGACTGCCCCACACCCTCTCCCCACTGGCCTGCCCGTTTTCCTCGACTGTTGTGGGAGCTTACAGAACCCTAGGTGGAGACAAAAGTCTGAGTTAGCCCGGTGGCCCGGCCCACCGGCCATCTGGTCACCTAGCCAGCAGGCCATCTGGTCGGCTAGTCCAGCGACCAGGACGACTCGGTGACCAGATGGCATGGGATAACCCAGCGGCCAGAGAGACCCAGGCAGCATGGCAGTCACCATGGCAAACACAAGAGTGGGCGTGCACTCTGAAAGGCTCCGTCCCAGGACAGCTTGCCTCCCGGTGACTTGTGCAGACCAGGGATTCCCACCCTGACCATCTGGTCACCCTGCTGACTTGCAAGGGATTATGGCCCCCATCCCTGCACCCGGTGGCGCAGGGAGGGAGGTGGAGGCCCCCTTGACGAGTGGCAGCATCCCACGGGCCCGCAGTCCCCTCCCTCCCCATTGGTGTGGCGGCAGAAGGACCAACACCCCTCCTAGGTGTGGTAGTGGGGGGACACAGGCACCCACAGACTGAGACAAACGCTTGGCTCCGGGTGACTTTCAATAGATCGCAGCAAAGGTAGCTGCTCTGCTACCTAAGAAACCCTGAACTAGAATCAGGTCATTTACAAATGATTTAGCACAGCGGCCCAACGAACATGTGGTGCAGTAAGGGTGATGAAGGCAGCCCCCTTCTGTCCACATCCGCTTACATTCAGCAGGTTGCCATGCCTGATCTGAGGTTGTAGTCAGATGCCAAAGCAGTGGGGAAAGCAAGGACCACCGTCCCCTGCACTGCAGGGGACAGGGGGACATGGCAGCACACCCTTTTTCCTGGATTGACGCCTAAGGCCAGCAGTTGCCCCCCTCCCCGGGGAGCAGCCACAGAGGTGTGCACCCAAGGCTGTGTGCATAGGAAGCTGTGGAACACCACAGACAACCACACGCAGCATTCCGTCAGGCGCCCCAGGACATGCCCAGGGCAGACCTGTCCCCTGCGCACACTCTGCAAAGGCGGGGTGGCAAGGCTAGGCGCACTGGCAGCATATCTCCATGACAGGATCAAGGGTGGGATCCTGCTGCAGGCAATCAGAGGGGTCTGACTTTGGAGGTGGGGGGGACAAAGGGAGCAGAGCTACCCTGCGACAGCCCCAGCTGTGCCCTGGGAAATCCCCAGGGCGATTAACAATCAAGCAACCCTCAGACAGGCATAGCCCCAGGAGTAACCCGGGGCCACAAGGTGCGTTCGAAGTGTCAATGATCAGTGTCCTGCGTGTGCAGCAGAGGCAGGAGGAAGGTAGCACCACCCATTCACCAACCACACAGGAAGACGGCCGGGCACCCCGTCAAGCTTCCCCTCTGGGAGTCAATCTCCACAATTCAAAGAACATCACCAGGCACTCAGCCCGGGAACCTCCCTACGGGAAGGGGGGCTCCCAGAGCAACACAGGAGACTGGCAGCCCCACCACCACCAGTCCCTCCCAGAGGACCAGAAGGGACCACACAAGTCTTCAAACCCTTACCCCAGCCACACGGGACCAGGGCAAGCTAGGTACCTGGTAACAAGGGAGGATCACCTCACCTGCACACCAGCTATCCGCAACTGTTCAGTCACCCAGAGTCCAGGCATGCCAGGAATCAGGCACAGGAGAGCCCAGGCAGCAGGGCTTTCGGGAGGAATGGTCCCAGCCCGGGGAGGCACTTCAATATGGTTTCCCTCCTAGGGTCATGCTGGCCGAGCGTGGGTTCCATCTCATGAGGGGCTTTCCGTCTTGCCACTCCCAGCATAAGTGGGTCAAGTCCTCCTGGGTGGAGGAGCCCACCCCACGCCCAGTCCTCTCCCAAGCACCCCAGTGGCCGCGGACCGCTCCATTAGCCAGAAAGCACGAGGGGAGGGCCAGGCCCTGTGCCTACGGGTGTTCCATTCTTGGATGCGGCCAAAGGCTTCGCGCTGCTCCGCCGTTAATGATCCTTCCACAGGTTCACCTACGGAAACCTTGTTATGGCTTTACTTCCTCTAGATAGTCAAGTTTGATCATCTTCTCGGTGCTCCACCAGGGCAGTTGCCGATCCCAGCAGGGCCGATCTAAAGACCTCACTAAACCATCCAATCGGCAGTAGCGACGGGCGGTGTGTACAAAGAGTAGGGACTTGATCAACGCAAGCTTATGACCCGCACTTAGTGGAAGTTCCTCATTCATGGCAAATATTTGCAATCCCCAATCCCTATCACGAACGGGGTTCAGTGGGTTACCCGCACCTTTTGGCGAAGGGTAGACACATGCTGATCCATTCAGTGTAGCACACGTGCAGCACCGGACATCTAAGGGCATCACAGACCTGTTATTGCTCGATCTCGTGTGGCTGAACGCTACTTGTCCCTCTAAGACATTGTACGCCGACCGCTGGGGGTTAACTAGTTAGCATGGAGGAGTCTCGCTCGTTATCAGAATTATCCAGGCAAATGGCTCCATGAACTAAGAACGGCCATGCACCACCACCCACAGATTCGAGAAAGAACTATCAATCTGTCAATCCTTACCATGCCCGGGCCAGGTGAGGTTTCCCGTGTTGAGTCAAATTAAGCCACAGGCTCCACTCCTGGTGGATTCCTTTAAGTTTTAGCTCTGCAACTATACTCCCTCCAGGACCCAAAGACTTTGGTTTCCCAGAAACTGCTCGGTGGGTCATGGGAATAACACCACCAGATCACTAGTCAGCATCCTTTACGGTTGGAACTACGGCGGTATCTGAATGTCTTCGAACCTCTGACTTTGTTGTTGATTAATGAAAACATTCTTGGCAAATGCTTTCACTTTGGTTCATCTTGCGCCGGTCCAAGAATTTCACCTTTAGCGGCACAATATGAATGCCCCCACCCATCCCTCTTAATCATGACCCCAGTTCCCGAAAACCAACAAAATAGAACCGGAGTCCTATTCCATTAGTTCTAGCTGAAGTATTCAGGCGAACGGCCTGCTTTGAACACTGTAATTTTTTCAAAGTAAATGCTTCGAACCCCCATGACACTCAGTCAAGAGCATCAAGGAGGCGCCGAGAGGCAGGGACTGGGACAGGCGGTAGCTCACCTCACGGCAGACCGTCAGATCAATCCCAAGATCCAACTACAAGCTTTTTAACTGCAGCAACTTTAAAATACGCTATTGGAGATGGAATTACCTTAGTTGCTGGCACCAGGCTTGCCCTCCAATGAATCCTCGTTAAAGGATTTAGAGTGTACTCATTCCAATTACAGGGCCTCAAAAGAATCCTGTATTGTTATTTTTCGTCACTACCTCCCCGAGTCGGGAGTGGGTAATTTGCGCGCCTGCTGCCTTCCTTGGATTTGGTAGCCATTTCTCAGGCTCCCTCTCCGGAATCGAACCCTGATTCCTTGTTACCCATTGTCACCATGGTAGGCACAGAAAGTACCATCAAAAGTTGATAGGGCAGACATCCAAATGTGTCATCGCTGTCACGGGGTTACCTAGTGTCATCAAAGTAGCCGGGCACGCCCGGATTGGTCTTGGTCTGATAAATGCACGCATCATGGGAGGTCAGTGTTCATCGGCATACATTAGCTCTAGGATTACCACAGTTATCCAAGTAACAGATGGAGCAATCAAAGGAATCATAACTGATTTAATGAGCCATTCGCAGTTTCAATGTACCGGCCGTATGTACTTACACATGCATGGCTTAATCTTTGAGACGAGCATATGCTACTGGCAGGATCAACCACGTAGCCGCACCTGCTGGATGGGTAGGGGGCAATGCCTGTCTTGGACCAATCTTCGCACTCCACAGGGGGAAGCCTGCTGCGGAGAAGCGCCTGCCTGTGGTCGCACAGGCACCGGCGGGCACCAGCCATCTCCACAGGAGAGAGGCAGCCAGGCCAAGGCGCAGCCTGAGCGAGAGACCGGGGTGCCTGCCGGCTTGGGCCAGCAGAGACGTCCCACGGAATGGTAATTCAGAGCTGATGTGGAAATGTGCTGGGTGAAGGAGGGTGATAGCACACAAGTGCCTGGACTGCCAGACAGCTTGCAGGACCTGGCACCACCCAACCTCTTCCACTCTGGTCAGACCGCTGGAGCGGCACAAGCTGCCAGGCTGCTTGTCCTTCACTCTACCAGGTAAGAAAAGGGCCTCTGTGAACAGCAGGCCCTCTAGTCGGATGGTCCCTGGTGGGGTGGAAGCTCTTTGCTTGAAACAACCGAGACTGGCCAAGCAGTCCATCCCCAAACAGACCAAATGTGCCCAATCGATCAGAGTACAATGCCGGCTGAACCCTCTTCCCCAGTGGGTGAGGAAGGGAGCCACCTTGCATGGGGATGTCAGTTTGCACCCTGGGAAGCCAGGTTCGGAGGAGAGACTTATCAGAGAGGGCTGCAATGTGGCTGCACACCTGGGCCCCAGGGCAGGCCATCCCAGGCTGAGGCCCGGCAGCGCCCAGTTGAGTACCACTGGACCACAAGGGGGTCTGGCATACCTTGTCCCTAGTAATCCGGAGGAAGGCTATCCCCCTTTCTTGTACTCTGTTTGCACCGAGGGACTGAGGGGACCACCAGCCAGAACCCACCTGACCTCCTGGAGGCCTGGCTGGGCTGGAGGAAGCGAATGAGCCCTCTTTGGGACTTCCCGGGCAGCCTGGCCATCTGGACGTGCCATAGAAACCCATGTAGTGCAACCAGATGACTCGAGTTGTCGGAGTGACCGGATGACCAGGCCATGAGGACGTAAGGCTCCCCAGGAGCCCTGGCCTCGGGGGGCCAGGAAGACAAAGACTGGGGCCCCTGAACCCAAACCAGCAGGGGAAGCCTCCCTTGGCCCAGTGTGCGCCAAGGCCCTCCAGGGTACAGCAGGCTGGAGGAAGGGAGCGCCCACCCCAGGCTCTGGGAGGTCAGTTTGCTCTGTGAGAAGCCAGTTTTGGAGGAGAGACCCATCAGACAGGCTGCAAAGCAGATGCACACCCGGGCCCCCATGGTGGTCCGGTATAGGCCCATGTGGTACTCAGTCCTGGAACCACTGTACCCCAAGGGGGTCCGGAGTAGCCTGTCCCTAGTAATCCAGAGGAAGGCTACCCCCCTTTCTTGTACTCTGTGTACACCGAGGGAAGGAGGGGACTGTTGGCGAGAACGCACTCAACCTCGTGGAGCCCTGGCTGGGCTTGAGGAAGCACATTAGCCCTCATTGGGACATCTGGGGCAGTCTGGCCATCTGGACGTGCCATAGGAATGCATAGAGCACAACCAGATGACCCAAGTTGGTAGAGCGATCAGATGTCCGGGCCACGAGGATGTAAAGGCTCCCAGGAGCCCTGGCCTTGGGGCCAGAGGACAAAGACCAGGATGGGGGCTCTCGCCCCGGGGCCTCTGAACTCGAACCAGAAGAGGAAGCCTCCCAGGGATTGGCAGACTCCCAGGTCCAGGCCTCTCGGGGTACGTCAGACTGGAGGAAGGGAGCGACCGCCCCAGGTCCCGGTCGGAGCTCTCTGAACACAGCCATGCATGGGAGTCCTCCCCGGACCCTGTCCCGGGTGCCTTGCCACCCGGTGGGCTGGAGGGCGAAGCCCAGGACTGGGGCTCTCGATGGGGCTACTTAACCCAAACTGACAGGGGAAGCCTCGCTTGGCCCGGTGGACTCCCAGGCCTGGGCCCCTCAAGACACGGCAGGCTGGAGGAAGGGAGCGTCCGCCCCAGGGCTCGATGGGGACCCAGCTGGGGCCCCTGAACCTGAACTGGCAGGGGAAGTCTCCCCGGGCCCGGTGGGCTCCCAAGCCTGGACCCCTCAAGGTACAGCAGCCTGGAGGAAGGGAGTGCCCATCCCAGGGCCCGGCAGGGGCCAGAGGCCCGGTTAAAGCTCTCTGAACACAACCATGCATGGGAGTCCTCCCCAGACCCTGTCCCGGTCTTGCCATTGGTGGGTCGGAGGGCAAAGCCCAGGACAGAGGGCCTTGAACCCGAACTGGCAGGGGAAGCCTCCTTGGGCCCTGTGGACTCCCAGACCGGGGACCCCCAGGGTAAGGCACGCTGGAGGCAGGGAGTGCCTGTCCGGTGAAGGCCCGGCCGGGGCTCTCTGAACACAGCCACGCAGGTGAGGCTTCCCCAGACCCCGTCCCGGGGGCCTAGCCACAGGGCGGGCTGGAGGACAAAGCCTAGGATGGGGGCTCCCACCCTGGGACCTGCCAGAGCCTGAAACTGCTTTGGGCACCCACACAAGGGAGATAGTTTTCCGGGATCCACCATTGTTTTCAGACCCATATCTCTTGCTAACTGGAAGAAGGTTGAAAGCACATAAAATAGGAAAAATTGGGTATGTCCCAGTAAAATGCCAAAACTGTTGAAAAATGTGGTTTTCTGATTCCAGTCTACCTGTTCCTGAAAGCTGGGAAGATGGTGGTTTTAGCGCGGCAAACCCTTTGTTGATGCCATTTGCAGGGAAATAACCAGATGCCAAACACACATGTGCTCTGAAGGGGGAGTGCTGAGCACTTCCCCCAGTGCACGTCACCCCGTGGCGCCGCCCCTTTTCCCAAATAACAATCATAAACACAGTTCAAGAATCAAGAATGTGAGCTGCCAAAAAGTATCGCTGAGACCTATAATAGTACAGGTCGGTCGGTATAGTATGAAAGCCAGACCAGGTAAACCACAATTCCAAGGTAAATCCAGTAAGGATTGTACCAAACTAGCACAAGACGGTTCTAAAAACACTGGGATAAACAAAAACAAAATCAAGACAGAACAAAGAGGAGAATCTCCACGATCAGAAATCTCTGAGAAATGCTACAATCTTAGAAAAAAGGACATTTTAAAAACTCCCAATAGATATTAAAATACTGACACTTGTCAATCTTGTTCCTTCCAGGACTCACCGGACAAACGCAGTGAGAGAAGAGGGCAGTCAGAACACCAAAACAAGTCTGTGAAACTGAGAAAAGATTCACAACGCTCATCTGAAGTTTCAGTCAAAGATTAGGAGAAACTTTCCTGGCTAAAAATGTCACACATACTGATCATTTTTCTAAAGAACAGGATGTTGGCAGTGACTGTGCTAGACAGCGCGGAGTGGTCACAATAGTTTGCCAGAATCTTCAAGAGCTTCTGGATGTGACAGCAACTAACAACTTTCTCGAAGTCGAAACTGCAGACAGGTGCGTCTCCCTTCCCCCGATAGGGTTTACAAAGCCAAAATCCAAATTGAGGGAGACATAGAGTGCATAATTAAAGTTACATTTTGGGGAAGATGAACACATAGTTATGATATCCTCCTAGCAGAAAAAAACTAGCCACCTGAATTTGCCCGTAATTTCCCATGAGGGGAAGATGTAATTTTGCCATGTTTCTCAGTCCTTGTTCCAGAGATATTGAGAGAAGTCATAGATTGGGCATTGGCGCAGGGTTTAGCACTGCGTCGCAACCATGTAGGATGGGATAAAGAATCAACTTAACCTCTAGTACTAATTAGATCAACACCACTGGCTTAACCACAATACGTACCCCATTAAACATGAGACTAAAGCACCAGTGAGAGAAATACTCCTACAACTTGAGTACCAGGGAGTACTGAACACTGCAAATCACCAAGGAATAACGCATTGTTTCCCATAGCTAAGCCAAACTACTCTTACAGAATAGTCTTAGATGATAGATACCTCAACAGTCACACATGTACGTTTGCAATTCAAAATGCACATCGCACAGCACTTCTTAACACTTTAGTGTGCAAAAAAATACAAAGCAACCTTAGATATCTTCAACAATTTTTCTGCCAAAATCTAGCACCTGAAAGTCAGGATCTGAGTGCCTTCAGTGCGCTTGGCTCTCAAAATAATTTTTTCTAACTCTCTTAATGGTATAAGAACAGTCCAAGATTGTTCTCAGCCTGTGTAATGTCATGTTACACAGGTTGTGATATCTGCCTCACAGGTGATGACCTCAGAACACACCTAAAATGGGTGGACTGCATAGCTGTGGGTTTTGCCAAATTGAGCTAGGAATGTAATTTCAAGAAAACAAACATTGCTTTTCTCAGTTTCCTATTTTTGGGATGCGATTCATCAGATGAGGGAAAGAGTCCCAACATTTACAACCTCCTTATGCCATCAAAAAGCTACAGTCATTGTTGGGCTTTTTCAACTTTGGCATGAACTTACAGTCCAGACTATGCACAATGCATAAAACCACTTTATGACTTAATACGTTCCAACGTTTCAAGCAAACATTGGACAGTTGAACATACATGCATTTTTAGAGCATTGCAACAAGACATGCTTGAAGCAGACATAGACGTGACAACAAAACCAACGTTGTTGTTAGGATAATTCCTGGTGCCATTGGGTTCACCTATGTAACATTCAATGAGGGTGGCACCGTAGCAATAGCTTACAAATCACATGTGTACTCCACCGCTGAACGGCGTTTTGCTCCCACCGAAGAAATTCTGACTGCTGTTCAGATGGCTGTCATAAAAGAGAGACCTCTGGTCCAGGGGAAGTGCATTATTGTTGTTACCCCAATACCAGCCCTTGAGGCTGCTACAAAAGCAAGTGTTCCAAACACAAAAGCATTACATCAAAATTGGATTCAATGGGCAGCGTCTCTGATGTCCACTGATGTTGATTATATTTTCGATCCAAAACTTCAGACCCAATAATTCCTTCAATATGAACTTGAATACCCAATGCCCAAAAACATTTTGCCCCTTCAACAATACTGGATCATTTAACCTGATGGTTCAGCTCAACCAGCTGTACGTACCAAACACCAACACTTCCCTGCTTGCGCAGCTGGGAGTGTGGTAGTGAGGGATAGTAAATTCCTCCTTCCAAATACCAACATGCAGACCCTAGGGGACTGCACTGCACAACATGCAGAGCTAAAGGCTCTCATTTTGACAATGGAACACACAGATGTTAAACTTTCTACATTGATTGTGCGTGATTTGTAATACTCTGTCCAGTCCTTCAATTAATATCTGCACTATTGTCACCAAAACAGGTTCAGAGTTTCAAAAGGGAACACCATCAAACACAATTTTTTTAGGGGAATTTAGCAGGTCTTAAAGACAAGTTACCAAAGGCCCTTGTAGTTCATACATTGGGTCAGCAATGTGTAGGATTACATGTTGAAGTAAACACTTTGGGTGAGCAGGCAGCCAAATCAGCAGTAGCCACGGCTTCTGTTGCTGTGATTGCTCGTTCTCATGCAAGGTTGGATAGTGAAATTCTGGCTGCTGTGAAGGCTTCGACTAACAGCAAGCCCTTACCAAAGGCATATCCTGCCAAATATTTCTACCACTTTAAAACGGGGTATGTCTACAAGTACCATTGATTATTTTCTTGTGGATGTTACGCTGTGGCCTCACTTTAGGGACATGAGAGTGGAATTGAGATCAGAGAGTGATCACTTTCCATTGCTTCTCACATTGTCTGGGAAGATGTTTAGGAGGACATCAAAAAATGTATATACAGCGGTCCCATTACCATGCTGGAATAATAACTCTACGAAGGTTGCCTGGCCTAAAGTGATGTCCAACCCCCATTTGCTAAAAGGGATCTATCAAGTTTTTTTAGATAATCTGTCAGCGTATGAGGATCAGGCTGTTGACAACATTCCAATCCTCAACATACATGATAGTCTGGCCGATCAATTGCAGAGTTTTTTTCTCTGCAACAGGGGTAGCCCTAGGCATAGTGGAAGTAAAGCAGTCGGTAAGGGATGGTTCGACGAGAGTTGCTCAAGGGCAAAGTCCGGGATAAAAGCAGCGGTCATTTCAGGCCCCCAGAAGGTAGTTCAACTAGCTAGACGCGTATATAAAGACACCATAGCGCAAGCAAAAAGCCTGTGGGAGGACCATTTGTGGCAGGAATTATTACAAGCTTCAAGATCTAATGATAACAAGTACTTTTGGGAACTCTTGACCAAAAGACAAAATGGTGACAGGAACTCTCCGGATAATCATATACAACCAGAAAGCTGGGTGGAGCACTTTTCCAGCCTTTATGCTCTCCCAGCAGATCTGATGGTATATGATGAAGATTCCCCTCAGACAGTGAGATTAAATTCATGTTCTAGTTTGCCTTTACCTGAGGGAGGTGCCTATACCGCTAACGATTGCATCTTTTTTTCCATCAATGAAACTCTTGATGCCATTATTTCTCTAAAACCCGGTAAAGCCCCTGGGCCGGATAAGCTCCTAGGAGATCTTTATAAATCAGAACCAAAGATATGGTCCTGGTATATAAATGCAATCTCAAATCGTATAGCTGCAGGGGGGTTAATCCCTGACACATGGAAGGGGACTGAAATTATACCAATCTATAAAAAAGGTAATGTTAATCTTCCCACTAACTACAGACCGATTAGCCTCATCGATAATCTGCAAAAGATTTTTGCTAAACAACTTCTTCAGAGGCTAACTGGCTGGGTTGAAGACCACCAGATATTTTCCCCACTTCAGGCAGGTTTTCGCTTAAAAACAAGCACGGTGGATCAGGTCTTTAGGCTGGCCATTTTGTATTGGAAATATGTTGCTCTCTTAAAACAGCCTTTATATGTAGCATTTATAGATTTGCGATCTGCCTTTGACCTGGTCCCCAGAGCTAAACTTTGGGAAGTGTTAAGCAGACTGAGGGTCCCAGCTGACATACTACTTTTGCTAAAGCGACTCCATGAAAACACCTACGCACAAGTGAGATGGGGCAAGCAAGGCGAGTTGACCGAAAAAATCCCCGTTAAAAGGGGAGTTCGCCAAGGTTGCGTTTTGGCCCCTTTATTATTTACCCTCTTCATTAATGAGGTGGTAAAGGATCTAATCATATGCCAGAATGATACCCCATCTCTGAAAGCACAAAAGATCCCTAGTCTCCTTTTTGCAGATGATTCACTTCTCATCTCAAAAACACCAAGGGGGTTGCAAACATTAGTTGACAGACTTAAGCTATTTTGTAGTGAACATGGGTTGGAGGTAAACATCAGCAAAACAAAATTGATGGTGCTTTGTTCTGGTCTCAGCAAAAGATGTACCATCAATATTGATGGTCTCCCTTTGAACAAGGGTAGCTCCATAGATTATTTGGATGTTAGGCTAACCAGTAAATTATCCTGGGAAAACCAGATTTCGAAGAGTGTGGGGTTGTTACAATACAGAGCTGCGCCCATACTGCGCTTTTATCAAAGCTCTACAACAAAGGCAGTATCCCCTGCGATCAAAATTTACATAGCCAAAGCGCAGGGAGCTGCCTTGTATGGGACGAAAGTATGGAGATATAGCAATTGCAGCAAGATATCAGTGGGTGAAAACAATTTTGCGAGGGCATTAATTGCATTTACCCCTTTGATTCCTCTTTTTTATGATTTGGGGTTAAATCGAGTAGCCGATATAGTTGTTTTAAGACTTCTTTTATACTGGATAAGGATATGGACTACTCCCAAGTTGGAAATATATAAGGTTTCATTACTTGATCTACTAAAAAGCCAAAATGTTGTTACAATTCCATGGATCAGACATGTGTCCCATTGATTCCGTGTGTTGGGACTGGGTGATTATTGGAAAAATCCTTATAATTTAGAGAGACGTCATAAAAATGTTCTAAAATCAGTTTACTGGTCCTATGTAAGGGACAACTACATAATCAGCAAATCATATGGTCGTTGGACGAATCTTTATATTGATTTTAAATGGCTTCCGCAATATTAACCTTATTTAGATATTATACCACATCTGCAGGGCAAGAGTTTGTACGGAAGGTTTCGGTTTGGAACTCTACCATTGCAGTCCTTAACCAGTACCTGGGGGCCATCCACTCTTTCTGATAAATGCCTTGTATGTGGAAGTGCCTCAGAAACTGTTGCTCATTTTACTTTTTTTTGTCCTGCATATTTTACCCCACAGTCAAGATGGATTCGTAAAATTTGTTGAGATATGGTATTGAACAATTGTAGTTCTGCATTAAGGATTTTAAAAAGTCACAGTTCATATGCTCTAATCATTGCAGTTAGCAAGTTTTTAGTAGCTGCGTGGCATATACTTCGCTGTTTTAAAAAAAAGCAAGGATTTATGAAGATGACTTAGACGGAATTCTTAGGTGTATCTTGATTTGATTTAAATCTATTAATGGTTTATACTGATTATAGACAGTGGTATTTAATTGTGATTATTTATTGTACTGTGTTGCTTTGATGGTCAATGGACCGAATAAAGCTTTTATGTTCTATTCTATTCTATTCCTACCACTTAAGTGCCCAAACGTTGCATTTGCAACAATACCAGGGGTGGGTGATCATGTGGGTGATCCCCAACAAAGACAAGAAACTAAAAGCAGCACATGAGGGAGTTGCTTTTGCCCATGCAGGTGTGGCAGCTACTATTTCATTACTTCAGAAACGCTACTGGTGTCCAGGTGTATACAAACAAATTAATAGTATTGCCTTTTTTGTAACATCTACCAACTAATTAATGTGTCCCCTGTCAAGCGCCCACCACAGACACTCCACCTAATTTCCAACAAATCACTTCAATGTGCGTATCTGGACCTTTGAGAGTCTTATGACTACACAACATGATGCCACTCCTCTCTACCCTATTGCACTTCACTCTATGCTACACAGTGTCAGTCCACTCCAAACAATGCCACTTCATGCCACACATGGCCTCTCCACTTCACACCCAGCAATACCACTCCACTGAACCCCACCCAACACCACACAGTGCCACTACACTACAATCAATGTCGTGCTAATCCACACAGTGCCACTCTATGCCATTCCACTAAACTACACACACACAATGCCACTCCATGCCACTCCACTCTACTACACACAGCCATTTCATGCCACACAATGCCATTCCACACCACTGCACTCCATGCCTCACAATTCAACTCCACTCTACATAACACAATTCCACTCCACGCCACAAAATTCCACTGCTATACATTCCACATAATTTCACTCCTTGCCACACAACTCCACTCCACGCCACACAGTTCCACTCCATTTCACACAATTCCATTCCATGCCACACAGATCCACTCCACACCACACAACTCTACTCCACACAGTTCCACTCCATTTCACACAATTGCACTCGGCATCATAAATTTCCTCTCCACTCCAATCCATGCAATTCCACTCCAATCCATTCTAATCGATTCCACTCCACTCCACACTATACAATTCTGCTTCACGCCACTCAACTCCACTCCACACAATTCCACTTCATGGCACTCCACTCCACACAATTGCATTCTATAGCACACAGTGCCACTCCACTCATCATCACAGTATTCCATTCTACTCCATGCTACACAGTTCAATTCTAAATGACACATATCAGGGCCACCCAATTTCACTCCATGCCTCTCCACCCAATTCCACTCACCTCCATGCCACACAAATCCATGCCACATAATTCCACTCCATTTCATGCCACACAATTCCACTCCGTACCACACAAATGTACTTCGCAGAATTCCACTCCATGCCATTCCACTCCACACAATTCCACTCCACATGAAACCACTCCACTCCACACAGTTCTACTCCACTCCACACTACACAAGACCACTCAACACCAAACAATGTCACTCTATTCCACTCCGCACAATACCACTCCACTCTACACAATGCCAGTATCCACTCCACTCCACATAATGCCACTCCACTCAATACACTCCCCTCTTCACAATACTACTTTGTGCCACTCCACTACACTCCACGCACACATTTCCACTCAACACACTGTCACTCCACTCTACACCAATCAATGCCACTCCATGACACACAATGCCACTCCAACCCACGCCACACAGTGCCAGTCTAATCTACTGTAAGCCACATAATGCCACTCTACTCCATGCAGTGCCACTTCACTAAACTCAATGCCCCTCCTTTCTCCTCCACTTCACTCAGTGCCACTCAGTGCCTCTCCACTACACCTTCAAGCCACACAATGCCACTTCACACTGTCACTCCACTCCACACAATGCCACTCTACTTCACGCCACACAATGCCACTCCACTCCAAGCTACTCCACTCCACACAATGTCACTTCCCTCCACTCCACACAGTACCAAGCCACTCAACACAGTGCCACTCCACTTGACACCACACGACAAACGTTATATCCATATCTACTCCGCAAAGCCAATAGATCACACATAGGCTAGACCTATTGACTATGTCAATGTTTGTTTCTCAATGTTATAGTAAGAAATACCATCACAAGCATTTTGTCTTTGGCAAGGAGAGAAAAAATGTAGCAGACTCAACCCAAACTGTACTTGGATCATCTTGTGTACAGAGTTATAGCTCACTCTGAAAATATCTTAATCTTTTTTGTCTCTTTAGCCTTAGCATACCTCTGCAGTGACTGTGATATTCACATTAGGGAAGACTAAACAACAAAAAGTGACTTTATTCTTTATTGGGTCATGAGAGCTGGGCTCAGCCTGACCCCAGGCATTCGGTCACTATTTGAAGGTTTGTGCTGTGTGTCTATCTCATCATCCAAGTGAAAGCGCTTCCTAGATATCTGCTTACAGGACACCCTTACAGACCAATGATGTTTCACCCATTCACCTCATACAAAAATCTAGCGCAGAGCCTTTAAGAGCTTCACTCAACAAACTATTTGTTAAACGGTGCAGAGCTCAGGCTGCAAGAGACCTAAAGCTCTCTTCTGGACACAATTTGTGTATGTATGTATGCATTGGGACTTGTATAGCACAAACCTAGCTGTGAGGCAACCGAGAGCTGTACATTACCTGAAGGGTTGGGAGACAATTGTAAAGCTTGTACATGAAGTGAGAATTACACAAATACATTTGATACAGACTTAGGTGCAGAGAGATTATGTGATTTGCTCAGGATCACACAATGTTTAGTGAGCCCTAAGGCCAGGATTAGAACTAGTGTCCAGGTTCCAAAAGTGGCAGCTCGAGCCACTAGGCCAGATCTCCTCCTACTTGTAGCATGAGTGCTCTGGAATGTCTAAAGTATCCTGTGCTGGGTGCCTAGACCGGATGTTGAAGGGTGTCCTGCACTCTGTGAACATGAGCTGTGCAGCAGTGCTTGGGAGTGAGTAGCATTTGTTTACATGGGATGGAGAGGCTGTAGTGCATGAGGTGCAGTGCACAATGCAGTTATAGAAACATGTTTACCTTTGGTGATGCTGATGATGCTATGAAAACCTAGTCAAGGAGCCACAAATCAGCCCAGGAGGCCTCAAACCAGCAGGTTGGACCAGCAACAAGGACCTGGTCCTCGTGCCTTTCATGCAGCTAGCCGAAGTAGTTCACTGGCCACAATACATATGTAATTTACCAGTGCTGCAGCTTTATGGGAATGTGACAGGGGGACCCAGCCAGAATATGTTATTTTAAAATAAGCTGGCGGTACATCAGCTTCAGTGTGGCTAAGGAGTGGTCTCGCAGTGCTCATCCTTGATTTGTATCTCTGGGTCTCTGTTGTTTGACACAGCGTGTTGGCTCCGTACCCAGAAAGCCATTCCAAGAAGATTTGCTGTCAGCCCCAGCACTCCTAATCAGCTTCTCACTCCAGGAAATAACATTTAACGCATTTCTGCTTCCTGAGTCGCAAAAGCCAAATCATTCTCTGAAGGAAGAGTAATCTATTGGAGTAGTTTCAAGACATAGTTGGATAATGAATGTGGATGTACACTGTCCCCCCACTGTTTCTAGAGTGGGAACGCCGTCCCCTTTGGCTCATGATTAAGGGAGGAGGAGGGGGCAGTGCCTGCTTTGTTTGAGTTGAACTACAGCATCCACCAGGCTCTTAGCACACAAAGCCGTTGAATGCTGTCACAGACAGGTTCATGTGGCCTCACAAGGTGCTTTTTATACTTCAAGGAGCATCCACTTCATTTCTGAGGGGGGACTGGATCTCCAATTTTTTTATAACACACTTTTATTGATGTTTTTGCAGACAAAACAGAGAGTATACACCGTTCCTAATACCCCGCATACACATCAGTACACTGCTTGCAATTATAACAGGGTTGGGTGGGCACCCTCGACCCATGGGGAGCCCAAGCCCAAAGTATGTCCACCATTTCCCCCATATCTTGTTATGCCTCTGCGGACATCCTCACGCCTAGTAAACTGGCAGTTCCATCATGGTACGCCAGTCTACCCATTTTTGCCACTCAGACAGGGTAGGGGCGACTTACCCAGACGGACAATCTCCCTTTTAGCAACCAGGGTAGCTACCCCGACCAAGGTACTTTCAACTCACGCCCTCTCAGGTCTTCCAGGATACCCACAAGGCTGATCTATGGAGTTAGTTCCTCCTCCCTCTCTAGGACCCAGGAGAGGGTCACCTCCACTCCCCACCAAAAATCCCACAAGGGGGGACAGAACCAAACCACGTGAAAGAAGTCCTATTTTCAAGGTGAACTGATCTTTTACTCTTTGCTTACTGTGGTTAGCCTCAAAGAGAAGAAACGCGCTATGTGTTGGAATTTGTAAACTGCAAGTAACTAAACCCAACACAAGGAACCACAAACAGCAATTCAGAGTCAGTTACAAACAGTGGCCTTCATATTGGCTTTGGTTAATGACATCACAGTATCAGGAAGTGAACCTGAACAGTCCAGGTTAGCAAAGCAGAGATGCAGGGCTTTTTGCAGAACTTTCACCTTCCACGATGGCAAGCCTGGAGCCAAAGGTAAAGGAGGAAGGAAGAGAAAAGGGAAATTCAGGGACAAGTAACTGGAGATCCTGGTGTCTGAGTATGTTCCTGAAAATGAGAAGTTGTTTGGTAAAGCGTCCCTGATTGTACCTTTGGACAACAAAAATCACATAGGAGCCAGATCCCTTAGAGGATAAATGCATTGGGCGTCACCAAAAGACCTCTGGATGCCATCCATAAGGGGTCACATGACCTTCTGCCCCATACTACGAAGGCTAAGTTCAACAGGAGGTAGACTGCAGATGCCCAGCACTCAGCTACCATTTACGTCAATGGAGGATCTAATTTATGTACCTAATTTATACCCATAGTGAGCAGCATTGATACACATGCTGCTGCACCCACGGTGCCCCCTTAAAGAGGTACAAATGAAACATGTTTAACGGGTTAATGGTCCAGCATGCAACACACCTCATGCACACATGCACGACGGAAGAAGGTAGTACCACACTGGAATCACCATCAGTGCACATGCACCATGTAACCCAAGCCTGCATCCATGCCCCTTTGACAAGGAGTCCAGGAAGTTGCCCCCTGTTTGCCTTGTTGTTGCTGTCCAGATGCATGTATCTCTTAATTAATGGCCACATGTGCAATGTACCATTGAGCCCCTCGTACCAGCCCATTGTTTCACCCCTGGAACACTCCAGTCACAGGGGCAGGTCTGTGTCAAATCCACACATGCATAATATCTCTTGTAAATTCCTATCTCTCCCAATGAAATGACACTCTCTCTCTTCATGGGTCCAACAGCCTTTACTGTCCAATCAGGTGATGAAGACACTCAGGTTCAAGACAAATGGGAGTCAGATCTACAACAAGGCATTCACCCACAGTAGCTGCTCCACAACATACTCCAGGACCAACACCAATAACACTTGTGTCCACAGGTTCAAGTGCCATTGCTATGCCCCCACTCTGACTGCAGAACAACCTGTGGTACCTTCTGAAGTATGGAACCCAATAGTCAGGAGACAAGGGCATGACAGAAGGGAACAAACAACAATGCAACCTCATGGAAATGATGCAACACCTTCAACTAGATAATTCAGCATGCTTGATAAGGCACTGCTGCAGAAAGAGCCCAGGGCCATCTCAGGGTGGGGCAAGCAAGCCCCATTTTAGCACAAGATTTGATGGTATATGTCGAGGGCGAGGCGGCGTGGCCTAAATACCAGAAACTCTGGTTTATGGTGGGAGCAGGAGTGGCCAAACAAAACGTGTCACGTCCATGGGGCGTAGCTACACCCCCTCACGGGTCACGGACTGGGAAACGAACATGCATGGGTTTCAGCCGGGAGAAAAAGTGGTGTACCAGAGTAGGGGCTTCCAACAGAAGTGGGAGAAAATATGGGGTAACTTACGCACCTCTCATAACTATTAAGACTATAGAGGTTGATGAGGGTGGGACTATGATCTTATGTAACTCTGTATTCCAACTATCTAGGGAATATGTCTCTCTCTTACATTTTGCCTCCGAACAGGATGGCTGGACTACTCAATGTTATGCTGTTGAGCACCCTGCTTATCGTGAAAAACTGTACGGATGTTTTGACTATTGCATTTGTTGGTTGATGAGCAATAAAACAAACACAAATATATATTTTTTTAAAGGTATTATGGTTTGACATGGTGTCACCAAACAATATTCAAAAATATTAAAAAATTATGGGGGTCATTACAACATTGGTGGTAAAAGCCGCTTACCGCCGTGCAGAAGTCTGCCAACACACCGTTGCGGCAGCGGAATTCCGCCACCGTCATTATGACCCACAGGTCGGAATCCGCCAAAATTTAGACACCCACACAAGTCCGCCACACCAAAGGTCAGTGATAAACTGGCGAAAACAAAACCTCCACCGTCATGCCAACAGGAATACGCCCACACTATCACGACCCATGAATCCACACCGTGGTCTTTCAACCGTGGTATTCAATTGGCGGTACACACCACCGCGCTCAAAATACACACACTCTTACAAAACACATCCACATTGGACAATTCCAAATACACACACCACTCCCACACACCCAATACAATATAAAACACACACCCACATCACCCACAAACCCCTACGACAACAACTGCGACTGAAGGCCACAGAGAGACACCACCATCTACAAACGAGCATCCACAGCCACTCAACACCATCACCCACATAACATCCACGCACCTCACACAACACAGCACTAAATATCACCCCACACATCACAACACACACCAACCCACACATCATCCACACCACCCCATGGCACGACAGACACACCCCAGGTTCTCTGAGGAGGAGCTCAGGGTCATGGTGGAGGAAATCATCCGGGTAGAGCCACAGCTATTCGGATCACAGGTGCAGCACACCTCCATAGCTAGGAAGATGGAGCTATGGTGAAGAATCGTGGACAGGGTCAACGCAGTGGGACAGCACCCAAGAAATAGGGATGACATCAGGAAGAGGTGGAACAACCTATGGGGGAAGGTGCGTTCCGTGGTCTCAAGACACCACATCGCGGTACAGAGGACTAGCGTCGGAACCCCGCCTCCTCCCCCACAACTAACAACATGGGAGGAGCAGGTCTTGGCTACTCTGCATCCTGAGGGCCTCGCAGGAGTAGCTGGAGGAATGGACTCTGGTAAGTCAAATCTTCACTACTATATCCCCCACCCTACCTGCATGCCATCACATACCCTCACCCTCGCCCTCACCCCCATCACTCCTACTCCTCACAAATGTCCCAATATCACAAACCACCCATCCCAACACCAAGCCCTGCATGCAACACCAAAGCATGGACACCCATCACCAAAGCATGTCCACTACAGATACCCATACACCCCCCTAAACCATCATCACACAAGGTCCCACACAGGAATGCAAGCACTGGGGTACACCGTCAAGCACCCATTGCACACCATGGCACACACAGATGCAATAATCATGCTTTTACACCCCTGCAGGACCCCTACCCAACGTCACCGGACAGGAGGGTCCAGACATGTCCCCACCACCCACAGAAGAGGCCCACAGTGATGCCACAGCTCTGTCCAACTGGATCTAGACGACCAGCCCAGCCCATCTGGGACCTCGTAACAGTCGGTTCCCCTCACACAGTCACAGGCCACCACAGAGCTTCCCCCCTCTGGAAACACCAGCACAGCACCCACCCATCGGGCCCATACCTCTGTCCCCAGGACACGTCAATCAGCAGTGTGTCCACCACTACAGGGAACCCAGGCTAACCCACCACCCCAACAACAACAGGGACCTGGGGGCAGTGGCAGTGGGCACACCGTTCAGGGGACAGAGGCCTAGGGAAACAGGGGCACTGGGAGGGCTGCTGTGCGACAGGGGGAGGACAGGCCCAGGGAACTCACTCTCCACGAGGCCCTCTCCAACATCATGGGAGCCTAACATCATTCCCAGGAAACAATGGCAACGGTACTGGCCAAGTTTCAGGAGACCCAGCGGCTGCAGGAGGAACAGTATTTGGGCTTCAGGGAGGAACTCAAATCCATCAATTCCACCCTGTGAACCATTGTAGGGGTGCTGAAGGAAGTCCTCAACACCAGGAGGGACACTGTGGCACAACAAGGGGCCCCCAACACTAGCCTGGACGATGAACTGCCCACCACCTCCGCCGGCGCTCGTGGACAGGAGGCACCGCCACAGGACCACCACACTAGCACCCCACCCCCTGCAGAGGGAGAACCACCCCGCAAACGGTCCCTGAGATCCAGGACAAAGACAGAGAACGATGCCAAGACCCCCGCCAAGAAATAAGACCACCCTGATTGTCATCCTTTTGTCCCACCTTGTCACCCTGTCCATCCTCAAACTGCCCCAGCTCCACTTCCTATGCCCATTTGGACAATGCACCTGTGAGACTAATAGCTTGGACTCTGCTATGGACATTCCTCCACCATCACCCCTCACCATTTTACAACCCCCTCCAATATTGAGCACTTAAATAAACACCCTTAAAGCACAAAACAATCTGGAGTCTGTCTGTGATTTCGAATTAGTGTATTAGCAATTACAGTGACAAAATGCTCTTTCAAATGTAATGTCAACATACCTATGTCACACAGCTCTAGCCCATGAGGAAACAAAGCAGATGTCACATAGGGGAACCCACATCTGTGAAATCGTAAGGGAAAGTGACAACTCAGTGACTATACACTGGGTGAAAAGGACAGACAGTAGAGAGGTAGTAGTTTTAAAGTACATGTAGCAGGCAGGTTTGTCTTATTACCTGTGTCTCACTGGAAGTATTGCAGGATCACCGAGTTCCTGTTGTCGATGTCCTCTTCTTCTGCTTCCTCGTCTTCACTGTCCACAGGCTCCACAGCTGCCACAACACCTCCATCTGGACCATCCTCCTGCAGAAAAGGCACCTGTCGTCGCAAAGCCAAGTTGTGAAGCATACAGCAGGCCACGATGATCTGGCACACCTTCTTTGGTGAGTAGAATAGGGATCCACCTGTCATATGGAGGAACCGGAACCTGGCCTTCAGAAGGCCGAAGGTCCGCTCTATAATCCTCCTAGTTTGCCCATGGGCCTCATTGTAGCGTTCCTCTGCCCTTGTCCTGGGATTCCTCACTGGGGTCAGTAGCCATGACAGGTTGGGGTAACCAGAGTCACCTGCAAAAGCGAGGGACAACTGTTAGACACACACTAACTCTTAGGTACATCCCCAGAACCAGACAACTATTCCCACTGATCCATCTGCTGATAGACAAAGATGAAGCCTTATATCCATGAGTAGAAGACCCAAAAGAAACAAACATGGAATCAGTCTTACAAAAGGATTTAGTCCGCTCAAGATAGATCAAAAGAGCCCTTACAACATCTAACAGGGACCATTTACTATCCAAGTATGAATCCCAATCAGTCCGCAAAGCAGGCAGTACCACTTCCTGATCCCTATGAAACTGGGTCGCCATGCTAGGAACAAAGAAAGAATTCAAACGGAGAACCATTCCATTGTCAGAGAAAGACAAAAACGGCTCCCATGCTATAAGAACCTCCAATTCTCCAATCTGCTTTGCAGAAGTGATGACCAATAGAAACACCACTTTGAAGGTCAAGATCTTGACATCCACAGACTCCAGTGGTTCAAAAGGAGGGGAGACCAATGCCTTTAGCACCATGGAGAAAAGCTACACAACAACAGCACAACCAGGTCCTCTGCATCAGCCAGGTTTCCCCAAGGAGACCTGAAAGCTTTGATAGCTGCCCATTGTGCTCTCAAAGTGGACACTGACAAACATTTCTCTAAACCTTCCCAAAAAAACTGCAACACATCATTCAAATGACATTCCAAAGGAGAAAGTTGGAGAGTCCCACACCACTTTTGAAAAGTGCTCCAATGCCTCTCCTAGGACTTCAAAGTGGACAGTTTTCTAGACTTTTGAATGGCTTCAGCTACATATCGAGGCAGCCCCCTTTGCTGCAACCCGCTCCTCTCAACTTCCAAAATGATAGACCTAGGCCCTCATTACGATGTTGTGGCGGTCTTACCGCCGCGGACCCAGCTGTAAAGACCACCACATTACAATTTGTGGGGTTTGGCAGAAGCCAAGCCACCATAATGCCGCCCGGCCAGCTGGTGCGATCGCACCAACGTGGCTGACAGTGAGCTCCTCTAACCCGGTGGCAGGCCTCTGCCCGCTGGATTACGAGGCTGCAGATTGCCAAGGTTTCCATGGTGGTCACCCTGCACGAAAACCTTGGTGGTAACGCACCCGGCGACAGAAATCCTTATTCATGTCGCCGGCACATGCACCCACACACGTCCACACACATGCAGACACTGCCCTACCCGTCCACACACTTACAAACACCCCCCCAACCGTAATGCCGAGTCTTGCTGGCGTGGTGGTGCTGGAGATGCACCTGCCTCTTCAACTCGGTCAGCCAGGCAGACGGAGTCGGACTTCTGCCCATAAGTGGCGGTCTGTTGACTGCAGCGGCTTCAGGGGTCTTTGTAAAAGACCGCTGAAGACGTAATGGGGGCCTTAATCTCTGAAGGGGCAGGAAGGCAAAGGCTCTGATAAGGGAGGGAGAACATGGAATCATCTATGGACTGCCAAAAGATTGAGCCTGGGAAACATAGAACAAATGCAGATGATACCACAGAGGGTGAAGATGAAAACGTGCCCAACGCATTGTGAAGACTGCCGCTGCCGAATTACCCAAGAGTTGCAACCATTGTTGCACAGGAAGAGAGTGAGAAGCCAACACACGTAGGGCCAGAGACCGCAACACCTCCACTCTGCCCTCCGGAAGAAAGACCCTGTTTTAATCTGTGCAAAATCTGGCCCTAATGAAAGTCATGTCTCTTCATCATCAATTGACATTTCTCCCACTTGAAAAGAAAATCATGGGCCTGTACCCGTGCACACACAAGGGGCAAATCCTGGAGCAACTGGTCCCTTGAAGGAGCGTGCAGCAGCCAGTCGTCCAGGTACGGATATGAGTGAATCCCCTGCAAATGAAAAGACGCCACTAATAGAGCCACATCTTTCGTGAACACTCGCGGAGCCAACTCCTGGCCAAAGGACAACACCAGAACCTGAAAATGGCTCCCCCTGATGCAGAATATGAGGTACTTCTGGTACACAGTATTGATAGGTACATGATTTTAGGAATCTTGCAGATCTAATGTATACATGAGAAGCCGCTTGATTGCTAATAAAATTATCCTCTAGAGAGTCTCCATTTTGAAAGGCAGGGTCTGAATGAACTTGTTGAGGGCTTTTAGATCCAAAACAATGTGAAAATTCCCTGCCCCCTTCTGAATCAGGAACCTCTGAGATTGTTGCCTTCTGGAGAAGGGACTCGATACCTTGACAACGAGCCATACTCTTCACCTTGTTGGAGGGCCATGGAGTTGGCCTAGCCCCTGAATCCCTTGGAAGAGTGGAGAACTCTATCCTGTACCCCTCTCACACTATCCCCAGTACGCAGTGCTTCAGAAGTAGCCTTTCTCCCTCTCCGGATGAAAGTGTTGGCTCCTGCTTCCAACCTCAAATTCCTGACCCTCTACCGTTTTGGGGGACATTTATCCTTCTTACCTTTCCCTCTCAGACCTGGAATCTACCCTGGGAGTGTTGTGACTGTCTGCGAGAGGGTTGACGAAAAGGAGACTTAGGCTTCACAGGCTGTTTGTCTGATGAATTCTGTTTTAATGAATCCTTGAACAACTTGTGGAGTGTGCCTTCCAGCTCCACTCCACACAACAGGTTACCCTGAAAAGGAAGCCTGAGAGCTGATGACTTCTGAGCTGAGTCTGTGCGCCAGTCTTTCAAAACCAAATTATGCCTAGCGGCCACACAGTCCCCTGAAGAGAGCTATGGCTTTCACAACATCAAGAGAAATGTCAGACATATACTCTACGCAGGGCTGGCTTTAGCGCTGGTAGCACCCTGTGCAACAGTTTTTTTTGGCACCCCCACCCCATGACCACCTCCTTCAGATTTACCCACTACCACCTGGCAAATGTGCCCCTCATCTCTCAATAGCCACTTTTCACATACATTCATTTGTTTTAAAGCCCTTGTAAAGGCTGGCTTTACTAATCCACACAGCTGTCCACATAAAATATAATTCTGTTCTTTGCAGCAGGCATACTAGCCCTCTACGCTACTTTATGTCGAGTCAGAGCTGCCGCTAGACAAAACTCCTATCTCTCTCTCCCTAGCAAGAACATTAATCACAAGAGGTGTCTTGACATTTTAATTGTTTCCTGAAGGGTGGACGTACAAGGAACTTTTTAGCTGGTGCTTTTAAATCACATGTTTCATAAGTTATTGCTAAACACAGCGACCCCCTGAGGTCATCACCCCCCAATCAAGGTGAGCACCAGGTGCAGCCATACCGCTTGCATCGCCCTAAAGCCGGCCCTGACTCCACTTGGCACTCAATCTGCTCCAAAGGACCAGCACATTCAGAAGCACCATCCATGGATCTGAATAAAGCCTTAAAGGCCGAGATCAATGACTGGGTCACACACGTCTCATATATACCTGCCCTTGAGACTAAATGAAAACCAGAATAAACCTTTTTTAAGGCAGCATCAATTATCCACAGAGTCTCTGTTGACTGCATTTTCTGCCAACGTAGTCCTCCCCACTAAGCTAGCCACAAAGGAGGCAATAGGGATAGAATCCTGCAACTCTTGTTGCATTTCCTGAAGAAGATATAACTTGGCTATAAAGTGTGGAAGAATTATTTTATCCAGATCCTTCAATTCTCTCTTTAGGACTTCTGTAATATATGGATGTACAGGGACATCCAAAGGAGCAGCACTTTGAAATTACCAAAGGAAAGAAGCAGAAGACGTTTCTGGAAGTTCCTCCTCTGGAAACCCCATTTTAAACTTCACATGCATTTAATCAGCAGGCGTGTCCTTTGCAATCTATTTTCCTTTTTTGCTCTTCTATTTGAGGAGCCTTCTCTTCTGAGTCAGAAGAAGTCAATGACCCCACCAGCAGCTTTTCTCTGTTCTGACCTTATCAGAGACCATCTCCAACAAAGCCTCCCTGATAGGTTGCTTTAGCCAAGCCTCATCTTCCACCATGTGCTGTTTAGGAGGGTGAGAAGAAGACGACTCCAAGGGTGAAGAGGACTCTGCGTGTCTTCTCTTCCTCTAAAGTTTTCCCATTATAATGCTCCCAGCATCACAAAAAGTATGACTCCAGAATCAAAATAAAAATTACACTATTATGCAGACTTCCCCCATTGGCGGCTCTTTAACTCCTTGCATTTCTGTAAACAGTGAAAGAAAAGCAGCCAGCCCAGGCAGCCAGCCTGACCTCCACGCAGGCACCAAACAGGTGCCTCCAGAAGGACTACACAGCTGAAGCAGTAAGGCACCCAAAGCCACCACTGACTTCACATATACCATTAGGTGAATCTCCATCAAGCCCTACAGGCAGGGAGAAGTGTACTTGCCTCAGCCTCAGGACCAGGAGTAATGAAGATTACTGGTAAGTAATGAGACATTACTTGGTCACCTGCTCTTACTGTTTTTTTCCCCACACCAGCGGCCATCACATAGGTGGAAGCCCCTTAGGGAAAAACCTTCCACATTTGTCTGAACACATCTAGATGCAGGGGAAATGCTGCAGCAGGGGTTGAGGTGTCAGTTATTACAGTTGACTTCTGACAGTGCAAAATCTGCTGCCAGAACTAGTAGTCAGGGTGAAAGGCAGGTCAAGGAGCATAATTACAACAGAAGGAGCAATTCTTCTCCTCGCCTCCTTCACACTTTCAGCTCCACAGGAATAAGAACAGGTGGAATGCTGGATAAGTACTGCTTATGCAGGCTCCAACAAGAGGGGGTGGCACAGTATTTTTTAGCACTCCCAGCATTCCTCTGTTCTTTTGTTCTGTACTGGAAGATTACATTATCTCATTAGTGATGAAGTGGACAAGCACAATGGGAACCTGTGGGTAATGACGTTGTGGAGGAGTTGTTGGCAGTTTCTACTTGGTAAAAACGTAGCTAATAGTCCTCACATGCTCAGGTTGTTTCCCATTCTTGTGAGCTTAGGGCCAGATGTAGCAATCTTCCAAATTGCGACTTGCAATTTGTGAGTCCCAGCGACTCGCAAATTGCAACTCGCAATTTGGAATGCAGAAAGGTGTCTCAGACACCTTCTGCGAGTCGCTATGGGGTCTCAAAGACCCACCTCATTAATATTAATAAGGTGGGTCGCAATTTGCGACCCCATAGCGATTCAGGGCACTCACGGGGATGGTGGCCTGCTGGGAACAGCAGACCACCATGTCCGTGACTGCTTTTAAATAAAGCAGTTATTTTTTTTCAAAGTGCAACCCGTTTTCCTTAAAGGAAAACGAGCTGCACTTTGAAAAAAAAACGAAACCTTTAGTTTCGGTATTTTTCAGGGCAGGTAGTGGTCCATTGGACCACTGCCTGCCCTGAAAAATTATTTTTTGTGCCAGACACAAAGAGGAAGTGGTCCCATGGGGACCCCTTCCCGTTTGCGCCTGGGTTACCATCCACTTCAAGTGGATGGTAACTGCGCTTTCATTTGCGACCACAATCGCGGTCGCAAATGAAAATGCATACCATTGCGACTCGCAAATAGGAAGGGAACATCTCTTCCTATTTGTGACTCAGAAATGCATTTTGCGAGTCGGTTCCGACTCGCAAAATGCATTTCAACATAGCAAAGACGCATTTGCGACTCGCAAACGGCGATTTTCGCCGTTTGCGAGTCGCAAAGTCTTTGCTACATCTGGCCCTTAATATCTACTGATCCACTCTTAGGAAAACCATCCTCTACTCGCTGTAAATGAGGCAGGGGTGCAAGAGGTAGGTGGGTGGGACTCACTGTCATTTTTGCCCAGTGTCTCATACCAGCCAACACTAAATCAGGCTCCTTCTGGTCTGAAATGTTTTAGAACCTCATTTCGTCAGCATGAATGAATAGTGGATGGATATTTTCTGGGGCGAAATCTGGATCTCAATTGGAATGAGTCGGCAGTAGCTTGAATTTTTAAAGATTTTTAATCATTTTTTCTGATCATTATTACACTATTTGAGGACTCCATCTTCCTTGTTATAAACTTTGTTTTACCTTTTTAGCATACTGAATTTAGGACATCTGTACTACTGTGTAAATGCTAAATCATCCCCCATGTGCACATCACATTGGTAATAAGATTGTGTCCTACCCCTCGTCAGGATTATGGGGAGGAACACTTGCACTCTGTCCTGGTGTGAACTTCGTTCTTCCATTAGCATTCTCCCGCTTTTGAAAGCGTAAAGAAGAGAAGCGCTATTCTTCCTCAGCTGGCATGTTTTCCCCAGATGCTTTGGATCTCAGCAGACATGTTTATACATTCAAGCCCATATTTACAGATATTTTTATTGGACCTGGCCCTTTTTGCAGGGGTATCCCCAAATTGTTTGCCTCTTTCCTCATAATCTTTCTAACCAGTTTTGTTGGCTTTAGGACTCGGAGCACTTTACCACTGCTAACCAGTGCTAAAGTGCATATGCTCTCTGTGTAAATTGTATTGGTGACTGGTTTATCCCTGATAGGCATATTTGATTTGCTAGTAAGTCCCTAGTAACATGCATTAGAGGTGCCTAAGGCCTGTAAATCAAATGCTACTAGTGGTCCTGCAGCACTGATTGTGCCATCCATCTGAGTAGCCCTGTAAACATGTCTCGGACCTGCCACTGCAGTGTCTGTGTGTGCAGTTGTGCCTGTCAATCTGACCTGGCAAGTGTACTCACTTGCCAGGCCCAAACCTTCCCTTTTTGTACATGTAACTCACCCCTAAAGTAGGCAGGGTGTAGTGTATGTTAAAGGTAGGACACATACTGATTTGTTTTACATGTTCTAGCATTGAAATACTTTCAAATATGGTATCCACTGTTGCAAGGCCTATCTCTGTCATAGGTTAACCATGGGAGCTGCCTTTAAATAACTTTTAATTGCAGTTTCCCTTTGGGAGCCGATAGAGATGTGGAGTTTGGTGTCTCTAAACTCACACTTTAAGAATACATCTTTTAGTAAGGTTGGTTTTTAGATTGTCAGTTTGAAAATGCCACTTATAGAAAGTGGGTATTTTCTTGCTTAAACCATTCTGTGACTCTGCTGTTTGTGTATTCCTTGTCTGGGTCAGACTGATAGTTGGGCTGTTTGTGAATCTCCACTAGAAAGTGACACAAAGTGTGCTGGGGTGTAGCCTGCAAATCCTGATGGGTCATCTGGGCTAGATCGGAAGGAGGAGCTGACACTTACACCTCGATGGCTGTGCCTGCCCTGACACAATGCAGTTTCAAACCCCCTGGTGTGTCGCCAGTCCTGGGCAAGGCAGGATCTTGTGAACACCAGAGACTTTCCTTTGAAGTTTGCCTACTAAGTAGTGGACCCAAAACCCCTGATTTTTAGATTATTTCTCGAACCAAGAGGAACCTCTGCCAAGGAGAAGTGCTGAAGAGCTGGAGGAATTATACTACCCCTTTGCTTGTGACGGTGCTTTGCTGGGTTGGCCTGCAGTTGCTACTTCTGTCTTAAAGAGGACAAAGACTGAACTTTATGGTATATTCCTGCTTGTGAAGTGTCTCTAAGGGCTTGGACTGAGCTTGCCTCCTGTTTTGAAGTCTCACGTCCATCAAAGACTTCCTCTGCCAGCACCTGGACTCTCTGTTGAGACTCCTACCCTGCCAAGTGGTGCCCTATCCAGTTCCTGGGCCCTTGAAAGGTGAAGTCGGTGGAACCAAGTTGGAAATCCACGCACAGGAGCCGTGCTGGGAAAATTTCGACACACCACCTACAATGTGGCTGTAAAAACGATGCATCACCTGCATCGTGGCTCAAATCGAGGCACCACCTGCATTGCAGCTAGGAAATCAACGCATCACCTGCATCACGGCCTTGCAGCTGCTAAAATCAACACAAACCCCACGCATCTCAGATTCTCATCCTCATGCAGCCGAATTTCGCATGCAACTGCACTGGGTGTTAAAATCGATGTGAACCTGTCCGGACCCTAGGTGCCCGCCTGGAAATCGATGCATCGCTCTTTTGTGGGAGAGAAAAACAATCGATCGCCTGCCTGACCTGAGAAGAAATGACGAACGGCCTCTCTTGCGAGTAAGGAATTGATGCATCGCTGACTTTTCTGATGCACGCTCGCCTATGCGGCTTTACTTTTTACGCATACCAGGTACTTTGTGTAACATCAACGTTTCTTTTGTTTTCTATGGAGTGAGATTCTATTATCTTAAAAATTCATAACTTTACTTGTGTATGTTGGGTTTTTGTCATTTTGGTCTTGTTTGATTTAGACAAATATTGGCTATTTTTCTAAACAGGTGTGGTGTCTATTTTGTAGTGTTTTCACTTTATTACTGTGTGTGTTGGTACGAATACTTTACACATTGCCTTTGTGATAAGATTGACTACTTACGCCAAGCTACCACGGGGTGAGCATGGGTTATCTAGGTGTGTATCTCCATTGCCCTGCCTAGGATGAGGGTTTCTGCTTAGACAGAGTACAAACTGACTGCCAACTAGAGACCCCATTTCTAACAGTTTTGTGTTGGGTTTATGTTACTTTTCTAACACCAACCCAACATAAAGTGTTCAAGTGGAACTTACTATCCAATGAAAATTGAGATTTATGTTGGCTAATAACCTAGAGTAATGCAAAGTTGTGCAGTGAGCCGTCTTGTATTACTTTGCGTCCTGGAGGTGTCCGATGGGTGGAAAATTGGGTTTTCCTATGCAACCATCAATGGGTTTTAACGCAAATCCCAGTCTACAAAGAATTTTAGACAGTGCTATGTACCAAAATCCTACACCTCCTCAAGGCAGGGACATTTAGGGGAATGGGTTTCATTTCTATTAATTTTTCCCCCTTTGAATGAGTCCTGCATTGTAGAGTACACGCACAAAGTGGGAAAAGCTCTAAAGCACAGGTTTTGTACTGAAAGGTGACTCCTTCTAGCACTAAATGTAAGCTTCTGACAACACAGACGCTATTGCACTATGACTGCTTAAAGCGTGCTGCTGCAAAGAGAGAGGAGAACAGCTTATGTGATTGAGGGCTTGATTTAGAGTTTGCTGCCTGATTTAGAAATGTGACAGGTATCCTGTCTGCCGTATTACGATTACCAAAGGATATAATGGGATCGTAATACGGCAGATGGGATATCTGCCACATTTGTGATGGAGTAACCCCATCCACCAAACGCTAAATTAGGCCCTCTGTAGATATGGTGCTTTCCTGCCCTCTTCCTTTCATGCAATGCAGCACAACGCAGCACATTTACTTGCTGCCCTGGGTTGCAGGACTTCTTGATAAATCTGGGCGTCAGTGCAGGAAAGTACCCTCTTTTTGGCCTGTTACCTCATTTTTGGCCTGTTTGTCAGTATGTTTGACTGTGGCACTGGGATCCTGCTAACCAGGACCCCATGGCTTATGCTCTCTCTCCTCTAAATGTTGTCTCGGCACACTGGTTGCCCAGTATTTCACCCACAATTGACACATTGGTCACCCCTTATAAGTCCCTAGTATATGGTACCTAAGTACCCAGGGCATTGGGGTTCCAGGGGTTCCCTATGGGCTGCAGCATTTATTTTGCCACCCTAAGGGAGACCAGGCAAAGGCTTCTACAGGACTGCCATTGCAGCCTATGTGAAATGGTGCATGCACCCTTTCACTGCCATTTACACTGCACCAGGTCACTTATAACTCACCTATATGTCAGGCCTTCCAGCCCTGAAAGCTAGGTGCAGAGTACCTGTGTGTGAGGGCACCCCTGCACTACAGAGATGCCCCTACGTCATCCAGGATCATGTTCCCGGACTTCATGAGTGCGGGGACGCCATTTTAGGCGTGCACTGGACATAGGTCAATACCTATGTCCAACTTCACAATGGTAACTCCGAATATGGTCATGTAAGGTGCCTATCATCTTGGAATTATAACCCAATGCTGATTCTACCATTGGTTTTATGATTCCATGCACTTGGGGGGGGCTCCACAGTGGACCCCCAGTACTGCCATACCAGCCTTCTGAGGTTTTCCAGGCAGCCCCAGCTGTTGCCACCTCACAGACAGGCTTCTGCCCTCCTGTTGCTGAAACAGCTAGATCTCAGGAACGCAGAAACAAAGGATTTCCTTTGGGATAGATGTGTTACACCCTCTCCCTTTGGCAAAAAAGGTGTTACAGGCATGAGAGGGGTAGCCTCCCACAGCCTCTGGAAATGCTTTGAAGGGCTCAGATGGTGCCATCCTTGCATAATCCAGTCTACACCGGTTGAGGAACCTCCTGTCCCAGCTTTGGCACGCAACTGGACAAAGGAAAGGGGAGTGACCACTCCCCTGTACATCACCACCCCAGGGGTGGTGCTCAGAGCTCCTCCAGAGTGTCCCTGGGTTTTGCCATCTTGGAATCCAAGTTGGCAGGGTACTATGGGGGCATCTGAGTGGCCACTGCCAGTAGGTGATGTCAGATCCCTCCCCAGATAGGTGCTTACCTGTTTAGCTGACCAATCCCCCATTCAGGGCTATGTAGGGTCTCTCTTTTGGGTGGTTCTTCAGATTTGGATTGCAAGACTCCAGCAGGAATCCTCTGCATCCTTTACTTCACCTTCTCACCAAAGAAACTGCATCTGGACCCTCCATGAACTCTACAAACTGCAACAAAGAAGCAAAGACAAATTCTGCAACATTGTATCTTCAGCTCCTGCCAGCAACTGCAACTGTTTCCAGGTTGTGCATACTCTGAGGTCTGCCTGTCTTCAGCCTGCACCAGAAGAACAAAGGAATCTCCTTTGACGTGAAGGAGTCACTTCCCTGCCTCAACAGGCACCCATCTGCAGCGACAACTGGTGGCTTGGGTTCCCTCTCCTGACGAAGTGCATGGATCCAGCATCATGGGTGGTAGACTGAAGTAGTCCCAACGGTCTTGACGCCCAGCTGTCAAACTTTGGTGGAGGTAAGGGCTTGCTTCCCCACGCAAGACAGTAACCACGTGCATCATGTGATTTGCAGTTGCAAAGGCTTTTGTGCGAGCTTCCATGAAGTTCTTCATGCACAGCACAGCTCCGAGGCCCAGCACTCCTTCCAGCGACGCACAGCTTCCTGAGTGGTTCCCCGGCGGCGTGGGACCCCTTTGTGTAGTGCTGCATGGGCCTGCATTTGCACTTTCTTTGTCCCCATGCTGTGGGACTCCTGTACGCGCTGCATGGTCTTCTGTGGGCTCTCTGGACTGCTGGGAGCCCCCTCTGACTCTCCCTCTTGGGTAGAGTCAACCTGGTCCTTTCTGGTCCCGGCCAGCACCATTTACCGATAAAAAGCGAGCTTTGCGTTTGCCAAGGCTTGTTGGCGGAATCCAGCCATGCAAACCAGACTGCAATCATCCATCCAGCGTGGGACATCATCTTCACCAACCAGGAACCAGCATCCATCTTCTTGGGTGCAGTACTGACAGTTGTTCTCCAGTTGTGGTTCTTCTTTTGCACTTTCATCCGGGTTAGCAGGGGCTCCTGTTCTTCCTGGACTCCTCTGTGCTTCTTGGACTTGGTCCCCTTCTTCCGCAAGTCTTCAGGCCCATGAATCCACTGTTGATGTCTTGCAGTCTCTTCTGGTTCTTGCATTATCTTCTTTTTCGTTCACTTGTGTGTTCTAGGAAAGTTCCTGTGATTTACTCCTATTTATATGGGCTCAGGGGTGGGTTCTATTACTTATCTTTGGTGTTTTCTAATACTCCCAGCGCCCCTCTAAACACTGCACTTGCCTAGATAGGAAACCGACATTCACATTCCATTTTTTTAGTGTGTGGTTTGTGTTCCCCCAGGCCCATTTCTACCTATTGTTATTTTCACTATTTGCACTGTTTTCTAACTGTTTACTTACCTGTTTTTGGATACTAGTGTGTATATATTGTGTATTTTACTTACTTCCTAAGGGAGTATAGTCTGTATGGTATTTTTAGAAAGTGTGTCACCAAAATAAAGTACCTTTATTTTTGTACCACTGAGTATTTTCTTTCATGTGTGTAAGTACTGACTGACTGTAGTGATGTTGCATGAGTTTTGCATGTCTCCTAGTTAGGCCTTGGCTGCTTGTCCACAATACCACTAGAGAGCCTGGCTTCTAGACACTGACTACATACACTAATAAGGGATAACTGGATCTGGTAGAAGTTGTAAGCACCTGTGGTACCCACTACAAACCAGGCCAGCCTCCTACAGTCAGTGCCTACATGATCATGTATGGCATGTTTCGTCTTTGAAGTAAGGAGCTACATTCATGCATTGTAAGTGCTTGCAAGGATTCTTATAATGATTACAAAGTAGCATCAATTTGCCACCAAATTCATGATTGTGGCACTATTTTGGCAGCGTTATGCCTTTAGATCATTTTATAAGAGGTTTTCAAAGCTACCTATCACAGTCTGCACATCTCTTACCACCGTTGGCTGAAGAACTTGAAGGAACACCCGGTCTTCTGCTAGTTCTGGACTGGCCATGATAGGGGCAACCATTTCTAGTAGCCATGACTGAAAAAGATGCCAAGGCAGACCGTACCCTCCAGGAGTGCCAGAGGAAAAACCAAAAAAGTCAGGAAAAAACCTCTATCACTGGAACGCCTGAAAAAGAGGAAAAAGAAACAATGTAAAAAGAAAAAATAGAATAAATCTTGCAGAAAAAAACAGGAACGCGAAAAACACGGAAAAACTGGAGCGGGGATCACCACCAAAGTGGAAGTGTTTGCAATGCAAGGAAGAAAAGAACTGAAGTGCTTATATACAAGAAAACAGGAAGTGGCACAACAGGAAGAAAGTGCAACAACATCTTGGATTGGGAAAGACCATATGGAAAAGAATCGTAAAAAAGACCAAGTAGAAAAGGAAAAGGCATGCTGGGAAGAAGAATACCAAGGAGGAAGACAACATGGAAACCAAAAAAAAAGAAGAAACAAAGATGGACGAAAAAAGAAGAGAAAGGAGGAAAGAAAAAGGAAAAAACCTGAGGCGGTAAGTATAGGTGAATTCAGGGAGGGTGGCAGGGGTTGCGGCGCGACCCAGAGCACGAAATGTGCCTCCTGGATCACACCGTGGAAACAGGTAGGCAAAACAATGGGCCACGGAGGTGCTGGCAACCCAAAACTCAGGCTGCCGGCCCGACCGCAGCTTGAGAAAGAGTTGCTGCGGTACTGCGCGGCGACACAGTAGGCCCCCTCCCTAAGGCCTCAGGCTTGTCTGGAAAAAGAGGAAAAAAGTGTGAACCAAATGAGGTGCATGAACTGTGGAAGCATCTTCCCATGAACAGTCGCTGAGGGGATAACCTTTCCAGTGGATCAGGAACTGGAGTTTGTTCCGAAGGATTCGTGAATCACAGATCTCTTGTACCTCATATTCAGGATGGCCTTCTACAGAAAGTGGAGGAGGACAGTGGAAACGCCTATGGTATGGATCAGAAACAAAAGCTTTAAGCTGTGAGACATAAAAAACTGGATGAACCTTCCAAGTCTGTGGTAAACGTAGCCGAACACCAACAGGATTCAATAACTGCAGTACGCGAAAAGGACCATAAAAACAGGGTTTGAACTTGTTTTGGGAAAAACGAAAGGGTAGAAATGTAGACGAAAGCCACACTTTTCTCCTGGTTGATAAGATGGTGCCACCTGACGTTGGCGATCAGCCTTTCTTTTCATTATTCTTTTAGAAACCGAAAGAGTAGTACGGATCAGATCTTATATATGGTGGAGTCATTGTGCAAATGATGTAACCGCAGGCACAGAAGGCAACACACAAGTGGAAAAGGTCTTAGGATAGAAACCATAGGTGCAGTAAAAAGGTGTTAATCCTGTTGCACTATGCACCAAATTATTGTAGGAAGACTCAGCTAAAGAAAGGAAATCTGACCAATTTCTTTGAGTGGCATTACAGAAACAACGTAAATATTGTTGGAGTTCCTGATTCAAGCGTTCAGTTTGACCGTTGGTTTGTGGATGAAATCCTGATGAAAGGGAGACATCAATGTGCAGTAAAGTACAAAAAGCTTTCCCAAAACGTGACACATACTGGGGTCCTCAGTCTGAAATAATCACTTGTGGAAGGCCATGTAGGCAAAAAATATCTTGCATAGATATATGACTAATTTCATGAGCTGTAGGTAATTTCTTTAAAGCTGTGAAATGCTCCATCTTGATAAAAGAATCAACAGTTATTATGATGACATGATTCCCTTAAGAAGACATAGGGGTCATTCTGACCCTGGCGGTCTATGACCGCCAGGGTCGCGCATGACGGAAGCACCGCCAACAGGCTGGCGTTGCTTCATGGCCCATTCTGACCGCGGCGGTAAAGCCGCGGTCAGAAAACCAGGGCCAGCGGTTTCCCGACGGTTTTCCCCCGGCTGGGCGAATCCGCCATGGCGGCGCTGCAAGCAGCGCCGCCATGGGGATTCTGACCCCCTTCCCGCCAGCCTGTTTCTGGCGGTTTTCACCGCCAGGAAGAGGCTGGCGGGAACAGATGTCCTGGGGCCCCTGGGGGCCCCTGCACTGCCCATGCCACTGGCATGGGCAGTGCAGGGGCCCCCTAACAGGGCCCCAGCCTGCTTTTCACTGTCTGCCTAGCAGACAGTGAAAAGCGCGACGGGTGCAACTGCACCCATCGCACACCTGCAACACCGCTGGCTCCATTCGGAGCCGGTTTCAGTGTTGCAGGCCGCCTTCCCGCTGGGCCGGCGGGCGCTAACAATGTTAGCGCCCGCCGGCCCAGCGGGAAGGTCGGAATGGCCCCAGCGGTCTTTCGACCGCTGAGCGGCCATATGGCGGTTCCTGCCGGGGTCAGAATGACCCCCATAATGTACAGTTAAAATCTGTAGACAGAGTGTGCCATGGAGCAGAGGGAACAGGCAAGGGCATCAATAAACCTGCTGGCTTGGTTCGAGGGCCTTGGTTTGGTCAAATACAGGACATGATGTTACATAGGATTCGGTATGGTTCTTAAGAGTTGACCACCAAAAGGAACGTATAAGCAACTCCTGTGTCTTTTTGATTCCACGATGTCAAACTACGGGAGAATCATGGCACATCTGTAATGCCTCGGTTTGTAATTTCTTAGTTGCCAAAAAGAGGGTATCTTAATAATAGAAGTAGTCCTGATCCTTTTGTAGTTGAGGGCTTAATGTCCTCCATTCTTCTAGTGGCAGATACTGGTATTCTGATTTAACACGGCCAAGAAAAGACTGAGTAACCCCGATTATTCGACTGGATTCAATGATATTTGGAGAGGAAGTGTTAGTACTTTCTGGATATTGACCGGATCAGCTACTAAGTTCTGTGATCCGGGAATGTAGGTTACAATGAAGTCATATTAGCTAAAAAAGAAGGCCCATCTTGCTTGACGGCTGTTTCGACATTGGAAATTCCAGAGACATTGTAAATTACAATGATCAGTTCTTCCTTCAAACGGTTCTGTCTCCATTCTTTACAGGCAGCCTTGAGAGCAAGTAATTCCCATTCTAACACCAAATAATTGCGTTTGGCTTCTGTAAGTATATGGTAAAAGTAGAAAATATGATGTTCCAAACTATCGTCTTTTTCAGTGAATACTATAAACTTCTTAGTAGTATCTGGGTGTCGTAATATAGGAGCTTGGGAAAAGGGCTGTTTAAGATTTTGAAAAGACCTTTCAGCACTGTCAGTCCACACAAATCCCTTCTTCAGATTTTCTCCCTTGATGGTCTGGGTGATAAAACTTTGTTGATGGGCAAAGTCTTGTACAAATTGTTGATAAAAGTTGGAGAGACCTAAGAAACATTGGATTTCTTTGACAGAAGAGGGAGAGGGCCAATACAAAATGGCTTGTACTTTGTCTGGATCTGTAGCTATTCCATTCTGATTGATTCAGAACCCAAGATACTGTACTTCACTCTTGTTAAATTCACACTTTTCTGGTTTACAGTATAACTGATTCTGTCTGAGTCTTTCCAAAACCTGAAGTACATGCTCTGTATGCTGTTCAGGTATACAGGAATGTACTAGGATGTCATCCAGCTAAATCACCACACTATGATTTAATAAGTCAGAAAACACAGTATCCATGAACCGTTGAAATATGGAGGGTGCATTGGTTAAATCAAAAGGCATGACACGGTATTCATATTGGCCGAATGGAGTATAAAAAACTGTTTTCCATTCATCTCCTCCCTTGACACGTAAGAGGTGATAGGCACCCCTCAAATCCAACCTTGTAAGTTTCTTTGCACCTTGGACAGCGTCCAGAGTATCCCTCATAAGGGGTAAGGGATAACGATCCTTAATGGTTATCTTGTTAAGTCCACAAAAGTCAACACAGGGACGCAGATCTTTTGTTTTCTTTGGAACAAAGAAAAGAGGAGCCCCTGCAGGAGATGAAGAGGAAGCGATTAAACTATTCCGTAGATTTTCATCTTGGTATTTTTTCAGTACCTTCTTTTCTTGTTCAGTCAATGAATACATCCGACCAAAGGGAACCACTTCTCCCGGAATCAAAGGAATGTCGCAGTTGTAGATACAATGAGGAGGGAAACCGGGTTTGCAGGGCTTCTGGAATACATGATAGTATTCTTGGTAACAACTTGGTACTCCCTGTATCATGTTAATAGAGCAGTTAGTATCTTTGGGAGAAAGACTTAACCCTTTTGGAGACCAATAAGAGTGCGTGGAGTAGCAGTTCTGTTGGCAAAACTGTGATGATAACGATATTGTTCTTGTCTCCCAATTGATATAAGGGTTATGCAGAGTTAACCAGGGAATTCCTAATATCATGGTATGATTTGAGAGGATATGAGATCAAAGGTAATGTGTTCCTGGTGCCTTCCAAAATGCAGACAGAGGGTAGGTGTAGAATCCACCACTGGTCCTGAAGTTAAAGGAGAACCATCAACTGTGTGAACTTGTTCCGGCGTTTCTTTAGGAACTCGTGGGGTACCTCTTTCCTTGGCCCAGGTCTCATTCAAATATGTACCCCTGGCTCCGCAATCCAATAAGGCAAAACCATGCTCTTCTTGATTTTGTTAACACTGTACCATAAGAGATAGAATCAACAGTGTGGAGATAGTCTCTCTGGAGGAACATATTGAAGGTAAATTGACTCCTCCTGTTCCCTATCTCCTCACAGGGGACGGGAGCTAGCGTTTCCCGAGGGTCTGGAAGGATGGACAGGACACATCTGGATCAAGTGGCCAGCTTTGCCACAATATAGATAAAGACCCTTTCGCCGCCTATCCTCTCTTTCTGAGTCAGATAAAGGACCATGGACTAGATCAATCTGCATAGGTTCTTCTTCTGTAGACTTGCTTCAAGATGGAGTTTGTCAGAACGTCGGTTTGTAGTACAGGGTACTCCGGACAGGTACTGTAAGCAAGTCTTTTGCCTTTCCATTATACGTTCTCACAATCTATACTCTATATTCAACGCTTGATCCATCAGGTCTTTCAGAGATCTACATTGAGTAGAATGTACCAATTCATCTTTTATTTCCACTCGAAGTCCGTGGTGAAACAGGGTTACAAAAGTGCGTTCTACCCAAGTGGTCTCAGATGCTAGCTGTTTAAACCGGGTTATATATTATAATACCTCCTGATTGCCTTGCTGAATATCACATAATGCTTCTTCAGCAGCTGCCTCCAACCTGTGTTGCTCAAACATCTGCTTAAAGATTTTAAGAAAGGCAGGATAATTATCTAAGACAGGATCTTTAGCAGAGACCAAAGGGGTCCCTCAAGCTAGTTCAGGGCCAGACAAGGCACTGATCAAATAACCCACCTTGGCCTTGTCAGATGAGAACTGTACGGGTCGAAACACAAAGAAGACTGTCAAAGAGTCTGGAAATTCCTTTATCTTATGCAGATTTCTGGAATATCAAGGTGTCGAGGTAGACACAGGAGGTATATCCACATGTCGGGAAGACAAGGCTTGTCATAGTGCGGCATTCTCCACCCTTGGTTGTTGTAATTCTTGAGCTTGTTGTTGCACAGTATGGAGCATGGATTGTGCATTTTCTACAACATCATCCTGTGGTCCTTCCATGGTCGACATGCAACGCAGATTCTTTTGGCCTTGCAATCTGTCACAGTCTGCACGTCTCTTACCACAGTTGGCTGAAGAACTTGAAGGAACATCCGGTCTTCTACTGGTTCTGGACTGACCAAGATAGGGGCGACCCTTTCTAGTAGACACAGTGTTGATGACTGGAAAAGACGCCAAGGCAGACCGTACCCTTCAGGAGTCACAGAGGAAAAACCCAAAAAGTTGGGAAAAAACCTGTATCACTGGAACTACTGAAAAAGTGGAAAAAGAAACAATGAAAAAAGAAAAATAGAATAAATCTTGCAGGAACAAACAGGAACACGTAAAACATGGAAAAACATGAGCGAGGAACACCACCAAAGCAGAAGTGTTTGCAACGTAAGGAAGAAATGAACTGAAGTGCTTGTATACCAGAAAACAGGAAGTGACACAACAGGAAGAAAGTGTGACACCATCTTGGATTGGGAAAGACCATATAGAAAAGAATAGGAAAAAAGACCAAGTAGAAAAGGGAAAGGAAAAAGGCATGCTGGGAAGAAGAATACTAAGGAGGAAGACAACATGGACACCAAGAAAAAAGAAGAAACGAAGATGGAAGACAAAAGAAGAAAAAGGAGGAAAGAAAAAGGAAAAACCCCAAGGAGGTAAGTATAGGTGAATTCAGGGAGAGTAGCAGGGGCTGCGGCGCGGCCCAGAGCAAGAAATGTGCCTTCCAGATCGCACCCTGGAAACAGGTAGGCAAAACAATGGACTGCGGCTGTGCCGGCGTCCCTAAACTCGGACCGCTGGCCCGACCGCGGCTCGAGAAAGAGTGGCCGCTGTAGTGCACAGTGACACACTACCTGAAAGTTCTTAGAGCAAACACTAAGCACCCAAGCACCCGTTTTGGCTGCCTGGGCCATTGTTGAGTGGACTGATTAGCTTTTAGTATAGGTTGATGCATCTTCCCAGGCACAAAAAGGCAGGGTCGTCACAGGTGGAGTAGGAAGTGGGTGGGGGGATTAGAGGGGTGACATATCCCAGGCCCTGCCCTTTCCAATGCCCCACTCTCTTACAGCATAATTTATTTAAAGATTTTAAATTGGAAGTAACTTTGCCATCTTCAAAATTAAGGATGCAACTTACTTGACTAGACTACTAGAGAGCGCCAGGCAATATGTCTTCTCTTTCCAAATAGGCTCAGGGCCATGTTGGTGCCGGGCCCCTGCTGATCTGGGGCCTCCCCGGCAGGTGTAGGGCCAGCCCAGGGATGGTTTAGGGCTGCTTCCCTGTAGGTTTTCATAGCATGTTTTTATAATTGCATTGTACTATGAAGGCTGGCTTTAGCCCTGGTGGTGCCTGGTGCGACTGCCTTTTTTTGCGCCACCTATGACCTCCTTCTCCAAAAATTCTCTCACTATCACCTTTAACAGCACTTCTCATCTCTTAATAGCCCCTCTTTGACATGCGTTTAATATTTTTATAGCGCTACCCATAGTTCACTCTGGCTCTGTGATCTGCATGGTACGCACTCTTTGCAGCAGGCACATTAACCCTCCGTGCTGCTTTATGATGAGTCAAAACCATTGGTCGAAGTGGTCGGGATCAGAGTGGCACAAGATGCCCATACTTTTATGATTTGTGAAACACTGTTTCTCTACTTTTTGCAAAAACACATTCCTCCCTCGAAGGTTAATTCCCACAGTTTAAATGCCTCAGCTGAAGTGTCATTCAGTGAGCCTCCTGTGCGATGAAACCGAAGCCTGGCAGACAGCTAAACAAGCCTTCCTGCCAGGGTGCCTGCTGCCTGAAAGAAATGCAAATGTGTGCTAGGAGTTAATCTGTAACTGTAAAGGATGCTTAGGAGCCAGAACTGACTTTAATTGATCTGATCACTCAAAGCTTTGTGATGCAAAGATTTATTCTTTTTGAGAGGTAGGTCAAAGAGTTAACAACTGGGCTGTGAAGTGCATGCTTTTAATTGTAATTGTATTTATATCACGCTTAGTACACCTGGAGATGTTCAAGGGACAGTAGTGTAAAAAGAATTGCACTACGTACGCTCTGGGTATTACTAAAATATACGTTTTGGAAGCACCATTTTATCTTAAGCATTTTGCGCATTTTGTAGCAGTCTATCTTATACTGTGTGTAATACAAGTTTAAAATAATGAATTACATATTCACAGTGCTTTCTGTCCCAGGCTGTGACCTCGCAGCACTAAAAGTACACAAGACGCTTTTTCTCCACTGCACCAACCAAGACTTAATTCTGTGGCTCTCTGGTTCCACACAAACCTCTGCAGTGCATTGCTATAGTGCATTTCCCAATGAGTAACAACTCTTTTAAAATTTATTTTTCATTTAAGCTGATGGTGAAAGACCAAAAGAACGTACAGAATATTTTATTTTTATACCACACCTTTGACCCCACCCCCACTGCATGCAGCATCACAGTTCTCATACCTTTCTTAAGGCACTGCGACTGCTGGTCAAAACTGACACTAGACAAAATCCTATCTCTCACCAGTAGGAACACTAATCACCAGAGTTATATTGACATTTTTATTGTTGCCTGAAAATTGCTGGACACACAAGGAAAATTACTGCTTTTACTGCTTTTAAACCAATATTTATTTTTAAGCACAGCACCCCCCCCCCACGTAATTCAGTGCCAGGAGCAGCTGCACCAGTCACCCCGCCCTAACACGGGCCCTGTGTGCACTGCACCTCCAGTACTGCAGCCTCTCCATCCCATGTAAACAGAGTCTACTCACTCCCTGGCACTGCTGCACTGCTCATGTTCACAGAGTGCAAGACACCCTGCCACATCTGATCCAGGCGCCCAGCACTGCACACTCCAGACACTCCAGTTAGAGCCATCTCAAGGATTTCCTCTTGCTTCTGGCCAAACTTATTTTGTTCAGAACAACTTTAAATGTAATACTCATTTTCAGCCACTTCAGCCAAGTCGTCATGGTGCCAAAAAATACCGAAACACAAGTTAAGCTTTCAGATACTTAGGTGGCAAAAAGCACTGAAAGCCCACGTCCTCCAATCAAATAATACCTAAAGAAACCTTGAACAAGCATTAATAAAGTCATTTCTGCTTCTGGGTCTAGATTTTGCTGTTTTTCAACAAAAATTTTCATAAAATTCGGGCCCATATTTATGGTCTGTGTGGTGCAGGGCAGCGCAGCAAGTTACCTTGCTGCATCATAGGGAAAGAGCAGGAATGTGCCATATATATCCAACACGGTGCATCCCTGTCCTGTCTCTCTGCGCTGGTGCCATTTTGGCTGCCTAGCACCAATGCAGACACCCTTGCACCATGGTTGCTACGGTGACTGCATTGCATGCAGCATTGTTTTTGTGCAGGGAGAGACACCTTGCTTCGCAAAAAGAATCCTGAGTGGAATTTTCCTCTTTCTATGTGTTCTGAAGAATGCCTCCCTGGTGCAGAGTAATGTAATGCAGTGTTTTGTGCTGTGTTACATTACTTGAGATTTATGAAGCCACGCAGGGCCATGTAAGGTGGCCGTGTGTGGCTTCATAAATCTCACTTAAGGGTTGTGTCGCTCTTGCACCACATTGCGTGGTGCAAGAGCGACGCAAATCAGGCCATTAATACGGCCCTCAGTGTCTAACCAGCCTGTTCCTCGCTCTTTAGGAAAGAAACACTGAGGTCCATATTTAAAAAAAATTGCACCACTTTTACGTATTTATTAGACGCAAAAGCAGCGCAAACTTACAAAATATAATTGTATCATTTAAGTTTGCGCTGCTTTTGCATCAAAAAGTTACGCAAACGCGGCGCAAAAAAAGTATAAATGTGGGCCTAAGTGTGGCATGTCAAATGTTTAGTGGGCTAGTCCACAATATAAAAATACTTTATATGCACATAAGGCTTGAAACTGTATGTGTTGCCGGGTTGGAGAGAGCAGGCACAGGCGCCCAGTCTGCCTGGGAGCACCCTGGCTTGGGGCTCTGACCAATCCGAACGCTGCATGACAGCAGCGTTCAGATTGGCCGCCGGGCAGGCTGGGAGTCTGGGGCTGCAGTGAAGGCAAGAGGAGCGACGGGGTGGTGGTGGCGGCAGCGAGGTAAGTGTTTTTTATTTTATTAATTGTTTTTTCTCTGCCCCACCACGAGCCTTCCCGCCCCCTAAACGCACTGTGAGCCGCTCCTGTCCAACCATACAGTTACAGGGAAAAACATGTACATCACCAACACTTTAATTACATGATAGGATGCAAAAGGAGTAATCCTTCATCAGATTGACATTCTACCGCTCACAATATAGGAAAGTCCAAGTGCATATGGATGAAATGTGTTTTAAATGAGAACAAAAGATAGCAGCATATTACGGCCTGACATATGTGCAAATCCACAGTAGCTATCTTGATGGACTAGTGCCTAGCACAGAGGGGAGCTCTCTCAGGCGTGAGCAATAATCAGTAGAGAAGTGGTGATGAAAGTGGTGGAGAGAGAAGTGCTGTTGTGAGGTACAGCTGGAGATCAGGGTTGTATAGGGAGTTTTATTGGGAGAGAGGTACGGTAGACATAGGTGACTTAGACGGAGTTGAGGAAAAGGAGATGGTACATAGAGATGCAGGGAAAGGTAGAGAGAGAAAGAGGTAACGAGATGAGTGAGTGAGAAGCGATGAGTAACACGAGACAGAAAGATTTATTTTTAATTTAGTTATGCAACAGGAAAGGTTGGGCAGGCCAGGCATGCACACTAGGCTTTTGTGAAGGTGCATGCTCAACAGGCAAATTGAAAAATAATCTGCTTTTGAGTGCACCGCTATTACAGCTGGGATGTCCAGAACACTTTTACCATGGGACCCCTTTGAAGGGGAGTGCCCTGGGTGATGGCACACTGTGCCTTTGCCCTAAAATGGCTTTGATTCCAGTGCACCCTTGCTGAAATGTGTTCTGTTCTAAGCCTTGGCTCTCTTGCTGGCTGTGTGCTGCATGCTTTTAAATATATTGTTCATTGATGCTCCTGAAGTCATTGATGAAGTCTTTTTGAGGAAAGTTCCTTGAGGAAGTGAAACATCAGAGGTCTTTATGTTCAGATTCACAGGAACTATGCTCACATGGATGATGGTATCTTAGGTTTGCTACTGAAACCCCTGGGGTGATGGTGATGAGGAAGCAGGGGCAGGTATTTACTGGTCCAACCATAAGGAAGCTACCAAATGTCTTTAGGGGCAAGAACCTCCTCAAGGCACTTGTTCCAGTAGCTTGGTGACAACAACTCTCTTATTACTCTTTCACACAACAGCCATATAGAAAATTTGAGTATAACTGCCCTTAAAGTTGGGCTCTGATTGATGTTTTCAGGAGAGAAAAAGGGGGATGAGGGTGCACAGCATACATGCCCCCCCTCCACCATGCCCCGGCCAAGCTGTGGCTCATCTGGACTGGCACCTACACTTGCTGCACTTTGTGATACCCTAGAAACTTTGGACAAAATAGCCAGCCCTTGAGGGCCAGCTACATAGACTGATAGTATATGGTAGCAACCCCTGGTGTCTCCAGCCCTTCCCACTTGTACACAGTCCAGTGCTAGGTCAGGGAGGCTGGAAACAGCAGGCCCAGCCCACCAACATGAGAGCAGCCATTGGCCGCTCCATCAGGGTGTGGGGTGCAAAGCAGACCCCGGCACCACTCTAGGGTGCACAGCAGGCCATATTCAATCAAACAATCAGTATTTTTGGAGCGCACTACTCACCCGTAGGGTCTCAAGGCGCTGTGGGGTATGTCCTCAGGGTTCAGTCGAAGAGCCAGGTCTTGAGGCCCTTCCTGAATTGAGGTAGCGATGGCGACTGTCTGAGGTGGAGAGGTAAGGTGTTCCAACATTTTACCGCAATGTAGGAGAACGATCTCCAACCAGCCCAGAACTTCCTTATGCGTGGTATGGTGGCGAGTGACTGTTGGGAGGAGCAGAGAGGTCTGGCAGGGGAGTAAAATGTGATGCAGTGGTTGAGGTATCTGGGTCCAAGGTTGTGGAGGGCCCTGTAGGCATGTACGAGGAGCTGTTGTCCTTGATGTGTTGGCGGAGTTGAGCTTTGATTGCTTTTTCGGTGACCTTGGCTGGGAAAGGAGGCAGGGAGATGAGGCAGTAATTCTTGAGATCCGCGGGGCCAGCCGTGGGTTTCTTCAAGAGTGTGCTTATCTCGGCGTGCTTCAAGTCCTCGGGGAAAGTGGCCGACTTTAAGGAGCAGTTGATGGTCTTGTGGAGCTCTGGTGCGATCAAGGCACTGGTCTTGTTGAAGATGTAGTTGGGGTAGTGGTCAATGGGGGCTCCGGAGTGGATGTTGCTCATGATGGAGCGAGTCTCATCTGTCGTGAGGGGGGTCCAGGTCTGCAGGAACAGTGGGGGTTCAGTGGATCTGGGTTGGGGCCTTCTTGGTGAGTTCAGAAAGTCCTGGGGTCCAAAGCTGTCGTAGATATCCTTGATTTTCCAATGGAAGAGGCAGTTAGTCTGTCGCATTTTTTCTCCAGTTTCCTGAAGGTGCGCTTCGATTACTGGAGTGCTGGGGTGAACCAGCTGGCTTTCTTAGTGGTCTGAGGAATATTGGGAAAACCTAGCACCCCCACTTCCAATAGTAAGGTCTACTTACAAGTGAGGGCCATGGTCCTTACCTGTGCCTAACTGTGTGGGTGCTGTTGCTTGTTTCACACTTGTATGTTCTCAGACCATACTATGTAGTCCTTAGAGGTGCCTAGCTGTGTGGCCACTGTGCCTTGTTTCACACGTTCATGTGCTCAGACAATACTATAATAGTCACCAGGCCATTGTTAGAAATCTGCACTCAAAAGTAGACACTACTCAGGAGGCCATTTCCAAAAGCAGCAATACTCATAGGGGAGAAACTGAAGATAAAACAAGCTCAGACACAACTATAATAGGCTCACATGGGAGGTCATTTTAGCTAGACAAGATCAGTAGCATTATAGCATACTCACAGGGGATGGTGTCATGTACAGGACATGCTAAAACCTCAGCTACATGCAGGCATGTCAGAAGAGGGGACAGACTAGTAATCCCAATACATTTTAAACCAATCTGGCCCTATTTGTTATGCATAAGGTAGCTAACATGTATAGTACCACTAGATAGCACCAAATGCCTGAATTGCCATGTTTTATCTGCTGCTGAACATTTTTTCAGCTATGAAACATGTCTTTGTCCTGTTGTGGTACTGCTTCAGTATTGTGTTCCAGGCCACCCCATAGCTTCTGCCACGCCTGGCTACTTGGAAGAATAATTTTAAACTAATATATGCTAGAATGATGTAGTGGCTAATGTACAAAATGCTTCTTTTGAACCCTTTGGAATCTCAACTAATCATGGGTCTTTCTATCTATATCATTCTTGCACTGAAAGGTTTCCACTGGCTTTTTACAAATGATGTTTTACTACTTCTAAATTTGCTTATCGACCTACTTACACAAATTAAGGTTAAAATGTATCACATCTACAGGGGGAAACGGATAAACTGTCACAGATTAAGCACCTCCTGACATGCCTTCTCTTGACTCCACCACTGTGACTTATTGTTAATGCTTCTCTCGTGACTCTGCCTCTCGACTCCTCCCTTTGCTTTACTCCACTAGTTGTTACTCCACCTACAGATTCACAGACCGAATGTGGGCACTGGTAATGTACACATAAAGCAAGGCAAAATTATCAGCCCCATTTTAAAATGTCTTTGACATGATTGGAGATGTACCCATGCATGTAAGGACCTCTTCTGTGCACAGTCACCAAGGCTCAAAGGCTTCCTTGCACAGATAGGACACCAGCAGAAATAGTGGTGCTCTGCGATCTTAAATCTGGGGGTCAGCTTGGTTTTCTATATGTTCAGTATTTCTAAAGGAGCACCATCCCATTGTTAAATCAGATCTTCAAAAGCCAAGTCTTAAGTTTCTTCCTAAAGTCGACAACAGCTTGCTCGCTGCCTTAGCTCCACCTGGAAGGTCAAAGCCCTGCCAACCCCCTGAGACATCTTCATCTTTGGCACCTCTACCAGAAACGAAGACGCAGAGCATAGAGTTCCTGACAGCACATGCCAGAAAATCAAACACTGAATAAACAGAGTTAAATCGTCATGAAGAGGCTGAATGCAGAGGCTTTTATACTAAGTAAACAAGTGGACTGGGAGCCAATGCAAGGCTATCAAATGGCTTGTGATTGAAGACTGGCATGGCAGTTTGAGCAGGGGTTGGGCTGCAGCGTTCTGTACTGATTGTGGGTAAGAGATGATGTAGGAAGGCAGCCCAAACAAAGTGCATTTGTATAGTCAATGCATATGCCTACTACTGCTTGGAGGATTTGGTGGTAGATCTTCCCTAATACATAAGGCAAAATGTTTCTTAAGATTTGTAGATGAGAAGGAGCATGTTGATACATTCACCACCTGTGTTTTTAAGGAGAGTTTGTCATTGAACACCATCATCAGGTTTTTTGTGGCTGTGGTTGGGCAGGGGCAAGGACGCAAAATATATTGCCACCGACCTGATCACCAGACGAAAGGTGGGCCACCCAAAACTATAACCTCTATTTTCTCTGAACTAAGTTTCAGACAGTTTCGGAACATTAATTCTGCAACAGCCCGAGACCCAATTGGAAATTGCTGCGTCCCATATTGCTATTCCCATAGCTCTGTCGCCCTGGCAGACGACGAGCTGTTCTCCACCATCAAAATCAGGCCCTAACTCATGTAGGACTCAATGAGAAGCCCGGTGGCACTCCACAGAACATGGGGCTGGCAGATTGCCTAAAAGTACCAATAAAGGCCATCTAGGTGCCACCCTATAAAAAGAGAGTACCCAATCTAAAGCCTCCCCTCTGACTCCAGTGGCCTTAATCTTTCAACCACTGTGGTATGACATACAGGGGGTCATTCTGACCCCGGCGGTCTCAGACCGCCGGGGCCAGGGTCGGCGGGAGCACCGCCGACAGACCGGCGGTGCCCCGCAGGGCATTCTGACCGCGGCGCTTTGGCCACGGTCAGTGCAGGAAAACCGGCGGTCTCCCGCCGGTTTTCCGCTGCCCGTCAGAATCCTCCAAGGCGGCGCAGCATGCTGCGCCGCCTTGGGGATTCTGACACCCCCTACCGCCATCCTGTTCCTGGCGGTTCGCCCGCCAGGAACAGGATGGCGGTAGGGGGTGTTGCGGGGCCCCTGGGGGCCCCTGCAGTGCCCATGCCAATGGCATGGGCACTGCAGGGGCCCCCGTAAGAGGGCCCCGCTTGTATTTCACTGTCTGCATAGGCCCTCTTAGCATAGCAGACAGTGAAATACGCGAAGGGTGCAGTAGCACCCGTCGCACCTTCCCACTCCGCTGGCTCGATTACGAGCCGGCTTCATGGTGGGAAGGTCGTTTTCCCCTGGGCTGGCGGGCGGCCTTTTGAAGGCCGCCCGCCAGCCCAGGGGAAAACTCAAAATACCCGCTGCGGTCTTCCGACCGCGGTACGGTATTTTGGCGGCTCCCGCCGGGTGCGCGGTGACCGCGCCCGGCGGGAGTCAGAATGACCCCCACAGTGTCAAAGGCTGAAGAAAGAGCCAGGAAACTCAGAATTGACACATCTCCATAGTCTAGTATCATCCATAGTTCATTCTGCACAGCTACCAGTGCCACATCTGTTCATGGCCCCAGACCCTGCTAGTGCTCAGTGAAGCAATCTATTAAAAGCAACAAACTTGGAGAGCTGTGCATTCACCTCCTTTTTAATCAGTTTGGATCTGAAAGACACAAAAAGGGACAGTTGTTGCTTAAACCAATAGCATCAAGGAAGGCTTCACAGACTGGAATGGCGAATGCCTTGTCCAGCCTGAGGTAATGCAAACATCATGAAGTGAAGTTTACCACACCGTACATTTCAGGTGCGACAGTAGTTAGAAATAATTGTCAGATGTGTAAAATATAGGAATCATCTGGCAAACCCAATTTAATAGACTTCATGATCTTAAGTCTTTTGTACAGTGAGAGATTAAATTCTGTGCAGATTCCAAAACCTTTGTGTCAGCTGCAAACATCACTGAAGACTGAGATGAGAAGGACTGATAAATAGAAAGGAGCTTTTCAGAGGACAGAGGAAAGTCTAGCAACCTGTTTGGCACTGACAGATTAGAAAATGAAGGGTCAGATTTTAAGTATGGTGGATGGCGTGTCCATGGGAATAACAGAGGTAATGTCCAGGTACTCCACCCGCCAAATTTAGAGAAGACTTCAGGCCTTGCAGTCATCTTTGTACATTCAAACCTTTAAATATACTAAAGGTTTGGTGTATAGCTGCCATTGGTTTTGATGTCTGTACACCAAACTATTGACATTTTTTGTGTTTCTCAAAAACGAACTCCTGAAGTGGGATTTGGTTTTGAAAAATAAAATCTAATGAACTCCACACCATGGGAGCTCTCTCTTAAGGTTTGGAGGTCAATATTGAGTTTTCTTCTGTCCCTTATTGTCAGCTTGTACCTGGCATGGTGGACAGGAATAAAAAGGCATTGCACCATCCACCCTAATAAGGTGAACAATGTATTGACTATCCTCCAATGACTCCTACACTGTTGGGCAGTTGGAGGAATTATTGAGTAATAGAGCCGTTGGAGGCTACATTGAGGGAAACCTTAACATCTGCCCCTCTCTAAATGAGGCGGATGATCTTAAGGCCTGATTTAGATATTGGCTGACAAGTTACTCCATCACAACGGTGACAGATATCCCACCCGCCACTTTGAAATCCCATAGAATATAATAGGATTTAGATATTGGGGGATGGGATAACTGTCACTGTTGTGATGGAGTAACTCAACCGCCAATATCTAAATCAGGCCCTTGCTGTCTGTAGGCAGCGTCCTTCAAGGTATACATGAGGGCCCAAATTATTTAACCACTGTGATAACTACTCCAAAAGATCTTCAGAAACATGGATGTTTTAAGGCCTGAGATGCGTGGACCTAAGAACAGTCCATTTATCTTTAGGGATCTCAGCGCCAGAGATCCTTGACCTGTTTGTATGCTCGGTTGGCTGTACACAGTGCCAGATTATATCAGGGGTGAAAGGGGATCCGTGATGTGAACCGACTACTTGTTGGGGGGGGTGCATTCAATCTAAAATGTAAGAAATCCAGGAGTTGAGGTTATCACTATCCATTTGAGCTTCATCCTGAGTTATCAGAGGGAAGCTTTTAATAATTTTCTCAACTAGTTGACACTAAAGTTAGAACTTGTTCTTTTACTGGTAGAAGGCTCATAAACAGGACTGAGTGCAGTCCTTGCTATATTTCAAGGAAAGAAACAGAGCTATTTTATCCAACCATGTGACTAGTAAAAGAGGCCTGGCACAAATTTGTCTGATACAAAAAGCTGATTCAAAGAATGTCTTGCTGAGTGAGTTGACTTGTTAAACAGATGTTCAAGACCAAAAGAGGCACAAAAAGATAATAAGTCACTGTATGGGGTCAGGGCGTAGAGGCTCTCTGGACGCACTGCTAACAGGTTTGCAGGGCTTCCACTGCCAGATTTTCTATGGTACTCCCCTCCCACTATCCAGTTGGGCCATTGGGAACAGCATATACTACTGACATGTTATATGTGTGGAAATGGCCGCTTTATTGAAACAAGTGCACATTATACATCCATGTATGGCCTTAGGTAAAATGCCTAACAAAACAATGACCGCTCTATACATAATACACCTCTAACCAAAATTGTCCTAACCTGATCCCTAATAGTCCCACCCATGGTAGCCCTATTGCTGCTCACTTTTGTCTGACACTATGATCCATGGGCCTGGCTGTGAATGGGGCAAAAGTCTGCCACGCCCAAGTGAAAGCTGATAGCTTAACATCACACCATTGCTGTTAATTGTTTTTAAACACTGCATACTTTGAGGCCTATATCAAAAAATTGATTGGTCAACTCACCTTTTCCCACTCTGAGGCCACCCAGAGCTGCAAGGGAACATGGCCGACAACAGAAGGCCTCACAAAGTGGATCTTTAAAAGTGTATAACTGGTGTCGCTGCATGGACAGTTTGTAGGTTTGTAGAAATTACAACGCACTTGCGATCCCATCAGGCACTCCCAAGTTAGGGAGGAGATCCGAGCAGACTCAAGGTCCTGTTTTGAGTTACTGGGGGAACACACTGATGGGTTCAGGGATAGATGAAGCTCACCATAGTTACTGGTTGGGCTTAGCTTTACTCTGGGTCTTGCTGTGACAGTGGAGATTTTGTTTCTGAGATCCCTCTGCACAGCTTCCTCAATCCTGTTCTGAACATCTTCCCTACTCAGGACTACTCAGTGCGCCCCCTTCACAGGATGCCAACTCTGGAGCTCAAAAGATACCTGAGGCACACTGCTGTCAGCCCCCCTTCTTAGTAAAGATTATCCTGACCTGGGATTTACACCAAGTGTTTATAACTGGCGAGCAGATAAAGATTTAAATTCCAGACTTTCCCTCTGTTTCAGGTTGCACCTCTTATTTGAGGTGTTGGAGAGTTCCACACAGGCTGACCCAGCCATATTCCTTCATCTGCAGAATTAGCAGGAACAGGAGTTGTGTTTGCCTTGACGAGAGGTGAAAAGTCTCAAAGGTGGGAAAGACATTCTTATCAACCACTACACAAATCTGTCTGCCCTGCTGCTTCTGTGGAGAAGGGAAGCAGGAAGAGACAGGGGCTGCATTCGCACTTCAAAGGGAGGTCGCCCCACGCCTCCAGCTACTGGGTCTGGCTCTCATCAAAGGGGACACTATAGAATGTCCCAGTGCTTTCCCTCCAAAGATCCTCAGCAAGCTCATCGCAATTTCGTAAGTGATCCACACACAGGCGCTCAAATATGGATTACTGTTCTCATACAGTTAAGCAAAACACACATTTTATACTCATCCTACAGCATGCTTACAGAGTAAACATGCACTCCATCCATGTTACACAGGGTTGGGGCAAAGCATCTGCCTAAGAGGTACTAAGCAGACCTTTGAGTAGGACAGGGAGGTAGGTATCTCTCCCTAAAAGACGAGTGGCAAAAAGGTCTTGCTCTTCTATTACAGTCCTGCCACCAACCTCTCTTCGCCCGGCATGAGGAGAGTTGTCAGCATCAAAAAACGGGGGTATTTTGGGTGCCTCTCTAGGGTCTCGTAATTATACAGTATACCCTCAGTGAACACGTATGATTTTGTGTATTCACCCAGGTGAAAAGTTGAAAAACCTAGAGGGGCAAGTGGAAGAAATTCCGGGTGTGTACAGTCTCAAGAGCCACCTCCTGTCAGTGTCTGTAGCTCGCCGCCAAACAGCTCCACCTGGTCGCTGTTGCCCTTCTGCGCTCCAGGTCTTGAGTTCGAGGCAAGCCTCCCACTTACGCCTCATCCCTGGTGGTCCAGGGGTGAGTCTGTCTCTGCTTTCCTGGTCCCTTCTCATCTCTTGTTCTGCTTCTCTAGTCCTATTCATTTTCTATATTTCTTCTGTATTTCTCTTTTTCCCCTCATTCTATGCCTCTTTCTTTCTGCCTATGCCGCTGCTCCATCCCTGCGGACCCGCCCCTTCCAGTGCTGATTCCCACCTGCCACCTCCCAGCTGACCAGCCGCTCCCACCTCCCTACCTCTATTTAATGGCAAGCCTGTCTGCGCCCATCTGCTCCCGGACTGCGCCCAGTGCCACGGACCCTGCTCCCCCCTGCCCTCACCAGTACGATGCCAGCATCTACCATGCCCTCAACACCAGAAGATGCACCGCCTGCCACCTCGTGTCGCCAAATGACACCTAAGGCCCGTTCACTTGCCCAACTGGACCTTCTCCTACCTCCGCACACCAGACCCACCAACTGCATGGCCCCCAAGAACTGGACGCGACCACCTGAGCTGCATCCTTCTCAGCACATGCTCCCTCAACACACATGCTGTGGAGATGTGGGACCTGCTCGATTACAACTCCCCCAACGTCACCTTCTTCACGGAAACATAGATGAACCCCACCTCATCCCAGACATCGCCACTGCAATCCCCAACGGCTACAAAATCATCCAGAAGAACAGCACCAACCAACCTGGAGGAGGCATCGCCATTGTTCACAAAAACACCCTACTCCTTACAACTAGTTCCAATGACCACTCACCCAACATGGAGCGCCTCCACTTCCAGATCAACTGGAACGCCACCCTCCAGAGCAGCCTCTTCTACAGACCTCCCGGACCCCATCCCCACTTCAGCAAATCCATAGCTGACTTCATCGCACACCACCCTCTCACCTCAACGGACTACATCCTCCTCTGTGATCTCAATTTCCATCTGGACAAGCATAACAACAGAACACATCACCCCTCCTATTGGAGAACCTTGCCACCATCCGACTAAAACAACTGTTCACCTCCCTAACCCACTTAGCAGGACACATGCTTGACCCCATCTTCTCCACTAGCAACAACATCTCCTTCACTCACACATCTGAACTACATTGGACCAACTCCTGCTGCGTCCTTTTCTTCCTCACCAAACCCACTGAACACCACTACGCCCACCACTACCCACGCAGAAGCTAGAACAAGGTCTTCGAAGATGAACTTGCCACCGCCCTCCACAAAACACCCCCACTGACCTCCATGGATGCCAACACATTAGCATGCAACCTCAACCAATGGATCTCTGACTGCACCAACACACTGGCTCCCCTCAAGAAACCCTCTAGCAAACAGCACTCTGAGAAAGCAAGCTGGTTCTCCCCCCACCAAGAGTCCAAGCCCACCTGCAGACGGCTCGAGAGAAGATGGAGGAGCAGCAAGACCCCTGCTGACCACCCAGCCTTCAGACCCTCCATCACCACATACCACGACCTTATCAGAGCCACAAAGAAAACTGCCATACAGGAATGTATCAACGCCATTACACACAACAGCAGAGAACTCTTCACCTTGGTTAAAGAATTTGCCAAACCCAGCATGGATACCACAGACATCCCCCCCTCTTGAGACCTCTGCGACAACCTTGCCACCTTTTTCCACAGCAAGGTCGTAGACATCTACGACAGCTTCGCAACCCAGGAGCCAACCACGGCACCCAAATGCTCCAGTTCTCAGCCGACCTTGCTCAACTGGACCACCCTCACCACTGATGACACCCAAAGGATCTTGAAAATAATCCACTCTGGAGCCCCCTCGGACCGCTGCCCCCACCACATCTTCAACCGAGCCGGCACCACCATTGCACCTGCTCCATCAAGTGCACAACCTTCCCTGAAGACTGCAAACATGCAGAAATCAACCCACTGCTGAATAAGTCCTTTGCTGATCCAACGGACCTCAAAAATTACAGACCAGTTTTGCTTCTTCCCTTCCCAGCCAAAGTCATTGTGCAGAAGAAACCACAGCACTGAGACTGCACTACTCGCCGCAACAGATGACATCTGCACTCTCCTCGACCTCATCCTCCTGGATCTCTCTGCCTCCTTTGACACTGTCTCCCACCACACCCTCTGCACAAGACTCCACAACTCCGGCATCTGCTACAAAGTCTTAGAGTTGATCCTCTCCTTCCTCACTGGACGAACCCAGAGAGTCAAGCTCCCACTGTACTCCTCAGAACCTATAGAGATGAGCTGCCGAGTTTGTCAGGGCTCCTCTCTGAGCCCCACCATCTTCAACATCTACATGGCCAGGCTTGCAAACAATGTCAGAAACCACAGACTCAACATTGTCTCCTACGCAGATGACACCCGGCTGATTCTCTCCCTCACTGACGAATCTAAAGCCACTAAGAGCAACTTTCAAAGCCGGGTAAAGGCAGTCGCCGCCTGGATGAAGTACAGCTGCCTCAAACTCAACTCCGACAAAACTGAAGTCCTAATCCAGGGCACTACCCCCTATGCCTCGGATGACTACTGGTGGCACGCAGCCATCGGAATCCCCCCCAACACCCACCGACCACGCATGTAACCTTGGCATCACCCTCGACCTCAATGAACGGCCAAATCAACGCCATCTCAACCCCCTGCTTTCACACGCTCCACCTGCTTCGGAAGATTTTCAAGTGGATCCCCACTGAGTCCACAAGAACGGTCACCCAGGCGCTCACCAGCAGCAAGCTCGACTACAGTAACACACTCTTCTCCAGCACCACCTGAAAACTCTGAAAGAAATTGCAGAAAATCCAGAACGCCTCAGCCAGACTTATGCTGAACATTCCCTGCCGCAGCCACATCTCCAGTCACCTAAGAGACCTTCACTGGCTCACGATCAACAAAAGAATCACCTTCCAGCTCCTCACGCATGTCTACAAGGCCCTCCACAACATCGGGCCTACATACCTCAACCACCACCTCTCCTTCTACACACCCACCAGACATCTCTGCTCCATCCACCTGGCCCTGGCCACTATCCCATGGATCTGCAAAACCTCGGCCGGAGGGAGATCCTTCTCCTACTTCATTGCACAGACCTGGAGCTCTCTACCACTACATCTTAGGCAATCACCCTCACTGGCTCAATTCAAGAAGGACCTCAAGACCTGGCTCTTCGACTGAACTACACACACCCCCATTCCTCCCCCCCAACAGCTCTTTGTGACCCTAACTGGTGATTAGCTGCACTCTGTACGAGCAAATTGCTTGATTGATTAATTGATAAGAGATTTCTGTCCCAACACTTAGCATCAAATGCATATTTTTTTCTTTCTTTTTTTGGAACACATTTTATTGAGTTTTTCTCCATAGTCAGTGGAGAATGTGATATTCTCAGATTCAATGCTCTGGCACACAGAACCAAAGCAATAACAGTGCCTCCTCCCTCTATCCTACTACCGTTCTTCCCTCTCTTAGTACCCCAATCCGTTTCCTGCGCTGTGGTTAGAAGAGATCCGGAGGTTGTCCTTTACGGACCCCTGATGAATCTTGTTGGGTTCAAAGAGGATTTCCCTGTATTGTGCTTAATTCCCCTTAATCTTTGAATGTTTGTGGGGGCAACCTCACAATTGGTATCTCCAAACTCATGCAGGAGTCTAGCCCTTTTTGGACAGTCTTCCAGAGTGAGGGGTGTCTCATCTTTCCAGTGTTTGGTAATAACCTTTTTAGCGACTATTGAAGCAATCCAAGCAGTGCTATCTTATATCTGCTGTTGTCCAGGTCTGCGTGTATATGTAACAGCACTGGATTTGGATCTCTTGGGATCTCTTGGGATACTCCAGCCCTGCACTTCCTCAGTTCCCCAGTTGTGGAGAGTACTCCTTCCCAATAGGGGCCAGTTCCCAATAGGACGAAACTGTATTAGTAGGTCCTCTATTTCCCCTCGACATCACAAACACCTCATGGAGGGCAGGAACCCCCACTCCCACAACCTGTACCTGGTCCAGTGGGTTCGGTGGAGGTAGTACTTGTTGTTTTCTCTTTCTTAGGATTAATAAAGCTGCTGCTATTGCAGGGACATTGTGTTATAAGGCAAATAATACAAGATAAATGGTATTCGTAACCTGGGGCTGATTTTGGACCTCGCATCTGTCATCTAATCACTTGTAAATACCCTGACCACATCAAAATAAACACAGACATACAAACAACTTGTTATTTAACAAAATTCCTATATTGCCAAATGCCTAGAAAAGTGATCAAAATATAGAAGTGTAAAATGTTCATCTATACTAGTGGCATCTATACTATATAATCCGTAAAGGTCAGTGTAAAATCCGGTGCATGGCGAGCTCCCTGCCTCCAGATCATGGCGTGTCCTTAAATAATGCAAGACAGCAGTATTAGAGCGCCACTTACTGGTGATGCCAAATTACTGCAAAAGGCCTGAAATATGGCCTTATTGTGTTTATGGGAAGTGCAGTGATGGACTCATTTCTCTTTGGCCCTCAGCATGCAAAATGCTCTCATCATTCCTGCTTCAGTCCTAAATGAAAGACCAGCTTTTATAAATGTGATCTTTACTACAGGAAGTATATCAGGAAAGAGCAACACATAAGGAGGTCATGGGTGTGTAGCATATATATATATATCCATATCTTTGAGCAGTTTTACAACACTGAGGCAGCTGTGAAATGCAGTTTTTCCTAATACATAAAAGGTGAATATGTTATTAAAGTGTAGGACTCAGGTCATACTTCTGAGCCTCTAGATGTGATTTGCAGATTGCATGCAGGTAGTGCCATATTCCTCATCACCTCAGACAATGCACACCAGCTGTGCCCCTCTGACTGTGCCAGCTCACCCACTTCTGCCAGTTTGCTGCCTGAGGGCTCAGCTCAGACTTCTATACTTGGTGCTTCGGAGCTTTGCAAAATGTTTCACTCCAGCGTTCAATACTGTTCTCATTTGTGCTGCCAGTGGGGTATCAAAGCTCTCAAGGGACCCCAGGTGGATGCTCTGACTATTTTTATCATCATTTTGTGTTAAAAAGACAGAACATCTTTGTGACCTTCCAAAAACATTAATGGAATCCAATGCGTTTAAATGGAAAGTTCAGGTTCCACTAGCTTTCCGGTGTCAGAGAAGCCTCATCACAGCCTTTACAGGCTGATGTATAATATTGTGTTTTCTATAGCGCCCCAAACCACATTTTTGCTGTTCAAAAGCACTGTAAATAACAGGTGCTGCGATACCCAAGTTAATGATACTCAATTTACTGACCTCAGAAGCATCGAGGCTGATCTGACCTTGCCGAGATTTAAATGTGTGACCTACAGATCATTGCATAACTTAAAGGCAACAATTTAAGGGTCTTTTTTAAAGATGGACGGATGCAAGACATCTGCCGAAAGAGTGAAGGATGTCCTGTCCAGTATATTAAGAGTTCAAGGATGTCAATGACACTCTTTAGTCAGGACATCTACCACTTTTTGGCAGGTGTCTCACTCCTATTCAAAGTGGAAGGAGATGAGAGGATTGCTTTCACGGCTACGATACCCCTCCCTTTTCTGTCACTCACATTCACAAACGATATCCTTTGACAAAAGGACGAATGCAATTTTGAAATCCTAGAATATTCATTATTGCTTATGTAGCCCCTCACCCATTCTTTGAGTAAGATGCTTCATCATCGGGTCTCATCCTGGTCCACATAAACCAGAATGGGTTCAACCTTAATGGGGAGAGAACTTGGACATTTCTTCTTAGGTTATAGATCTAGAAATTAAAAATCTCTAACTACTTAAGGATTAGCATATTTTCCCTTTATTATTGGTACCCCAGGTATGATTAAAAGGTAAATAAACATGTTGATGCATATGGATATACATCCCTGTGCATCCTGATAGTTCTCAACATGTTTCGGCCATTACCTGAAACCTGTAAGATCCACAGCATTCATCAGGATAACTTTAACTTCTCCTATCCCTGCCAGTCTGGTTTATTTGGAGGTATAAGGGAAAAATGCAGGTTTATTTAGCAAGAAAGTCAGGTTGCACCTGATGGTGCCTGTCAATGACATAAAAATGTGATTTTTTCAGTATCATCCCTCTCATTTTGTTTAATCCTTGTTATATCCTGTGTAAACAAGGAGGAGTGCGATACCATAGCCGTTATAGAAACACAACACTGCACACTACATGTAGTAGAAACAGTGGGACACGCAGCACTGCAAACTCAAGTGGGAAAATGGTGATACTGTTATGCCAAAAATGTATCTCACCTAATGTTTGTATAGTCATACTATATCAAGAATGAACGGTGGCATGCCTCTGTCACACACTATAACCTAAATAGAAAAGAGAAAGTGTCAATTTGTTTCAATTTTAACAGGTAGTTAAATTATCCCTGTTATTTCGTGCCCGTCATGAGCAATAATGTTTACTTCATCGGGGGTGCTATGTCATCTTACCACCTGTTGCACCCATCCCAATTCCTGGATGTTCGTTCATTGGGTCAAGCCGGCTGTCTCAAGTAGTGCTGGCAAATGACGGGATGGACCTGTATGCATCCGCGCTAATACCTCATTTCAACAAATTGTCGCCTGAATTACTGGGGTTTTCTTTCAAGCGTAACACAATCACAAAGACCTGTTATTTCATTCTAGATCCAATGATGCACAATCCACGCTGAAGACAACACTCTGGTAATTCAACCAATGAAATGTACTTGATCACTTTTACATGCGGTTTACAGTATGTCCACATGACATCAGGGATAGGAGGGCTTAGAATTTTTTAATTTCGTAGAAATATCTATTGCTGCCAAAACACAACTAAAAGGATTGGACATTTCTTGCATAAGGGAGATTTACCTATAAACATAGCCTTACCTTTGGGACATTAAGAATTTATATATCAAGGTCTAATTCGGGCTTTGGTACAATAACTAATATGCAAAACTTTATTTGATGTTTTAGCACTTTTTTGTTTTAAGAAATCGAAGAGAGTCTGTAGCACTCTTTTTTTTAAATAATGAATCTGCTGTTTTTTCCTCCAGTTTCCCTAAATATTGGATGCTTTTCCCACTTGAAACGCATGCAGAGGTGAAAGGCGACTGGCCCGGTGATTGACAGACTATGATTCCCAGGGACACTTTGGGGCAGAGAACCCCTTGTAAATGGGCCCCTAAACTGGGAACTTATATACGTAAATTGTGACTGTTTGCACATATCTGCACATGAGCAACTTTGAATGATCAGGAATGTACCTTTGGCAAACACAGCAGCCGGCATCACCTGCTTATACACAGATGCAGTGAGACATGCAAGTTTGTGTGACAGAGTTGTAGAGATACACAAAGAACAAAGCTAGCAATGAGCAGCTTTCTTCCTACCTGGCTGCAGTGTCCTCTTCCTCCCCATCCAACTGCCATCTTGTGTTTCATGTCCCCTTCTCTGACAACCCATGAACTCTCCTGGTACCTGGCTTCCTTCACTGTAGCCACTGTAAGCTGGCTTCCACCCGCTCTGCTCGATGGCAGGCCTTACCGCCACCAATGTGGTCCAATTCCACATCATCCTGGCTAGTGGCATGTCCTGGCCAGATGTCTAGCATAAGGCATGGGCGTTAATGCACCGAAATGCCAGACGTAGAGAATATTACATCATGCGCCCTTTGACCTTCACTTTAGTTCACAGATACAGACTTACACATACACACTAATTCACACATACACACACTCTCTCACATATACACACACTCACCCTCAAGCCTGCACACAACAGACATTTGAAAGCATTTTTACTTACCTCAGCTGTCATGGAAGGGCATATTTACATTTGGCAGCTGCCACTGTGATCCTGGAACTGAATTTGCCACCTCTGAGGTCAGAGGTCGCAGAAGCAGTGCCAGGGGTCGCAAGCTGCGACCCCTAGATGACGTCCATAACATAAGGGCGAGAGGTGGAGTGGGAAGGGATACTTTTTGGTTTGAAGTTTGGTGACATACTTCTTATACTCACAACATGAAAGACTCATACATCACATTAGGTCACACAATTCAGAAATATGAACGCTGGGTGGCCGCTGAAGCTGCACCACTGGGTGCAAACTGGCTAATAGGGTAATAGATGTGCACATTGTGTGCATTTAGCATCGTTAAAATAATGTCTTAGATCCAAGATTACTGGTTCTAAACGGCTTACATACTGGACAGCACTGATTCATCAGCAAAAGATGTTGGGGTTCGAATATAAAACATGTCATTGGTGGATATGAATGTTTCAATCTAAAGATCTTGGACTGATGTACAGAGCATCTTTTAAGGCATAACACCAATGATGTCAAAATCGAGTGCTTTACGACGACAAAAGGTGAGCCACAGTGCACTAAACGCACATTGCAAGTTGGAAAGGTAATTCTGACTCGCTAAGCACAAATTGTGAGTCACTGTGATGCGGGGGGAGCAGGGGCGTGAAAGGGGCTCCTCCAGTGCTTAATATAACAAAAATAGGTGTTAGGACTAAAGTATTTCACCCAGGTCCAGTGCAGCTGGCACTACCCACATGTTACTTTAAACTGTCTATTTACGTCCTAGTTTACCATGTTTTAAATATAATAAATAGATCCTCCACTAACGAACACTACTAAAAACGTATACGCACAGCACCACCATGTGGTCTCATAAATATCTGCCGGCGTTTACAAACAAGTGCTGGGGCCAAGGACAGCAAACACTGGCACAAATTAAGTACTGCTTAATCCCAGTGTCAATTGATTGAATACCAATACCAAACATGGATTCAAATCCATTCACAAAAGGAAGCTGTCCTTAAATAACAGTTTCGACTTAGTGGAGATTTTGGCATTGAGGGTGAGAGGAAAGCAGTCACAGAACCACTATTTTGTTTTCCTTCCACAATACAGGTAGCATAAAGCCGTTTTCATTTGTTTACAGCCGCCGCTGTCTCTTTAAGAGGCAGGTGATGGGATAAAAAAGCAGACAATCTGTGAATAAGAATGCATGCTTCCATCCCTAAATTTGAGCCCGTTCAAGGGGACCTGTGCACCAAAGTCTGCCTTATCACTATTAATATAGCAGGATTCTGCAAACCATACCGAGCAGCCATTTTGTGTTGTAGTGGAGTAGTACATCTGTTGCAGTGCAAAATGGAGACTGGGTTGCAAAGCACAATGGTACAGTAATGTTCCTAAACATTTGTAGGAAACTGGCCTTTGTTGCAGTTACCCCCCCACATTTTGCCTGATATTGATGCTGACTTGACTTAGAGTGTGCTGGGATCCTGCTAACCAGGCCCAAGCACCAATGTTCTTTCCCTAAAAACGGTACCATTGTTTTGACAATTGCCACACCTCTGGCACACAGATAAGTCCCTTGTAAAAGGTACCAGTGGTAGCACAGGCCCTGTGGCCAGGAAAGGTCCCTAAGGGCTGCAGCATGTGTTGTGCCACCCTAAGGGACCCCTCACCAAAAACATGCACACTGGCATTGCAGATTGTGTGTGTTGGTGGGGAGAAAAAGGAAAAGTCGCCAGGGCACCCCTATCAGGGTGCCATGCTCACAATACACTGCCTGTGGCATAGGTAAGACACCTCTCTAGCAGGCCTTACAGCCATAAGGCAGGGTGCACTATACCACAGGTGAGGGCATAGCCGCAGGAGCAACATGCCCCTACAGTGTCTAAGTTCATTCTTAGACATTGTAAGAGCAGTGTAGCCATATTAAATACGTGGGCTGGGAGTTTGTCATTACGAACTTCACAGCTCCATAATGACTTCACTGAAGGCTGGGAAGTTTGGTATCAGACTTCTCAGCAAAATAAACCCACACAGATGCCAGTGTTTCATTTATTCTAAAAAGCACTTAGAGGGCATCTTAGAGATGCTCCTGCTATTTTACCCAATCCTCTATTGTAGGACTGACTGGTCTGGGCCAGCCTGCCACTAGCAGACAAGTTTCTGACCCCGTGGGGTGAGGGCCTTTGTGCTCTCTGAGGACAGAAACAAGGCCTGCTCTGGGTGGAGGTGGTCCACAACCCCCCTCCCTGCATGAACTGTAACACCTGGTGGTGAGCCTCAAAGGCTCAGGCCTCCTGTTACAATACCCCAGGGCACTCCAGCTAGTGGAGATACCTGCCCCAGGACAAAGCCCCACTTCTGGCAGCAGGTTCGGCTTGAAAATTAGGGAAAACAAGGACCACTGCAGCTACGACCACCCATAAAGATGTCCCGAGCTGAAGTGACCCCCTCCTTGGAAAATCCTCCATCTTGGTTTGGAGGACAGGAACCAATAGGGTAAGGTCTGTGTCCCCCTTCCCAAAGGGAGTGGACACCAAAAGGGTGTAGTCACCCTCAGGGACAGTAGCCATTGGCTACTGCCCCTCTGATCCCTGGAACGCCCCTAAATCCAGGATTTAAGGGCTCCCCTAAACCCAAGTCATCAGATTCCTGGCGACCTCACAAGAAGAATGAAGAAAAGAAGAAGGAGTGCTTAGCTGATTCCTCACAGAGAAGACTGAAGATGCAAACTGATTTGGCCCCAGCCCTACCGGCCTGTCTCCAGCTTCAAAAGCCCTGCAACAAGAATGCGGCGCATCCTGCAGGACCAGTGACCTCCTAGCAGCCCCAGGAGGACTGCCTGCACCACAGAGGGCCAAGAACTCCTGTGGACAGTGGCCCTGTCCAAAAAGAAACAACACCTAAGGACTCTAGAGCCTCCATGGATCTGCGAGTCCTGACTACTCTGCACCCAACGCCCATGGCCCATGTCCAGGTGGTCCAACTGACGAGAGAGGATCCCCAGGTGATTCTGAGCAAGTGTCTACCCTGGGTTGGGCTCTCTTGTCCTTGACGACAATGCCTGCAGTGTGAATCCAGAGGACACCCTGACCGCAACAGAACCGGACGAAGATGCCCGACGCCGAAAGGTACACTGCACCCGCAGCCCCCCTGGCCTTGGGAAACCCGACCTCCAGTGAAGCAATGTTCAGCAGGCGGCCCTCCTACTTATGCATCCTGTGGTTTTCTGGAACCGACCCACTGGACCCTGTCTGCAGCATCCAAGTAACCCCAGGGGGCCCTCATAGAAAAGCATTGGGAGCCCGAAGCTGTGTTTGCACCCTGCACCCGGCCGCCCCTGTGCCGCTGAGGGTGTGTGTTTGGTGCTAACCTGTGGCCTCCCTGGTGCTCCTCTAAACCCCCCCCAGGTCCGCCCCCCGAAGCCACCGGTACTTACCTGCAGGCAGGCCTGATTCCGAGTGCCCCCAGTCTCCATAGGAGCCCTTTATAAAACCGGCAGCCAATTTGACCTCTGCACTCGACCGGCCCCGTGTTGCTGATGGTGAGTGTTTGGGGTTAACTTGAACCCTGACTGAAGGACATCCTAACCCTTAGGAGCTGGAACTGTAAGTCTGGTACTTGCCTCTAAAACTGTACTTTTTTTTCTTACCCCTGAACCTGCTTCAGAAAATTGCAGTGCCCACTTTTGAAATAGATATTCTCTGTTTTCTTAAAAACTGTTTAACTTGCTTAAGTGAAAGAAAGTTACATTGATATCTATGTTGAATACTTATCTGCAACATTATTTATTTTCTGACTGAATCTTGTGGTTCTAGAAATAAATTAACAAAATATATTTTTCTATATAAAAACAATTCGTCTGGAGTTAAGTCTTGGAGTGTGTGCCTCATTTATTGCCTGTGTGTGTAAAACAAATGGTTTGCACTACCCTCTGATAGGCCTAACTGCTTGACCACACTACCACAAAAGAGAGCGTTAGTATTATCTACTTTAGCCTCTGTTAAGCCTTTGGGGGAACCCCCGGACTCTATGCACACTATATCTCATTTTGATATAGTATATACAGAGCCAGCTTCCTACAGCATTTTTGCACAGAAGTTAGTGGAAGTTTCTTTCTGAAGTTAAATTATTCTTAAGCTGTAGCAGCTTTTAGCAACATTTCAGATTGTCATTTATTTGAAATCATGTCATGCATTTTATATTTTTGTTGGGCAGGTTCAGGTTACTGAAGTGAAGTGTTGCAGCAGACTTTTCCATCATGTTTATGATGGTATTAAGCCTCTGGCAATGGCTGTGCAGAGCAGCGAACCATCCACCATTCACACCCCAGTGTGCACATTTCTGGAATTGTTTCTGGCACCGTGCCCTCTCGCTTTCTCTCTGCAGCTGTGGAAGGTCAGTATGGCAGTGACCTCAAACTGGCCTCAAAAGAATCAGGTTAGCAGGGTCTGGAATTTGGGAAAGCGGTATGCACCTGTCAGTGTTGCAACTCACACTGTGCCTTTGGTTATACTAGCAACACAAAAGGATGATGGACAGAGTGCTGAACAATGGAAACACTTACCCCCAGTCACAGCTCTGGGATTATTCCATTGTTCTTTTGCTCACCATACCACCCCAGTTTGGACCCAACCATATACAAATCAGTCTTGACCCTGTGTCTCATGGGAACAGTCCAGCCCGAACTGCCAAGCAAGGTCATCCCTGGACTGGAAACAAGCATCCTGGGACCGGTTTCAGGGTATCACCCTTCATCAGCAGGCTAGCTTGAATCCAGTGGCACCCCAGTTTGGACCCAGCCATATGCAAATCAGTCTTGACCCTGTGCCTCATGGAAACAGTCCAGCCCGAACTGCTAGCCAGGTCCTCCCTGGCCTGGAAACAAGCATCCTGGGACTGGTTTCAGGGCATCACCCTTCTTCAGCCAGGTTAACTTGAATACAGGGGCACAGTGAGCACGGGATCCACGTCTGGGCATACCCTTCCCATTTAGGGCAACTTTAGCAACACAAAAGGATGATGGATGGAGTGCTGAACAGTGCAAACACTCACCCCAGTCACAGATCTGGGTTTAATGCATCATTCTTTTGCTCACCATGCCACCCCTGTTTGGACCCAGCATATGCAAATCAGTCTGGTTGTACTTGCAGCAGCCACATGCCAGTGTTGCACCTCACGCTGTGCCTTAGGTGGTACTGGCAGCAGCCACATGTCAGTGTTGCAATTCACACTGTGCCTTTGGTGGTACTAGCAGCAGCCGCCTGTGAGTGTTGCCCCTCACACTGTGCCTTTGGTGGTAGTAGCAGCAACCACCTGTCAGTGTCGCACCTTGCGCTGTGCCTTGGGTGGTACTAGCAGCAACCACCTGTTAGTGTCATACCTCACGCTGTGCTTTGGGTGGTACTAGCAGCAGCTGCATGTCAATGTAGCACCTCACGCTGTGCTTTGGGTGGAACTAGCAGCAACTGCTTGTCAGTGTTGCATCTTATGTTGTGCCTTGGGTGGTACTAGCAGCAACCGCCTGTCAGTATCACACCTCATGCTGTGCCTTAGGTGGTACTTGCAGCAGCCACATGTCAGTGTCGCACCTCAACTGCCCTTTGGTGGTACTAGCAGGAGCCGCCTGTCAGTGTCGAACCTCATGCTGTGCCTTGGGTGGCAGTAGCAACAGCTGCCTGTCAGTGTCACACCTCATGCTGTGCCTTTGGTGGTACTAGAAACAGCCACATGTTAATGTTGCGCCTCACGGTGTGCCTTTGGTGCCACTAGCAGCAGCCACATGTCAGTATTGCACTTCACGCTGCCCTTTGGTGGAACTAGCAGCAGCCTCCTGTCAGTGTCCCAACTCACACTGTGCCTACGGTAGAATTAGCAGCAGCTGCCTGTCAGTGTCGACCTCACACTGTTCCTTTGGTAATACTAGCAGCAGTCGCATGGTAATATTGCACCTCATGCTTTGCCTTGGGTGGTACTAACAGCAGCCGCCTGTCACTGTTGCATCTCATGCTGTGCTTTTGGTGGTACTAGCAACAGCCGCATGTCAGTGTTGCATTTCATGCTGTGCCTTGGGTAGTACTAGCAGCAACCGCATGTCAGTGTCGCACCTCATGATGCCCTTTGATGACACTAGCAGCAGCCGCATGTCGGTGTCACACCCCACATTGTGTCTTTAGTGGTACTAGCAGCAGCCGCATGTCAGTGTCGAACCTCATGATGTACTTTGGGAGGAATTAGCAGCAGCTGCCTGTCAGTGTCTCGCCTCACTCTGTACCTTGGGTTTTACTAGCAGCAACCACATGTCAGTGTCGCACCTCACGCTGTGCCTTGGGTGGTACTATCAGCAGCCTCATGTCAGGGTCACACCTCATACTATGATTTAGGTAGTACAAGCAGCAACCACCTCTCAGTTTAGCACCTCACACTGTGCCTTGGATGGAACTAGCAGCAACTGCGTGTCAGTGTCGCACCTCATGCAGTGCCTTTGGTGGTACTAGATGCAGCTGCCTATCAGTGTCCCACCTCTTGCTGTGACTTTGGTGCAACTAGCAGCAGCTGCTCGTCAATGTCGCAACTCACACCTGTGCCTAGGGTAGGATTAGCAGCAGCTGCCTGTCAGTGTTGCACCGCACACTGTGCCTTTGGTGGTACTAGCAGCAGTTGCATGTTAATGTTGCATCTCATGCTGTGCCTTGGGATGGTACTAGCAGGTGCCTCTTGACAGTGTCATTCTTTGCGCTGTGCCTTTGGTGTAACTAGCAGCTGCCGCCTGTCAGTGTCACACCTCATGCTGTACCTTTGGTGGTACTAGAAGCAGCTGCATGTTAATTTCACACCTCACGCTGTGCCTCTGGTGGCACTAGCAGCAGCGGGATTTCAGTGGTGCACCTCATGTTCTGCCTTGGGTAGAACTGGCAGCAGCCAGCTATCAGTGTTGCACCTTACGCTTGCAAAAAGCATTTGCATGTGAATGTCACACTTCACCTGTGACTTGGGTGCTACTAGCAGAAGCCACCTGTCAGTGTCACACCTCATGCTGTGCCTTAGATGGAACTAACAGCAACTGCCTGTCGCTGTAGCACCTCATGGTGTGCCCTGGGTGGTACTAGAAGCAGCCACCTATCAATGTCCCACCTCATGCTGTGACTTTGGTGCAGATAGCAGCAGCCACCTGTCAGTATCACAATTCACGCTGTGCCTAGGGTAGAACCAGCAGCAGCTGCTTGTCGATGTTGCACCTCACATTATGCCCTAATTGGTACTAGAAGCAGCCAATGTTAATGTCACCACTCACGCTGTGCCTTCAGATGGTACTAGCAGCTGCCACCTGTCAGTGTCACACTTCTCGCTGTGCCTTGGGTGGTAATAGTAGCAGCTGACTGTTTTGCTTCACTAATGACTGAGCTGAAATACTCATGCACTGACAAAAATCTCTGGAATGCACTTCTTAGTCCAAAGAAGACATTTATTATTCCACTACGCAAGGCTCCTAAAAGGAGATTAGCATGCTGAAAGCACAGTTCAATACAAGAGCGCCCCTGCCATCTGGGTACATTCTTATCAGCCTAAGCCCTTGGTGGGAAAAGAACACGAAAAATAAAACATGTGTACATTGTACAATGTGGAAAACTACTTGCAACTTTTAACGTGGCAGTGGCTAATGCTAAAATAAAGTCAATAGGCAAAATGAAGTTGGTGGTCACTAATGTGATGGTGTACTGCTAGGCTAAGGGCAACATGGAGTCAGTGGTCAAACCTCACATATCATTACACCGACTGTCAGTGTTGCACCTCATGATGGGCCTTGGGTGGAACTAGCAGCAGCTGCCTGCTAGTTTTGCACCTGGTGCTGTACCTTTTGTAGTACTAGCAGCAGCCACCTGTCCGTGTTGCCCCTCATGCTGTGAATTTGGTAGAACTAGCAGCAGCTGTCTATGTCGTTAACATCCTTAACTTCTTGCTGGATGTAATCTTTTAAATAATGCATTTCAACTCCTGCCAATTTCTGTGGGCTACTCTGTATTTTTCGACTGATTATTGGCTGTACACGAACTACGTTCTGCTCATGTAGCTCACACTAGCCCCCACCTTTTTTAACCTCCTCATGACTGAAATGTGAAAAATCAGATTTCCCTGTGACGGCTTGGTAGATATCTGTCTTATGTTGTAATAACTTATTCTGACACGACAGTACAGTTACAGTATTTTTCGTATCAAGCTGTTTTTGTAATGTCTTATTTTCATATTCTAACTGCTTATATGTCTAATGCATTTTTCTGTAAGCAGACAAAAGTATCCAAACACTCCTGTCAAGAACAAAAGGGTCATCATTCCATTTAAAAAGCACCTTTTTTAAACATATAAATACAGTTATTAATTCTGTTTTATCCAAGCACCCATCCCAAAATGTAGAAAGTCCTGATAAACAAAAAAACACTTTTGCCAAGACATCATAAGGCATTTTAATTTCACATGCATTTTCAGACATGGTTTGCGGTGCTTCCTTTAACTCTCTGAATAAAAACATATTTTCACTTTTAAATCGTACACTTTCAACTTCCAACTTCCCTTTAGACTGTCCAACTACGGCAACATGTTTTGCTTCACTAATGACTGAGCTGAAACACTCATGCACTGACAAAAATCTCTGGAATGCAGTTTTTAGTCCAAAGAAGACATTTATTATTTCACTACACAAGGTTCCTAAAAGGAGATTAGCATGCTGAAAGCACACATTTAAAAATGGTCAGAGCAATGAAATGAAAGAATGAACAAATGATTCTCCACTGCAATATACACAGCAAATAAATGTATCTATATTATGATGCAAAGCAAATAATGAATTAAAAAAATATGCATCGCCATGAGAAAAGGGGAAAACTGCTTCATCTCCCTCATGTCCAGCATCAGATCGCCAGATCCTAGAATCGATCGAGGAGAGAGAGATCAATTATCCTCACGGATAGGATGACACACTCCAGCTTCCTGGATATGCCTGGGATCTGAAAACACTCTCTGTCCCCGGTCAGCAGGTCTCGTCCTCTTATACTTTGATAAAAAAAGAGAGGAAAATATTAGATCTTCCCTCTCCCTGCAGATGTTTATGTATTAAAAAAATGCTGATTGCTTTAGGCCAGCTTTGAAAATAACACGTCAGGACTTGGCCACAATCCCAAGGTGCTAATTCAAAACAAGACCGTCCCTGCCATCTGAGTACATTCTTATCAGCCTAACCCTTGGTGGGAAAAGAACACAAAAAATAAAACATGTGCACATTGTACAATGTGGAAAACTACTTGCAGCTTTTAAAATGGCAGTGGTTAATGCTAAAATAAAGTCAATAGGCAAAATGAAGTTGATGGTCACTAATGTGACGGTGTACTGCTAGGCTAAGTGCAACGTGGAGTCAGTGGTCAAACCTCACATATAATTACACCGACTGTCAGTGTTGCACATCATGATGGGCCTTGGGTGGAACTAGCAGCAGCTGCCTGTCAGTTTTGCACCTGGTGCTGTACCTTTTGTGGTACTAGCAGCAGTCACCTGTCCGTGTTGCCCCTCACACTGTGAATTTGGTAGAACTAGCAGCAGCTGCCTGTCAGTGTCGCACCTCATGCTATGCCTTTGTTGGCTCTGTCAGTGGGTGCATGTCAGTGTCTCACCTCACACTATGCCTTGGGTGGTGCCAGCAGCAGCCGTCTGTCAGTGTCTCACCTCATACTTTGCCATGGGTGGTACCAGCAGCAGCCTTGTCCCACTGTCTCATCTCAAGCTGTTCCGAGGGAGACAGCAGCCACATGTCAGTATCTCACCTCATGCTGGGCCACAGAGGGCACCCACTTCACCCGCCTGACAGTGTCCCACTTCATCCAATGCCAGGGATAGAACCATTGACAACTGACTGTCAGTGCCTCATCTCACTCTGTACCTTGATTGGTACTGGCAGTGGCTGCTTGGCAGTGTCTCATCTTATTCTGGGCCCCAGTGGGCATTGGTGGAAGTCGCCTGTCAGTGTCTCATCTCAAGCTGGGCCACAGTGTTGTGACTTTAGTAGCCTTGGATACTGTGTAGCCAGGTCAAACTCACCTTTCCTCTTTGTAAGTTAACTCACCTCCAGTATACATTAAAGCAACCTTCAACAACATGTGAGTTGAGGCTCAAACCATTAGCCATTTCTTACCTTACTTGGAAAGTCCCAAATGAAGGTGTCTGAATGTAGAGTATTTCTTTAACAATATGTCCACTATCGAAGACGATGTTTCTGAAGATATTACTAAATACTTCAACCCCAAAGGGCTTAGGAATATATGGTGAGATGGAAAAAAAGAGTAAGGTGTTTTTAAAAATGTCCTACAACCTAAAGATTTAGACGAATATTTTCAACCAACAGTCTGTGCAGCCATTGATAGATTAATTTCCTTTCATCACAAACAAGGCTTCACATAAACGTTTGATGATTACGGAGCAGCCTTAAAGAAATTATTGCCCTCTGCAAAAAAATCTGAGTTATCTAAAAGCTATGCAATGACATCCTTGAAAAATTCCTCATTGTTCATATATGGAACTTCCACTTTTCAAATGTTCTTCTGCTTGTCACCAAAATACCCCCAAGAGTATCCCAGTTAAGCCTTTGAATAACAATCCCAAGAAAACCAAACAATACAGGTGTTACAGATGTGGAAGCAAAAGTCACCTAGGGAGAAACAAAACCTGTCCTGCAAGCAATCTTAAAGGTTTGTAGTGTAGAATTGTTGGCACCTTTGCAAAGATGTGTGGAATAAAACACTACTGTGAAATGCATTATTGAAAAATCACATTCCAAAACTTCTGAAGGTGACGATTTGCAGTGCAGATAGTGTATTAACAAATGGATGTAATGTGTTAAGCTTAAGTACCAATTCCAGAAACAAACTGATTTGGGAGATGAGGATTGGCAATGTAGTCATACAGGTCATAGCTGCTCATAACTGTTTCTGTGTTTACTTTTACCATCAGAGACAAATTGGTTCAGATGATAAGTTTACCAAGGTGTTGTCACAAAGTTATTTTCTCCAGACGTCTGCCTCAGAAAGATTTACATGCGAGAGCATTCAATGTTAGGGTACAGATTCTTAATGTTTGAATTACAAAATAGGAAAGGTAAGTGCAAACTGTATATTGCAGACAAAGGGCCTTCAGTACTGGGATGGATAGATCGGAGGACCTTGGGCATTACCTTGGATCCTAATAGCAAAGAACAATTATTTTTTGGTGACTGATGTTGGTGAACTGAGAATTCCCAGTGTTTTTTTCTGTAAGGATTAGGAAATGTAAAAAGTTCACCCACAAGACAATTGTGAAGGATGATGCTAAACCTGTCTGTCTGAGTAAGAAACATCCCCTTCTGCATTAGAGATGAGGTCTCTTCTGAAATAAGTAAATTGTTAAACAATGGCATAATTGAACTGATTGAGTGGCGCACTCATTAAGGCAAAAACAGGTTAGACAAAGATTGTAAGAAGGTCTGGGAAGTAAGAAGTGAACTTCAAACTATGCCTGTGACTTCTTGCATAGAGGAGATAAAATAAGAAGTATCTTGGGGCACAAGATGACGGGTTTATGCATGAAGGTCACCTAGGTATCATTAAATTAACTAAAAGAGTCAAAGCTTCTTATTGGTGATGTGGCACCGATTCTAAAGATCAGAAGTCAGGAACTTTAACAATGTGCCAATGTATATATGTAGCAACGTATATTCAGATGACCCTTAGCCTCGTGGATTGTCCTGAAGGTCCAGGGGAAACACTAGCCATTGACATACTTCGTCCTATTCTGGATCATAATGGCACTCCTAAGTATGTGATTGTTCTGTTGGATCTTTTCTTCAAATAGCCTGAAATAGATATTTAGGGCAAGGTGGATTCTCAAGCAGTCATATCATTCCTTGAAAAAGTGTTCCTCAGAGAAGGCATTCCTCAATCATTGTTAACTGATAATGGGCCTCAACGTTTTTCTGATTGTATGAAGAATTTCATGTCTAGAAATGGTAGTAGCCCCAAGCATGCCTCACATTATCACCTGGCACACAATTATGTTTTAAAATTCTCTAACGGGGGAGTGGCATGGATGGCCAAGATGGTGGACGTGCTCGAGTGAGTTCCCGTGCGCCTCCACAGAGGAGCCGCTCAATCGGGTGCTGGCTTGCCTGTTGGGGTCAGACTAGGACCTAACAGACTCCCCAACACACCGGGCAGAGCGGACTGAGCCGTGGCCTCTGAAAGCCGCAATATCCAAGGTGGTGGGTCAGGGATACGTTGCTACTCTTGCCCCGCCTCAGCAGCTGTTGCCGCATTACACCAGTGCCCGCGCCCACTTTTTGTAAGTTCTCGGCCTGGGGTGTGGGCGAAACCTGTTTGATACATGCTGCAATGGTGGGGGAGGTGAAAATCCTCCAGCCGTGCAACAGAGAATAGGCAGCCCCCCTGAGGGGTCAAATTGGATCAAAGGTGCATCCATGGAGGCACTAGAAGGGTTGCGCCACTGACAGCACTGCGGCCCATACACGGTCTTCCTTCCCCTGATACATGGAGAGCCAGACACAAACGGGCGCACCCCATGGATTAAATCAGCTGATAGGACTCTCCAGTCCAGGGAACCAAGGCAGATTAATCTGGGCTAGGTGGAGGAGGGCCTCAACACACACAGCAGTGGTGGGCCCTAGGGGTTGAAGGACAAGAGATCGAGATGGTCAGTGGGCCTGGGGTGCAGACTATCAGGTTTGGGGGTAAGTGGAGATGTGGAGGGAACACACTGCTGTCTACTTGGCCCCCCATCTGAACAGCAAGCCCTCCCATTTGCCCCCCCACCTGCACCACGCTTTGCAGAGGGAGGCCTGGGAGCACAGTCTCCCTGGGCAACAGGCCTCATGCAGAACTCCCTGGAGCCGCCCAGCATGGACCAGTGCGCGGACCCCAAGATGGGGGCCCCAGAACATCAGGAATCTCCACTAGGGGCATAGGCTGACCAGTGAGTGAGGCCTTGGCAGGCAGGGGTAGAGGGCTGACTCCTCATGATGCCCAGGTAAACACCCTTGGAGCAAGCAGGTTAATGTCACCCTGAACTGGACTTGGACACTGCTTCACTGGCGGAAGAGGAACCCGGGGAGGCCTGACCCCAGGCTACTTTCATCACACATCGCAGTGGTGGTGTTCAGAGAGACGGAATGAAATGGGCCATGACAAGACCCCACATGGCCAAGCCAAAATAGACAACTTCACAGCACCACTGGGGAGAGAGGAAATATACCATGGAGGTAGGACTTGGAACCGGGGCCCCGCCACCCGGAGACAACACTTCAGTGATCTTGCAAGCCATCCAGGATTCCAAGACGTCCCTGGAGAACATAATAGGGGAGGTCAGTGTAGGTGTGACCCTGCTGAGCCATGACCTGAGCCAAACCATGGATAGTGTGCCAATGGCAGGAGGGAGGATATCAGGGTTGGAGAACGTAGTCCAGGGCCTCTCCTTCACAGTGGCTCTTCTATCTCAAGACACCAGAATGCTGCATAAAGACTCAGAAAATGCTAAAAACAAGGCCCAAAGGAATAATCTCCACTTTATTGGATTACTGGATGGGAGTCAATGATACGGCTCCAGACACCTTTCTGGAGCACTGGATCCAGATGTGGCTGGACCTGATATACGCAAAACTCCTCGCCAACCGCCTGCTATGGGTCATCTCTCATCTATTCCACCCGAACCAATGTGGCTTTATTCCATGCCATAGCACCAGAAATTGTATCGGAGGGTACACATGGCCATGGCCCCCATTTTAGCCCTGGATGTTTCAGTGGCTCTACTACTGATAGATTTTGAGAAGGCCGGTCTCCCAATTTTTTCAGTACCTTCATCTCTGCCACTTGCTCTATGAATATCAAGGGAACCTAAACAATGTTCCAGAATATAGCCCCCTGGAGAGGGGGCTGCTCTTGGACCATCTGGGAAAAGGTGGGGTCTTGCAGATTTATAAAACACTGGTGGTGAACTCACCCGACCTGATGGGTCCCTTGAAGGAGACGTGGAAGGAGAAGATAGAAGCATTGGATGAGACTGACTGGAGGGAAGCAGCATGGGGCCCGCACCCTGTCAATATCAGAGGCTCTGACTGGTGCAATTTAAATACCTCCATCAAGCATACCTTACACATATCTGACTGTGGAAGGCAGGAACCCAACACACCCGTGCCTGCTCTAGGTGCCAAAACCGGTGAGGGAATTCTATCTCATGGTGTGGGCTAGCCTGTTTATACATAAGTATTAGACCACAGTCGAGTCCGCCCTCTGCGAGGTGGTGGGGACACACATTAAGGTTCTGGGGTATACTTATTGACTTGGGTGGGCGTGGGTGGGCCCAGGGGGTACACAACAATGATAGGTCTGGGAACCATTGTGACCAAGAGGGGCATAGCCAGGCAGTGGACCTTCCAGACAGCCCCATCTATGGCAGCCTGGATAAAAGGCATGGACTGGTGTGGCAAGATGGAGGAAATAATATATGTAGCCACAGGATGTCCTCGCAAATATGAGAACATTTGGAGGAAATGGTAGACATACCATGGCCTTGTGGGTTAAAGAGGAGACTGTCCAGACCAGAGCGCTGACCCGCAGGCAGTGATGGGGTATGGGGAAGGACAGGGATCTGAAAGGGGCTCCGCAATTGATGTGAATCTAAGAGGGCCAACTGTGTTGTTGTTTATTGATGTATATACGACTAGAAAAATTGTTTATATAAACTAAAGAATGCTCCAATGGGGTGATAATGGGAAGTGTGCAAGTGGCAATACACAATGGTGAAAGTTGGTAAAAGGAGCTTGATCAACTAATTTGTGCTTACAGGATCATTACTGCACTTACATATACAGCCCTTTTAAAGTCCCAAGAGGCAGAGAGCCTTACACTAAAGACAATGCTGTTTGGCTATCGGGCACCCATCAAAGGAATGGTGTCCTTCTGTCGTAGAGACAATATAAGAAGAGCGCAAGAAATTTTATAGACAACTATGATAGGAAACAAAGTGTCAAAGAAGTTACCCTACAACAGGGGGATCGAGTATGTGTCAAATCAACAACCAAGACCAGGAAAGGGCACAGTAAGGTTAGCTGGCCGCTTCAAGTAAGAAAGATGTATTCAAACTCAGCTAAATTAGGGGAACTGGTACATAGACACCATCACTACACTTTCTCTGCCAGCATACCCCTGAGATGCAGCATCACATATTTCACACAGGAAGCTGGAATGATGCTAAATGCTGATGGAATAAGTGCATCCTAGATAATGTTGAAGCTCATAGCTACATCCCTGTGAGTTTGCCAACTCACGGTTCCCGTCATGCATTGCTGCTCTGCAATGAGCCATCACTAGGCCTGCCTCCGGAGGCTGAGTGGAGAGGGGGTGCTCCTTGAAGCAGCCTGAAGAGAGGGCAGACGAGCTCCATCACGTGCAGAGCCTGCTGTCCCTCGCAGGCAATTACAGCCCATTTCCACGGCCTCCCACCGAGTGCTGGAGCCTGTTGTGAACTCCTTAAAAGTCCGTGACAGTAATCCTCCTCTGTCCTGCTGGGCACTCTGGCACACCTCCGCTTTTAAAAGAGCCCCCCGTGCAGTGCAGCCTAAGTGAATACTTTTAAGGGGACAAGAGAGGATTTTTAAAAATCTGTTTCAAAATGCATTATATAAAATGGCCGCCAATCAGGCTGTCACTCTATAGATAGTATATGACATTGTGGCGCCGTGAACCCTCCATTCAAGAACTTAAAACGGGGGTGGGTTTGCCCCCGAGCCTAATGGGCTGGTGAGTTGGGTCTTGAAAACGCCGTTTCGTTGATTATTTCATTTTTTTGTCGGCAAACCTACCTGCAGAACCTCGTAAATAATAATAAAGAAAAACCATGGTAAAGCTGAGGGGGGCCACGGGTTTTATGAGCCAAAAACAGAGATGGAGTTCCAGAAGAAGGAAAAAGATGAATAACTGAGATGAGAAGGACAGAAAGTTAAGAAGAAAAAACAAGGAAGAGAGAAAAGAAACAAGCATTGGCAAAGCCAACAGGTCTTGCCTTTGCAAGAGCTCTTGGCTTTGCCAATGTGTTTTAGCCATGTTGTAAACCAGCCTGCCTGTTGTTTAGCATAGCTAAAAATTAGTGATTCAAAGGAGAGTGGCGTGGAGTGGCGTAAAGTGGAGTATCATGGAGTAGAGTGGAGTGTCATGGAATGGTGTAGAGAGTCATGGAGTGGCGTGGAGGGAGTGGTGTGGAGTGGTGTAGAGCTGAGTAGCATGGAGTGGAGTGAAGTGTCATGGAGTGGGGCAGAGTGGAGTGGCATAGAGTGTTGTGCAATGCTGTGGAGGGAGTAGAGTGTTGCAGAGTGCACGTCTGCACCCCCACCAAACATTGGCAAGTGCAATATATCTACTAGTCCAACATTCCCACCCAAAACCTGCTGTCCGCATGCATGCAACCCACCCTCGTCCAGACATACGGTGATGGTCCATGTAGATTATCAAAATGTCACACCTGGTGCATTATGGGACATGTAGTCATGTACATAAATAGTGCTGTTACTGTCATACATAAGCTGAATAACGTGGTACAACCAATGAGTCAGTGTTTAACACATGCAATTTATTCATTCCCCCCCATTTACCACATAAAAACACTTGGGGAACTATAGGAAAGGGACAATGACGATGGAGAAGACAAGGACCAGTCCCAGGTGAAAAAAGGGCAGGGTGAGATGCCTCTGAGTCTGCTGAGTACTTCCTATGTCCAGGCCAGTGCGGCGAATGCTCCCCACAGCCAGCTGCCTTTGAGTGCCAAGAACTCCACCAGACAGTCATTCAACGATACATTTCTGTTATCCAGTTGCTGTGCCCAACTCAACAGGCACATAGGTGCCAGCAGGCTAGGCAGGCCTCTTGCTCCCAGGCAGGATCCAGCAACCAGGCGGAGTTTGGCAGCCTAGAACAGGCCATGCTGCAAGTTCAGCACCTGCAGCTGAAACAGATCATGTTGTTGAACTGCAAACTGACACAGGGTTTCAACACCATTACCCACGACATGTCTGACAACCAGGCCCGTCTGGATGCCAAATTTGATGCAGTTAGAGGGGCTATTGGGGAACTTTGCCCAGAGCTGGCAGAGGACAGAAGCCAGCAAAAGCGCCGGATGCTGCGTAGGAGCAGCAGCCGACAACCTGCACCCTCGATTGGCAGCAACCCCATGCCGGATGTACATCGCGCACTGACAGTGTGCCATTGTGGTGTCTAACTTTTGTTTGTGTTTGCGGTGGAGTAACCTCACGACATGTGGACTAATTTCATTCACGTTTCCTATGCTGACCAGGGTGTCCATCAATATTGTTGTGAACCATGACATTAAAGGGTTGCCTGTTTTTGAAAATCTAATAGTTGTTCTGTCATTAATGGAGATTATTTTGTACATGGAGATTTCTTACATTGAAAAGTAATATCTGGCTACATGGTCCCTGCACCTTCTCCTCTCTGCTGCTCCACTTTCCTCAGTTGGCTGTTGGGCAGGTGGTCCAGGGTCATCTTTCTCCGAGTCTGAGCCACATACTCTATGGGTAGATCTCTCCTGCAGGCAATGTTGGGTAGTATTGCACAGGTGCACAATCGTGTATGCAATCTCAGGCCCAAACTGCAACGCTCCCCCACTCTTGCGAGGGCAGCAGAAATGCAATTTCAGGAAGCCAAATGTGCGTTCAATAATTGACCTGGTGCGCCTGTGTGCCATGTTGGTTGTTGGGAAACAGGTAGGGTGTGAGGATCCATGGCTGCAGGGCATACACACTGTCACCTGGTGAGACACGTATAAGGGTGAGACAACATACAGAGCGTAATTATTGTGCCAAAACATTTTACTGTGAACATTATATTCCAGTACCTAGTAGGTATCCTTCATCAAATTCCCCTCTTTCTAGTCTCTGGCGTATGCCACTGTGCCAAAATATATAGGAGTTGTGTGTTCCTAGGATATATTTTGCCATAATGTCTGTGATGATGTTCTGTGCATTACAGACAACTTGAATGTTCATGGAATAGGTGCTTTTGTGATTCTAGAATATGTATTCCAGGCGGGGAGGGGCATATAGGCACATGGGTCCCATCTATGCGCCTAATGACCTGTGAGAATCTGGCTATCCAGTAGAATTGTGTTTTTGCTTTTCCAAGTCATGCCTGGGCAGGTGTATGTGTTGGAGCATGACGTCTATGAAACTGCGGAAGAAACGAGACGACGAACTCTGTGACACCTCTCCGGCTAGGGCTATGACATATTGGTAACTACCACTGGCCAATAGGTGGAGGGAGCATAAGACCTGGACATGGGTGGGGATTGCATTGCTGTGCTGAGTACTGCTCTCAATGTATGGCTTTAAGGTGGCTATTAGCTTCAGGTATAGTGATCCAGGACACTGTAGTATATCAACAAGAATGTATGAGATTACTGGAGGATACTACATTTTATGAACCAGTTCACAGTGATCCAACACCCCGCCTTTAACAGACCATCAGGATTATGGTGGAAGAAGCAGAAATATCTGGGTGGTTTACCAAACATGAGGCGGAATTCCTATACAACAAACAACTACTGATTCCTTACTTCTACTGCCTACCAAAGATACACAAGGGCACAATACCCCCTCCTGGATGTCCTATAGTCTCTGGCATAGGATCAGTATTGGAACCACTCCCTAAATTCTGTAATCACTTTCTTAGACCAATAGTACAGAGACTTCCATACGTCCACATACCACTAAAGCTGTCTTGACATTGCATGATGAAATTAATTCCCGAGGTCCCATAGATCTCTTGACTAGTATGGATGTGGAAGCTCTATACACAAGTATACCACAAGCAGCCACGTAAACAGTGGCAGACGAAATGCTGTTATCTAAACAATTGGACTCTCCTACGCCAACACATTTTGTAGTGAAATGTGCAACCATTGCATTGAGGGAGAACATTTTTCAGTTTGAAGAGCAACTGTACCATCAAATTAGAGAGACATCTATGGGGAGTACCTTTGCTCCGTCCTTGGCCTGCCTGTATATGTTTAGCTTTGAACAGAAACAAATTTTTGGTACTAATATTCCCTTCACTAATAATATTAAATTATGGCCTTGTTAGATAGATGACATTTTGCTATTGTCTGGAAATGTACAGAAACAACCATACCTATCTTTACTAACTGGATCAACACTCTTGATGAACATTTGAGGTTCACTGTCACAGCCTCCAATAAAGAGATTTAATTTCTGGATCTTCGCCTTACCGTACACCAAGGGTTTATAAAGACATCTACCTTTCAGAAACCCACTGATAGGAACAATTTACGTTTTTTATTATAGGAACAATTTACTTCTTTATGATAGGTTATGATAGTCATCATATGAGAGCTCTCCATACCATCTTACCCTTTGGTCAATTCTTGCGGTTGTGATGAAATTGTAGCAGCATAGATGATTACCACAGTCAAGCAAAACAGAAATTGACTACTGCCATTATCCTCAAGATATAATCAAAGTCAGCTAAACAAATGTGCCAGAAATATCAATAGGGATATTTTGTTGGTGACCCATCCAAAACCTCAACAAACTAGACTGACCTGTATAATTACATTTACACCAACGTCTAACAAGATAAAGAAATTCATTGTAGGAAGCTGGCTCTGCATATACTATATCAAAATGAGATATAGTGTGCACAGAGTCCAGGGGTTCCCCAGGGGCTTAACAAAGGCTAAAGTAGATAATACTTGTTGGAAAATGGGTTATTGGTATGGGCAGGTAAGTACCTATACTTAGCAATAGGCCACTAACCTCCACTTAGGTCCAGTTAGGTCTCAGTAAATTAAACCTAGCTCAACCCTTGGTAGCTTGGCAATCAGCGACAAGGCTTAACTTAGGAGACAAAGCGTAAAGCATTCAAATATCACAAAACAGTAATTAAATAAAACGCAGGAGACAGTTAAAAAATCCAAAATCAATTTATAAAAACTGGGAAATATTTTTAGCTTTAAAATGACACCAAAACGAATAAAATCAGATAAGGGGAACCGGAGATATGTATTTTTAAAGAATTATTGCTTTCTAGCGCATAGAAATAAAAAGCGTCAATCTGGTCATCTGGTCGCACCTCGACCGGGGTAAAGTAAAAGTTTAAGGCCGACCGCGATAGAGCCCGGCTCGGCTACAGCCCGCGGGAGGCCTCGGTCAAAAGTTTACCTTAGTACTTAGTCATTTTTCTGGAGATTTTCTTCAGCGGGACGAACTTGCCAGTCCAATCCGACCTCCTGTAACTCTTCCTCGGATACGCATTGTGGGAGCCCTCGGTGGAGATTTTTACCTTCGGACTTAGTCATTTTTTCAAGGTGAAAATCCTTCAACCGGGGCAAACTTGAATCTTGATCCGACGTCCTTGGAGCCCTCCTCGGATACACTGGCTGGGAGGTCCCAGTCAACTTCCTACGTTCAGACTTAGGCCCTCATTCTGACCTTGGCGGGCGGCGGAGGCCGCCCGCCAAAGTCCCGCCGTCAGGTTACCGTTCCGCGGTCGAAAGACCGCGGCGGTAATTCTGACTTTCCCGCTGGGCTGGCGGGCGGTCGCCTTCAGACCGCCAGCCAGCCCAGCGGGAAAGAGGCTTCCACGATGAAGCCGGCTCGGAATCGAGCCGGCGGAGTGGAAGCTGTGCGACGGGTGCAGTTGCACCCGTCGCGTATTTCACTGTCTGCGCAGCAGACAGTGAAATACATGTAGGGGCCCTCTTACGGGGGCCCCTGCAATGCCCATGCCAGTGGCATGGGCACTGCAGGGGCCCCCAGGGGCCCCGCGACCCCCCCTACCGCCATCCGGATCTCGGCGGTCCGACCGCCGGGATCTGGATGGCGGTAGGGGGGGTCGGAATCCCCGCGGCGGTGCAGCAAGCTGCGCCGCCGCGGAGGATTCAATGGGGCGGCGGTACACTGGCGGGACCCCGCCAGTGGTGCCGGTCCGACCGCGGCTTTACCGCCACGGTCGGAATCCCCATTGGAGCACCGCCGGCCTGTCGGCGGTGCTCCCGCGGTCCTCCGCCCTGGCGGTCAAAGACCGCCAGGGTCAGAATGACCACCTTAGTCTCTTTTTTGGAGATTTTCTTCACCGGGACGAACCTGCAAGTCAGGCCGGGTCGCGGTTGAGGCAAGTCGGCTATAGTTGCCGCGGCTTTTCGGACCCTCTATGGAGCTTTTTTTTTTAAAGTTCTCCAAACTTCTGGATCTTCTTCCAGATGTTCCTTTAAGGTTCTTTTGGGGTCCACAACTCCCAGAATGCACCTGGCGCAAACTCCTTTTTGGCCACTGGATAGTGGTCAGCTGGTTGGTTTCTTCAGGAGTTGGTGCAGAGGACTCTGGTTAGCAATTTTTCACCTGTAGCAAACAGGGAGTCACTCCTTGAACCAGTTTAAGTCAGGCAAAGTCCTTCTTGTGGTGAAGCCCAAGTGTGCAGCTGGTGCAGTCCTCCAGAGTGCAGTGTCCAGGTGCAGGCCAGGGGTCCAGCAGGGCAGTCCTTCTTCTTCTGTAGTTCTCCCTGGTAAGGAGCTGGTAGGGAACTGAGGAGTGGGTGCAGGTCTGCCAGTTTTATCCTTGCTCCTGGGTGAAAAACAGGGAGGTCCTGGTTCTCCAATCAGGGGAAGGGTCCTTCCCCCTGTGATGACCACTTCCTGTGAAGTGTGGCAAAAATCAATCCCAGGGAGCAACATTCCTCAAAAATCCATCATGGCTGAAAGTGATTTTTGGAAGTTACATCTGGCTGAGCCCACCCACTGGTGTGGCTAAAAATCCTAAACACAAAATCCTAAACACACCCCTCTCCTGCCCTCTCCTAATCTAATCAAGGGGGCACCTAATTGTCTGGGTTTGCAAGATGTGAGGGTGTTGCTGGGCTGCTCCAAATGTCCTTCCCTGCCTTTAAAGACCAGTTCTCCCCCTTCCTGCTTCCGCATCTGCTGAGGGAAGATCTCCTCCCCCAGGCACATCTCTTTGTGTTGAGCCAGGCCACTTCACACCTCATCAAGGCTGGCCAATCAGAGCAAAGCAGCAAAAATACTGCAGGACTGAAGTTGCCAACTTTTCAGGTAAAGTTTAAAACTCTTTACCTGAACAAGTTATATTAAATCCTACAACTGGAAGTTGTGGTATTTATTATAATAAATAATTTGATACCAAACGTGTAGTATCTGTTACTTAAGGGGACTTTTAAAATTAAAATAAAGTCTCCCCATTCTAGCCTATTGAGGCCATTCACTACAACGAGGCAAAAACGTATTTGGCTGTTTTACCTCACCAGGGCTTATAAAACTATTTTTATAAGGTCCCTGCTTATAGTTACATGGCACCCAGCCCTAGGGGCACCTAGGGCACACCTTAGGGGTGACTTATATATAAGAATAAGGTAGTTTAAGACTTTGGAACTACTTTTAATTCCAAAGTCGAATTTGCATGTAACTTTAATTTAAAAGCAGCCAGCAAGGCAGGCCTGCCTTTAAAATGGCACTGGGCACCTCAGCAGTGCACCAATGGGTGCACTACCTATGCTGGGGTCCCTAAACCTATATGCCCTCATGCCCTACCATATGCTAGGGACTTATAGGTAGGCTGACTTAGCCAATTATGATTAGCCTAATTTGCATACTGATTTTACACAGAGCACAGGCCCTGGGACTGGTTAGCAGTACCCAGGGCACCACCAGAGTCAGGAAAACACCAGCAAAAAGTGCAAAATGGGGGCAAAAAAGTTAGGGGGCCTCTGCAATCAGCCCTGTTTTCTCACAATACTAATGCTCTCTTTTGTGGTAGTGTGGTCGAGCAGTTAGGCTTATCAGAGAGTAGTGCAAAGCATTTGTTGTATACACACAAACAATAGAAGAAGCACACACTCAATGACTTAACTCCAGACCAATGGTTTTTATATAGCAAAAATATATTTTCTTAATTTATTTCTAGAACCACAAGATTCAAGTTGCAGATAAGAACATTAATAAATATGTATTTCACATATGAATCAATGTTACTTCGTTCGGAATTGGTATGTTATACAGTTTAAGAATAAATGACAATAACCTTTTTTAAAAGTTGACAGTGCAATTGTCAGAAACAGTTCCTGGGGGGAAGAAAAGTTAGTACGTTTTACAGGTAAGTACTTGACTTACAGTTCCAGTCTCCGGGGGTTAGGAAGTCCACAGATCGGGCCTCAAGTTAAACCCAAACATCCACCACCAGTAACACAGAGCCGGCTGGGTGCAGAGGTCAAAGTTGAGGTAAATTTAACATGGGCTCCTATGAAGACTAGGGGCACTCTGTTTCAGATCTGCTGGCAGGTAAGTACCTGTGTCTTCGGAGGACCAACCTGGGGGGTTTAGAGGAGCACTGGGGGTGAGAGGGACAAGTAGGCACTAAACACACACCCTCAGCGGCACAGGGGCGGCCGGGTGCAGGGTGCAAACAGAGCGTCAGGCTCCCAATGCGTTCCTGTGAGAAGACCCCGCGGTCACTTAGATGCTGCAGGCTGGGTCCAGGGGGTCAGTTCAGGAAAACCACAGGCTGTACAAGTAGGAGGGCCGCCTGCTGAACACTGCTGCACTGGTCGTCGGGGTCTCCAAGGCCTGGGGGCTGTGGGTGCAGTGTACCTTTAGGTGTTGGATATCTTCATCCGGAGCTTTAGCGGTCAGGGGGATCTTCTGGATTCACACTGGAGGCGTCGTCATGGGGGGCAGGAGAGGCCAAACCAGGGTGGTCACTTGCTCGGACTCCCCTGGGGATCCTCTCTAGCCAGCTGAGCCACCTGGACACGGGCCGTAGGCGTCAGGTGCAGAGTGGTCAGGACTCGCAGATCTTGGGAGGCTCTGGAGTCATTAGATGTAGTTTCTTCTTGGCAGGGCTGCTGTCCACTGGAGTTCTTGGTCCTCTGTGATGCAGGCCAGTCCTCTGGAGCTTGGCAGAAGTCACTGGAGCCGCAGGATGCGTCACTTTTCTTTTGCAGGTTCTTTGAAGCAGGAGACAGGCTTGTAGGGCTGGTTCCAAGTCATTTTTTGTGTTCCCTCTTCTCTGCCGGGGCTTCAGCTTAGCGGTCCTTCTTTTTTCTTCTTTCATCTTGTAAGGTCGCTAGGAATCGGACGACTTGAGTTCATGGGAGCCTTAAATCCTGGATTTTAGGGGCGTCACAGGAGTCAGAGGGCAGTAGCCAATGGCTACTGTCCCTGAGGTTGGCTACCCCCTTCTTGTGTCCACTCCCTTTGGGGAGGGGGAAACATACCTAACCCTATTGGTCCCTGTCCCCCAAACTAAGATGGCGGATTCTGCAGGGAGGGGGTCACCTCAGCTCTGGACAACTTAGGTGTGGTCCTAGTTGGGGGGTCACTCCTCAGTTTTTTCCAGAATTTTCCCACCGAACTTGCTGCGAATAGTGGGGCTTTGTCCGGGGGGTGGGCAACTCAACTAGCTGGGGTGCCCTATTGCACTGTAACAAAAGGGTTGAACCTTTAAGACTCACCGTCAGGTGTCACAGTTTCCGCAGGGGGGAGGTGTGAAGCACCTCTGCCCAGGACATGTTTTGTTTCTGGCCACAGATAGCACAAAGGCTCTCACCCCATGTGGTCAGAAACTCATCTGGAAGTGGCAGGCTGGCACAGACCGATCAGTCCTGCACTAGCAGTTTGGCTAACATACAGGGGGCATCTCTACAATGCCCTCTGGGTGCATGTTTCAATAAATCCCACACTGGCATCAGTGTGGGTTTATTGTGCTGAGAAGTTTGATATCAAACTTCCCAGTATTCAGTGGAGCCAGTATGGAACAGTGGAGTTCGTAATGACTGACTCCCAGACCATATTCTCAATATGGCTATACTGCACTTACAAAGTCTAAGAATGGACTTAGTCACTGTAGGGGCATATTGCTTATACAACTATGCCCTTACCTGTGGTATAGTGCACCCTGCCTTTGGGCTATAAGGCCTGCTAGAGGGGTGACTTACCTATGCCGCAGGCAGTGGTTTGTGAACATGGCACATTGTGAGGGGTGCCATGTCGACTTTGCCATTTTCTCCCCACCTGCACACACAAGCTGCAAGGGCAGTGTGCATGTGCTTTGGGGGGGGGGGGGGAGGGTGGCATAATACATGCTACACCCCTTAGGGTCCTTCCCTGGCCACAGGGCCCCTGGTTTCAGGGGTACCTTTTACAAGGGACCCAGCTGTGTGGCATGGGTGTGCCAATTGTGGAAACAAAGGTACAGATTTAGGAAAGAACACTGGTGCTGGAGCCTGGTTAGCAGGATCCCAACACACTCTCAATCAAAGTTGGCATCAATATGAGGCAAAAAGTGGAGAGGTAACCATGCCAACAAGGGCACTTTCCTACACTCATCAACAAAAGAAGATCTATCTTAAGAAGCACTGCAGAGAATATTTACCCTCCACTCTTTGCTTTTAAGAGGACCAGTGATATTAGTGACTCGATTATCCACACTACACCACATCAAAGTAACCCAACCAGGATTACAACCCTTACAGATCTATGGTCATCACTCCCAGTGAAGGGCCACTACCCTTGTGGCCAATGCAATATTTGCTCACTTGCAATGAAGAAAAAAATGGTTGACCCAGTTCAAGCGGATACATGGCATCTGAAGAGATTCATGAATTGCAACACAAAAAAAATGCATCTACTTAAGTGTCCTTTTGGCCTTATGTATGTTACCATGACTACACGAATGGTGAAGACCAGAATTCACAAGCATTGCAGCACCATTCCGTGTCAGCGTTCAGCAACGAAAATGAGTACACATTTAATTGAAACTAGACACTCCCAAGAGGACCTTAGGTGGGTCATTCTAGAGACCTTATAAGGTGCAGATGACGCTGCAAGGAGACTGTTTTTCTAGGAACAGCGATGAGTCTTCAAGTTACAGACACACATTAGGGGATTAAATGATGATATCCCATGGTCCGAGTTAGTCCCTTAATAGACTTTTTTCTGTTGAGGACATTTTTATTTTAGTTGTATCAGCACTGCCCAATCTTTTATAATAATGTATTCTTGTTCCTTTGAATTATATAAATATTTACAGGTGTAAGTGTTTTTTCCCCTACAGAAGACATCACTATTAGGTGCCAGGAAAATTCCCTATCTACTTTTACACCTTGTATACTTCTATATTAGACACTTGTAGGAATTGCGGCAGCTCTATAGGATGATTACTTTATTTTTTACTCCAAGGCAAAATAACACCATTCCAATATGGCCTCCACTACTTGCCTTTGGTATCATAGCCCTGTCCTACTCCTGTGTCGATGAATGTTTACAGACGTGTGGATGACGGGTAGGTCAGAGAGATCACTACTCCTTAAAGACATGATGAGTAGCCTCCCTACTGGGAGGTGGGCTATATGCTATAATCTTTGCTCCAGTATAGGTCATCTGCTAGGAAGTGGCTTCTTGGACCGATGTGCTAGTGCGGGCGCTGTGCTGGTACTCCCTATGTTAAGGGCGGGAGCTGCCAAAAAACTTTTCCATATACGGCAAAATAGACCAACCATTATGGATATAATAGCAATAACCTGGATGCGTTGTTGAGCACTGTACTCCCTAGGTTAAGGGCCTGAACTGTCAAAAACATACCCGTACATGGCAAGATAGACCTACCATTACGGACACATAGAGGTAATATTCCGTACGCCTTGGTTTTTTGGGTACAAAGAATGACCTCTGATTTGGATTGATGCTACATCAACTAAATAGAGTGGGAGCTGTCATTCCCTTATCTATGATTGTTCATAGACCTGCTACAGGGGGCAGCTTTATGATAATGATGTGCACGGTGTTTGGTACACAGTAGGTTAAGGGTGGGAGATGTCAAACTTTCCGAATATGGTGAGATGTATTTACTGTTACGGGTATTTATATTCACTATGCCCCTGGTTTCTTATAATATACACAATCTCGTCTTTGGATTGAAGTAAGGATCTAAAGGGTGGGAGCTGTCATTTCCTACACTTATGTCTGTTTACAGGCCTACCTTGAAGTAACAGTGGGCAATCATGTGATATCCCTAAATGGTGTGTATGTTGTTGACACACCCTTAGTGAGGATGCTGTATTTGACGTACAAAGGTCAAGGACATGAACTATCAAATTTTTCACATGAGATAAGATGTATTTACCATTACAGGTACAGACAATTAGTCACCCGGCAATTTCTCATAAATAATAACGATCTTAACTTTGTTTTATTTTGACCTTAATATGATGCAAAAGGGTGGGAGCTGTTATTTCCCATATGTATGACTGTATATAAGCCTACCTTGAAATAGCAACGGGCAATCTCAGGATATCGCTAATTCGTGTTCATGATGCTGAGACACTTTTAAGTGAGGGCATGAGTCACCTACTCATCACACATTACATGGATTCACTAATTAGGGACACATGTATCTCAAAGTTCGAGTTTTTCTTCAATTTCACAATGACCAAGACGTGTTTGTACTAGAATGTCTCATTAGGCATGGGAATCTACTGTATGTTGATCCAGTTGGAATCTGATTGGATATCTCCCACTGAAAAACCCTAATTAGCAGAGTAGGAATGTGATGCTCTGGCTGTCATTGACCATGCTGGGTAATAAGATTGACTTAGCAGGTTCATGGCATTACATTTTTCAGCAGCTTTGGTGCTGGGGTAGTAGCATTCATGTGCTTCCAAGGGGCCCATGCCTGTATCTAGGAGGGTAAGAGACTTCTCGATACTCAATACTAGATGTACACTGGCATGCTTCACTTTATCCCTTTGGTGTCCCACAAGTTATTTATATTTGTTTGGCTTCACAATTTACGCCACTCACCAGGTGTGTGTGTGTGAACACTATGGGCCTCATTCTGACCCTGGCGGACGGCGGAGGCCGTCCGCCAGGGTACCGCCGCTGAATGACCGCACCGCGGTCAAAAGACCGCAGCGGCCATTCAGACATTTCCTCTGGGCCGGCGGGCGCTCTCCAAAAGAGCGCCCGCCGGCCCAGAGGAAATGCCCCTGCAACGAGGACGCCGGCTCAGAATACTGAAATACTTTTCGGGGCCCTCTTACGGGGGCCCATACCGTGCCCATGCCATTGGCATGGGCACGGCAGGGGCCCCCAGGGGCCCCACAGCACCCCCTACCGCCATCCTGTTCCTGGCGGGCGAACCGCCAGGAACAGGATGGCGGTAGGGGGTGTCAGAATCCCCCATGGCGGCGCAGCTTGGGGGATTCTAAGGGCAGCGGTAAACCGGCGGGAGACCGCCGGTTTGCCTCTTCTGACCGCGGCCGAACCGCCGCGGTCAGAATGCCCTGCGGGGCACCGCCGGCCTGTCGGCGGTGCTCCCGCCGACCCTGGCCCCGGCGGTCTTAGACCGCCGGGGTCAGAATGACCCCCTATATATTTCTACAATTTTCCATTGCAACTTTATTCTTTTTGACCTACAATTATCCTGATAAATATTATATATTTTTCTAAACACTGTGTGGTGTATTTTTGTGCTGCTATATGGTGGTATTGTATGATTTATTGCACAAAAACTTTACACATTGCCTTCTAAGTTAAGCCTGACTGCTCGTGCCAAGCTACCAGAGGGTGGGCACAGGATAATCTTGGATAGTGTGTGACTTACCCTGACTAGAGTGAGGGCTTTTGCTTGGACAGAGGGTAACCTGACTGCCAACCAAAAACCCAATTTCTAACAGTTCCCCATTAAATTTCGTATTGTGCAGTGTTGGACTTGTTTGCTTATGCAGGGTCATCTCCAATCTTTTTGCCTCCTGCCTCCTATTTTCTCTGACCTGTTGCTGTTGGCTTTTGAACTCTGAGCACTTTACCACTGCTAACCAGTGCTAAAGTGCATATGCTCTCTGTGTAAATTGTATTTAATTGGTTTATCCATGATTGGCATATTTGATTTACTCAATCCAAAAAGGGAGCACCATGTCTTACATTTCAGCTCGAATAGCCCCAAAGCATCATGATAAATGCAGTCATTAGAATGAATTTGAATAATATTTCAAAAAGTCTTTCACCATAAATGGGTTAGCAAGTGCTGTAACGTTGTAGAAAGTTTTTCACCAAAAGTTGGTGTGGTGAATGCTGTATCTCCGGACACGTGTTTCTGGCTTTCGGCTGTCATCAGCAGAGAGCAAAGTGTGGCAGACGGGGTTGCTTGAAATGCCGCCTAAACGTATTCTCAGGTTTTTGTACCACTCAGTAGGCGCACAGGTGCTTCACCAGAGCTCGTCAGCTCAAAGGCTCACGGGAGCCGTTAAATACACAATCCAAAAAAGGAGCACCCTGTCTTACATTTCAGCTCGAATAGCCCCAAAGCATCATGATAAATGCAGTCATTAGAATGAATTTGAATAATATTTCAAAAAGTCTTTCACCATAAATGGGTGCAGCAAGTGCTCTAACGTTGTAGAAAGTTTTTCACCATAAGTTGGTGCGGTGAATACCGTATCTCTGGACACGTGTTTCTGGCTTTCAGCCGTCATCAGCGGAGAGCAAAGTGTGGCAGATGGGGTTGCTTGAAATGCCGCCTAAACGTATTCTCAGGTTTTTGTACCACTCAGTAGGCGCACAGGTGCTCACCAGAACTCGCCAGCAAATATTTGATTTACTAGTAAGTCCCTAGTAAAGTGCACTAGAGGTGCCAGGGCCTGTAAATCAAATGCTACTAGTGGGCCTGCAGCACTGGTTGTGCCCCCCACATAAGTAGCTCTGTAATCATGTCTCAGACCGGCCATTGCAGTATCTGTGTGTGCAGTTTTAACTGTAAATTCGACTTGGCAAGTGTACCCACTTTCCAGGCCTAAACCTTCCCTTTTCTTACATGTAAGGCACCCCTGAGGTAGTCCCTAGGTAGCCCCAAGGGCAGGGTGCAGTGTATTGTTAAGGTAGGACATAAAGTAATGTGTTTTATAGGTCCTGACAGTGAAATATTGCAAAATTAGTTTTTCACTGTTGCAAGGCCTGTCCCTCTCATAGGTTAATGTGGGGGCTACCTTTAAATCTGATTAAAGTGTAGATTCCCTTTGGGAGTGGATGGAAATGTTGAGTTTGGGGTCTCTGAGCTCACAATTTAAAAATTCATCTTTTAGTAAAGTTGATTTTAAGAATGTGCGTTTGAAAATGCCACTTTTAGAAAGTGAGCATTTTCTTGTTTATAGCATTTCTGTGACTCTGCCTGTTTGTGGATTCCCTGTCTGGGTCAGTTTGACAGTTGGGCTGGTTGCACCTCACACTAGACAGTGACACAACAGGAGCTGGGGTGTAGTCTGCATTTCTTGATGTGCCATCTGTGCTAGGAGGGAGGGGAGGAGGGGTCTCTTACATCTGAAAGGGCTGTGCCTGTCCTCAATAATGCCGTCTCCGACCCACTGGTGAGTGTCTGGGGCCTGGCCTGGGAAGGGCAGGATTTCACATTCAAAAGAGACTTTACTTTCAAGTAGGCCTACTTCAAAGGAGAAATTGGGTATAAGAAGGGCACCCAAAACCACAGACTTTAGAACACATCTGGAAACAAGAGGAACCTCTGCCTGGAGAAGAGCTGAAGAGCTGAGGAGAAGTGCTGCCCTACCTGTGACTGTGCTTTGTGGAGCTATACTGCAGTTGCTGCTTCTGCCAGAGTAAGAGGGCAAAGACTGGACTTTGTGTGCCTTCCATCTTGTGAAGAAATCTCCAAGGGCTTGATTTAGAGCGTGCCTCCTGTTGTTTGAAGTCTCAGGGACAACAAAGACTTCTCTCTGCCAGCACCTGGAGTCTCTGGAGAGACTCCTGCTCTGACAAGTGGTGCCCTATCCAGTTCCTGGGCCCCTGGAAGGAGAGCTGGTGGAAATCCAAGGAAATCGACTTCGGACGACTTCGGACCGATGCCGCTGCTGAATCCAGTGACGCCGCCTGCACCCGACGCCATGACATTTGCTGGAACGCGACGATCTTCGCAGGCCCGACGCCGCTGCAGCCCCGCTGAAGTCCGCGACTCCATGGAAGTCGCCACACCACGTCGTGACCGACACCGTTCGAAGTGCACGGATTCAACGTTTCGCACAGACGCCGCGATCCCCGACTTCACGCATCAACTTGTTTTCACTCTTCACCAAAGGTACTGTACTTGGGGGTCTACGCAACTCCGTTTCCGGCGCCGCTGGTGTCAGCTTGTTGGGAACGACTCCGTCACGGTGCCGTGTTAGCACCTCATCGAAGCATTTTGTGTTTCTAAGCGCTATTTTTGAGTTTAATCTTTAAAAATTCATAACTTGGCTTGTGTATGTCGGATTTTTGTCATTTTGGTCTTGTTTTGTTTAGATAAATATTGTGTTGTGTCATTTTGTAGTGCTTTCATTAAGATACACCTAGCACTCTGAAGCTAAGCCTACTGCTCTGCCAAGCTACCAAGGGTCTAACCAGGGGTTAGCTGAGGGTGATTCTCTTTTACCCTGACTAGAGTGAGGGTCCTTGCTTGAACCTGACTGTCAACCAAAGACCCCATTTCTAACATGCAGCTTGCTGATTAAGGTTGCAGCCAGTCTTTGACATCTGAGGTTTACTAATTTGAAGTAGACATACCTGCATATACAAGTGTTCGCCGTGTTAGCTCTATACCCGTAATATACTTTACTGATTTGTAAATCACATGAGTTAAATAGAGACCTGTGTATGGCACCACCAATGTATCACTTATGAATAAAAATTGCTACTGTACAGATATTTCCTATATTGTTCTGCTCCTGTTTTTGTATAACCAGTATATCAGTAAACGAATAGATAGGCATTTAAAAATGGCTATACATTTTTTTGCATATTACAACCTTCACCTCATGCCAGAAATTCATGTTTGTCATCCTCAACACTCATGCTGACAGCCAAAAACCCAATAAATTACACCCTTTACCCAAATGGCCAAACATTTCAATATCCTCCCATCTTAACATATACACTAACTAATAGTTGTGCGTGAGTACTAATAACTTATGTCCCACATAGAACCAAACAATAGCCCTCCCCAGTGAACTACTACAGTCGCCAACGGCCCTAAAAATAGCACAAAAAAACCCAGAAATGATCCAAAATGTCCCAGGCAATGAACCAAACAGCTATTCCACTGTTAACCCTAATGTAACAAAAATTATCCAGTCATTCAAAATCACAAGCTGTTGAACCATCAAGACTTAATACATTCATGATAATCAATGTACGTGATCACAAATGTGATGATGGGGATAACTCAACATTCACTGTTAGAACTGATATGTTTATCAAAACTGTCAATAACATCCCATTAGCATCTGCTTATTTCTAAAAAAAAACCACCTTCTTGCCCTGTCCATTTTAAATTATTCACCGGGAAGTACAAAGACAGAAAGAGAAACAAGTTATGTCTTAAGCTCCACAGTGGCCACATAATGGATCCACAAAGACGCCCGCCATCTTAAAGCTTAGTAATCCAGTCATAATACTTTAGTTATTTTAACAGTAGTTCCTAAGGAAGGTATTTTAAGGTCCTGCCTCCATTATTTACTATGGAAATGTGTTGAACTACAGGTGAGCGGCCATGGTTGCTGCTAGACTTACCCCAAGGCTGGGCTGGAGTAGCTTTACACCTATTTTGTCACTTTTATGGCTATAATAAGTTTAGAAGTTTACTTTGTGAATATCAATGGTCTTACTCTTTTGTGGGTGGGTGTTTGTATTAGCATGTCACTCCATAAACTCATCATTACATTTCAATACACTGCTCCTATTTTCGAGTAATTATCCCACGTTTTCCTACCACTTGCCACAGTCTCTCACTTTCACACCTAAATCATATGTCTATGAGTGTGTGGAGCTCTCTGACAGGTTGGGAGAGATCACGTCTGTGGGTTTGTGACTACAACTTTGTGATGCAGGAGTAGTACTACTGTAGTAGTACTTTACGTGCCACAAAATTCAGTTTGTGAATCGGCCCCTGATCTGTCAGTCGAACTATTCTCTCTTCCAGACCAGCACTGGCAGGATGCAACACACCAGCTGCTCTGCACAACCTTTGTTGTTGAACGCACAAAATTAAATCTTGACAAAAACCTGAATATGCAAGACCACACGGTACCAGATCGGACTGGTCTGAGGACTGAAATGCCTCAATACAGCAGACTCTTGCAAAACTGTTGTGCAACACTAGGGGTGACAACAACACTACCCTTCTCTCCGGCATCTCTAGAAGTCACCTTCCTCCTTTAATCGCAGGTCTTGGTGCAGCCGCTCTTCTGATATCTGACTCCAGAAGATCTGACCATGTAACTTGAATTCTGATCACTCTGAATGGATTTCCCATGCAGGCTACAGCTCTTTTCAAAATGGCATGCGTAGTTCATAGCGCTATACACAAAGGCACTCCAAGCTCCATCGCTAGTAAAGTGGTCATCTCATTGGGCTCAAGATCACTCCGAAGTGTAGACTCTGTCCGAAGGATTCTAAAATACATTGCATGTTACTTTATCATGTCACACACAGAGGGTCAACTCGGATCTGCCACACGGCTCACATTGCATCATCACTGGCAGAACTCCTTATGTAGTCCTGTACCTATGGCGGGCTGTAAGCAGGATTACTTTCTGTTAATTATTTGGATTCCAGTTATAGTTTTTGCTGACTGTTACCTCCCTTTGAGTGCCAGTATATCAATCGGATTCCCTTCCCCTGAACAATGAGTTGTGTCATGCTGGGCTCTTCTAGTGTTGAGCAGAGCCTGTTTTATGTTATGTTATGAGTATTTGTAAAGTGCACAATAAACCAAGAGGGTATATTGGTGCTGATCAGGTGTGTGTGCTTATCCCTGACTATGACATGTTGGCTACTTTAAAAGCAAGGTGTGCAGCTTCTTGATGAATTCTAGACGAGAGGGAGGTTGTTTTATGCTTTAGGAGCGATAAAAGAGAACGCTCGTCATCCCCATCTAAATCTGTGTATGCGTGGGATATGTGCGAGTCGGAATCCTGCAGTGCAGAGGTGTCTGTGTGTTCTGTGGAAAGAGATGCAACTGTTCATGTAAGTGGGGCCTGAGTGGTGTAGCGCCTTGAATGCGTGTGCGAGGCGTTTGATTTAATCTTGTTTGTGTATCTGGAGCCAGTTGAGCTCCCTGAGGCGTGATGTGATATGAGTTTTGCGTGGGAGGTGGAGGATGAGTCTGGCTGCTGAGTTCTGGACAGTTTGAAGTCTTCTAGTGAGTTACTTCATGATCCCGGCATAGAGGGTGTCACCATAGTCCAACTCGCTGGTGACTAGGGCGTGAGTGACAGGTTTTCTAGAGTCACTTGAGAGCCATTTGAAGATCTTCCTCAGCATTGTCAGGGTGTGGTGTGGTGCGCACACTGCAGGGTGTGGATGTGCCTGCAGCACTAAAAAATATTAATTTCGCCCGATATTTCTGTGAGGACGGGTTCTCTTTATAGACAGTACAGAGCAGAAACAGTGAGCAAGAGTTGCATCCTTCTGTTTATTAGCTTCGTTGTCTGAAAATAAAGCATTAACTCAGAGAAATAGCGTATTAAATTAATTGACTTTACACCCTGGAGGCACATAAACAGGCGCTGCCCTCTGTACTACATCAGCAAAGCTCAACATAATACAGCTCTCAGAGGTCGGGCAGTATAATAGGAAACTAATAAATGAATTAATAAATCATCCAGTATCTCTCTGACCATCAGAAACTGGTGGAGTGGGCTTCAGGGCGCAGGCTATCCATCATCACACGCCGAAGACCAAAGCAGTGTTATGAACCTCAGGTGCAAAGCCAGAAATATTTCATCCATTCCCCAGGGTTTACCAATGCACACCTGACACATGCACTCTTGGATTACCAGCATTAGTGTCGGTCCCAGGAAGATGTTTTCACATCCTGATTCAGAGCTGGCCTTTCCAGGGGAAGTTAACTGCTGAGTAAAATGTAATCTCACTGTGCGCCTTTGATGTAAGCCACGGGCTTGAGCGCCTGTCCCTAGAGGGGACAACCTAACACCACTGAGCCTCTGCATCCCAGAAGCATCAAGAGGAGAATGTGTGGCAGCTGGAGCAGAGATGATCTTTTGAGAAAGTCCTGCTTTATGTTATGCCATGGCCTGCCATGCTGTACTATGGCATTTTGTGGTACCTTATTCAATGCTATTTTGTGTTAATTTACGTAAATTTACTTTGTTAGGAGTTTATTTATGCTATGTTAGCCTCTGCTATTATTCTGTTGTGTTATGTTATTTCATCTTAATGTTATATTATGGTATGTGTGCAGGGCCCGCTTTAGGACTGGTGGCACCTTGTGAGACAGTTTAATGTGCCGCCCCTCACCCCAAGACCTCCTCCTCGGTTTCACTCACTACCACCGGCAAATGTGCCCCTCATCTCTCCATCGCTCCCCTTTTACATACATTCATGTGTTTTAAAGCACTTGTAAAGGGTGGCTTTACTAATTCACTCAGCTAGCCACATAAAATACATGGCCATATTTAAGAGCTAATGTGGCGTTATAAGGCCAAAAGCGCTATCCCATATTTACAAAGTGGCACAATGCATGCATTGCACCACTTTGTATCCCTTTGTGCTACATTATGCCTGCACCAGGCATAATGTATGCAAAGGTGGCATTCCCCCGTTAGGGGGGGGCAAAAAAATGGTGCAAAGAAGTCTGACAGATTTCTTTGCGTCATTTTTTTCTGGCACTTTTAACGCCTGCTCAGAGCAGGCATTAAAAGGAAGCTTCCATTGGTTACAATGAGCCTCTGGGTGCTTTGCAGGATTAACGTCAACATTTTTTATGCTAATCTTGCAAAGCGCAATACTAGAGTAAAAACCTCTGACGCTAGTCCCCTAACTACTGCCATGGTGCGCCGTATTTTAATTATGACGCCCACATGGTGGCGTTAGGGGGTGGTAAGAGGGTGCAAGAAAAGTGGTGCTGCACTGTATGCCCTATAGTTTTTGCAGCAGGCATATTAACGCTCTATGTTACTTTATGTTGAGTCAAAGCTGCCACTAGGCAAAACTCTGATCTCTCTGTTTAGCAGGAACATTCATCACAAGAGGTATCATGACATTTTAATTGTTTTTTGACGGCTAAACGCACAAGGAACTTTTCAGCAGGTGCTTTTAAATCGCAAATTTTGTAAGTAATTGCTAAAACAGCGCCCCCCTGAGGTCAGCGCCCGGTACAGTCGCACCGCTCGCACAGCCCAAAAGCCGGCCCTGTATGTGTGCTAAGCTGTGCCATATTATTTATGTCATTTTATGTTATGCTATGCTGTTATACTCTTTTATGTCATGTTGCGCTTTGATATTTTATGCTCAGTTATGCTATTAGGCTGTCATCTTCCGTAATGCTATATTTGTTGAGGTTAAGCTATGTTTCTCTATGTTATGTAATGGTTTTTTTTTTATGGTATTGCCCTTTGTACAGCCTGCATTCTACCATCAGCACGGGGGTAGCAGGGTTATCTGTCTGTGGGTGCCCCAGCACATGTTTTGGGGGTTTCCATCACAGAGGACACCCCCAATCGCACTGATGCCATGTTCTGGTCCTTCTCGGTTAGACTGGATGAGTATAGTTCATTGAGCTACTCATTCCTACTCATTCAAGCCGAAACTATGCAAAAAAATCCTTTAAATGACACAGGGTAGAGAGCAAGAGAGTAAGCAATGCAGGCATGTAGGGAGGGAGAATGGTTTAGATACTGATAGGGCAACAGAATGTTCACTTTCCTGGGGGGGCGGGGAGGGTCGGCGGGGAGGGTCCGCCTCCACCACATACTTATGAAACAGATGTGCACAAAAGTTCCCATAAGTCAGGAGGGGAGGAGGACCAGGTTAGCGCAGGAGAAGAGAATGAATGTAGACCTGCATGGGATACTCAGGGACTCGGTGTCTGTCCAGACCCCCTTTCCCCCCAAATGAAAGGACGCGGGTGGGTGCTGGAGGCACCGTGGGGGAATGACCAGCAACTGACAACGAAGCTGAGGAAGCAAAAAGAAAGATGACTGAGCTGTCTAGAATATTGAAAGACACGGTTAAAAGGAAAGAGAAAAGTCCAGAGAAATTGATATTCATTACCAGACTTAGTAAAGATGATGATTATGGTCGCTGTCAGAGATGGAGCGCCGCTTCCCTCATTCACTCCGCCTGCTAGTAATACACGGCCTGGAGGACCCTGCCACTGTCCTAGGACAGAGATCGATGTGCAATAGGGCGCACTGTCCCTGTGTGTGTCCCGTGCACCTCGTTAAAGATGCGCCATGGCGTCAACAGGGCCAGCGCGCCACAAATATAATACAGCCCCTGATCTTTCATATTAAAAGTCAGGAATACAAACACTCAAGCACATCTCACTTTTAAACACAAAAGTGATTCCGTTCACAGGATGTGCACTGCAAAAGCCTCACGATAATATGGTTCAGTGGACTATAATGATGGCTCACGTGGAGGTATAAAATTGATTCTTGTAATGGACACTACAAACTGAATTCCCTCTGGACTCACACAAGCGGGTGCATTGATTCAGATCAGATGTAAATGCTTTCATTAGATTGTCACTGGCAGCAGAGGCCGAGCACATGCATTGAATCAATCCCGCTTCTAAGAATTATCTGTAGAGAGCCGCCTGCCTGAGCTCTGACACAAAGTACCATGAGACCTCCCTTTATTTATGGATGGACCGTGCATAGATCTGTGTGTATCTTAAACTGCAATAGCCTGATCTCCCAAAGGCCTGTCTTTCCTGCTCTGCAGCACAAGCACAGGTCAAGAGAAGAGCTAGAGGACCAATGTCCAAGCTCTTGCAGCATCATCCAAGCACAAGCACAGGTCAAGAGAAGAGCTAGAGGACCAATGTCCAAGCTCTTGCAGCATCATCCAAGCACAAGCACAGGTCAAGAGAAGAGCTGGAGGACCAATGTCCAAGCTCTTGCAGCATCATCCAAGCACAAGCACAGGTCAAGAGAAGAGCTAGAGGACCAATGTCCAAGCTCTTGCAGCATCATCTAGCATAGACTGCCTACTCCCACCGTGAGGGCTCCTGCTTGTAATACTCTCTGGCAGTGGCCAGTTGCTTGTAAAGTTCTGTGTAGGTCAATCATGATTTGGGTTCCTGAAAGAGCCACGTGTGTTGAAACACCCACTCGTGTCCAGCTCCACAGTCCTGTTTCTATGAACATTGGTTCTTAGCCAATGATCACCACTTTCTGTAACTTCCTGGGAAAAACATCAGGTTGTTACAGAGGAAACTTTCATAATCCAGGAAACATTATTAGCAAGCATCACTTCCATACGTCAGCAGAGGCGTCTGACGGCGTGCTGGAGAATCACTTTCAATGGTGAACACACTAAGGAATCTAACAGTGTTTGTTGGGCCCCTCCAATAACCACCTTTGCCACGGATTCCCTCACTACCCCCTTTTAACAGTGCTTTTCAATTCTACATAACCACTCTTTCTCAAATGCATTTGATTCACTTTATAGTGCCACTCCTACCAATGTAGGGGGTCAGAGCACTTGACATCATATGCACATTACACAGAAACAGTCAATCATACACGTGCAAATCAATGTATAGAAAATGGTGCATAACACTATTAGAACTACAATATATAGGAGTCACATGTCATCCATACTGGTAGGCAGTATATTTCAAGAGTGCTTGGTCTGGAGAATGACAAATTCAGAATTTAAAATATAACACCATGGTTGAGGGTTCTCTTTAATAATAAGAATTGATTTCTACTCAAATGAACCAGTTCTGCAGCATTAGGATAATGAAAGGCTGGGGTCAATCATAACGCTCTTATCTCTACCTTGCAATTTGCTTGCAGCTCTTTGATGACAGGTAATAGCTCTCTCTTTTATATCAGGGTTTTAACTTATAAACTGCAAGCAACAAAAGAACCTCTCTGACAAAAGCAGTAACCCACTGACCTATTTACATTATATGCTCTTTGTGATCTGCACCGTACACTTTCTCTGCAGCAGGCATATCAACCCTCTGCGCTACCTTACAATGAGTCAAACTTCCACTAGACAGAAACTCCTATCTCTCTCCAGAAGGCCCATTAATCACCAGAGTATCTTGACCTTTTTATTGTTGCCTGAATCTTGCTTGAGGCAAGCAATGAGGCAGCAGATGTTTTTAAAATCATAATTGATTTGCAAACACGGCACCCCCACCAGAAGTTAGTGCCCCGTGAGGTGGCACCGGTCGCACCGCCCTGGAGCAGGCCCCTCTAATAAAACATTGCTTTAGATATGTAGGTGGAATGTGTACAGAAGTGGTGCACTGCAACCTAAACAGCCCCTCTGCTCGCCTTTACGGAATGGAAGGCCGATTTTGCCCCATCAATGCCAACATTTACAATGTATGGGAATAACGCACATACTGAGGAGGGCCTGTAATTTCCTTAGTAGCCCCACGAACGACTGAAGCACCGACAACAGGCTGGCGGTGCTTCATAGCCCATTCTGACCGTGGCGGTAAAGCCGCGGTCAGAAAAGGGGATCCGGTGGTTTCCTGCCGGATTTCCCCTGGCTGGGCTAAACCTCCATGGCGGCGCTGCAAGCAGCGCCGCCATGGGGATTCCGACCCCCTTCCCGCCAGCCTGTTTATGGCGGTTTTTACCACCAGGAACAGAATGGCGGGAACGGGTGTCGTGGGGACCCTGGGGGCCCCTGCACTCCCCATGACACTGGCATGGGCAGTGCAGGGGCCCCCTAATAGGGCCCCAGCATGATTTTCACTGTCTGCATAGCAGACAGTGAAAATCGCGACGGGTGCAACTGCACCCGTCGCACACCTGCAACACCGCCGGCTCCATTCGGAGCCGGCTTTTGTGTTGCAGGCCCTTTCCCGCTGGGCCGGCAGGCGCTCCCTTGGCAGGAAAGTCAGAATGGTCCCCGCGGTCTTTTGACCGCGGTGCGGCCAATTGGCGGTTCCCGCTTGGCGGGCGACAACCGCCGCCCGCCAAACTCGGAATGAGCCCCTATATGTCTAACAGCATTGTCAAAGCCAAATAGATCTCAGCTTCAAATGTCGAAGAGATATTGGTTTAGGCAATGCTTGTTTGCACTGGCATGTGACAAGACACGAGTGCATGCATGTCTGGCACACGTTATGACACAAGTGGGCATGCATCATGCCATTTGCATCATAATTCGTGCACACATGCATTTGGACACAGGCCCATGCCTTAGACGTGCATGCGTCATGACGCAGCTGCCATTTTGTGGTTTCCGATTTACGGTTCCACCCATCCAGGAGCAGTAAATTAAAAAAAGAATATAAACGTGTGCAAAAGTGCATTTGATTAAAAGAGCAGCCGACAGCGAATTTTAGAAGCTGACCACTACCAACAAAATCAATTATTATTATCTATTTTTTTTTTTTTTTAGAAAACAATGGTATGCTACAGATGGGCGGGCTGAACAATTGTAGAGCAGGCGAGGTGCAGGAAATTAAACGCCGCTAAGCAGCGAGAGCAAGAAGTAGGAACAACAGAGGAGCTGTCAGGGTACTATTTAAAAAAATAAAAAGCTAAAATAGATTGGGAGACTCGATGCAAGCAAGGTATAAACTGGGGGTGGGAACAGCAGAATGTACAGATGGAAGCAGCACATGCAGTAAAGAGTAAGGAACAATGCACTCCCATCCAGTGTTGATAGTAAAATGAAAACAAAGTTCGGTTTATTCAGCAGTGGAAGAATACCACTCATTGAGTCAGAATAACTGGGAGCCCAAAATTATCCTGGGTGGTACAAATACAAGAGTACGAAGGAAAGCCATCGGATCAGGAGCAGAGATGTGAGAGAGTGAAAAGCCATCCAATCAAGAGCAAAGAATACATTTTAAACGAATTGAAAACAATTGGTCTGGCCAAACGTCAGCTACTCCTGGTAGTAGCAGAGACCTAAAATTGTAAGGGTGAACTCATCCTTGCTTTGTTACGTTATATTATCTTGGTTTGTATAGCACACTAATCACCCGAGAGGTGGACAGAGAGAGCCAGGAGTAAATGAGGGATTGAAATGCACATGGTATCAGGGGATGGGTAACCGGGTGGATTTTTGGCAGTGTAGGTCTTAGGCTGCTCTGTGACTTGTAATGTCTTGTTTGTGAACGTATGTCTTTCATGCGTGACGCACAACATATTATGCCCATCTGGGTGTAAAGATAGAAGAATTCCAGAGTATACACTTAGCAACAGATAATTTGCATATGTAACAATACCAACAATACCTAGAACACAGGTCTTGTAGCCAGTAGTTTTTGGCCGGAAACGATCTACTTCTGGGGTGACAAAATCCGTCCCTAAAGCCTTGCGTGTGTTAAAATCAAGGCTGGACTGGCTGTACCAGGCATCGGGCATTTCTTCGGGAGACTGGAAGGAAGGGGGACCACTTTTGTTACTGGGGGGCAGTTTTGTAGCAGTGCAACAGTTGTAAAAGCACTGCAAAATCAAATCAAATCAAAAACATTTATAAAGCGCGCTACTCACCCGTGAGGCGCTAGGGGGAAGGGGTTACTGCTGCTCGAAGAGCCAGGTCTTGAGTTGCCTCCGGAATGCGAGGTGGTCCTGGGTGGTTCTGAGGTTGGTGGGGAGGGAATTCCATGTCTTGGCCGCCAGGTAGGAGAAGGATTTCCCACCTGCCGTGGTGCGGCGGATGTGAGGGACGGCGGCGAGTGTGAGGTTGGCGGAGCGGGGCTGACGGGTGGGCGTGTAGAAACTGAGGCGACGGTTGAGGTATTCGGGTCCCTTGTTGTGGAGGGCTTTGTGTGTGTGGGTGAGGAGCCGGAAGGTGATCCTTTTGTTGACAGGAAGCCAGTGCAGGTGTCTCAGGTGGGCGGAGATGTGGCTGTTGCGGGGTATGTCGAGGACGAGGCGGGCGGAGGCGTTTTAAATTCGCTGCAGGCGTTTCTGGAGTTTAGCCGTGGTTCCTGCATATAGGGTGTTGCCGTAGTCCAGGCGGCTCGTGACGAGAGCGTGGGTCACGGTCTTTCTGGTGTCGGCGGGGATCCAACGGAAGATCTTTCGGAGCATGCGGAGGGTGAGGAAGCAGGAGGATGATACGGCGTTGACTTGTTTGGTCATGGTGAGAAGAGGGTCCAGGATGAATCCGAGGTTGCGTGCATGGTCTGAGGGGGTAGGTGCGGTGCCAAGGGCCGTGGGCCACCAGGAGTCGTCCCAGGCAGAAGGGGTGTTTCCGAGGATGAGGACTTCCATTTTGTCTGAGTTCAGTTTCAGACGGCTGAGTTTCATCCATTCTGCGACGTCTCTCATTCCATCTTGCAGGTTGGTCTTGGCGCTGGTGGGGTCCTTGGTGAGGGAAAGTATCAGCTGGGTGTCGTCGGCGTAGGAGGTGATGTTGATGTTGTGTTTGCGTACAATGTCGGCGAGGGGGCTCATGTAGACATTGAAGAGAGTCGGGCTGAGCGAGGAGCCTTGTGAGACGCCGCAGATGATCTCGGGGGGGTCTGAGCGGAAAGGTGGGAGGTAGACTCTTTGGGAGCGGTTGGAGAGGAAGGAGGTGATCCAGTCCAGGGCCTGTCCTTGGATCCCGGTGGAGCAGAGGCAGGATATTAGGGTACGGTGGCAGACGGTGTCGAAGGCAGCCGAGAGGTCGAGGAGGATGAGGGCGACTGTTTCTCCGTTGTCCATCAGAGTTCTGATGTCGTCTGTGACTGAGATGAACGCGGTTTCTGTGCTGTGGTTGGCTCGGAATCCGGACTGAGAGGGGTTGAGTAGGTTGTTGTCTTCCAGGAAGTTGGTAAGTTGCTTGTTGACGGTCTTCTCTATGACTTTGGCGGGGAAGGGGAGGAGCGAGATGGGGCGGAAGTTCTTCAGGTCGCTGGGGTCCGCCGTAGGTTTCTTCAGTAGGGCGTTGACTTCTGTGTGTTTCCAGCTCTCGGGGAAGGTGGCAGAAGCAAACGAGCTGTTGATGATGGTCTGGAGATGCGGGGCGATGATGTCGTCGGCTTTGTTGAAGATGAAGTGTGGGCAGGGGTCCAAGGGGGCACCGGAGTGGATGGAGTTCATGGTGGCTTTGGTCTCTTCCGTGTTGATGTGAGTCCAGGCGTTGAGGGTGATGGCTGGGGTTGTAGGTTCTGTGGTGGTTGGCTGGGTCTGGTGTCCGAAGCTGTCGTGTAGGTCGGTGATCTTGTGATGGAAGAAGGTGGCGAGGGAGTTGCAGAGGTCTTGTGAGGGTGTGATGGCGTTGGCGTTGGCGTTAGGGTTGGAGAGCTCTTTGACAATGTTGAAGAGTTCTTTGCTGTTGTGAGTGTTCTTGTCCAGTCTGTCTGTGAAGGAGTTTCTTTTGGTGGCGCGGATCAGTTGGTGGTGTTCGTGGGTGGCGTTCTTGAGGGCAGACATGTTATCTGCGGTGTGGTCCTTGCGCCAGGCTTTCTCGAGGCTGCGGCAGGTTTTTTTAGATTCCTTGAGGGAGTCTGTGAACCAGAGAGGTTTCTTGGTGTTGGTCTGTCTTGGGATGCGTCTGAGGGGAAGGAGGTTGTCTGCGCAGTTGGTGATCCAGTGCATGAGGCTGAGGGCTGCATCGTTGGGGTCGGTGGAGAAGGTGGGTTGGTTGTTGAGTGGAGAGAAGCTGTTCCGCGGGGATTTTGTTCCAATGTCGGCGTGGGATGGATTGTGTGCGGAGGTGGCGCGTCTCGCCTCGGAAGGTGAAGTTGACACATCTGTGGTCGGTCCAGTGTATAACGGAGGAGTGGCTGAAGGATACGTGGTTGCTGGCGGTGAAGATGGGGTCGAGCGTGTGTCCGGCGATGTGGGTGGGGGTGTTCACCAGTTGCTTGAGACCGAGGTTGGCGAGGTTGGCGAGGTTGTCGAGCAGGGCGGTGGTGTTGGGGTCGTTCTTCTGTTCCAGGTGGAAGTTGAGGTCACCAAGGAGGATGTAGTCCGGCGAGGCAAGGGCGTGCGGGGAGATGAAGTCAGTGATAGAGTCGCTGAAGAGGGTGCGAGGACCAGGGGGTCTGTAGATGAGAGTTCCTCTGAGGGTGGTCCTGGGGTCTGTGTGGATCTGGAAGTGTAGGTGTTCGGCGGCAAGGGGGGTGTCTCCTGTGGAGGTGGTGACGTTGATGGAGTCCTTGAAGACGATGGCGATTCCTCCACCGACTTGGTTGGTGCGGTCTCTCCTGCAGAGTTCCTTGTATACCCAACAGTTTTCAGGCAATAATAAAAGTTCCAAGATAACTCTGGTGAATAATGTACCTACTGAGGAGAAATTGGAGTTTTATCTAGAGGAAGTTTTGACCCATCTAAGATAGCACAATAAGTTAATATGGCTGCTGGAAAGAACCTGTAAAAAAACATAGATACTTTTGTTACTGTTCAGTTCATAAGTTACAATCATAATCTAGCACAGTGAGCTATGAACTGCCATCAAGGAGCTATATGCAAACTCCATGGTACAGGTTAGAAAGTTGTTTTTTCCCAGTCTTTGATTATCTTAATTTTGCTAAAAAGGGTGTGTTTGGGTAGAAATAAATTGTTATTAGTGAAGTCATTCCTAACCTCAGTGTTACATTGTGAACCCTGAATTTATGCTTACCCAGATTAAGCACTCTTAAAAATGCTTACCAGTATGGATGGCATGAATCCTACACCTTGTAGTCCCCTTTGTCTTATTCAATATTTTCTATACCCTAATTTGAACACGTATGATTCATTGTCTCTGCATGTGTGTTTGATGTGTCGTAAAGTGGTCTAAACACTCTACGCTGGTAAGAGAGGCGCTGTAAAATAAATGAAATACATGTGAGAGAGGGGCTATGAACTGATGAGAGGCACTGTCAGAGTGTGATGGTGAGGGAATCATTGAAGAGCCTCAATAAAGATTGCTGTATCCTGGTGCACTGTAAGGTCATCATTTGCTATGCTTTAAAACCTAATACAATTGAATATATAATTAAAAATGTGTTGTAAAATGCACTGTTTTTGTCATTTCCCCCACATTTTCTTGGAGGGAGAACTCCCCAAACCCCTTTGTAGTAGTCAGGCTTGCATGCTATACACCCTATGAGGGCTGGATTGACAATATTTGCCAAGGCTGATATATCACAAATTTAGAAGTCAGCGGAAGTGACGTCTCAGACTATTGACCTCTTTAAATGCATCAGTCACCAGCTTACCGTTTTGCCCTCAACAGCCTCATATTGTTGTGGAGGGGCTACAGTAAGGACAGGGGGGCATGCACATAGTAATGGGGGCTTTTCTTTCCTCACCCCAGAGAACAGGGATACCAAGAGCTGTGGCAGGTGTCTCAAAGGGCAAGTGACCCCTAACTGACACCCACACAGTCTAACCCTAAGGTAATATAATAAATAATGAATAGCTTTTATTAACCCAATTTCTCCATTAAAAAGAACTAGTAATAGTAAAATCTCATGATTTACACAAAGAGACAGTACTCGCCTAAACACTATACATCACAACATGAATGGTGCAGATTACACTGTGACCTTAAAAAAGCAACATTGCTTCAACTGAACTCAAATTGCATTAAATTAAAAGAGAAGGTGATTGTGTAGAACTAGCACAAAACTGAACAAGTTAGTTTTCATTTATTGGCCATCATTTGATGAGTTATTAAGACTTCAAACACCTTAAAACAGTCTCACTCCTTCAGTTTCAGTTATCTGGCGAAAATCCCATGCCTTGGACGACAGTCTCACTCATTAGGTGTGAGTTTCACTTCTTGGACCACAGTATCACTCACTGTGATTTACACTCTAAAGCACATTCTCACTTATTGGGTGAGTCTCTTGTCTTCTCTTATTTTTCTAGGGTGAGTCTCAAAATATTATGAATAGGGATGTGCGAAATTTGCACTTTTTTGCTTTTGTGTGATTATATTAGATTTCAGCAAAATTACAGGAAATTAGGCGTAATTACACTTAATGCAAATGCCTCATCAATTTAAATAGAGATTTACCACTCTCCATAGACCAATAGTTGTTGCAACCAGTAAGGGCCTGTGATGAGAGGGTTTGCATTAAGGGTGTACCCCTCAAGACTACAGGTTGAGAGGAGCAGTGGAGGGTTGCCCCCGCTCAGAGGACAAAAACTCCCTGAGGAGTTCAAAATTTGCATCAACCCCAAACAGTTGGTAAAAGCAACGAGGCATTTGAAACTGCTGAGACAAAAGGGAGCACTGGTGGGTATTGTACAAATGCATAGCTGACCGACACATTTGTGCTTGCATGTCGTACGGAACCAGGTATAACACATGTCGTTTCTAGAGATCAATTTTCATCTCTGTGAAAAGGTGCTATTGATTCACCTGGTAACATCAGTGATGTCGGCTAAATTATAGGATGTCACTGGAAAAATAGTGGAGGATAAGCGAGATTATCACCACCCATGACTTAATTGCCCAACCATAAGCATGTAACTTATAACTTTGCTGTGTTTTAATGACTGTCTAGTTCTCATCTAATTCCAGTGTCTGTTGCCCAGTGGAAGAACTGATGAATGCTCATGGCTGGGGTCCCCTGCAGGGTGTGTCAGGTCTCTTCCTACAAACATACATATCCTTGGATTTAGTTTAACAAGGCCAGACCTCAGTGTACATATCCTTGGCTGTAGTTGAACAAGCAGACCGTAGCAGACATATCCTTGAGTGTATTTGAACAAGGCCAGACCTCAGCGTACATATCCAAGACTGTAGTTGAACAAGCAGAACTTAGCAGACATATCCAAGGCAAGACTTTAGTGTACATATCCTTGGGTGTAGTTGAACAAGGCAATACCTCAGTGTACATGTCTTTAGGTGTAGTTGAACAAGGGCAAAACTCGGCATACATATCCTTGTCTATAGTTTAACTTAGTAGGCTAACTGAGGTTGATAGCACCTCCCCTTGGCAGGATGTCAGTTCTGGGCAGCAGGGATAGCAGCTGTTAAATCCAGCATCCCATTTGGCATCCCAGGTATTGGTCTTGCTAGCCCTGATCTCAGAACTCTGAGGCCAGTTTGCTTTCTACCGTGACCTTCCTCTATCCCCACAGCAGCAAACAGATGCTGCTGAGGGAGACGGGTGGTCATATTGGTTAATTGATGTCCATGCATCCGGGGCTCTGGGGTCTGTTTCGAACCTTAATTCTGTGTAATGTAAAATAACCTCCCCGGGACAGTCACCCTCAACAGATGAGCAGAGTATTCACCCTCTTCTTTGTGACCCAATTTTCTGCCTAAATAGATTATTCTGTTCCCATTTCCATTCCTTGTGTGAAAGTATCTCCAGCGGTTTGAGCTTCTCCTACATAATGAATTGTTCTATACCATCAATTAATCTGTGGTTTGCCCTTAACTGGTTTCCAGTTAATCAATATCAAATTAGAATCTTAAGGCCTGATTTAGGTATTGGAGGATGGATTTAGTCTGTCACAAAGGTGATAGTTATCCCATCCACTGTATTACGATTCCATTATATCCTATGGAAATCGTAATACAGCGGTCGGAATACTATGGAAATCGTAATACAGCGGTCGGCATAACCGTCACATTTGTGACAGAGTAACCCATCCGCTAAGATCTAAATCAGGCCCTTAGTTCCTGAAACTGAAGACAGCGTTCTAAAAGTGGCCTGTTCATGTCTGGTGTGGTCAGTGATGACAAATGTGAATTTCACCAGCATTAAACTGGATCTGAGACATACAGTGTTGGCCGTTTGTGAGAATGTTGTCAAATCTGAGATTGTATGTCACAATATCAATAAAAATATGTTGCCTGACACACCACACATATGTACTCAAACACACATATATATATTATATATATATATATATATATATATTTTACGTGCCTAGATATACATACATATGTACATACATATACATGGTTATGTATATATGTAATGTGTGTGTGTGTGTATATATATATATATATATATATATATATATATATATATATATTTCACTGAACAAAAACAAAGGTTACAGGGCCGTTATAATTTACTCGTACAAAACCATAGAAATTCAACAGTTATAGTTAAAGTTCTTTTAAGTAACTATGGTGGTCATTCCAACCCTGGCGGTCCATGACCGCCGGGTTGGAGGACCGCGGGAGCACCGCCGACAGGCCGGCGGTGCTCCAATGGGCATTCCGACCGCGGCGGTAAAGCCGCGGTCGGACCGGCAACACTGGCGGTCTCCCGCCAGTGTACCGCCGCCCATTGGAATCCTCCAAGGCGGCGCAGCTAGCTGCGCCGCCGAGGGGATTCCGACCCCCCCTACTGCCATCCAGTTCCCGGCGGTCCGCCCGCCGGGAACCGGATGGCGGTAGGGGGGGTCGCGGGGCCCCTGCAGTGCCCATGCCACTGGCATGGGCACTGCAGGGGCCCCCGTAAGAGGGCCCCTAAATGTATTTCACTGTCTGCTGCGCAGACAGTGAAATACGCGACGGGTGCAACTGCACCCGTCGCACAGCTTCCACTCCGCCGGCTCGATTCCAAGCCGGCTTCATCGTGGAAGCCTCTTTCCCGCTGGGCTGGCGGGCGGCCTGAAGGCGGCCGCCCGCCAGCCCAGCGGGAATGTCAGAATTACCGCCGCGGTCTTTCGACCGCGGAACGGTAACCTGACGGCGGGACTTTGGCGGGCGGCCTCCGCCGCCCGCCAAGGTCAGAATGAGGGCCTATAACTCGCACCCTAAGGTAACTATAATTCGCAACCTCGGTTTATGGGTGCGTGAGTTGTTGTTTCAGTGGCTGTTTGACTGAATGAATGTCTATATAGCACTGCTTTTATGCATCTCTGAATAAGTATGTGAGTAGATGTGTGTGTGTGTGGCTATACAAGAGTTTGTATCAGCAAATGAGTGGGTGTATGACTGTGTGGATGATGTCATAAGTGATGTCATATGAGATATCATCAGTGATGCCACTGACCATGTCATGAGTGATGTAATATGTGAGGTCATATGCAGTGCATTACGGGAGCGCAAGTTATGGTTAGCTCAGGCAACTATAACTGCTGAATTTCTACGGTGTTGTACGAGCAAATTCAGAAACTAACTATAAGATCCATGTAACCTTTGTTTTTTTCAGTGAATTTCAAAGTTTTTTTAAAATTCGAATTCCTAACTATAATGTCCCTGTAACCTTTGTTTTTTTCAGTGAATCTCTAAGGTTTTTTTATTGTATTTCCTAACTATAATGTCCCTGTAGCCTTAGTTTTTTTCTGTCAATTTCTATGTTTTTTGAACATATAGTAATTTTATTTACTATACGTTAATACAACCATCACAGCGCACGGTCAGTTGTCCACAGGGCCTGAGGCCAACCTCCTATAAGCATCCAACCGTGAACCATGCACTGCCTTCTCCTGTGCGCAGTAGGGGTTGCATGCAAGGGCTGGCCTGCAGCCAGTGCCTGGGCCAACCATCCTAACCAACTAACCCGATGTTGTGCACGGCCCTGTGCACATGCATGGTGGAAGTTAGCTGTGGCCTCTGTGGGTGTGAAAATAGGTGTGAGAGGCTGTATCTGGGGGTAAGAGTGGCTGTCAGAGTGACTGTCTCGGTGTGAGAGTGCGTACATCAGTGTTTTAGTGGGTGTTCGTCAGGTATATGTGCAGGTCTGTGAGTTGGTGCATCAGGGTGTCAGTGGGTGTGTGACGGTCTGAGTGGATGTGTGAGTGAATGCGTAACTGTCTGAGTGGGTGCATTAGGGTCTGAGTGGGACTGAGTGGCTATATGAGTGTCTGAGTGGGTCTGTGAGTGGGTGTGTGAGTGTTCGAGTAAGTCTGAGTGGGAGTGAATGCGTAAGTGTCTGAGTGGGTGTGTGAGTGGTAGAATTGGTTGAAAGTGAGAGAGAGAAAGAAAGTGAGAGGGAGAGAGATAGAGTTTTTAAGGATTTGGGGCCTGATTACAACTTTGGAGGACGGTGTTAATCCGTCCCAAATGTGACGGATATACCACCTACCGTATTACGAGTTCCATAGGATATAATGGACTCGTAATAGGGTAGGTGGTATATCCGTCACTTTTGGAACGGATTAACACCGTCCTCCAAAGTTGTAATCAGGCCCTTGATGTCTAATATACTTTGAATGAGTTATTTGTCTCCAATTTAAAATAAAAAAAGTATTTTGGAAATGGAAATGAGGCCAGCTGGTCTCAAACCCCCATATCTCAGTGGGAAGGTCACATGCAGGGGACATAGATGAATCTTCTGATTTTGATAGCCTGACCTGCTTTAAAGGTCCCACTGTCAAAACCTGAAGTGCTTGCTGTGGCTTGGCTGCAGCCAAGGCACAGCAAACAGCTATGTCCCTGGGTTGGCACCCTGGGACATAGCAGGAGCTGGCCCTTGGGGGTGGTGGTCCTCAGGACCATCAGAGACTCCATGAGGGGGGGCTGCACGGCCCCCCTCCAACAGGACATAGCACCGGGGATGGTAGCCCCCAGGGTGTGGGGGTCCAAAACAGAGCCCCCTTTCTTTTTTTTTTACACTTTGCCCTGGGGGGTAGTGGTCCTCCGGGGTCCCGGGGGCCATGCGCCCCCTGTATTTATTAAATTGTAAGCCCTGAGGAGGTGGTGGTCCCCAGTGCAGCTTGCGGGCCACAGGCCCCCCACACAGATAAAAATAGATGCCCTGGGGAGGTGGTGGTCCCCAGGGCACGGGAGGTCCACAGGCCCCCCATATATTAAATCGAAAGCCCTGGGGAGGTGGTGGTCCCCACAGCAGCGAGGAGGCCATGGGCCCCTGCATATAAAAAAGGCCTCCTGGCCCTGGAGCTGTTCTGGGGGCCAGGAGGCCCCCCCCAATACTACATTTTTAATGCTCCCGGGATCTGATCCACTCGAGGGCCTATAAAAAAAACAAGCACAGGAGCCCACGCTTGTTTTTTTTTTTAAATGTTGTTGCGAATTCTCGAATTTCATGAACTCATGGCAAAAAATAATTGTAAAATATGTTTTTTTGCTCGGGGAGGGGGTCCTCTGGGACCACCCCACCAGTGCTAAGGGGTCAGGGTGTCTCTACCCTGCCTCCTTTATTTTATTTTTACTTTTTTTCTGGGTCTCGCTCAAGCCGAGTCCCAAGGTGGCTGCCACCACTTTGAAATGTTGGCAGCCAATCAGAGCTGTGCATTTCCCTGCACAAGCTCGTCTTTATTCGTGAATACTTCATGCCCAGAAATATACAAATTTGAATTTCCCTAAATTTCTCAAACACTACTGAACGGATTTAATCCAAATAACCAAAAGCGTGCTCTGCGTATCGACAGCTAGCTTTCTGTCAAATTTGCTGTAATTCCGTCCAATGGTTCAGCTTGTAATCGTGTCTAAAAAATCCTATGGGAAATAACATGGCAAACGCAACCTTTTTTCACCCCCCTTTTTCTCGGCTCCTTCTTGATGGATCATCCTGAAAGTTTCCATGCGCAACAAGAATCACCGTGGCACTTTTTTTTGTGGACAATTTAGTTAAGATTCATCAAATAGTGCCAAAGATATAGGCAAGTCAAAAAATACTTTTCCTATGAAAACTACTAGGTCCTAACCATAACTACCTAGTTGCGACCGCCACTAGGTAACTAAAATATATATATATATATAAATATATGTATATATATTTATATATATATATATAGTGGTTATAGGGCCGCAGGGCCTAGCTTCTGCTGGTGGTTGGATTAATGTATACTAATGAAAATGACTTTGCGTTAAAAAAAACTATAGAAATTCACTGAAAAAATACAAAGGTTACAGGGACGAGGGAAAGAGAGAGAGAGAGCGAGTTACAGAAAGATTTGACAAAGAGGAATTGGGAGAGAGAGAGAGACAGAGGGAGAGAGTTTTTTAGGCTTTGATGAATGATATACTTAGAATGAGATATTCCGGGACAAATTTAAAAGAAAAATGTTTTTGTCGATTAAAAAGAATGAGATCACTTTTTAGTACATAACTTAAATATTTATAGTTTAAAAGAAACTGAAGTAAGAAATGACCAAAGACTCACCTAAACTGGAACCATTAGCCTTCAGTGTGCTTGTCTGAGACCTTAACCACTAGACCAGAGGGGACTCATTACTTAGCAGCATCCAGACTTAGCTATGGCATTCAATCCACAGATTTGTAGGGGAAAAAACTTCAATGTTCCATCAGTCAAAACACTAGAAAATAAATAGACAAACTGTCATGAAATACTAGGATTTGAACCTTCAACATACTGACAGTCCAAGAGCTTTACTACTAGACCAGAAGTGACCCAGGTCTGCTGTCCATCAAAAAGTAACAATAACATTTGCGCCAAACATCTTTCTAGCTGGACGCTTTTAAGTCATTGCATGGTATGACCATTGCAATAACAATCTCTCGCTCTCTTTCTCTCTCTCTCTCTCTCTCTCTCTCTCTCTCTCTCTCTCTCTCTCTCTCTCTCTCTCTCTCTCTCTGTCTTCCATCCTATTATGCGGGTCTGTGAGTGGGTGCATGAGGGTCTCAGTGGGTCTGTGAGTGGGTGTGTAACCATCAGAGTGGGTCTGTGGGTGGATGGGTGCAGGTATATAACCAGGTTGGGGAAAGGTACACCGATGATCCTTCTCAGACTTGATCTCGGAACAAATAGCATTAAAGATGTAGCGGGTCTGAGACCGCTCTTATATTGGATCCGCATTTGGAAAATTGAAGAACTGGAATCTTTTCGAGAGGCAATAAAAGATCTTATAAAGACCCAGAATAGCTGGCTAAGGTCAGCTGGCTGAGGGAGATGAAATTGGCCTGGGACGAATTGGCCTTCCCCCATTTTTGGGAGAAACCCGAGTCGATCCCCACTAATGCTATTTCATTATTTAAACAGAGATACTAAGAGAGGGTCAATGCGGAGATCCTTCATAGTAATGGGGTGGAACGATTAACTTCTGAGTTCTTGCTTGTAAAGCAAGAACCATGGCCTGAGCAATTTCTTGACCTTACAATACCTGCTTATGCCCGTGCTCTATTCCTACAATTTAGATATGGAACTTTATCAGTCAACAGTTTTACTGCTCGATGGTCGAAGAACAGTTCCGAGGCAAATAAATGCTCAAAATGTAATACATTGGAGGAATCAATCGAACATGTCCTGTTTTTTTGCCCCCTATATAAGAGTCCTAGGGGGAAATGGATTATTCCATTGTGTAAAGCTTTGCTATTATATGACCGAGCTAACGCCTATAGAATTTGTAAATATGACTCGTCTACATTGGTTGTAAGCACAGTCACTAAATTTTTGACAGCAGCTTGGTCTATTCGTTATAGGACCACTCTCAGTGTTTGACTTCCAATGTTGAGCTTTATAGCAGGCATAGCGGGGAACATCAGATGGTTATGATTTTTGGATAGTTTATCCCCTTTTTCCTGTTTCTTTTTAATGGGTTTAGAGATGACATTTTCTCATTAAATCTTATTATAACTTATAGTGACAATATTATGATAACAACAGCATTTGTTTTTACTATTTTTAGTTTTCATGGTCAATGGCTGAGATAAAGCACTTATCTGTCAATCTATTTACTTTATTATAGCACACTGCACTTTAGACTGTTACGATCAAAACAGTCTTTATGACTTATGGCTGAGATATCGTATCTATTCATAAATCTATTTAACGTATCATAGTACATTGCACTTTAGACTATTAGCATCTGAATTATTTTAATAAGAGTAGTTTTGGCTACAAAATGTGTTTTTCCTTTTTAGGCTAATGGTATACTGAACCTTATATTAGTAGTCTCAAAATTATTTTTATACTGCAGTCTTGATTCTATGTATTAACGGTTAAAAGCACATCTCATTTCAATTAGCTGTGAATGGGAATCCAATATTTTCTAGCAGGAGCTTGCAGAAATGTGCTGACGATCGATTTTTAAGTAGGCAAGGAGGTTTCCTGTTATTTATTTCTCTTAGACTATGAAGAAACCAAAGGTTGTTCCTGTTTTTAATATTTATTAAGAGCTTTTTTATTATTTTTTTCTTGTGTTTCCTTTTTTTATGTACTGATGTATGGTTGATTGTACTCTAATGGTCTAAATTTTGACCGAATAAATAGAATTGAATTGAATTGAGATATTTCTGCACAATTTGAAAAGAAAAATGTATTTGTCATTTAAAAAGAGTAAAATCACCTTTTTTGCACTTAAAAAAAAAAAAAAATAAGGAAGGAAATGGCCAGCTATACACCTGGACTCGAACTCTCAGTATGAAGCTATGTAACTTTCACACTTAAGCTAGTTATTCCTTTTTTTAATATATATTTGCTAGCCCTTTATTTTATTAAATGCTCTTTATGGGCTATCTAGGACCGCTCCCATGTGCTCTGTTTGACAGACCCGCTGTCAGAAAGCAGAGTATTTGCTGTGGCTGTCAAAGCTGCAGCCAAGCCACAGCAAACAGTTATGTCCCAGGGGTGGGCACCCCGGGACATAGCAGGAGCCAGCCCTGGGGTGTAGTGGTCCCCAGGGCCATCAGTGGCTCCTTAAGGGAGCCGCGTGCCCCCCTCCAACATAGATGAAGCCCCAGAGAGGTGGTGGTCCCCTGGGCTGTGGGCGCGCCATGCGCCCCCCTGCACAGAATATGATGAATGCCCCAGGGAGGTGGTGGTCCCCGTGACCTGGGGGTCGGAAACTGACCTCCCTCACTTTTTTAATATAGCCCTAGGGCAGTGGGGGTCCCCGGGCCACAGTAGGGCCACATGGCCGCTCACACAGAATATGACGTATGCCTCAGGGAGGTGGTGGTCCCTGTGGCTGCAGGAGGCTGACTGCCCTCCCCCACACGAATACAACATTTTGCTCCGGTGAGGTGGCGATCCCCAGGGTTACGGGGGGGCGGCACCCCCTCTGTTGCATGTAAACAATGCCCCTGGGACTTGGCAGACCCAGGGGCTTAAAAAAGACAAAGCGCAGCAGGCCATACTTTTTTTTTTACATTTTTGCCGTGGATTCACGACCCAATCACGATCAAACATTTTAAAAAATATGCTTTTTAGCCCTGGGGAGGTCCCTTTGGACCCCAACACCAGAGCTAAGGGGTCAGGGTATCTGTACACTGGCCTGTTTGCTTTTTTAATTCTTTTTTTGTGGGACTCAACTGAAGTCGAGTTTCAACATGGCTTCCTTGTTGAAGTGTTGTCAGCTAATCAGATTTCAGCACGAGATCGTAAGGGGTCTCGAATCCTTCACGTCCCTATATATACACATTTAAATTTCCTTCAATTTCTCTGAAGCTACTGAATGGATTTACAAAAAAGCCTCTTTCTGGACCGAGAACTACCTTTCTGTCAAATTTGGTGTAATTCCGTCCGGTGGTTTCGGCGCTATCGCTGTTCCAAATCCCTGTATAAAAATGAATGGGAAAATCATGTTTTTGGACCCTCCCTTTTTTCTCGGCCCCCACTCTGGATGGATCACCCTGAAACTTTCCAGACAGCAACTGAAGTGACATCTGTTGTTTTTTGGAACTACCTGGTGACAACTGTCACTAAGTTTTTATACTCGGGCTCGGACGGCCCACGAGGGGTGGCGCGAAAAAAACGGCAAGAGCAGACCAGTAAAATAGTAAATCCAAACAAAAATAATAAACAGAATTGCGCACTCAGGAATTCAGAAAGTGAGGCAAAAGGCTTTTAATCAGTATGCGTTTCGGCTGTAAACACAGCCTTGTCACATGAATTACACCACCAATTGAACAACAGTTGAATATATAGCATACATATTGGACACTAATAAACTTTGTTCAACAATTAATAAAATTCAATGATGTCATCAATCAAGAAAATCTATAAATTACTATATCCAATTCATAGTCAGAAAAAAATATGAAGTTATTTTGATTTAAAATGTTCCATCATAAAATGCCCACACATCTAAGAAAAAGGAGAAATATATGTTGAAATACAATAAATTCAGTATATACGGCTTTTAAATAAATAAATGTAGATAAATTATCAATATCAAAACGCCTATAAATACCAAATACAAAATTATAATCCCCCAATTCTAAATTTCATCAAATATATTTACACTGTTAAGTCTGAGTTATGGTTCTGGCTGAAACTCGTAACACCACTGAAGTTCACCAGTTATGGTTATGAACACGTGTCCTCTCCAAAGACAGGATATAATAATGTAATTTCATATGGTGGTGTCAGGGGAAATGGAAGAAAGTGTGCACTGAGAGAAGATGTGGTGAACATAGACCGTCTCAGCTAAGATGGTAGGGACAGAAATGTTTGGATAGTGCACAAGAGTGTGGCAGGCAAATATCGATGCTTAGTGGCAAAGTTTGCTGAAGTGTATTCAAGTTTGAAAGTCCTTGGGGTCTTTGTTGTGGTGGAGAGTGTGCAGATTAGATGTATCTGGTTGACTTCCTCCTGAGTATTATTTTATGAGTTTGTTTTTCTGTTGTTCCTACTTTTTCATTATGTATGTCTTTCTCCACTGACCAGGTGACTGGTGGGGTCTGGAACTTCAGCCGTACCTCCTGTGATGTTTTTGTGACAATGGATGTCATGATGTGCACAGCCAGCATTTTAAACCTCTGTGCCATCAGCATCGACAGGTACGTGGTACACATTACTGCCTCCATCTGCGCCTTGAGCAGTGTAGTCAAAACACCTCCTTCTTTCTCTTTCCCTGATCAAGCTCAGGTTCAGCACTTTACAGATATCCTACTGCAATTCCTCTTGACTCCTTTCATTATGGAGCTGCAGTTGGAATCTTGTTGTTAAAGTTCTTTATTGGCAATTTTCAAGAACTGGGATAAAGACATGGATCACCGCTCGCAGCCTGTCTGACCTAGAGAAAATGACTTAGCTTTGTGTATCTTTGTTGCTCACTGGTAAATTCCGATAGGTAGTATGAAACAAATTCTCCTAGATCCACCCATTACCTCCAAATCAAATCCAGAATTCAGAAGATAACAAATATATCCTGGCTCTGTAAGAGGATGATTCTAGGGGCCAAACAGGCATACAATAACAACCTTTCTCAACTCCTATTGACCATCCACTTACCGTCCTTCTACTAATCCCCTGTGGCCCCAATTTATGTGCTCCCAGTTGGACTTGTGACCAAAATGTTAATCGCTATGAGATCACAGTATTATTTGTAATTATTTTCCTGATCACAGTCTGCAAGCTGCCACCATTTTTTAAGGCATAATCTACCCCACTCTCTAACTCCATGTATGTCACTCCTTCGTTTTAGGACTGGCTAGAGTTAAGCTTTAGCCGTATGCCTGAGTTTACTTAATCACAAAAAAGAATCAAAATGCCAGATTGAGAGGGGGGCTTTGGCTGTACCCCTTTGTCGATCTTTTTTACTTTATGTGTCTTTGCTCACATAGCTCCATTGTTAAATTCTAACAGCAGTACTGTTTACATAGGCTCCCTGTTAAATACAATAGTAAGGGGCTTTAAACAATGCTTTACACTGTGATGTATTTTAGGGAAGAGGATTTACACTGTGAACTCTGTGACAAACAACATAGGAAGTGACTACATTGTTTATTACTGACTGACCATCTTACGCAGATCTCCAGTTCAGGAGGAGTTGAAGACATCTCATTGTGTACATTTGTGATTTTATGTTTAGTACTTAGTTGTGTTTGAATTAAGGTATTATGGTGTGCTTTGCACAGTTCTGAGATTCTAACAGACCTTTCCTGAGAAAGCCCAGGCCTGCTCTGCCTCACTATTCAAAGGGTCAATTGCTAAATGGGAGTATAGTTGTTACTAGGTCTGGGTTCAATTATAAGTTAAGAGGTTGCAATTGTTACAATAGGGTGCCTCACTGGCCTGGGGTCTTCCCCCAATCATCCCACATTCCCATATGAACTAGAATGGTGTTGTCACAGAAGAAGAAACCAGTTTCACTAAATGTCCATCTCCTACAGCATCCCTACTGTGACATAACAAGCTGAAAAGCCTCAGTGCTGGACACTGCTGAAAAAATCACTGTGTGCACCAGCATAGTTGGTTCAAGACAGCATGATGTGTTTGGATTATCTGCCTTTAAGATGGCTGTCACCTTTTCTGAACTTAAATATGCGGTATGGAGTGAGTTGGTGGGTGGTTGTGATGTATACTGCAATAAGTAATCAAACAGCCAAGCGGCTGAGGTGTGCTCCCTTTCTCTCCCCCCAACAATGGTTACATTATGTATCTTTTTGACAATTGTCAGGCTCCCCCATTGCCCTTGTCCCTCCATCTCAGTGGCTGGGGGGCTATGGTGCATTATGAGGATTTATCTAGTGGTGAGTATGGTGTTCTTTGGTGCACACAAGGGTACATGCTCTTTGGCACAGTATACTAACCCTCCATATGGTAAACCAGCTACTCCCATCAAGCTCACTGTACCCCACATGCACCCTGACTAAGAAGGCCAGCTTGCTGCATATGCATACCATGACCTGGTTATGACTGAGCCGGATTTAGGCGCTTGGATACATTGTGGGCACAATTCTTGATTACGGACAGTATTTCTGCACCTAGAGCCAAGATCTGCTGAGGTTTTGTCCTGCGAATGGAGAATGACACGCAGACTCAGAATAACAAGGTCCAATTCCACCTATGGAGTCCACCTTCCAGGGACAAACCAACTTCCATTTGAAGAGCATCAGTGGGCTTTGGAGGCTGTTTCCTGGCGGGGTGTTGTTCCGTGTTGCCCCCATGCCATGGGAGGAGTTCCAACGCAGGCTAAAGTCCAGGCTGTGCTGGCTAAACTCCTGGGACAAGGGGCTGAAAGGCTGTTCCCTGAAAGAAATGATGCCTGGTGATGTCAGTGAATACAATCAGTAGTGCATATGTCAGAGACCTGTGCGGGGGGCTGATGGCCAGGGGGTAGCATGCTGGTATTTTCTTTGCAAGTAGTCTCTAAATCGAATAAGTGAACTGTATGGGTTCTTAATATATCCCAATCACTAAGCATTAGTGAATGCAGACCATCAAGGCTCAAAGCAGACAAAGTGGACTCTGCATGGAAAAAAATGCTGCAGCAATGTTTCAGAGTAAGACTTGTCCATTAATAAATATGTACACAGCATGCCTCCAGCCTTTTGGTATCAAAGAAAGCATTTGGAGTACTGTTAATGGATCATGATGGAGCAGCAAAACATCTTAACATTGTTTTACTTTCCGTGCCTTTGTCCAATATCATTCCTCACCTTTCCTCTGCCGCCAGACTCCATCTGCAAAGACTGCCCCCCCTCCCTACACACTGCTGCCACAATGTGGAGTACAGTTGCCAGTTTTTCTTTTCTTTGTCCTCTTTCCCTCTTCACTACTTATCCGTCTCGCACCACCACAACGCACTGCCTGCTGCCGCAGCTTCTTGCACAGTTATTCATTACAAAGTGACGCAACACAGCAAGGCATTTTGCTGCGCTGTGTTGCGTCACAGAGCAAGGGCAGGAATATGCTATATTTGAAAGAATAAGGAGCATTCCTGTCGTTGTCCCTGAGCTGGCGCTGTTTTGGCTGCCTAGCACCACTGCAGGTGTCTGTGTAATGAGGATTGTTTTTGTGCAGGAAGGGGCACCGTCAGATGGGCTTCCGTCCACTGCATAGCACTGAATCAGTTATGCTATCGATGCTTGATGATATGTGCAGTGATGGCGATAAAGGCTTAACCTCTGCCTTGGTCCAATTAGACCCATTAGCAGCCTTTGGCATGGTCGACCATGAGTTACTGATGGACTTTGTGTAGACTGACGGTATAAGTGGCCTGGCCCTGGAACAGGTCAAGTCTTTTTTTGAAAGATTGCATTCAATCTGTTCATATGGGCCAATATCAGGCTCCAGTTCTTTGGACAGAGTGGGGGGTCCCCTGGGAATCTTTCCAGTCCCACCATCTATTAGACATTTATATCACTAATTAAGGAACTAACAGAAATGCATTGTCGCATTTATAACTATACAGATGACTCGTTCAGCCTGTTGCTCTTTAGTAAGAAATGGATGGGCAGGACTGATCTGAAATTGAATATAGAGAAAACAGAAATTGTGATTTTGAACAACAAAATTGATCTCTGGATTTTTCATTACTGGCGCCAAGTTATAGGCGCGACCCCCAACTCCCAAAAGACAAGCAAAAAGTTTGTGTATCATCATCGACATTGATCTCTATGAAATCTCAAATAGTCAGTACTCTCAGCTAGTCACCCAATCCTTAGGAAGATTAAAAAGATCTCTAGTTTCCTTACACTAGCCTTGCTAACTTCAGTGACAATAGTTTTTTTTCGACCGACCACTATGCCAATGCACTAAATGCTGGCTTACGTACGTCCCAACGGTATAGACTTCAGACGGCTCTAGACCAGGCAGCTCAGTTTGTTCTTACACTGTCTTTTCTGTAAAATTCTAGTTGACCACTTCCCATTGGACCAGCCCTGGGCCCTGTTGGATGCTTCTGTAGCAATGAGTCCTGACACCCAAGTACTGTTTCGGAGGTCGTATACTCACTGGATGTTGTCAGAGTGAACTTCTCTTGCCTAAACCCTAAAACCTGGAATGTAGAAACTTTATACAAACGTTTTACCTGGACAACCACCATGAAAGACCTGGACCAACAAGCCCAACCTGTCCGACAAAGGTGCTTCACAGCTGGGCCTGACTTTACCATAGCTCCCTCTACATTCTTCTCTCAAGGCCAGACTCTGTTAGCGCCAAGCTCTTTGGTTCCAACCCGTAGCTTCATCAATGCTGCTGTGAAAGGAGAAGTGATCAATGCCAAAGACCTCCAAGGAGATCTATCGACGCTGAGCCCCCTCTCTTGAAGCCAGTCCATTAAAGGCTTCTGCAGGGGTTCTCGATGTCGGGAGGTAACCATTTCACTGGGATGAACCCAGATGCGACTCCCACTCCATCGTGGTCAGCATTGAATTGCACCCAGGTACTGGTCAAGTGCAATCAGTTCCCTTATTGGATTTTTCTTCCCCTTATTGGATTTGTGTTATTTTGGTGCCATTTTATTCAGTAATTTACTCTCTACTTTGATAAGTGTGAGTCAGATTTTTATTGTGTTGTGTTTTCAACATTTTAACAGCTTTGATATTTCTAATTGCTCTACACATTTTCTTAAGTAAAGTCTGTCTGCTCGGTGCCATAGCAACCAGGGGTTTGGCAGGAGTTTAGATTAATGAAACCTTCGGGTTCAAGAACTAGGGGTGCTGTGGTGCTGGAACAGTTTACAGAGCAGGGGGGGTCCATCAATGTTACATCACTGAAGTCAAAGGGATCATGCAAAATCCAAGCATGACACACAGAAGTGTGACACATTTTCAGCAGGAGAGTGATAAGGGTGTAGTTTGTGGTACATTTTGGAGCACATTGTCCAAACCACCCCGGGATATCGCGATTTTGGGTCCCTATTTTTACAAATGTGCCCACAAAATCTGTCATTTTTTAAAAGAAAATTGGGCTTATCCTTCTTTTATTGGCTCTGCACTGTGAAAAAAACAATAATAGGAACATGAGCATAGGGCCAGCTGGAGCCCAGCAGATGTGTTACATTTCTGTCACTTGCCTGACTCCCTGGTGGTTACACCTTTACAGACCCCCTTCCTGTCCTCTGCCCTTTACCTATTACAAGCAGTGCACTGATATGCCATAGCCCACCAAACACATTGCCCTAGTTAAAATGCATATGCACATAGACTGACGACCACAAGAAAAAAGTCAAGGCCACACCAGGTAGTGTTGGAAAGAACTTAGCTGCAGGTTTATTATTGCATATGTAGGAAATACAAAATGGGTTAGCTTACAGGTGATTCAAAGGCAACCAGTAAAGATGCTACCTATGTTGACTGCCCACCAGATTAGTCAACAAGCACCTGTCTACACACCATCAGGTGATATACCTCTTGGGGTTACCCCAAACTGTGGACCTCATAAGCCAGAAAACAGAGCTCACAACATGGCATAGCAGTACAAGGCAAGTTCCCAGTTGCTTGCCCGTAGGACTAACAGGGCACGGTTGCTTTCATTCTGCGGTCATGCCCTAAAGACTCCCGGGGAGTTGTCATAGAGCACCCCTTTGTGCTCCCTCCATGGTTGCTTTCTGCACCAAAACCCTTTGGATCGCCCTGTAACTCCACCTGCAACACAAAACAATGGAAAACAGCTCTACAAGACATACAGACAACCACGCTCGTTAAATACACCCGAGGATTATTTGGTATATTTACTGTAATGTGATCTTAAAGGCCTCACACATAGGGTAGTTATTATTCTTCAAATTCTTCTAAACTAAAGCAATAAAATGGCACTACATTTACAGGTGTTTTACGATACCAAATCTACTCTGAAAGACTCTACTGGTAAATACAAGAATAAACTTAAGACATTGCTTTATTCACAAAGCCATCTGGAACCAAAGGTCCATGGTATCAGCAAACAGTGGCCTTGCCTTCCTTCCACGCAAGGAACCATTACTTTGTTTCCCAACAGCTGACCCTACAACATGCATGAAAATCACTAAAACATGGTGGCCAGACCAGAGGACTGTTGGGCACCAAACGTAGGAATTCCCTGGACCACCAAGTTAGGACTGAACCAAAATATCTCAGACTTAGGACATTTGTGCATACAACTCACTAAAACATGGTGGCCGGTCCAGAGGACTGTTGGGCGCCAAGCTCTAGAATTCCCTGGACCACCATCAGATCAGACTTATGAAACTTTTTAGAACTGAACTCTTCAAGAAAACATTTCCCTTAATCCAGTTGTTTTGATATTGCACTCGAAGAATGTGGGCCAAAGGCTTGGGCTCCTTCTGCTGCTCTGTAATGAGGTTCTCTGGCTATTGTCTCTGTTTTCTATTGTTTGTGTCACACCTGATGTCTGTTCAAAAGAGCTATATATTATTCGCAAAATAACAACCAGCCCCTCCCAGAACACCTTAATAAAAAGGGTGGTAGAGAAAAAGAATTCTCTGAACCCTTTTGGAATCCCTGGAAATATGGTGCGAGTCCCCTGTGTTGACACTGTTCCCTTTATGATGAATGAGTATAATGCATGTGGTGGGAGGACCCTCTGCATTGGGGTCATCAGCTCCACCCAGTATTTCTTTCAAGTGGTTGGTTCTTCCTTTTCCCAATCGTATGCTGAATATCGAGGCTAGGAATAGCTTGATACACTAACATTTTGGGCAGATTATTGCGGGACAGAATATTGAAGGTTAAGTGTATGTAGTGAAAGTATAGCTTTATTAATCTTAACTTCACACCTATGCACCTCGAAGATATATATCCTCTAGGTACATGTATGTGGAGGTAGGTATAGAAAATCTACACATACTTTCCTTTTGAAATTTTTCCTTTGATATTGTGGCTACGATATTTGGAGCCATTGAGAGTCCTACCTCGATATTGCGGGGGTGCACCTTTGTTCCCAGACCGGAAGTTGCTGCACCTGGCATCAAGATCGGTAGTTGCTGCACCTTGTCAAGACCGGAAGTTGCTGCACCTTGCCTCAAAGAACAATCTCATTCTTGTTTTACATTGAATTAACACATTTTCTGCCTTCCGTTACATTTATTCTTCTCCGCTTCTCAGAACAAACTCATACCTTTAAAAACATTGTTTTCATTCTCTTCATTGTTCCCAGGGCTAGTACTTTTCAGCGGTTTAATGCTAAAAGGCAGCGGGCATTATTTAGAGCTTGGCAGATGGGATAGAGCTGGGATGGGGGATGGAATGTGGCAGAAATCTCATCCGCCACATTACAAGTGCCATAAGCTATAACGCACTTGTAATAAGGAGGACATGATAACTGCCATATTGTGATGGAGTATCCCATCTGCTAAACTCTAAATAGGGCCATAAGAGGTCATGATACAGCACTAGAGTAACCTTAGAACGTATTGTTTACTGGAGAGTTTTTACCACCTGGGACAAACACACTAACAGAGATTGTGGGGAAAAATGACTGATTGCCAGTTTACAAAGCTTTCTTTGTCAGATGCACCTTTTCAGAAGCTCACAAGCAATTCATGCGTAAATCTTATGTAAAGAACACCATACTCGCAGGAAACACCTGTGAATTAAACATAAAGCACACCATACTCACAGGAAAATCATCTGAATTAAACATAAAGCACACCATGCTCACAGGAAAAACCTCTGAATTAAACATAAAGCACACCATACTCACAGAACAAACCTGTGAATTAAACAGACCCTAAAAGTATTCAGATGTGTTCGCAGCAAAAACTGTAAAGCAACAATACTGAGTAATCAAGAGTAAACCTGGACACTGTGGGCTTCATTACGAGTTTGGCGGACGCTTTTTACGGTCCGTCGAACTTCCGGCAGGGAGGTTGCCACTATTGTGGATTCCTCCCCGCCGGGCCCATTACGAGTTTCCTGCTAGAAACCAGAGTTTCCGCCTGCTAGCCTAGTGGGAAACACCCTACAGCATTGTCTCCGGCTCGTAATCGAGCCAGTGGCAATCCTGTAGGATGCAGAGTGCATCAGCACTCTTGTAATGTTCACTGCAAAGCAGACAGTGAACATTGCGACGGTGCATGTAGGAAACTGGCTCTGTATATACTATATCAAAATGAGATAGTGTTCACAGAGTCCAGGGGTTCCCCAGAGGCTTAACAATGGCTAAAGTAGATAATACTAATGCTCTCTTTTGTGGTAGTGTGGTCAAGCAGTTACGCTTATCAGAGAGTAGTGCAAAGCATTTGTTGTACACACACAGACAATAGAAGAAGCACACATTCAGTGACTTAGCTCCAGACCAATTGTTTTTATATATAAAAATATCTTTAGTTAGTTTATTTCTAGAATCACAAGATTCAAGTTGTAGGTAATTACTTCAATAAATTCGTATTTCACACATGTAGGAAAGTACCCTCTTTCTTGGCATGGTTACCCCCTTTTTCTGCCTCATGTCAGTGTGCTTGACTGTGTTCAATGGGATCCTGCTAACCAGGACCCCAGTGATTATGCTCTCTCTCCCAAAGCTCTGTATTTCACCCACAATTGGCACACTGGTGATCCCTTATACATCCCTAGCATATGGTACCTAGGTACCCAGGGTATTTGGGTTCCAGGGGATCCCTATGGGCTGCAGCATATATTTTGCCACCCAGAGGGAGCCCATGCAAAGGCTTCTGCAGGACTGCCATTGCAGCCTGCGTGAAAATGTGCAATCACCATTTCACTGTCGTTTTTCACTACACCAGGTCACTTATAAGTCACCCCTTTGGTAGGCCTTCTCGCCCAGAGTGCAGGGTGTAAAGTACCTGTGTGTGAGGCCACCCCTGCACTAGCAGAGGTGACCCCATGACCTCCAGGACCATTTTCCTGGACTTCGTGAGTGCGGGACGCCATTTTACACGTGTACTGGACATAGGTCACTACCAATGTCCAGCTACATAATAGTAACTCAGAACATAGGCATGTTTGTATCAAGTATTGCCATTTCAGCCTTCTGAGGGATTCCAGGCAGTCCATGCTGCTGCCACCTCCGAGACAGGTTTCTGCCCTCCTGTTGCTTGAAAAGCTTGAGCCCAGGAAGGCAGAACAAAGGATTTCCTTTGGGAGAGGCGTGTTACACCCTCTCCCTTTGGAAATAGGTATTACAGGCTTGGAAAGGGTAGCCTCCCCAAGCCACTGGAAATGCTTTGAAAGGCACATTTGGTGCCCTCCTTGCATACACCAGTCTACGCCTGTTCAGGGACCCCCAGTCCCTGCTCTGGCGTGAAACTGGACAAAGGAAAGGGGAGTGATCACTCCACTGTCCTTCACCACCCCAGGAGTGGTGCTCAGAGCTCCTCCAGAGGGTCCCTGGGTTTTGCCATCTTGGATTCAAGGTTGGCAGGGAACTCTGGGAGCATATGAGTGGCCAGTGCCAGCAGGAGACGTCAGAGCCCCCTCCTGATAGGTGGTCACCCAGCTAGAGGACCAACCCCCCTTTCACAGCCATTTAGGGTCGCTCCTTTGGGTGGTTTCTCAAATTCAGATTGCAGGACTCCAGCAGGAATCCTCTGCACCTTCCACTTTGATTTCTCACTGAAGAAATTGCATCTGGAATCTTCAGGACTCCACAAGCTGCAACAAAGAAGCAAGACGCCTTCTGCAACATTGTAACTCTGGCTCCTTCCAGCAACTGCAACATTTCCCCAGTCGTGCATCCTCTGAGGACAGCCCATCTTCAGCCTGCATCAGAACAGCAAAGGAATCTCCCCTGGGATGAAGGAATCACCCCACTGCTTCTGCAGGCACCAGCTGCGACGATGACCAGCTGCGTGGATCTCCTCTCCTGCTGAGCTGCATGGATCCTGCATCACAGGTAGTGGACTGAAGTGGTCCCGACGGTCCTCTCTTCTAACTGTCCAACTTTGGTGGAGGTAAGACCTTGCCTCCCCACGCAAGATAGTACTCCCATGCACCCGGTCCTTTGCAGCTGCCAAGGCTTGTTGCCATCCTTTCGCCAAGATCTTCATACATCTTGAAGCTCTAGCCCCCAGCACTCTATCCTGCGACGCACAGCTCCCTGAGGAGTTCTCTAGCAGCGTGGGAGCCTTTTTTGTAGTGCTACATGGGCTTCTTCTGCAACTTTCGTGTCCCTGTCCTCTCGGACTCCAGAGAGTGGTGCATGGTCTTCTGTGGGCTCTCTGTGTTGCTGAGGACCCCCTATAACTCCCCCTCCTGGGTAGCGTCTACCTGGTCCTTCCTGGACCCCAGAAGCACCACTTTCTGCTAACCACAAGCTTTGCGTGCGCCAAGGCTTGTTGGCGAACTCCAATTACGCAAACCCAACTGCAATCCTCCATCCGGTGTGAGACATCACCTGCACCCTCCAGGAACACGACTTCGTCTTCTTGGGTGCAGTGCTGACTCTTCTTCCTCATTGGTGGTTCACTTCTTGCACCTTCATCATGGTGGGTAGGGACTCCTGCTCTTCCTGGACTCTGCTGTGCTTTTTGGACTTGGTCCCCCTCTTCCACAGGTCTTCTTGTCCAGGAATCCACTGTTGGTGTATTGCAGTCTCTCCTGGGTTTTGCAATATTCTTTAATTCTCTGTGTGTGTTCTGGGAAACATACTGTGTTTTACTCCTGTTTTCGTTGTCGCTGGGGTGGGTTGTGGTACTTTATTTTTATGACAATATGCCAAAAGTATCTCAGTGAGTACCCTCAGTATAAGGATACGTTATATACACAAGATATATGTATACAAACCAAAATTAGGTAAGTAATAGCAAGAAAAGTAATGCAAACAGTGTAGAATTACAATAGATTGCAATAGGAGCACATAGGTATAGGGGCAACACAAACCATATACTCCAAAAGTGGAATGCAAACCACAAATGGACCCCAAACCTACGTGAGCTTGTAGAGGGTCGCTGGGACTGTAAGAAAACAGTGAGGGTTAGAAAAATAGCCCTCCCCAAGACCCTGAAAGGTAGGTGTAAAGTGCACCTACTACCCCCAGAGAGCACAGAAGTCGTGATAGGGGGATTCTGCAGGAAGAACAAACACCAGCAATGCAACAACAGCGGATTTCCGGACCTGAATACCTGTAAGACAAGGGGACCAAGTTCAATAGTCGCGACAGTGTCGAGAGTGGGCAGGAGCCCAGGAAATGCCAGCTGAGGGTGCAAGGAAGCTGCCACTAGATGGAAGAAGCTTGGAGTTCTGCAAGAAAGAAGAGAGCTAGGGACTTCTCCTTTGGAAGACGGATGTCCCACGTCGCGATGAAGCTTGCAGAGGTGTTCCCACGCAGAGAGACCGCAAACAAGCCTTGCTAGCTGCAAAGGTCATGGTAGAGGTTTTTGGGTGCTGCTGTGGCCCAGGAGGGACCAGGATGTCGCCACTTGGAGTAGGAGACAGAGGGTACGCCCAGCAACTCAGGGAGCCCTGACAGAAGCAGGCAGCACCCGCAGAAGTACCTGAGCAGGCACTTGGAAGGAAAGTGAACTGGAGTCCATGTGAAGTCACAAAAGGGAGTCCCACGACGCTGGAGGACAACTCAGAAGGTTGTGCACTGCAGGTTAGAGTGTGGGGGACCCAGGCTTGGCTGTCCATGAAGGAAATCCTGGAAGAGTGCACAGGAGCCGGAGCAGCTGCAAATCACGCGGTACCCAGCAATGCAGTCTAGCGTGGGGAGGCAAGGACTTACCTCCGCCAAACTTGGACTGAACAGTCACTGGACTGCAGGAGTCACTTGGACAGAGTTGCTGAGTTCCAGGGACCACGCTCGTCGTGCTGAGAGGGGACCCAGAGGACCGGTGATGCAGTCTTTTGGTGCCTGCGGTTGCAGGGGGAAGATTCCGTCGACCCACTGGAGATTTCTTCAGAGCTCCTGGTGCAGGGAGGAGGCCGGCTACCCCCAGAGCATGCACCACCTGGAAACAGTCGAGAAAGCCGGCAGGATGAGGCGATACAAGGTTGCTAGCAGTCATCTTGCTACTTTGTTGCGGTTTTGCAGGCGTCCTGAGCAGCCAGCGGTCGATCCTTTGGCAGAAGGTGAAGAGGGAGATGCAGAGGAACTCTGGTGAGCTCTTGCATTCGTTATCTGAAGAATTCCCCAAAGCAGAGACCCTAAATAGCCAGAAAAGGAGGTTTGGCTACCAAGGAAGGAGGATTGGCTACCAAGAGAGGTAAGAGCCTATCAGAAGGAGCCTCTGATGTCAACTGCTGGCACTGGCCACTCAGAGCAGTCCAGTGTGCCCCCAGCACCTCTAAATCCAAGATGGCAGAGGTCTGGGACACACTGGAGGAGCTCTGGGCACCTCCCCTGGGAGGTGCAGGTCAGGGGAGTGGTCACTCCCCTTTCCTTTGTCCAGTTTCGCGCCAGAGCAGGGCTGGGGGATCCCTGAACCGGCGTAGACTGGCTTATGCAGAGATGGGCACCATGTATGCCCATCAAAGCATTTCCAGAGTCTGGGGGAGGCTACTCCTCCCCAGCCTTCACACCTATTTCCAAAGGGAGAGGGTGTCACACCCTCTCTCAGAGGAAATCCTTTGTTCTGCCTTCCTGAGCCAGGGCTGCCTGGACCCCAGGAGGGCAGAAACCTGTCTGAGGGGTTGGCAGCAGCAGCAGCTGCAGTGGAGACCCTGGAAAGGCAGTTTGGCAGTACCCGGGTACTATGCTAGAGACCCGGGGGATCATGGAATTGTCCCCCCAGTGCCAAAATGGCATTGGGGTGACAATTCCATGATCTTAGACATGTTACATGGCCATGTTCGGAGTTACCATTGTGACCCTATACATAGTTAGTGACCTATGTATAGTGCACGCATGTAATGGTGTCCCCGCACTCACAAAGTCTAGGGAATTTGCCCTGAACGATGTGGGAGCACCTTGGCTAGTGCCAGGGTGCCCACACACTAAGTACATTTGCACCCAACGTTCACCAGGTGAAGGTTGGACATATAGGTGACTTATAAGTTACTTAAGTGCAGTGGTGAATGGCTGTGAAATAACGTGGACGTTATTTCACTCAGGCTGCACTGGCCGGACTGCGTAAGAATTGTCAGAGCTCCCTACGGGTGGCAAAAGAAATGCTGCAGCCCATAGGGATCTCCTGGAATCCCAATACACTGGGTACCTCAGTACCATATACTAGGGAATTATATGGGTGTACCAGTATGCCAATGTGAATTGGTAAATTTAGTCACTAGCCTGTTAGTGACAAATTTGGAAAGCAGAGAGAACATAACCACTGAGGTTCTGGTTAGCAGACCCTCAGTGAGACAGTTAGGCATCACACAGGGAACACATACAGGGCACATACTTATGAGCACTGGGGCTCTGCTTGGCAGGGTCCCAGTGACACATAAACTAAAACAACATATATACAGTGAAATATGGGGGTAACATGTCAGGCAAGATGGTACTTTCCTACACTATCCCCCGCCCCCAAACGAAGGACAATAAGACTAGCCATGGCCTGATGAGTCTTTATTGTCTAAGTGGAAATATCTGGAGAGTCCATCTGCATTGGAGTGGGTACTCCTAGGTCTATGTTCCACTGTATAGTCCATTCCCTGTAGAGATATGGACCATCTCAACAATTTAGGATTTTCACCTTTCATTTGTTTTAGCCAAAGTAGAGGTTTGTGGTCTGTCTGAACAATAAAGTGAGTGCCAAACAGGTATGGCCTCAACTTTTTCAGTGCCCAGACCACAGCAAAGGCCTCCCTCTCTATGGCAGACCAACGCTTTTCTCTAGGGGTCAACCTTCTGCTGATAAAAGCAACTGGTTGATCCTGGCCCTCAGAATTCAGTTGTGATAAGACTGCCCCTACCCCTAATTCAGATGCATCAGTTTGAACAATGAATTTCTTGGAGTAACATGGTCTTTTTAGGACAGGTGCAGAGCACATGGCCTGTTTTAGCTCCTCAAAAGCTTTCTGACAGCTAGCTGTCCATAATACCTTTTTAGGCATCTTCTTACTTGTGAGATCATTAAGAGGGGCTGCTATGGAGCTATAGTTTTTAATGAATCTCCTGTAATACCCAGTGAGGCCTAGAAAGGGTCTCACCTGGGTCTGAGTTGTAGGGGGAACCCATTCCATGATTGTCTTGATTTTCCCCTGCAGTGGTGCAATCTGTTCTCCACCTACCAGGTGTCCCAGATAAAACACCTTTCCCTGCCCTATCTGGCACTTTGAGGCCTTGATAGTGAGGCCTGCCTTTTGCAAGGTCTCCATAACTTTCCAAAGTTGGACCAGGTGCTCATCCCAGGTGGAGCTAAAGACAGCTGTATCATCTAGTTATACTGTACTAAAAGCCTTCAACCCTTGCAAGACTGTGTTCACCAACCTCTGAAAAGTGGCAGGTGCATTTTTCAAACCAAAGGGCATCACTGTAAATTGGTAGTGCCCTCCTATAGTTGAAAATGCAGTTTTAGGTTTAGCATCCTCAGCCAATTTGATCTGCCAATACCCTGCAGTCAAATCAAAGGTGCTTAGATACTTGGCAGATGCCAGTGTAACTATGAGCTCATCTGCCCTGGGTATAGGGTGAGCATCAGTTTTTGTTACCTCATTGAGACCTCTGTAGTCTACACAAAACCTCATCTCCCTTTTTCCATCTTTTGAGTGAGGCTTTGGTACAAGCACCACAGGACTCGCCCATGGGCTTTCAGAAGGTTCAACCACTCCTATATCAAGCATTTTCTGAACCTCTTGTTTTATGCAATTCCTGACATGGTCAGGCTGCCTATAGATTTTACTTTTGACAGGCAAGCTGTCTCCAGTATCAATTGTGTGTTCACACCACGATGTGGTGCCTGGCACAGTTGAAAAGAGTTCAGAAAATTGTCCAAGGAGATTTATGCAGTTGTCTTTCTGTTCTGCAGTCAGACAGTCTGCCAAAACTACTCCCTCCACTGAAGCATCATTTTCAGTGGTGGAAAAGAGATCAGGGAGAGGGTCACTCTCTTCTTCCTGTCCCTCATCTGTTGCCATGAGCAGGGTGAGATCAGCCCTGTCATAGTTGGGTTTTAGGCGGTTGACATGATTCACCCCAAGGGGACTCCTGGCAGTGCCCAGGCCTACCAGATAGGTAACCTCACCCTTTTCTCAACAATTAGATGGGGTCCACTCCATTTGTCCTGGAGTGCTCTTGGGGCCACAGGCTCCAATACCCACACCTTCTGTCCTGGCTGGTACTGGATCAGAACAGCCTTCTGGTCATGCCATTGGTTCTGGAGCTCTTGACTGGCCTGAAGGTTTTTACTGGCCTTTTTCATGTACTCGGCCATTCTGGATCTTAGGCCAAGTACATAGTCCACTATGTCCTGTTTGGGAGTTTTTAAAGGTTGTTCCCAACCCTCCTTCACAAGTGTTAGTGGACCTCTTACAGGGTGTCCAAAGAGGAGTTCAAAGGGGCTGAAGCCCACTCCTTTTTGGGGTACCTCTCTGTAAGCAAAAAGGAGGCAAGGTAATAGGACATCCCATCTCCTCCTGAGTTTTTCAGGGAATCCCATTGTCATACCTTTGAGAGTTTTATTAAACCTCTCTACCAGTCCATTAGTCTGTGGATGATAAGGTGTGGTGAATTTGTAGGTTACACCACATTCCTTCCACATTGCTTTCAAGTATGCAGACATGAAGTTGCTACCCCTGTCTGATACAACCTCTTTAGGGAAACCCACCCTGGAAAAGATTCCCAGGAGGGCCTTTTCCACTGCAGGAGCTGTAGTGGTCCTTGGAGGAATTGTTTCGGGAATATCTTGTGGCATGGTCCACAACCACCAAGACAAACCTATTGCCTGAAGCAGTAGGAGGGTCAAGGGGGCCAACTATGTGAAGCCCTACCCTTTCAAAGGGGACCCCAACCACAGGTAGTGGAATAAGGGGAGCCTTTGGTGTGCCATCAGTCTTGCCACTGGCTTGGCAGGTCACACAAGACTTGCAAAAATCTTTTGTGTCCTCTGACATCCTAGGCCAGTGAAACAGGGGGACAAGCCTTTCCCATGTTTTGATCTGGCCCAAATGCCCAGCCAAAGGAATGTCATGTGCAAGAGTTAGGAGGAACTCTCTGTACTGCAGGGGAATGACCAATCTCCTGGCTGCTCCATGGGTCCCTTGCCTCGGTGTACAAGAGATTGTCCTCCCAGTAAACTCTATGGGGGTTATTCTAACTTTGGAGGAGGTGTTAATCCGTCCCAAAAGTGACGGTAAAGTGACGGATTTACCACCAGCCGTATTACGAGTCCATTATATCCTATGGAACTCGTAATACGGCTGGTGGTATATCCGTCACTTTACCGTCACTTTTGGGACGGATTAACACTCCTCCAAAGTTAGAATAACCCCCTATGTGAGTCACTGACATCCCCATTTTGCTGTTTGACAGCTTGCTGTCTGAGACCCTCTAATGTGGGACAGGTTTGCTGTGCCACACTCAGCTCTTCCCTGGCAGGCCCCCTCCACCCAAAAGCTCATCTGGTGAAGGTTCTGCACAGGGAGAAAATTCTTCTTCCTCAGAAGGAGAATCATCTGTAGAGGGAGGGATAGTGGATAGGGATTTACCCTTGCTACCCCTAGCTTTAGGGAGCACTTGGTCCATTGTTCCAGGATCCAAGCTACCCTGCCCTTTTTGCTTTTTGGCCTGAGTCCTTGTCAAAGCAAAAATATGCCCAGGAATGCAAAGCATTGCTGCATGAGCCTCCAACTCCACTTCTGCCCAAGCTGATGTCTCTAAATCATTTCCTAGTAGACAGTCTACAGGTAAATCAGAAGCAACCACAACTTTTTTTGGACCAGTAACCCCCCCCAGTTGAGATTCACAACAGCCATGGGGTGGCTAAGAGTGTTGTTATGAGCGTCTGTCACTTGGTACTGCTGACCAAGTAGGTGTTGTTCAGGGTGCAACAGTTTCTCTATCACCATGGTAACACTGGCACCTGTGTCCCTGTAGGCCGGAACCTCAACACCATTTATTAGGGGAAGTTGCTTGTACTTATCCATATTAAGGGGACAAGCAATCAAGGTGGCCAAATCAATGGCACCTTCAGAGACTAACACAGCCTCTGTGGTCTCCCTAACAAGACCAACCCCAACTAAATTACCAAAAGTCAGCCCAGCTACTCCCTTGGATTGGCTATTAGTAGGTTTGCTCCCACCACCACTGCTATTACTAGGGGCACTAGAATTTGCAGTAGTGGTTGCGGTAGTGGGAGGTTTGGTGTTTTTCTTTGGACAACTGGCATCAGTTGTCCAATGGCCTTTGACTTTACACAAATAACACCAAGGCCTTTTAGGTTGATTTTTGGAAGAGGATTTGGACCCACCACCCCCACCAGAGGATTTTTGTGGGCCTGATGACGACTCATTTTTACTTTTGTCCCCACCCTTGTCAGAAGACTTACCATCCTTCTTCTTGCCATCCTTGTCACCCCCTGTATGAACCTTTCTGTTCACTCTTGTTCTGACCCATTTGTCTGTCTTCTTTCCCGATTCTTGGGGAGAGGTCAGATCTGAGTCCACTAGATATTGGTGTATCAAGTCAGACACACAATTATTCAGAATATGCTCTCTCAGAATAAGATTATACAGGCTTTCATAGTCAGATACTCTACTGCCATGTAACCACCCCTCCAAGGCCTTCACTGAACAGTAAACAAAGTCTGTCCAGTCTTGTGAGGACTCTTTTCTGGTGTCTCTGAACTTAATCCTGTATTGTTCAGTGGTTAAGCCAAATCCATCCAAGAGTGCATCCTTCAAAACTGAAAAATTGTTAGCATCACTTTCTCTAACAGTAAGGAGCCTATCCCTACCCTTTCCAGTGAAAGATAGCCACAATATAGCAGCCCACTGCCTTTGAGGGATCACCTGTACCATACAGGCCTTCTCAAGTGCAGCAAACCACTTGTTGATGTCATCCCCCTCCTTATAAGGGGGGGACTATCTTGTGCAGATTCCTGGAATCATGCTTTCTAACAGGATTACTATCAGGGATACTGCTGCTGCCCCCATGGGGTCCAAACACCAATCTCTGTCTCTCCTTCTCCAGGTCTAGGGATTCCCTATCTAAGGCCAGCTGTTGCTGTTTAAGCTTTAGTCTGGTCTCTTCAACCCTCAACTTTTTGAGTTCCCTTTCTAACATGTTGTCTTCAGGGTGGGTGGGTTGGGAATGCTTGGGCACAGAAGATATATTGGAAACAACAGAGGGGGACCTGTCCCTAACTGACTGAACCCTAGCAACTTGGCCTCTAGGAATAAAGACTTCCCTACTGTGATGGGAAGCTCCATTACTACCAACATTACTGGGTGTCTTGTTAAAGGGCACATCCTGATCAGAACCCTCCCTACCTCCCTCAAGGAGATCCCCTGAGTCAGATTGGGAACCTTCTATTAAACTCTCATTTGATGTGCCTGCTTGGGACTCATCATTCACAATAAGCATGTTAAATAGAAATTATTTGGTAGGGTTCTTTCCTATCACTAAACCTCTCTCTAAGCAGAGACTCCTTAGGCTCTTGTAATTCAAATTGTCATAAGTAGTTTTGACCATTTTAAGAGTAGAATCGTCTGTAGACATGATAGTAAGAGGTTTAGAAATAGTGAGAAGGAAGAAAAAGTTTCAGAACTTTTTAAAGAACAGAGAAAAAAAACTTTTCTGATTTTTTAGAAGTTTTAGAATACTTTTCAGCACTTTGAAAAAGTTTAAGAGGAGAAAAGCAAAACTTTTTGGTTAGGTGTACATACACTGAACTGTTTTGTATATTATTCTCTTATGAAAAGTACACAATGACAAAGTGGTAAGTAGTTACAAGTACTTATCCCACCCCTGCACAACCAATGTAGGAGGCTGGCCTGGCTTGTAGTGGGTACCAGAGGTACTTACACCTTGTGCCAGGTCCAGTTATCCCTTATTAGTGTAGAAGAGGTGTTTCTAGCATCTTAGACTGATAGAAGGTAGCTATGGCAAAGCAGCTTAGGCTGAACTAGGAGACATGTAAACCTCCTACTATACCACTGGTGTCATATGCGCAATATCATAAGAAAACTCAATACACAGAGTTACTAAAAATACAGGTACTTTATTTTTATGACAATATGCCAAAAGTATCTCAGTGAGTACCCTCAGTATGAGGATAAGTTATATACACAAGATATATGTACACAAACCAAAATTAGTTAAGTAACAGCAAGAAAAGTAATGCAAACAGTGTAGAATTACAATAGATTGCAATAGGAGCACATAGGTATAGGGGCAACACAAACCATATACTCCAAAAGTGGAATGCGAACTATAAATGGACCCCAAACCTATGTGAGCTTATAGAGGGTCGCTGGGACTGTAAGAAAACAGTGAGGGTTAGAAAAATAGCCCACCCCAAGACCCTGAAAGGTAGGTGTAAAGTGCACCTACTACCCCCAGAGAGCACAGAAGTCGTGATGGGGGATTCTGCAGGAAGAACAAACCACCAGCAAAGCAACAACAGTGGATTTCCGGACCTGAGTACCTGTAAGACAAGGGGACCAAGTCCAATAGTCGTGACAGTGTCGAGAGTGGGCAGGAGCCCAGGAAATGCCAGCTGAGGGTGCAAGGAAGCTGCCACTGGATGGAAGAAGCTTGGAGTTCTGCAAGAAAGAAGAGAGTTAGGGACTTCTCCTTTGGAAGACGGATGTCGCACTTCGTGATGAAGCTTGCAGAGGTGTTCCCATGCAGAAAGGCTGCAAACAAGCCTTGCTAGCTGCAAGGGTTGCAGTAGAGGTTTTTTGGTGCTGCTGTGGCCCAGGAGGGACCAGGATGTCGCCACTTGGAGGAGGAGACAGAGGGGGCGCCCAGCAACTCAGGGAGCCCTCACAGAAGCAGGCAGCAGCCTCAGAAGTACCTGAATAGGCACTTGGAAGGAAAGTGAACCGGAGTCCACGTGAAGTCACAAAATGGAGTCCCACGACGCCGGAGGACAACTCAGAAGGTTGTGCACTGCAGGTTAGAGTGTCGGGGACCCAGGCTTGGCTGTGCATGAAGGAAATCCTGGAAGAGTGCACAGGAGCCGGAGCAGCTGCAAATCACGCGGTACCCAGCAATGGAGTCTAGCGTGGGGAGGCAAGGACCTACCTCCACCAAACTTGGACTGAAGAGTCACTGGAATGTGGGAGTCACTTGGACAGAGTTGCTGAGTTCCAGAGACCACACTCGTTGGGATTGGAGGGGACCCAGAGGACCAGTGATGCAGTCTTTTGGTGCCTGCGGTTGCAGGGGGAAGATTCCACCGACCCACGGGAGATTTCTTCAGAGCTCCTGGTGCAGGGAGGAGGCAGGCTACCCCCAGAGCATGCACCACCTGGAAACAGTCGAGAAAGCCGGCAGGATGAGGCGATACAAGGTTGCTAGTAGTCATCTTGCTACTTTGTTGCGGTTTTGCAGGCGTCCTGAGCAGTCAGCGGTCGATCCTTTGGCAGAAGGTGAAGAGGGAGATGCAGAGGAACTCTGGTGAGCTCTTGCATTCGTTATCTGAAGAATTCCCCAAAGCAGAGACCCTAAATAGCCAGAAAAGGAGGTTTGGCTACCAAGGAAGGAGGATTGGCTAACAAGAGAGGTAAGAGCCTATCAGAAGGAGCCTCTGACGTCACCTGCTGGCACTGGCCACTCAGAGCAGTCCAGTGTGCCCCCAGCACCTCTAAATCCAAGATGGCAGAGGTCTGGGACACACTGGAGGAGCTCTGGGCACCTCCCCTGGGAGGTGCAGGTCAGGGGAGTGGTCACTCCCCTTTCCTTTGTCCAGTTTCGCGCCAGAGCAGGGCTGGGGGATCCCTGAACCGGCGTAGACTGGCTTATGCAGAGATGGGCACCATCTGTGCCCATCAAAGCTTTTCCAGAGGCTGGGGGAGGCTACTCCTCCCCAGCCTTCAAACCTATTTCCAAAGGGAGAGGGTGTCACACCCTCTCTCAGAGGAAATCCTTTGTTCCGCCTTCCTGGGCCAATGGCTGCCTGGACCCCAGGAGGGCAGAAACCTGTCTGAGGGGTTGGCAGCAGCAGCGGCTGCAGTGGAAACCCCAGAAAGGCAGTTTGGCAGTACCCGGGTACTATGCTAGAGACCCGGGGGATCATGGAATTGTCTCCCCAATGCCAGAATGGCATTGGGGTCACAATTCCATGATCTTAGACATGTTACATGGCCATGTTTGGAGTTACCATTGTGACGCTATACATAGGTAGTGACCTATGAATAGTGCACGCGTGTAATGGTGTCCCCGCACTCACAAACTCCGGGGAATTTGCCCTGAATGATGTGGGAACACCTTGGCTAGTGCCAGGGTGCCCACACACTATGTAACTTTGCACCCAACCCTTACCAGGTGAAGGTTAGACAAATAGGTGACTTATAAGTTACTTAAGTGCAGTGGTAAATGGCTGTGAAATAACGTGGCAGGCCTGTGTAAGAATTGTCAGAGCTCCCTATGGGTGGCAAAAGAAATGCTGCAGCCCATAGGGATCTCCTGGAACCCCAAATACCCTGGGTACCTCAGTACAATATACTAGGGAATTATATGGGTGTACCAGTATGCCAATGTGAATTGGTAAATTTAGTCACGAGCCTGTTAGTGACAAATTTGGAAAGTAGAGAGAGCATAACCACTGAGGTTCTAGTTAGCAGAGCCTCAGTGAGAGAGTTAGGCATCACACAGGGAACACATACAGGGCACATACTTATGAGCACTGGGGCCCTGCTTGGCAGGGTCCCTGTGACACATAAACTAAAACAACATATATACAGTGAAATATGGGGGTAACATGCCAGGCAAGATGGTACTTTCCTACACACTCCCCATCCCCTCCTCTTGCGGAGGACACTTACCTCGTCTGAAGAGGTGCTCCTCCCTGATGGGACGGGATCCGGCGCTCCCACTGCCGGCAGCGCCCCACCATCTGGACACCGGCAGGCCGTATTACAGGTTGTAATGGGGGGCAAGTAAGTACCTGTGTCTGCAGAGGTCAGACCTGGTGAGTTTAGAGGGTGCACCGGGGGGGGCCACAAGAAGGCACCAAACATACCCCCTCAGCATGCACAGGGGCGGCTGGGTGCAGGGAGCAAACAGGGTGTTGGGCTCCCAGTGCTTTCCTATGAGGGGACCCCGGGGTCACTTGGATGCTGCAGAATGGGTCCAGGGGGTTGGTTTGGTAAAACCACAGGTTGGACAAGTAGGAGGGCTGCCTGCTGAACATTGCTGCACTGGAGGTTGGGTTCCCCAAGGCCAGGGGCCTGCATGGGCAGTGGTATCTTCATTCGGAGCTTTTGCAGTCAGGAAGATCCTCTGGATTCACACTGTAGGTGTCGTCATGGGGGACAGGAGAGGTCAGCCTCGGGTGGGCAGTTGCTCGAAGTCGCCTGGGGATCTTCTCTAGACGGTTGGGCCACCTGGGGACGGGCCATGTGCATTGGGTGCAGAGTCGTCAGGACTCACGGATCTGGGGAGGCTCTGGAGTCCTTGGATGTTGTTTCTTCTTAGACAGGGCCCCTGTCCACTGGAGTTCTTGGTCCTCTGTGATGCAGGCAGTCCTCTGGAAGCTTGGCAGAGGTCACTGGACCCGAAGGATGTGTCACCTTCTGTTTGCAGGTTCTTTGAAGCAGGAGACACGCCTCCTTCTGTGCTAGGGCTTTCAGCTTAGCAGTTCTTCTTCTTTCTTCTTGTGAGGTCGCCAGGAATCTGACAACTTGGGTTCAGGGGAGCACTTAAATCCTGCATTGAGGAGCATTACAGGGGTCAGAGGGCAGTAGCTAATGGCTACTGTCCCTGAGGGTAGCTACACCCTTCTTGTGTCCACTCCCTTTGGGGAGGGGGACACAAACCTAACCCTATTGGTCCCTGTCCTCCAAACGAAGATGGAGAATTCTGCATGGAGGGGGGTCACTTCAGCTCTGGACACCTTAGGGGTGGTTCTAGCTAGGGTGGTCACTCTTCCCTTGTTTCCCTAATTGTCCCGCCAGAGTGGTGGTTTGTCCGGGGGCAGGTATATCCACTGGCTGGAGTGCTCTGGGTCACTGTAAAAAGAGGCTTGAGTCTTAGAGGCTCACCCCCAGATGTTACAGTTCCTGCAGGGGGGAGGTGTTTTGCACCTCCACCTAGGGCAGGCTTTGTTTCTGGCCACATAGTGCACAAAGTCTCTCACCCCATGTGGTCAGAAACGTCTCTGGAAGTAGCAGGCTGGCACAGACTGGTTAGTCCTGCACTAGCAGTTTGGCTAACATACTGGAGGCATATCCAAGATGCCCTCTGGGTGCATTTTTCAATTAATCCCACACCGGCATCAGTGTGGATTTATTGTGTTGAGAAGTTTGATACCAAACTTCCCAGGATTCAGTGAAGCCATTATGGAGCTATGGAGTTCGTAATGGCAAACTCCTAGACCATACTCAATATGGCTACACTGTTGTTACAGTGTCTAAGAATGGACTTAGATACTGTAGGGGCATATTGCTCATGCAGCTATGCCCTCACCTGTGGTATAGTGCACCCTACCTTAGGTCTGTGAGGCCTGCTAGAGGGGTGACTTACCTATGCCACAGGCAGTGGTTTGTGGGCTTGGCACCTTGAGGGGGGTGCCATATCAACTTTGCCTTTTTCTCTGTACCAGCACACACAAGCTGCAAAGGCAGTGTGCATGTACTTGGTGAGGTGTCCCCCAGGGTGGCATAATACATGCTGCAGCCCTTGGGGACCTTTCCTGGTCACAGGGTCCATAGTACCTTGGGTACCTTTCACAAGGGACTTAACTGTGTGCCATGGGTGTGCCAATTGTTGAAACAAAGCTATAGATTTTTGGAAAGAACACTGGTGCTGGAGTCTGGTTAGCAGGATCCCAGCACACTTTCAATCAAAGTTGGCATCAATATCAGGCAAAAAGTGGGGGGTAACCATGCCAACAGTGGCACTTTCCTACAGTGCTGGCTAGAGGGGGGCTTTGGCATGGGCAGTGTGCCCCCACCCCGGGCCCTTTGCACTCATTCTCCACCAACCTTTTCATGGCAGTGAAAACGCCATAAAATCGCTGGTGGAAAACGAAGTCGAAATCCCCAGGATAGCGCTGCTCGAGCGCTGCCCTGGTGGATTAGGACTGCTGGGACCGCCAGACCATTGGAACGACTAATCCTGACAGTGTTGGCAGTCTGAGCGCGGCACAACCGCTGCTGTTGTAATATGGTGCTCGGACTGCCAAATTGGCGGCAGTCCGACCGTCATCCACGGATCTGGCAGACATGAGACCGCCAGGTTCATTATAAAGCCCTGTGTTTTTTCAGTATCACAAGCAACACAAATATAAAGGAGCACCTCTGTGGCAAATTAGGACATGGTCTCTGCAGCAGGTCGGGCAGCTTGGAGTTTTAGATAATTGAAGATTTGAAGCACAACCATAGACAGCGGTAACTGGTTGATTATCAAACAACCTTTATAGTTGTACTGATTTTATCTGGAAATGATTCAGCACTTCTTGAAATACCTGTACAACAACCTATATACCTATATAACAACATACACAAAGCAACATAATAGCAAACCTGAGCGGTAACAAAGAACAATGCAATAAAACGGAACACAACAAAATAACATCATATTGCAACAATGCAGCTCAACACCACAAAAAACAGAACACGTCACCACCACAACAAAATGCCTCACTGAAAATCTATGCAAACACTCTTCTCACATATTATCATCTCCAGAAACCGTGAAAAAGGTGTTTGCACCAAGTACTCCATCGGTTTACCACTGTACTGACCATACATCAATTCATATGATAAAATTTAATGAATGAAAAATGGGTACGCATTTTTTAAATGTGATGAAGATAATGAGTTTAAGCAGTAGTAAAATGAGAAACATAAAACCAATAATAACAAACATTCTACTACTCTATGTTACATAATTCTCCCAATAAAAACAATAACCCACTACTGTAACTGGGCTTCTGGCCCATGACAGCAAAGGTCCCAAACACAACATGGAAACATCACAATTTTGCCTTTCAAATTGAGCCATTCTTGTGATGAGGGTAGCTACAGCCTTTGGGCCCAGGTTTGGCCAGCATACAGAGAAACCTACCGAAGCTAGACATTTCTAAACATCAGACACCCAGTATAGTCCAGGGTTTCATCCGTGATCACTTCATAGAGTTTTTTAATTTCATTCTCTCATGGGATTCTCGATATGAACTACTTTGTGGAAATCCACATTGATTTTGGAAATTTGGCTTACCTGTGCCTACAAAAGAAGATCATCATTTGCCTTCAGGTGATCCAAAATGGAGAAGTTACATATCTTATTGACTCGAAGAATCTGATCCTGGTTCAGATCATCTTTGTCAGCTTTACTTGTCCCCATGCAGAATCGAATTATTTGACAACAGCATGCATGATACAGAGCATACTTTGTAGCCAGTCCATGTTGTCTTGCAAAGAAAATTCAAACATGTACCTTTAAGTGTCCGCTAGGATCAACAGTCCGACTACTAACCGAGGTCTCCTAAGTCCAGAGACAAAAGATGGAGGAGTGGATCAGTTAGTTTCATTTTTATGTAAATCCAAACGATGCCCAACTATCTGAATTTGCATTAAAAAAAACAAAAAAAATCACTAGGTCTATTCACAAACTGCATTTTGTTGTATTACAGAATGTGTTACAAAATGCTATTTACAAACCTGCATGTGGAGTTTTCGCCTCCCCCTCACTCATCTTTTTCTGTTGAGAGATCTCTGTCTCAAGTGTGGAGTCTCCACACAGATAAGTAAGTGTTTGAGTAGTAAATATGAAAGGGACAGAAGGGAGTGGCTGCAAAAAAAGTAGACCAACTCTGAGCTGGAGTAACTCCAGCACCACACATGGCCAACCACTGGTACTGCAACACCCTCCCATTGAACTGAATAGAGTTAGTAACTTAAAATGAAACCCCATAAGAAATAATGTTAAGCTACATTAAGTTAATCTAAATAGTTAAAAATATCAATCGATACAATTTAATGTTAAAAAACAAATATACTATATATTTCTAATTTAATTATAAAATAAAATATGCAAATAATGTTTTTGCATTAAAAATATTTAATAACACATTTTGTTAAATATAAATAAATTGCCATAAATTGATTCTATGCATCACTTTTAATAATTGTTAATGCATAATAAAACAATTTTTCTTTTTTTTTAAACTTTTGGTGGGAATTTTTTTTACATTCTTTTATTTAATCTTGAGAAAAACAATTTTAATGTAATTTAATACATTTTGAATCATGTATTTTTTAAGTCAAAGCATAGTGAATGATGATGCAGTAATATTTATTTTTAGTTCCTAATTTGAAATAACTAAATAAACATAATTTACATTAATATTTTACAAACAAAATTCCAAAAGTATAGCAAAGTTAAAGTGAAGGTCGCCATCCAAGAGGCTGTTCAAGTTAATCAAAGTATTACACTATAGCAGATATTCATATCACTCACGGAAAAAATGCATTATTCTAAAAGCATAGTTGACTTTGTGTCTCATTAAGAACCTGGAGGTATGTTTACACAAAAAAAGCTAAGAAACTGCTTGGAGCAAGTAACTTATTTGGGCTTCAGCCTTGCTGTCTGCCCACTTTCTCCTCCGGAAACTTGATATCGAATATTGATTTGCATGATTTGCATTACTCATTGTGTGGTGAGGTCCTAAACACACCTCTTTACCACGGCAAGTACATTCTTTTCTAAAAATAAGAAGCAACCATTTCTTTATAAGAGCAGATAGAAGTGGTGCAACAGGAAAAAAAATGTTGACACATTAGCCTCAACTAAGAGTGGTCCAGATTAAATCCTGCTGTTTCTTTGACCCGGAATTACAATACAATGGGCCTTGGTAAATGCAGGGGTGGAGAAATAACAGATTTTGGGGGAATAAGCTGGGGGACTCTGCTCCATTTCTCAAATGATTTCCCCTAGTATTTTACACTGACCCTAAGCTGTTTCCATAAGCAAAATCTCTGTGTGAAAACCCCCAAAATTCCTATGGGCTCAAACCTATCCGAACTGAAGAGTCTCTTGTAATGTCGGCCATAAGGCGACATCTCATCACAACCGCACAGTAGAGGAGGGGGAGTAAGACAAGATATTGTGGTGGATTTGCAGCACGAATTTAGTGCTAAAAAGGCTGCGATATAAAATAGTTGAGTCATATATTGATTTTAATATGGCTGTTTTAAATAAAATCAAGTGGTGTTATTTGTATTGATTGAACATCCATATTAACATAAAAATAAAATGATGTATTATGTTTGTTTATTATTTTTAATGAATTAGGATTAAGAAATATTTTAAGGCTTACAGCTGGGTTTATGATTAGGGTAAGGGATGAGGAAAGTTATAGGTGAGGTTAAGGTTATGGTGAGGATTAGGTTAACGGTTAAGGTTATGGGATGGGTTAGGTTATGGAACATGGTTCAAGTTAGGTTGCAACCTTTATAAATTGACCTTTCTGTACACTTACATTTTGCGTGGGGTTTCATGCAGCCATTTTCTATGCTTAAAGGGATGACCCCAGTTTGCACATGTAGTACAACTGTGTCATAATCAAGTTTATAGTCCAAAGTATAAATAAAGGTACATGGGAGAATTTCAAGCAGCTGACACAGGGTCAGTGTTCAGATCATAATCATCTGTAGCTGTCTATGCCCAAGCTTCTGAACCAGATCAAGGTCACTGAAGAACCAAATGACCCAACTAAACATAGCCAAAGCATACATGCACAGTACAGAAGAACGGGTAACACACACACTACTTATTGCTAACAATTGAACATACAGCGGTCATGCAGGGAATATAACAAGTCTTCTTTATGCTGGAGGTACAAATTATCCAAGAATGACTGAAAGGTCACTGTTTGGGAATATTAGGTCCCCAATGTACAGTACTCCAGTTTAACACTAATTGTCTGTTTGCAAACTGGTGGAACTCTTCCTTCAGAATTCTAAGATCTCATGAGAACAAGTTCTTCAGGCCCTTTAAGTTCTGATTTCATTTAGGCAATTATATGTTGGGCACCAATCAAAGAATAATGTGGAGAGGAGGTTTCAAAGCTCTGACTTCCACTGTTGGAGAAAACTCTCATTCTAATTTCAGGCCATTCGTCAGGATTCACCTGCTGAGATCTTGGCAAAAAAATACTTGTCAACAACTGTTAGAGATGTTGATCCCACAAGATCCCACATCTCTGCCTCATAGGTTGTAGTCTAGCTGATTTTAGCGCTATAGATCTGAAGGGCTGTAGAAATGGAAAGGCTCCCAAACCCGTTGGAAACTCCGAAGCTTGCCGTTACAACTTGTGCCAATGTCCCACTACTCTTGGTTACCTGGGAGGCAGAAGACCCTGCTGCAGCCATCACAATACCAAGATTGTCACAGTTCTGAAGTATTTCACCAGAGCCATCAATAATGAACCTTCTCAATGGAACATGCCCCGTGACCACAATCAGCCTTATTTTAGATGGCTCCGATGAACAAATTATACGACTGACAATATTACAGAGGAAGAGCTCAAAAGTTCATGTAAGACATTCTTAGTGCTTGTAAGAAAGATTACTTCATCACCAAAGAGGAGAATTGGAGCAGGCTGTTGATGTAGTATCAGAGCATCGAGCCCAATGCTGGCCATCACAGTCTGAATATTTGAGTGGTTCACTGAAAATATTTGGGACCAGAGCACATCCCTAACATGCCTAACACCCCTGGCATATCAAGAGCCGCTTCCCTAGGATCTCCTTTCTGGCCATAGTGCACCTGGGCATTATTATAAGCAGACAGCAACTTATTTGTGCATTTTACCTGTCTGCATTGCCACCATGCCAGAGCTGCGTCAGTTTCGGCTTGAATAGTTACTACAGTGGATTCGATGGCACTAATGACATCAGAGTTGACCCACATTCAACCCTTGCAGGATGTGAAAAATTCACGCATTTTCCTTTTGCTTAGTTACGCAAATTTTCGAAACATTACGTGAAATGCAAATTTGGCATTCAGCACTATATTTTAGTGCAAAATGCGTACTTGTGTCTATTTGGGATTTTTTTTTCATGTAAGCAAAATACCGCAAAAAACACAACTGCAGCAAGTAACAGCTGCTCGCGAGCTCTTCATTCGCACTTTCCCGTGCTTACCTGACTGGACTTGAAATTACGCAATGTATCACGATGAACTCATTTTTGAGTATTGCATTACGCGTACAAGGTGGAATGCCCGAAATTACGCGAAATTACGCTGCTATATCAAACCTTTTGCTGGTGTTTTATATTGTACACATGCTCCTCCGCCTGTTTTTCACGACATACAAGGCACTGCTGCACTGTGTGGGTCTTTGGCAATGCGGCGTTTATGCGGCAGCACTGGACTGGGCTCCGTAGAAACACTTAGATTTCTGAATTGTTTTTCAATCTACCTTTAAAAAAAATGGAGTCGTCTGTTAACTACCTCCTTCTTGGGAAGCATCAAACTTCGCTACACAAAGGCAGAGCAGTGAAGGCACTAACATCACAATGAACTATTTAATTACAGATTTCATTTAATTAGCTGCTGGGCTGAATCAAAAACTCTTGCCTTTGTATAAAAGATTTAATTGAACTGGCTCGATTGAAAGCTATTTATTTAATTGGTGAACTGGATTTAATGCATGAACTGCTGGGCAGCCCACAATCGGGGGTGCAAAGAGCAGCCTCTATCGTTTATTTTTGTTATTGTTCAATTAAAGTGAATGAGAGTTTTAAGCCCTCTCTGCCTCAAGGAATCCATTCCTTATTAAGCTTGCAAAACTTTTCGCCTTTTTTGTCGTCAACACATATAAAATTATAGAATACCAACAATTAAAGTGATCAGTTTTTCGATATAACTTTCCATTCTTTATGATGTTTTCACTCGGCTGAGAGGACTGGAAGTTGCAAAGTCGAAATGAATGAACTTTGGGCGATTTTATGTTTTAATTCATTTGCGCTGACATTTGCACAGATGCCTCTGGCCGAGCGGTTATTAGAGGGTTTTGGTGCAGCAGGGCGGCCTGTGATAGACTGGTGACTGAAGTGTAGCGGTCAGGCACGAGCTGACTGACGTACCACGTGCCGTTATTCCAGGGATGGTGTTGGTAGGCTGCTGAGTCAACGATGGGGACAGGTTAGACAATGTCGTTCATTATTCATCTTTGAAGTAATTGAAGCTCCAAATTCCGGTGGCAGATAGTTAACTCTGGAAATTGAAAGCCTTGTCCCTCTCGCCTCAAAAACGTTTTGTAAAATAAATAGCAAAATCGTGCAATTTGCAATAAAATTTAAACAAGCATTTCCAATGCAATGGGTCTCGCGTTTGCTCGAGTTAGCGACATTAGCTTTATAAATTCCTATATTTTCTTGCCACATAAATTGAAAATAAAAAGTAAAGCAATTGACATAAGTGAGCCGATTTAAAGCACCACAGCTGCCATGAGCATGAGAGCGAAGGAGAGACACAAAAAGAAAAAGAAATTTGCTCGCAGTCAAACGTATCGGAAAAAAACATGCAGTAATCCATGTAACAGGGTCGATGGCCAAGGAAGTAACAAAACCGCCTCAAGGAGGGACAAACATAAAGCATTTACCGATGACATCAAAGAATTTTTGAAAGGCAAGCCCACGAACGAGAGACAGTGATGGGCGTGCGGTGGGTGTTGTTAAAAGCCCACAAATAGATTACAACTGGTCAAAGCGCTTACACACTCGACCAAAATCAATGGCTTGAAGTCTCCTTATTGTACAGGCGTATATAAAGAGACAGTCGTGATATATTTGTATATTTTCAGGATCTGGCAAGCAAACTACATATATGGGTATTGGAAGTTGGGGGGTTGGTTCAACATTCCAAGAAAACTTCGAAAACATGTCGGCATAACAGGGCGTTCTTGCCACAATTCCATTAACATTGATTTATGTCACAGCTGTTACAGGCATTTCACATTGCCCAATACGGCCAAAATATAGCAGGGTGACATTATGCCAGGTGTGACCAAAATATGTAAGGGCTACTATTCATTCTCGCAATGGCCATGTGTAGGAAGCTGGTTCTGTATATACTATATCAAAGTGAGATATAGTGTGCACAGAGTCCAGGGGTTCCCAAGAGGCTTCACAGAGGCTAAAGTAGATAATACTAATGCTCTATTTGTGGTAGTGTGGTCAAGCAGTTAGTCTTATCAGAAGGTAGTGTTAAGCATTTGTTGTACACACACAAGCAATAGAAGAAACGCACACTCAATGACTTAACTCCAGACCAATAGGATTTTATATAGAAAAAACATGTTTTGTAAATTTATTTCTAGAACCACAAGATTCAGTTTGCAGGTAAGTACATAAAATGTAAGGTACTTTGTATAGTTATAATCAGAACTTTATGTATGCTGTTTTCTTTAAAATGGCAAAAAGCTATTTTACAAATGGACACTGCAATTTTCAACAGTTCCCTGGGGAAGTAAAGATTGTCCAGTTTTACAGGTAAGTATTCAATTTACAGTTCCTATCTGCGGGTTTTAGGTAGTCCATTGTTGGGGGTTCAAGTTAACCCCAAACACCCATCACCAGCAACTCGGGCCGGTCGGGTGCAGAGGTCATAGGAGAGCCAAGTTAATGTGGGCTCCTACGGAGATGGGGGGCACACGGAATCCGGTCAGCCAGCAGGTAAATACCCGCAACTCAGAAGGCAGACCGGGGGATCAAGAGAGGACTGGAGGGGCCCCAAGTAGGCACCAAACACACACCCTCAGCGGCACTAGGGGGGGCCGGGCGCATGGGGTTGGGTTTCCAATGCAACTCTATGAGGGGAACCCGGGGGTCACTTATAGGCTGCAGGCGAGGTCCGGGGGGTGTCTCAGGCACACCACAGGTCAGACAGGTAAGAGGGCTGCCTGCTGGTCGATGCTGCACCGGGGGTCAGGTTCTCCAACGCCTGAGGGCTGCGGTACAGTGGGTCCTTTAGGCGTTGGATATCTTCGTCTGGAGCTCACGGTCAGGGGGGTCCTCTGGATTACCTCTGCAGGCATCGTCGTGTGGGCTTGGAGGGGTCAACCCAGGGTGGGCTCTTGTTCACAATTGCCAGTGGACCACCTGGACAGGGGCATTGGGAGCACAGGGGTCAAGACTCACGCATCCGGAGTGAGGTGTGAGTCTTTGGTTGGTTTGGGCCCGCTGGATGTGTCGCTGTTCTAGGTTCTTTGAAGCAGGAGACAGGCCAGTAGGGCTGGGGCCAAAGCAGTTGTTGTCTTCCTTCTTTTCTGCGGTTTTCAGCTTAGCAGTCCTTCTTCTCTTTGTAGGTCGCCAGGAATCTGCTGAGCTGGGTTCAGGGAGGCCCTTAAATCCTAGATTTTGATGGATACAACTACCTGTGGATTCCTCACCTTATGAATTCTCCCGATGTGCCAGCATTCGACTGAAACTTTCTTCCCAGCTCTTCATGTCGACGAGGGTGTCACAATTGCACGGCTCCGCATGCGACTCTGTCTGACGTCATCGTGGCAATAAAAAGTCCTCGCCGGCGTTCTGATGTCAGTTTCCTTTTTTCCATGCCTTCGACGCTAACAGTTTTCTCCTAGCTCTCGAGAAGCTACTGTTTTTAAGGTGTCTTATTGTACCTTTTACAATGGCTCCTCCTAAGAAGTCAGGGTTTAAACCTTGTCATGAGTGCGGGGGTCGTATGTTTGTCACGGACCCTCATGATGATTGCTTATGGCGTCTCAGTTCGGACAACAATGTAGATGAGTGCGTGTCCTGCCAAAGGATGAATCCGAAGGCACTGAAGGAAAGAGAGGCTAAACTCTTTTTAGCTAAGGCGAAGAGAGGACACAGAAGTCATCAAAGGTCTAAGACTAGAGACTCCTCATCCCATAAGTGACAAAAGAAGCGGCGCCAACATGACTCTCAATGTCGTTCTTCTAGAGGTCGGTCTCGATCTAGGTCTCCATCTAGACGGCGTCATGCGGCATGGGAGGTTAGTCCCACTGTAACTCCCCAGCCTCAAAGTCCTCAGGCTTCACCGGTGCCATCGCTCATCAAGGTGGTTGAGTCCCATGCGAGTCCTCACTTTTCGTCTAGGGTTCAAGAGCCTGTGGCACAGGTTCCGGATCGACCCAAGCGCCGCATGAAGCTCTAAGGTTTCCTGCCTTCCCGACTCCGGGAGCGGATCCGGCGGCATTTCCGAATGCCATATTCAGTATCTTCAATAAGGCTATGGCCCCTGCTGGTGCACCGGCTGGTCCCTCAGGTCCTTTGGCATTCTCCTTCGGCTCCTCGGCTCCATACAAGTCAGCGTTGTTCGTGCCTTTTTATCAGGCTAAGGGTGCCGGTTTGGCACAGATGACATCGCCTCATAGACCTACGCGCCGATGACATCACCTCATAGGCAGACGGCGCCGATGACAGCACCTCATATGTCGACGGCGCCGATGGAGTCAACTCCGGTGCCGGATGGATCCCGGTCAGGACGAAGTGCATCTCCTTCTTCTCCCTTTCCGTGCCTATCTGTTTTGAAGCCGGCGTCATCGACGTCAGCTAACTCCATGTCGACGCTGAGGTTGGAGGCCAGGTTGAGGTTGCGGAGGAGAGCGCTGAGGCTCTTGGATGAGCAAGAGTACCAGAGACAGCTGTTGGAGAAAGGATAGACTGCTGAGCCCTTGGGAGAATTTCAGGGCCTAGACTCAGCTAGTGGGCTGGACACTTCCCCTGAGTGGGATCTTTCATCCCCAGGGGAATTTATGGAAGAGACGGCTTCCTTCTATTCTGTTATCAAGAAGGCTGCAGATTTTTTGGACTTTCCATTGCCACCTTCTGAAGTTAAAACAAACATTTTGACTGAAGTCTTACATCCTTCCTCTACTTCAGCGGAGCCCTTGCTCCCATTCAATGATGCTCTTACGGAGCCTATTTTAGAGGTCTGGAGAAAGCCTGTTACATCACCAGCTGTGTCCAGAACTGTTTCAAGAAGGTACAGGGTTGCTCCGAGGGATCCAGGTTTTTTGTCACAGCATCTGACTCCGGAGAGCTTGGTGGTCCAAGCTTCTTGTTTGGCTCGTTCTGGACCAGGCTCCTTTCCTGTTACTCCATCGGAGAGGGAGTCCAAGAGGATGGAGCAGACGGCTAAGAAGACTTTCTCATCCTGCAGTATGGCCCTTAAGTCGGTCAATGCTACCTGTGTGTTGGGTAGATATGTGCACGGTAGAATATGCAGGGGCAGTTCAATGAGCTCCTGTCGGACACCCAAGCTGTGGCCAAACAGATCATCCAGTCTGGTCTGGATACTACAGACTGAGTGCCCAGGGCGATGGGTACTTCAGTCGCCACCAAGAGACATGCGTGGCTATAGTCTTCTGGATTTTCAACAGATGCCCAGGCAACTTTATTGGACCTTCCTTTCGACAGAGAAAAGTTGTTTGGGACCAAAGCGGACTCTGCCTTAGAGCACTTTAAAGATAGTAGGGCCATGACGAAGTCTTTGGGAAGGCAAGCATCCACATCTACTCCTTTCAGGTCCTTTCGGAGGTTTAGGGGGTTTGGCAGTGGAGCTTCTTATCGTGGAAGACCTCAATCCACGACTCAACAGTCTGCCAACCTTCTATATAGGTCCTTTAGAGGGCGGGGATGGTTAGGATGCGAGGAGCCACCTAGCAGCACCCTGCTTCATCTTCTTCCTTTGGGGGAGCACAACAAGGAAGGCAGCCCTAGTTTTCCATCCATTTTAAGTCATGCTTCTCCTGTAGGGGGAAACTTATCTCATTTTCTCCACAAGTGGGAGTTAGTCACATTGGACTCCTGAGTACTGAATATTGTGGGGAAAGGGTATGCCCTTCTATTTCAGGAGTTTCTCCCTCACATCCTTCCCCGTTCTTTGTTTTGATCAGAGGATCATCTCCTGTTGCTTCAGCAGGAGGTTCAAGTCCTTTTATCAAAAGGTGCAGTGGAGTTGGTTCCAGAGCAGGAAAGGGGTCAGGGATGCTATTCGAGATATTTCCTGATTCCCAAGAAGGATGGTCGGTTGAGACCTATCCTGGATCTGAGGATTTTGAATTGGTTCCTCAAACAGGAGAAATTCAAGATGCTGAGTCTTGTGCAGGTGCTTCTGGTGTTGAACAAAGAGAATTAGATGGTGTCTTTAGACTTGTAGGATGCTTACTTTCATATCTCCATTCTCAAGTCACACAGGAAGTATCTCCGGTTTGTGGTGGGGTCGCAACACTACCAGCTTGCGTTCCTTCCTTTTGGTCTTACTTCTGCACCTCGAGTCTTTAGGAAGGTGATGGCGGTGGTTGCAGCAAATCTCAGAAGGAAGGGAATATCGGTATTCCCTTACCTGGACGATTGGCTGATCAAAGCCAAGACCCCAGAGCTTGTGCTGCATCACCTCCAAATGACAACACAGTTGTTGTTCAGTCTGGGCTTTACGGTAAACATGCCCAAGTCTCACCTGGAGCCCTCTCAACGTCTCCTGTTCATAGGGGCAGTACTGGATACAACATTGAATCCGGCCTATCCTCCGCCTCAGCGGATCCAGGACCTTCAGGCGTTGATTCCAATGTTTCAAAATGGAGCGGTTGTTTCAGTCCTCAAGGTCCTATGTCTGCTTGGTCTGTTCGCTTCTTGCATTCTGTTGATCGCTCATGCACGTTGGCACATGACGGCTCTCCAGTGGTGCCTCCGCAAGCAGTGGTTTCAACACAAAGGGGATCTTGAAGAGTTTATAACGATCTACAGAGACGCTGCAAAGGATCTAAGATGGTGGGCTGTGGACGGCAACCTTTCCCAAGGAAGGCCATTTGCTCTACCACCTTCAGTGGCCACGATCATAATGGATGCTTCCACTCTAGGGTGGGGTGCTCATCTGGGGGACCTGGAGATCAAAGGTCTTTGGTCTCCAGTGGAACAGACTTTTCACATCAGTCTGTTAGAATTGCAGGTGATATGTCTGGCTCTCAAGGCCTTCCTCCCTTCGCGGTCAGTCACTTCAGGTCTTGACGGACAACACTACAGTGATGTGGTACATCAACAAGCATGGAGTATGGTTGTACCTTCTCTGCAGAGAGGCTCTGGTCCTGGGCACAGGCCCATCGGATTTCCATAGCAGCAAACCATCTGGCCGGAGTTCTCAACGTATGTGCGGACGGTCTCAGTCGGCATTTCTCGTCGATTACAAGTGGCGTCTCCATCTGGATCTGGTTCTTCACATCTTCAGGATGTGGGGTTTTCCACAGATAGACCTGTTTGCCACTCGAGACAACGCGCACTGCCCGTTGTTCTGCAGCCTCCAGTATCCAGTGCAAAGAGCGTTGGGGGACGCGTTTCAGATGTCTTGGTGCAACCGGTTACTTTACTTGTTTCCCCCATACCCTTGATTCCTCAGGTTATGAGGAAGATTTGCCAAGATCGGGCTCAAGTAATTTTAATAGCTCCGGATTGGCCAAGAAAGGTGTGGTACACAGACCTTCTTCAACTCTCACTGTGCCCTCCGCTCCATCTCCCTCTCAGGGCAGATCTCCTCTTGCAGTCGCAGGGGCAGGTTCTACACTCCCATCTCCAGAGCCTGCATCTACATGCCTGGAGATTGAACGGGGCAATCTGAGTTCCTTTTCTCTCCCTTCAGAAGTGGTGGATGTTATCTTATCGGCTAGGCAACACGCCACCAAGACTCTTTATGCCAGCAGATGGACAAAATTTGTGACTTGGTGTGGAGAGAGACAAATTGATCCCTTAAAAGCCCATTTGTCTGATGTTCTGATGTTTACCTTTACTTTAGCACAGAAGGGTTGTGCAGTTGCGACTGTCAAGGGCTATTTATCGCACTGTCAGCCTTTCTGTGCCTTCCAGATCAACCTTCCTTGTTGAAATCGCCTATAATTGTTAGGTTCTTGAAAGGCCTAACTAATAGGTTTCCTCCCACTCCGTTTCTCATGCCTCTGAGGAATTTAAATCTGGTTTTGACTTTTTTAATGGGTTCACCGTTTGAACCTATGCATTCTTGTTCTTTAAGGTTGTTGGTCTTAAAGACAGCTTTTCTTGTTGCTATTACATCTGCTAGGCGTGTGAGTGAGCTTCAGGCTCTTAGTGTCAAACCTCCCTTTACGTCTTTCTATACTGACAAAGTGGGGCTGAGAACCAGGGCGGCTTTCCTTCCTAAAGTTGTCACTCCTTTCCATATGGGGCAGTCTATTACTCTTTAATCCTTCTATCCTCCTCCTCACCCTGCAAAAGAGGAAGAAATACTCCATCGCTTTGACCCGATTAGGACTTTTGTTTGGATGACCATCTCTTTGTTGGATATGTGGGCAAGATGAAAGGCAGAACTGTCCATAAAAGAACCATATCCAGGTGGGTCATTCTTTGCATTAATATCTGTTATTCATTGGCAAAGAAGGTTCCTCCTGAGGGTATTAGAGCTCATTCCACCAGGGCTAAGTATGCCATTTCGGCTTTGGCTAGAGGTGTTCCTATAGTGGATATTTGCAAGGAAGCAACTTGGGCTTCCCTCCATACTTTTGCGAAGCATTATTGCTTGGATTTGGAAGTTATGAGAGACGGCCATTTTGCACGTTCTGTGTTGCAGGATTTCTTGGTGTGACCGGTCGGGCACCCACCTCCGAGTGCATTACTGCTTTGGGACTCTATTCATAAGGTGAGGAATCCACAGGTAGTTGTATCCATCAGAAGAAAAAGTTACTTACCTTCAGTAATGCTTTTTCTGGTGGGTACAATTTGTAATTTCTAAAGCAGAGGTGGTCGATATCTCATGTTTGATATCTATGAACTTGTAATGATAAACCCTCCTTAATGGTAAAGTCAAATGCATCCTTACAAGTTTGAAAATGCCACTTTTAGAAAGTTGACATTTTCCTGCCCTTAACCCTCTGTGTCTGCAGCCTGACTTAAGTCACATGACTGGATGTAACATACAGTTATGACTTTGAAAATTCATCCCAGACAGTCATTGGACTGGCAGAGCCTGAATGGGCCATTAACTGACTTGATGGTGGGCGGAGTCTAATCACAACCCCACTCACACCTGAATAGACTGAGAACTGCTGCCACACAATAAGTTTAATGACCCTGTATTGTCAGTGCAGCCAGCTAGGTGCCAGGGCAGACAGAAAACTCCTGGAACTTCAAAGAACTCTTCATGAAACCTCTCCCAACTTCTAGGAGCAGGACACTAGGGTATAAAAATAGGGCTCTCAGACCTTCCTGGACCTACGGAAGGACTCTCAAAGGACTGCCTGCTGCTGTGGCCTGCTGTGCATTCTACTAGATGCTGCTGTACCTGGGAGGACTTCTTTGCTGCCTGGAGCCTGCCTTGAACCTTTGGAAGCCAGCCCTCTGTGGAGCCCTTCACCTGCACCCAGGACTTCAGCAGTGACTAAAGGGCTACTTTAGCTGGCCTCCTGTTCAGAACCACAGGGACATAATAGGCTGCCACCATCTTGAACCAACACTTGGACCCATCCTGAGTGAGTCCTGAACCCCATCCACTCCTAGACCCTTGGTTGTGGTGCTAAATGTGCCTAGAGGGTCATTTTCCAAAACTGACTACTTGCTATTTTAAACCTTAAACTTAAAAAAGTTTAGATGGTTTTGGTTTCAAATAATTTATTGAAATTTACGCTAGATTTCTAAATTGATTTTTCTTGTGTTGTGTTATCACTTTATTACTGTAATGCCTAAATACTTTACACATTGCCTCTAAGGTGAACCTGACTGCTGTTATGTGCCAAGCTACCCAGGGTGAAGCACAGGTTAAGCAATTTAAAGACTTTTTGTGGCTCACCCTGCAAGGGATTGTGGCTGTTGCTTGACCAGGGCTCAAAATCCAGTCAACCAACAATCTAATTTCTCACACCAATTGTTGCCACAATATGCCTGCCAGGATCTACCATTATGTCAGTGGTGGTCACTGTTATGCCAGGGTGACCACAGTGTCAGCAGCAGTAATGATTTGCAATTGATTTAATTAAGGTTGCCAACGTGAGCTATCATTAATTCAGAGATGGCCAGTTTTAAACTACGTGCACAGAGGGTATGTCTACAGGTCTCTCCTATGCATTCAAAACGCCTCAGCCCGCCTCATCCTCGACGTACCCCGCAACAGCCACATCTCCGCACACCTGAGACACCTGCATTGGCTCCCAGTCAGCAAAAGGATCACCTTCCGACTTCTCACCCACGCACACAAAGCCCTCCACGACAAGGGACCGGAATACCTCAACAGACGCCTCAACTTCTACGTCCCCACCCGCCCCCTCCGCTCCTCTGGCCTCGCACTCGCCGCCGTCCCTCGCATCTGACGCTCCACGGCGGGTGGGAGATCTTTCTCCTTCCTGGCGGCCAAGACCTGGAACTCCCTCCCCACCAGCCTCAGGACCACCCAGGACCACTCCGCTTTCCGGAGACTCCTAAAGACCTGGCTGTTCGAGCAGCGATAACCACCCCCTTTGTCCCTAGCGCCTTGAGACCCGCACGGGTGAGTAGCGCGCTTTATAAATGCTAATGATTTGATTTGATTATGTTCCAGTTACCAGAGTTGGCATTGAGAGTGGAACAGAGCAGTCTGTTAATCTCCTTCTTTCTCTGCCTCCTCTGGCGCTGCAGCAGTGCTCATTACACCTCTGTGACGTCAGTGATGTCACAAATGACATTTCACTATAACTATTAAATAGTCAGTGTGAGGCTGAATCTCAGAAACATCTCACTACTTACTTCTGGCACATCCAATAGACCTTTTTGAATGGTTAAATATGGACATACATTTTGTAAAAATTATATTGCTATATGGTTCTGAAGATATCCCATCTGCCCATATGTGACCTCCAAAACCTTTGCCTTTTCTGCATCCTCTTTTTTGACCTTCACAAAGACTGAGCAAAGGCAACTCATAATGGTACACACCATGTGTGTCACCTGACAGTAGCCAGGCTTAACATTTTTAGCATTGCTGTTTCTCATTTCTTAAAAGTGCATCTTTTTATTTTGTGATTGAAATGTGGACTCCCAGCCTCTGTCGGCCACGCACTCGCTATTCACAGCAAACTGATGTTTCTCTATGCTGCACCTTTCTCTGTCTATGTGGTGCGCCTTGCCAACCATATCTTAGCACAGAGAAAGCCCGAAGGCCAGTGGTCCCCCATGTATAGCTCATGAGCAGCAGGATGCTCAAAGGACCCTGAAATGTTGCTTGTCTGATGACTCCACTATCTTGGTACTTTCTGAATGTGTTACACTATGCAAGCTTCTATTTTCTTTTGAAGAGAAAGAATTGGAATATTTTCTTACTGCTTTTTTTCCAGAGTGGCTCCTTCCCTGATACCTTTTCCCCCGAATATTGTCATGCAGAAACTCGGGTTTTCAAAGATTCTAGGGCACTAAGGTTGGAACCTTCTCTTAAAGGCTGCTGCAAGCTTGTGAAACCTCACAGGTTGAAAAGCAGGATGCACGAAGTGACTGAAGGGGAAAAGGTTATGTTATATGTTACATTATGTTGTGATACACTACGTTACCTTATGTTATCATCATTTGTAAAGCACAAAACGACTCCCTCCTGAAGGATTACCTCAGTGCTAGGAAGACATAGGCAGAGAAAGAGGCAACTCAACAGAAGTCCTATGTTTTCAGCATTTTTGAAGCTTTCAAAATCAGAACAGAAGTGACTGTGGTGTGGGAGACTGTTCCAGTAGTAGGGGGCCAGATAGGAAAAGAAGGGACCTCTGTGCCTTGAGGTTTGCATACGGCGAGGCCTTAAGAAGGCTTTGTACGTCGATTTCAGGTTTCTAGTGGGTTGGTACCAAGAGAGCCTGACTTCCCTAAAAGAGATATATGAATGAGACATAGAAATTTGAACAGTGAACGTTTCTGACTAGAAGCCAGTGCAGTGCTCCCAAAGTAGGAATAGAAGGGGTACCAGTAGGAAGTCTACAGTCTAGGCAGGCCGCAGTGTTATGAACCACCTGAGGTTTGGAAAGAAGCATCTCATTGGCTGGTACAAAAAGAGCATTGCCATATTTCAGGCAGCTGGTGATAAGAGCCTGGACCAACGTTTTCCTAGAGGATATAGGGAGCCAAGAGAATACCTTTTTTAGTAGCCATAAGTGTTGGAAGCAGGAACCACAGATAGAGGTGACTTGATCTTTCATGGATAAAGTATTGTCCACCAGGATACCCAGATTTTTTAAAACTGGATTAGAATTTAGAGCAGGCCCTAACTCTATGGGGCACAAGTCCTCTAATTAAAGTGTCTGTGCTTTGCCAAACAAAATAATTTCGGTCTTTCCTCCATTCAAATGAAGACAGATAAGGTCATCCAGGCGGCCACCTTACCCATGCAGTTTATGAATCTAACTTCAGACAACTCGGAGGCCTTCCCAAAAGGGGCTATTAATTGGGTGTCGTTAGCGTACAAAATAATATCAAAGCTGCACACATCGAGTGGCTGCAAAACATCTGGGGAGAAAAGCAGGATGAGAAAGACTGAGACAGAATAATTCTTCTCATCCAGGTTTCTTGCTCTTGTATCTACAACACTGCCATTGCTCTGCCAGTGCTAACACACTCTCTTTTCAAGGTGGACAGGGCAGTGGAATTCATGGTTTGAATAAGAATCCATGAATACTAGTGAAAAGGAGCACCTTTCTGGTATAATTATCCCCTTTTTTTGCCTGGTGTCAGTATGTTTAGACTGTAGTGCAGTGGGATCCTGCTAGCCAAGACCCAGGTGTCAGCATTCTCTCTCCTAAAGTTAGTTGTATGGTAAGTTTTGTACCCCACCCTTGGCATACTGCTGCACCCATGTAAGTCCCTAGGAAACGGTACCTAGGTACCCAGGGCATTAGTACACCAGGTGCATCCCGTGGGCTGCAGCATGTATTGTGCCACCCATAGGGGCCTGTGCAGACTGGGACTACAGGCCTGCCATTGCAGTCTGTGTGAAATGGTGCATGCACCTTTCACTACAGATATAAGGTTTACCCTATATCATGGTCACTGCACTCTGACCCTCTAAGTCACCCCTAAGGTAGGTCCTTCAGCCAAAGGGCAGGATGCATGATTCTAAGTGTGAGGGCACCCCTACATAAGCAGATGTGACCCTACAACCTCCAGACTCAATTTTCTAGGCTTTGTAAGTACAGGGAAGCCATCTTAAGGTATGTAGTGGACACTGGTCAACACAAGTTGTCCAACTACATAATGGCTTTACTGAACCTAGGCATGTTTGGTATCAAACATGTTGCAATCATGCAACTGCACCGATTCCAGTGCTAGTTGCATGATACCATGTACTTCGGGAGTTCCCTAGGGGATCCCCCAAGGTCTGCCTGTACAGCCTTGCAGGGTCTGCATGCCAGCCCATGCTGCTGCCGACACCAGACACTGTTCTGACCTCTTGCTGCTAAGCCTAACTCATGCAGGGGAAGGCAGGGCAAAGGATTTCCTGTAAGATAGAGGTGTGACCACCTCTTCTTTAGAAATAGATGTCTCTGGGTTGGGGTGGGTGTGCCTCTGAGCACCACCAGACTGTGTTGAAGGGCACATTTGGTGCCTTCATTGCATAAACCATTTTGCACCAGTACAGGCACCCTTGGTTCCCGTTCTGTTGGGAAACCACATAAATGACAGGGGAGTGACCACCCCACTGTCCAGCTCCTCCCCTAGGGAGGTGCACAGAGCTCTGCCAGGTGGCCACTTGATTCTGCCATCTTTGAAATAAGATGAGCAGAGGCCCCTGTAAGCAGCTGGCTGGTTAGTCCAGCTGGCTGACATCCCTGATCCCCGCCCCCAATTGTTGGGTCACTGCAGTAAGTGTCCAGCCCCCTTCCTGGGTTACTTAAGGGCTCCCTGAGGGTGAGACCCTAGATTTGTCTACAAGATTTCAGGAACCATATGCAAGTCTACCCTGCAAGAGACTTCTGCGACCTGGACACCGGATCCACTGCTGTTCTTCGCTGGAACTAAGAGCAAGACTGTATCCAGTAGGAGGTCTCCTACTGCAGCTTTGTTTCCAAGTTCTGCAACACTTCTGCTATCCCTGTGGCCGTACATCCGCCAGAGTCACAGGGACTCTGCTTGCACTTAGGAAAGCAAGACGGAATCTCCCTTGGAGTGAAGGAGTCACTTCCCTGCATCCACAGACACCTCAATGAAGACGAACGGTTTGTGGACCCTGCTGTGCCATGGACTCTTCAAGGCTCTATGACCCAGGTGGTAGCTCTATGTCTCCCCAGAGGTCTGACCTGCCTTCTTTGTATCTGAGAAGTCTGTGGTCCTTCGCTGGAGCTGCTTGGCTGGAACTCCTATGCACCCCATCTGTTTGTTGTTGCCAAGGCTTGTTGGCTCTTCAGTCTAAAGATCTCCTGGCTCCAAGAAATCTCGGTCTCCAGCACCCTCAGCTCCAAGAACAGTGTCCTCTCTGTAACTCCTGTGACATGGCCATCCCTCTTTACTGTGCTGCTGAGGCCTCCCTGTGACTCCCCGTGCCCGCTGCCAGGGTGTCCTACTGGGGACTCCAATGATTCCTCCTGGCTCTCCTGCTTGATGAGGGCTGGCCCTGACCTACCTGCAAAGGTTGGGTCACCTGGACCTTGCTGGTCCCCACAAATCCTGCAAACTTTGTGCAATGCTTCCCTGCATTTACCAAGGTTTGTTGGACCGCTCGCAGATGACTCCAGGGGTTTTCCTGCATTGCCTGGACTCCACGTCTGCACTTCTTCATCCACTGCCCCACAGTAAAGCATCTTCTGGAAGGGTGGGCATTGCCCTCCTGCACTGCCTGGGCATCTCTGGGTGGCCTGGACTCTGTCCCCTCTCTCCTTAGGCCCTCTTCTTCTGGAATCCACTGACCTGCTCCACAGTTCACTACAGCAGCCAGACAACCGAGGGCCACATTGACTTCAACAGGAGGCTCCCACATGATTTCACCCCTATGCACCTGGGCTCCCTGGTGTAGGTACTTCACTGTTCTGGGTATCCACGGGTGGGGGCGCTATCCAACCTCCTTTGTCCCAACGAGTTTTCTCAGGGTCCCCTTGGGAAGGGTCCTAGAACTCCAAAAGTCCATCCGCGACATCCCCATGTTATCCTATCGACACTGAGGCAGGGTTACAACTCTCACACGGGTGCCTGGATAATCCTATCTACTTACCTTGGGTGTTCCTGTGCTTCCCCAATCCTAAGGATCTTTGGGTAGTAGTTTGGGTTGTAAGTAATTCTCGCATTCATTTTACTTAGTATATGGTCCCCACTCACCCGCCCCAAGGAGCATGTGTTATTATATGCCTGTACATACCTTTTTCTAAATATATTTTTGTATGATCATATCTCCAGTTAGGAGATATATGAAAGTTAGTTCTAGTGTGTGTGCTACAACAAATATAGAATATTCATCTAATACTGGTGTGGTTCTTTACTGTGTGTACATCACTGACTGACCAGTGTGGTATTTGCAACAGCTTCACACCCTCCTGGATAAGTCTTTGCTGCTCTCCACAGATACCCCTCTGAGAGGTCTGGTTATCTAGAACCTCCTACACTATCACTAAGGTTTGCCTGGACACAATACAGGGTGCCTCACCTATAGGTGTACACAATATACTGAGCCAGGTTCCTACAACTACCACTGAGTATGACCCCTGATAAAGTCCACTTACCCAGCATAGAATTGGCAAGTAATGTGCACTTTTAGCATTGTGATACCTTCAAAATGAACTAACGAGAATTATGAAAGTGCAAAGTGATGCCTAAGGCATTTAAGCAAAGTGTGGGGCATGGCCAGGGAGGAGATCAGGCAAGACGTGTCTCCCCTGAGCGTAGCATGTCGGGCCTTGTACTCCTGGCCAGTAACATTTGTCAGCTATGAGCTCCGGCAGCCCTCAGAACACCTGCGAAGTGTTGCACCGTATCCCCATCAGCTGGTGCCTTAGTCGAGGAGAAATATGGAGAGGTACAATGCTACTCCCCTGTATGAAGTGAAGGGTGGGAGTGCCGATCGGCGCTGGGTCGCAATACATCCAGCATGCTCTGGGAACCGTTTGATAATTGGCCCACAGAGGATGGTGAGGACCCTCTTGATCCAGGCGCATACATACTGAAGTCAGTGAACTTCTTCCAATAAATTCGATTACGAATTGGAGAGCTTTTCCCCGAGGCTGTGATGCCTGGAATCTGTGGCGCGAGATGTTAACACATGAGGGTCTCTTTGGTCAGCGCTTTAGGGTGCGAGCTCCTTTGCTATGAACGATTGAGGCCCTCAACGACTAGCTCCTCTCTCCAAAGAACTTTGTCACCACCTTTCACTGTTCTCTTGGATAACTTGGCATGGATAAAGGACAGAGGCGCATAATCAATCAGGTGGGCGACATGGAGTGCCCCCGCTCAGTAATATTTCCACCTCACAGCTCCATTGGGCGGGGACAGAAGGTGAGCCCCCCAACCCGCGTCCCTGGTGACCTCAAAATCAAAGGGCACCGAGACCTCTAGCATACTAGACCTTCTGTAAAAATCGGACTCACCACATCTCCATAGTGAAGGTTCCCAACCTCCTACAGCAAAGCTGATCACAATCCTGAATCCCAGGCACCAGCAACCAAAGAGGACATTCATACTTTTCTCTCCGAGTTCTGTAAGTACATGACATCCCTCAGACAGGACCTTGGAACAGCTCTGTCAGGCTTGGATCAATCCGTACATCACCAGAATCATGCCTAGATAGCTTTGAGATAGCTTTGAAACCACTGTGGTTGAACATACTTTGAAGAACAATGGCCACTTGTCCCAGCTGGATATACTGTAATGCCAGCAGCACATGCTGCAGGATAAGATCGGCAACCTGAAAAATCGCTCCCACCGAAATAATATTTACATGCACATTATTTCCCTAACGGTGTCAGCATCAGACTTGGAGGCTCATGTCCAGGTCTTGTTTGCACACTTGCTCCAACTCCCTGGCCCTGTTCCCTTGGATCGTAAGCAAAGAGTGCTCTCGGCCTACCAACAACAATGGAACCTAGCCCATGACCTGCTTACACTAGTCTTCTATTCTCATATAAAGGAAAAGATCTTGACTGCACCTTGCCAACAGGAATCCCTAATGTTTCATGGTGATACCGTATCACGATTCCCAGGTATGTCAGCCCAAATGCTGGTGAAGTGGAAGGACATCCGCAAAGTCCCCCAGTACCTCCAACGCAAATAGATATTGGATCACTGGCTTCCCCTTTTGACTCCTTTTCACCTAGAAGGGCAAGTACCATATACTAGGTGACCTGCAGGAGGCACTTCACAGCACCTGGTCTAGGCCCCCATGAATCTGACAGATAAGGGAGGCAAATGGTGTTTTCAACCTCCGAAGTCCACCCAAAAATAAGCAAGGAAACTATGCCATCAGAAATGTAAATGTAAAGAACTTCATCCATCTACCTCGGAGCCCACACAACAGCCCATGTATTGACCGTCTCTGCTTGATAAGTATTTTGTGCTTTTGTTAATGTTGCATGCATCCTAGTAATGATGGGGGAGGGGAAGAACCATGACTATTTCAGTGGAGCCAGCCCCACCTTTGTAGGGTAACTCGTGAACTTCAAACCCAAAGTGCTAAATGCTCTGTTCACACCCAGTGGTCCCCACTGGGCCCTCAATGCTCACCACCAATATCCCTTTCTAGTACCATCAACCATGTACCGAGTTGTCTCCCCAGTCTACAATACACATGAGACCACTTAGGATTCCACTTACCGCAGACCATAGGGCAGCCTTCAGACACTCTCAATGCAGCCTCATCCCTGGTGTGCCCCCCTCATTGGCAGCTCTTGCTACACTCTCCATGCTTACCACACAGGTTGATAATTACACTCTTCTGCTCGAACCCCATCACAAATGCTATGCCTCCTCTGAAAATCATCTCACTAAATGTTTACGGGTTCAATTCCCCACTGAAATGATCAGCGCTAATGCAATGGTTTAAATACAAAAAGACTTATGTGGCACTGCTTCAAGAGACCCACCTACTCATGGAGGAAGGTAGATGCCTCAGATCATATTGGCATCCCTTACAATTTCACTCCTCCTAAATATGCAAGACCAGCGGAATAGCTATCCTAATACGAAGAGACCCTGCACCACATTGATGACACCTATAGGGATCAGGAAGGCTGACTGATGGACCCCAAGGTAAAATAGATTCGACCCCACCTCACCATCCTATCACTCTACAGCCCAAATGAGGGACAGAAGTCATTTTACTCTACCCTCTTCTCTAGAATCTCACATTTTTCCACAGGTGAAATAATAATGGGAGGGGACTTTAATGCACCACTAGATCCATGGCTGGACCAGTCCCATGCCAGACACACGGATCACTCTCTGCCACTATCTTTATTTCAGGGAATTATGGACTTTCATCTGATGGATGCTTGGCGCCACTTTACCTGGGTGAGAGGGACTACAAGTTCTGTTCCCACGTCCACAAATCCTACACTCGGGGACCCTCTAATCTGCTTTGGTAGACGCAGCTATAGACATCAAATCTGTCTTGGACTATCTAAGTGTTTGGCTTATGATATCCTCCCTCTCACCAGAGAAACCATATCCGAAACCTTGTTTTATTAATGAAGTGGCATTGAGTGACCCAACTCTCAGGGATCGTATTAAAGACCCTATAGAGCACTACTTTGTCGAAAATCAAAATGGAGAGGTCAATTCTATCTTATGGGTCACAGCCAAAGCGGTGTTTAGAGGAGATTTGATCTTCATTAGAGTGACATTTGAATGCTTGACCAAGGAGACTAGGGCCAACTTGGAACTCCAGCTCTCCCAGCCGCAGCAGAGACACAAACAAGGGGGTTCAGTCAGAACCATGCACGTCCTGTGCAGAAAAAGGGGTGAATTTAAACACTCCCAAATTAAGAATGCGGCCAAGAGGCCCTCGTCTATAGGCCAAACTTATTATGAAAAAGGTGATAAGGCAGACAGGCTATTAACCTATAAACTCTGGCAGCTCACGACATGGAACCACATACAGACACAAAACTGACAATGGGCAAACAGTAACCTACACAGAGGAGAAGTCAGTTTTTTATAATTATAACTCATTGCTGTTTCATAGTCAGGGGCTCGACCGTGAATTCTAAGACAACTATCTTGGGGACTTCTCCCCCCAGACATGGAAGCCGATTTGCACTACATAGAGGAAGATATCTCTACTATAGAGGTACTTGATGCATATGTATATCTTCCCACGCACAAGTTTCAAGGCCCAGATGGCTTTACTGACACTTTTTATAAAGCATATGCTTCCCTTCTGGCTACCCCCTAGCAAAACTTTTTAATAATTTCCTGTCAAATGGGCAGGTGACAGACAATATGATGGGCTACCATATCACAGTCCTACTTGAACCGAGTAAGGGTCCCTCAAACTGCACATCTTATAGAATGATAACCCTCCGCAGTTGTGATGCTAAAATATTCACATCTATCTTAGTCCAACGATTGCACCATTTATGGCTTCTTCTAGTTTCTCTCTGTCAATCAGGCTTTATCAAAAACCATCAGGCTAACGAGAACACTTGACTAACAGTCACTTTAATGGAAACTGTTGAAAGGTGGAATCAACCAATGGCTCTCCTCTCCCTCGGCACAGAGAAAGCCTTCAATAGAGTGGACTGGCTCATGATATCCTCCCTCTCACCAGAGAAACCATATCCGAAACCTTGTTTTATTAATGAAGTGGCATTGAGTGACCCAACTCTCAGGGACCGTATTAAAGACCCTATAGAGCACTACTTTGTAGAAAACCAAAATGGAGAGGTAATTCTATCTTATGGATGACAGACAAAACGGTGTTTAGAGGAGATTTGATCTTCATTAGAGTGGCATTTGAATGCTTGGCCAAGGAGACTAGGGTCAACTTGGAACTCCAGCTCTCCCAGCCGCATCAGAGACACAAACAAGGGGGTTCAGTCAGAACCATGCACGTCCTGTGCAGAAAAAGGGTTGAATTAAAACACTCTCAAATTAAGAATGCGGCCAAGGGGCCCTCGTCTATAGGCCAAACTTATTATGAAAAAAGTGATAAGGTAGACTGGCTATTAACCTATAAACTCTGGCAGCTCACGACATGGAACCACATACAGACACTCAAAACTGACAATGGGCAAACAGTAACCTACACAGAGGAGAAGTCAGTTTTTTATAATTATAACTCATTGCTGTTTCATAGTCAGGGGCTCAACCGTGAATTCTAAGACAGCTATGTTGGGGACTTCTCCCCCCAGACATGGAAGCAGATTTGCACTACATAGAGGAATATCTCTACTATAGAGGTACTTGATGCATATGTATATCTTCCCACGCACAAGTTTCCAGGCCCAGATGGCTTTACTGCCACTTTTTATAAAGCATATGCTTCCCTTCTGGCTACTCCCTAGCAAAACCTTTTAATAATTTCCTGTCAAATGGGCAGGTGACAAACAATATGATGGGCTACCATATCACAGTCCTACTTGAACCGAGTAAGGGTCCCTCAAACTGCACATCTTATAGAATGATAACCCACCGCAGTTGTGATGCAAAAATATTCACATCTATCTTAGTCCAACGATTGCACCATTTATGGCTCCTTCTAGTTTTTCTCTGTCAATCAGGCTTTATCAAAAACTGTCAGGCTAATGAGAACACTTGACTAACAGTCACTTTAATGGAAACTGTTGAATGGTGGAATCAACCAATGGCTCTCCTCTCTCGGCACAGAGAAAGCCTTCGATAGAGTGGACTGGCTCATGATATCCTCCCTCTCACCAGAGAAACCATATCCGAAACCTTGTTTTATTATTGAAGTGGCATTGAGTGACCCAACTCTCAGGGACCGTATTAAAGACCCTATAGAGCACTACTTTGTAGAAAACCAAAATGTAGAGGTAAATTCTATCTTATGGATGACAGCCAAAGCGGTGTTAAGAGGAGATTTGATCTTCATTAGAGTGACATTTGAATGCTTGGCCAAGGAGACTAGGGCCAACTTGGAACTCCAGCTCTCCCAGCCGCATCAGAGACACAAACAAGGGGGTTCAGCCAGAACCATGCACGTCCTGTGCAGAAAAAGGGGTGAATTAAAACGCTCCCAAATTAAGAATGCGGCCAAGAGGCCCTCGTGTTTAGGCCAAACTTATTATGAAAAAGGTGATAAGGCAGACAGGCTATTAACCTATAAACTCTGGCAGCTCACGACATGGAACCACATACAGACACAAAACTGACAATGGGCAAACAGTAACCTACACAGAGGAGAAGTCAGTTTTTTATAATTATAACTCATTGCTGTTTCATAGTCAGGGGCTCAACCGTGAATTCTAAGACAGCTATCTTGGGGACTTCTCCCCCCAGACATGGAAGCAGATTTGCACTACATAGAGGAAGATATCTCTACTATAGAGGTACTTGATGCATATGTATATCTTCCCACGCACAAGTTTCCAGGCCCAGATGGCTTTACTGCCACTTTTTATAAAGCATATGCTTCCCTTCTGGCTACCCCCTAGCAAAACGTTTTAATAATTTCCTGTCAAATGGGCAGGTGACAAACAATATGATGGGCTACCATATCACAGTCCTACTTGAACCGAGTAAGGGTCCCTCAAACTGCACATCTTATAGAATGATAACCCTCCGCAGTTGTGATGCAAAAATATTCACATCTATCTTAGTCCAACGATTGCACCATTTATGGCTCCTTCTAGTTTCTCTCTGTCAATCAGGCTTTATCAAAAACCATCAAGCTAACGAGAACACTTGACTAACAGTCACTTTAATGGAAACTGTTGAAAGGTGGAATCAACCAATGGCTCTCCTCTCCCTCGGCACAGAGAAAGCCTTCGATAGAGTGGACTGGCACTACTTATCACAACCTCGCACCAAGAACTGCATAGGTCCAAAAATGTGGACGTTCATTCAACTCAACTTCCAACACCCAGCAGGTAAGGTCAAAATCAATGGGTACTGGAAAACCAGGAGAACACATCAGGGCAGTCCCCTTTCCTCACTGAGTTTTGCACTAGCAATGGACCCCCTTGTAGCTAACACTACTCGTAACCCTAACGTTCAGGGCTAAGGGTGAGAACCATGGTACATAAAATGGCCCTATTCATGGACGATGTCCTTTGCTTTGTGACCAATCATGATCTAACATTGCGAGCTCCCCAAGCAGAGGTTGACTGCTTAGCACAGACCTTTGGTTTCTAAGTCAACTATTCCATATTACAAAGTATAGGGGTAGTGGACCTGCTTGAACAGATGCAAGTGTCTCTTCAACAAAATAATCTGAATATAAAATGTATTTGCAGACTCTTCCTGATACAGTACCCAGATGAACGTTATTACAAATCCATAAAGAGATGCTAGACACGGTATGGCATGACAAATCCACAAGAGTCAGGCTCTCAACCCTTTAGTGACCCATGTCTGATGGTGGATTGGGCTTCACAGATGTAACGGCCTATTCTTTGTGCAGCACAGCTCCGACTGGCCCTAGATAGGAACTATGATCCCAACCATAAAAAATGGCTACAGGTTGAACAGGCCCTTTTATCCCATCACCCTCACAGACCTGCTGTGGCTACCATTCTTGTCCTGAACCTGATCCCGGTCTTTTCTCCCCACGATGAAAACACTACTCAAATACTGGCAACTGCTTCTTTGCAAAAAAAGTATTCCCCTTTCCTCTCACCCCACTGACCAACAATCCAGACTTTCCCTCCGAGATCATAGATGCAGGCTTTCACACCTGGACCGGAGACAATCCTCCTTGCCTGAGGGAGTTCTTTATTGTTGGGGAACCCAGAATTAGGGAAGATTTAATGCAGCAATTCAGGCTGGGCAGGGGAAGCATGTACAGAGTAATGCAAGCTCTACATTGGGTGAGAGGGAGGCATCTATGAGATAAATTATGCAGGGAGTCATCTTACTTAGAATCCCAATTCATAAACAATGTTTGCTCCAGGGGGATTTCTTGGTTCTACAGGTATATCATAGAACGATGGGAGAGAGACCTTCGAAGAGAAATACCCAAAGATGCATGGCAGTTGATATGGCAAAGAGCGTCAAGGTCCTCTATATGTGTCCACTGCAAACAGAATGTCTATAATTTACAAACAAGATGGTATCTCACACCTATGTGGCTTCACAAAATGTTCGATAGTCTGAGCACATCCTGGAAGGGGTGCGGAGATCAAGCCACAGAACTGTTGTTTACAGATCTGGTTTGGGCACCGCGTCTTAGCTTAGTTTCATGGTTTGTGCCTTTTAGATTCATACACATATTTAGTCAAGTATATAACAAGTCTGCTTTTAGCAATTATTTTTATGTAATCAGCTGCATCTTCTATGAAGGCAGGGTTCTCCCGCATTTGGTGGTGCTGCCATCCTAAACACACAGGCCCGTATTTATACTCCGTTTGCGCCGAATTTGCGTCGTTTTTTTCGACGCAAATTCGGCGCAAAACTAACGCCATATTTATACTTTGGCGTTAGACGCGTCTAGCGCCAAAGTATGAAGAAAGAGCGTCATTGTTTTGCGTGAACGCCTTCCTTGCGTTAATGAGATGCAAGGAAGGCGTTCCCGTCTAAAAAAATGACGGCGACGCAAATGCGTCGTATTTATACTCCCGGGCAAAAATCACGCCCGGGAGGTGGCGGGTCAAAAAAACCCGCATTTGCGCCTGAATTTAACGCCTGGGTCAGGGTAGGCGTTAAGGGACCTGTGGGCTCAGAATGAGCCCACAGGTGCCCTCCCCTGCCCCCAGGGACCCCCCCTGCCACCCCTGCCCACCCCAGGAGGACACCCAAGGATGGAAGGACCCATCCCAGTGAAGTACAGGTAAGTTCAGGTAAGTATAATTTTTTTTATTTTTTTATTTTTTTTGTGGCATAGCGGGGCCTTATTTGTGCCCCCCTACATGCCACTATGCCCAATGACCATGCCCAGGGGACACAAGTCCCCTGGGCATGGCCATTGGGCAAGGGGGCATGACTCCTGTCTTTACTAAGACAGGAGTCATGAAATGGCGTCTGGGCGTCGAAAAAATGGCGCAAATCGGGTTAAGACGATTTTTTAGCGTCAACCTGACTTGCGCCATTTTAAGACACCCTAACGTCATTTTTTCCCAACGCCGGCGCTGCCTGGTCTACGTGGTTTTTTTCCACGCACACCAGGCAGCGCCGGTCTGATTGCGCCATCTAACGCCATTCCATAAATACGGCGCCCGCATGGTGCTTCAGAATGGCGTTAGACGGCGCAAAATTTTTTGACGCTAAACTGCGTTAGCGCAGTTTAGCGTCAAAAAGTATAAATATGGGCCACAGTCTTATCACCAAAATAGGAATTTCATAATACTACCTCATACTTGGTGGTCATGTCCTCACATCCAAGCTTTCTGACGAGACACACTTCAGCTTACACATGCCATCACGTATGTCACACTCTCACAAGACCCCTTTGTGATCCTATTGGGATACTCAGGTGGCTAAGGCCTCTACAGCATGACTACCCCCTTGGGAACACTGATGGTTCAACTTCTATTGGCGACTCACCTTAGCATTGCCCAAATGTGGAAGTATCAGATCTCCCTAATGCTAACCATGTGGTGGGTAAAGATGTGGTCAATCTATGCCATGGAAAAACTGTTAGCCACTGTCCATGATAGAATGAATACATTTGATAAGACCTGGTGCCAGTTCATGACTTATGTTAAAAGGGACGAGGGAGTTGGGGGATGTCACAATGACTATGCCTCAGACTCTGCATCGCTCAGGCATCTATGACATGTCCAATTCAGACCTTAACAGGTTGGATGCTGCTGGCCACTCAGGATGGATACTAGGGATTGTGGCTTTGCTAACAGCCAACTGTATCAATTGCTTTATTATTGTTCTATATCACTATTTAGCCCTACCAACGTTCCTGTGCAAAGATACATGATCTTACGGTGGTAACTAATTGTGCTCATGTGTACCCCTCCTCTGCCTTCCGCTTCCTCAAAAATTGTTGCTGAATACCCAGAATTTCTTTTTAAAGGAGATGTGCTAGCAGGGTTTTTTAAAAAAAAGGAAAATGTCCCTGCTGGATGTAGGAAAGTAGCCTCTTTCTAGCTTGGTTATCCCCTCTTTTGGCCTGTTTGTCAGTATGTTTGACTGTGTCTACTGGGATCCTGCTAATCAGGACCCCAGTAGTTATGCTCTTTCCCTTAAATTATGGTTGTTGCATACTGTTAACTCAGTGTTTCACCCAAAATTGGCATACCTGTGCCCCCTCATAAGTCCCTAGTATATGGTACTTAGGTACCCAGGGCATTGGGGTCCAGGGGATCCCTATGGGATGCAGCATATCTTTTGCCACCCATAGGGAACCCATGCAGAGGCTTCTGCAGGACTACCATTGCAGCCTGCGTGAAAAGGTGCAAGCACCCTTTCACTGCCATTGCAAAGTACCTATGTGTGAGGGCACCCCTGCACTAGGTGAGTGGGGGGACGCCATTTTACGTGTGTACTGGACATAGGTCACTACCTATGTCCAGCTACATAATGGTAAATTCGAACATAGGCATGTTTGGTATCAAACATGTTGGAATCATACCCCAAGGCTTTTGCAAGCATTGGTTGTATGATTCCATGCACTCTGGGGGCTACTTAGAGGACCCCCAGTATTGCTATTCCAGCCTTCTAAGGTTTTCCATGCAGCCCCAGCTGCTGCCATCTCACAGACAGGTTTCTGCCCTCCTGTTGCTTGAAAAGCTCGAGCCCATGAAGGCAGAACAAAGGATTTCCTTTGGGGGAGGCGTGTTACACCTTCTCCCTTTGGAAATAGGTGTTACAGGCTTGGGAGGAGTAGCCTCCCCAAGCCACTAGAAATGCTTTAAAGGGCACATATTGCACTCCACACCAGTTTAGGAACCCCAGGTCCTTGCTCTGGCATGAAACTGGACAAAGGAAAGGGGACTGACCACACTCCCCTTTCCATCACCACCCTAGGGTGGTGCTCAGAGCTCCTCCAGAGGGTCCCTGGGTTTTGCCATCTTGGATTCAAAGTTCGCAGGGAACTCTGGGAGTATCTGAGTGGCTAGTGCCAGTAGGTGACGTCAGAGCCCTCCCCTGATAGGTGCTTACCTGGTTAGGTGACCAATACCCCTTTCAGGGCTATTTAGGGTCTCTCCTTTGGGTGGTTTCTTAGATTCGGATTGCAAGACTCCAGCAGGAATCCTCTGCATCCTCCACTTCAACTTCTCACCAAAGAAACTGCATCTGGACCCTCCAGGAACTCTACAAACTGCAACAAAGAAGCAAGACGCCTTCTGCAACATTGTATCTTCAGCTCCTGCCAGAAACTGCAACTGTTTCCCGGTCGTGCATCCTCTGAGGACAGCCCGTTTTCAGCCTGCACCAGAAGAGCGAAGGAATCTGCCTTGGGGTGAAGGAGTCACTGCCCTGCTTCAGCAGGCACCTACTGCAACGATAAGTGGCTACGTGGATCCCCTCTCCTGCTGAGCTGCATGGATCCTGCATCACCAGTGGTGGACTGAAGTGGTCCCGACTGTCCTGACGTCCCACTGTCCAACTTTGGTGAAGGTAAGAGCTTGCCTCCCCACGCAAGACAGTTCCCCTGTGCACTGTGTATTTTGCAGTTGCCAAGGCTTGTTGGCATCTTTCCACAAAGTTCCTTGTGCATCGTGCAGCTCTGGCCCCAACACTCTGTCCTGTGACTCACATCTTCCTGAGTGGTTCTCCAGAGGCCTGGGAGCCTTTGTCGTAGTGCTGCATGGGCCTCCTTTTGCACCTTACTTGTCCCCATGCTGTGAGACTCCTGTGTGCGCTGCCTGGTCTTCTGTGGGCTCTCTGAGTTTCTGGGAGCCCCCTCTGACTCCCCTTCCTGAGTAGAGTCCACCTGGTCCTTCCTGGTCCCAGGCAGCACCATTTCTGCTAACAGCAAGCTTTGCATGTGCCAAGGCTTGTTGGCGGACTCCAGCGATGCAAACCAGGGTTAGCAGGGGCTCCTGTTCTCCCTGGACACTTCTGTGCTTCTTGGACATGGTCTCCTTCTTCCACAGGTCATCAGGTCCAGGAATCCACTGTTGGTGTCTTGCAGTCTCTTCTGGTTGTTGCATAATCTTCTTTTTTGTTTCTGTGTGTTCTCTGTAAAAGTTACTGTGTTTTACTCCTGCTTTCCTGGGCACTGGGGTGGGTTCTAGTACTTACCTTTAGGGTTCTCTAGTACTCCCAGCTTCTATCTACACACTACACTTGCCTAGGTGGAAAACCGACATTAGCATTCCACTTTCTTAGTATGTAGTTTGTGTTCCCCCCAGGCCCATTTCTTACCATTGTGACTTTCATTAATTGCACTGTTTTCTGACTGTTTTTATGCCTAGTTCTGCATACTAGTGTATATAATTTGTGTTTTACTTACCTCCTAAGGGAGTATAGTCTCTATGGTATTTTTGGTATTTGTGTCACCTTTATTTTTGTAACACTGTTTTCTTTCATGTGTGTAAGTACTGTGTGAGTACAGTGGTATTGCATGAGGTTTGCATGTCTCCTAGATAAGCCCTGGCTGCTCATCCACAGCTACCTCTAGAGAACCTGACTTCTAGACACTGCCTACATTTCACTAATAAGGGATAACTGGACCTGGTATAAGGTGTAAGTACCATAGGTACCCACTACAAACCAGGCCCGCCTCCTACACTTGAGAGTTATAGAAACTTACAAAACTCTGCTTGTTGCATCTAGGTTAGTTATGTAATTGTGGAGTTCATTATCCAGTGCCACAATGCAAATTAAATGCCATGCACTGTAAAACCTTGCAATTACTTTCAGCAGCTGTGATCCAGGACCCAGGTCTCACAACGATGCATATAAATCAGTTCTTTAATGTGAGTCATATTTGAGCCTGCCAGTGGACTTCCCTGCAGGACTATTAAAGAATCAGCAAAATCTTCACAATGGAAGGCTGCAAACAGAGTATGCTAAATAATGCATTATGAAAACGTGCAATATGTGATAACAGTGGCATTACGTTAAACTGCTAAGTGTGTCTGGACTCCTGTATAACTTGCTCTTACATTCCACTCAAAATTTGGCTAAAAAAACACTTTTTCATCACATTTCGGTGACAGAGAGTTCTGGAATCTGAGAGGAGCCACAAACTTCCTTCCACCCAGCGTTCCCCCAAGTCTCCCGATACAAATGGTACCTCACTTGTGTGGGTAGTCCTAGTGCCACTGAAAGGAAACGCCCCTAAATGCAACATGGACACATCACATTTTTACATTGAAAACTGACTGTTTATTTGGAAAGTACCTAGATGTGGATTTCGGGCTGTAGCTCAGCAGGCACTTAGGGAAACCTACCAAACCTACACATTTTCCAAAACTAGACACCTAGGGGAACTCAAGATGGGGTGACTTGTGGGGCTCTCACCAGGTTCTGATACCCAGAATCCTTTGCAAACCTCAAAATGTGGCAAAAAAACATTTTTTTCCTCACATTTCGGTGATGGGAAGTTCTGGAATCTGAGGGGAGCCACAAACGTCCTTCCACCCAGCATTCCCCCAAGTCTTCTGATAATAATGGTAGCTCACATGTGTGGGTAGGCCTAGTTCTCACGACAGGAAACGTCCCTAAACGCAACATGGACACATCACATTTTTACATTGAAAACTGAAAGGTTTTTTGGAAAGTGCCTAGCTGTGGATTTTGGGCTATAGCTCAGCAGGCAGATAGGGAAACCTACCAAACCCACACATTTCTGAAAACTAGACACTTAGGGGAACCTAAGATGGGGTGACTTGTGGGGCTCTGACCAGGTTCTGTTCCCTAGAATCCTTTGCAAAATTCAAAATTTTGCAAAAAACACTTTTTCCTCACATTTCGGTGATAGAAAGTTCTGGAATCTGAGGGAAGCCACAAACTACCTTCCACCCAGCATCCCCCAAATCTCCCAATAAAAATGGTACCTCACTTGTGTGGGTAGGCTATTGCCCGCAACAGGAATGGATCACACAAGTGTCAATGGTAGTCCTTGCATGAGGGCTACTGTTAACCCTGGAGTCATCCATTCCTGATGCAAGCACTAGGCACAGGCACACAAGTGGAGTTGTGTTTTTATCAGGACAAGTGTTGAAACAATGGGTGGTAGGCATTTTGTGGATCCCTGCACATTCCTGTATTTTCCGTGATGAAAAAGCAAGGAAAAATAGTGTTTTCAATCAATGTTTCACTTTTGCAGGGTATTCTGGGTAAGAAAACTTTGTGAAATCCAAACACACCACACTTCTGTGGACTGCCCTGGGTGTCTAGTTTTCAGAAATGTCTGGGTTTGGTAGGTTTCCCTATATGGCCGCCGAGTCCAGGACCAAATACTCAGGTGACTGTCTTACAAAACCAGGGTGTTTTATGGTGGGTACTTCCCTGTCGCGGTCACTTGCCCACCCACACAAGTGAGGCAATGTTTTTCTCTGGAGACTTAGTGGAACGCTGGGTGGTAGAAAATTTGTGGCTGCCTGCAGAATCCAGGATTTCCCCTCACTGAAATGCAAGGCAAAAGTGTTTTTTAAGCAAAGGTTGTGATTTCAAGGGGATTCTGGGCAACGGAAAACTGGTGAGAGCCACACAAGTCCTGCCCACTTGGATTCCCCTGGTACTAGTATGTTAAAGTTAATCCACCACTCGCACTGGTTTGTTTTAGCACCTCCAGAAATTATGGTTTCAAAGCATGAATTCTTATCAAAGTATCTGAATATTGAAGCCAAGCCTTCTGAAGGTTAGCCAAAAGCCACATCAAGGTACCTACCACTTTATGGTCCATTCACATGCCATTCAGGCACAACAAACAACCCTTTCATACCGCCTGCCATGGGCCCAATCAAACAATCACTGCACTCACATTAACTTACCACTGCGGGACAAGGGCTCATCACACTTATACGCCACATGATTGAATACGTTTGACTACACTTTACCACCTGTCAAGTAACCGCCTCCTTCTTCCTGAACATTACAGAAGGCATGTGTAACGTACCTTTACAAATGACTTCCATGACAGCCACCAGAGGCTCAGGAAGACATGTTTTTCATGCGCCTTTATCGCACTCACTGTGCTAAATCCAACTCCTTCCAGTTTGTGGATGCAAGCTGGGGGTGTCAGAGTATGCCGTGCAAAGCCTATTCCTCAAACTGAGTGAGTATATCTACCTTTGAAACTAAGGCAGACATGTTGGGGAATTCTCGCGATGTTCCCTAAAGAAAAGGTCATAGGCTATGAAAAAGGGAAGTGTTTGGAACACAGGTTAGTCCATGAGAACGTAGCATAGCCAACAATATGTGCAGTGCTGTGACTGTAATGCACTTATCATACAGCAAATTGAACATCTACTAAGTTCTGATGGAGGATGAACATGAAAAGGAGGTCAAACACTGACCCACACGTGTCATTGTCCTTCAGTGCTGGGATGGCACCAATGGGTTTGAATCCATAGGTGTAGATGATGTACATCTGTACTACCTTTACTGTCTGCCTTCTGTCTGCAATATCCCTGTGAAAGCACACCTACCAGAAGCTTTCCTTACCCATTCATGTCTCTGTCCTCATCAGAGTCCTGACTAATTCTGTATGCTTGCCAAATGAACCTATACTAGTTTGTAGATGCAAGTTGGGGGTGTCCGAGTATGCCTTGGGAGGCCTATTCCTCGAACTGAGTGAGCATATCTACAGTTGAAACTAAGGCAAACATGCTGGTGAAGAAATCCTAAGGTCTCTTAAGTAAAAAGTCAGACAAATATCCTGTGTGACTCATTCACCAACACTTCTACTTTTGCTTTGAAAGTGAAGCTACAAACTGAGCTTGCACACTTTCAAACAAGTAGAAATGTTGGTGAATATGTCCGACAGGACATTTGTTTGACTTATTACACTTACTCTGGTTCTTGTTGGCAATCGTGGTCCTTGTGTAGCATACATAAGTTCCCTAACAGACACTTTAAAATTCAGTCATGCCTTTAACATTTTGCCACACAGGGTACTCCGAGACAATGTGGCATATGTTCTGTCCACTAGTATGTGTAGTATGGGGGCTATAATACACGTTAACTGAACAGAACACCTACCACGTTCTGACGGTGGATATAGATTTCAAGCAGGCCATAAGGAAGGCCATGATTTCCTGAAGTAGATAAAGTAAAATTCTGTGGCTGCTTGCCTAATGAAGCAGTGGCCCATGGACGTTCAGTATCCATGCACAGGCACTGAAGGGATTACCCAACGGCAACTCCACCTCAGTCGATTTCCCAGAACTTTGCTTTAGTATGATACAACGTAAAGCAAGTAGGGACACAGAGGCCTGGTTGAGATGGACACTGGGGACAGTAATGCCAACTCTCCTGCCACTTTCCATTCTTCAAGCACAATTTACAGCGACGACATGGATGATCCTTTTTGGGTGTTTTAGGAATGCCATCAGCAAAGTGTCACTCCTGCAGCCTTGCTACATCCTTCAGAACATATGAGGTGGAGGCTGCTGCTTCTGTAACAGCAGGTAGGCTTTCAATTGCGGACAACTGGAATTCAAGGAAAGTAATGAGTCTCCCTATGGTTGTCTGACGGTAAACAGCATACTCATTATATGTTGCCATCTGGATCAGGTGGGTAAACAGTTTCTTGTGCCAAGTGCAAGTTTTATGACAGACATTGTATGGTTGAAGAACCTGGTTGTTCTTGTCCACTCCGCACATGTACTTATTGTAATCAAGTATACAGATGGGCTTGTGGACGTCAGCTTTCCGACCCCAAACCGTGATGGGGGAAGTGCTCTCATCATGATTTGTAGTGAGCACATATACATCACGCCTATCCAAGAACTTGACTGCGAGCAGTTCATTGGAATGCAACGCAGTCCTCTGGGATTTCTGGAGCTTCTTGCAAACAAGCTCCTGCGGGAATCCTTTTTTGTTACAATGAACTGTACCACAGGCCACAGTGCCAGCTTTGTAGAGCTCACTGAACAGCTCTACTCCTATATAGAAATTGTCCACATAATGGTTATAACCTTTGTGAAGGAGTGGCTGGACAAGTTCCCATACAATCCTACCTGTGACCCCTAACACGGGAGGGCAACCTGCAGGGTTTAGGGTAGAGTCCTTCCATGTATACACTCCCAAGCTGTACACATAGCCAGAAGAGCTCTCACACAGCATGTACAGCTTTATGCTATAGCAAGCTCCTTTACTCGCAGTGTACTGTCTGAACAGCAGCCGTCCTTTGTATTGGATAAAGGACTCATCGACTCTGCTATATTCTTTCCAGGAGTATAGATCTCTGGAAACCGGGTAGACAAATGTTCCACAGCAGGCAGAATTTTAAACAACCTGTCATGGTCTGGATGATCCCGGGGCAATGTAGCAGAATTGTCATTGTAAAGCAGCATGCGCTGCAGTAGCAAAAACGATCTTTGCTCATGTATGTTGCAAAGATGGGGGTTAACCAAACTGTGTGAGTCGTCCAGTAGGACTGTAAGATGGGTTTCTGCACTAACCCCATTTTGAGCGTAAGGCCCAAAAATATCTTCAACTCCGCCAGCGAAGTGGGAGTCCATTGGCATGCCCTAGAACGGTGCCCTAAAGTGCCTCCATGTTCCCTCAGAAATTGGTCTGCATGGAGATTTGTTTTCTGCACAATTTTCTGAAGGAAATCAACATCCAAAAATAGATGGGTGTAGTCGACTGGCAAAAAGTTGGCTGTATCGACTTTACATCCAGCAAAACCAGTATAAGGTGGAAATTGGGCTGAACTAAATAGGGGGTCTGCCAAGAGAGCACTCTCTCTTTGCTTGCCACCACATGCACCTGCTCTCTGGGTTGGACTAACCCGCTGTTGTGCCGCTGCACAGACGGTGCTTGCGAAGGCACAGCACGACTGTCCTAATCGTCTCGCTCAAAATCACTGGAAGATGTGTCGTTGGATGGGATTCCGTTGACTGAAAAATCACTCCCAGATTCTGCCCCACTGTCTTTTCCCTCAGATGCTGTCTCAGTCTCTCAATCCTGCCTCAGAGCTATCCTCCATAACCTGAGTTAGGGCTTGAGCAGCAGTCATCCAACGAGAGGCCATCTCTACTACTGGCTAAGCTGTCCCTCTATAGTACTAGCCTTCATAGAAGGCAAATAGAGTCCCAAAATTGCTCGTGGGTGTGTTACCTTCACTTCTTCTCTGATTCAGCAGATTCTCTGAAGACACTGAAAAAAAAAAAGAAAGACACACTATTACTTCACCTTACCACATACCCATCATCACAGCCTTTAGCGCTGGTGGCCCCCAGCGCGACAGTCATTTTTGGTGCACTGCCTCCCATGACCTCCCCTTCAAATTCTCTCAGTACCACCCAGCAAAACTGCCCCTCATATCTCCATAGCCTCCCTCCACATCCATTTCATTTGTTTTAAAGCACAGGTAACACCTGGCTTCACTAACTGGCTCAGCTAAATACATGTTGATCCTTTGCAGCAGGCATATAAACTAACTGCGCTACTTTAGCCGTCAAAACTGCCACTAGACAAAAGACAGATCCATTTCTATATAGAGAGAATCTATCTCTCGATACTCTCTCTCGATACTCTATTATATATATATATATATATATATATATATATATATATATATGTGCACTCCATCAAGGTACGAATAAATCTTGATTTAATTAAGACTTGAAACAAAAGAACAATGCGTTTCGACCGGTCGAAACGTGTTGTTCTTTTGTTTCAAGTCTTAATTAAATCAAGAATTATTTGTACCTTGATGGAGTGCACTGCTAATTCTTGTGTATCATATAGCTTTTTATGGGTTTGGTTCACCCAGAGCGGTTGCACAGGTATATAGAGCGCGGCGCCATCTGTATGAGCTGCTTTGTTTTTCTTTTTTGTTTTTCTTTTTTGCATATATATTATTAAAATATATATATATATATATATATATATATATATATATATATATATCACTTTTATATATGTGTGGTTTCTCTGGGGGATGATCGTGGCTTATTATTTTAATAATATATATGCAAAAAAGAAAAATAGAGAACTCTGGGTAGTTCCCAAGTTTAGGTGGAGAGCAGCTCTAGTAACGAGCACCCTGCAACACCAGCAACACTCTAGATTTGCTCACCTCAAATGTCTGTTTATCTAGCAAAGTTTTTAAGTAAAAGCACTGGGTGCTCCCTTGTGTCTGGACAAAGCTAATCCTCTCTGGTGAGCTCTAATGAGAGCGAAACACGTGTCAGGGGTTGCTTTTACTCATTCCAGGTAGGCTTGGACGGTATTTTACCAGTCCAAAGAAGTAATACTGTGCCTGGAGTGGTAAATGGCTTTTGTCATTTTACAGCTCGGCAAGGTTGATACTGTGTCAAACCTATGCCTAAAGACTTTGCTGTACAAATGGCAAAAGTCTTTGGTGGTCATTACAACCCTGGCGGTCGGTGTTAAAGCGGCGGTAAGACTGCCAACAGGCCGGCGGAAAAAAAATGGAATTATGACCGTGGCGGAAACCGCCAACATAGAAAGCCACTTTAACACTCTGACCGCCACGGCGGTACAAACACAGCGGCGGTCACCGCCAACAGACAGGCGGAACACAATGTACTACCCACAGAATTATAACCTACCAATCCGCCACCTTTTCCGGGGCGGATTCACCGCAAACAAAAACACGGCGGAAACAGGACTTTGAAGGGAAAACGCTCACCTCTGCACACCCCACGAGGAACAAGGACGCCATGGAACCAGAGCTCCACATTTTCCAGCCATTATCTTCTTGCTCCTCTACCAGGAGCACGAACGCCGGCGGCGAAGTCCACGGTGAGTACTGCACCTATGACACGGGGAGGGCAAAAACAGTGACACGCAACACGCAACACCCCCACCCCCACCCTCACCCACGACAACACACACACTAATACAGCATGATGCATAACAGTTACACCCCCAACCCCCCCCCGGGAAGAATGCAAAGACAAAAGGAAATGAGGTGAACGATTGTAATATATTAAAATTCAGTATTCAAAAAATATACATACACTATTTACAAATATATACACCAATAATATTAGTCCAAGGTATTCCACCATTAAAGTCCGTTGACCACTGGGCCCAAAATGCATGGGCGAGGCCCACACAAGATACCCGAACAAGACAGAGAGAACACTGCAGGGGCATCAGATAGAAATAAAACAGGCACCACAGGGGGAAGGGAAAGGGTGGGCACCTCAGCCGGTTGAGTGCACAACGCCAAATCCACGAGGGAGCCCCATGCCCACTGTTCAATCCTGGGGAGTGCAAAGTCACAGTCTCTCAAGTCTCTACAGTGGGTGGTTTGCCCACTGTTCAATCCTGGGGAGTGCAAAGCCACAGTCTCTCAAGTCTCTACAGTGGGTGGTTTGCCCACTGTTCAATCCTGGGTAGTGCAAAGCCACAGTCTCTCAAGTCTCTACAGTAGGTGGTTTGCCCACTGCATTATCCTGGGGAGTGCAAAGCCACAGTCTCTCAAGTCTCTACAGTGGGTGGTTTGCCCACTGCATTATCCTGGGGAGTGCAAAGCCACAGTCTCTCAAGTGTATAATAGTCTCCACTGGTTCTGGAGGGGGCCTTGTGCCCAGAGTGCTTTATCCTGCCAAGGACTGAGGTAGTGGGTGTATCTCTCCACTGGTTCTGAAGGGGGCCTTGTGCCCAGAGTGCTTCATCCTGCCAAGGACTGAGGTAGTGGGTGTATCTCTCCACTGGATCTGGAGGGGGCCTTGTGCCCAGAGTGCTTTATCCTTCTCGTGGCGGCCTCAGTAGCGTCAGAGCTTTTGGCGTTCATGGGCCTGCGGTGCTTGTGGCGGCGGTGTCCTTGGCAGCGGTGTTTGTGGCGGCGGTGTCTTTGGCAGCGGTGCTTGTGGCGGCGGTGTCCTTGGCAGCGGTGCTTGTGGCAGCGGTGTGTTTGGCAGCGGTGCTTGTGGCGGCGGTGTCTTTGGCAGCGGTTCAGCTGCTGGCGGTCCTCTCTTGGGCAGCGGGCTGCAGCTGGCGGTCCTGGCTTGGGCAGCGGGGCTGCTGCTGGCGGTCCTGTCTTGGGCAGTGGGGCTGCTGCTGGCGGTCCTGTCTTGGGCAGTGGGGCTGCTGCTGGCGGTCCTGTCTTGGGCAGCGGGGCTGCTGCTGGCAGGCTCCTTGGCAGCAGGGCTGCTGCTGGCGGTCCTGTCTGGGGCAGCGGGGCTGCTGCTGGTGGTCCTGTCTTGGGCAGCGGAGCTGCTGCTGGCCGGCTCCTTGGCAGCGGGGCTGCTGCTGGCGGTCCTGAAATGGGCAGCAGGGCTGCTTCTGTCGGTCCTGTCTGGGGCAGTGGGGCTGCTGGCAGTCGGCTCCTTGGCAGCGGGGGTGCTGCTGGCGGTTCTGTCTGGGGCAGTGAGGCTGCTGGCGGCCAGCTCCTTGGCAGTGGGGCTGCAGCAGGCGGTCCTGTCTGGGGCAGTGGGGCTGCTGGCGGTCGGCTCCTTGGCAGTGGGGCTGATGGCGGTCTTCTCCGCCGTGCTGATCTTTCCAGAGTTGCCGGTTTTCTTGTACTCCTTCCCCACCTTGGAAGGTGTCGCAGCTGACTCCACACTCCCACCTGCACCCCTGTGGGATGTGTGGTGCTTATGTTTGCCAGAGCTTCCTTTGTGTGTTGAGGTGTGTGCATGCTGGTCTGATGGTGTGCCTGGGATAGGCTGAGGTACAGGGGTGTGGGTCTGGGTGAAGGAAGTTGGAGGGGAGAGGCTAGAGACAGGGACAATGGCTGCCATCAGTGCTGAGGCCATCGCTGAAGGGCTTCCTGACCAGAATGAATGCCCTCCAGGAATGCATTGGTTTGTTGCAACTGCCTCTCTACACCTGGAAGGTATTCAAAATGGTAGACTGTCCAACAGTGAGGGACCTGAGGAGGTCAATGGCCTCCTCACTGAGGGTAGAAGGGGTGACTGGGGCAGGGCCTGAGGTACCTGGGGCGAAGGTGATGCCCACCCTCCTGGGTGAGCGGGCACAGGGCAAGGGCTGAGGGACTGCTGGGAAGGTGGTGCTGGAGGGGGTGGTGGCAGCTGTACCTGTAGATGCGGGGGGCACAGATGGGGCCGCCACCGGAAGGGAGCTTCCATCAGAGGACGAGTCCGTATCACTGGTGTCAGCTCCTGCCCCCGCCGTGGAGCTCCCCTTGCCCTCCGTCCCACTGGTGAAATCGTAGTCTGTAGTCTCGCCCTCCAGGGCCATGTGAGATGCAGCTCCCTCCTGCTCCGGTGCCACTGCTCCTCCGCCTGATGATGCTAATGCACACAAGTACAGGGAGGCCACAAAAGGGGGGGTGGGGGGCGAGACAGAAGAAAGACATGTTGAGTGCATGTATTACCGCTACCGTTGGCAGACACGACAGACACAGAAGCCCCCTGCACTACGCAGCACACTTGGGGTCCACTATTCAATCCCTGGGACATGGCCTACAAGGCTATGGCCGATATCTGCACACATGGATGTCACAGGAGCCTGACTAGGTGTAGTTGGCACTGTACCCAGGTGGGGTGGGGTGCCACAGGGTCTGCCTGAAAAAGGGGACTTAACTAGCACTCTCGCCCTGGCCTAGGGGAACCCACAGCCCACCTCCCCCACCCAGACACCTCCACTGCGCGCTGAATCAGCAGAATGAGAGTGTACTCACCCCCTTGTTGCTGCTGTGATGCCCTCAAGCGGCCATCCAACTCCGGATACGCCACCGCCAGGATCCTGAACATCAGGGGGATCATGGTGCGATGGGCACCCCTCCCACGTTGGGAGGCCATCCCCAGCTGGGTCTCTGCCGTCTTCTTGCTCCAGCGGCGAATGTCCTCCCATCTTTTACGGCAGTGGGTGCTCCGTCCGTGGTAGACCCCCAGGGTCCGGACGTCCTTGGCGATGGCACACCAAACATCCTTCTTCTGGTGGGCGCTGACCTACAGGAATTGTACAGGGGAAAAAGAAAAGTTATTACCAACTGCACCGTCACAGTCATTGACCCGCATCCCTACCCTTGCCATGTGGCACATGCACTCACCGTCGTTTCATGCACGCCTCATTCTCCCCCCCCCGTCTTTCATCCAACCCACTCCACACAGGCATTGCCCATACAGCATGCTCACAGTGTACTTATCTGTTTGTCTGGAGGACCGTAGAGAAGCGTGTACTGGGGGAGGACCCCATCCACGAGTTTCTCCAACTCCTCCGTGCTGAAGGCAGGGGCAGTTTCCCCAGAAGCACGAGCCATTGTCTCTTCCAGACAGGTCACAGCACCACTTGCAGTGTAGATCCTCTCCTGTTGAAGATCAGGTATCGAGTGATTGAACTGATAGACAATGGCGGTCACGTCCGCAGCAGTGCGTACCGTCATCGCAGGCATACATCGTCATTTGCTCCTGGGACCCATCGGGTCCAATGTTAACCAATGCAGGATTGTGCCGCGGTCTTCGACCGCCTACCGTGACGGTGTATAACGCCAGCTCAGTTACCTCATATCCCATTGTCCCACTTTACAGGTCAGGCAGCCGCCATTTCAGGGGCCCACATGGCTTTATTTTTACCTGGTTCACACATACCTAGGCCTTGGCTCAACACTCATACAGGCAAATTTCGGGTTATGAATAGTTTTCTGAGTAAGCTGTGTTTACGTACCTCTGAGTTGGTTGACTCTGTGCTCGCTGTTTTCCTCCATAGGCACTGTCCGCTGGGACATGTGAGGAGATGGCGGCATCCTCCGGTGTACAGACCGCTGGTGGACCTGTCGACAATGGAGGAAAGACATGTAATCATCACCTACAGGCTTGATCGTGCCACAGTCCTGGAACTGTGTGCCCAGTTGGAGCCAGACTTGATGTCAGCTATCCGACATCCCACAGAGATCCCCCCTCAAGTGCAGGTGCTTACAGTACTCCATTTCCTTAGAAGTGGGTAATTTCAAACAACAGTGGCCATAGCATCAGGGATGTCCCAGCCTATGTTTTCCAACGTGTTGTCCATAGTGTTGTCTGCCCTGCTGAAACACATGCGGAGCTACATCGTTTTCCCTCAGGTGGAGGATTTGCCAACAGTGAAAGGTGACTTCTATGCCCTGGGACATATCCCCAACATCATAGGTGCCATTGATGGGACCCATGTGGCCTTGGTCCCCCCGCAGGAGTGAACAGGTGTACAGAAACCGGAAGAGTTACCATTCGATGAATGTGCAGATGGTGTGTTTGGCAGACCAGTACATCTCCCATGTGAATGCCATATTCCCTGGCTCAGTGCATGACGCTTACATCCTGAGGAATAGCAGCATCCCTTATGTGATGGGGCAACTACAGAGGCACCGTGTGTGGCTACTAGGTGAGCACCTGGAACCAAATCAGTGGGAATAGTTGTCTGGGTCTGGGGATATCCCTAAGAGTTAGTGTGTGTCTAACAGTTGTCCCTCACCATTTGCAGGTGACTCTGGTTACCCCAACCTGTCATGGCTACTGACCCCAGTGAGGAATCCCAGGACAAGGGCAGAGGAACGCTACAATGAGGCACATGGGCGAACTAGGAGGATTATAGAGCGGACCTTCGGCCTCCTGAAGGCCAGGTTCCTGTGCCTCCATATGACAGGTGGTTCCCTATTCTACTCACCAAAGAAGGTGTGCCAGATCATTGTGGCCTGCTGTATGCTTCACAACTTGGCTTTGCGACGACAGGTGCCTTTTCTGCAGGAGGATGGTCCAGATGGAGGTGTTGTGGCAGCTGTGGAGCCTGTGGACAGTGAAGACGAGGAAGCAAAAGAAGAGGACATCGACAACAGGAACGCTGTGATCCTGCAATACATCCAGTGAGACACAGGTAAGAAGACAAACCTGCCTACTACATGTACTTTAACACTACTACCTCTCTACTGTCTGTCCTTTTCACCCAGTGTATGGTCACTGAGTTGTCACTTTCTCTTACGATTTCATAGATGTGGGTCCCACTGTGTGACATCTGCTTTGTTTCCTCATGGACTATAGGTGTGTGACATAGGTATGTTGACATTACATTCTGGTTCTCCAGCTGCAGGGGGTGGGGTGCTGGTGTGGTGGTCCTGTGGCGGTGCCTCCTGTCCACTAGCGCTGGCAGAGGTGGTGGGCAGTTCATCGTCCAGGCTAGTGTCAGGGGCCCCTTGTTGTGCCACAGTGTCCCTCCTGGTGTTGAGGACTTCCTTCAGCACCCTTACGATGTTGCCCAGGGTGGAATTGATGGATCTGAGTTCCTCCCTGAAGCCCAAATACTGTTCCTCCTGCAGCCGCTGGGTCTCCTGAAACTTGTCCAGAACCGTTGCCACTGTCTCCTCTGGATGATGGTAGGCTCCCATGATGTTGGAGAGGGCCTCGTGGAGAGTGGGTTCCCTGGGCCTGTCCTTCCCCTGTCGCACAGCAGCCCTCCCAGTTCCCCTGTTTCCCTGGGCCTCTGTCCCCTGAACCGTGTGCCCACTGCCACTGCCCCCAGGTCCCTGTTGTTGTTGGGGTGGTGGGTTAGCCTGGGTTCCCTGTAGTGGTGGACACACTGCTGATTGACGTGTCCTGGGGACAGAGGTATGGGCCCGCTGGGTGGGTGCTGTGCTTGTGTTTACAGAGGGGTGAAGCTCTGTAGTGGCCTGTGACTGTGTGAGGGGAACCGACTGTCCCGAGGTCCCAGATGGGCCGGGCTGGGCGTCTAGATCCAGTTGGACAGAGCTGCTGTCATCACTGTGGGCCTCTTCTTTTGGTGGTGTGGACATGTCTGGACCCTCATGTCCGGTGACGTTGGGTAGGGGTCCTGCAGGGGTGTAAAAGCATGATTATTGCATCTGTGTGTGCCATGGTGTGCAATGGGTGGGTGACCATGTACCCCAGTGCTTGCATTCCTGTGTGGGACCTTGTGTGATTATGGTTTGGGGGGTGTATGGGTATGTGCAATGTTCATGCTTTGGTGATGGGTATCCATGCTTTGGTGTTGCATGCAGGGCTTGGTGTTGGGATGGGTGGTTTGTGATATTGGGACATTTGTGAGGAGTTGGAGTGATGGCGAGGGTGGGGGATGTGATAGCATGCAGGTAGGGTGGGGGATGTAATAGTTAAGATTTGACTTACCAGAGTCCATTCCTCCAGCTACTCCTGCGAGGGCCTCAGGATGCAGAATAGCCAAGACTTGCTCCTCCCATATTGTTAGTTGTGGGTGAGGAGGTGGGGGTCCACCGCCAGTCCTCTGAACTGCGATGTGGTGACTTGAGACCACGGAACGCACCTTCCCCCATAGGTCGTTCCACCTCTTCCTGATGTCATCTCTATTTCCTGGGTGTTGTCCCACTGCGTTGACCCTGTCCACCAATCTCCACCAACCAACCAGAGACCTCCACTCATCCACCCTCCCCCACACCCCCCGCATCCTCCCCGAATCCTACGGAGGTTGCTCCTTCTCCCACCTCGCCGCCAGATCCTGGAACGACCTCCCCTTCCACCTGCGCACCTCCCCTTTATCAAGGACTTCAGATAGCAGCTCAAGACCTGACTCTTCGACCGTCAGCACCAGCCAGACGAGGCCCGCAGCACCTCCCCAGTGCCTAGAGACCCCCACAGGCTGACTAGCTCACGCTATATAAGATTCTGTGATTGATTGATTGGATATGGTGAGAGAAGGGTTTAAAATTGTCTGTTTTTCATTAACTTTGCTTGTCGACAAACTTTAGCTTACTAGGGGCCACATGTACTAACATTAATGTTTGCAATTACCAAATAGCAAAAGTTTGTTTAATACTTTTTGTGATTCTGAGTCGGTCGCAAAAATGACTACCTCATGAATATTAATAAGATAGGTTTCGGGCTGTGACCCATTGGGAATCACAAAAATCACAGGGATGGTGGCCTGCTGCAGTCAGCAGACCAACATGTCTGTGATTGCTTAAAAAATAAAGCAACCTTTTTTTTTTCTTTTTGCAAATGCAGCCCATTTTCCTTAAAGAAAAATTGGATGTGTTTAAAAAAAATGAAAAGTTTAATTTTTTTATTTTTTTAAAAATAGTCAGTGTTTTTTCAATCATTCTCAAAGGGGTAAGGAGTCCCTGTCGACACCTTCCCATTTGCAAATGAGTTACGACCAACTTTGAATTGGTGGTAAAGTGCAAATGTTTTACAATCCCATTTCGGTCGCAAAACATTTGTAAATATGATCCAGATTGAGTATTAGGAAGGGACTCCTCAACATGCCCCTTCCAAATACTGAATTGCAAAAACCAAATTGCGATGGGTACCATATTACCAAATCGCAATTTGGGCTTTGTACATCCCAAAAAACAAGCCTCCGCAGAATTGAGCCGTTTGTGACCGAAAAAATGCTTTGTACATCTAACCACATATTATGCTTAGATACTGTGACATTCACAAGACCTTCTTTTATGGTTTCAATTGGCTGGGATAAAAAGATTACATATCTGCTCTTCTTCTATTCTTTTATTTACACAATTTTACTGGAGAATATTCTTTTTATTTTTAAACTAAAAGTGAGATTGAGAAAGTGACCTAGTATATGATATTCTACAACACACTTGTCACTGTTATCTAGAAAATGTACATTGCATTGAGTAGCAGCAAGCTGTAACTTTACTGAGAATGAATCCCAGAACAGAGTAATAATGCAACTGTCTCACATAGAGAGGGCAGTAAATAGACTGCATGGTGACACAGCAATCTTTAATACATGTAAATTTATGATGGGTAAAATCCCTGTACTGTTGAAAATTCAGCCTGCATCAATTGCTTCCAATTTAATTACTTTAAGCATCTCATACTGAATGTGTGATTTCGTTAGCTTTATTCTGCTTTTCTCAGGTATGAATATTCAATAGGCATATTGTACAAGTGAAGTTGTGTTGCTTTTCTTAATAGTTTGAACAGCCCCCTATCTAATATTGAATTTTATTTGTGTAATAGATAAAATGTTTCCACCCTTGTTATTCAGTTTGTGTAACCTTTAAACCCAAAGTGAAGTTTAAAGCCACAAAAAAGGATTCAGAGAATTAGAGCGAGGGTATCAGAAATTAGAGCAGCCATAATGTCTACTGAACCTTCATGTGTGTGCAGGTTTTATCATCACGTGGGCCTTTCTAACCAGGCTGCGTTCTATTGAGAGAGTTTCTATGCAGCTCATCCTGATCCTTTCACTCATAGATTGCTTCAATAAAATCCTCAGCCATCTTGATTACATAAGGTGTACACAGTCCAGGCTACACTGGGTGTCGCCTCCTTATTTTGAAGCACTAGGATCTCATCTCCCCTGAGCTGTAGTGTTTTTGACTGTTATCGATCCTGCAGAGGTTTGAGTTACTGCGTTATTTCAATTTCTAGATGCTACTTATCTGTACATCTCAATGGCTTTGAAGGTGATCTGAATGCACACATGACAGAAAATTTAGTTCTTACTGGTCACAATATAGGTAGTTATGATCACCCATATGGATGGATAATGTGATGAATAAATGGAGGTATGGATCCCTAAAGTGCTTTCTAAATGTGGGCTTGATGTTTTATACACAAGGTGGTGCTTTGACTTGGCTCTTCAACCACTACTGATTACATTTTCATCTCACTGTTTCTATCCGAGACAATTGGAGAATTTATTATCATAAAAGGGATCACTTCCCTAACTAAAGGGCCTAAGAGGTAACAGGGTCCATTGTGTTAGGGAAGTCTGTGGGTTCCAAGAGAGGATCTTCAAAGCTTTTTTGGGATATTTGTAGACTACGGGGACATTTACAAAGATAAACATGTGTGCCAGTAATTCTACACATGTAAGTTTACTCTTACACTTTTGAGTATCTTTACTACTTTTTGGTATTCACTATTTAAACGTGTAAAATTACTCAGGAGTTTAGACTTTCAAGTTTCCAGTAAAATGATAATATACACCTGCAAAGTTACTATTTATAATGACTTTACAACCATATTTGAGGTGTTCTGCACTCTTGTGGGACATCTCTGCCATTAGCGCCAAGATCTCCTTAAGATAAAGATAGGGAAGTTTTAAAACGTTAATTAAAGTTAAAAAATAAATTTAAATATTTGTCATTTGAATCCGATTGTAGTTTACTTTTATGTGTGTATTTTAAATGTAGATTGTTTTTTGAAACGTTACAGCACTAGTTACTAAACTTTAAATTAAAATTTTAATTAATTTGAGCATTTTAAAATAAAATAATTTTTTTGAACTTTATTTAAAAATATCAGCCACTTAAAGTAAGACATTCTTTTATTATTTATTTATTGTATGCAAAATTAATAAGGAAATCTCAACTATGTTTCCTATGGATCTTTACAACATCTTTATTGGGTTTCTGGAAAAAAACAGAAGTAAGCCTTATAACCACTGGTTCAGCTATGTAGATTAGTGTATGAACAAAAACAGACGTGTTCAGTCTAGGCCTCCTTGATGGTAGATGACACCAAGAGCAAAACAATGCTGAGGAATGGGGAGTTTAAGAATGTGGCAAAGAGATATCGGCTGGCAGGGAAGCGCAAGAATGTTGTCCCAGCCCACCTGACACCTACAGGGACTCTGGGGCAGATCCTAAAGGCATTAACATGTAGGGTGTCACATAACCAAGACAAACTGAAGCAAATCAACTATTTTGTACAGACACTCATTGTGCTCACCATAGTGCAGTATTCACTCTGCACACGGTTTCCCGGTGTGTATAGACACATGCCTATAACACCCTGAGCACATAAAACAAGGTGCAGGTACCAATCCTGGGGATGAAGGTCTGCCCATATTTTTCATGAAAGGATTGGCAGTCGGCCTCCTCTCTAGAAGTTCTAGAAGTACAGGATAAAGGGCTTCCGCTTTGCCCCAAAATCAGTTACCATCAGGCATTGGTCTCACCAAGCATGGAGCACCCACCTGCAAATTACAACTTTTCAAACTAGCTGCCAGAGAAACACAGAGCAGGCTCTAAAACACTGATCAGTGTGGCATAGCTTTCCTTGCAGGTACTTTAGTCCGTAAAGCACACACGCTTCACATGCCTATGTATCTTTTATCTGTTCCCACCTCTTCATTCCACATGGGTTCATACTTCATTTGCACAGAATCTCTAATCATTATAATATTAGCTTTGTTTTTTCATGTTTCAAAATTCCCTTTAAAGGAGGCAATTTTGTGTTTTCAGAAAATGTAGATTAATGTCAACCTACAACACTGTCAAATGAATGATATATTTAACAGGAAATAGATGTTAAGATGCACTACCTTTTCAATTCTGATCAAACAGGAGGGATATAAACTTACATACTTTGATGAACCCTCTGACAATCATACACTGACCATATGCAGGTGTAGGAAAGTGCCCGTTTGGAGATGGTCACCTCCGTTTTTTGCTCACTGGTACTGAGGTTTTTTGACTGAGGTGTACTAGGTCCCTGCTAACCAGGTCCCTCCGCTCCAGTGCTCTTTCCCTTAAAACAAGGTAAAATGTCTAAATTGCATCTGATTGGCATACCCTCCAGTACCACTCTAGGTCCCTAGTAAAAAGTACCCCTGGAAACCTAGGGCCTGAGTACTGGAAAGGAACCCTAAGGATTACTCCAGGCCAGGAGCTTCAAAGCATGCTGTCTTTGATATGTGTCCCCAGCTCCCTCACAGCTGAGAGCTGCCACGCCCCCTGCCCTGAGGCTCATTTGGCACCAGGACAGGTGGGAAATTAGTTATAGAGAAGGCATGTCACACCTCTGGGCTAGTCACACCCCTAAAGTGAGCTACAAAACGTGGACACTTGAGAAAGGGTTCCATCATCGTTTTTTTGGTGGAACTTGGAATTTTGGAACCCAAAGGGTAAGTAGCCCAATAGCTACTGCTCTACACTCCCCTAAACGCCCCTAAATTCAGTACTTAGGTGGCCCCTTGACACCAGAAGAGCATATTCATCTGACAAAAGAAGAAAAAAGACCAATAAATAGCTAAAGAAGCAAGAACAGTGGGCTGCTGGTGAACTTTGGTTCAAACCCTTGCCTGCTTACCTGCTCCTTTCTTGACAATTGCAACAACCCAACATGTTCTGCAGCTGTGCATCCTCCAAAGCACTTCGCCATGCTGACAGGATCTCCCTTGAAGTGGAGAAGCCACTTCCCTGCTTCCTGCAGGAGCCAACCACAACATCCGGGTCACTGTTCTGCTGATCACTGTTCTGCTGACCACTGGGTCCGCTGACACAGCAGCGACCCAGGAGGAGGTTACCAGGCTCCAAGAGGCCAGACCCATCTCCCCACCAAGTGAGAAGACTTCAGAACCAAACGGAGCCGCCCTGCACCAATATCTGGGATGCTGAACCCCTTGCAGCAACCAATCTTGTTTGGCGTTCATCACGGATTCCAGCATTACATCCGAAGACCAGCCATTGAGTGACATCAGCAGACCAGAGGACATGGCAAGAGTAACCCAGCTGCCCTGCTTTATCCCTCTTGTTGCAGGTCCACCAAAGGAAAGTGAGCACCTTGATGCAGGAGCACCGACTACAAAGACCCACTGCCCCTGACGCCCATGGCCATTGTCCACGACATCAGACAGTCTACCCTTGCTTCCAGGACACTCACCAACCCAACCATGTCCCCCACTGGGTGCTCCTGGGCTTGTTTGTAAGTCCCCCCCTTGCAGTCTTTTGCTAGGTGGCCCCCCTAGTCGCAGACTGTAAGGTGTGCAAGACACCCGACTCCAATACAACCACTGCACCCAGGTGCACAAGAGGACTGATTCACTGCTCTTGCTTGTGACCTTGCTCCTCTAGCACTCTAAAATCCACGGGGGAGACCCTGAGAACTGTCTGCAAGGACCCTCTTGCAGTAAAAGAAGTCCTTACCACGTAAAAGCGCATGTAAGTAAAAGTATTACTTGCTAAATCCAATATTTGCAACAGTACTTATCTTCTTTGAAGATTTCTGGTATTCAACATTAAATAAAAGTAAGAATATTTTTCTAAACATTGGTCTCACGTTTCTTCTTGAGTATTTGTCTCATTTATTGACTCTCTGTGTTCAACAAATGCTTAGCACTTCCCTCTGATAAGCCTAACTGCTCACCCACACTACCACAAAAAATAGCTTTTGGGATTATTACTTTAAACCCTGTAAACCAATAAGGGTCATCTGTACTATCTGCATAGTGTACCCCTACAGTTGGTATACTACATAGATAGCCATCTTCCTACAGTAGATTACGCACAGACATGGGGAAAGGGGAACGGAACAAGAGAGAGAAACAGAGAGACTGGATACTGTCACAGAACTGGTTGCATTACTGGGCTTGGCCTGCACTGCAGGACCATTGCTATCTAAAGAGAAGAGAATACTTTTAGAATTGCTACTATACTGACTCTGGCATCGAACTTCTTATATTCGATATGATAAATTGTTTAACACATTTCTGTATTTCCACCTATTTAAAGCATAATCAAACTCTGTATTTTCCTTCAGCTAAATCACAATGAGAAATTACAATTAACCAAATATTGAGGCAATATGGAAGCAATGATGTCCAGCGCTAGGTGCACGTAAGCACGCCAGGCACCTCTCTCATGAAACATATAAAAAAATACAAAAGGTGAATGTGAGGCACCAGCATCGCTATCCCAATGATTTAGCACAATATCTGATTATATTTATTTAGTGTACTAATATATTCAATACTATTTTAAATAGAGGAGATTTGAACAAAATTGATTAGATGTTCAACATAAAATGAATCATGGGATGGTCATCAGATCGTGAAAATTTCAAGTACATCAATAAAGTTCACGCAGATGCACATCTGTTTAAAGCAATGTTACAGCGCAACACGTGTCATTGTTAACAACAAACAGGGACATCATCTTTGTCTCTGTCAATTAGAAATGATTTAATATATGCAAATAAAAGTTGAGCTATTATATTTAGTTTGCAAAAGACAGCTGCCTTCAACTTTATGTAGTAACAGTCTGTGGTACCAACTAAATTTAACATCACTGGTCCACAAGCTGTAACATATGTGTTCCATTTATACCATATAGTGCACTGATACATACAACAATCACTTGCTCAACTAAGCTATATTTTAATACCATATGTCTACTAAAAATAGTATCAAAGTCTGTGCAAGGTGATTCCCATTGGATCCTCTTGTAGAAATAAATGTAAAATGAGAGTTTGTAATCCTTAATAGATGACTCTTTGTGCAAACAAATAAGTGAAATTTAAGAGTTTGCAATCTTTAATGAATGACTATTTATGCAAAGAAATTCAATTTAATCGTTAATAATCCTTAATGAATGACTCCTGAAGTCATGTTGAAGCACAAAGTAATTATCATTACATACAAGTGTTGTGTTGGAATACTTCTCTGACTCCAGCTCAGTCTTTCATCAATTTCCAAGAAATAATCGATTGTAGGATTTCTGAAAATGTGACGACAAAGTTCCGACCTGTAGCCACTGTGTATCACAAATGCCTCAGAAGGACACTGTGGACCACAAAGAACTTATGCTTCAGGCATTCAGGATGAGTGCAACCATTTGCAACTCTAATGAGAATCCTGCAGCTCTGGACGATATGTTGTCTTCTCTCGTGTTTATCACCCGCTCCGTCCACAAACATGCAATTGAACTCTGGGACCTCCTGACCATACTCGCCCGACGTCGTATTCCTCACCGAAACCTGGATGAATTCGGCCTCAGAACCAGACATAGCCATAGCCATACCAGAAAACTACAAGATCACCAGAAGAGACTGAATCAACAGACCAGGAGGAGGAATCGCCATAGTCCACAAAAACACCATAAGAGTCTCCACCAACTCCCACGACACCATCAACTCCGCCGAGCACCTCCACTTCAAAATCCACATCAACGGCAACAACACACTCAGAGGAATACTGGTCTACAGACCCCCTGGACCCAGACCGCAGTTCTGTGACGACATCGCCGACGCCATCAGCTCCCAAGCCCTGCCTCAACAGACTACATCCTCCTTGGTGACCTAAACTTCCACCTAGAAAATAACATCGATATCAACACCACCAACCTAATCGACAACCTCGCCAACTTCGGCCTCAAGCAACTCGTCACTACACCCACCCACTCCGCAGGCCACACACTCGACCCCATCTTCTCAGTCAGCAACCACGTCTCTTTCAGCCACACCACCGAACTCAGTTGGACAGACCACCGCTACATCCACTTCTCCTACCAAAAACCAGTCACTCACCACCACCGCACACAACCCCCCTGACGCAACTGGAGCAAAATATCAACGGATCAACTGATCTCCACTCTCGCCCGGGCCCGACCCCCTGGGATCCCTGACCCCAACATAGCCACCACCAACCTGCATCGCTGGATAGAAGATTGCGCCAACACCCTCGCACCGCTCAAAAAAAAAAAAAACACCTCCCACAGAATCAAGGCCAGCTGGTTCACCCCAGAACTACAGGAATCCAAACGGCTTTGTCGCAGAATGGGAAAAACCTGGCACCTTGACCCTACCAACTCCAACCACATCGCTTTCAAGGATGCCCTACGCAAACATCACCAACTGATTCGCACCACCAAAAGGACCCACTTCAAAAACCGCATTGACGCCAACGCTCACAACAGTAAAGAGCTCTTCGGCATCGTCAATGAGCTCTCCACCCCCAGGACCTGCTCCAACGAACCCACGCCATCACAGGAGTTATGCAACTCACTGGCAACCCACTTCTGTCGAAAGATAGAAGAAATCCACAATAGCTTCAAACCCCAGACCCACCAGCTGACTACAAACATCCAAGAACCCAACGCTCCAAGCAACACCCACCTCCTCAACACCTGGACCCCCGTCAACATAGAGGACACTGCCACCACCATGGCCTCCATCCACTCCGGATCACCATCAGACCCCTGCCCACACCATATCTTCAATAAGGCAAACATCATCATCACCCCCACCTCTGCAAAACCATCAACAGCTCCTTTGAGTCAGTCACCTTCCCAGAAAGATGGAAGCATGCAGAAATCAACGCCCTGCTAAAGAAACCAAAGGCAGACCCAGACGACCCCAAGAACTACCGGCCGTATCTCCCTCCTCCCCTTCCCAGCCAAGGTCATCAAAAAAATTGTAAACAGCCAACTAACCCGGTTCCTGGAAGACAGCAAGGTACTCAACACCTCCCAATCCAGATTCCGTAGAAACCACAGCACTGAGACTGCACTCATTGCTGCCACAGACAACATTAGGACCATGCTCGACGAAGGAGAAACAGCAGCACTCATCCTCCTGGACCTCTCCACAGCTTTCGACACAGTACGTCATCACACTCTCCGCACACGCCTCCACAACGCTGGAATCCGCGACAAAGCACTCAACTGGATCTCGTCATTTTTCTCAGGCAGAACCCAGAGAGTCCGCCTCCCACCGTTACTGTCAGAAGCCTCCAGAATCATCTGTGGCGTTCCCCAAGGATCTTCGCTTAGCCCCACACTCTTCAACATTTACATGGCCCCCCTCGCCAACATCACAAGAACCCACCACATCAACATAGTTTCCTACGCAGACGACACTCAGCTCATCCTCTCCCTCATGAAAGACCCTACAACTGCAAAGAACAATCTCCACAACGGACTTCACACCATCGCCAGCTGGATGGAATCAAGCCGCCTCAAGTTAAACACAGACAGGACAGAAATCCTCATCTTTGGCACCAACCCCTCAACTTGGAATGATTCCTCGTGGCCTACCTCCCTAGGAACTGCGCCCTCACCCACCACCCACGCACGCAACCTAGGCTTCATCTTGGACTCCACACTCAGCATGACTCAGCAGGTCAATGCCATCTCCTCTTCCTGCTACATCACTCTCCGCATGTTCCGCAAAATCTTCAAGTGGATTCCCGTAGAAACCAGGAAAACTGTCACCCACGCCCTGGTCAGCAGCCGATTGGACTACGGAAATGCCCTATATGCAGGAATAACAACCAAACCCCTAACAAAACTGCAAAGAATCTAGAACGCATCCGCCCGCCTCATTCTGGACATCCCACGCTGTGACCACATTTCCCCCCACCTCAGAGACCTTCACTGGCTACCAGTATCAAAGAGGATCACCTTCAAACCCCTCATCCACGCACACAAGGCCCTCCACAACACAGGCCCAGTCTACCTCAACGACAGACTCACCTTCCACACCCCCACCCGCAATCTTCGCTCCGCCAGCCTTGCCCTCGTCTCCATCCCCCGCATCCGCCGCACCATCGCCGGAGGAAGATCCTTCTCTCACCTAGCTGCCAAGACCTGGAACTCCCTACCGCTCCACCTTCGCCAGACCGAAGACCTCTTGACATTCAGGAAATGCCTCAAGACATGGCTCTATGACCAGTAGCTCCCCCCCAGCACCTTGAGACCCTAACGGGTGATTAGTGCGCTCTATAAATCCTTGATTGATTGATTGATTGATTGATTGATACAGTGTCCATCAGAGATGTAAAGCCTCTTTTGATTCACGTGGCACATGGAACCTGTGTTCTCCTCCATCCTCTTCTGCTCCTGAAGATGCATTTATTCAATATGTTCAGAGTAATGCTTCAGTGCTCAGAATTGGCATACAAATGCAAGCACATCCGATGCATTGTGACACTAAGGCAGAGGGATTAGATGGATGACTTATCACATTATAGTATATTGCATACTGTAGCAAATGGGTTCCGCCCATTTAGTCCCACAGGATTTTTTGCTTTTGACTACCCGGTTTATGGACTTTTACTGTGAGCGAGTCTCACTCACAGTAAATGCATGGTAATTGGAAGGAGTGTGTTAACTCTCAGTGCAGGCCTTTTAAGGTAAAGTCACTGTTGCACAGCTACGGGAGGAGGCTCTCAGGTAGTTACATGTGAAAACAAGAGTCCGTAGGCCTTACAATGTGAGTGATCAATCATAGTGTAGGTCTGTTGTGCTTAGTGAAGATATGTGGTGCTTACAATGTGTACACATTATAGGCGAAATCTGCCGTAAAGTACAATTTTCTGCTATTTAGGCCTGCATGAGGCTCCCTCCCCGGACTTAGGATGTCCCCTCCGAGACTGCCATCTCCCCAGGGCACAGCATGATAAAAGCAGGCCAAGGGGGGCCGATATCCCCGGATCGCATGTGATTATCGGGCCATGCGCATTACCCATGTCCATGTATCTCAATGCCTAACAAGGACACTGTGATAAATGATAAAAATTATACTCAACATTTTCAAATGATGTGAGAGTTCAGCAGATTAATACAAAATGTAGTTTGTGACTGGGCACTGGTGCATACTACACCCTCTAGAGACCCAAAGCCTTTCACCAAGTGGCTCCAAAATTCCAGGAGCAATTCTATTATTTCCTTCCCAGGACTGAACTTAGTGCCAGAGAGCTGTAAAATGATTCTCCTGCTGCTCATTAATGTTTCACGACCCTAGACCATTTCCCTTGATAGAGGTACTCCACTTCTGATATGTCATTAAACAACAACATTCTTATACTACTGTTAACTCACATCTGCAGACAAGATTTATTCTTGCAATACAACCTTAGATGGGAATTTTCCTGCTTGCAAAGAAACTAAAAGATGCATTCATCCTGATTGATCCAAATACATCTTCATCAGGTATTTGTCTCTATCAGTTGTCATTTCTAAATTTCATAGGCATCCAATACAATTTCCGGAGGATTTTCTGTTGGAATGCCCTGAGATTGAGATCAGGACCTGTAACTGGCAGATCAGATCTGAATTTGGACAATGAATGATGTGAAACTTGATAATCAATTCTAGTCTTGTCTGCGTTTTCCAAGCAACCGATATGAGTCTTGGTGTACAATCAATTGTTAATAGACAGTTGATGCCTTGACCAGATTCACATTTTTGATAGAGTCTGCTATTTGAGGCATGTGTGACACCCGTTAAAGTCGCTATTTCATGCAAACGGTGTTCGGTTGATTCTGAATTTTGCTGTATCTTGGCCAGATAAGTCAAAGTTTTTCTTTTTTCTTGCCAAAGGGACCATTGCCCCATCGTCCTATATTTGTCCGGTAACATACAGGTCAGCTATGCTTTATTTAGTTCCATTGTATCATTCTGCCATTATGTGGAAACAAATATACAGAGGCCTCTATTTATATCAAATTCCCAAACCAGTTTCATTTCCAGACATCTAGTAACTTTCAAGGATTACTCACATTTCCATGTCCCACTTTGTATTTAGAGCACAATAACAACAAAGGACCTGATTTAGAGTGTGGAGGCCTTTACTCAAGTGTGACAGGGTAAAATGCTCTGACGCTAGTGCTACGCCAGTGCTTAATTTGTGCTTGTTGTTTCCGGTGCTGAGCACCGGCACTTATTTGTGAGGGTCGGGGCTTATTCTTATGCCTCAAGCATTTGCTGCGATCAAAAGACACATATGGGAAAGACGGAAGAAGGAAAAACGAAAAAGCGTCATAAAGGAAGAAAGCAGAAAGCTGCAAGAGTGAGCTGAAGGGGCGGGGTGGTCGTAAATGGATTGCAGAGGCCCGAGATGGCTTCAGGATTAAGCTGCCTCAGTATACAGTGCTGGCAGATCTATTTACAGCAGCCTCGTGTTTAAGAGAAGGGCTTTGAGTACCGGCACCTCTTTATTTACAAATTAAGCACTGTCTGACGCCCTGACGGAGTACCTGTCCTCCATATTTAGGCAGACTGAGGAATTGAGAGAGAGGGTACTCCAGCTCAATTGCGAAGGAGTACCCTCTCTGCCAAACTCTAAGGGGGTGATTCTAAGCTTGGCGGTTGGCGGTAGCCGCCCGCCAAGCGGGAACCGCCAGAAGACCGTACCGCGGTCAAAAGACCGCGGCGGTCATTCTGGGTTTCGCACTGGGCTGGCGGGCGACCGCCGAAAGTCCGCCCGCCAGCCCAGCGGGAAACACCCTTCCCACGAGGACGCCGGCTCAGAATGGAGCCGGCGGAGTGGGAAGGTGCGACGGGTGCAGTTGCACCCATCGCGAATTTCAGTGTCTGCAAAGTAGACACTGAAATTCTTCGTGGGGCCCTCTTACGGGGGCCCCTGCAGTGCCCATGCCATTGGCATGGGCACTGCAGGGGCCCCCAGGGGCCCCGCGGCACCCCCTACCGCCATCCTGTTACTGGCGGGAGACCCGCCGGTGCGCGCTCCGCCGCCATGGAGGATTCTCAAGGGCAGCGGGAAGTCGGCGGTACACCGACGACTTTCCGTTTCTGGCCGCGGCTGAACCGCCGCGGTCAGAATGCCCAGCGGTGCACCGCCAGCCTGTTGGCGGTGCTACCGCCGACCTCCGCCATGGCGGTAATTACCGCCAGGGTCAGAATGACCCCCTAAATCCGGCCCATAGTATTTTGCCCATTTCCACAAATGCGGGAGATTTTTTTGACAACAGCATAATAATTGGTGACTTAAACTGTGTGATGTACACATGGGCCCTCATTCTGACCTCGGCGGTCTTTTCGCAAGACCGCCGAGTTACCGCCGCGGTGAAGACCGCCGACCGCGGCGGTATGCCGCTGTGCGCATTACGACCGCTGGGAGCGTTCCGCCGGGAAACCGCCGGCTGCCAGACTGACGGTCGGCCGGAAAGTGGAGACTGGTCAACCTCCACCGCCACGCCAGCAGAACACCGCCCCCAGAATTACGACCCACATTTCTGTGTGGCGGTCTTCTGTTGGCGGTGTGCTGTCGGCGGTCACGTCCCTATGGCTCCCGTCGCCTCCCGGAGGACCAACCCACAAGGTAAGTTGATCGTCCGTGAGGGGAGGGGGTGGGGGGGTGTTGTGTGATGTGTGCGTGCATGGGGGTGTGCAGATGTGCATGTTGGGGTGCGTGCATGTCGGGGTGCGTGTATGTGCATTTCGGGGTGGGGGTGGGGAGGGGGTTCGTACCACCTCTGGGGGGTGGCAGGGGGGTGGAGGGGGTGGGGGGAGGACTCGGGGGGCAGTGGGGGGTGGAGGGGACCCCTATCAGTGCCAGGGAAGGGGTTCCCGGGCCCCGATAGTGCCTACCGCCATGGTTCGCATGGCGGTTCCCGACCGCCAGAAACCGCGGCGGTAAGCAGGGTCATGATACGGGTGGCGGTCTTGGGGCGACCGCCGGGCCGGAGTGCGCAAACTCCAGCCCGTCGGTCATGACCGCCGTGGCGGTCGGAGTGGGGAAGTGGCGGTCGATCGCGGCGGTGACCGCCGCGGTCAGAATGCCATTTTTTGGCCCGCCGGTCTGTTCGCGGTCCGACCGCCGCCTCTCCGCCGACCGCCAAGGTCAGAATGAGGGCCATGATGTTTATACCTAGAAGCAGGATATGTAATTACTTAATTAATCAAAAGACTCTCAGAATTACTAATATTTTCATTGTACTTTATCTCCCACACAGTCTAAGTATACTTATGCTATTCTAAGCAAAATAGAGACCAACATGAGGTGTTCTAGTTGCTCGGGTGAAAGTGCAGGCTCGATGTTCCCTTACCAACTACAGACAAACACCTGGTGGACTGTGGCCCTGGAAACATTGAGGATGGTGCATTCTAAGGGACTGTCAGTCCAGTGAGACTCACAGGATTAGTTGGTGTTAGTAAATTCCAAATCTCTTTCAGCATGAACAGACACACTTAAGAATACATATTGGGAATATGTTTTAGGATTTTATTAATATCATGGGTACCATCCTAGTCCATATAATGAGTATTGTTGTAACTATAAAAATGAACATAACAGTGGCAATAAAAATGGTTGATAAACAAAATATTAAACAGAATTGCAACTCAGTAACTTTGTTTCAGAATTTACCTGCATGGAAATAATGAAAAAGGTCACTGGTCTCCAACCCCTCCCTTTTTGCCTCTAGCTAAGCTGTCTGAGTTGTATGAGTTTCTAAGGTGTCCTCTCGCCTATATTCCTTAGAGGAAACATCAGAAGTGTTGTTCAGTATGAACAAAAGGTTGTTGCCCATCACTGCGCTCTGGAGATATGGCATCCCCGCAAGTCCATAAGGTGCCTGCGTATTGCCTCAGGAAGGATGGTCGCTCAATCTCAGTCTCCCAGCAAGTTCAAGACTCCTTTCTACCTTGTTCTTGTCTGTACCCAGCTTAAATACACTTTTCTAATTATTTGGGAGTGAGTAGGCCTCACACTGAATGATGTCAAATGCAGGAGTTAGCATATGAATCTTGTTTCACCTTTCCTTAATTCTATAAAACCTTATCAATCATGTGACTACTTACATGTGAATAACTAATCTACAGATTTTAGCAAAAGTAAAATGGTTTCTAGCTCAAGCGGATCAAAAGTTACCAAGATTGTGGTAACACGTTGTTGCACAGTGGATGGTCCTATGCAAAGGTTGACTAGTCACCTTTCAGTTGCTTATTGCTGTATTTGCATGATAAACTGGGAATGAGAAAACCACAGGGATGGTGGCTTGCTGGGGTCAGCAGACCACCATGTCTGTGATTGCTTTTAAAATAAAACCATTTTTTAAAATGCAGACCGTTTTACTTAAAGGAAAACAGGATGCGTTTCAAAAAGAAAACTGAAAAGATTTACTTTCATTTTTTTAGAGTGGTTAGTGGTCCATAGGACCACTGCCTGCTCTTTCAAATGTTTGCTCCCACATTCACAAACGGGAAGGGGTCCCTTGGGGAACCCTTACCATTTGGAAATGGGTTACCACCTCCTTTCCAGGAGTCTGTAAAATGTGAATGTTTTGTTACCACATTTCGGTTGCAAAACAATCATACATACGAATGCAATACATTATTAAGATGGGATGCCCTAAACATGCCCCTTCCGAATACCGAATTGCAAAAGCTATTTGTGATTCAGTAACAAGTTACTGAGTCCCATTTTGCCTTTGGTATATTATAGAAAGCATGTTTTCCAGTCCTAACTGACCTCATGGGCCATTGATGACCAGAAAAATGCATTGTACATCTGGGGCCAGATGCGCGTAAAATCCAGTTTACGATTTCCTAATTGCAAATCCTTGTGATTCGCAATTAGGAAATCACAAACTGTGATGGGCTACAATGTGTTTAACACTGTTTGCGATTCCCAAATGGCTCGCAAGGGACCTGCCTCATTAATATTCATGAGGGATGGCACAACTTGCGACCCATTGGAAATGGCCAGCACTCACTGACAGGGAAGGTAGCATAGTGGGGTCAGCAGACCAATATGTCTGTGACGGCTTTTTAAATAAAGCATTTTTTTGTGTAATGTTCCTTAATAGAAAACATGATGCAATTACAAAAAGTTTTCTTTTCATTTTGTACGATTAGGCAGTGGTCCATAGGACCACTGCTTGCTCTTAAAAAATGTTTTCACCCACATTCCCATTGGAAAATGGGTTACTGCTCCTCTACAAAGTCAGTAAATTATGAATGTTTTGCAACCGCATTTCCGCTTGCAAAAAATTCATACATGCCAGTGCTATTCGGTATAAGAAAGAGATGCCACTACAGGCCCCTTAACACCAAGTCGCTGAAGCAAAATGTGATTCAGTAACAAGTTACAGAGTCACATTTTGCCTCTTTTAGAGGGCAAAATGCGGTAAAATGGTTTGTCATCTGGCCCTTGGCCCAAAGTCTGCAGCGTTTTCCAAAGGAAATCCTATCCTATACTGTAAACCTCTCTCTCACCATCTTTGCTTCAATGTACATGTTGTGTGTCCTTGTCTCTGGAGCAGCACATATTGAACATTATTGTTCTGTATCTTATAGTATGAAATAAATACTGGTCTGTGCTTACAACACTTTTAGGGCAAGATGTACAAAGCATTTTTCCGGTGCTTTTTCCAATCTACCAAAGGCAAAATGGGATTCAGTAGCTAGTTACCAAATTGCATTTTGCTTTTGCGATTCAGTATTTGGAAGGGGGGTGTTTAGGGGGTCCCTTTCAAATACCGAATCAGTATGGTATCTATTACTGTTTTGCGACCAAATTCCAGTTGCAAAACAGTAAAACATTATCACCAGTTTCAAACTGGTGGTACTCATTCGCAAAGAGGATGGGTCCCTTCCCCTATAAGCATGTAAATAATAACATTTTTAAGCGTCGGCAGTGGTCCCAGGCACCACTGCCTACTCTTAAAAATTAAAACTGCAAAGTTTCATTTTTTTTATTTTTAAAAGCATCCTGTTTTACTTTAAGGAAAACGGGCTGCATTTAAAAAAAAAAGATTGCTTTATTAAAAAACAGTCACAGGCATGGTGTTCTGCTGAACACAGGAGGCCACCATCTCTGCGATGGCTTTGATTCTTAATGGGTCGAAATTGCGACCTACATTATTAATATGCATGAGGTAGGTCTATTTGCGACACACTAGGAATCGCTAATGAAACTCAAAGGAGTATCATACGTTAAGAATACAGATGAGAGGCTCGCAATTAGGAAATCAGTATCCCTAATGTATGTCATCTTGCCCAAAACTACCCTAGCTTGCTCTTTCTCCATATATTAGTTACATTTTTATAGTCTACATTACTATATAAGATTGATCCACATTTATTTATGCTGTATATTAGGTAGTCACCATGCTTCGAAAAAAACCTATGACACTTGACAACTGAAATTGTCTAGAAAACATTTAAAAGCAACATTAGAGTTTTGCATGTCCATTAAGAATGGGATTCATTTTTCTTTGAACGGTATGTATACCTGATTGGTAAAACCATCTGGTCCAGTTGATGTGCCTTCTTTCAGCAAGGATATTCTCTGATTCATTGATTAGAGAATCAGAGAACCCATGGATATGTTACCTTTCTTTGTAAGCTCAGATGTTAGAAGTGAATTAAAATAATATTATTTTTCTGGGACCAGTTTGCTTATTCTAGTACCAATTTGCATAAAATGACTTAATAAGTAGTTGGCTCTGACTTTAATATGGTGTATTTTGCCCAATCTATCATCAATTCCATGTATGCATTTGGTATTGTCTATTTTTCTAATTCACTATGCCAGACGTTTCCCTTCCTTTTCACCTCCCCACCAGAAAGAATGTTCGACCATAAGGAGGTATTTCTTTGTTTTTTGAAAGTTTTCCATGTGCAGCAAAGTTTTATGACTTCCTTCTTGCAGATATCATCTTTTGGTTGCAATTTCAATTTATCTTCGCATTCATGACGTAGTCCCTTCTCTTCTCATTTCATATATGTTTGTCAAATGCTGTAATTCAATAATTCTTCCTCGCACCACCTTTTTCAGGGTTTGCTAAGTTGTATTCACATTGCATTTTTAACTGAACTGATATTTTTTTTCCGAAAGATTTTCAACGCTTCGTTTGTTTCTATAAATTATCTATTTCTCATAGGAAACCTGCCAAACTCATAATGAGGGCTTACGTTTGTTTCCATTGGTTTTAAAACAGTGTCTTTACACCTCTGTTAATAATTTTGGGAGCTGTAAGTAAGATTTCTAAACCAGAATTAAAGGTGTTAGCAGAGGAGGTAGGTAAACACCATAACTGGTTAATGTTTCATTTAATGATGCAGAACCTCCTAATACTAGGACTGGACTGTGGGAGCAGATAACGATGTCAGGGAATGCTGAATCTTTGTGCCCTAGAGATGTGGGTGATGTGTGCAGAGGATGGCATGGTCTGAAGCAGAATGTCTGTGAATGAGCTGCTGAGTACTGCAAAGATTTGCTAGGGACTTAGGGCGGCCCTTCATCACAGTTGGATTTGAAACTATGGGAGAAAGTGGTATGTACCCTTCAAAAGTTAAATAATTCATGAGATTGTTTTGTATTACCAATTATAACATCAGTGCAATGTATTATGCATTTTTTATTGCAAAGGATGGTAAGAGCTGCTCTTTTTTTTCTTTCATCACTTATCCCATCAGAACACTAAGAGGATGCTCCAAGTGCATCTGGTATGGCTGTAGCAAGTGCCTCACATTCTTCTGCTCCACCTACCACATCTATTAATGAAACTGCTCTTAACATTATGGGACAAATAGGTAAACGTCCAGCAAGTGATGTGGGGAAACCAAGTTTAGCCATTTAGCCAAGAAAATATTACTGGGACTAACATCAGTTGCAAAATAAAATGCAAATGAATCTATGTCAGCTAAATCATTAAAAAAACATGAGTGGTCACACATCTGAAACTTTGACAACTAAACAAAATCACTAAGGTTGCCTACCAAAGTATGTCTACCTGTAACTCCAGAGGAACCATCATCCATTATATCAAAACCATCTTCTGCAACAAATATGAAGGGTACACTACCACAGGCATCTTCTACAGCCAGAAAGGCATGAACGATAGCTACAAAAACAGAGTGTTCATTATCAACCATTTCCATGTAATCTGAGAATGAGCAAACATTCTGCTCTGGCTACTGACACATCTGTAGCTAGGCCATTAGGTACTCATGAAAGAAGCACTATTTCTCCAGGTGAGCACTGTCGTGTTGATGAAAATGTGCTTCACCCTTCATTATATATGCCTGTTTCAGCAACATCTGAGGCCAATGTAGAAGTTGCCAAAACAGCATCCATAGTCGTAATGGATGTGTCGGAACAACTATTGTCCTACACAGAGTCAAAAGAAATAATTACGCTTGAATTAGAACCTGTGGAAGTTGCCTTTATAGTGAGCCAGGGCACCCAGCAACAAAAGGGGAGGAATGGAACCCCCTCGTCTAACATTTGGTGATGAAAGAGATGTCCCCTCAGGGGATAAAGTTCAATCTTTGAGTACCAATCCTGATATGCAAAAAACATTGGGAGACATAATTTCTGCCATAGGGTCAGGCTTGCAGGCTCTTCTTACAAAATACTCAAAAAGGGCACAGGCAATATCAGTCCTCCCTGCCATTAAGGACATCATAGCTTGACTTCATAAGGAAGGAGGCAAGACAACAAAATCCATCCATATCCAGTACACGTGCACTCAGTACCCTGACGGCATCCACTCTGCCAGCCAACAGAATGCAGATGGCCGGTGGGCAATGGGTAATGCCTTGGATACTCCTGGTAAATTGTTGGAGTGTCAGGAAATGACAATGTCCTAGATGGCTCAGTTTACCGTACAGAAGCATCTTCACTTTCTTCTACATCATCTCCATCATTGGACACAGGCATCTCCTAAAAGAGCAACAAGAAGATCTGCTAGAGCTGCCAATTTGGCATCACAAGTTGAGGAAAGGAAGGATAAATACATTTTTCTTTATTGGATTTAGTAATGACACAAAAGTTATTCTTTTGGATTTGGCAGTTGCCTTTACAAGCAAGTTCAATATACATTAAACAATAATATCGTGTGTATACCTTTTTTTCTTACAAATGTTTGTAATTTTGAAATATTGGTAGGTTTCAAAAATGATTTGTAATGATCACATTTTGATGGCACTGGCATTCAGATCCTGGCGTGGCCTTTGGTTTAGTGCTGGTGGATCTAACTCATCATTACATCATCAGCATTCTCCTCCTCATCCTCAGGTGTGGGCTCACGTTGTGTAATCACAATGCTGTACAACATAGTACAGACTACAATGATATGACAAACTTTGTCAGGCTGCCATTCCAGGGCACCAAACTTTGATGCAGACATCGGAATCTGGCCTTAAGAAGTCCAAATGCCCATTTTATGGTATTTCTAGTTTGTGTATGATCTCTATTGTATGCGTGCTACTGTGTGGTCCCCGATTTTATGCAGTGGAGTCACAAGCCCTGGCTTGAAGGGATAACCAGCATCACCTGTATAAGACCAAATGTGTACTATAATGCCCACAATGATTTTTTAAACATTTCTAGCACCATATAAATGAAAGATCTTGAACAGTTACAAGAGTTTGTTCATACTTACCAAGTAGTCATGTTCTCTGAGGATGATATGTTTCCATTGTTTGTGGTATGTAGCCTCTCCTGAGTACCACTGAGTCATGCGTTGCAGCAGGATACCGTGCACAGCAGTGCATAAACAAAATAGCATCCCACACTATTTGCACATTTATGGTACGCGTTACACTTGTCATTATTCAACCACGGGCGCAGTCTGTGGCACCTTCAACACATTAGGAAATCTGGCCACAGCATGAAATGTGGCCTTCATGGAATTAGTTGCTTGACTGTCTTCTGGAAAAACAATGTCTTGATTGGAAATACTGATCAAATCATCAATGACTTGATTGCAAATTTTAGGAAAGGTTGGTTGTGCCTTACCATGAACCACACCCACTATGTGCAGAATGGGGAGAACACCCACACTTTTACATGCATGTGGGTAGCCACAGAACGTTTTCTGCTCCTTTTCTGCCCTGAACGGTTTTGGAGGTTTACTCCTATCAGCAGCGGGTGCAAACAGCTTTCCAAAGCAGGAAAGGTAAAGGAACAACCCTCAAAACCGGCAGAGCTGTAAGAGAAGAGTTTCGTAAAGGGGAACTTTTCTGCATGAAGGAAAATAAAGCAAAAAGGTTAGCAAGTGCATTTGGCAGATTTCCTCATATGAAGAAATAACCCTGTATATTTTCACATAACAAATTTGAATTTATTATCTTATGTTAGCTTCTTCTTAATGAACATTTCAAGTTACCTTATTAATTTCATGGTGCTTTGGGTAAGACAGAACAAGAATAGCAATATCACATCCGAAAAGAAGGACGAACTAAGACTGGTGAATGACTTGTTTTTTACCATTGTTTCCTAAGCCCTCTCCTCCCAAGTACAATGAGATGAGAAGAATCTGTGCTGGCCCCATCACCTACAGAAGGTAGTGGTGTACCGTGGATTTAAGTATGTGTATTGACGCATAACTATATCTATTTTGTGCCTATTCAGGAACATCAGCACTTTCCTCCTTTTATTGGGGTTATTTGGATCCTGTATATTCCAGGATAAGAGAGGTTTTTTTTATTTGCAGGGGCCATGTGTCAGGGTTCCTAATATATCATTAAAGTGAAGTTGTGTCATGGTGTTGTAGCAATGTTCTAGCTACATCATGATTCCCCATGTACCCAGCTACCTCTCTCCCCGCCCACACTGATCTCTCTAGCTACCAGTACCAGAAGCCACATCTTAGAAACATTCCCAAAGAGCTCAAGGTGATACACATTAAGGGAGTGTGCTGTGCCCACCATTGTCTGTGGTCTTTGAGCAGCGTGTCCAGATCTATATTTGGTCAGTGCAGCAGCGACATATACTTTTTATAGAGACACCAGGGTATCCTGACTTCACCTGCGAAGTGGGATGGATCACTAAACGTGGATGGTGCTCAAGCAGAGTTCAACCCTTCCCAGGGTTGTCAATCATGTACAGCGCATCAGGGTCTTCCATGCAATGGAGGCGATGGTGGTGAGCCTTCTCCCTTGTTAATATCCATTGTGGGTCTCTCCTGTCCCTGTAGAGGTAGAGACGGTCTCGGCCTTGGTGTGCGCCTCTGCGTGTTGACGAATTTTGTGCAAAATTTGTTTGCTGCTGAGGCATCTGTGAAAATGTGATTTGTTTTCTGTTTTTGATCGTAGGATCATAGGAGAGCAGGCCCATATCTACAAGGCCACACAAAGCTAGATGAAAATGCAGGAAAATGCCTTCCTGGGTTGTTTTCTGCAGGAAGGTATTCCTTCCTTAACAAAAACAAAAACAATTGTGAGCCAGCGCAGGGGGAAAGGACAGAAATGCATCGAATCATACAGTGCATTTCTGCTCTTTCCCTGTGGCACAGGGCAGCACAAGGGCTTGCAAATATGCCCTAGCTGAACAGAAAGGGTTGCGCACTAAGATATACCTTCGGGTATAAGTTGTTACACTAGATTAAGTGGATATAACACACATAACACACAATGGTGCTGGAGTGAGCATTTCTGTCTTGCCAGTCGAACATTGAAATTAAGCAGCCTTTCATCAATTGGTCATGGAGGTGCTCCAGCCAGTGTCCTAGATACAAGGGATTGGTGTGCATGCACCACCAAGAAAGTCTCAGAGAAGCTAGATCTGCCAAACAAGTCACTTAATAAGTGTTCTACAAAGGTACCTTGGTGCCCCATATTTCTCGACTCAGCGACGCCAAGATTCTAAAGTTGTTGCATTGCAATCGTGCTTCCAAGCCTTCATTTTTGGTCTGCGATCGCGATTATTAGCATCTCCATTTCAAGAGTTTGCTCTTGGTCACCGTGACATCATTTTTTATGATAGATAGGTGACACACCACACCATCTATTTAGACAATCCAACCTCTCCATGAGATGGACAAGTCATGATGTCACTGCATTGATTTTGCTATTGATGGATCGTAGGCTTGCTTTAAAATCCAGGTGTATTGTAAATGTGCATTCATTGAGGTCTAGCTGGCCAAAGCCTCCCACCTCAGCCATGAAATCTGACATAGCCATCACACACTTTGTGGGTTTCCATTGTTCAAAGACCAACTTTCCCTGCATCTAGTCACATTTTCCCATACTACGACTGATGTAGAAACAAAGTTTGTGTGTCATTGTGTTACGGGCATCAATGGTGTACTTTTTAATGTCTCATTGATGTATAGTAGGGGCAGTACAGCCCTTCTACGTACTCTGCTGCTCAGAAGCACTACCTAGAGTGCATGGCCTAGCCCCTACCCTGGCACGGTAGGGGCATAACAGAGACACCCTTAGCCCCGTGGTGCAGGGGCCCCCTAGGCTTACTCATACTGGAAGAGGGCCCCCTCAGCCCATACTGATGTGAGTGTGGGTGCTTCACCATATATTGCAGGGGGGACCCCTCACATTTTGTTATGACACTGTGGCAAGGATAATTATCTCTGCTCATTTTAAACTAATGATATGTCAAAGTATCACTGGTCCGAGAAGGGGGTAATTCTTTTGACTGCCCGCATCCACCAAGATTTCCTTCACCAGGTTCGCTCAAGAGCTCAGTGGCACTACATCAATCCAGGCTGGTCCCCAGAGACTCAATCACAAGTACCAGTTGTTCATTGCCCACATGTGCTGTTGTGTCTATGGGTTTTAATGCCCTCGGGGAGTCTGCATATGTCTGTCCAACACAATGGGTGGTCACCTCAGGGGTCTCAAGCTCATCAGCCGCCCTTCGTCGTGACCAGACCTCCAAGGCTCGCCTGTGCCAATAGGCCACTACGGGTGCTGCTGCCAGTGCTCGACCTGTATGATGTGGTTTGGATTCTCCCCCAGCTGCAACTACATCATGCCCCCCACCTCCAACTGGGTACTGGTTGCATAGCCTTGGTACCACTACAATCAAGGATGTCAAGCTTGGATGTATAACTCTGCTAATACATGGCCATCTTACCTGCCAACTTGACCATGCCCCCAACCAGTGGTGTAACAATTGTGCCCACAGCCCCCGCAGTGCGGGGGTGAGCTTCAGGGGGCCCTCTCCTGCACTATGCATGGTTAGCGGGCCACTAACCTAAGAGCTCCTGACTGGGTCCAGAGCATGGGGCTCACCTCCATGTTTTTTTTGCAGAGGGGCCCCTCAAGTTTTGTTACACCACTGCCCCCAACTGTGCCTCATTCTAAATAGGTAACAATAATTTTGCAAACCGATGGACAAATAATAGTGCTGAACAGTATAAAAATCTACACATATCATGTAGAGATCCAGATTTAAGATAGACAAGTGCTGCACTCTTTTTTCTGTTCTATGTTTTGTACATTTTCTGCAAATGTGAGATGATTGGATATAATAAATATAGAATAAAGCACAATATTTTTCTATTGTAGTGTTTTGAGTATGTTGAACTTTAGAAACAAACACTGAGGCACACTACTGGAAACTTTTGTGAATTTATGAGAACTTTAAAAGCCAACCCCCAGCCGCTGACTGCATCAGCCTACTCACATCCACGAACACAAACCCTGAACACCTGCTCACCCAGTGCTTAATTTGTAAATAAAAACGTGCCGGTGCCCAAAGCCCTCCTCTTAAACATGGGGCTGCTGCAATTAAATGTGCGAACACAGAATACTGAGGCGGCGTAATCCTGAAGCTATCTCTGGCCTCTTCAATCCATATAAAGCCACTCCCTTCCCCTTCAGCGCACTCTTGCAGCTTTCTACCGTCTCCCTTTGTGACGCTTTTTCATTTTTCTCTTCCTCCGTCTTTCCCATATGTGTCTCTTGCTCGTAGCAAATGCTTCAGGCAGAAGAATAAACCCCGGCCCTAAAAAATAAGTGCTGTTGCTCAGCACCGGAAACAACAAGCACAAATGAAGCACTGTGCTTTCCCCTCTAAATCTGGATTCCAGGCCAACCACAGCACCCAGACAACCCTGATCACACCACCGACCACATCAGGGCCCTCCTAGACCACAGCAAAACAGCAGCCTTCATCCTCCTTGTCTTGTCAGCCACCTTGAACACCGTCTCCCACTACATCTTGATCAACTGACTCCACCAAATCGGAATCCAGGGAGACGCCATCAAATGGATTGCCTCTTATCTCACTGGAAGAACCGAGAGAATCCGTCACCCACCATTCACCTCAGACCCAAGGAGATCATCTGCAGTGGCCACAAGGATTGTCCCTCAGCCCCGCCCTTTTCACCATGTACATAACCCTCCCGAGCCAACACCATCAGATCGCATGGACTCAACATCATCTCCTATGCAGACCATAACCAGCTCATACTCTCGCTGTTAGAAGATCCCTATATCACGAGAACCAACTTCCACAGATGTATGGTGAACGTCACCGACTAGATGGACAACTGTCTCAAACTCCACATAAACCTGACAGAAGTCATCATCTTTGGGAACAACACCTTGTCATGGAATGGCACTTGCTGGCCTGCTGAATTCGATCCTTCCCCCACCCCGAAAGACCATGCCAGAAACCTCAACATCATCTTGGACAGCAAGTTATCTATGCAGAAACAGGTAAACGCAGTCTCGTCTGCTTGCTTCTACACCCTATGCATGCTCCATAAGATCTTCAGGTGGCTCCCAATTGACACCAGAAGAATGTTCACTCAAGCCCTCGTCACCAGCAAATTGGACTATGGTAACACTCTTTACGTAGTAATCACTGAACGCCTCCTGGAGAGACTACAGACAATACAAAACTCAGCAGCAGAACTCATCATTAACCTCCGCAGATGGACTTATGTCATCCCGCACCTCAACAAGCTCCACTGGCTCCCAATCCAGAAGAGATGCCAGTTCAAGATGCTGACCCATGCATACAAAGCCCTGCACAACGAAAGACCAGTGTTAGACTTTTCATCCTTGGCGTGGTCTCCCTTAACTTTTTGCCTCTGTTCCACAGGTTGTTGATGTGTGCTGGACTCTGATTTTGCTGTTTTTGTTACTCTGGGCACTTTACCGCTGCTAACTAGTGCTAAAGTGCAAGTGCTCCTTTACAAAATCCATGATTGGCATATTTGGTATACTAGTAAGTCCCTAGTAAAGTGCACTAGAGGTGCCAGGGCCTGTAAATCAAATGCTACTAGTGGGCCTGCAGCACTGGTTGTGCCACCCACATAAGTAGCTCTGTAATCATGTCTCAGACCTGCCATTGCAGTGTCAGTGTGTGCAGTTTTAACTGTAAATTCGACTTGGCAAGTGTACCCACTTGCCAAGCCTCAACCTTCCCTTTTCCTACATGTCAGACACCCCTAAGGTAGACCCTAGGTAGCCCCAAGGGCAGGGTGCAGTGTATGGTTAAGGTAGGACATATAGGTGGTCATTACAACCCTGGCAGTCGGTGTTAAAGCGGCAGTAAAACCACCAACAGGCCAGCGGAAAAAAAAAATGGAATCACGACCGTGGCGGAAACCGCCAACATAGACAGCCACTTTAACACTCCGACCGCCACGGCGGTACAAACAAACACCGCGGCGGTCACCGCCAACAGACAGGCGGAGGACAATGTACCGCCCACACAATTACAACCCACCAATCCACCACCTTTTCCGGGGTGGATTCACCGCGAACAAAAACACGGCGGAAACAGGACTTCGAAGGGAAAACGCTCACCTCTACACACCCCACGAGGAATCAGGACGCCATGGAACCCGAGCGCCAGATTCTGCCAGCCTTTATCTTCCTGCTCCTCTACCAGGAGCACGAACGCTGGCGGCGAAGACCACGGTGAGTACTGCACCTCCGACACACACGCAACACGCAACACCCCCACCCTCACCCACTATAACACACACGCTAATACATAAATATACATAACAGTTACAACCCCCAACCCCCCCTGGAAGAATGCAAGGACAAAAGGAAATGAGTCGAATAATTGTGATATATTCAATTACATACATCAAAAATATTTACAAATATATACATTTATACCATATACAATTATATACACCAAGAACACAAGTCCAAGGGATTCCACCATCATAGTCCGTGGATCACTGGGCCCAAAAGGCATAGGCGAGGCCCACACAATATACCCGAACAAGACGGAGAGAACACTGCAGGGGCATCAGTTAGAAATAAAACAGGCACCTCAGGGGGAAGGGAAGGGGGGGCACCTCAGCTGGTTGAGTGCACGACGGCAGATCCACAAGGGGGCTCCATGCCCACAGTTCAATCCTGGGGAGTGCAAAGCCACAGTCTCACAAGTCTCTACAGTGGGAGGTTTGCCCACTGTTCAATCCTGGGGAGTGCAAAACCACAGTCTCACAAGTCTCCACAGTGGGTGGTTTGCCCACTGTTCAATCCTGGGGAGTGCAAAGCCACAGTCTCACAAGTCCCACAAGTGGGTGGTTTGCCCACTGTTCAATCCTGGGGAGTGCAAAGCCACAGTCTCTCAAGCCTCTACAGTGGGTGGTTTGCCCACTGCTTTATCCTGGGGAGTGCAAAGCCACAGTCTCTCAAGTCTCTACAGTGGATGGTTTGCCCACTGCTTTATCCTGGGGAGTGCAAAGCCACAGTCTCTCAAGTCTCTACGGTGGGTGGTTTGCCCACTGCTTTATCCTGGGGAGTGCAAAGCCACAGTCTCTCAAATGGATGCCTTTCTCCACTGGTTCTGGAGGGGGCTTTGTGCCCAGAGTGCTTCAACCTGCCAAGGACAGAGGTAGTGGATGTGAAACTCCACTGGTTCTGGAGGGGGCTTTGTGCCAAGAGTGCTTCATCCTGCCCATGGCGGACTCAGTAGCGTCGGAATCATTGGCGCTCACTGGCCTGCGGTGCTACCGGCGGCGGTGTCCTGGGCAGCGGTTCAGCTGGTGGCGGTGTCCTGGGCAGTGGTTCAGCTGCTGGCGCTCCTGTCTTTGGCAGCGGGGCTGCTGGCGGTCGTCTCCTGGGCAGCGGTTCAGCTGCTGGCGGTCCTGTCTTTGGCAGCTGGGCTGCTGGCGGTCGTCTCCTGGGCAGCGGGGCTGCTGCTGGTGGTCCTGTCTTTGGTAGCGGGGCTGCTGCTGGCGGTCGTCTCCTGGGCAGCGGGGCTGCTGCTGGAGGTCCTGTCTTTGGCAGCTGGGCTGCTGGCGGTCGCCTCCTGGGCAGCGGGGCTGCTGCTGGCGGTCCTGTCTTTGGCAGCTGGGCTGCTGCCGGTCGTCTCCTGGGCAGCGGGGCTGCTGGCGGTCTTGTCCGCCGTGCTGATCTTCCCAGACTTGCTGGCTTTACTGTGCCCCTTCCCCACCTTGGATGGTGTCGCAGGTGTCTCCACACTCCCAACTGTACCCCTGGAAGCGGCTTTGTTGGCTGATTTCTTTCCCCTCTCCCGCCGGGCACTGTCCAACTTTTTATGCTTGACAGGTGGGGGACTGTCCATGCTGTGGTTCCTTGCCACACTGGCTGCCCTGCTGCCTGGTGCACTCCATAATCCGGTGACTACTGGCACCACTGGTCCCGCATATGTTGTGGCTGAGGTGCTAGGTTGGGACCTGGAGAGTCGGGCCCTGGGAGACTGAAGGGGTGGGGAGGTGAGGGAAAGAGGTCAAGGTTGGACAGGAAAAGTTTCTTAGGAACACTGGGACGGGTAGCTGGAAGCGGTTTGGGAGTGGAGGAGTACGTTTGCTGACTTTGGGTGAAGGTGCATGGGCTGGAGGCTGTCGTGAGGTGGATGGCTGTTGGGTGGGTGTGTGGCTGCGTTTGTGTACCTTGGGAGGTGGCATCACAGACACACTGGGAGAGGACACAGGGGATGTGTGAATGGTAGTGGGATGGTGACTGCACGTGAGCAGGGTGTGGTGGTGTGTGTGCTGGTGATGGACATAGTGGCTGAGGATGTAGTGCATGCAGGTGTGAGTGGAGACGAGACTGGGAGGGAGGAGGGAGACGAGGAGGAGGGGGAAACAGTGGAGGCAGTGGATGTTGTTGTGTCTGCATGTGTGTGATGCTTGCGTGAGTGCCTGTGGGATGTGTGGTGCTTATGTTTGCCAGAGCTTCCTTTGTGTGTTGAGGTGTGTGCATGCTGGTCTGATGGTGTGTTTGGGATAGGCTGAGGTACAGGGGTGTGGGTCTGGGTGGAGGAAGTTGGAGGGGGGAGGCTAGAGACAGGGACAATGGCTGCCATCAGTGCTGAGGCCAGAGTCTGAAAAGCTTGCTGAAGGGCTGCCTGACCAGAGTGAATGCCCTCCAGGTATGCATTGGTTTGTTGCAACTGCCTCTCTACACCCTGGATGGCATTCAAAGTGGTAGACTGCCCAACAGTGAGGGACCTGAGGAGGTCAATGGCCTCCTCACTGAAGGCAGCAGGGGTGACTGGGACAGGGGCTGAGGTGCCTGGGGCGAAGGTGATGCCCACCCTCCTGGGTGAGCGGGCACAGGGCAAACGCTGAGGGGCTGCTGGGAGGGCGTGCTGGTAGGGGGGGTGGCGGCTGTACCTGTAGATGCGGTGGACGACAGAGGGGCCTGCCACCGCAAGGGAGCTCTCATCAGAGGAGGAGTCCCTGTCACTGGTCTCAGCTCCTGTCCCCGCCGTGGAGCTCCCATCGCCCTCCGTCCCACTGGTGTATTCAGACTCCATAGTGTCGCCCTCCAGGGCATGTGGGTTGCAGCTCCATCCTGCTCCGGTGCCACTGCTCCTCTGCCTGATTATGCTAATGCACACAAGAACAGGGAGACCACAAAAAGGGGGGGAGACAGAAGAAAGACATGTTAAGTGCATGCAATATTGCTACCGTTGGCGGACATGACAGACACAGAAGCCCCCTGCACTACACAGCGCACTTGGGGTCCACTATTCAATCCCTGGGACATGGCTTACAAGGCTATGGCCGATTTCTGCACATATGGATGTCACAGGAGCCTGACTAGCTGTAGTTGGCACTGTACACAGGTGGGGTGGGGTGCCACCGGGCCTGCCTGAAGAAGGGAACTTAACTACCGAACTTGCCCTGGCCTAGGGGAACCCACAGCCCACCTCCCCCACCCAGACACCTAGAATGCACGTTTCATGCACGCCTCATTCTCACCCCCCCTATCTTTCATCCACCCCACTCCACACAGGCATTGCCAATACAGCATGCTCACAGTGTACTTACCTGTTTGTCTGGAGGACCGTAGAGAAGCGTGTACGGGAGGAGGACCCCATCCACGAGTTTCTCCAACTCCTCTGTGCTGAAGGCAGGGGCCCTTTCCCCAGACACACGGCCATTGTCTCTTTCAGACTGATGTCACAGCAGCACTTGCAGTGTAGGTCCTCTCCTGTCGAAGATCAGGTATCGAGTGATTGAACAGAGAGAAAATGGCAGTCACTTCCGCAGCGGTGCGTACCGTCACCGCCGGCGTACATCGTCATTGGCTCCTGTGACCCATAGGGTCCAATGTTAACCAATGCAGAATTGCGCTGCGGTCTTCGACCACCTACTGCGACGGTGTACAACGCCAGCGCAGTTACCTCATATCCCCTTGTCCCACCTTACAGGTCAGGCAGCCGCCATTTCAGGGGCCCACATGGCATTATTTTTGACTGCGTCACACATACCTAGGCCTTGCCTAAACACTCATACAGGCAAATTTTCATTTATGAATATTTTCAGAGTAAGCGGTGTTTACATACCTCAGAGTTGGTTGACTCTGTGCTCGCTGTTCTCCTCCATAGGCACCGTCCACTGGGGCATGTGAGGAGATGGCAGCATCGCCCGGTGTACAGACCGCTGGTGGACCTGTTGACAATGGAGGAAAGACATGTGATCATCACCTACAGGCTTGATTGTGCCACAATCCAGGAACTGTGTGCCCAGTTGGAGCCAGACCTGATGTCAGCTATCCGCAATCCCACAGGATTCCCCCCTCAAGTGCAGGTGCTGTCAGTACTACATTTCCTAGCAAGGTGGTCTTTTCAAACAACAGTGGCCATAGCATCAGGGATGTCCCAGCCTATGTTTTCCAACGTGTTGTCCAGAGTGTTGTCTGCCCTGCTGAAACACATGCGGAGCTACATCGTTTTCCCTCAGGTGGAGGATTTGCCTATAGTGAAAGCTGACTTCTATTCCCTGGGACATATCCCCAACATCATAGGTGCCATTGATGGGACACATGTGGCCTTGGTACCCCCCGCAGGAGTGAACAGGTGTACAGAAACCGGAAGAGTTACCATTCCATGAATGTGCAGATGGTGTGTTTGGCAGACCGGTACATCTTCCATGTTAATGCAAAATTCCCTGGCTCAGTGCATGACGCTTACATCCTGCGGAATAGCAGCATCCCTTATGTGATGGGGCAACTACAGAGTGTTGGCTATTAGGTGAGGACATGAACCCAATACAGTGTGACTAGACGTCTGGGTCTGGGGATGTCCTAAGAGTTAGTGTGTGTCTAACAGTTGTCCTTCGCCATTTGCAGGTGACTCTGGTTACCCCAACCTGGCTACTGACCCCAGTGAGGAATCCCAGGACAAGGGCAGAGGAAGGCTACAATGAGGCCCATGGACGAACTAGGAGGATTATAGAGCGGATCTTCGGCCTCCTGAAGGCCAGGTCCCGGTGCCTCCATATGGCAGGTGGTTCCCTATTCTACTCACCAAAGAAGGTGTGCCAGATCATCGTGGCCTGCTGTATGCTTCACAACTTGGCTTTGCGACGACAGGTGACTTTTCTGCAGGAGGATGGTCCAGATGGAGGTGTTGTGGCAGCTGTGGAGCCTGTGGACAGTGAAGACGAGGAAGCAGAAGAAGAGGACATCGACAACAGGAACACGGTGATCCTGCAATTCTTCCAGTGAGACACAGGTAAGAAGACAACACTGCCTGCTACATCTAATTTAAATCTAATGCCTCTCTACTGTCTGTCATTTTCACCCAGTGTATGGTCTCTGAGTTGTCACTTTCCCTTAAGATTTCACAGATGAGGGTTCCACTGTGTGACATCTGCTTTGTTTCCTCATGGACTATAGCTGTGTGATATAGGTATGTTGGCATTACATTTGAAAGAGCATTTTGGCACTGTAATTGCTAATACACTATTTCGAAATCACAGACAGACTCCAGATTGTTTTGTGCTTTAAGGGAGTTTATTTAAGTGCTCAATATTGGAGGGGATTGTAAAATGGTGAGGGGTGATGGTGGAGGAATGTCCATGGCAGAGTCCAGTCTATTAGTCTCACAGGTGCATTGTCCAAAGGGGCATAGGAAGTGGAGCTGGGGCAGTTTAAGGATGGACAGGGTGGCAAGGTAGGAAAAATGGATGACAATCAGGGTGGTCTCATTTCTTGGCGGGGGTCTTGGCATCGTTCTCTGTCTTTGTCCTGGACCTCAGGGACCGTTTGCTGAGTGGTTCTCCCTCTGCAGTGGGTGGGGTGCTAGTGTGGTGGTCCTGTGGCGGTGCCTCCTGTCCACTAGCGCCAGCGGAGGTGGTGGGCAGTTCATCGTCCAGGCTAATGTCAGGGGCCCCTTGTTGTGCCACAGTGTCCCTCCTGGTGTTGACGAGTTCCTTCAACACCCCTACAATGGTGCCCAGGGTGGAATTGATGGATTTGAGTTCCTCCTTGAAGCCCAAATACTGTTCCTCCTGCAGCCACTGGGTCTCCTGAAACTTGGCCAGTACCGTTGTCATCGTCTCCTGGGAATGGTGGTAGGCTCCCATGATGTTGGAGAGGGCCTCGTGGAGAGTGGGTTCCATGGGCCTGTCCTCCCCCTGTCGCACAGCAGCCCTCCCAGTTCCCCAGTGTTCCTGGGCCTCTGTCCCCTGAACCGTGTGCCCACTGCCACTGCCCCCAGGTCCCTGTTGTTGTTGGGGTGGTGGGTTAGCCTGGGTTCCCTGTAGTGGTGGACACACTGCTGCTTGACGTGTCCTGGGGACAGAGGTATGGGCCCGCTGGGTGGGTGCTGTGCTGGTGTTTCCCGAGGGGGAAGCCCTGTAGTGGCTTGTGCCAGTGTGAGGGGAACCGACTGTCCCGAGGTCCCAGATGGGACGGGCTGGTCATCTAGATCCAGTTGGACAGAGCTGCTGTCATCACTGTGGGCCTCTTCTGTGGGTGGAGTGGACATGTCTGAACCCTCCTGTCCGGTGACGTTGGGTAGGGGTCCTGCAGGTGTGTAAAAGCATGATTATTGCATCTGTGTGTGCCATGGTGTGCAATGGGTGGGTGACCGTGTACCCCAGTGCTTGCATTCCTGTGTAGGACCTTGTGTGATGATGGTTTAGGGGGTGTATGGGTATGTGCAGTGGCCATGCTTTGGTGATGGGTGTCCATGCTTTGGTGTTGCATGCAGGGCTTGGTGTTGGGATGGGTAGTTTGTGATATTGGGGCATGTGTGAGGAGTAGGAGTGATGGGTGTGAGGGCGAGGGTGGGGGTATGTGATAGCATGCAGGTAGGGTGGGGGATGAAGTAGTGAAAGATTTGACATACCAGAGTCCATTCCTCCAGCTACTCCTGTGAGGCCCTCAGGATGCAGAATAGCCAAGACCTGCTCCTCCCATGTTGTTAGTTGTGGGGGAGGAGGTGGGGGTCCGCCGCCAGTCCTCTATACCGCAATGTGGTGTCTGGAGACCACGGAACGCACCTTCCCCCGTAGGTCGTTCCACCTCTTCCTGATGTCATCCCGTGTTCTTGGGTGCTGTCCCACTGCGTTGACCCTGTCCACGATTCTTCGCCATAGCTCCATCTTCCTAACTATGGAGGTGTGCTGCACCTGTGATCCGAATAGCTGTGGCTCTACCCGGATGATTTCCTCCACCATGACCCTGAGCTCCTCCTCAGAGAACCTTGGGGGTCTTTGCGGTGCCATGGGGTGGTGTGGGTGATGTGTGGGGTGGTGTGTGTTGTGATGTCTGGGGTGATATTTAGTGGTGTGTTGTCTGAGGTGCGTGGGTGTTATGTGGGTGATGGTGTTGAGTGCCTGTGGATGCTCGTTTGTAGATGGTGGTGTCTCTCTCTGGCCTTCAGTCGCAATTGTTGTCGTAGGGGTTTGTGGGTGATGTGGGTGTGTGTTTTATATTATAGTGGGTGTGTGGGAGTGGTGTGTGTATGTGTATCAGGTGTGTGTATTTTGAATTGTCCAATGTGGATGTGTTTTGTAAATGTGTGTGTATTTTGAGCGCGGCGATGTGTACCGCCAATGGAATACCGCGGTTGAAAGACCGCTGCGTGGATTCGTGGGTCGTGATAGTGTGGGCGTATTCCTGTTGGCGTGACGGTGGAGGATTTCTTATCGCCAGTTTATCACTGACCTTTGGTGTGGCGGACTTGTGTGGGTGTCTAGATTTTGGCGGATTCCGGGCTTTGGGTCATAATGACCGTGGCTGAATTCCGCAGTCGCGGCAGTGTGTTGGCGGTCTTCTGCACGGCGGTAAGCGGCTTTTACCGCCAATGTTGTAATGACCCCCATAGTAATGTGTTTTATATGTCCTGACAGTGAAATATTGCTAAATTCGTTTTTCACTGTTGTAAGGCCTGTCCCTCTCATAGGTTAACATGGGGGCTACCTTTAAATCTGATTAAAGTGTAGATGCCCTTTGGGAGCGGATGGACATGTGAAGTTTGGGGTCTCTGAGCTCACAATTTAAAAATACATCTTTTAGTAAAGTTGATTTTGAGATTGTGTGTTTGAAAATGCCACTTTTAGAAAGTGAGCATTTTCTTGCTTATACCATTTCTGTGACTCTGCCTGTTTGTGGATTCCCTGTCTGGGTCAGTTTGACAGTTGGGCTGGTTGCACCTCACACTAGACAGTGACACAAAGGGAGCTGGGGTGTAGTCTGCATTTCCTGATGAGCCATCTGTACTAGGAGGGAGGGGAGGAGTGGTCACTTACACCTGAAAGGGCTGTGCCTGTCCTCACACAATGCAGTCTCCGACCCCCTGGTGAGTGTCTGGTGCCTGGCCTGGGCAAGGCAGGATTTCACATTCACAAGAGACTTTGCTTTGAAGTAGGTCTACTTCAAAGGAGAATTTGGGTATAAGAAGTGCACCCAAAATCTCAGACTTTAGAACACTTCTGGAAACAAGAGGAACCTCTGCCTGGAGAAGAGCTGAAAAGCTGAGGAAGAAGAGCTGCCCTGCCTGTGACTGTGCTTTGTGGAGCTATCCTGCAGTTGTTGCTTCTGCCGGAGTTAAGAGGGAAAAGACTGGACTTTGTGTGCCTTCCATCTTGTGAAGAAATCTCCAAGGGATTGATTTAGAGCTTGCCTCCTGTTTGAAGTCTCAGGGACAGCAAAGACTTCTCTCTGCCAGCACCTGGAGTCTCTGGTGAGACTCCTGCTCTGACAAGTGGTGCCCTATCCAGTCTCTGGGCCCTTGGAAGGAAAGCTGGTGGAAATCCAAGGAAAACGACTTTGGACGACTTCGGACCGACACCACTGCTGAATCCGGTGACGCCGCCTGCAACCGACTCCGTGATCTTCGCTGGAACGCGACGACCTTCGCAGGCCCGACGCCGCTGCAGCCCTGCTGAAGTCCGCGACTCCGTGGAAGTCGCTGCACCACATCGTGACCGACACCGCTCGAAGTGCGCGGATTCAATGTTTAACATAGACGCCGTGATCCCCGACTTTGCGCATCGACTTGCTTTCAATCTTCACCAAAGGTACTGTAATTGGGGGTCTACGTGACTCCGGTGCCACTGGTGTCGGCTTGTTGGGAACGACTCCGTCACTACGCCGTGTTAACACCTCATCGAAGCATTTTGTGTTTCTAAGCTCTATTTTTTAGTTTAATCTTTAAAAATTCATAACTTGATTTGTGTATGTTGGATTTTTGTTGTTTTGGTCTTGTTTTGTTTAGATAAATATTTCCTATTTTTCTAAACTGGTGTTGTGTCATTTTGTAATGATTTCATTAAGTTACTGTGTGTGTTGGTACAAATACTTTAAACCTAGCACTCTGAAGTTAAGCCAACTGCTCTGCCAAGCTACCAAGGGGGTAAGCAGGGGTTAGCTGAGGGTGATTCTCTTTTACCCTGACTAGAGTGAGGGTCCTTGCTTGAACAGGGGGTAACCTGACAGTCAACCAAAGACCCAGTTTCTAACATCCAGCATATATCAACAAACTAATGACCTTGCACCAACCAACCAACCAACCAGACAACTGCAATCTAGATCCCTCACGCCCCGGATCTGCCGATCAAACAATCAAACAGCGGAGGTCGCTCCTTCTCTCACCTGGCGCCCAAAGCCTGGAACGACTTTGCCCTGCACCTCAGGAATGCCGCATCGCTCTGGGAAATCAGAAAAGGACTCAAGACATGGCTGTTTGAATGAACAGAGCACCGCGAAGCAGCTAGCAACACCAGTGCCTTGAGACCCTCAGTAGTGATAAATCTTGATTGATTGATTGATTGAAAATTACAAACTTATGTTTAGTTGCAAACATGAATGCATTAAAAATGAAAGCTACTAATGCAGGAGCAAAATTGTTTTTCCTGAACCTGGTAATCATTTGTTTCAGGAGTGGTCTATTTTTTCATAACAATCACTAATGCGTTCTGAGAACTGCTGCCCAAACCTGTAAAGTCTCCCTAACATGAGCGACAGCATTGCTACATTAAGCCCATAAAATCTTTCTACCTCTGCTGGGTACTGCCAGAGAAAACCACATCCGTGTATTTTGTATTTTTCCACTCTGCCCCTTCCAAGGAGACCGTCTGTCATGACATATGCCTCAGAAAGCACTTGCAGGGGCCAGGATGGGGACCAATCAAAAGAAGAAGATATGCTACGAAAAAATGCTATGTTGTTTGAAATTGCGTGTATGGCCGGGGATGTTTTGAGTTTTACATATTTTAGTTGAATACTAGTGAGAACACCATTTTGCCGCCAGTTTTGAAAATGTCAGTGGAGCTCGTGAACTGGGACACCAGGATAGTACTGGGCTATTTCATGAATTGCCCCGTTTTTTCAAATGTTTATCGAAACAACTCTGAAAGAAGCCTTGACTCGCTGGTTCGACCCATTCTGTGGCGGTTATTTACATTCTGTAACTTTTAAGGGTGACCAGTAGCGAGTGGTCACTACCCGATGCAAAGCCTCGGTTCCTTGGGTAGTGTTGAATAAATCTCATTCACACTTCTTAATTAATTTACAATTCAAGACACACAGCAGTGTGGTCGAAGCCGAATTACTGTAACAACTCCTACACAAAACAGGTTGCAGAAGTAACTGTGTACAGAGTCTGTTTATCAGTCCCCAAGGTTTTGTAAGGAGCTGTTATAATCCCATGTTCAGGATCGCTCCGGTCAGAGCCTTGTGCAGCAGAGCGCAGGGCAGAGGCGCTAATGATGTGTGGGGCCGGCCCAGCCCTCCTCTGGGAGGACAGGAAGCGGCCCTGATGCTCACGCATTCTGCAGCATCTTTTGTGTGTTCTGTGCCGACCGGGGCCACAGGGCGAGCGCATTACCTTAAAAGGGGAGAGGTTAGGAATTGTACACAGGCTTAATCATATTGGCGATTTGAAGAAAACAGTGATGTACAGTTAGGCCCATATTTATACTCTATTTGCAACGGATTTGCGTTATTTTTTTTAACGCAAGTTCGGTGCAAACTTAACTCCATATTTATACTTTGGCGCTAGACCCGTCTAGCGCCAAAGTTATGGAGTTTGAGTCATTTTTTGTACGTGAAAACCTACCTTGCGCTAATGACATGCAAGGTAGGCGTTCCTATGCAAAAAATGACTCTAAGGCATGTGCGCCTTATTTATCCTCCGGTGTCAAAATAATGCACAGGAGGAGGCGGGCCTTAAAACATGGCGCCTAGCCGGATTTGCGCCGTTTTTTAATGCCTGGGTCAGGGCAGGCGTTAAGGGACCTGTGGGCTCATTTCCATGGTGGGAGACCATGGAAGCAGTCCACAGGTGCCTTTCCCTGTACCCAGGGACACACCCTGCCACCCCTGGAGGACACCCATGGATGGGGGGACCCCTCAATGGTGAGTGCATGTAAGTATATATATATTTTTTAAAGTGGCATAGGGGGCCTAACTTGGGCCCCCTTACATTCCACTGTGCCCAATGGCAATGCCCAGGGGACAGGTGTCCCCTGGACATGGCCATTAGGCAGGGGGGGCATGACTCCTGTCTTTGCTAAGACAGGAGTCATTTCCATGGGGGTTGTGTGCCAAAAAATGGCGCAAGTCAGGTTAGAGCCAATATTTTTTACTCTAACCTGACTTGCACCATTCTTTGGCACACAACCCCCAGTCTTTCCTTCGCTGCCTGGTTACCGTCATTTATTTTGACGCTAACCAGGCCGCACCGCCGACTAACGTCATTCCATAAATAAGGCACCCGGCTGGCACGTTGGAATGTTTGTTAGCCACCGGTAAACTTTTTGAAGCAAATCTGCCCTAGTGCTGATTTGCGTCAAAAAGTACAAATATGGTCCTTACTTTATATTCATTTTTTGCAAAATCTCTTTCAGCAGTGTCTCCGCTGATGAGATTTATGGGTAGGCACTGATAGCAGATGTACTATGACCTGCCCCTTGGTACCCCCAGCATTGCCCTTTCACCCCTAGATATAGGGGTACTGATGGACCCAGCACCAACATTGCTTTGATAGACGTGCTCACCACGTGTGGTTTCCATTGTGTGCATTCCTGTAAGTAAGCACTAAAATGAACTGCACACAGTAATCAAGCAAAGCGAGAGACACAGTATTGTGAGGGGTGGGGTCTCCCATGAGAAATGTCAAAATGGGGTCTATTTTGAAGCATAATGTGTACCTGCAAGAAATTGGGTTGTTGTATGACTAGGGTGTGAGCCCTAGTCAAGCAAAAGCCACAATCCCTTGCAGGGTGAGTCACAAAAAGTCACTAAATTAACCTGTGCTTAACCCTGGGTAGCTTGGCTCAAAAAGTAGCCAGGCTTAACCCACAGGCAATGTGTAAAGTACTTCTGCAGCACACAAACGGTAATAAAGTGAAAACACAACAAAAATCCCAAACCAATTTAGAAAAATAGAGTAATTTTTAATAAAATATTCGACACCAAAACAACAAAAATCCAATCAGTAGAACCTAAGTTATAACTTTTTAAAGTTTAAAGTGAAAACTAGCACCTAAAAGATCAAAGTGGGCAACTGTGGGCATCTAGTCACGACAGTCTGAATCAAAGTCGAAAGTTAAGGCCAACAGCGATGGAGCGCGGTACAGATACAAGAAGGAGATTGGGCCTGGTCAGCGATTACCTTTGGACTTAAAAAAATGTTGGAAGAAAAATGTCTGATAAGGTAGTTCAGTGGGGCAAGGCTGCAGGAGTGTCAGAGGAAGGAGCACCGTCGCCAGATGGCTGTGGAGCCAAGCCGATGTGAAGATTTTTACCTTCGGACTTAGTCGGCGAATTGGAAGTAAAAAATCTCCAGCACGATGAAGCAGAGGACTTTAGCCGAAGACAGTTCCATAATGTTGGCTACCCTTTTGGCGAAGGAATGCTGAAACGGATTTGCTACTGTGGCAAAGAATGTAGAGAAAGTCAATTTGACTGGCGATGTACCTCTGGTGGATAGGCAAGAAGGTTGGTCCCGCTCTCCTCCTGGTTCTCAGATCACTTTTTGGCCAAATTTAGTCTAAGGGGGTCATTATGACCCTGGCGGAAGGCGGAGAACCAGCGGTAAGACCGCCAACAGGCTGGCGGTCTTACTTTGTGGAATTATGACCATGGCGGTTACCGCCATGGTCATCCGCCGGTTCTCCGTTCCGCCCGCCGGGCTGGAGACCTGGGTCTCCAGCCCGGCGGCCGTCACTATACCGCCGGCGGTATTTGGACCCGGCTTACCGCCGTGGATTTCCAGCGGTTTGAACTGCCATGAAATCCATGGCGGTAAGCACTATCAGTGCCAGGGAATTCCTTCCCTGGCACTGATAGGGGTCTCCCCCACCCCGACTCCCTCCCCTACCCCCCCACCACCCCTGCCACCCCCCAAAGGTGGCAGGGCCCCCCTCCCCACCCCGACCCCCAACATCACTTCACCCATACCCACACGACACGCACGCAGGCACCACCTACATGCTTACATGCACACACGCCGACATACATGCCTACATCCACACACACAGTCATACACGCACACCCACATTCAAACATACAAGCACACATCCATACAGACATACCCACAAACATACACGCACTCATTCCCATACACACAACACCCCTGCAGGCATACACGCACTCACACACCCCCTCTACATACACACAAGCACACCCCCATGCACCCACACAACACCCCCCCACCCCCCTCCCCTCACGGACGACCGACTTACCTGGTCCGACGATACTCCGGGAGGGGATGGGAGCCATGGGGGCAGCTCCGCTGACACCACACCGCCAACAGAACACCGCCACGGCGAATCACAGGACGTGATTCGCTGGGCGGTGTTCTGTTAGCGTGGCGGTGGAGGTGGAGCAACCTCCACTGCCCCGCCTCCCACCAGTATGGCTGTTGGCGGCTCTCCGTCCGTAAAAGGACGGAGAGCTGCCAACGGTCATAATAGGCCGAGCGGCAAACCGCCACCACTGGCGGTCTTCCGCACGGCGGTCCCTCGGCGGTCTTTTAAAAAGACCACTGAGGTCAAAATGACCCCCTAAGTCTTCAGTTTGGGAAAATGGAAATCTGGGCAAGGGTTCTTGGGTGGATGGAGACCTCTTGGGGGTTCTGGACTCACTCAGGCAGTGTCCAGGTGTGGGTTTGAGATGGTGTAAGCCTGTTATGCTCCTGTGGCTCTCAACAGGAGGCCAGCAAACTAGCCTCTGGAGTAATTTCTGGTGGTCCTGGAACTAGTCCAGATCAAGACTAAGAAGGCATCTCTTCTGTAGCTCCGGCCGGATCAGAGGGGGATGGTTTGGCATCCCAGTCACAACATACAATGGACTTGTTTCTCACTCTGGCCCCACTGGACTCCTTGCCTGGGGGATCTACGGGACGCAGCAATGACTTGGGAACAAGTGATTTATTTGATCCACCTGCTACAGGCTATTTCTATTCAGTCTCGGTCTTGCACAATGGGGGTCATTTCTGGCAGCAAGGAGTCAACTCCCTCCATTTCTATGTTGTTAACCCAGTCCAACCAAGGTGAGGGGCAGTTGGTTGCGGCAAGTCCTTTGTGTTATAGTTCACCTGGCCTCACTGCTTCAGTTAGCGCCTCAATCCCTCCAGGCCTCCCAGCCTCTGTGTCCCGCCAGTCTGGAACCAGTTTTAACAAGGGGGATGGTCAGGAGACATTGTTCTTCTTCTCAGACCTATCGGAAGGTGACTGGGACAGGGTCTGGATCAAGCAGATCAAGGAAATCAAGCAGATCAGTCAGTATTATCCTTTAATGCTTGTGGTAGGTGCCCTGTTTCTGTAAGTGAGACTTCTTTTAGGAATGCTATTTCATCCAAGCGAAAGACCAGGCTTGGTGGACAGACAGCTAATCAAGCAGAGTGTCTTGTCCCGGCAGTTCTGAACCTGGGTGCAAAAGACCTAGTAGACCCAGTAGGGTTTCCGGTGACGGATGATGAGTTGTTATGGTATCCTGATGGAACTCTCCTCGGGAAGGGGTACCTCCTGCTGTGACATCCTTACCTGCTGATCTGGCTGCTGCCTGAGACCCCTCTGCTCTCATCTGGACCTCTGCCTGCTGGTACAACTCAGGGTTTACCTACCCTTGGTGTCATATATCATCTCCTCCTGTGGCATAAAGAATATTATCACAAAGATTCATTGGCCTTGGAGGCTGCTCATCTCTTGGCTCAAGGGGTTCTCCAGAAATTGTCAAAAAACATGGACATTGTTCAGTCTCGAATAGAGGCAGTGGAAGCTTCCAGTCAGCTTTTCATAAGGCAGTCGAAGTATATAGCGCTGGGATCACTCAGCAGGAACAACAGCTTACTACTCTCTCATTAAGGTTAAAGATTTGGAGAATAGGTCCTGTCAAAACAACTTGCAGGTTCTTGGCATCTTTGAAGGGGCCAAGGGTGATGACCCCTGTGACTTTGTGGTTCGCCTATTCCATGAGGCCTTCCCTGCATTGAGTGACTGGGATATGGATTCTGTGATCCAACATGCACATCGCTTCCCTTTACGACTTCCCAGTAAGCCTTCTTGGTACCCTCAGACTACAATGATCTATGTTGGGATTTTCATTCTTCGACAAGAGGTCTTTCGGACTGTTACCCCTAAGTCTCCAGTTAAAGCATGCGGCATTGAGTTTTTTGTTTGCTCGGGTTTCTGCCATCAAACGTGGTGAGATGCTGGGAGCTGCGGGAGCACATACCTACCCAGCACAAGCTGGGGGCCTTTGTTTCCATCATGCAACCTGCTACCCAAAAGATATGAAAAGACGGACAGACCTTCTTTTGCTATGATGACCAAAAGGCCCAGGAACTAGTAACTAAGTGACAACCGGGACTTTAAGGCCGCCCACTCTATTGATCTTCTTATTGACGTCTGCATGGTTCTTTCACTGAAGCCTTCTATTTTTTTGTACTGTGGCTTTCAATTTGGGCTCAGAGAAACCACCTCTGTGAAGTGGTCAGGAAGGGGGACTTCTGCCTGCTGTCTGGTTTTGGGGTTCTGTGGTGGGGTTTGGGGTAGGTCTGTTGGCCCTTTCTTTTTCTCCCCCTTCTTATGAACTGGATTCTCTTTCTTCCGGGTCTTATTTTTGGGATTGGTATTGCTTTTTTTTGTTCATTTTCCTAGGTCAGTGGTGGTTTATTTTTTTCCTGACCCATTTGGTCTTCCTCTGTTTTGGTGGGTGTGGGGTTGGGTTGCCATGGACCCGGCAGCAAGCCTCTATTTTTAATTGTTTATCGGTTGTACGAGCAGTTGTCCTAGGCCTCAGCTCTACAGGGCACTGTGTGCTGGGCAGAGGGGTTGGTCCACCCGTATGGGGACCAGGGGTAGGGGTGGGGTCAGGTTCCGGGGTCAGGCAGGTTTGGTTTGGGTCCACAGTTTTTTTTTTTTTTTTGCAGGACATTTGGGGTAGTTCTTCTGGGACTGTGATCTCGAAAAATGGCGTCTTTCGATAAAAGAAGTGTGTGCATCCTGGCTCAGTATCACTCTCAGGGAATTGGTGTATTTCAGCCTGTCAGGGGGTGGAGTAGCCCATGGAGATGGTGGTGTAATGGTAATTACTAGCAATGGCGGCAGTCCTGGCCAGCAGCCGCATATTCTCTCTTGGAACATCAACGGATTCAAGCAACAAAAGCGTAAACTTGGTCGGGAAAAATTATATATGCTTTGGTCACAAATCCTCTGTCTACAGAGACGCATCTCTCTCAGAGCAGGGGTACATTGTAAAAAGAGTTGGGTATCGAGTCTTATCCTTTTACGTTTTTACTTCTTCACAGAGAGAGATTGCGCTGTTGGCATAGGACAAAAGGTGGTGGGTCCTGCGAGAAAAGACATATTTAAGGAGGCAGTGGTTGCTGGCGACCATACAGAAGGACAGGGATTTTTTCACTATCTGTGTTGTGTATGGGCTGAATAAAGATGACCCAAAAGTCTTGGATTTTCTTCTAACCGAGTTGCCTCTGTGGACCCCACCTATATCGTAGGTAGGGACTTTAATGTGACATTATGCCCCAGAATCGATACAGCTTTTCAGTTGGGGGTCCCCTCATCAGCTTCATTATATTCTGGATCATCGGGATAAATATCGGCTTCAGGGGCCAGTCCATCAGTTAATCTCTTCCTACAGCCTGGAAGATATTTGGCGTCCTTGGCTTCCTACAGAACCTGGATTTACAAATTATTCTGCTCCTCACAGAGTCCTTTCGAGGCTAGATATGTTTCTGGTCAGCAATACGCTGGTCCCCTCCTCGAGGATTGTACTCAACATGAGAGACCTGTCGGATCATAACCCTCTCTCGCTGTTTATACAACCGGGGGATCCCACCCAGGCATGCAGCACTTGGAATTGGACTTTCAAATGTAGACTCTTATTGGAAGACTATGAATTCCCACCTAGGGGAGTTCTTCAAATTTAATATTGGTTCAGCTTCACTGTCAGTGGTTTGGGATTCTCTCAAAGCGTTGTGTCATGGACAGACCCTCCAATTTATCTTTTGCCAACGGAGAATGATTATTGAGGAGGAAAACTCAACTCAACGGATTCCTAGCTCTCTGGAATAGGGATTGGGTTATATCTTTATGGTGAAGGATGGGGTTTGGGTTAACCAGGTGATGGAGCAGGCCACTGTCCTTGGGGCTTCTCTTAAAAAACAAATCTGGGATAGAGAAGTCAGAAAAGGAAGGGCCCAGCAGATGCCTTTTTATGAAAATAGTGAAGAAATGGGGCAAATTCTATCATTCAGGGTAGGGAACAGATCTAGTTGTAACATCATCAAGCAAATTAGGGATGAGAATGGTCTTCTTACCTTTAATCCAGCTGCAATCTGTGAGATTTTCCATAGGTTCTAGCAGGATCTTTACAGGGAGTATTGTTCTCCTCCCACTGATTAAATCTTCAGATTTATTCAGCACCACTTTGACCATCAAGTGACTCCCTTTCAGTGGTCAAAGCTGGAGGCATCTATTTCCCTCACTGAAGTAAAAGATGCCACAGGGTCCCTCACCAGGGGGAAGGCTATGGGCCCCAACCAAACACCTTTAGAGTTTTATCTTATTTTTTCTTAGATTCTGGTGCCTGTTCTAAGGGACCGCAATAATTCTTTTGACTTGTCCAATAGGATCCTGGAGTCTTGGAGGGAGACAAACATTGTTATCTTTCCAAAAAACGGAAATGATCCCACGCTCTGTGGTTCCTACCGGCTAATCTTGTTAATTACTACAGATTGTAAGATCTATACACAGGTTTTAGCTAATCGACTGGTCACTGTTATCTCGGAGCTGGTCGATCCAAACCAGCATGGTTTCATCCCAGGCCGGGATACAACATGCATGTCAATACAGCCTTTACGGGCCTGGAGGTCATCTCAGTAAGCGGGGGACCTATCAGTATGATCTGTTTGGATGCCAAAAAGGCATTCAACAGGGTCTCATGGCCCTTCCTGTGGGAGGCAATGGACTCTGCTGGCTTTAGGCCCCGTCTTTGTCTCAAGAGTTACGAGGCTTTATTTAGATCTTAAGGCGCAGATTTTCAGCTGGGGTGTCGTATTGGATCCTATTTCTATTCCTTGTGCTACCCGGCAGGGGTGCCCTCTCTCCCTTCAGCTATTTGCACTATACATAGATCTGTTTCTTTAATCGTTAAAGAGGAGGGAGGAGATCCAACCCCTGAGACTGCACCATTCTGAAGTAAAAATCTTGGCGTATGCCAACGATATTACCATCCTGACTCCTGGTCCCATCAAGGGTTTACAGGCTGCGGTTGGTGCTGCACAGTCATATGGTGTAGTAGCAGGGTACAAATTAAACTTGGATAAGACAAAGATCCTAACCAATTGCCACCACCCTGTCAGGATGAGAGGTGGGTACAGTCAATGGTGTACCTTGGGGCTACCTTATCTATTAATACCTCAGAGATCTTGGAGAATAACCTTGGGAGGCTGTACCAACACTCAGCTGATGATTTTCTTAAATGGCATGGCTTTCATCTAGGCTTTATTGGCCATTGCAATCTGATTAAGATGGTCATTGTGCCACGTTATCTTTATGTTTTTTTGTTGCCTTCCATTATTCCTCCCCACAGCATTTCTCACCAAGGTTGAGGCATTGTGGCAAACGTTTATCTGGAGCTACCAGAAGCCTCAATGCAAGATTCCGTTCCTGCAACAGCCCAAGGAGGATTGGTGGAGTCTTACTTCCGATACTTCGCTTTTATTATTTAGGATCTTTTTTTCCCCGTCTTCAGATGATGTTGGGATGGGAGGTGTGGTGTTCGGGGGCTCAAACTTGGTGATCTCACTGGATCCCAAGTTTATCATGCGGTGTCATTTACCTGTTATTCCTTCTTATTTTTTGGGCATATACTTTTTTCCTATCACCTTAGAACGACTGATTCTTGCATGATTTGGTTATCCATTGACAATCCAGATCCATAGATCTGGTGGCAGGAATTTCTTAATATAAGCAGGCTGAAGATGGTACTAATTGAGAATGATCCTCAGAGTAACAAGTTGAGCCGGATTTGGGATCCGGTTTGGGGTTGGTTGACCGGCATGGTTGATGCACAAGACTGTCCCGGCTACTTGCTTTGCTTATTTTTGCTTGCTCCCCATGGCACTCTACCCCATATAGAGATGGTTCTGTTATACTTGGTGGTTTTCTTATTCATTTCCCTCTCTGTCTTTAACTTGGGTTGGATGCTGGGAGGGTTTGGCTTCTGGGGTCTTTTGTTGGCCTTTTTCCCTGACAATGTGGGCCGCTTCTTTGCAATGGTAATTCCTGCAAATAAAAACAATAATAATATATATTTTTTTAAACGGGTAAGTAGATAAGACATAATCTATCTACAGAGTGCTGTTTAAAACCACAGCACTATGAAGGTGGATGTGTGGATTGGACTTGTCTGAGGGGCGTAATTCAATTTTTATCCCCTTACAAAGGCATAATTCTTTTACTGATGTAATGTGAATGCCTCAGGCAGCACACTATGGGGCACCGCAAAATACAAAAACCATAAAACACCTAGCGCTGCTTTTGGGTTTGTCAGGAGAATGAAGATTGGGAATGATTTTTAGAGTCAGTAGCTGCAATGCACACATTTATTACACAATTCTTTCATTTCTAAAGAGCCAATAAAGATATTTTAGTTGCAGTTTAAAACTTTTATTTATAATATTCTAAATTTTGTCTTGATTGGTCAAATACGTTTTACAGAACATTGCATAAAACGTGTCTTGAAATCTGTTCCTACTCTAAAGCTATCAGTACTCATATGAATACAGTAACAGGCTGTAATGGAAAATAGTCTAGCCACCAGAAAAGAAAAGCAGAAGGATCATATTTCTTGAAATAAATCAGAATGTTTATTTTCTACACTACCATCCTCTCACTCAGCTTCACAGCCTATCAGCTCAAAGTCTATGTTACTCTCTCTGTGCCCAAGCCCAAGCTTTGCAAAATAATCTTCTCTCTTTCTCACTTTCCATAGGATATTTTTATAATTCATGAAAGAAGTAACATTTTCAAATATTGTTAAATTGTAGATATTCCATATCTTCATAGTCTCAGTCGAGGTAGCTTTTCTCAACAAAGAGTTATTCAGACTTGTAATGTGAATAACTTACACAGGAAAGTTCCCATGTGCTTTTGCTTCTGATTGACAAATACTTGTATAAGTTCAAGGTTTGATTCATTTTCATCATATCCTTCTCACACATCTTCCAAACTGTAAGCGCATCCTTAAAATGCAGTTTTACAGATTAATTTAGTCAATTCATAAATTCCAAAGCAAGTCAATAAGACAGAAAAGTATACTTTAATTTGTCTTCTTTATGACAGGAAGAAACTTGTATCATGCATAGGCCATGCAAAGGTTAGGATAGAAACATTTATGTCAAGTTGAATCTTGAAGAATGTGTTAATGCCAGTGTCGTAGACTCTCACTATGGTAACAAGACTGCTGGATTTGTGGGTGGCAGCACCACCAAGTATAAGGGACTGAGTCCTTTCTCACACAGTGTGACAACTGTCAGCATAACCCTTCTGACTAGCTAGCAGCACCTCACCAATACCAAGAGGTGGAAGTGATTTGTGGCAGTCTATTGTTTGACACTCAGATTCCTCACAGAAGTCGCGGTGGAACAGATCATGTCCCTTTGTCTCAGATATACAATTCTCATACATGCAAAGACAAACAGAAGCAGGTTCTTCGTTCAATACATGTTTTATTGGAGCAACTACATTCTAAGTAAAAAACATGAATTGTGATTATATAGATAACGAAATACAACTCTATTACAGCGGTGACAAGAAAAGTGAAACATATGAAGAGTCCCACCATATTGTCATGATAGTGTCCCTATTATCCCTATTTACACCACTAAGTTTCTACATGAGAGCATTAGCAGTGTTAGCCTGAATCTATCCACGAAGACCTGGGAAGGAAGCCCAATCCCCATACCTGTGTGGAGGTAACAAAGTGATCTGTTAGTCTGCTGGCAGTCTTCTCATGTAAATGAAACAGGAAGTGTGAGGGTTCAGCAGAAACTGCAAATGACATGCAGCATAAGATGCCAAACTGACTGGAAAGTCCCCTTTGCCTTATTTTCAGGCAGCCTGTTGTTTTATAAAAACAAGATGGTGTTCTAAGAATTGTCCAGACATGATTATACTTTTTGTCTGTGTCAGGCAGACATTGCACTCTCGGGACCGGCAATACCTGGTAAACTATTGTGTATAGCCTTGGAGTGAGCACAGAATGAAATGTTGTGCAGAGAAATGAATAACAACTCTGTGTGGAAGGGCAACTGATATAAAATAATAAAACAGAGCCACTAAAATGTAGCCTTTGCTAAAATAATAAGAGGAATAAAATTGAAAGTAACTAGATGAGAGGGCACAGGCCTCAGACCTAGACTAATATGAAGTGCCTCCATAAGACGCTAAAGTAACCTCACGAAACCAGCAGCTGAGCAAGTCAACAAAGGCAGGTCATTCAAAGTTTAAAAGGAATGTACAATTTGAAAAAGGCAGCTCTGGTGAGGCCTTGTTCTCATTCATTCAGGTTAGTAAATATATTGATTTCTATATTTTAATGAAAGCTTTAGCACTACATTTACTAAAATGGGACTGTCTGGGAGCACATCAGTGCATCCCTGAGATCAATGAGGGACCACACAGAACAGCGGGCGCAGAATCCCCAGCACTGTTCCAGCCACTAATAGGGCAGCGCTTCCTCCTGCTGCTCTATCCAGCTCCTCGTTGGGAATCATGGATTGCTGATTCCTGCTCTGCTGCTTCCATTGAGTCTCTGAGTTGTCAGCATAGAAAACAAGGTGAGTAAAAAAACTCTGTTTCTCTGTGCATCTGTGCATGTGTGTTTGTGAGTGACTGACAGTGAATGATATTGAGTGAGAGAACGTTTGTGTTAGTATGTTTAAAAATGTCAATGAGACTGAAAGTGAATGAGAATCAGAAGTATGATTGTGAATGAGAGAAAGTGAATGTTAGGGAGCCAGTGACGTGGTGTGAGTAAGTTAGGTGTGAGTGAGGGGAGATTGTGAGAGGGAGTGAAAATGAGTAGGTGTAGTTGCACCAGGGCTGAGAGGCCTGGGGGGCTTACTGAGTCTTATTTATTAAAACAGATGGCCTGTACATCAGGACTTGTGAGTGAGAGTCATTGAGCGTATGTAAGTTTGTAAGTGAAAGTAAGAACCAATGAGTATGAGTACGTTTGTATGCGAGTGACAGTGAATGGGAGTGAGTATGAATGAGAATGAGTGGGAGAATGTGAGTGAGTGAGGGGCAAAGATTGAATGAGAGGGGGAGTGAGAATGAGTGAGTGAGAATGTGAGTGAGTAAGAGAGAGTTTGTTAGCATGTTTTATGCTGTGAGTCTGGGGCCACGGAAGGTAACATGCTGCCGCTGGCATATTGGAGGTAATTCATGGCAAAATGCCACCTTGCCATACTGGAAGTAATATTTGGCATATGGGGACACATGGTAAATTGCTGGTGCTGGCATATTGGAAGTAATTCTTGGCCCAAAGAGGGCAACCATGGCATATTGTGGTTGGCAGGTCAGGTTGGGGAAGGCAAACCATGATGAAATGATGGCTCTGACATATTGGTGGTAATTTTTGACGTATGGGTCATCATAGTATATTGGCAGTATAAATGACAAAATTCTGGCGTATTCTGGCATACTGTATGTAATTCTTGGCATAGGGTTGTACCAGTGACAAAATGGCACACTGGAGGTAAATCTTAACAAATAATGAACACCCAAGGTACATTTTGAAAAAAAATGGGGTGAACTTGCAGCAAGTATTGCGCCCCACCACTTTCAAAGATCCAGAGCCGCCATTTCATTGAGCGCAATCAGTATAGCCTATAAGACTTCCTTCCTGTTGTCCGTCTTTACCAAACAGACAACCCTTTTAACTCAATCACTTCCTTGCCTGGTTTTGTTAAATCGCATCTTATCTGAGTTCACAAAATAAGGCTTCACGTTCTCTAGCCTTTTTACCAATATTTTGGTAAAAATTGTAACAACTGTGTGTAACAGAGCTATCCGCCTATATCAGGCACATTCATCAGGAGGCTTATTCGGTTTACAGATTAAGACGATATCCCTGGTATAGCTGTGCATAACTTCTGAGAACAAGTAGTGGATGAAATTGTATGTGCCAAGCATCTGCCTACAGCCTTCACGCCTCAGTGTTGCTTGTTAGGTAAAGGACGAAAAATGACATATAAATTTGGGCAGCTGGCCATGGTACTAGCGCGGCATAGAATTGAAATTACATGGATGTTTCAGCGAGCCCCAACAATAGATTATTGGCACAAGGATGTGACAGAGTGGTCTCCGGTGGAAGAGAAGCATATAAGACTCAGTAGATGGGATGACAAACTTGAAGATGCTCTCATCACCTGGCGAGCCCTTTGTGACAAATTGTTAGACCTCGACCACGTAGCGACAACAGACTCAGACAGTAGTGACACCTCAGATGCAACGGGGAAGCAGTCAGGAGTTAGTGAGCCATCACAGTCACCACAATGAGCACACGCAGGACTGGAACCAGAGAGATGTCCTGTCATCATTGATGCTTGAGGAACAAAAATTTATACCTATATCTACTGTATGACTAATAGTGAACCCACTCATGTATAGTTCTAATTATCTTGAGATGTATATACATAAGACTGCCATTTTTATATATTGACAAAATGAAAAATAAAAAATATATAAAAAAATTTTAAAAAAATATGTCCCTTATCCTGCAGTCCAGGCAAAACTCTACCTGGTAATCTGGAATAAGATTGACTGATAACCCTTCCTCCTCTAATTCTCCCAGCAAAATCATTGCCTATACCTTCCCCATGATGACCAAATGGAAGAGAGCGTGATAAAAAAGCCAGGTGATTCTTCTTTAAAAAGAGAATGTTGGTGTGATCCCTTTGTGAGTCTGGTATTGCATCAGTTTCCAGGGAATGCAAACAAAGAGGGCAGAGCTTCAAGCTCAATATGTAGGATCATCCCTGAAAAACAAATTGGGACTCCTGTTAGGGCTCAGACCACCAGCTGACCTACAAAATCCTATAATTGTTTCTACAGTCTTCTTGATTATTTCAAAATATGTGCCTAATCTTGCAGAAGGTGATCGGAATTGTTGAATTACAGAAACACAGGGAGCTATTCACAAACTGCATTTTATAGTACATGTAACACTGCTACAATTGTACTACAAAACTACTGCAAAATGCCATTCACAAACCTACCTGTGTAACTTACCCTCTAATATCTTTTCTATGGAGAGATCCCCACATATGTACATCTTCTACTCAATATTAAATGTAGGATGTAAGAGGGTAAGTGGCTGGACGAAAAGTGGCATACTTACAGCTAAATAGGAGGAGTTTAGGAAGGAGTAAAACGTGATTTAGGAAGAGTTGGGAGGAGTTTAAGGGGCATGCACCCACCACATAAGAGAAAGCTTACTGCTGTTCACAAACTGCACTTCTAAAGTTACTACAGCCAAACAAGGACACAAAACAGCAGTAAATAACTCCAGCTCAGAGCTGAAGTAAGGTCAGCATCACACATAGCCAACCACTGGTGATATAACACCCTCTCATAGAAACAATGGAAGTAGAGACTTATATAATATGCAATTAAATTAAAAAATAAAATATAGTTGTTTTTTAATTATAGAATATTTGAACAACCTTATTTTTTATTTATCAATTAATGTAGCATTCATTTTTTAAATATTACTATATTACTTTCATTATTTCTATACATAACGTTTGTTGATTATTATTGCATGATAATGCTATGTGAAAATTAATTATAGATTTAAATAAATATTACATTAATAGTGCTGTATCACTTTTTTATTTTGATCTATATTTAATATAAGTAAATAAAACAAATGTACATTCATTTTTAACATAAAAATATGTTTACTACTGTTTTATACTTACTTTTCCCTATATCTTACTGTAAGGGGACTCCACAGTTGGAGTGGAAATCTCCCTATGGTAACGAGTAGAGAAAATATAAAACATTTATTAAATGTTATGACAAATTAGTAACATATTTATTATTACATATAATATAGTTAAATAAACCTTTTCTCTGGGTCCAGAAAGCAATTGTTTAAGGGTGTTCACAGACTTTTGCATGACAAATTCCCTCCTGGAAACCTTTGCAGATTTATTCCTATTAAAAGGAGGAGTAAATCCTTATCCATCGTAGGACTAGGGAAGGAAATAGTGGTGGTGTAGTAGAGGGTTTTCTCCATGAGGGAAATATTTTTTCACCTTAGAGAAAATACATATTTAAAAAATTCAAGCGCAATTCTACTAACCTAAAGTCACTTTCACATGCACAACTGTGCACTATGTACAATTGGTAAAAAATACGTAAATCTGAACACAAGCCAGGCAGGTAACGTGACCGGATTTACACTTTTGTTTTTTTTAAAAGGGGCCCTTAGCCTCTTATTATTTTTAGGTTGGTATGGCAGACCCACTCTTGGAAACTACGTGTAACATTTAGTAAATCATAGTGACCTCAAGGCAGAAAATAAATTTGAAGAATAATTGGGAGCTGGAGAGAAACTGAATGTAAAACCTCTTTGAGATTGTACTGTAATGTCCATGGGAAGCGTAGGAAGCTTTTATTTTGAATGTATTTATGTTCTGAATGTTATGAAGAAGCACCTTGGAATACTACTTATGCAGGCTGGGTTGACTGATGGGGCCTTGAATGCCTATTGACTTGAAATGATGAATAAACCTTTTCCACAATAGATGGTTGTGTTAGGCATGATGTGAAAGCAGGTGCACTTTACACTAACTTTTGAATGTAAAACAGCGATTTCTATAGCTATTTATAATTTTGTACAATGGAGGATTTGTATTGTTGCTGCAAGTGCAGAAATGTGAATGGGGGGTTTTACCACAAATAGCAGTATTAGCATTTTGAATGGATGGAAGGGAACTGACAATAGAGTTGTGAAATTGGATGAGAATAGAGACTCCCTGGTTGCGTCAGACCAGACTAAATGTGGACGGAGGCGGTGAAAAAGAGGGCCGCCAGTCAGTACCAGTGCATAACAAGAAACAAGACACTGGTGGCGGCGCTTGTCGACACCTGCACCATATGCATTGATTGCTCTATCTCCTGCGGGCTCAACATTCTTGGACCCCGGATGGCATACCTGTTTGGTCAAATGGCCACAAGGTTCTGAATCTGCATAAGTGCTTGTTTCAGTCAAGATAACGTTTCCCAACATTGAGATGTGATATGTAGGATAAAGTACACCGTGCTGTACATTATAAGGATATTGCAAATCACTGAGGAGTTCCATGACCATACAAAGGAAGGAGACCAAAGGCCGAGTTCCGTTTTAAGGTTATGGAATGCCGAGTACTTTATTTCTTATAATGCATGGTCACACCATCACCTTTCCCACAAACCACTTAAATCCTTGGTGTGTAGCTCTTTCATAAGAAAGAGGGAGCATGCTTGCAAACATAAAGCATGAAAATAGAAACTCTTGTGCAAAACGAATCACATGAAAAAAGTTGTTAAATACTTGTTGGAAAAATATATCAGAATTGGTTTAATGCAAGCCAGTTTCAGTTTTCAGAAGGTTCAGTACCTTGAAATGTGAAGAAGCATGCAGAAAGATTCTAACCTTTCAGAAACTACCGTAGGAGAGCAAAAAATAAATATTTTGCCATAAATTTCTCCTTTTCCTTTGTCATGGTACAGCTATAAAAACAGAGCAGAGAAAAGAAAAGGCTTGTTTTGTTTTCAATCTTTAAACAGTTGCTTTTATTGTACTTCATGATGGGCCTTTCCCCTCAGAAGCGGCCTCTGGCAGCGGGCATTATGATGTCAGAACTCAACTGGAATAATTTATTACAGATTAAATCTGACATCTTTTCATTCTAATTGATGATTGAGTCCATCACAAGTCGCCAATTAATGAGAAATTAGAGACCGCTTTTATTACAGTGATTGCAGAATACCATGTATTATATATGGGATGATGTACCATGGCTTGTACATTCCAAGAACTCTGCAAAAAGTTCTGTGATCATATAGAGGCACAAGGCCAATGGTCAAATATCTTTAAGAAAGCATGGAGCTTAGAGGTGGCTTCAACTATCCATCAAAATGTGCCGCTCTGAGTATATATATAAAATTAGTTGTCTCTGTTGCTCCATTTAAGCTATGGCCTATGTGCTGGCCTTGAGTTGTTCTTGGTCTGGTTGACATGACCACTGCTATCTGTGAAGAGGATTCTGTTTGGGTGCACTAGTCCAGTGTTGATAAGATATCTTTCCCCAGCCCAAAAGGGTGGCATTGGAGGTGTGATCCCAGGAGGCCCCACATAGGGCCTGATTTAGAACTCGTAGACATGTTATTCCATCGCAACGGTGACGGATTGTTACAGACAATGAGCCTGATAGGGTGAGAACATAATCAACACAAGCGTTGTCAGCCTACCAAGTTACTCTGGGCAACCAGTGTTATAAGTGAATTCGCTCTCTCTTTAAATATTGTAAGAGATCACTAACATTCCATCATTTCACAAATGATTCTCCGTATATGGCAAAGTAGGGCTTATATTGTAGTCAGAGAAAGCGGAACGATAATGCTGAATCAGAGAGTTCACCACTTACTCTCTGCATTACCCCCAGTACAGCATTTCAGCCTTGGATGGGAGCCTTGGCCAATAGCCTTGGCCAAAAGCTAGAGTAAAGCATGACCTGCCTTGCCAGTACCCCTGACATTGCACCAACCTGATTAGTAGTATTTCTTTGCCAGAGGAAAAAGCGGGTTCCCGTAGCTATTGAGTCATGAGTAGCAAACACTGCTGCACATTGACAGCAGTAGTCTTAGGTCAATGTTGCTGGATTACAACAGTACTGAGCAGGGGCGGCTCCTCCGCTAAGGCGGAGGAGCATCACCCCCCTGCTATAAGCAGAAGGGGAAGGAAAAATAAAATGATAATAACAAAGTGTTATCATTTTATTTTTCTGTGACCTATGTTAGGGTGGTGCTGGAGGGGGCCGGAGGTAGGAGTGGTTGGTGCACAGAAGTATGCATGACGCTTTGGCCGGCCGTGTTCAGCCAGCCAAACAGTTATGCACACTCTGCATTTCTCCACCTGGCTGTATTGAACAGCCGGGAGGAGAAAGTGCACAAGGTGCATCTCCCTGTGTGAGCGCCGAAGCAGGGCGCTCACACCAATCACGGATCAGCAGCGTTGTGATTGGAGGGGAGTCTGGAAGCCTGTGTGCTCCCGGGCAGAGGATGGAGGAGACAAACCCATCTCCATGGTTGAGTTAAGTGGTTTTCTTTTCTTTATTTTTTTATTTCCAACTCACCCCCCACTCCTCTGCCCAGCCACCCTCGTTCAGTGTCAGACGCCACTGGTACTGTCCTGTGTTCCCTACCTTGTCTGTGCTCCATTCTGTGTTCTCCAATTAGACACCAGCCTCAGCTTAGCAGTGGGTAGTCCTGTGGCATACATTCTAATCTTTGTTCTTTCATGAGGTCAAGATTGCCACCAAGAAATGATAGTAAAGCATAATTTGTCCCTCACATGCGTGATTTGAAAAGCAAAGCGTCCAGCTTAAAGGTTGGTCTATCAGTAGCTGTAGCTAAACAACAAAGCCCAAGTCTGGACCCCCTGCTTCAGGTGATGAAAGCAAAGGTTGCCCCTGTATTAACCTCTGGAACTGAAATAACCCTGGGTAGGGAGGAAAGGCTATTAGACAAACTGATCATCAGAATTTATAAAAACGTTTTCCGGCTACCCAAGAGAGCTTCCCCAGCTCAACTGAGACTTGAACTGAATATTACAAAACAGTCTTGGGCCAAGAGGTAGCTGTTTTCTGAATTTCTGCCACAGGCTCTGCTCAGCAGCGGAGGAGTCCATGCATGGCCTATTCTGGTGCGAACTTGAGGGCGCCAGTCTAACTTCATCGTCCAGGCAGCACCTTGACAACAAACTGATTGAATTTTCACTGACAGGTGCTTGGAACAATCAAATTTCCTACCAGGCTTTCAAGAAAATAACAACTTCAAAGGCAAAAAAAAATGTCAAAACTGGAGGACCTGGAAGTGTTGAACAAGAGCTCTCATGCATGGTCAGTCATTAACTCTCATGCCTTGAGCAAGCAGCAGGACTATATCACTGCCACTTACCCTGTATGGATCAAGGCTGGGCTTGTGGCCCTAAGGATGGGCGAGTGGAATCTGCATGCCCATCTCCCGGCATGGCAGTGGCCTAGGAAAAGAACCTTCAACCCATATCTTATGCATTTGCCCTGCAGTGTTGCAGCTAAGGAGAATTCTTCGACCTGAATTCATCTGCCTGAGAGTTCGCGCCTGCCGGCAGGCAGTAATTGCCAGCTTGAATCCTACTAACACTCTCTTAAACGTCAAAACTGTTAGTTACAACAGAACTGGACAAAATCAGCTCCTTCGGGACTTGACAGCACACTACTGAAATGTTGCATTGTAGTTGCACTGTGTCTGCTCTGCTTTGTGTCTTACATTTTCATCTTATGCATATGTCTTTTGTTTGGTCATTGTATGATTTGGTGGCTGCACATGGGCCGGGTCACTCGAAGCCTTGCTTATTGCATTTTAGTTGTTAAATGCTTGTAGAGGCTGCTTCTACTTGGCCAGTCATGGTCTCAAGCACGTTTTGCACACTGCGACTCTACCTTCAGGCCTTTTGCATCAGCTGTAAATGGCATACTCTTTGCATAGCACCTTAGTAGAAGAGATGTCTACTGTAGCCACTAATTGTGTGCTGCCTATTAGTCTTTATGTTTAAATTCAATTGGTTTGCATCTGCATTCGGGAGCTGCTTAGTGGGTTTTTTTAAGCCGTCATGGCTGTGAATCTCTTCCAGTTCTGTTATGTTTTATCTGCACGGTCGTGGTTTGCATCTAGCTAGTCCAACTTGTTTTAATTACAGGAGACAAAGGTTTATTCCCCCCTTGGACGGTTAGAGACTAGTATCTGTCTCTGTATGTATGCAGCATAAATGGCCTATCTGAACTAGCCCTTGTTTTAATCCAGACTTGGCGTTTTTAATAGGGGCCACTTTTATCAATGCATGCTCTTGATTTTGATTGTTTGTACATGTAAAGGTTTTAATTAACTGCACAATAAACTATACTACTACCATTGATTGCCACCAAGCCAGAGACTGCATAATTGTTGAACGCAAGGAAGGAAACTTCATAATGGCCCTACAAAAGTGCACCAAACAAAGACGATCCATCCCAAAAATAGGCACCCGATTCCCCCTTGTCCATTTATTCTTATCCCTTGTTAGACCCGTCAGCCTTAGCGTAGTCTTCATTTAAACTTTTCGCCTTACTTCATTTTTAATTAACTTTGGTTTTGTTGGCCTTAGTACTCTCTGCACTTTACCACCGCTAACATTTGCTAAAGTGTGTGTGCCCACTTCCTAAATAGGGTAACATTAGCTTATGCCCATTTGGCACATTTAATTTACTTCTAAGTCCCTAGTAAAGTGACACTGCATCTACCCAGGGCTTGTAGATTAAATGCTACTAGTGGGTCTGCAGCACTAATTGCACCACCCACTTAAGTAGCCTTTTAAACATTTCTCAGATCTGCTGTTGCAGGCTGTGAGTGCAGGTTTAAACTGCCTTTTGACCTTGCAAAATAAACCTTTTTTCAGTCCTAAACCTCTCTTTTCAATACATATAAGTCACCCATAGGGTGGGCCCTAAAAAGCCCATAGGGAGGGTGAAGTGTAGTCAAAAGATTGGACATGTACTTTTGACTTTTCATGTCCTGGTAGTTAAAAACTCTTGCATTAATTTTTCACTACTGCAAGGCCTGACTCTTCTATGGTATAACTTTGGGTTACCCAATTACATTTAATAAGTTTAACAAGCAAGTGGGAGCAGGTAGGAATGTCAAGTGTGGTTTCTTAAGTACTGTAATTTAAAACCCTCTTTAATGGTAACGTTGGATTTTAAATCACAATTTGGAAAATGCCACATTTAGAAAGTTGGCTTTTTCTTGTTCCAACCGTTTGGAGCCCGCAGTGTGTGTCCTGGGTTACATGACTAGGTGTAGCTGCCAGCTGGGCTTTGTGTATTACTCCCAGACAGTGAGACAAAGGGGGGATAGGTGGTGGTAGGATGGGCCATCTCTGAGTTGATGGGACCACATTTGCACATCACAAAGCTTCTGACCTGAGCACACTCACAAAAGGTTTGGCACTTGTCTCATGTGCTCCCAAACAAGCTGTACCCAGGGCATGGAGGCAGGAAATTCCAAACACCTATGGGGGTGCAAACCTCCAGAATCTTCTCCTAATTCAAAGCTGGCAGCAAGTATAAATATTAGACCCTCAGACCTAATTCACCAATATCGGCCTAGACCTGTGAAAGACTTAGCAGGAATGCTGTGCTGCTTTGCAAGAAGGACTGCAACTCTGCTTCCCTGCTGTCTGAATGAGAAGGACTGGACCTGCATTTTAAACTCATGACCACCAGAGTGACTACAAGAGCTAGTTGGCTGGCGTCCTGATCAAAGCCTCAGAAAAGAAAAGGCTCCAACCACCCTGAACTCATCCACTGGACTGTGCTGTAAGTCTTGCCCCGCAAGTGGTACCACCCCAGTCCTGGACCCTTGGAAGGTGCTCTGTTAGCTCATCTGTGGTCTCTTGGGCAGAACCAAAACAGCGCAACACATCTCCTCCCAGCCTTGCATCGGAACTGCCACTGTCCAACACATCCCTGACGCAGGACCACACATCGCAGCTCATCGGAACTGCCGCTGCATGGTGAAACCCTGAAGCTGAATTTCACATTGTAAGCCTCTATTGACCGCATCCTCTACAATGACACAGGACTTCTCATTGCAAGGCTTGTCGACTGCTTCACCAGAACTGCTGCTGTGCAATGCATCCTTGACTCAAGACCGCACATCTCTGCCTGCCGCTCATCAGAACAGTCACTGTGTGACGTATCCTCAGCACAGGATGTTGCAAAGCTCCACAACAGTGATTTAAGGTACTTTTTCAGCAGGCCTCACCTGGCCCCTGTATCTGACTCACACTCAATTATGGTTGGCCTGAACTTGTGAATTTGTTCCATTCCAGGGCAACCACATAACCACAGTTGGCGCTTTGTTTTTCTAAGCACTGTTTTCACTTAGATCTTAGAAAATTGCATATCTCTGCTTTTACTAATCTGATTTTTTGTTGTTTTGGTTGCAAATAATTGAATACTTTTTACTCTAGTTTTCTAAATTGGTATTTTTCTTGTGTTCTGATTTCATTTTGTTACTCTTTGAAGTGCTGCATAAATACATTACACATTGCCTCTTAGTTAACCCTGACTACTTCTGCCAAACTACCAGGGGGTAGGACATGGGTTAATTTGGTGTTGCTTGAGTTTTACCATGATCAGAACTGTTGTTGGTGCTTGAAAATGGTTTCATCCCCCCTCAACCAGAAGACAAATTTTCTGCATCCCTGTTTTAATTGTATTAATATTTTCCAAACTGCAACCATTTCAAGGTATTGCCCATCCCTCACTAATCAATAGGCATCTTACTGATTTGCTATATGACTGTAATTCTTACTATGGCTTGTCCTAACCATTTATGCAAACATTGGATGTTCACGTCTCTTCCTAACACAGCCCTTTATGTCCTCCTGTTCTTCACATACCATGAAGACACGTGTATCTCAGGTTTTAGCTATACACCTCCTGATCTTTATAGTAATCGGTCCTACAATGTATGTCTTTCATTTTACTGCTCCCCAAAAGGCCAGTAGTCCAATACCTGTTGATTAAAGATGGGTCTTGGAGTGAGGGAGTGAAGAAGCACAAATATATTCCACTACCTGGTTAGCAATTATGGAAATTTGATCAGGGGTTCTGAAAAAAATGACTAATGTGATTGGATAATCTAGTGAACATGAAATAAAACAAGACCCCTAGCACCTTTAGAGCTGGAATACCAATCTTTACCAAGTCTGGAACTAAAAATAGTTGAAGATCAGACTGAGAACTTAGAAGTTGTTATCCATCCCCAAGCTTATTTTGTGGCTTTCATTACATTTGGGTCACTCAGAGGGCACTTGGAGTAGATCAGTCAGTCTGCTACTGATGGAACCCTTTGAATTTTACTAGTGAGTGAATGAATTTCCTTGTATGGAACACACTAACCTTCATGCCAACCAAGCAAGAAGTCTTTTAAGGGAGAGCTTTAATGCTGACCAACTACTGGTTGACACAGTCAAGAAGGCCCTTAGCGCATTCATACACGCACACTCTTGAGTAATGGAGAAGTTTTTCATGCCAAGTAGGATTACTGGTGCTTCAGCAGGTGTCTTGCCAGTTTTAAAGGCCTGTTTGACAAATACACAATCTGTACAGTGGCAGCTTCCAACGGAATGGACAACTGTGTGGTTTAGGACTCACTCCAGAAGAGGCCAGCTGCAGGTTTCAAGACCTCAGGAGCTTGTTATTTCCCTGTAGCTCAAACAGCAGGCCAGCCAACTAGCCCTTGGAGTCTCTCTGGTAGTCCTGGGTTCAAGTAGCAGGACCAGTTCTCCTTCAAGCAACAAGGCAGTCCTTCAAACACAAAGCAGTCTTTCTGGCAGCAGGGCAGTCCTTCTGAATCTTCCACATGTCCAGAGTTGTACTGAAAAGTTGTGTTGAGGGTCCAATATTTATAACAGGTGCCAGCCTTTGTGTGTTGGAGGAATACCCTATCCCTCCCCCACACCTGGTTCTGGAAAGTTCTTCCCTTCCCCTATTGAGGCTTCAAACTGTTTGAGGTGACAATAGGGTGCTGTCAGGTTCATTTGTGTGTAAGCCCTTTGAAGTGCAAGTGGGGTAGGGCACAGCTCCACCCTTAGCACCCTGGCAGGATGGTACATCCTCCCCACACCTAGTGCCCCTTTTGTCACTATCTGGGAGGACTGCAGAAACCCCAAAAGCTGAGCCATTCACAGCCATGTGGCCCAGGACAGTGGCAGAAGGCGCAACTGGCTAGGACAAGAAAATGTCCACCTTCTAAAAATGTAATTTACTGAATTGTGACTTAGAATCAGACTTTACCATTAAAGAGAATTTTAAATTACAATGTACTTGAGTTTGAACTGCAGCTCTCTAATGGCTCCAATCCTAAGTTAGCGTCAATAGAAGAGATAGTACTTACAGTAGTGAAAAAGGACTTTAAAAGGGGTTCTTTGCAGTCATCATCGAACGTCGACAGAGGGGAACTACGAATTCCAGAGTGCAGAGTGTCCCAGGTTGCGGTCCTTTGAATCCCCCATACCTAACTCTGGCAGCGCCCTTATATAGCGCACTTTGCTGTCTCGCAGCGCCGGACATACACGGAACAGGTCTGGACTTGCGTCCGGGTGAAGCCTAGGCCAGAAGCAGGACTATCTGCGCCCATCCGCAGGCGGTCGAGGCTGGTCTGGGCCCCTTTTCTTGGTCCTTGGTGTTTGGATCTTGTTTCAGATTTTTGCCAAGGTAATTGGTTAGTTTCCATCTGTCAACATGGTAAGAAAGGCTCCCACTGCTCATTGGAATACTGGCAACAAGGGACTCTGTCACTCTGCCCCCAATCACTTCTTATCTCACTTCAGCGATGGGTGCCATTTCCACAGAATTGGAAATATTGGAAAGCTGCATCAGAGTGGTACATAAATTAATACATCTAATGAGAATATAGTAACCACCCAGGAATCAAGAGCATAGCTACTTTGTTACACATACCAGCCGCCAGCTCTACTGTCCATCCTACCACTTCTAACAAGGGTTCCCCGTTAGGCAACACTGTTGCCAGTTCAGTCAAGGACTCCATGCATCCCTCCAAACCCCAAGCGGCTAAAAGGAAAAGGCGCAACGCTTCAGCTCAGAAAGATCCCTTTGGGAATAAAAAGCCACGTACAAGGATGGATGATTTTCCCACTAACAATGATTCTCTAGTCAGCGTGGAAATCAAGGCAGCTTCGTTGGGAATATGTAAGCCATTTTTTATGAACTTGGAGACCTTTTTAGCATCTTTTCGACAGGATATCATTTCTCAAATTAAGCAACTATGAGACAAAATGTATACACTTTTATCCCAACCCCAGTATAGGCGTATTACCTTGCACATAACCACGCATCGTGGTCCCTCTCCCTCCATAGTCTGCCCCCCCCCCTTGCCTGTCACCTGCTGGCCCACAGCCTCTACCATCGGCGCAGACAAACCACCAGTATCGCCCAGATCAGAGTTCACAGTCATCGTGTGATACTTCACCTGCCCCGACTGCAGTTTTTTTTTCCAGTGTTGAAAGTAATAATGGGTGCAGCTCAGTTCTAAACAATGAGTATGTGGATCGTTCACACCTCCCCACCCCGTGTACGCTGTTTGTTATCATGATGGAGGGGGTGCCACCAGTTCCTGCAGGGGAGAAAGAGGATTAGCAAGGGTTGAGGAACAAAGCCTTAGGGTGGCAGACAACATTTGCTGAGGAGATTAAAATGGTCAGAAGGGTTGGTTGGGTGGGGCCCTCTTCTAAGTCCTCAAGAGGTGACTGTGTGGTCATAAAATGTCGGGACCCTGCCCTGGTTAGCTGCTTACTACATAGGTTGGATCTTCCATGGGCCCCATTCGTGCATTACCACTGGGCTTTTTTTTACAAACCCCCTCTGTTTCAACCCACATCTCAGACACCCCTCCTCAAGACCCTTCTACCATTCCACCGTCCTTGCCTATTTTACATAAGAACTGTTTTGCTGTCCTCGAGGGTCAGTCAGATGTTGAATGACTGGAGGAACCTGCAGGTCTGCTTCCATTACTTGTATCCCCTCCTTCTACTCTGCATGAGGGTGAACTATTATGTGTTGCATTTTCTATAAAAGGTATGACTAAATTGGACAATCTTAGATTTTTGTCCTGGAACATAGCATGCATAAAGGAACAAATTGGGTAACACATATTAGTTGGAGCTCATTAAAGGTTATAATGTTATCTGCTGTCAGTAGACCTGGGTGTTAAAGGATATTCACATTGATGGGTTTCAATGTCTTTGTCTTCTCTCTTTACCATCTGCTTCTGGCAGAGCCAACAAGGGCCTGGGGATATTGACCTCTCTAGAGAAAAGTTATCTTGAAGTGGAATTGTTCTGTTGTACATCCTGTGCACAAATTATGAGTTATTAATTCCTGGATTTGTGGATGTTGTGTTAATCAACTTTTTTACTATTTTGTGCATCACCCTATTGATCTGATAAGGGAGTTGGATCAAAATGTATCTGATTATTTTGAGAGACTCCCACATGGGGAAGCTAATTTATGGATGGGTGACTTCAATATTCCCACTTGTCCTTTTGGCGTTGATCGGATGTGTGGGGTTACTAATTTCACAGAAGATAACCTGACTCACTTCATACACACTGCAAATGGTGAAGCCTTGAACCTGGTTAAAACAAAATGTAATTTACATTTTAGTTCTGATTTTTTTGATGAACATTATTCCACTTTGCCAACCCTTACTGGCAAAGGGGACAGTTCTAAAATTGATTTTATTATGTTTTCCCCCCATATTGTACCGTCTATTCAGGATTCCCTTACTGTCCCCTCTTTTATAAGCAATCACAAACCCAATGTCTTAGTTTTGTGCTGCCCCTCTACTAATCTGCAAAAGTACGACCATTCTTCTGCCCTAGAGTTCTCCAACAATAAGGGAATTCACCTTAGGTGGGGCAAAGTGGAACAAAATACATTTTTACAAAAGTTAATTGCTGGGCAATATGATAATTATATGACTTGTTTGTCTGACAAGGCTAACTGAGGCCAGGTTGTGGAGTGTTTTCGGGGAAATCTGTCAGCATGCATCTAGCCTGCTGGTTTGTCAACTGCGCTACAAGGAACATTATCCCTTTAAATGGTTTAACCCCAGCTGTCGTATAGCTTTAAAACAGCTTGAGCAGGCTATAAAAGCAACTCCCTGTAATAAGACCCAAGTTAGAGCACAGAGGGTCTCATATAAAGCCGCCATGGATGCAAGGAAAATGGAGATCAGGAAGCAGTCCTGGGACGATCTACAAGCAGCTTCTGTTCTGAGGAACAAAAGGGCTTTCTGGGACGTTATTAAAATACCCTATTTCTCAGATGACAATCAACCCAAAATGGAATACCATATTCCCGCGGAAGAATGGGTCAAGCATTTTTCTAAAATATTTAGTGATGAAGGCTTCCACCAACCCATAGTAGAAATTCCACCTTTACCTAGTATTGATAGTATTTAATTTACAAGCCCTGGGTACTATTGCCCAATCTCATTACTTAATCTCTGTGGAAAAATGCATGCCAAAATCCTGGCTAAAAGGCTTAGACAATCACCAAACTAATTGGCCCCATGAAAACTGAATTTCCGAAGGGCAGACTATCAACTGATAATTCCAGGCTTCTCTTTGATGGAACTGAAGAAGGAAAACAAAATGACAACATCTGTGGCACTCATTAGATGCCGAGAAAGCACTTAAAAGGGTCTTCAGGAGATTGTCTTAAAAATGTCAGCTTGGTCATTGGTTCATTAATGCAATTACAGCTCTCTGCCACAAACATAGAGCTGCGTCTGGCTGTCACTTTACTTTGACCTTAGGTACAAGGCAGGGATGCCTTACTTCCCCCTTTATTGTTTGTAGCTGACAGGGTAACCTCTGACCCCTTCAATGTCTATGTGCCTCCACCTGTCCAATAGCTTCCATGGTTACACTTGAATTCATGAAACCCAGCATTTGCCCTTGAGGTATCCCTTTGGCTTCGGGCAAGTCACAGATGCCCATGGACAATGATTCTGACCTCCACTTCCTGCTGCCATAGGTCAGAAGGAGTAAGCACGCTTGAATGCAGCATAGTTACCATCCAAAAAAGATCTGATCTAGTTGTCTGCTAGTAAGGCTCCATATAAGACAAATATCTGGAACCCTGATCCGGAGGGGCAAGGCCTATGGTAGGTCTTAATACAAGAAACATGTTAAAAATTGGGTTTCTGGTTGGCCAAGGTATGGACCCTGTCTAAACCGGAACCACAATCCTAGCCAGGGCAAGACAGATGCTCACTAAACATTAACCTGTTCTCACCCTCTAGTAGCTTGGCGCAGAGCAGTCAGGCTTAACTTAAGGCAATGTGTCAAGTATTTGTGCAACACTTAAAACAGTAAAACTGTGAAAACACCACACAAAAAGTACCCACACATAGTTAATTATTTTTATGAGTAAAACAAGACCAAAACAACAGAAATACGAAGTTGAGATATGAATTTTTAAATATTAAAATGCAATATAGCACTTTGAAGTAAAAAGCGCCAACCGGGGTTATCTGGTCGAATTAGACTGGGTGAAATCCAAACTTTCAGCCCAACCACGATGGAGCACAGGTCGGATACAGTCCCAGGTAAGTCCAGCTGAAGTTTTAGCTCCTCAAAGTTGAGCAAAGAGCCCTGGGCATGGGGAAGAAGTTCGTCGGGTGGAAGGAAACCGTCGCTGGTGGTGGTCTGCAGGAGCAAGGAGTTGGCCGGGCATTGCGGATGGGCGCACTGGAGCCTCATGGTCATGGTCATGAGCGGTGATGCTGGCTGTGCAGAGAGACATACTTGCGACAGCTCACGCAAATTCTTCATGTGAGTGGTGCGGTTCTGGTGTAAGCAGGCCCATTTGCGGTCTCAGACCGCCCAAAAGATTGATTTCAGGAGCCACAAAATCACCTTTAAGGTCCCAGGACTGGAGGGGTGCCACTTGGGGCTCAGGAGCTGGTTGAAGATGGGTCCAGGAGCTGTAACAGGAGTGTTGGAAGTATTTTGTGCCCGTGAGACTTCAGGAAACAGGAGGCAAGCCCGCAAACCCTTGGAGTAATTTTGGTTCTGGGATGGAGAGATGCAGAGACAGTCCTTCTCATTCCCAGATAAGAGTGCAGCAGGCAGCAGGTCAGCTCAGCAAAGCAGGAGTCCAGCAGAGTAGCAGCTCTGCAGAGTGGCAGTACTTGTAGCATCACAGTAGTCCTTCCTGGCAGAGTATCCACAAGTCAAGAAGTGTACTGAGTTGGTGGTGTCAGTGGCCTTGTACTTAATCCCAGTTTTGCCTTTGAAGTGGAGGAGAATTCAAAGAAAAGCTTTGAAGTGCACAAGGTCCCTCCCCTTCCTGCCCTGGCTCCAGACTCCCTACAGGGGGGTATGCAGCTCTTGGTGTGGGGACATGCCCAGCCCTTGCAGGTGCAAATGTCAGCTCCTCCCTCCCATCCAACCCAGGAAGATGCACCCGTCTGGCCATTGGGAAGTGAATGGTCCATCAGGCACACCTAAGCTCCCTTTATATGCGGCTTTCTGGAGGGAGTGCACAAAGCTGCGCTGTCACCCACTCAAGACATGTTTTGGAGACAGGCAGAAGGCACAGGATGATTTAGGTAAATAAAAGGCCTACTTTCTAAAAGTTGCATTTTTAGACTTGCAACTTAAAATCCAACTTCAACATAAGTTGTGATTTTAAATTGTGAGCCCAAAGACACCATACTTGACAGACTTATATCTTATAGATTGTGAATCACACTTGTAAGATCTAATAAGGTAATTCGAATGTTATCCTATGGGAGAGGAAGGCCTTGCAGTAGTGAAAAATGAATTTGGGAGTTTTTCACTACCAAACCTAAAAGTACATTCCCTGCCTTTTCAATATATTGCTCCCTGCCCTGTGGGTCACTTAGGCCCGTATTTATACTTTTTTTAGCGCTGCATTTGCGCCGCTTTTTGACGCAAAACGTCGCAAACCTACAAAATACAATGGTATTTTGCAAGTTTGCGCCGTTTTTGCGTCAAAAAACGACGCAAATGCGGCGCAAAAAAAGTATAAATACGGGCCTTAGTGCCTACATTAGGGGTGGCGTATATGTATAAAAAGGGAAGATGTGTAAACTGCACATACAGGCACTGCAATGGCAGGCCTGAGAAATGGCTAAGGGGCTACAGGTAAATTAAATATGCCAATTGGGTATGAGCCAGTGTTACCATGTATTAGAGGACAGAGCACAAGCACGTTAGCACTGGTTAGCAGCAGTGAACTGCACAGAGTCACAAAGCCAGCAAAAACGAGGTCAGAAAAGGAGGATAAGGAAGGCAAAAAAGTGTGGGATGACCCTTCAGAGAGGGCCATTTTCCAACACTTGTGAACATTAAAGGAGATAGGCCATTGACCCCTAAGAGGTTTCTCATGCTGGGCAACCCAGCCAAATCATTAACATCATACAGAACCTTTCAGCGTCATGGAAAGAGTTCCCCCAGTTTTACACTGACAACACTGACTGGAAAAATCCATCCTCACTCAGGACTATCTGTCACCACTTCAGTTGCCATGAGGATGCCCCTCTGTTCACTTAAATAGAGGACACAGGAAGATGTGCTGCTGAGCTGCCCTGTCGGCTGAAGCTTGCCATGTACTGCAGATCCAGAAGCCTGAAGGATGGATGGCATAGGATCTTGCTGGGACAACTGCCACTGAATCCCCTTCAGTGAGGTGAGCATGATCGCAAATTTCCTTCACCAAGCATGTGCTGCTGTGGATCCAGTCTTGCAAATCAGCCTTGCTTCCAGAGCCCATCATCACATACTGTAAGAGACCACTGCTGCCTTTTGTTCATCATGGTGGGCCCATAGGGAAATCCCTTGCCCATGTAACTAGGCAGAGGACACATCCACTGTGGACTCCTAAATTGTCATTTTCATTGCATGCCTTACTTGAAGGGTCACTGTTATTCCTGATAACTGTGCTGTATTACCTTTCACCTTCTGACCCCATCTGCTGCAGGAATCCTTCTTACAGACCGGCTCACCCAACTTGTGACTGCCACCTTTCTCACCACAATCACCTATGGCCCCCCAGCTCCTCAATGGCTTTCTTCACTCCAGGCTTCGGCGCAGCATGTCCCTTGGTGAACATAAACCATTGTGCAAAATGTCCCTTCAAACTCTGCTAGTGCAGGGACCTCAAGCCCTGCATCAGTGTGCTCAACCTCCCAGAACACCATCATGTGCACCCAGAGCCCCAGTTGTGCACTGTCAGGGCCTAGCCATTTGATTAGGAATGCAATTTATGCTAGGACCAAGCTCACGAGGCCCCCAATCGAGTAGTGTACCTAGCACATCATAATCCTGCCCCCGCTCCTCAGGAAGAGAGAATATAGAGGTGTGCAGTTCTATTGTTTGGTGATTCTTAGGTACAAATTGTATAGTTTAATTGTTTATAATTAGTATGTTTATGGTCCAGAGTGAGTAGCTAACTCACCTCTCTAGTGACTATTCATGTAATGAAGGTATTTTCACTCAAGCTGAAGGCGTTCTGTGGTTACAGTGTGGAGCACTGCTTCCTAAAACTCAATGCAACCAGTATTCTTAACTTTGTTGTAGCTTTGTTGTGTTACTGGTTTCAGTACAGTCAGTTGTCTCCTTTTTAGGTCAGGCCTGAAATTGCAACTGTTGCCAGATTTAATGCTGTCAACCTAAGAAAGAGCTTTAAGGAGTACTACAGAAAGGGTCTTTGTCATATGATAGCCAGGAGTATATTGTGGTTGGGCAGAAGTTGTTTCTATCTCTACAGAAAAAGTGCTTCCCTTCCATACAGCTGTGATTGTTATGTTTTATTTGACCAGCTGCCTGAGCAAGCAGCAGTATGTCTACTTAAGCTCGAACTTCAGGGCCACACACAGGACATTGTAATATCACTGTCTCAGGTAACAAACAGTGTTTGTTTTTGCATACAGCAGCACAGATGGGAGGAGGACAGTACTGAGTAATGTATTGCAGTCCCATCACCCTCTCCTTCCATCATTAAAGTTAATTTTAAGGTTGCAGATTTGTATCTAAGAGTAGGATGGAATGCCCAGGACTACACTAATCTACATGGATTTTTAGGCCTGGCTTGATCGTGTATGACAACATCACCTTATGTGATCAACGAAAAGTAGCTTTCAGAGTACTGCTGAGAAAGAGGCTCAGGTCCCACCCACATGTTGGCTCCCCTGAGTACAGGATTCGGTGGGGGCGAACTTGTGCACTTCCACTAAAAAGACTGCTTACATTACATTTTTTTGGCTTGTGGCTAGCTTATACTTGATACATCAAGACTGAGTTGGGCATGGTGGCAAGCTAATGATCCTGGCTGTATGCCACATTGGTTTATTTTGAAATGTTATGATAAGCCAGTGTTGCCATGTTTTAGAGGCGCCTAACATATTTATTTTGAAATGCAGATTTAAAAGTCAATAGTTTGGATTGGTATTACTCTGTATTAAAACTACAGATAGGTATTTTGTTACGTGGAATCACACAGATTACCATAGTAGGCAATGGTTTTGGTGTTGGTTAACCCATGTGACAAACCATGGGTACCGGATTGATCTGTGAGAATCCGTGCTAAATCTTCCTATGAGAGATAGTATTTTGCTGAGCCAAATGCAACTTAATACCATATTAATTATATGATTGTGTGTATGATCGCTGCAACAAGCTATAGGTCTGATTGGTACATTGGAAAAGTTATGTCCAGATCCATAGGTCTGGTCCGCTTTAAGGGAAAGACAGTTGTTTTCACTTATTCATTGTGAAAGGCATTTGTTATAGCCAGTGAGCCTTTAATAGTTGGTTGCTATCAAACTGCTAAAAGCTATAGACAGATATTTTGTTACATGTAGTTCATAGATTACCGCAGGAGGTAAGAGTTTCAGCTTTGGCAACCCACACTGGCAATCCTGGGGATTTTCACTCTGATGATTCTTGTTAGGTCCTCTTGAAGGGGGTTGTGTATTGTATTGCAAGCTGTATTTGTATACATATTTGCAATTTTTTACCTGTATGCATGATGGTTACCAGTTTATGTGCAATAGGCCGATGTTGGATAAGGTTTAAAGCCAATGCTAAAAGGTGATAGAGCGTACATTTTAGCTCTGTCCCTCATGTCACTGAAGTCAGCAGATTGTGACAAGTTGAAGTTTATGAACATTCATGAGTGAAAAACTAACAAAAGCTGCACTGACACATTTTTTATGTGCAATGTGCTTGTATTTCACAGTTTGACAGGTGCCTTTTCAATTAAATCATATGCTAGAAGGTTATAGTTGATGTTAAAATGTAATTTAGACTAAAAGCCTATATTGAAACAATTTAGCATTTCTAAAGTTTAGTGAAAGATTAATGACTTTGAAATTATGTGGAAATGAGAAAAATGCACTTCACTGTTATACTTACTATAATGCAATAACAAAGCTTTTACAACGTATAATGAAATGTTTTACTTATACTGATGAGCTATTATTATTGATGAATTTTTAATGTGTGCGTGTTATATGTTTTATTAACAAGTACTTTTCAAATGTGTTTCATTTTATATTTTCTTTGTGTTAGCATAACTGAGGCGTACAGAGCTAGAATTTCGCAGTCAAGTAAATATGCTGAATTGTTTTTTTTTCATAACGTGAAGTCTTCCTTCAGATTTTTTTCCCATGAGAAACAAAGCCCCACTTGTAAAAAGTCTATTGTTTAACCATAGAAGAACTGTATTCAGTTGCCCTTGAAATGGATGTAATGCAGGAACATGGACTGAAATCGCACACATTTGTTACAATCCATTGCAGTCACACGGAAAAGGAGATGCTCTCTTGACAGACCTGGGAAAATGTTGAGCTGTTGCAACCTGAAGTTTGCAAATGATCCTGATTAGATGATGCCCCTTTTTCGTTTTATGAACTCATCCTGGAAGCCAATTGGAACATTTCATGTGGATTGATATATCGCTTACTGATCGAACTTTACTCAGATGCAGATGTAGAGCTGATGCAGAGAGCAGTCCTATCTTGGTCAGAGACAGACACTTTCCCGATGCTTAAAGCCTCCTCCAAGACCCGCACAATTTGAAGCCCTTGCTGCTTGGTAACTTGTTGCAAGACAGAAAGAAACAATAACATTCGAGAATAGAATGTAGAAAGCAGTTAAGACATTAGCAGAAGCTAGATGGAATACAGAACAGAAATGGTGGAGAGCAGAGATACTAGATGGAGTGAGAATGTTTCCAGCCATTACAGATGAAGGTGATGGGAGTAAAAAACCTAAGACAAGTAAGAAACAGACAGCAAAAACAGATCTGATAGCAGAAGATAAGGGTAAAAGGACAGTTACATCCGAGATTGATTTGGAAGATGAGTTCATAAATCAGCTGCTGCTGATGAATAGTCCTCAGTTGAGGAAGCAGCAAGGAATGTAGCTCTGAATTTGCCAACTGCTTCAGTTACCCAGACTCAGACAATTTAAGGTACACCTGAAAATACAGTAACACAAGTGCCTATGGTTTATCCACCAGTTTCAACTGTTAATACACCACAACCCATTAGAAGTCCAGTTGTGAATCAGGTAATACCAAGTCCTACTGCTAATCAGATGGTGCAGACACCTAATGTAACTACACCTGTGCAAAACTGTAATCAGAATCAGACTATGCCTACGTATACACCTGCGCAGACAATGTCAAATATTAACCCACTTCAAACAGGACAGACTGTCAGTACCGTTTTAACAGGTCAAAGTAATGAAATGCAAATTCCACAAAGTAAGACAAATTTGATGGGTACCAATGCACTGATAATCCCCGTAACCATAGGTCCAGTTCTTCCATTGTATGCTTCGAGTAACCCTGCAAGTATGCCCAGTCAATGAATGTTTCAGCGGTCACTGAAATGCCAGCTATACATCCTGGGATATCACCAATTGGTATGCAGAGATCAGTATGTTCAAACAGTTTGGAGATTCATATGTAAAGATGTTTCTCAACATGCAGGACGGACTTATGAGAGGTTAGCAGAATTGGACGAGAAATATGAAGTGGATTTAATCTAAACCTTTAAAGATAAGCTACAGATTAAAGTTCAGTAACAAATATATTCATAATATGAGATTGCCTGAAAAGAGAATGCCCATTAAGGAATTAATAACATACATTCAAATATGGGGAGCATTAGATAAATGGGAAGGCAGGTGGGCAAAGGAAAGAGATCCGAAGAAAGCAAAGAAGAATTTGTCTTCGGCAGGAGAAAATCAGGCTAAAGACTATGTAAAAACTAAACCTGTGAGAGAAATACAAGGTGGAGGTTGTGTACATGTACTTTGGCGTAGGAGTGATATACTTTATTCACAAATGGTTACCCGAGATTGAGAGAGAAGCCAGTAGAATGGTACAAGCAGACAGAGATATTTGTGAAACTTTCAAAATGGCTGTGGGAAGATTTGAATATGTAGTTTGACATTGTGATTCCAGTTGATTTGTGGACTGACTGCAAAAGAAGTGTTGAGTGGCCAGATCGTTAACCTGCAAGAGGTCCAGTAATAGGTGGACCATCTGAAGAGGTGATGAAAAAGTATTCTAAGGTAATCGAATTCCTGAAGAACAAAGTTTCCCTGAAATACATTGATTGGCAGAAAATTGACAGGGCAGCACAGGAAACTAGAGTGTTGATTCATGCATATAATGAGTGATTGTTGCAAGCTTTCAAACAGCACAGTGGTACTGACAAAAATTGAGCCGAAAGATATGGGTCATTTTGTATTTAGATTTGTGCCAGACATTAATGCAATGATTCAGCAGCAATTGATTCACTGGCAGAACAAACCAGTTGATGAGATAGTATGCAAGGTACTGTAGTGATGAAATTGAATTGAAGCAGAAAAAGTTGAGAGAGAAGTTGATGGTGATGCAATTGAAGGCTGTGATTAGAGGAAATCAAAATCATCTGGTGATGGTGAATACAAGTGGAATGCAAGGAGTGCAACAGCAAGTTAGCAATGTGGTCCAGTCTAGAGGTAGAGGATGTGTTGTTCATGTAGATCAGAGTAGAAATTTGGTCGATGTTCAGTCATTGAAGAAAACAAGTCCATGTCATGCTTGCAGAAATTATAGTCATTGATGGAGGGAATGTTCCTACAAAATGTGAATTATGTCGCCAGCATAGCAAATGCAGGTTGCGCAAGCCCCGATGACACAGCAGTAGGTGATTGATCCACAGCAAAACATGAATCAGATGGCAAAAGTAAACACAAATCAATTGGCAAATCTAAACTTGAATCAGATAACATCACAATTTCCCCTAATTGATTTGCAAATGCAAATGTCAATCAGATAGCTTCACAATTTCCCTTAATCAATTTGAGTGATGAGGAATTCCTAGAAACATTCCACAGTGATAGTTCCAATGATGAGGATTGCATGTTAGTGGCATCCTTAGAGATAGATCAGTATGGTCCCTATGTAAATGCCAAAGTTATACAACACAATGTGTCATTATTGGTGGACACTGGAGCTACAGGTTCCACTTTCAGAACAGCAGAAGTGCCAGACTTGCCCCTATCTGGAAGGAGAATTCAGGTTATAGGAGTAGCAAATAAGGAATTGACAAATCATGTGATGGAACATGTCCCAGTAAAAATAGGTTAATTAGAAGACAAGCACCAATTAGTGGTTTGTGATTTAAGTCCTATAAATCTGTTAGGACGTGACCTGTTGTACAAGCTAAACTGTTCTAGTAGCTGTACACCCAAAAGAATCGAAATACAAAGAAATGAAGAAGAAGATGGCCCTTCTAAAATTGTAGAGCAGTACCCACTTGTCACGCTACATCCAGTGATGACGTGTAATGATTTGCCCAAATAATTGCAAGAAACAGTTACACCTGAGGTTTGGGATTTTTCAGGAAAAGATATAGGACTTGTGGAGCCAGTTAAAATAACGGTGAAGCCAAATGCAGTGTATCAGAGCATGCCACCTTACAATATGACACCCGAGATAGTTGCAGGAATAACACCCTTAATTGGGAGTCTCATTGAGCAAGGTGTTCTGAAGGAAATTTTGGGAAGACCTTGTAATTCCCCTAAATTAGGATTGTGGAAGCGCAATGGAAAATACTGCATAGTACTGAATTTGAGAAATACGAACAAGATTGTCATTCCATGTTGTCCTCTGGTACCGAATCCAGCAGTGATTTTATTCCAGATTCCTTGTGAAGTGGAGTGTTTTATGGTCATTGACTTGTGTCAGGCCTTCTTTTCCATTCCCTTCCATGAGGACAGCCAGATCTTTTTTGCATTGAAGTCTGGCAGTCCTATTTTAACATGGTGTCGTACGCCTCATGGATATACAGAATCGCCATCAATCTTTAATCAGATTTTGAAAAAGAAATTGGAGTCCCCTAAATGCCCTATTGTTCAGTCTCCATGCAGCATATTGACGACCTGCTAGTTGCATCAACTACTCAAGAAGGATACAGAAGAGATACTATAGCTCTCCTGAATAATTTAGGTGAAAATGGAAATAAAGTTTCCCCAGTGAAGTTACAGTACTTTAAAAAGGAAGTCCGATACTTAGGTCACCACATAGAGGAAGGTGCAAGAAAGGTGTCCTAAGAGAGAATTTCAGCAATCATGCAGATGAATCCCCCAGTTTCTCAGAGGGAAGTCAGAATGTTCCTGGGAATGATTGGCTCCTGCTGCCAATGGATTCAGAATTTTTCCCTTTTGGCCAAGCCTTTACAGAGAGTGACACAAAAGGATGTGTCTGATGTGGTACAGCTTTATAAAGAATGCATGAAAGCCTTCACTGAGATGTGAGGAAGCTTTTGTCGAGCCCCAGCTCTGGGAATGCTTGATTACAACAAATGTTTTACTTTGTTTTGCTGTGAGAGGGATGAATGTGCTCTATCTGTTTTGACACAGTTGCATGGTGTAGGAGGCTGGCCTGGCTTGTAGTGGGTACCAGAGGTACTTACACCTTGTGCCAGGTCCAGTTATCCCTTATTAGTGTAGAAGAGGTGTTTCTAGCAGCTTGGGCTGATAGAAGGTAGCTACGGCAAAGCGGCTTAGGCTGAACTAGGAGACATGTAAAGCTCCTACTATACCACTGATATCATATGCACAATATCATAAGAAAACACAATACACAGAGTTACTAAAAATAAAGGTACTTTATTTTTATGACAATATGCCAAAAGTATCTCAGTGAGTATCCTCACTAAGAAGATAAGTTATATACACAAGTTATATGTACACCAACCCAAATCAGGTAAGTAATAGCAAGAAAAGTAATGCAAACAGTGTACAATTACAATAGGTTGCAATAGGAACACATAGGTATAGGGGCAACATAAACCATATACTCCAAAAGTGGAATGCAAACCACGAATGGACCCCAGACCTATGTGAGCTCGTAGAGGGTCACTGGGACTGTAAGAAAACAGTGAGGGTTAGAAAAATACCCCACCTCAAGACCCTGAAAAGTAGGAGTAAAGTACACCTACTACCCCCAGAGAGCACAGAAGTCGTGATAGGGGGATTCTGCAGGAAGAACAAACACCAGCAGTGCACTGACAACGGATTTCCGGACCTGAGTACCTGTAAGACAAGGGGACCAAGTCCAATAGTCGCAACAGTGTCCGGGGGGGCAGGAGCCCAGAAAACCCCAGCTGAAGGTGCAAGGAAGCTGCCACCAGGTGGAAGAAGCTTGGAGTTCTGCAAGAAAGAAGAGGACTAGGGACTTCTTCTTTGGAAGACTGATGTCCCACGTCGCGATGAAGCTTGCAGAGGTGTTCCCACGCAGATAGACCGTAAACAAGCCTTGCTAGCTGCAAGGGTGGCGGAAAAGGTTTTTGGGTGCTGCTGAGGACCAGGAAGGACCAGGATCTCGCCTTTTGGAGGAGGAGACAGAGGGGGCGCTCAGCAACTCAGAGAGCCCTCATAGAAGCAGGCAGCACCCGCAGAAGTACCCCAACAGGCACTTAGAAGAAAAGTGAGCCAGAGTCCATGTGAAGTCACAAAAGGGAGTACCACAACGCCGGAGGACAACTTAGAAGGTTGTGCACTGCAGGACAGAGTGCTGGGGACCCAGGCTAGGCTGTGCACAAAGGAAATCCTGGAAGAGTGCACAGGAGCCAGAGCAGCTGCAAATCACGCAGTACACAGCTTTGCAGTCTAGCGTGGGGAGGCAAGGACTTACCTCCACCAAACTTGGACTGAAGAGTCACTGGACTGTGAGAGTCACTTGGACAGAATTGCTGTGTTCCAGGGACCACGATCGTCGGGATGAGAGGGGACCCAGAGGACCAGTGTTGCAGTCTTTTGGTGCCTGCGTTAGCAGGGGGAAGATTCCGTCGACCCACAGGAGATTTCTTCGGAGCTTCTGGTGCAGGGTGAAGGCAGGCTACCCCCAGAGCATGCACCACCAGGAAACAGTCGAGAAAGCTGGCAGAATTAGGCGCTACAATGTTGCTGGCAGTCGTCTTGCTACTTTGTTGCGGTTTTGCTTCCACCTCTGCTGCCGCTACTGGCCAGGAGCCCCTGCTACAGGGCTCACAGGCCACCAGCACCCCCCCCCTGCAGAAGGAGAACCACACCGCAAACGTTCCCTGCGATCCAGACAGAAGCTAAAGACACTTGCCAAGACCCTGCCAGGAAATGAGACTCTCCTGATTGTCACCCTTGTGTCCCACTCTGTCTCCCTGTCCACCTTGAACTGCCATTGCTCCCCTTCCTATGTCCCCTTGGACAATGCACCTGTGCTACAAACAGATTGAAACAATACCCTAGACTTTCTTCCATCATCACCCCATCCCATTGCACTTGCCCCTCACTATTTTAGCACTTCAATTAACACCCTTGGTAAAAAAAGAAGTTTGGAGTATGTTATATTTTTCAAGTATGTATTCATTTAAACATGTACAAACATTGCAATTCAACTGTCCAGAAAATGAGCATAGATTAATGACCTGTAGCTGGCTGCAGTGATCGCACCAGGAGCATATGTGAGGTCACCAACATCTGCAAAATTAATTGCCAGAGGGAGAGTAAGTGGGTATAGCGGTGGGAAATATCAGCATACCAGTGCCACAGAAATTCAAACAAATGTCATTGAAATGTGAAGTAACACTCCTACCTTTGTGTCCTTGGTAGTATTCTCTGATCACTGATTTTCTGTTGTCCTCATCCTCATCCTCTGCCTCCTCATCCTCACTGTCCACAGGGTCCACTGCTGCCACACGGGAATGTCAAGCCTCCTCCTCCTGCAGAAAACTCACATGGTGTCTCAGGGCAAGGTTGTGCAACATGCAGCATGCCACTACTATCTGGCAGACCTTCTTGGGTGATTAGCACAGGGATCCACCTGTTAGATGGAGGCAGTGGAACCAGGCCTTCAGGAGACCGAAGGTCCTTTCTATTATACTTCAGGTTCACCCATGTGCCTCATTATAATGTTCTTCTGCCTTTGTCCTGGCATTCCTCACAGGTATCAGCAGCCATGATAGGTTGGGGTAACCAAAGTCACCTGCAAATTCTGAGGGACAACATTTAGCCACACACTATCCCATATGGCCCACACCATACTGATACACCAACATATACTGTGTGGGAGCCAGGGCTCACCTATTAGCCACACCCCGTGCCTCTGTAGTTGGGCCATCACATTTGGGATGGTGCTATTCCTCAGGACAAAGGCATCATGCACCGACCCAGGATATTTAGCACTGACGTGCGAGATGTACTGGTCCGCCAAGCACACTATCTGTACATCTATAGAGTGGAAACTCCTATGATTTCTGAACACCTGTTCATTCTGACGGGGGGGACAAATGCAATATGTGTTGCATCAATCGCCCCAATTATGTTGGGGATATATCCCATTTCATAGAACTCGGCCTTCACTGTGGCCAAACTTCAACCTGAGGAAATACAATGTAGCTGCAAAGTGTTTAATTAGGGAGGGCAACACTCTTGTTAGCACTCCTCGCCGCCACAGATTACATCAGACAACAAATGGACAACGGCGAAACCTCAGCCCTCATCCTCCTCGACCTATCAGCCGCTTTCGACACAGTCTGCCACCGCACCCTGCTAACCCGTCTCCACGAAGCCAGCATCCAAGACAAAGCCCTGAACTGGATCTCATCCTTCCTCTCCGACAGAACCCAGAGAGTCTGACTCTCACCCTTCCGCTCCAAAGCCACCAACCTCATCTGCGGCGTCCCCCAAGGCTCCTCTCTTAGCCCAACGTTGTTCAACGTCTACATGGCCCCCCTCGCACAACTGGCCCGTCAACACAACCTCAGCATCATCTCCTACGCCGACGACACCCAGCTCGTCCTCTCCCTGACCAAAGATCCGCTCACCGCCAAAACCAACCTCCACGAGGGACTAAAATCCATCGCCGAGTGGATGAGCAACAGCCGCCTGAAGCTCAACTCCGACAAGACGGAAGTCCTCATCCTCGGACGCACCCCCTCGGCCTGGAACGACTCCTGGTGGCCCACCGCCCTCGGACCCCCACCCACCCCAGCCAGCCACGCACGAAACCTCGGCTTCGTCCTCGACTCTGCTCTCACCATGTCCAAACAGATCAACGCCGTCTCCTCTTCTTGTTTCAACACCCTCCGCATGCTCTGCAGTATCTTCAAGTGGATTCCAACAGGAACCAGGAAGACGGTGACTCAAGCCCTCGTCAGTAGTAGACTTGACTACGGCAACGCACTCTACACAGGCATCCCAACGAAAGACATCAAACGACTCCAACGCATCCAGAACGCATCCGCCCGCCTGATCCTCGACATACCCCGCTGATGTCACATCTCCCCCCACCTGAAGGACCTCCACTGGCTCCCCGTGGAAAAAAGGATCACCTTCAAACTCCTCACCCACGCACACAAGGCACTACACAACACCGGACCCACCTACCTGAACACCAGACTCAACTTCTACGTCCCCACACGTCAACTCCGCTCTGCCAACCTCGCCCTCGCCATCGTCCCCCGAATCCAGCGCAAGAACTCTGGCGGCAGATCCTTCTCCTTCCTCGCCGCCAAGACCTGGAACTCTCTCCCCACCTCACTACGCCAGACCCAGGACCTCCTCACCTTCAGGAGACTCCTCAAGACATGGCTCTTCGAACGCTAGCAGCACCCCCCCCCCTCCCCAGCGCCTCGAAACCCTGTCGGGTACATAGCGCGCTTTATAAATTCACTGATTGATTGATTGATTGATTGTGACATTACTGCTGCCAAGCCCACTGTCACTTGAAAAGAACCAGTTGCCAGGAAATGGATCACTGATAGAACTTGCATAATGATATTATGTTAGTTGACACACGATGTATAGCACTTTTGCGGTGAATACTTTAGTAACTTTGCGAGCGTGTTCTTACATTCAGCACTTTTTTCAACACTTATGCAAGTTGAAATAGTGTTAGCTTCACACCTTATGAAAGGGTTCAGAGGTTCAATATACTATCCATTTAGTTTTTCTAGATGCATGAAAATATCTATTACAACATGATTGGACATTATTAAGTATTATGATGTTGGTTGAATTTTGTGCACGGTTTCCACTAGAAAGCATGTATTTTTGTGTTCACCATTAAGGGTGTGAGTGTATTATATGAATTGTATACTGATGTATTATCCATGGGAATATTGTTTTAGGAGGTCCTGAAGAAGTCCTGGGGCACTCCCCGGATGAAACACGTGTTGACAAGCAAGTGAAATCCTAAGAATGCTTTGGAGAATTGTCAGTATGGAATTCTATTGAATAACAAGTGGAATCTGAAAACCTTTTGGAATCATTGGATCTGTGAATATACTTTGAAAACAGGACTAGATCTTTATTTTGGAGTTTGCAGATATTATTTGGATCATAACAATTCATTGGAAATAAATGTTCTTTTAAACTAGGAATGGACATAATTTGGACTTTACTCTGACTTACATTATGTAATCACGTTCATTCTTTGATATTAATGCGTGCCATCACTTGTTGTTATTATTGGATAACTTTTTGGAGTTATCACATGGGGTTTATTGAGGGTGTAACCCTAGTTTTGGGCACCGTTTATTTATGATATTGGGAGTTTATTTTGTGAGCTTGAGCGCCATTTTACTCTTTCATGTTTCACCCTCTCTTTGTTTTACACAAACGCAAGCACTCAGACACCCAACAGCCATCCACCTCACAACAGCATACAGCCCATGCACCTGCACCCAAAATCAGCAGACAGACACCTCCAACAACCTCTTCCTCCACTCCTATTCCTTCTCCCTCTTCCCCCCCAATGTCCCTAAAAAACTGTTCCTATCCACTATTGACCTCTTCCCTCCCCCTCCCCCCTCGTCCTGCACATATTGGCCAGGGTAGGAAGAGCCCAGCCAAGCACCTCAGCCTCCCAGTCCACGGGCCCAGTCGTCACCACACCCACTCGTGGTGGAAAAGGATCCAGGCCACATGTCCTGAAGGTGAAGGAGCCTGTGGCAGGCAGCCTCAAGGGAAAGGAGCCTTCCCCAGCTGCCAGAAAGACTAAGGAGCCCGCCCCAGCTACCAATAAGAGCAAGGACCCTGCCCCAGGTCCCAGTAAGAGCGAGGAGCCTGGCCCAGCTGCCAGGAAGACAAAGGAGCCTGCAGCAGCTGCTAAGAAGGGAAAGGAGCCTGCCCCAGCTGGCAGGAAGACAAAGGATCCTGCAGCAGCTGCTAAGAAGGGAAAGGAGCCTGTGCCAGCTGCTAGCAAGAGCAAGGAGCCTGCCTCAGCTGCCAGGAAGAGCAAGGAGCCTGCACCAGCAGGCAGGAAGAGCAAGGAGCCTGGGGCAGGAACAGTGACGGAGACCCCACCACCAACCATGGTTGTGCAGCCGTCCGAGGTCCCAGCACCACCACCACCTCCAGGTAGTAGCCATCCAAGGTTGCAGGGGATGGGCAGGAGCCTCCCCCCACCAGCAGCACCACCACCTCCAGGGAGCAGCCATCCGAGCTTGCAGAGGTGGGGCAGGAGCCTCCCCCCCCCCCAGCAGCACCATCACCTCCAGGGAGCAGCTGTCCGAGGTTGCAGGGGATGGGTAGGAGCCTCCCACCACCACCAGCACCACCACCTCCAGTGAGCAGCTGTCCGAGGTTGCAGGGGATGGGCAGGAGTCTCCACCCCCGCAGTACCACCCCCTCCAGGCAGCAGCCGTCCAAGGTTGCAGGGGTAGGGCAGGAGCCTCCCCCCACCAGCAGCCCCAACACCACTGAGCAGCCGTCACCGCCGGTGGACGGTATGTAATCCTTCCTCCATGGGCTGCTGTGCGACCTGCCCCCTGCAAATCCAGTGGGCATGACACGCACCTGAGAGACTGTGACATTGCACTGCCCAGGATCAAGAGCACAGTGCATGTTGCCCCCTCCAGGCCCAGTGGGTAAGACACCAACATAGCCAAGACTCCCCAGGATCAAGAGCACAGGGCACGAGGCCCCCTCCAGAACCAGTGGGTAAGACACCCACATAGCCAAGACTCCGCAGGATCAAGAGCACAGGGTACGAGGCCCCCTCCAGAACCAGTGGGCATGTTACCCACTCGAGATACTGTGGCCTTGCACTCCCCCGGACCAAGCACAGGGCATGTTGCCCCCTCCACAGCAAGTGGACAAGTCACCCACTCGAGAGACTGTGGCCTTGCACTCCCCAGGACCAAGCACAGGATATGTTGAACCCTCCAGAGCAAGTGGGCAAGTGACCCACTCGAGAGACAGTGGCCTTGCACTCCCCAGGACCAAGCACAGGGCATATTGCCCCATCCAGAACCAGTGGTCTTGTCCCATCTCCCGGCTGAGGTGCCGTCCCGTCCCCCGTCACCCGTCCCCCTGAGGTGCCTGCCTATTTACCAGCTGATTCCCCTGCAGTGTTCTCTCCGTGTTGATGCAGGTGACATGTGTGGCCTTGGACCTTGGCCTGTGGCCATGTGGCCTAAGAACATTGTGGACTGGGCTGTGTCCCATTTTCTGTACATATGTATATATCTATTATCTTGCCTAACTTATTTTTCTTGATGTGTTGCTCTTATTGCATTCACTTTTTCAAAATCGTTTTGCCCTTGCATTATTAATCTGAGCTACAGGGTGAAAATGTTTTAGTTATGCAGCTGATTGTGTGTACGGTGTTGGGGGTGTGTGTGTGGTGCATGTGTGTGTCACTCTCTTTATCCTCCCTCCCTCGTGTACTAGGGGCTGTACTCACCGTTGTCGTCTTCGCCGGCGTTGGCGTTTGTGGTTTAGCAGCACGTAGAAGATCATGGGGAAGACATGCAGTTCAGGCTCCATGGTGGCGTGGTTGTTCCCTGTATCTCCAATGGTGAGTCCTTTCCCTTCTGAGCTCAGTTTCCGCCAGGCTTTTAATGTCGTTGGTACTGCCCCAGAAAAGGTGGCGGTTTGCAGTGTCTTAATATGGTGGGCGGAACATTGGCTTTCGCCTGGCTTTAGGCGCCTACTGCCGTGGTGGCTGTTGTTTCCACCCTGGCGGTCCGTGTGGTACATTGGCTGTCTATCAGAGATCTTTCCATCATGGTCATAATTTGGCAGTAGTTACCTCCAGCATGTCTGCGGTATTACCGCCACTTTAACACCAACCGCCAGGGTTGTAATGATGGCCATAATGTATGTTTGGCTTACATGCCTTTAATCTTATGTATTTGCACTTGCTTAGTGCAGTGCTAATACAAACGTGTGATAAAACACCTTTCAGCACCGGAAACAACAAGCTGTGATGTCATTCACCATGATGTCACTTGTATATTGCCCCACTTGGATCGTCCCCCCACTTCTTTTTTTTTCACTTCCACTATCCCAATCTGGGAAAGTCACCATAAGGAAAAAGAGATGATGTCTCTCCTTTCTTACAATGTCACTCATGCTTTATTTCCCAGGTTGTGTTTTACGCCTTCTGCTTTAATACTTGCAAAACTGTTAAGATGGCACGGCAATTGTTTTCTTTCTTAAAGACTCTGGCGCCCTCAAGGCTTGGACTGAGTAATTTAAATACTATAAATAAAGGGTAATAAACATAAGGAGCTTACAGTTAGAGATGGAAAGATGCTTTTGGCTATTACATTTTTAGATGTATTCTTAGAGAAGTTTGCACTTCTATAACTATATTGCTTTCTGAACTGGGTTATTTGTTTTTATATACTGTCCTTCTAATTGACTGATTTGGAACCGCATTATGGATAATCAGAATGCCTATCCTTAATAACATGCTGCAAAACTGGAGAACACAAGAAGGATAAGTGCCAAATGCTGTACCCTGTACTGTAGGTCACAGATTAGGTAGCTGGTTATTGTGAGGAATACCCGGGGTTATGGATGGGCTAAAGTCACTGTCCGCATTAAGGATCCTGGGACTAAGCAAACTACGTCTGTTTGTTGAGCCCTTACTGTTACTTCAGTTTGTAAGGTGTACTATATTCAGGGCCACTAAAATTATGCAATTGTGTGGCTGCAGCATTTTTGTATGATTATAGATTTGCCACATAACCAAAAATCTGCAACCAAAATACATCGTTTATAGTTCAAAGGGTTCAAATATTACTAAAATGCACCGCCACATTAGGACGCGCAGTGGAAGGCTGTTCTTGTCACCTTTCTGTTGCTTACAATGCTATCACAAAATGTGCTGCATTATGCTGCATAATTTGCCTTTTCTTGCTGCATAATTTACTCATCTCTGGAATATAATTAGTCCCTCCCATAGCACATAATTCCAGTATACCTGCCTCACTATATTCTGGCAAGGTGTGTACATGAAATGGGGAAGAACTAAAATTATCTTTTAAAAATTTTATTACATATTTAGGGTTCAGCCTGTGAGTGCTTGTGCTAGCACCTGCGTCTTGCTTGGGACGCCAAGCATCATTTCCATTCCTCTGTGTGGAGCAGGTACCAAGCACTGATTCATTCAACTTAATCTGTGCCCCTCTGCTGCTCCTGACATGATTGAGATACTATTTTGTTCTTTATAACTTCTAATGCCCTGCAAAAACGTGGCTTGTGACTGACAAACAAAATTACAAAGGTTTATTTTTTAGAGCTAACTTTCTTTTATTTTTGCCAAGTCATCTTTTCTCACTTTGCACTTATGTTTTCTTTTGTTTTTGGTCATGGGCACTTTTCTCAAAAGATGACGATGATCTTCGTCTCATTATTGCAAAGCAACATTGTTTCTTTATTATGTTTTATCTCTGAAATAGTGCTTTAACACAAAATTGTGCAGTATACTCCAATCCATCATACTCCAATCCAAACCACTCACCCCAACACAATCCACTTAAGTCCACCCAACTCCAATCCTCCCAACCAATCCTAATCACTCCAATCCATCCCCTCCACCCTAATCTACCCCACTCAATTCGACCCACCTCACTCTGATCCAGCCCACACCAAGTAGTCTATTTCACCCCACGCCAATCCACTGCACCTCACCTCAGTCCAATCCACTCTAAGCCACCTCACCCCAGTGTCCCCCACCCCAGCCACTGTTTCAGGTTAAATGGCAACAACAAAGCATATATTACACTTTTGAAACACTCATAACCGTTTAGAATATCACACCTTACAGAGTTCCAGTTTCCAGAGTCTCCTTGTGGTTATGTCATACTTACTTCTTTTATTACCATTCTAATATAATAACCTACAAAGTTAGGAAAATTAAAAACATATCTCCCTGTTTGCCTGAGGGAGTTGGTATATTTTGGGCACAAAGTAAGCAGTACAAATTCTAGGCCTATCGTTTGCACGTTATCAAATAAAGTGTTCTGCCTTGTTTTGATCCTATGAAAATGATTGTTTCCATCACACAGAATTACAAAAAATGTGATTTAGAAAAATATATTTCAAAATATTTGTACAATTGATTTACAAGCTACATACATGCAGTGTGCTAGAAAAAAACTCTGACATCCTGCAGCTTTTCATTTCACACTCCCAGAACAGCACGCTTCGCTTTACAAAATACTCTAACTTTGCAGTCAGAGACAGAAAAGTAACAACTAAATCCCAGATAAAAAAGCAGCAAACTGTAAGAAGAAATAAGCATTGAACTTCTGTCTTTGAATTCCACAGCAAATGTGACAAAATAAAAACAAGATTTAAAGGCACTTTTTTTGCTCATTCACTTTCTGAATTAACTAAATACCAGTTCTTTGTCAGCTCACCAGAAAGGGCCAGTAGGACCAAAAAACAGCTTACCCAGATAAAATCTGATTAGTCCTAGCGAGTGGGCAAGCAGATCTCTCGAGGCCTGTAAAGGCTGCATCACAGAAGGTCTAATGCATAATGGCGGTTTTTAAACAGATGGTAATATGGAACCATGTGAGCACTCACCTGAGTTCATCTAAACTGAAAACCCAGGTAACTATTCAGTTGCTTTTTCTAGTGGAGCCTCTGGAACTGGCATTCACATTGGGTTTGTAACTCCTATAACTAATGCTAAATATCTTGCTTCCAATTGCAGAGGGTAAACACTTGGATTTGAACGGGCATGCATGCGTACCCATGAAGACCAAGTACTTCTGTAGAGGTTCCAGGTGGGATTAGGGGACTCCTGATAAATCAAGTTCATGATCAACACCTCTTCTTCTCTTACTGGTTGGTCGGACAGTACAAGGTATAGATTTGAATGAGCTGGCGTGCGTAAACAAAGGACCAGGTAAATATTTGGTAGATCTCCTTCTGGGTCACCTGGCACATCATAATACGACAACATGCTTTAACCAACATTTAACAGCTTTTTCTTCTGTTGTAGGCATCTCAGATTGTACAGCTCATAGACCAGAAGAGGCAGATAGGAGGAGTAGCAGAAAGAGTTAGTTATTAGTTGCTAGTTTTACCTTGGGGTGAATCTGAGCACCATTGTTTATTCTTTGCAGGCATCTCCAACAGTGTTACACATAAATTTGAACAGGCACACATGAGTAGAAGCAAAAAGACAAGGTAAATATTAGGTAAATTTCCCTTGTGGTGCACTTTGTGTATTATAATATGACACCATACTTTGTCTTCTTTTGCAGGCTTCTTAGACAGTGCTACTCATAGTAGATTAGAAAGGGGAGACGTGACTACAAGCAGAAAGACAAGGTAATTATTTGGTAGTTTTTCTTTGTGGTGCATCTATGAAATTGGAACATAACCATGTGTTTTAACAATGTTTTTTCTTCTATTGCAGACATCTTAGACAGTGCTACACCTAAACTTGAAAGGACAGACGTGAAGCAGACAGAACAGGTAATTATCTGGCAGACTTCACTTGCAGTGCATCTGGTAGAATACCAACTAGCAACCTGTTTTAACCATCTTCTCTTCCATTGCAGGCATTACAGACAGCACTCATACAGAGTTGGACGGACAGGTGTGAGAACAAATAGAAAAGTCCAGGTAATTGCTTGCTACATTTTCCATGAGGTATTTCAGGACTGTCTGACAGACTGCATTCATGAGCATAAGAACCAACTTTAAAAAAGCTTACTTATTTGCAGGCTTTGCAGCATAGTGGGCTCAGGCTGATTACCACCAAAATGTTCAAGCGCAAAGTTGTCACTTCTGCAGAGGACAACGCTTCACCACAAAGAAAGAAATGCTGTCTTGTGTTCAAAGAAGAATGGATGAAAGAAATTGTGGAGACTGAGAGATCTAAGTCACGGAGCAAGATTGGTGTGCAACTGGGAGAGCTATTTCAATACAACCCAGATGTAGGTCTGATATGTAAAGTATGTGTAAAGGATGTGCCGAAGCAAAGATTGCAGGAGACTTTTCTACCAGGAAGAAGTGGAGCGATGACTGGAAGCTGAACTACTTGAAGCACCATCTATTTATCAAAGTTCATGAATCAGCATTGGTGACCTTAAACAAAAGTGCTGCTATCAGGTTGGGTTTTGGAGTGTGCACCATGCTGACAGAAACCGCCACTGACAGTGCAAACAGACTCAAATGAGTTGAACGGCAAAGATCCCAGCCAGAAGAGATAAAGATTCTCATCAACAATGTGTTGCTAATGGTCAAGATGAACACTTCACTGTTGTCTGTTCAAGACATCCATGACCACCTCGCATTGTATGTGAAGATACCAGACAGCTGGGGGAGCAAGAACTATGCTTTTGAGTTTTTGGAGGCCATCAACAGCGTGATACGTTCTGACACCATGGCAGAACTTTGCAGCGCTCAATATCATACATTGATAATTGATGAGAGCACAGATATTTCAGTTATCTCATTGTCTACTTTAAGTTCCGATCTGTAACATCAACAGAGCACAAAACAGTGTTTGGGGGAATAGCAACTCTGAGTACATGTAATGCGGAGGCTATCACTACACCTGTAAAAGACTTCTACATTGCCAGTAAACTGGACCTTCTGAGAATGGTCATGTTTACATCAGATGGTGCTGGGCAAGAACAATGGTGTTGCTGCCCGCCTTAAACAATCCATTCCCCATCTAGTTGAGCAGCATTGTGTTGCTCACCGAGAAGCTTTGGGAGTTGATGATGCCTGGAAAAAAGTGCTGATGATACGGGAAATGGAGATGTTACTGAGGACTGTCTACACTGTGTTCTCCCGGTCTCCTGTAAGGAAGTCCAATCTGGATGAAATTGCTTTGGACACCGAGTGTGAAGCGATCGCCTTTCGGCCACTGAATGAAGTGCAGTGGCTTTCCATGCATTTTGCAATTGGTGCACTCTTGCGTAATTATGAGGTTGCGCTTAAATACTTTGAGCATGTAAAGGTTGAGGAGAATGACCCAATTGCTAAGTATTGCTACAAGAAACTATCTAACTCAAACTGCCATATTTCACTTGCAGCACTGTATGACATTCTTAGTTAACTTGCATCTTTATGCAAGTTGTTTCAGAAAAGCTCTGGGACCACTGTAGAAGCTGTGCAGTATACAAGAGCAAAAACTGGTCAAATCAAGGAACAGTACTTGGGCGACACTGTCTTTTGGAGCAACACAATAAGAAATCTGATGGATTTGTACAGAGAAGACCAAGAGTATAACAGTGAGCCGATTTTATCTTTCATTAAACTTCTTTATGAGCACATGGAAAGAAGGTTCCCAAAAGATGAATTGAAGGAATGGGCAAGCTTTGATTTCCATGCAGTAAAAACTCAATCACAGTTTGATTTTGGGACTGAGACTGTACAAAGACCTGTTGAAAAGTATAAGAAGGTGTTGGTCCTGGGTGATTGTGACACCACTGATGATGTTGTTCAGCAATACAGAGATTATAAATATGTGGTGGAGGAACATTTAAAAAGCGGATTGTTTGGGACCTTTCAAGACATGGTGAATTTCCCTCTGTGGAATGCTGCACAGTATAATGCTGTATGTCAGCTTGTTGATGTCTGTACAACTTTTCAGGCTTTAAGTGCAGACTGGGAACGAGGACTCAGCCTCATGAAATCAATCAAGTCCAAAGTAAGAAACAGACTTGAGGAGAGTCACCTAGATATGCTGATGAGGACAAAGGCTTACCTCTCAAATGGGAAAGTTGACTTAGACTAAGTTTATCAGGACTGGAAGAATGGCAAGGACCGGCGAGAGAAACAAACATGTCACACATTTAATGTTGGACCCTGACTTGTCTAAACTCTGATGCGGCTCCTCCTACGGTCCATGTGTGGGTTGGGTAAGAACATTTCTCAGCCTGTCTCTTGGCAGGGGCATCATGGCATTTATCAATAGTGTGTTCATCAAATTGTAAATATTAACTTATTGTACAACTTGCTCTGTTTGATGTGCATGGCCCTCGGCAGCACTCTGAGAGTGTTCATTAAAGTTTCATAATGGTTCAACCTTCTGATTTCTGTTTTCTCTAACTGGGGTGTAGGTGGTACATAACAGGTCATGTCCTTGGGGTGTGCCACCAGGTCACAAAACTGCCTTAATGCCCTATTACATGGAGCAATGTTTATAAAAATATCCCTTTTTTGCTTTAGTGGTAAAACAAAGCTATGGTGAGGCAAATGCCAATGATCTTTGTAGATATGCGATGTGCTGGCTTGAATGGTCAGTTTTTTGGCGCATGTATCCTTAGCTGCAGCACACAGAGACTTTACACTGCCACACACAGTGGAAAAAAATTAGAGGGAACATTGGTGGTGATGTGTGTGTTTCTTCCATTGGGTAGAGGCTTACCCAACCAGAAGAAATGATAGCCTCACAGTAGTAAAACTGCTATTGAGGGAGTTGATACCTCGATTCGGTTTTCCGACTTCTCTGCAATCAGACCAAGTAACTAATTTCAGTAGTGGGATCCTTAAATTATTGTGTGTGGCATTACAAGTTAAACAAAGATTTCACTACAATTACAGACCAGAAGCCTCAGGTCTGGTATAGAAGATAAATGGAACACTGAAGTCTCGACTGGCGAAAGTATATCCATTTACAACACTGAAATGGCCAGATGCATTGCCTCTTGTCCTTATGAGTATGCACAGCACACCCGAAAAACAGACTTGTCAACTCACAAGATCCTTATGGGGTGAGCTATGAGATTGCTAGCAATGCCTCCAAATGCTCTTTTGAACATTACAGATGACTTGGTTCTGGATCATTGCAAAGGACTAGCTGATGTGGTTTGTTCTCTGTTTCACCAGATTGTAGGAGCAACTGCAACAAGAACTTTGTCACAACCTGACTCCTGGCACTTGGGTGCTGGTAAAGAAGCACTTAAGAAAGACGTGCTTGGAACCACACTGGAAAGGGCTGTACCATATTGTTATGGTTACAACAATAGATGTGAAGTGTGCTGGTATTCTCAACTGGGTCCATGCGAGCCACACATGAAAAATTCCAAGTCCTCTTGAGGAGACGGCACCTGCTCCTGGAGGGTTGGCTACAATGAGAGAAAGGGTCCAGGTTAGCCAAGCTGCAGGGACTGGACCAGTGACTAACATAGAGCATGCACAGTCTGGTGAAAATCTGAGTGTGGCAAAAGCAGTTGAATGAACAGAAGGGTTGAGACAGAGTCAGGAGACTTCTGCTAGCTCAGATACCATTGAAATACCAGTAGTGCAAGAGAAAAGAGTTGTCACTGAAAACCAGTAGCCCTAGAAAAGCCCAGAGCCAGTGATAAAAGTGCCTCCCACTATTGATGGAGTAACTGAAGAATCAGAGCAAAGTGACAGTGAAACTGAAGGTCATGTGACAAGGTGGTCAAAAAGAAAAAGAATGCCAAGTCACATACTCTGCCCGAAGGGACTTATTACACAACTGATGACTGGGAAACGGAGTTTGTTGCCTTTTGTGTTAACAATTAGAATCCAGCTGAACATTTTGGACCTTGAGATTGCTTTGTAACCAAGCTTTGAAACGTCATTGTCACTTGATGAACAGAGACACTATTTGCTGGAAGTTCTAATCAGTGATTACCAGATCTTTGACATTTTAGTTGGATCTTTTGTAAATAAGAAGAGACTCTGGATGAACTTTTGAATTTTTGTTTCTGAAAAGACTGGTTTTGAATTTGCTTTGCTCATATAAAGAAAAAGCTGAAAGAGAGTGAAATAATTGGAAGTTGATTTAGCTTTTTTGATATTTGTTTTCAATTTGAAATATTCTGGGGTCTGAGTCTAGACAAACTGTGAATTCTGATAGAAGTAAGAAGAGTAAATGTGAGTATGCCTGTCTAGGTTTAGCAGTATCATGTGTGATTGTGATCATGTTGATGATTATTGGATTGAGTTTGCATGTCAATGATGAAAGTGAGAAAAGAAAACTTCAGTCACAAGTGCCCAGAAATTAGAAGGTTCACTCACAAATCACAGTCCCCTATATGAGGATGAGAACCTTTTACACACAGATTGTTGTAAGGGAGATTTGACATCAAATGTATATTAAACATTGTTGTTATGAGTATATTGAAACCATGGAGCTGCAGAATTGCTTTATCTATAAAAATATTCCTTCATCAGTACAGGAAGGAATCACTAATCACAGCTTGCCACTAACATATGGCATTTCTTATTACTAACACGGCTGTATAATCAGGAGTATACTCAGCTGTGGTTTCTCTGTGAGGAAGGGGAAGCATTGCCTCCTGCCTACTGTGAGCGACGTGAAAAACATAAAATGGCAATGAAATGATTTAATTGCCATTTTATTTTTTCCCCCAATGTGCGCTCTGCAGTGCCCCCAAGGCAAAAGACATGGGGGCGTGTACTCAGCTACTGATTGGCAGCCGAGGACTGGAACTGGAGCAGTGGCTGGCTGGATGCTCCAAAGTGCACATGTCATTCAGCTCTCTTGAGACAACTGGATGAAGAACAAGCACAGGCCTCCAGGGACTGAAGGAGCATCCGGGCAGCCCTCTCTATCCAATCCAGACACTTCTCTCATGCTGATCAATTGCATGAGAGCAGTGTCTGGATTGGTCAGGGGAGCTCCACAGCAGACTGAAGTTTGCAAAACACCAATGAAGACATGCTGCAGTCAATAGGTACCTTTTATTTTAATTTAACATAGTACTTTAGTCTGGGGTTTTGAAAGGAGGGGTTGTTTTACTATGGGTTTTTGGAGGAAGGGGGTATTTTATCTTGGGCTTTTGAGGGAGGGGGTGTTTTATTAAGGGCTTTTGGAGGGAGGGGATGTTTTCTTTTCTTTTTTGGGAAGGGATGGAACACTTCGCTCGCCCCGCCACTTTTTAAGGTTACCAGCCACCCCTGTCAATACTTCTACTCAAACTATGTTTGAGTATTCTCTTTCATGCCTATCATGAATCACCTGAGTAGTATTGCTAAAGCGAAACACATTCACATTGTGAACGTACCCTGACATTTGTCACAGCATGTGCACATGAGAATAATTTGACCAGCATACCTAGTTCAGTAAAGAAAGAGTTCATTGAACAAGTTGATGACAGAAGGAGAGCAATGAAAGCCAAAACGGAAAAGAGAATAGTTTTACAAAACTGGGAAAAAGATTCAGCACATTCAGGGGGTCTTTATGACCCCGGTGGTCGACGGTAATATGGAGGAAAGTACTGCCAACAGGCTGGCGGTACTTTCCTCCATATTATGACATTGTCAGTTTGGCTGAAGCAAAACTGCCAATGTACCACACTGACCGCCACGGCGGTAACGGCTGTCGGGCTGGAGACATCAATCTCCAGCCCTGCGGCCGTCACTTGCTCGCCTGCAGGATTATGACCCCGCCCACCGCCATGGTTTTTGTGGCTTCCTTACCGCCACGAAAACCATGGTGGTAGGCACTATCAGTAACAGGGAATCCTTCCCTGTCACTGATAGGGGTCTTCCCCAACCCTCTCCCCCTCTACAGGTTCTCCCCCACCCCCCTTCCTCTCCATACCCTACCTTCATACACGCCCCTCCCTTCACTCATGTATACACACACCCATTCCCGCATTAATCCACGTATGCATACATCCATTCAGACACACATCCACACACACATACAAACACGCATTCACACAACTCAACATACACGCACTCACACCCCCAAACATGCACACACATACAACCCGCAACACAGACCCGCATGACATGCACGCACAGACATACACACACCCCACACACACACACACACCCCACTCCCTTCCCCTGTCGGAGCACCCACTTACCTGTGTCCAGGGTGTCCTCTGGCAGGAGACGGGATGGGGTGCTGCTGCCAGCAGCAGCGTCCACCAGCAGAACACCTCTAGGCCGTATTAATTCTCACAATACGGCTGGTGGCAGTCTACTGGCGTGGTGCTGCTGCTGGCAGCAGCGCCACCTTACCGCCATCCGCCGGCATGGCTACAGCCGGATTTCCGCCATCCTTCTGGCAGAAATCCGACTGTGGTCATAATTTGGCGGATGGCTGGTAGCCGCGGCGACGGTCTTTTGGTGCCGTCGCCGCGGCGGTAGGTGGTTTTTACCGCCAGGGTCATAGTGACCCCCTCAGTGTCTGAAAGTCAAGGATTTTTAGCTTTAGATTGGCAACATGTGGGGAAATTATGTATATATAGACCAAAGTCAAAGACAGACACACACTTTGTAGGAACTAGCAAATGTAGACATGTTTTTGTGTTTAAAAGTACATGGACCTTTATGTTAATTAGATAAGATCTAGCAATATCAGGTGTTTATTTTATTTGTGGGATAAAAGCTTATTACAAGCTGCTGAAAGGCTTGTATGAAACTTGTTATCTGGGAGTAATTTAAATTTATCATGTGAACAACATCAATCAACCAGTCTGGGATGAGAAATGAAACTCCAGAGTTAACCCCTTCTGTGCCCAGGACGTAATGGTTACGTCCTGAGGCACAGTGCGCGTGTGCCCAGGACGTAACCATTACGTCCTGGGCACAGAGCCCAGAGGGAGCGCTAGCGCTCGCTCTGTGGGGTTCCCCCCACGCCCCCAAGGCAGGGATGGAAGGGGAAGCCATTCCCCTTCCACCCCCATCCCCCCACCCCCCCTGTGACGTCAGCACGTGATCGCACGCTGATTGTCACAGAGGCCTCCTCCCATCGCGCTGGAAGCTCAGCTTCCAGTGCGATCGGAAGAGAAATGCTTTGCATTTCTCTCCCGATCACGTGGAGGAGGCCGGAGAGGCTTCAAAGGGAAGGAAATTAATTTCCTTCCCTTTGAAGTCTCTCTGAGCATTTCAAAAGCCGGATTGTAAAGCAATCCGGCTTTTGAAATGCCCACTAGACACCAGGGATTTATTTTCCAAAAGGAAACTGGCATGAGGGGAGCAACCCCTTGGGCAAGGGTCACTCCCAGGGGGGGCATTTTTTTGAAGGCCTTTTCTGCCCCCCGGGGGGGCAGAAACCTCTAGGCACCAGGGATAAAAAAAAATGTGTTTGTTTTGTTTTTGTTTTGTTTTTGTTTTTAGAGGTGGGGAGCGACCCCTTAGGCAAGGGTCGCTCCCATAGGGGGCAAATTATATTTAGGCCATTTCTGCCCCCCTTGGGGGCAGATTGGCCTATTTTTACGAGGCCAATCTGTCCCCAAGGGGGACAGAAACCACTAGACACCAGGGAGTTTTTTTTTTTTCGTTGAATTTCACGCAAGGGGAGCGACCCCTTAGGCAAGGGTCGCTCCCCTGGGGGGCGAATTTATTTTAGGCCATTTCTGCCCCCCTGGGGGGCACATCAGCCTATTTTAATTAGGCCGATCTGCCCCCAAGGGGGGCAGAAACCACTAGGCACCGGGGATTTTTTGTTGTTGTTTTACAGATGGGAAGTGACCCCTTAGGCAAGGGTCGCTCCCCTGGAGGGGCAAATTGTATTTAGGCCATTTCTGACCCCTTTGGGGGCAGATCAGCCGATTTTAGTTCAATCTGCCCCCAAGGGGGGGCAGAAACCACTAGGCACCGGGGATCTTTTTTTTTGCGCCAATGTCACGCAAGGGGAGCGACCCCGTAGGCAAGGGTCGCTCCCCAGGGGGATGGGGGTGCAAATTTATTTTAGGCTATTTCTTCCCCCACTGGGGGCAGATCGGCCTATTGTTATTAGGCCGATCTGCCCCCGGGGGGGCAGAAACCTCTAGGCGCCAGGGCAAATATTTTTTTTGTGCTTTTTTTTCTTTGTTTGTTTTTTTAGAGATGGGGAGCGACCCATTAGGCAAGGGTTGCTCCCCTGGGACGCAAATTGTATTTAGACCATTTCTGCCTCCCTTGGGGGCAAATCGGACGATTTTAGTTCAATCTGCCCCCAAGGGGAGCAGAAACAACTAGGCACCGGGGATCTTTTTTTTTGCGCCAATGTCACGCAGGGGGAGCGACCCCGTAGGCAAGGGTCGCTCCCTGGCGGGGTTAGGGTCAAATTTATTTCAGGCCATTTCTGCCCCCCCTGGGGCCGGCTGAGCTAGAGGCCAAAATCCACAGGTAGGCACTTTGCAAAAAACACCTCTGTTTTCTGAAAAAATGTGATGTGTCCACGTTGTGTTTTGAGCCATTTCCTTTCGTGGGCGCTAGGCCTACCCACACGAGTTTCACAATTTTTCAATATTTTTTTATTTCAGCCGTTATTTTCTGTAGGAAACACTTGTAGGATGTACACAAATGACCCCTTGCTGAATTCAGAGTTTTGTCTACTTTTCAGAAGTGTTTAGCTTTCTGGGATCCAGCATTGGTTTCTCACCCATTTTGGTCACTAACTGGAAGGAGGCTTAAAGCACAAAAAAATAGTAAAAATGGGGTATGTCCCAGTAAAATGTCAAAATTGTATTGAAAAATTGGATATTCCAATTCAAGTCTGCCTGTTCCTGAAAGCTGGGAAGATGGTGATCTTGCCACCGCAAACCCTTTGTTGATGCCATTTTCAGGGAAAAAACCACGAGCTGCCTTCTGCACCCCTTTTTCCCTTTTTATTTAACAAAAACAAAATTTTCACTGTATTTTGGCTAATTTCTTGGTCTCCTTCAGGGGAACCCACAAAGTCTGGGTACCTCTAGAATCCCTAGGATGTTGGAAAAAAAGGATGCAAATTTGGCGTGGGTAGCTTATGTGAACAAAAAGTTATGAGGGCCTAAGCGCAAACTGCCCCAAATAGCCAAAAAAAGGCTCGGCACAGAAGGAGGAAAAGGCCTGGCACCGAAGGGGTTAAAAGAGGAGCAAGTGCCTCAGAGATAGTAGGAGATATATTTGAAAGAAAAGGGCAAAGAATAGGCAGATGAAAGAGGAGACAGAAATGGAGAAAAGGAGAAGCATGTATTATTGTAAGCTCAAGAAAATGAAGAATTACAGCAGAAGAAATTCCGAATTGTCTCATTGAAATGAGAATTTGGCCTTTTTGTAATGGTATACTTCGCCATCAAAGGAGGGACTGATAGAGTGTAAATTTTAGCTCTGTCCCTTGTGTCTCTAAAGTCTGCAGATTGTGACAAGCAGATTGTGACAAGTTGAAGTTTATGAACATTCATGAGTGAAAAATTAAAGCCACACTGACGCATTTTAAATGTGCCATTTGCTTTTATTTCACAGTTTGACATAGGTGTCTTTTCAATTAAATCACATGCTAGAAGGTTAAAGTTGATGTTACAGTGTCATTTAGACTCTAGCCCAGTGGTCTATAAGCTTTTTAATGCCGCACCCCCCCAGTTGAAAAATAAAAATCATTGGGGACCCCCTCAGAAATATTGTATAAAGATGGCAATGTTTAAATATGTCTAGACGTATTTAAACATTGCAGTTAAGAACTGTTATCTTTTTAAAAATGCAATAACCTTTTTCTGCTTAAAGTAAAACACTGTTATCTGTGTAATGCTTCTTTTGGGCAGAGCCTGGCGCCCCCCCCCTGGGATCACTTGAGGTCCCCCTAATGCGTGCCCGCCCCCCAGTTTGAAGACCCCTGCTCAAGACTAATAGATTATGTCAAAACAAATTTGCATTTCTAATGTTTAGTAAAAGATTAATTACTTTGAAATGATGTGCAAATGAGAAAACTGCACTTCTCTGTTATACTTAATGTAATCAATAACAAAAATTTTACAATTTCTAATTGAATGTTTTACTTATACTGATGAGATATTATTAGAGATGAATTTATATGTTTGCATATTATGGGCCCGATGTACTAAGCTATTTTGCGGTTGCAAACAGCAAAATTCGCCTTTTGCAACCGCAAAATGGCCTTGTAGCATGTACCATCCCATTTTTGTGAGTTGGTAGCTTGTTACCGACTCACAAAATAGGGATTGAGACTCTCACTTAGGAAGGGGCATTCCAAGGGCATCCCTTCCTCATTGCAACTCGCAGGCCCATGTATGATTGTTTTGTGACTGTGAATGTGGTCGCAAAACAATCGCAGTTACCACCAATTTCAAATTGGTGGTAACCCATTTACAAACAGGAAGGGGTACACAAGGGACCCCTTCCCGTTTGTGAATGTGGGCGCCGACAGACCACTGCCACAGACCACTGCCTACTCTGAAAAAATGAAAAGGTAAGTTTTCACTTTTGTTTTTGAAATGCATCCTGTTTTCCTTTAAGGAAAACGGGCTGCATTTTTTAAAGAAATTGCTTTATTGACAAAGCAGTTACAGACATGGTGATCTGCTGACCCCATCAGGTCACCATCCCTGTGATTTTTGCCATTCTCAAATGGGTCGCAATTTGTGACCTGCCTCATGAATATTGATGAGGCAGGTCCCTTGCGACACATTTGTGAATTGCAAACAGTGTGGTTAACACTGTTGTACATTTTGTTTTGCGAGTTACAAAACATTACAAATTGTGAGTCGCAAAACAAAATGGTTCTACATCTGGCCCGATATGTTTTATTACCAAGTACTTTTCAAATGCATTTTATATTTTCTTTGTGTTAGCATAAATGAGGCCTACAGGGCTTGCATTTTGCAGTCATGTATACGTGCTGAATTGTTTTTTTTCAGAATGTGAAGTCTTCCTTCAGGTTTCTTTCCCATGAGAAGCAAAGCCCCAATTGTAAAACATTTATTGTTTAACCGTAGAAGAACTGTATTCCGTTGCCCCTGAAATTGATATAATGCGGAATGATAGCTGAATTCGTACACATTTGTTACAATCCATTGGAGTCACACAGAAAAGGAGATGTTCTCATGAAAGACCTGGGAAAATGTTGCACTGTTGTAACCTGAAGTCTGCAAGTTATCCTAATTGAATGATGCCCCTTTTTGTCCCATATTGAATTCATCCTGGAAGCCAAGTGGTATATTTCTTGTGGATTGATATATTGTTTACTGACCGAACTTTGCTCAAATGCAGAACTAGAGCTAATGCAGAGAGCAGTCCTGTCTTGGTCAGAGACAGACACTTTCCTGATGCTTGCAGATGCCTTGCTGACTAGATGCTTTGCTGATGAAGACTCCCTGAATGCTTTATCCCTTGGAGAGGTAATTTCCTCTCTGCCATTTGCCCTTGCCCTTGAAATACCCTTTTTAGATTAGAAGCTCCACCATGCTGATGCTTCATATTTTTTTTTATTTAGTTTCCCGAAGCCCGAGTTATTATTTTTCCAAATTATTTTTGTCCTATTTGCAATTTTGTATTTTGCCCGCATGTTTCTCCCACACAGGTAATTCCCTAATTTGGTTAGCCGTAGGGGTGACCTATGCCCAGCAAAAGATTATTGACTTAATTGAATTTGAATTGACTAAATGATTGTGCAATCTGAGCATTGCGTGATTTCTGTGTCTCAGATATTTCTATTGACTTTCCATATTATTATTCTTGAATGCTTAGTTTTATTGATGTTAGTACACCTTAACTTATTTCATCACGTTGGGCAACCCTTGGTGATTATGTATCTCTAAAACTTGTTTTGCGCATAGTGTATTTGACTTTGAGCTTTGAACTATATTCCTGATTGCAGTTTTCCTTCCGTGGCCACATTGGTCATGTTGTCTCAATTATTGGGGTGGTATTGAAGTAATTGTTAATGGTTCACCACACATCTTTCTGGGTCAGAAGGTCCGTCGACCTTGTTGTGCATTTGAATCCTGCAAAGGATGAAAAATGCGTCCACAAGGGTAAAGGCTTCATTGGTTCATTGAGAAACGTCATGCCAGATTCCATAGTTTTAATCATCAGCTAGAACCTTCATTTTTTATTGGGGAAATGCATGCCAGATTTCATTGGTTGAATCTGTTGACTATGAAACGTTATGACAAAGCCAGAAAGCCTGATTACGAAAAACATTTGTTAAAGACACTAGACGTTTCAAGATGGCTTGCACTGTCTAAAGGCTTTAGGGAGGTATTTTGCTACCCGAAATTTCACAGATTACCATAGTAGGCAAGAATTTTGGTGTTTGTCATTCACCCGAACAAACAATGGGGATCAAAGATATGCACTACAATCCTCCTTATTACACTCTTTTAGGAGAGTTAGTATTTTGCCACTCCGACTGTGATTTTATATGCATTTGTACTTTTATAACTGTATGCCAGATGTTTGCATTATGGAAATCTTACACTCAATACAGTAATCTTAAATTTGTTATGGTGAGAAACTAACGATAAAGGCAATAGGCCTGATTGTTCATTATGAAATGTTACGATAAAGGCAATAGGCCTGCTATATTGATTGAGAAAAGGATATGTTAAAATCAATAGGCATTTAAGGAAGGATTTTTATTTCTCTGTATTAAAGCCTATAGTTAGGTATTTTGTTACATGAGATGTCACAGTTACGTTTGTAGGGAAAGAATTCGGTGTTGGTAACCTCCCCTGACAAACACATGAGGAAGATTTGCATTGTAATAATTCTTGGATACCGGCATATATATAAATATATATATATATATTCATATATGTGCGCAAAGGGCCTCTGGGTCACTTCTGTCCTGAGTGTTATTTACACTCTGTTTCAATACAGGGCAGCGTTCTGAATGGGGTAATGGTTCAGTCCACATCAGTCATTGCTTCTCTCACCCTGTGGTTGATTGCATTTTCTGATCACATGGATAAATCCATGTGAAAATGAATGCGCTTCAGTGTCAGTCCTTTTGCATTTAATTTTCTCCTTTTATAGCTCCCATTTAATTTCTTTGCTTCGCCTCTTTATGTTTTAATGTTTCTTAAGAGGATACTACAGCTCTCCAGGCAGAGATAACACATCATTTGGTTGCCGCTCATTTCACTTGGTGTGCGCCACATCCCCTGTGGCCACTTTCCCTAAACCAGGCCATTATGGGAGGCTGTTGACATAGTGTATAATTGTTTTATTATTCCAAGACAGCCAGCACGGTTCTAAATGTGGCAGCCATGCTGGATCTTTAAATCAACGAATGGCTACATATAATTCTTCTACAAGATGGACATCCTCTGCTATGTTTAGTTTTATTATTAGAAGCATTAGAAGCATATGTGCTCTGTTTAGACACCAGCATGTTTTTGCTTTCTAGTTGTATTCTTTTAATATATATTGCATATGTTGGTAAGCTTGTTGACAGAGGGTGAATGCAACAATGAGTCGCTAGATGGATAAATGGATGCATGAGTGCAAAGATGAGTGACAGAGTACAAGCATGATGACTTGCTGAGGGCCTAAAACTTTCTATGATATAAAGATAACTTTCATTCATAAGCCAGGCCTTTTGGCATTGCCAGTGCTTGTTATGTGTCTGTGATTATTCTCAGTGCCGATGCTCTTCAATGTGTAAGTGTGCTTTATAAATATTTTAATTAAAAATGGAAGGAAGCTTGCATCCGCAAGCTATCACCGTTTTTCTCTGCATAACTGCATTCCACTGTGACATCTTTCCCTCATTTTGTCCTTTTCCCTCCTCCCCACCCCTCTGTTCTGGTTCCCACTTTGATGTGCGGCCTTCTCTTGTTCCTTTCCGTCGCTCCCTGCTCGCACTTCCCAAGAATATTCTCCCCCTCCCTGTGCTCTCACCCCCTCTTCAATCTGTTTTTTGTTTCGGTTTAGGACCATTTTGTCACTATTGTTGTTGACACGTCGGTGCTCATGCGCTATTTAAGACACTTTTAGTTTATTTAAATAATAAAAATGTTTGGTGTACCTCAATCTTCTACAGAAAGTAGGTACGAGATGCGACATTTTCAGTGCATCGCACTGCACACGAAAACGCCCTGCATGTACCCACCACAGTGTGAACCACCTGAGGCTGTTCCCAATAACATGAAGGCCTGCTCTAACATCATGTCCCAGTAACATGAAGGCCTGCTCTAACATCATGTCCCAGTAACATGGAGGCCTGCTCTAACATCATGTCTCAGTAACATGGAGGCCTGCTCTAACATCATGTCCCAGTAACATGAAGGCCTGCTCTAACATCATGTCCCAGTAACATGGAGGCCTGCTCTAACATCATGTCCCAGTAACATGGAGGCCTGCTCTAACATCATGTCCCAGTAACATGAAGGCCTGCTCTAACATCATGTCCCAGTAACATGGAGGCCTGCTCTAACATCATGTCCCAGTAACATGAAGGCCTGCTCTAACATCATGGCAGGGTTCCTCACTCATGGGAACCAGTGGGGGCCAAGGGCTACACTGGGTGTCTCTCTTCACTAACTGCTGACTCCCCACCCTAGCAGCCCCTCACCCTCCATTACCATGAGCCCACCAGAAGTCCACCATCCCCTTTGATGTGTTCACAGTGCTCCTCCCATCTCTGCAGCACATCCTTCCAGAGGCTCCCCACGGGGGCCACAGGCATGTATGTTGTGTCTCCACCGCCCGTCTTTGTTAACCACCCCCAAGAACAGGGGTCTTCAAACTGGGGGGGCAGGCCCCCCAGAGGAGCCTCAAATGTCGGGGCGGGCCCCCCAGAGGAGCCTCAAATGGTCCCAGGGGGAGAACCAGGCACTTGCCAAAAGAAGCGTTATGCTTAGAACAGGGCTTTGTTTTAAGCTGAAATAACATGAGCAGCAGTAAACCGCTCTCTAATGGACCATCACTAAGGGCCAGATGTAGCAACGTTTTTGCACGTCGCAAACAGCGAATTTTGCTGTTTGCAACGTTCAAAAAGCACATCACGATGCCCAAACCCCATTTTGCGAGTCGGCAACCTGGTTACCGACTCGCAAAACGGGACTGCGAGTCGCAATTAGGAAGGGGTGTTCCCCTTCCTAATTGCGAGTCGCAGCGCGATGCTGCATTGCTTTGTGACCGCGAACGTGGTCGCAAAGCAATCGCAGTTACCACCAGTGTCACACTAGTGGTAACCCCTTTGCAAAAGGGAAGGGGACCCCATGGGACCCCTTCCCCTTTTCAGGGCAGGCAGTGGTCCTATGGACCACTGCCTGCTCTGAAAAAATGAAACGAAAACGTTTCATTTTTTCGTTTTGTAATGCATCTCGTTTTCCTTTAAGGAAAACGGGCTGCATTACATTAAAAAAAAACTGCTTTATTTAAAAGCAGTCACAGACATGGTGGTCTGCTGTCTCCACAGGCCACCATCCCTGTGAGTGCTGCGAGTCTCAAGGGGGTCGCAAATTGCGACCCACCTCATTAATTTTAATGAGGTGGGCCTTTGCGACCCCCTTGCCAGTCGCAGATGGCGTCAGGGACACCATCCTGCATACTGCATTTGCGAGTCGCAATTCAGGTAGTACGTACATCTGGCCCTAGATGTTTTGTAATTTATAACCAAGCTGGGAGTTTATGTCAAAAGGGAAGGGACTCCAAATATGCTTCAAAACCTATACCCCCACCCCCAACAATCAGGCTATGGATGCAGTGGTGTAACAAAACGTGTGGGGTCCCACCTGCAGAGTACCTGGGGGTCCGCACCCCTGGACCCAGTCAGGGGCCTGCCACCCATGCACAGTGTACTGTGCTGAAGGAGCACCACACGGAGCTGTGGGGGCATATGTTAAACCACTGTATGGATGCTTTTACATGTTATTAACGCCTGCTTGACTAGAATAGCATGTTTGGCTTCATTTGATTGCATTTTTAAAACAGTAAAATACCTTAACTTCAGTGTTTAAATAAGTCTAGAAACATTTAAACATTGCCAACTTAATAGAATAATTGTGAAAAATTGGGAGAGGGCCCAATGATTTGTTTTTCCACAGGGCAATTGGGGGAGGGGGCTTTAAAAGATTTGAAGACCACTACCCTAGACCTGCCGGTTCCCAAGACCTGCTGATTTCCTGTTTACCACTGGCCTTTGCCACATCCAGAAATGTGATCTCTGCCCCGCCCTTCTCTGGTCCTGCCCACAAGCATGCTCACTGCCCCACCCATCACAATCCCAACCCACACACTTTGAGCAAGTCTTTTTCAACGAAAACAATGTTTTTGAAACTGCATGTGGATCAGAAGGTGTTTCTGTCAGTTCACATAGTTTCTGTGAGTTGTGCTTGAGATGTATATTTGACATGTTCAGCTATGAAAGTACTAAAACATTATGACTAATGAATATACAAAGCTTAGCCTTTATACATGGTCATTTTAACTGGCAGGAGTGATTAGTATGCTAGACTAGTTCCTTTAGGTGCCTACACACATTTTAATGAACAGTGGTATGTGACTATTTTCTGCCATGGGGTGTATCTCTCAGTTTCATTGATTTTTCAGATGCATGCTGTGCTTATTCAGGCATTTGGTAGTGGTGGAGGGGTTCTGTTCTTCGTTTTAAAGAGCTAACTAGGTCTGGCATGTACCCTGGAGGTTTTCAAGTAGCAGATGCCACTCTGTTATGCATACAGAACTTTTCATATTTTTTCGCTCATGTATTACCAAAGGGTAATTGTTCACTCCTAGACGCGTCTCTCGCAGTCTCAATGCAGTGTGATATCAACTAAAGAAGAAATAATCTGGTCCATTCTGTCACTTAATGATACTACTCCTCTCGTGAATGGCATCACAGGACTTTAAGAAGAAGACACCCAATTCTCTGAAAATCACTTTTCAACACAGGGCATCAGCTCACATGCCTTCATCCAACTTGTTGATCTTTACAACAGATTGTAATACCATGCAGGGCTTTACAACGCATGCCTTTATCCCGCAATGCTGTTGTAAAGTCTGATATTCTATATGACAGAGTTGTGATAGCCACTCTATAGTTATAATTAGGGTGGCCAGAGCAAGGGATTTTTCAGATTTTTGTCCCTTTAAACTTTAAAACTTTGTACCATTTGACAAATGTGTGTGAAAATTTGCAGACCTGTTGCCTTCATTTAATTTCAAGGGGACTGAAAGTTTTATGACCTTTGGCCAAGGGAGTGCAAAGAAAAAAGAAAGGTCCCAAAATGGGGTTCAATGCATTTTCAATAGACGTTTTTATTTCTCATAGCACAAAAACCATCACCTGGATTTTTATGAAATTTGGCAATATTACATATTAGGGGCACATATGATTTTGAGGGGTACTGCAGGTAAGTGGTGTAGGTAAATGTTAAGTCATAAGGTTTTTCAACTTAGTGATATCTTGTAGCACAATACTACTAAAAGAAGAAAGTAAGTCCAAAAAAAAAACTTGGCTGCAAATGTAAAGTTTCAGATTTACTACAGGAACAACTGAAAGGACCCATTTATGGCCACACGCTAAAGGAAACATATAAACAAATACATAACAGACAACATCTAATCTACATACATTTTCTTTGCATGCAGTCTGGCTCACAAAATAAAAGTGGCCCAATATGCCAAACAAAAAAAATCTTTCTTATGCACCCCTATGCAAAAAAATTAAAAATTGCCCTAGCAGTGAGCTACACAAAGTTCTATTTTGAAGTCATGACAATAGTCCACTTGGAAAAAATAATATTCTCAATTTTTATAACAATAACGATGATTGCCTTCCATTCACTTTGGCCTTAAATGTAGCACCATCCTACTAAAAGTAGCAAGGAAGCCCAAAGAACAAACTAAATTGCATATGTAAAGTTTCAGATTTACTACATGAACAACTGAAGGACCCATTTATGGTCACATGCTAATGAAACCTATAAACAAATACACAACAAATAGAATACATCTCAATCCACATATGTTTTCTTTGCGTGGGTCTCTGGCTCACAAAATAAAACTGTGCCCAACAAGCCAAAGAAAAACCATCTTCCTTGTGTATTCCTGTGCAACAAAATGTAAAAGTGGTCTAGCAGGGAGCTACACAAACTACTATATGGAGGACATGATAATTGGTGAGTAATAAAAAAAAAAAATCTTAATTTTTATAACAACAATTGGCTTTCATTCACTTTGTATATGTAGCACAAATCTACTAAAAATAGCAGGGAAGCCCAAAAAATAAACTAGACTTAATTTCAGATTTACTACGTGACACATTTTTGATCACATGATTACGTAAACCAATAAACAAAAAACATAACAAATACAACAGATAAAAAGAAAGAATAACAGTCTCTTTGTAGTTGTAGTTAGTATTAGTATTCCCAGAGATAGGAATTCCTTGGTTACTACCTTGCTAATAACTTTGCACCTGTTTGATGAATCACCACAAAATGTTCTAGGCCCATAGAATTTTCTACATATTGATATGATGTAATTTTTTGTGGTGAATTGTGGAGGAGGTGCAAAGATAAAAGGGGTTCATCAATGCATTTTCCATAGACTATTGTATTTGGCGTAGCGTGAAAACGGCTGAATGGATTTAAATGAAATTTTGCAGAATTATAAATTATGGTCCAGAGATTATACTTTTTGGGTAATGCAGTTAAGTAGAATACTTAGTTTTTATGTTAGAGTAAGGCACTCTGTCACCGCAGTACTTTTGCAGACTTTCACTAAATTTAGTGAAACTGCAGCAGTACAAGGCTGCAAATTTAGTTAAAAATATATTTAAAGAAGTAAAAAAAAAATCCCTCATGATTATCACTTTAATAAAATGATAATAGCTAGGGACCTACTACTTATCTATATCTGAGGCAATAACACTGAACACGGCCAAAGTGTAATAAAAAAATATGGCTGCCTTTTCATTTTCAAAAAGCAGCCATTACCCTGGCTTGTCATCACAATGTACCACAGTATACTGCAAAGTTACCATGGTATACCATGTTCCAAAACGTAACGAAGGCCTGGCTATATCATTGGATTGTAGTACCCTTGCATCACTCATGGTGTGGCATGGGCTATGCAATACTTAAGTCAGATTTACAAAGGAACGCAAGACCACCATGATTTTACTCCACTCTACTCCTCCAATGTATGCAATTCCACTCTACGACACTCAATGCCATTCTGCTTTATAACACTGTATGCCAATCCACTGAACTGCTCTCTACAACACTGTACTGTACACTTCTCTGCTCTACAAAAATCTAACTATACTGTATGCCTCTCTTCTCTACTGTAGTCTAAATCTCTTTCCAATACTGTACGACATCCCTCTACAATCTACTATGCAACACGGTACTCCAGTTTATGACACTTTACAGAACTGTATACTACGCTACTCCACTACACTGCACTCCACACCACTATAGTCTATGACACGCCACTCCACTCTGACACTTAACTTCACTCTACACTACCCCACTTCAGCGTACTCCATTCCACTGTACTCCACTCTACTACACTTTATCCCACTCTACACCACTGTACTATACTTTGTTTATGCCACTCCACTGTCTGACAATCTACTCTACTGTATGCAACTCCACTCTACCACACTGTACTACACTTTATGCAAGTCTATGACACTCTACTGCACTGTACATGTGATCCAACTTCTCTCTACAATACGCCACTGCACTGTATGACATGGCACTCCACTCTACGATACTCTCCTCCACTGTGCTCTACGATACTCCACTTGATGATACTCCACTCTGACACTGTATGTCACCCTACTCCACTCTAAAACACGGTACTCAAATCTATGACAGTCTATGGCACCTTACTCTACTGTTCAACATGCCATTCTGCTGTGCAACTCACTACTCCAGTCTACGATACTCGACTCCACTATATGAGACACCATGCCACACTATATAAAACACCTTACTACACTGTAGTCTACTCCACTCAAATCCAATCTACAATACTACATTCTATGACAAGAGACTTTACATCACTCTCCCACACTGTACCGTACGACACTCTACAGCACTTTCCACTTGTGACACTGCACTCTATGATTTGAAATACTTTTTTATTAAAAATTGCAATTCAAGAAAGAAAACAAAGGTTAAAGGTTAGGCATAGTTAGGAAAACATATTTCCCCTATACAAACCAAGTTTAAACTACACAAACTTTAAAAATTCTAAAATCAATTCCCCTTTTGATAAAGGATTCCGGGTGGCAACTGCGGGCATGCAGGACACTATAATCACCCAACCCCTCCTGCTACATGCAGCAGGGGTGGCGCAGGGCCTGGCCTCAGGCCAGGCCCTGCATCCAGCCCTTTATAACCACCCAGCCATGAGTCGAGATTGAGTCAGCAGCAGTTGACAAGAAAGAATCCACTTGTCACAGTCACCACATGAGATATTGCGCTCGAAAAAGGCAAGGATGCAAACACCTTCATCAAGGGTTATAGTTAACTTCTTTCAAGGTGGAAATGCAGAGAAAACCCACTTGCTTTGCCCGGGCTATCCACACAAAGTTAGCTATTCTCCCCAAGCAAAAGCAAATAGCCACCTCCTGAGGGTGGGTACCTTGAGAGAGCAGGAGCTGCATTACATTACAATCATTGACCCGGGGAGATGGCGGTCCCTGAGGCTGCGGGGGGAGCATTGCATGCCCTGCATATGTTTTTACAAGTCTACCCCGGAGAGGTGGCAGTCCCTGGGTGCGGGGGGTCCATGTGGCCCCCATTCAATATATTTATTGCCCCGGGGAGGTGGCAGTCCACAAGGCATGGGGGTCTGCATGGACCCCCATACATTACAATAATTTCCTTGGGGAGGTGGCGGTCCCTGGCACTGTGGGGTGAGCGTTGTGGGCCCCGTATATTTTTACAAGTTTGCCCTGGGGATGTGGTGGTCCCTGGGGCACTGGGGGCAGTGCAGTCCCCCCACATACTTTATATGCAAATCCCTGGGGAGGTGGAGGTCCCCGGGGCTTCAGTAAGCCCTAGGAAGGGGGCCTCATGCACCCTCTCCTTAAAATAATATGCCCCCGGGACCTGGCCCACCTAGGGGCAAACAAATCCGTGCACAGTCACGATTTTTGCTGTGATTTTTTTTAAATGCTTTTTTTGCCCTGGGTGGGTCCGTGCGTGACCCCTGCACCAAGGCTACGGGGTAGGGTAACCGTACCCTGGCCCCTTTTCTTTTTTTTTAACACTCGACTGAAGCTGGGTCTCAAAATGGCTGCCAACCCTTCTTGGTTGAACTGTTGGCAACCAATCAGATCTCTGCACAAGATCTGCTGTATTTGCGAATTCGTCATGACCCTAGATATACAAATTTGGTCTTCTTTCAATATTTCAAAAACTACTGAACAGATTTACACCAAATAACAAAAGCATTCTTTCTGGACCAAGAGCTACCTTCTTGCCAAATTTGGTGTAATTCTGTCTAGCAGCTCGGGCTGTAGTCGTGTCTAAAATCTCCATGGAAATTAAAATGATAAAGGCCCTTTTTTTGAGCCCCTCTCCTTTTTTTCTGCCCCCGCTTGACGGATCACCCTAAAACTTTCCATGCACAACCAAATTCTAGGGAGCACTATTTTGGAAAATTTCATGAAGATTCGTCAAACGATGCTAAATATATAGGCAAGTAAAAAAATGCTTTTTCTATGGAAACTAGGTCCCAACTATAACTACCTATTGGGGATCACCAGTAGGTAATATATATACAGCTATAATTTTCGGTTTTGGTGGAGTGAACCCACAAAACCACCTTTTTTTCCTTTTTGTGGGGAACCCTCCTACCCCCTGTTTTAATCCACTAATCTCCCTTTACCTCTACCCTCCCCTAAACCATAAAAATCCCTTAACCCTTACCTCCCTTTAGCTCTACCCACCCCTACCTGGAACCCTTAAAAAACCTCTACCCTTCCCTTACTTCTACCAACCCCAAACAATAGAAACCCTTATCCCCCTTTATCTCCACTCTTCTCTGAACCCTATTAAACCCTTACTTTTGTACCTCTAGCCTCCTCTGAATTTGAGCCCTAATAAGCCCTTCATCCATTTACCTCTAACCATTCCTGAACTGTAATACATTGGCTTCCTTTTCCATCAACCCTCCATTACCCGTACCCATGCCTTAACCCTTACCAATCCCTTAATCCTTAAAAAAAAAATTTTAAATGACATAATATTAATGTTATTTAAAAGACATATTAACTGTACTGTAAAGTACAGCAGGGAAAAGTATCAAAAAGCATCTGCCGGGTACTTATGTCCCACATGGTAAAGACCACTGTGTAAAGACTACCTATCCATTTCCCTTCCTTTGCACCTTACTGCCATTACAATTCTGTTAGGCCCTCAGCATAAGGGGTGTACCCTCCATTGGTACATGAGGTACAGTGGAATCAAGGCCAAAGGCCTGAGGTGATCACTGAACCCTGAATCCTGCTGTATTTCACAGTTCAGGCCAGCGGCACATTTCCTTCATTACTCTAGGGACCATGACAAACTGACTAGTCCACTGCTCAACCTGGAACCTCTGCAGCAAGCCGATCTTCCTGATTTTACTTAACTACACGCCTAGGCACAGGAAAATCCACCACAGATTAAAACTGTTTCAACAAATGGTGGAACACCTCAGCCTGATCTTCCTCTCAAACACATGGGTCTGTTTTTCAGTATTTCTCATGCCACACGAGTAGCTCTACAGCACACTAGTCTCTGCATGAAAAGAACAGGTTTACAGTCATCCCAGTGAGAATAATGTACCTCCACCGCTATTCCTGATCCCAAAAGATAAGGTGCACTATTTCTTTATTATTTGTTTACGCGCTTTGCACAGGGAAGGCTCTCTTATGGATGCTTTGCTGTGCTTCATTGTCTCTGGTGGTAGAACCCATCAAGAGACCTCCAGTTAGGAGTGGTACACATAAAAGGTTGTAGAAGTTCAGTGGCAATGATGGGACCCTGTGACTAAGCACTGCACATTTAATAAGGGAGGGTGGTCTCCAATACTGTCGTAAAGGGATAGTCATCCCAGTGTTTACCCACTGTGAGTTGAAGTTCTTCTTGAAGAGGCTGGTCTTCAGAGCACCTTTGAAGTATGCCAGGTGAGTTCATTCCTCAGATGTGGATTGAAGATGTTTCAGATTTGGGAGTCCCCATTAGAACTGGTCAATAACTCTTGAGGTTAAATCTGATTGGAGAAATCTGACTTTCCCATTTGGACCCGTTTTTTTGGGCCCATACAACAGGTTGCAAACAGCCGAAAGGGACAGGGGGCCAGATGTACGAAAGGATTTTACCCATTCTGTGTCTATGGGAAAAAGCTTTCGTACATATGGCCCAGGGTTCCTTAAACCTTTTACCAAAAAGTGCTTCCCTTCAAGCAATACTTTGCTATTACTTCTGATGATGGATTTTAAACATATAATATTTACTACACTTGCACACCTGTGTTTAGTTAAAAAGTATTATTTTATTTGTTAAAAACTTTTCACAAATTTATTTCGTTATGGCATGAATCTCAATATTTAACATTTTTTTACATCAAAGTTTTAGCACTGGATTTCCCATATCAGTCCATATTTCTAGGTACTCGCAAATCACAATTGATAAAAACATCACAATAATTAAACACAATATTGAAAAAAAAAAACAATCATAAATATATTTAATAATATTGTTGACGCAGCGTTTTGGTGGGTTCTAAGGTTCATTCCACCTCCTTCAAGACAAATACAATGGTTAAAATGTATTGCGCTGTTAAATAGACAGAACAGTGTGTGTCTCATTTTTTTCCTTCTTCTTACATAAGTATTTTTTCAATTTACTTATTTTTCGTATATCATTACTCAAATACTCTTTTTAAAGTTATGCATTTGAGATGAAATCAATGTCCCCACATATTTAATACCATAAGAGGGTTTCTTCATTCCACTAGATGTATTGCACACTCATAGCTGTGTTTTATTTTTTTATATTTAGCAGTACAATAAATTGTAACCATTGGATTTATATTATCTATATTATATGCAGTACACAGGAAAGTGCACAGATCCCTCAATATGTTTAAAGTAGGATTTTGTCTTCTCTGTGACATGTGTCTTACGCTCAGGCTCCCTAGTCACCACGTATCTAGATGCTACGTCTGTCCAGCACCTCTCAAGTCCCACCTCTATCTAAGCATAACTGGGGAATGGTCTGAAAATCCACATGCCAAAATCTGACATCTGCCACTCATTGTGTCTCAGAGTTGGGTACCAGAAAATAATAACTCAGAGAAAACATGCTGTGGACTTCTCAACAAAAGTTATATCCCCTAACATTTGAGTGAATGACCCTCGAAGCACCTGTCTAAGCATCTCAGTGTGTCTAAGAATTGTCTGTGATGCCCAGTGTGTCTAAAACTTTAGTGAGGATTGTGGGCCCACAAAAGCCACCCATCTTCCCACTTGACTGATCCCACCTCCAATCAGCCACCCTGTTTTAATGGGAAACAGCCCTTACCACACAGTGCCTTTCCAACATGGGCAATATAACGAGCACATTGCTACCACGTGTTCCTTTGCCACTCAAATCGTTACAACGACTTGCTTTACGGAATGCGTTGTTGTACTGGTGTTGGATTTTAAGTTCATCACCTTCCCTACTGTTGAGCAGACTGGAGTTGGAATAGTAAATTATACTATTCCAAAGTCCAGTGCTTCCCTAAGGCAAGTCGTTGTAATGACTTGCGTGGTAAAAAAACAGGTGGTAACAACGCGTTCGTTGTAGTGCCCGCGTTGTAAAGGCATGCGTGCTAAACTCATGCGTGGCTCTGTCATACAAGCCTTCAGTATCCAAGGACCTGGGAGTACAAACAAGGAAATCAGGGGATAGGGGAGGGAGTGCATGAACACACAACAATAAAATTGGTCTATCACACAACCACCCCGTCACCGCCATAGATCTTCCTAAATTATCATGCCACACACTTTCCACCAGCAAGTGCAAAGTTTTGCAATTAAAGTGGTCGCACCTCTATCTCTCTCTATATCTTCCAGAGAAAACCACATGATAAGCTTGGGAGAAAGGTGTACAAGCCAAAAACTTCAGGGACTGCCAAGAAGGTGGGTTTCCTAGAGAAATACATGCCACCCCTGTCTTATTCCTCTCTTAATTGTATGTGAGATCTCTTATTTGGCTTACTTCACACCCATCTTTCTCAGCTATTGGGTAAAACACAAGACTTTGTTATTACCTGAAAGTCAATGGAGCTCAGGACCCAGATTTGCCCAAACCCATGTAGCTTAGAAATTATGATCAATGGCACATTGCCTTTCTTAAACCTTGAAGAAATTCCTGCCCCACACCCTACACTTCTGGAAGGTGTTACAGAACTAACTTTGAACCAACCCCTGATAAAGAACAGAATAACGACTTGGCTCTGTTTCAACAAGTGACCCCCCCCCCACACATATTAAAATGAAACATCACCAGGTCGAACTAAAAAGACCTCCATCCCACCTGAAGTGGGAGATAAGGGCCAAACACAAGGTGTTGCTCCTTTAGCACTCTCATTAAACTTTAATGATAGTGTCTTCAAGGAGGGGTCCCATCACTTAACGGTTTTGCCCTTCCGAGGCTCCAGTCTATTGATGTCAAACTTTAATGGAATGATGGAGTAGTCATGGTAACTAATACCAACTTTCCACAGTCACATATGTCCCTAATATCTGATTTCCTAACTATAGGTCCTGGGTTTTTGCAGTTTGAGAGGAGTAGGGAGTGTCCCTTGCCCCAGAAGCCTTTGGAGTTGTCACCTCTACACATACAAGAGCTGCACTGTCCTCAGGACCCCTCCTATCTCCCTGAAGGGGACCATGGTTTCCAGTCTGATGTCTGTGGTCTCAATTCTTCTATTGATTTTTTAGGGAGGATCTTCTTGAAGACCTAGGTGATCTGTCTCTCTGGGTAGGTAGGACTTCCCTCGATCCAATGCCAGGCCTGCTCTGGTGATTCAAAAAGTAGGACTTTACTTGGAAGATGGATATAGAAGAGTATATTAGAATCCCATAGCTCTCAGTTTGGCCTTGACCTGGTCATACGTTTTGCATTGTATGTAGACCAATATGGTATAATCTGGAAAAATCTATATTTTGTGGGACTCATAAACAGTTTCACCAAGATCTGTCCCTTCCGAAAGATAAAAATCACAGTCTTCATAATCAAGAAACCGAGCTATAACTAGCCGAGGTGGACACACAGGCAATGACCCAGTGGAGTTATTCAATAAGGAAGCAAGGAAAGAAAACTGCTAATAGCATCATGGATACCAACCATGGCTTCAAGAAACCAGTCGGATCTCTTCCTTCCACTCCTTCTGGGAAGCCCTCAAAGTGCAAATTATTTCGACATGAGTGGCCTTCAGAGTCCTCTGTTCACATGGCCAGTTCTTGGATTGTGTTCTTTAACCTGTTCACTGTAGGGCGGACATGCTAGACTGTATCCTCTAGTGTAGAGATGCAGGTGTCGGCCTCTGCAACCCTTTCAACCACTTGTCTTAAATCCTGGCAGAGAAGGTAGATGCTTGCGCCCACCCCATCAATCATGTTTTCAAGTGTAGTCTTAGAGCTTTGTATTGCCTATAGAATGAATTCTGTGGTGGTGGTGCCCTCGTTACCCTGGAGCATCTCATCTTGTAGAGCTGCAGCCCCCTCTTCCATCATCACCAACCCAATAGTTAGTGGCTTTGCACATTTGTTCATTTTCTCTTGTTCGAGAACTGACTGCTGGTGTTTTTGGCCCAAATTCCTTAAATGCATTTAGCACATCACCCCATAGAGTCTGAGGCAGACGACACAGGGTCGAGCATAGGCACAAGCTGATGGTACACGCAGGTAGACAGTGTCTATCCATTCTTTTCACAGGGTGGGTGCCGTCTACCCTGCCAAGAGGTTGGGCCCCACAGAAATATAGTAAACTTGCTTCGTCATAGCTTTCAGACACCGGGACACATTCAACAGCCCTTGCACATTTGTTTGCCTTTGTTCTGAGCAGCATTGTGCAGGTAGAAATGCCAGCTAGACCCATAACAAAGGCTGAAGCTAAAGGGGCATCAGGCCTCCTTTTTTGGAGCATCTGGAGCCTCTTACCTAAATACAATGGAGGGGAAACAAAGGCACATAGCTTAGCACTTCACAGGTGGTTAAGAGAGGCACGTTTTTGACTTTGAACAGTCCATGTATATAAGAGATATGTATGCACTGTAAGAATGTCAGAAGTGTTGGTTTGTCCCAGTATTTACACAAATACAAATACCAATACAAATACCACTATTTTGTTTTATTTCTTTTATAGTGCTAAAGTGCTACTTATCCCGTTGCAGGGTGTCAAAACACGTACACATTATACATTGACAATAAACATATGTGTGTAAATCAATGTACAGGATGTGTTAAGGAATGTAGCTCCAGGGGGGCGTTTGGGGTGTTACACCCTCCCCCCCAAAAAAAGATTATTATGTAGCAAACAGTTGGGTACAAGTGCTTTTGATAGGGTAATGAAAAGAGTCTGTCAGACTTCACCTGGGATTTTTACCCACACTGACAAAAGCACATACACTCTCTCTCATCTGCTTTGAAGGCCTTAAAAATGTTGATTAGTTTGAAATATATTGTGATTTTAGTACCCCTAACAATCTGCACTCCTCTCTCTTTCCACAACTCCTTAGGCCCTCCTCATGTCCAGCTTGTCATATGTGTTTTAATAAGATGTCCCTGCTTTGCTGGGAAATCTGAAGCTCACACCTCCCCAATCATCCTGACCAAGCTAGGCTGCTGGATGTGTTACGTAAGACAGTGAGGGTTACAAGGTGTAGGAGCCATATGTCCTTAATAACTCACTGTGCTATATTAGAAGGATTACAATCTATGAACTGCAAGTGACTAAAGGATCCCTGTGTTAAAAGCAGTTACCCACTTACCCATTTACATAAAATAAAAATCTGTCAGCTGTGTGTTACATAATGTGTTTTGCAGGAGACAAATTCACCATCTATGCTACTTTGATTCAAAACTGGGACTAGACAAAAACATAGATCTCTTTATCTTACCATTATTATCGTTCCATGAGATTTAGTTGGCATACAGATATCTCTGCAGCAGGTGCCTTAACCGAAAGTTATTTTAAAATGCAGACTTTCTAACCAATTAAGCAGAACAGATGTACTGCCACATTCTCCTTGCTGCCAATTTCTTTGTGGCAGGGTTTTAAAAAAGAAATCTATAAGTAGAGACCCAGAATTTGCATCAGGGTTACTTCAATTATTTGGCACAACCCCGATGCAAAATCTCATTTGTTAAATATTGCAATATGCTCAAATATACTCATGATAAACCTGCTAAACATATGTGTGAGGTCTTAAGATCTGATTACACCTCATGTGAGGTCATAAGTTGTGATGTCACTTGCTGTGATGCCATGTGCATTGTCACGTACCATGTTGCCACTTGCATATGTATACTGCCTATATTGGTTAGTCCCCCCACTTCTTTTTTTTAGGACTCGTGCCCTGGTCCAGCACAACCCACCAGATGCCTGCACCCTCCAGAGGTGACAACCACTGGTGAGCCCACCCGTCCCCAGGAACAAAGCGTTATGTTCGTCCATCAGCTCACTCCACGATTAGGCTGACCTCCGTTCTTGACATCACTGCCCATATGTTGCCTAAGGTATCACCTGGATCAACCCCATCTGAGCTGAGGCTGTGTCATATCTGGCCCTCTTATTAAATTTTAGCTGTTTAATTGCATGGTAGCACAGGCAGCCAGGAAGAACTCAGTGGTTTCATAGGCAGTCCTTGTTCACCATCGGAAGTTCATTTACTGAAGACCAGAGAGCGAAGAGCGTAAGACTCAGCCTCGTTCACGGTAGACCCAACAACCCGGCCCCTGTCACTAACCCTCTCCACCAAAAAAGCTTCATCTACCACAGGCATGTTCAAACCTCATCAAACTGTGTCTGCAACCAGTATTTACAAACCCCTCGCTGCCACCAATCGATCTATCAAGTTTTTCGCTTCCAGCTTGACCTGCCCGCTCAAAAATCATCCAAGCACCCCGCCAGACAGCATAAGTCATTCCTCTCACGCCATCCTTCTCTACCTGGGGGTCCAGTCAGCAATCGGCGTGTCTCAATCGGGCCCCACTGCCACCTCGTTCACTTCCATGCCCTAGTTCAGAAGAGGGCATGTGCATGAGGTATCTGTCAGTCCTGGTGCGATCTCAGCACCGCTTAAGCCCATGCCATCATATTGCCTCTCACTGGAGTCAAAAGGCTCTGTTCAGACAGATCTAGGGAGGTAGGGTTGTAGAATCGCCCCATCCGCCTCTTGGTCATTTTGTCACATGGAGAACCAGGATCATAATGGATATTTTGAATGGCGGTGGGGAGCACTGTCAAACTGCTGGTGCCATGTTTGGCCTCAAGCTAAGATAGATGTTTTTCCTTGTCAGCACAGGTCCCACTCTCTTACCATAGTGTCAGTCCCCATCAGAAAGTAGCAAATGACTCATAAGTATCAAACAATTTGGATGCCTACTGGGAGTTCCCTACAGGCCAGGACCAGCAGCCAACCCCTGTCACCCACAGCCGAAGGCCATGCTTAGCACGAGGTTGGACCCTGCAGCCAAACCCCTACCGGGCACAGCAGCCAGACCCTGTGGCCAAGCCCCCCCCGCTGCATTACACAAACTATAGAAATTCAAAGAAAAAAATAGCATTTTTAGAAATTCACAAAAAAAAAAAAAGGTTACAGGGATGTTATAGTTAGGTTATGAATTTACACGCACAAAATCACAGAAATTCAGCTGTTATAGTTAGTTATTTTATGTAACTATGACTGCTGCCCTCGCCATGCAGAGCAAATTTCCACAGATATTACATCATTGATGACATCCTCTATGACATCTTTGATATTATCACTGCAATATTTTCAAAACTGTGAATGGCAGGAGTTATAGTTACTTGAAATAACTCTAACTATAACAGCTGCATGTCTGGTTTTTTTCAATCAAAAAACCAAAGGTTACCGGAATGTTATAGTTAGGCTCACATTTTAAACATACAAAACCATAGAAATTCACCTGTTATAGTTTCAAGTAACTATAGCTTGTGCCCTAAAGGGAACTGTAACTCGTTCTGCCGCCATGCACAGTTATTTGATCAATAATTTTACTGCAGATATTACACTAGCATTATCACTGATGGTATAAAAAATGTCATGACTGCTGTAATTTGTGCGGTAATTAGCAGTGTATGGCGAGGGCGCGAGTTATAGTTACTTGAAATAACTCTAACTATGAAAGGTTAATTTCTATGGTTTTGTATGTTTAAAATGTGAGCTTTACTATAGCGTGCCTGTAACCTTTGTTCTTTAAATTGAATTTCTATGTTTTTTTAAATTCTATTTCCTAACTATAATGTCCCTGTAAACTTTGTTTTTTTCAGTGAATTTCTTTGTTTTTTTTTACAGCAAAGTAATTTTCATTACTATATGTTAATCCACCAGATGCGTGGCCTTTGGCTGTGTGCGGCCCTGCGGCCATCCCCTATAACCACCCAACCTCATGCTGCACATGGCCGATGGCTGTGTGCAGCAGGGGATGGCAGCAGAGCTTGGCCTGCAGGCTTAAATAGCTTCTTTTCTTTTGTGGAGGAGACCCCCCTCCCCAGGCCGATCTCGGCCCCGAGAACCCACTCCCCCCGGGTCCCAGCCTTTGAGTCCCTATATATACAAATTTGTTTTTTCTTTAATTTCTCAAAAACTACTGAATGGATTTACACCAAAAAACAAAAGGGGTGCTTTCTTGACCAAGAGCTGCCTTTCTGCCAAATTTGGTGTAATTCCGTCTAGTGTTTCGGATGTAGATCTGTTCAAAATCCCTATGGAAATTAACATTGGAAACTTACATTTTATGACCCCCGTCCCTTTTTACTGTGTCCCTGCTTCACGGATCACCCTGAAACTTTCCAGACAGCAGCTGACATGACTGTCTGATTTGTGGGGAAAATTTTGTGAAGATCTGTCAAGCGGCACCAAAGATATAGGCAAGTAAAAAAAAACGTTTTCTATAGAACATAGGACCTAACTATAACTACCTAGTTGCGACCATATATAAGCCATATTTACTTATAAATACAGAGACGCCCACACTCCGAGAGGGATGTAATCCAGAACTTTTATTCACTTCAGCTGACGCGTTTCAACAAAATCGTTTTTCTCAAAGCCAACAAACATCGAACCCCATCCCTATTAAAAAGCATAATTGCAACACATATGGACATAATTAAAAGACACACAAACTTACATCTCCCATATGTGTTTAGCCTCTAAGGCCCACCAATCACTGAATATCAATATATATTGCCATTCAGAAAATTTCAAAAACATCTGCCCGTCCTAAAAAAAAATTATAGTACAAATCCACATGTTTAAAAAACAAATGTATTACATTTGTTAGTCAATCAATCAATCAATCAAACAAATTTCTTAAGCGCACCACTCACCCAGTACGGTCTCAAGGCGCTGGGGGGGGGGGGTTGCTGCTTGAAAAGCCATGTTTTGAGGTGCTTTTTGAAGGTTAGGAGGTCCTGGGTCTTGGGTAGGTTGGTGGGGAGGGAGTTCCAGGTTTTGGCGGCGAGGTGGGAGAAGGATCTGCCGCCGGAGGTGGCGCGTTGGATGCGGGGAAATGTAGCGAGGGTGAGGTCGGCGGAGCTGTCAAGTTGGTTTGTGGAAGTTGATTCGTTCGTTGAGGTAGGCCGGTCCGGTGTAGTGGAGAGCTTTGTGAGCGTGGACAAGGATTTTGAAAATGATCCTTTTGTTGATGGGCAGCCAGTGTAGGGATCTGAGGTGGGCGGAGATGTGTTTGTGGCGAGGGAGGTTGAGGATGAGACGTGCGACTGCGTTCTGGATTCGCTGGAGTTTTCTCTGAAGCTTGGCTGTTGTCCCTGCGTAGAGGGCGTTGCCGTAGTCCAGTCTGCTGCTTATGAGGGCATGGGTGACCGTTCTTCTTGTTTCTAAAGGAATCCATTTGAAAGTCTTGCGTAGCATGCAAAGGGTGTTGAAGCAGGAGGATGATATGGCGTTGATTTGCTGAGTCATGGAGAGAGATGAGTCCAGTATGATGCTGAGATTGCGTGCGTGGGTGGTGGGTGTTGGGGGTGGTCCAAGGGTAGTGGGCCACCAAGAGTCGTTCCATGCTGTCTTGTTGGGACCGAAGATGATGATCTAGTTTTTTCTGAGTTCAATTTGAGGTGGCTTGCTGTCATCCAGTTAGCGATGGCGAGGAGTCCGGCGTGTAGGTTGTTCTTGGCAGTAGATGGGTTCCTCATGAGGGATATGATGAGCTGGGTGTCGTCAGCGTATGAAATGATGGTGAGGCCATGGGGACGGATGATGTTGGCGAGAGGAGCCATGTAGATATTGAAAAGGGTGGGGCTGAGGGAGGATCCTTCGGGGACCCCACAGATGGTCTTGGTGGCTGTAGACCGGAAAGGAGGGAAGCAAACTCTTTGGGTTCTTTCGGAGAGGAAGGAGGTGAGCCAGTCCAGGGCTTTGTGGGAAATTTCGGGGTCGAAGAGGCGTGTGCGGAGGGTTTGGTGGCATACGGTGTCGAAAGCTGCAGAGAGGTCTAGGAGGATGAGGGCGACGGTTTCGGCCTTGTCCAACCTGGTCCTGATGTCGTCTGTACAGGCGATGAGGGTGGTCTCGGTGCTGTGGTTTTTGCGGAATCCATACTGGGAGACGTCAAGTATGTTGTTGTCTTCTAAGAAGCGAGACAGTTGTATGTTTATTATCTTCACTATGACCTTTGTGGGGAAGGGGAGTAGAGAGATGGGTCGGTAGTTTGTGAGGTCTTCAGGGTCTGCTTTGGGTTTTTTGAGAAGAGCGTTGACTTTGGCGTGTTTCCAAATATCTGGGAAGGTTGGGGTCTCGAAGGAACTGTTGATGACAGCCCAGAGCTGGGGAGCGATGATTTGGCTGGCCTTGTTGAAGATGTGGTGGGGGCAAGGGGCTGTTGGGGAGCCTGAGTGGATGGAGCTTATGGTTTTGCCGATTTCTTTGTCGTTGGTGGGGGTCCAGGTGTTCAGTAGGTTGGTGAGGCAGGGTGCTGTGGTGTTGGTTGTGTCGGTGGGTGATGACGATGTGAAGCTGTCGTGTATGTCTACGATCTTGCTGTGGAAGTAGTTGGAGAGGGAGTTGCAGAGGTCTTGGGAGTGTGGAGGGTCGATGGTGCAGGATTTGGGTTTGGTGAGTTCTTTGATGATGGCAAAAAGTTCCTTGCTGTTGTGTGTGTTGTTGTCTATGCGTTCTTTGTAGAAGGATCGTTTGGTGGTCAGGATGAGTTGGTGATGTTTGCGCATGGCTGTTTTGAGGGCGGAGAAGTTGCTCACTGAGGGTTCTTGGCGCCATGCCTTCTCAATTTTTCAGCATTCTCGTTTGGAAGACTGAAGTTCTGTGGTGAAACAGGGGGCGGTCTTGATGGTGCGGGTGTTGTTGGTTATTTTGAATGGGGTGAGGGAGTCTGCGCATGTTTCTAGCCATCGTGTGAGGTTGAGGGCGGGGGCGTTGGGGTCGTTGGTACTGGGAGGTGGAGCTTGTGCGAGGTTGGAGATCAGTTGTTCTTTGGAGATCTTGTTCCACTTGCGGTAGGGGGTAGGATGTTGTTGGTGGTGGGTGGTGGGTTTCAGGAAGGAGAAATGGACGCAGTGGTGGTCAGTCCAGTGGAGTTCGGTGGTGTGAGTGAAGGCGATGTGGCTGCTGGAGGTGAAGATGGCGTCTAGCGTGTGTCCGGCTGAGTGGGTGGGTGAGGTGACCAGTTGCTTGAGGCTGAAGTTTGTGAGTTTGTCCAGCAGGGCCATGGAGTTGCAGTCGTGGGTGCTTTCCAGGTGAAAGTTAAGGTCACCAAGGAGTAGGTAGTCTGTGGAGATGAGGGCGTGGGAGCTGATAGTGTCGGCGATGTTGTCACAGAATGGGGGATGGGGTCCTAGTGGTCTGTAGATGAGGGTTCCTCTTAGGGTGGTATTGGCGTTGATGTGTACCTGAAAGTGTAGGTGCTCTGCGGTGTCTAGGGTGTCGTTGGTGGAAATCTTGATGGAGTTTCTGTGTATTATGGCGATTCCTCCTCCTGGTTTGTTGGTGCGGTCTCTACGGGTGATTTTGTATCCTTCTGGAATCGCTATGGTGATGTTGGGTTCTGATGAGGAGTTCATCCATGTTTCAGTGAGGAAGGCGATGTCGGGAGAGTTTGTGGTGAGTAGGTCCCAAAGCTCGATGGCGTGCTTGTGGACGGAGCGGGTGTTAAGGAGGATGCAGTTGAGGTGATTGGGGGGTTTGGTGTTGTTGTGGTGCTTGTTGGTGGTGTTGGTGTGTTTGCAGGAGAAGTGGCATGAGTGGTTCATGTGTGTGTCTGGGGTTGGCCTGGGTGCAGGCGGTGTGCCGGCTGGGGTTGAGAGCAAGGAGCTCCGTGGAGGAGTAGTGGCGCTTGGGGGGGCCGGAGGAGCGTGGACCAGGGGGATGGGCCCTGGGCGCGGTCCAGGTGCGGATGGGTGCAGATGGGCTTGCCTCTGGCGCACCAGTGGCGCGCCCGCTGCACGCGGCCACCATTAAGAAGGAGAGGTGGGAGGGAGGAGCAGCCGGCAAGAGCCAGAAAAGAAAAACTGGCACAATGAGAGCGAAAAATACGAAGCGGAGCAGAAAATGGGCACAGGTAAAGTTCAAAACAGTGTGTAAAACGAAAAACAAATTGCAAGAAACGAAATACGATTTACAAAAAACGAAATACATGGTACAAAACACACTAGATACGCCTACCACTAGGCACCAGGGATGAGGTGGAGGCGGGTGGTGGAGGGCTTGAACTTCTTTTTGCAGCAACGGCGGGGTCAGGGGCACGGAGGCAGGCTGGTGGAGCCGAGTGTACTCCTGGCCCAAAGCAGGTCAGGGGGTCACACTAGGCGCCGCGCAGCGGCCACCATTAAGAAGGGGAGGTGGGAAGGAGGAGCTGCTGGGAGGCGGGAGGTGGGAGGGAGTGGCCCGATGGGGTCCGAGGGGGGTGGGGCCGCAGGGGACACAGCGGCAGGGTCAGAAGAACCAGTGTGTAAAACGAAAAACAAATTGCAAGAAACGAAATACGTTTTGCAAAAAACGAAATACACGGTCAAAAGGGATCACAAACGGGTCAGATGAGTTAAGCCTACTATGCCTCAGTTCATATCGGGGCACCATAATTTACTCATTCATCGGAGCACTAATCAGCCTTAAACATATATTCCAAACTAACATATGCGTGGTGGCCAAATTCATTATAATGCATCTATGTACAAAAAGAAAATATCCAAAAATTGTCAAGTGACCCGTCTCCTAGAACTACCGAGCACCAGTTTTGAACATCGACATGGAAGACCTAAATACCCATAAGTCTATAATGAGGCTTGTGGATGGGGGCCATCCCCCTGCCCTTTAAAATATATAAGGCCCTGGGGGAATAAGCTCCCCAGGGTCTAATGAGGCTCACGGAGGGGAGACAGGGGGCCTCCCAACTCCTTTAAAATAAATTCAACCATGGGGGATGTGGTCCCCGGGCATAATGAGGCTCCGGGCGGGGGTCTACTCAGCCCTCTCTTCTTTAAAAAAATGTACGCCCCTGGGAGTTGTAGTCCCTGTGGCCTAATGAGGGCTGCCCCCCCCTTTAAAAAAAAATAACACAGCCCCGGGGATGGGGTCGCTGGGGCCTCATGAGGCTAGGGGAAGCGGGGCTCTGCAGCCCTTACACTCTCAAAGAAACAACCCTGCTGGATGTGGTCCCTGGGACCTATGGAGGCTCAGGGAGGGCAGCCACATGGCTCCCTCCCCTTTTTTATTTGGTTTGGCCCAGCGGGATGGGATTCCTTGTGCTTAATAAGGCTCAGGAAGAGGAGCTGCACTACCTCCCCTTAGATTTTGGCCTCAGGGGTTGGGATCCGTGGGACATAAGAATGCTTAGGAGGGGGCCAAGTACCCTCTCCCATTTTTTTGTGTTTTTAGTCCAGTGGGATGTGGTTCCTGGGGCCTGTTAGGACTCAGGGACTGCGGGTGCATACCCTCCTCCCTTGTTTAATTATATTTGGCCCCAGGGGATGGGGTACCTGGGGCCAATTAAGGGTTGGGAGATGGCTGTACACACACCCCTCCTTAATATAATTGTTTTGGCCTCAGGGGATGGGGTCCCCGGGTCCCAAAAGTCAGCCCTACACTATGCATGCCAAAATCTGTGCATGGTTTGGGGTTGGCAGCCTGCTGGGGATCTGGCAGCAGGCCAAGCCCTGTGACCAATCCACCCCCCCACTGCTGCACATGGCCAAAGTCTGTGCACAGAGTGTGGTTGGCTACGTGTTAGGAGTTGGAGCAAGGCCTGGCTGCAACACAGGCCCTGCGGCTAACCCCACACTACTCACAACCAAAGGCTGGCTGCTTCCAGGTGGCTGCCTGTGGGGAGTTGGACACAGAGCCGTGCTGCAAGCCACTGCCTGTGGCCAACCCACCCTGCATGTGACAAAAGGCTGTGCACACAGTGGTGTTGGCTGCCTCCGGGTGAGTTGGCCACAGGGTCTGAATGACAGCGTAATTTGAGATGTCATCAGTGATGTCAGAAATGATGTCATAGAAGGTGTCTGGATGAATGAAGTGTATGTTCACCCAGTCAGCACAGTCATCCATATTACACTCACACAATAAATACCTTTATTTCCTCTTGTAAGATCTGCAGTTGTAGCTTGTATTTGTTTGTCTTACTTGTGTAATTAATTCATTTGTTCAGGCTCCTTAAGTAACCACCACCCAGCAAATTAAGGGTGTCTCTGTATACTCCACAGTCTCAGGACATGAGCAGCACAGTGTATACAAAACATATTACAATGACATTTCTAGTGTTGGTTTTGCACTCAATGTGCTGTAGATGTGTTGTGTCTTACAGTTAGTTTTGCCTTCTCTAATTTAAACTCCTGTTTTATCCTTCCTTTTTCTCCTGCCCTGTTTGTCCACCACTTAATGCATGACATCATTTAATGTCTATTCTATTTTTAACATTTGTTTGCCTTCCATTCCCCTCCAATATAATTCTCTTTTCTCTGTGGCTCTTTCACTTTCTAAATTCTACGTCCTTCTTACCAATCTCTGCCACCTTACGTTACTTCACCTGCCCCTCTCACTTCACCTACTGGCCATCACTCCTTCTTAATTACCTCAATTATTCCTCTTCCTCCATTTCTCTGTTCTATATCCCCTCTACGTTTATTTCTCATGCTGGGTTTTGCTTCTCACACTTTCCTCCATTCTTTTATTGGCCCTCACTTCTCTTTTGCTTGTGTCATTCAATATCTATTGACCTCTTCACTCTTTGTCCACCTTTCTTTCTTCTCTTCTTCCTCATCTCCTGGCTGTTTTTGTTTAGCACTGTCTCACTCCTCTCATGTTCCCTGAATTTGTTTCTTTCACATTCTCCTTCTCACTTTCACTAATATTTGCCCATTCTTGGCTTGTCTGGTCTCTTTGCTTCCACCCCCTTGGTCTGCACTCATGTGGAAACTCCATCCCACTCCTCTTCCCTCTCTGTCTCTGTTTCACCCCTTAGGTACACCGCAGTGGTCATGCCAGTGCAATACAACACGGGAGAGAGCTCCTGCAGGCGCGTCTCCCTCATGATTCTGACTGTCTGGGTTTTGTCGTTCGCAGTCTCCTGCCCATTACTGTTTGGCTTCAACACCACAGGTAAGCAACATCAGCACTGCTCCGCCTCTAAACTGTTGTTTGTCAACACAAGTGTGTGTGTGCATGTGTGTGTGGTCTACAACAAGCTGCGTGGAGCATAGCCAGGCTAGACCCCTCCCTTGACACTCAGGGGCATATTTACAAGCCCCATGAAACCGCTGGTGCTTCACTTTTTGTGACGCACTGGCACCGCATTGTGCAGGCCCATATCTAAAAGGCCACGCTAAGCCACTTTGCATGGTTTTACATGGCCTCGTAAATATGGTGTAAGGCAGCGCAGTGCAAGTCGCTGTATTGCCTTTTACTCCATCAGGGAGCGTACCATGGGCATTGCATTGGGTTTTCCCATGCAAAACCCATAGGTTTTGGCACATTCCCAGATTTACAAGATTCTGTAAACCTGGGAATGCAACCAAACTGTATGCCTCCCCGGGGCAGGCACAAAAAGGAGAAATTATTTATTTCTACTCGTTTCCTCTTTCTATGTGTGCTGAGCTTTGCAGCACACATAGAAAGAGGAAAATGCCTCTTTATTGTTTTTGTGCAGGAAGGTATCCCTTCCTGCACCGAAGGAATACTGACAACAACCAAGACACCCTTGTACCATGGTGCAAAGGTGCCTGCATTGACGTTAGGCAGCAATTTGTGTGCCAGCGCAGTGCACCATATCTTGTGATATGGCCTATGCCAATGATTGTGCTTCAAAGCACGCCAGCGCGGAAGCAGGCCACACAAGGAAGCGGAACATCATGCGCACCACATTCTATGATGGCTGCTGGCAAGTGGCCAAGGCCTGTCTTGCCAGGCCCAAGCCACCGATAAACAGATTGGAACAGATTGCCAGCAGTGGGCTCCCACGGCGCCAGCTTGGCTGTCAGTTGACCCCTGAGCCTCATACAATGTGACGCCCCAAGTTCACAAGCAGGGAAGGTTTGTACAGTCTCCGTTTTTTGGGGTCTTTGAGAGTTGTATTTATCCAGGCAGACTGCTGAGCGTGGCTGTGCGGAGAAGACGGCAACTGCTTCAGGCTTAGGTTGGACATACACAAATTCTCCACTCTGTAGCTTCGACCCCAGTTCTCACACTCGCAGTTATTTTTTACAGAAAATATAATTGACGAACTGTAGTTCAGTGGAATGCAAAAACACGTCAAAACGTGCACTGAGGAGTGAATCCGCGACTTCTGCATCAGTAGGTTATGTGAATTGATTGTGCAGTAACTGGAGGGAGTACATCAGTGTCGTCACGAAACTTGAGGGGGCCCCCTGCAAAGTACCTTGAGGGGGCCTCCTTCCCCCTTGACCCAGTGAGGGGCATGCTGCCCGTGGACAGGGTATTGTCCTAAGGGGACCCCCTGGAGCTTGCGCAGCCTCCCTCTCCCCGCACTGCGGGGGCTGTAGGGCCTTTGTTACGCCACTGGAGTACATTGGGGGACAGATGAGAAGTGTGTTTACATTCAGTGGTGACCGGCAGCTTTAGGAGGGAGGGGGCGGGCGGGTGGAAAGCACAAACACACACACACACACACATTCTTTCACACACAGACACGCACGCACATCCATTAACAACACTCATAACATTCAAACATGCACGCACGCACCAAACATTCATTTTAAAACATTACACACACTCATTCTTTCACGCACGCACGCATGCACATCCATTAACACTCATAACATTCAAACATACACGCACCAAACATTCATTTTAAAACATCACACACACACACACTTACCTTCAGCCTCGAGGTCCCAGGAGGGTTGGGGCTGCTGCCTTGAGGGAAGGCAGCAGTCCCAGCCTCGTCACAGAGTGGGATGGGGTCAGTGAGACTGCTGACCTCACCCCACTCTGTGACGAAGTGTCACTGATTGACACTCGGCCTGGGCGCTTCAGGGCTTAAACCTGAAGCGCCCAGGGCGAGTGTCATAGGTGACGAGGGGGGGGCCTCGAGGCACCTTTGCTGAGCCCAGGAGGTCACGCCCATAGGCGCTGTGACCTCCTCAGTCCAGCAAAGTTCAGCTCAGGCAGCCAGGAGTGTGGGCGCAAATCGCGCATGTCTCACTCCTGGCTGCCTGACCTGAACATGAAGAGTGTCTGTCAGGCTGACCTTTGTTCAGCCTGACAGACACTCTTCATGAGGGGCAAAAGGTGGGGGGACGAGGCCCCTCCCCCCTAAAGGACGGGCCGCGCCTGGGTACTTTTATACAAACAGACACCAAGAGACAGTGAAAGGAAGATGCCTTCATTGGCACTGAGTTTTTAGGAGGCAGAGTATGCATAGATCAGAAGTGAGTGCCCCCCTTTCAGGCAAGGGGTGTCTAACGTACAAAATACCTTAACAGTGCTTTTAAGGCATTTTAAATTATTCTCAATGTCTGTTCACTAAGTAAAACCCCATTTAGATGTCTGAAAATACCTCCTACTGCATTCAGGCCACAATCTCTCGGCTTATGGCCCCACACCCTTCAAACTCTTAAAATCTTCTAATTTCTAATGTCTCTTCTAAAACCATTAACCAAATGCAGGACAACTGGAAGGTGAACAGAGAGAAAAGATAGAGGGCCTATCGCACAAAAGGGCACATTTAAGGAAAGTGGCACAGCACTCAGGGGCATATTTATACTCCGTTTGCGCCGGATTTGCGTCGGTTTTTTTGACGCAAATTCGACGCAAAACTAACCCCATATTTATACTCTGGCGTTAGACGCTTCTAGCGCCAAAGTCCATGGAGTTTGCGTCACTTTTTAGCGTGGACACCTACTTTGCGTTAATGATATGCAAGGTAGGCGTTCCCGTCTAAAAAATTGACTCAGAGGCATGTGCGCCGTATTTACACTCCCGGGCAAAAATCACGCCCGGGAGTGGGCGGGTCAAAAAAAATGACGTCCAGCCGCTTTTGTGCTGTTTTTTAGCACCTGGTCAGGGCAGGCGTTAAGGGACCTGTGGGCTCGGAAGGAGCCCAGAGGTGCCCTCCCATGCCCCCAGGGACACCCCCTGCCACCCTTGCCCACCCCAGGAGGACACCCAAGGATGGAGGGACCCATCCCAGGGACATTAAGGTAAGTTCAGGTAAGATTTTTTTTTTTTTTTTTTTGTGGCATAGGGGGGCCTGATTTGTGCCCCCCTACATGCCACTATGCCCAATGACCATGCCCAGGGGACATAAGTCCCCTGGGCATGGCCATTGGGCAAGGGGGCATGACTTCTGTCTTTGCTAAGACAGGAGTCATTTCAATGGGGGTTGGGAGTCGAAACAAATGGCGCAAATCGTGTTGAGGCGATAATTTTGCCTCAGCCTGACTTGCCCCATTTTTCGGCGCCCAAGCTCCATATTCCCCTACGCCGGCGCTGCCTGGTGTATGTCATTTTTTTTCACGCACACCAGGCAGCGCCGCCGGCTAACGCCGGCTAACGTCATTGTATAAATACAGCACCCGCATGGCGCTTCAGAATGGCGTTAGCCGGCGTTAACTTTTTCGACGCACAACTGCGTTGGCGCAGTTGTGCGTCGAAAAGTATAAATATGGCCCTCAGTGCAGTGCCACTTTCCTTGCACTCCCTTAGCGCTCCCCTAGCGCCACCATGTACGGCACACCATGGCGCTGGGTAGGGGGCAATAGAGTCTTTTTTTTTCCTGCTATTGATGTACTCCGCAGGAGTAGCGCCAAAATGTTGGTGCTACTCCTACAGTGTACGTAGGGGCCCATCATAGACAATGGCATGCCCCCTTTTAACGCCTGCTCTGAGCAGGTGTTAAAACTGCCAAAAAGAAAAAGCCCTTGGAAATCTCTTTGATTTCCTTGTGGCATTTTTGCGGTCCCCCTAACATGGGAATGTCCCCCTTGCATACATTATGCCTGGTGCAGGAATAATGTAACACAAGAGTTTACAAAGTGGTACAATGCATGCATTGCACCACTGTAAATATGGCGCGGGGAAAATGCCACTTTAGCGCTGTCTTAGTGTCAAAATAATCCGCTATGGCGCTGCTAAGGTGGCTATTAAATTTGTCCCAAAGTTTCTTCTGTGATGTGTCTTAGGGCCATATGTACGAACACATTTTCCCATTGACACAGAATGGGAAAAACCCTTTGCTACATCTGGCCCTTAGTCCTGACTTTGGTGTGAGTTAGGCTTTAAAATCCAGGCCCGATTTACAAAACCTTTTCTATGAGTAAGTGAGTTTTACTCAAGCTGTAGATGTGAGTTACATCTGAACATCCAGGCTTGATTACCTAAGCTTTTTCTATGAATATTTTCGAAGCAAAACACAGTTACTCAAGGAAACCTGGATATTTATGACCAAACCACATTTAACCCTGGAGTAGGACACACCTACTTCCAGAAAACGCTTTGTGAATTGGGCCTGGGTACTCAGGTGAAACTCATCCTTAAAGAAATACGCAGCCCCTTCCCAACATATGCCTATATTTAGCTTTGGTCACCAAGAGCCTGATTATGAGCTAAGACATTTAGCTCCCCAGGTAAAAACCAATACCACAGGGTACATTATTTATCGGGTGTGATAAATAACACCGATTACCAGTTAATGATGAATAACATGGATTTGATTGTTTAATGCACCAATATCTGCATGATACAGTAAATACCATATGTATTCCCTTGTTAAAATTTTGGCAGGCTTGACCTGCCGATATTTAATGAAGGTTGAGTTATTTAATGCATTCTAAAATTATCCAATGTGTTTAATACCTTCAAACTCTTAATTCCGACCCCTGGGTAAATTTATGAGTTTATGCATGGATTGCAATATTACGAGGAACTCGGAAGGCCCTATGACTTCAACCGCTCACCCCCTCCCCACCCACACACACAAACAGTACTTCTCCCTTACATGTCCCCCTTTTAGACTTTGATGTTTAGTGGATAACCAGATGTTCTTACAATCTATATTCAAAGTTCTCTTTTTACTCAAAAGAAGGCCCTCTTTCCGCGTAGCACCTCTGGGCTGAGATAATCAAATTTGAGATATCGATGTTCAGCATAGCATATCTCTTCCTGGTTATTTGCGTTTTGGAGGACTTCGCTTCTCAAATGTTCTCTTGTACCCTTGGAACTTTCCTTGCTACCCTGTCAGGGGACAAAAAGGGGTGGCAGAAAAAGAAAATAACTGTCCTCAAACAGCCCTATTCTTTTTCTGTGTATTTCGTTTCTTGCCTCTTTCTTAAAACTTCAGCATCAGCAGGAGGCTCTTGGGGATGTAGAATGGTGCAAGGGATCTATGTGATGTCACTTCCACTACTGGAATTTTGATACATTGACGAATGTGTTTCCATAGATGTGCAGGGGGAACAGCTCTGATAGGTGGATCTCGAACAGTTCTTGGAGGTCAGAGGGGGAAGCAGAAGTTACAGTCTAGGCCAGGAACAAGGACAGCCTGAGGCAGGGGTAGCTATGTGTGGTGACTCAATGAAGCAGACATTCACAGGGGATCAAAAACAGGGAAGCAGATGCAGGATGCAAGATGCAGCACACAGGTTGTCCTTTATCATCAATCACTGAAGGAGGGCAACAAATGCAGAGTACTGACACGTGTTTCACACAATCACTAGTTGCAGGAGAATGGTAGATACTGCGTGCTAATACATGCACAACACACAATCATCTGTTGCAGATGCAGGGCCAGACTGGAAACCCAAAGCAACACCGGTAATTTTGTCAGACCAACCCTGGGGTGGGGGGTGTGCAAAACCGGCCCCCTCTTCTGCAAACCAGCCCCTACCCTTCCATCCCCCTGGGAAAACGCCCGGTGCCCGCTACGGCAAGTCCAGCCGTGTGCAGAAGAAGGGCAGGACGATGCAAGCAGCATGGAAGCCTCAGGAGGTCATCAGCTACTGATACTTTCTGTGAAGGTTTTGCCCCTGGCCCTGCTTCCAGGACACACTCATTGTGTAGGTGTTGTTCTGCGGCCAGGTCACACCTTGACCTGCTGGAATTGGTTCATTTTCAATCACTGCAACAAAATGTCCTTCCTCTTTATGATGATTCAAGTCAAACATTGTATGTGGCTTCACAATGGATTCCAAGTGAGGGAAATCAAAGAAACGGCACAGGGGCACATTTATGGAGAAGGGAGACAGCTGACTCTGCCTACCTGGAACCCTATTGCAGTAACAGCCAATAAACATCAACATTGAATATTATTTTCAAATCCTTTATTGTAGCAGAGCTTTATGAAGACAGCTTGTACAGGGCCTCAGGAGATGTAATGACCGCACTATTTCAAATACATACAAGCCTGGTTCTATAATAGAACACAACAGGAACCAATAGCCTCACAGCAAATTATTACCTCACATATATACTGAAACTAAAAACATCCTATCCTCAATAACCACACATCTTTTCCCTTTATTTTTTTTTATTTTTATAAACGTACCCTTATATATGCAATACCGAACCATAACAAAAGATAAACAATAGATACAAGATAAATAAAAGCAAAACAATTATACAAATACCAAATGTATATATGTATATATTAAAATACTGTAGACAGTGTAATGATATTAAACCGTATAAACTGATCAATCAGCATATCTCTTTGGCAATTTGATAAATGAAACACTTTTTTCTTAAATCATAATTTTCTGGAGTGCCTGGGGAACTCTTAGCTTTGCTCTCCATATCACTCTTTCTTTGCCAAGAAGTTTCTGGATTTCTCACAACACTCATTATTATTTTAAAACATCACGTCTTCCTACCTTGGCAACCATTGATATATTCTACCATTGTTCATTTGATACACATGCAGCATTACCTCTTACTTCCATCACTCTGACAGGGTCTCAGAATTTAGAAGAACCTTTTCTTAGCAAAACAGGATCTTTAATTTGTACCACATCACCTACCTCAATTCTAATTTCCCTGACAGTCATATTTTGAATTGTCAGTTCTCTCTGACACCAAGCAACACTATTTTTGTAGCTCAGCAATTTAGCACTGTCACAAGCTACAGTCTCATCGCAACTTTGACCCATCACCCCTTCTTTCCAAAAAGGGCATAATGAAGACACCACTTTTCTCCCTCTCATTAGCTCAAATGGTACCTCCCCTGTAATCGAATGAGGCATGGATCTATACGCCCAAACCAGCTCTCTTATAGCAGTTTTGCAATCCAATTTAGACTTCACAGCACTCTGTATACATTCTACCAACACTCTGTTGAACCTTTCAACTTTTCTATTGGCTTGTAGGTGGTACAAAGGTGTGCGTAATGCTTTACCCCTCAGTTGTCTAAAAACTCTGTCATAGATGCCAGTGTAAGCTGAACTCCGTTATCAGTGAATAATTCCTCTGGAGTCCCCTTCCTAGAAAACACTTCTTAAGAGAAACGAATCGCTGAATCGGAATTGGGTTCCGACACACCTTGCACTTCTTTATATCTTGATAAATGATCCACCAACACTATACAATATCTCATCCTGGGAGGTAAGATATGAAGGGTCCTAAAAAATCTACAGCAATTATCTGCCACACTTTACCAGGAGTTTTGAAAGGCACAGGTGTAGGAACAACAGTCACCCAATGTTTGTCACTATAACAACATTGAACACAACTCCTCACTAGCCTCTATACCTCTGCATCCATTCCTGGGCACCAAAAATCATTTCTTATCCTTCGCTTGGTCGCACTCCTACCAAGATGTCCTACATGTGCCGTTTCCAAAATTAGCTGATGAAAGCATACCGGTGGACCCGGTTTCTCAACTCTGATCAACAAATCACCTTCCAGAGACAACTCATCTGCCACTTTGCTGTAAGGTTGCAGTGATACTTCTAGTGTTATTTCTCTTTGCCAACCAGATTTCACCAACGTAATAACCTAACTCAAAACATTATCCTCCTTCACACGTTTACACCATACTTTTACATCGGAACAAATTATTTGATCATCAACTTTTGCAATAATACACTCTTCAATTTCCTCATTTGCTTAATCCTTGCCAGTATCTTCAACCCCCAGGAGGCGGGATAGAAATTCTGCTTTGACATTATCACCCAGAAAGTAAATCGGGATATAGAAGAGACTCAGGTGGCAAGCAGTCTCAAATTGCGCCCATATGGCACACAGAGAACAATCTCACAAGGGAAAGTTGCTGCTTAGTGCCCCAGACGACTCAGTTTACAAACCGCACTGCTCATTTGTTCTCCAATTGCATTGGAGGCATTGCAATTAATTCATTATTTAATTTTCTTAGTGTGCTGGCCATTTTAGATGCAAGCTATTCAAAAGGCTTAGATGATTTACTAATTTTCACATCATTCAAAGCCACAACAATAGTTAAAATTATAGCCTGTAATGCATCTTGCAAAATTTGCTCAAAACCTAGTTTCACCCACTTCACACCAACAGCATCACTTATCCCACTTTCATTTATGTGCTAAATACTTGGGAATACTAAAGCAAGATAACAGGAATCTACCCAATTACAAGGTAGGTTGAAGTAAGCAGTCATACCACACAAATAATAATTCCTCTAGGTACTGGTTCTTCACTAACTTGAAACTCACCAGTAACAACATAACATCTTTCACATTCACTCTCTCACAAACTCTATTGACCTAACTCAGTGGGTTTGTGACTAACCATAAATAATTCACTCTTTTTCTCATGTTACATTCTCAACGTTCAATGCAAATTTGAAGTCCTAAATTCCTCTTCAGCCTTGGTCTGTTCTCTAATTTTCTTCTCATCCTTGAAGTCTTTAAAGATTTTCACTCTCTTCTCATTATATTAATTAACCAAACCCATGCTCTTCTTTACTCAAACTGCACTCATATTCCCTTTTAGTCAGTTTTGAATTAGGGTTACTTTGTGCAACTATACTCTGATATTTACTCTAGGTTACCGAATGCTCAGATTATTCAGCAACTAAGATCTTCCAGCAAAACATAGAAATCCGACAGATATTGCAACAGGAACTCTTGCTTATTAAATATACTAACACAAACATTACAAGAAAGATGGTGACCACACTCAACATATTTCCTGATCACTAAGAATACTGCACTGCGAGTACTGAGTGGAAATCACAAGCATCAGCAAAGACTACCTTCCAAGCTTGATGGCCCTAATAGAGGAATTAGGGTAGGTGACTGGTTTGAAAGTAAATTTGACTAAATTATGCCTATTACCCCTACATTGTAGGGAGGGCGAGTACAGAGGGTGAACCCTTGCTATGAAAGGCTAGAGAGGAGGCCTGGCACTTTTAAGTGCCTGGGGGTGAATATCTATCTTGAGGAGAGTGATCTCATTAGCAGCAGTCTTAGGAGAGTGTTCACATCTGCATGTCAGTCCCCGGTGTTCTGGGGTGGCCTTACACTTTCACCAATGGGTCAAGTGGTGATAGCAAAGATGCTCTTTCTGCAGTGAGTTCTCTACTTCTTTGTGGCCCTACTGGTCTCTTTGCTAAGGCATTCTTTAAGGAACTACACACCATCCTCTCTGACCTAAAACTGGTAACTAGTAGAAAGAGGGTTGGAGTCTCAGAAGGAAGACTTGGGGTGCCGAATTATGAGATGTACAATGCAGTGGCGCAGATACAATGGCCAATGTGCTGGGTAGGCACTGCGCTCAACACAGAGAATTCTGATTGATGAGGGAACTCAAGGAGGCTCCATTATTGGTTGGTTTCTAGTCCGAGGCAAGGGTGACACCACTCCTAATAGTCTTGACAAAGTCACAAAAATATGCTAGAGCAACTACATATACGCCTGTGGGCAGCCAAACTGTATACTCCCCAGTTGCTTATATGGACATTGTTTGAGATCAAAGGCCTGACAAGGACTCACAGTATTAGGGTGTGGACTGAAGTGGGGGTAGAGTTAATGGAAGATTTATGCAGGGACAGCGTCCTGCACACGTTTCCAAACTATGTGAGACTTATGGTACCACAGGGACAATGTCTCACTGGCTTTAGTACGCCAGTTACATCATAGCTGACAATCAGTGCCTATGATCTCTGGACCACTGCAAATTTTATTGACCCAGAAGCATGGTCAGCAGGCAAGTACCATACTATACATTGCACTGCTAGTACAACGTAATGCCAGGGGCCTAGAGATCAGAAGTAAATGGGTGGGAGACCTGGGGGAAGACTTGTCTCATAAAAACTAGGTGACTGCCTTAGAACATATTAAGAGTGTCAAGATACCCAAGATTTAAGTATACTGAATGTAATTACTTTCATTAGACTAATTTAACCCCAATACGCATACATTGAATGTTCTAGGGTGCATCCTCTGCCTGCCCATATGCTGGCACGTGCGATTGTCCAGTAAAACAATGGGCATGGCATAAGGTGATGAAAAATGTGTCTGACTGTAGGAGAAAGAGATTGTCACCCATGCCATGTCTCTGTTCGCTGGTCATAATCACATGATCAAAAATGGCAAGTACTTGTGTACATTTTAAGACTTAACATATACACTGTTTAAACAACACATCACAATGTCATGGAAATCTCCTTTTGCCCCGATGATCAGAAACTTGGTACAAGATCTCAACAAGGGTGAGTTGGCTCGATCTGTATTACTCACATTGGGCCAGGATGAGCCGGTGGAGTGGTAATTGAGATTGTGTGGGATACGTATGTAGAGAAAGTGGAATCCACTACTGACATGAGGTGCTGTGAACATGCCTAGCTTGAGGGATTCCACGCCCTGTTTTGGGAATATGATTTTCATGATATGGGCCATTTCCCCAATGGGGAATCACATCTAAGTGCAAGACTGGGTGACATAGGCAACTAGCCCCTCTGATGGATGTTACATGAGCTATTAAAGGTTTGTTTCAACCAAAAAGTGATTATCTTGATTTACTTTGTGTTTTTACACTTGAGGCATTTGGTGCTTGCTTGTAGTTTATTGAGTTGTTTATTCTTGAGGTTGCCACTACGTAGGCTGACTGTATAAGGCATTCTTATGTGGTCATACCTGTTAAAAACTATAACTTGTGAAGGCTAGTATTGGTATGTATGGCACTTGATGATGCACACATTTATGCCTAAAATGACAATAAAGATATGCTTTAAAACAATTAGAAAAAAGGCTATATGACATTAGCAGTTGATATTCGGTGTCTCCTTCACCTGAAGAAGAAGGTAGAAAAGTACAAACTGGGCAGTTTTTAGCCCCTTTAAAGTCTACATATTCCTTCAACAAATGTGTCTAAATCTGAACTTGGGGGGGGGGTGAGGGTTGGTGGGGTGGCCAGACAAAACAGCCGGCAGGACATGCTCCTGAGAACCTCTATCATCCCCTGCCCTGATCCTGAATAATTCTCTCAGTTTCCCCATTGCTGACACAAACTTCTTTTGTGGCCTCCCCCACCTGCCACATGGATGAGCGCAGCCCCTGAGGATCGAGTGTGCCGTGGGCCCTGCCCTTGGCAGCTTTTGGTGCCCCGGCCTATGTGGCACCCCCTGGACTCTAAGCCAGACATTCACTGGGGGTGAGCTGGGAGACCGACATCGGCCAGTTGGCTGCTTTGGGGTGTAACAGGGGGCTCCATGTAGACTCTGCTTTTCGGGGATGGGGGGCCACATATTGCAAGGACTGGCTTATATCTCACTAACATTTGCATACCCTTGGAGCTACTCTTGGTGTTAGCCTTGTGTTGAGCCAGAGAGGAACAAGTTACAATTGGACACAATTGGTGTGTGGGGGATGGCAGCTTACAGTGGACAGTGTCTGCTGGGTGGGAATAGGCAGATACATAGTGGCTGAACCCCAGCAGGGGAAAACTATCACCCAATACACCTTATCTCCGATGCAGTCACTGGTCCCCACGTGGTGAGAAGGACTCCCGCCGGGGGAATCGATGGGGGCAGAGCTTCTGGTGGCAATACAGAGCTCGTGAACGGCTCAGGATGGCTAAATTGAGACTGTCTCTGTAGACGTGAACTTCCTCTGGGCTGACCTTGGGAAGGTAGCAGATAAGGTCCTGGCAGCGGATAAGGTCCTAGCAGCTGAGGAGTCAATTACAGAACTCCATACGTTGGTCAGGGCCCCCAGGGAAATCATGGCAAGGATGGAGATGGTGTTGAAACAATTGGACATCAAAGCTGAGGATGCGGAAGGGTGCTCACGATGCAACAACATCTAAATGTTGGGGTTCCCTGAGGGTGTAGAAGGCTGCTCTGCTGAGCAGTGCCTAGAGGACTGGATATAGGGGACTCAGTGGCTGCAGGGTCGCCCACGCTGTTCTCGGTGGAGCATGCAAATAGGGTGCTGGCTGCTTGACCTCCTCTGGCGGGTCATAGTAGAGCACTCATTGCATTGATTTTTCACTAAACAGATAAGGACTGCATCCTGAGGGATGCCAGAGAAAGGGGCCCCTTACAACACGAGAACCACAAAACTGCTATATATTTGGACTACACTCACAAATCGCAAACTCAGAAAAAGATGTTCCTAAACATCAAGCAAAAAATGTAAGCTCTGAACTTAGAGTATAAGCTCCTTGACCCTGGGAGAATCCAAGTGACAGTAAATGGTATAACTCATTTCTTTGATTGACTCAAGGAGGTCTGGACATTGTAATTTAGGTGCACCATGTGGCACTGGTCAATGGCAACAATTGCAGACTGGATGACAACATGAATTACAGGGAGCAACTGGAGTCGAGGTTCATGGGACTCTACATGTGTTGATTCAGGAAGATGGAACTGAATGACATGAGCTGTGCTTTTTGTTGGAGAGACTGTCCCCTGTGGATACGGGGGTGGGGATGGGAGCCTCTGACACCCCAATGGAGGCTACTGTGGCTGAACAGGAACTGAGCCCAGAAGTAAGTTGAGTGGGAATCGTAATACGGCAGACGGGATATCTGTCACGTTTGTGACGAAGTAACCCACCCGCCAAACTCTAAATCAGGTCCAGAGTTGTTTGGATTATATATGTTTGCAGGGGTGAGTTGCTGGGAGGGGATGTTTATTTTACGTTGTGGTGTGTTAATTACTGAGGTTTAGTGTGCTTTTCACGGGTCACCGAACATCCTTTTAAGGATGCACAAACCCTCACCCACCAAGGTGGTATGCTTCGGGCCATGCTCCCCGTTGGGCAGGCGCTGCCAGAGATCTTTTATCATGTTGGTTATGAAGCTGGAAAACTTCAAGCAATAAATGTGTCCTCAGGACTTCTTTTCGGCATGTCCTTGTTAAGAAATCTAAGCAATTGAACCAAATCAGAAATAATTTTCCTTAGGTACAAAATATGGTCAACATGTTTCTTGCTTGGGTGTCCCACCAAGGATCGGTAACAATTCATCAGGACCAAAAAGAGGGTACTCCTACTCTACTTGGTGAAGCCCCGAAACTAATTTTGTGATGCTCACCCATGGTGTGTTGTATCTCTAAACCAAATATATTAATTGGGACAACCCACGTTACTTGCATGAATTAATGGCCTCCTGAATTGGGCCCCCTGGGTAATTGCAGAGATGCTGAGTTCCTTACATATGCATTTGCCCTTTTTGAAAGGCTGCAGAGAATCGACCCGCGTCCACAACCCAGGAAGTGCCTGTCTGACAAGGAGCATGGCCCGATGATGAAGTATGCCACCTTGGGAGAAGCACACTGAACCTCAGAGGGTCAAGCTTCCCATAATTACTGGAACTGCACACTTGATTCATATGATAGGATATGACTGTGTTAATTATGTCTCCACAGCATGCTATTTCTCGCATTGACTCCCTTGGCGCTCCTTGCCTTCTTCTTTTCCTGAACTAGAAGGGGCTTTCTCGCTGTTGCACTTTCATTGTTCCTGCAGTCCCTTGGTACATCCTTACTTTGGAGTGTATTGTCAGGGCAAACAGTTATCACTTTATTACGTAGAATGTACATGTTCCTAAAGCTCTACAACTCTACAAAGCTGCACAGGGTATTGACATTCCTCAAGCGCAATAATGCTGTCATTGCCTGCCTCTAGGAGACCAACCTTACAGCAGGAGAATCACAAAAACTTGTGAAAAAGTGGAGGAGTTAGGTGTACTCAGCCACCTACTGCCAGTATGCCGGGGGGCATTGGTCTGGATAGCACAAGGGATTGATTTAGACTCAGCTACTTTGAGAAGGATTTAGATGTTTGCTATGTTCTACTATTTGGTACTCTGGAAGGAAAGGCATATTCAACACATATGCTCTGAACACTGATGATGTGGGCTTTTATTAAGGGGTCCAGACCTTAATGACAGAGTGTGTGGTGGCACCTACACTCTGGCCAGGAGATTGCAAATGTGTCTTGGACGGTATGATGGACTGCCTGCCGCCAAAGACGCGCAACAAACCTGGAGTGACGTGGCCTTGGTTAATGTCATGCTAAATGCAGACTTTGTAGATATATGGCGGGCTCTCCACCTGGCATCTAAGGAATTTCCTTGTCTTTCTCTGATGCAGAACTTGCAATGTTGGTTGGATTGTATTTTAGTTGCAGGCCTAGCTATGCATAGACTCAAGGCTCTCAGATATCTGGACAAGTTTTTGTCAGATCATTTCCCCATGTCATTGGAAAGCAGGCGGAAGGAGACGCGGGTAGGCATATCAATCTGCAGAATGCTGCCCGATATGCTGAAGGAGGAGGTGTTTCTGGTGGATCGCCCCACTGAGCTTTATGATTATGCCAGAGATAACTGGGGGCTCTGCGGCTATGAGAATGAATGAGTGGGAGGCCCTGAAGGTGGTTATAAGAGGAATCTGCCTGGATAAGGTCTATGTGGTAAAAAAGCAATTACAGGGGCACCTAATTGCTCACGAGTGCAGACTAGCAGATACTCAGCACCGAGAAGCAGAATCTCTGAGAGCTAGGCTGAAAGCTAGGCTGAAAGCGTTGGTGATTAAGGGTGCTATTGGTGAAACTTGGGATAAGCTGGATAACCTAACATTAACATGATACCGTCAGAGGGAGTTAAAATTTGGAACCCGCAAAATATCAGTAATGTCATGGAGATTGCCCATTGCACACAAATGTAGAAGAAGAAAACACCACTTTACTTAGGTATTACTTCAACACACATTTATTTAGACGTGTCGAGGAAGTGTGTTGACCGATGGAGAACATCAGCCACCAGGCTCCTCCTGAGAACTGAAAACCCAGGTAGTAAATATACAAATCTCCACTTTTAGAGGACATCTGGTTCCTCATAAGAGGAGGCCTGTTCAAACAAAATGTCCTATAGCTTAACAGATGGGCAACAAATTTCAAGCAAGGATTCCAAAACATGATAGAATGTAAACTGCTTACCAGTTTAGTCTTGTAAAGTGATATAAGGTAAGAAATGTGCAGGAACAGTAAATGCCTCAAAGTGGGAATTGATATTTTGCATTCACCCAGGGTTGAAAAGTGACTGAAGAGAGGAGCACTGGTCAAGAGGGCAACTGTGTCTGCACACACGCATACACACACACACACACACACACACATGCACACATTTTATTTTTGTTTTCTCATAATGGGCATTGTCATGTTTTTTAATTTATCTTCCACACAAGTATGATGCTTTCCAATGATAAACAGCTTTTTATGCTCCTAGATGGTCTCTTAGATGAGAAACATCTACAAATAAAGTCAGAACAACCATTCCAAGAGGCCATTTTCAGAGCCATTTCATCTTTGATATCTGGTCTTGACTTGGAACACACTTTTGTAACATGAATACAGTTCTGGGTCTTCATCATCATCTTCATTGTTGTCAGAAACCAGCAGTAGCGTTGGAGGGTTCAGGGTAATGCACCTTCTAATTGAAATGTCTTCAGTTGCTAATAACGTTTTCTCGTATCTTGTGAGGCAGCTGTTTGCCATATGGTGAGTTTTGATACGAGTCAACAAGATTTCAACTGAATGAGGGACAAACACAATAAGTGTATGACCCAAGAAAATGTCTTCACGTTATTCAATTGTGAGATAAACAGCTGCAACTGACTTCAGACAACCAGGAAGAGCTATAGCTGCTGGGTCCAGCATAGCAGACAAAATAAGATTTTGGAGTAAGCATCAGCACGATCATCCACTCTTCTCATGACAAAAAAGGAAAAACTCCTTCTCATAATCTGGCTTTCTAAGGGCAGGTGCAATACATACATTTCTCTTAATTCTTGGAAGGCGTTCATGTATTTGTCATCAAATGGTACTGGATCCTTGTTATCACTGTTAGTTAACCTTATTAAAGGCTTCATAGTCAGGGAAAAGTTTGTAATCAACTGATGAAAGTAGCCAACTATTCCCAGGAACATCCTCACCTTCCTCTGGGTGGTTGATGTCTTATCTTCAAGATTGCAGAAATATGTTCTTTCGAGACTTTCCTTGCCACCTTTTCAATGTGATAACCAGGATAAGTAACTTCTCTCTAAAATATTGCATTTTAGTGGGTGAAACCTTGTGACAACCATTGTTAGCAAGATGATTTAGGAATGCAATTGTTTCTTGTTTTCAGTCTTTTGTCCTTGATGCACCAATAGGTTATCAATTTAATGGACTAAAACTGAGTTACAGTGGAGGTGGAAACTTTCCAAATCTTTCTTTAGCACCTGAATAAAAATTGAAGGTCTTTCAGTACACTTCCGTGTCATTGGACACTAAAAGAAGACTTTAATTTAGAACTGAAATGCAAATATTGACTATCCTCGTGCAAAAGAATGGAGAAGAATGCTTGGCATAAGTCAATGTCTATGTACCATTCTTCATCCACAGGAATCCAAGACAACATTGCTGCAGGATTTGGTTGCCAAGGAACAACATGGGATTAGTATTAGCACTGGTATTGATCAAGATTGATGAAGGATGTCCATTTATCCCCAACATCTTCTGGCCTACCTCCAGGACTGCACCAAGCAAGCACTTCTCATCCTCACTCAGGCACCATCATAGTGAATTTGTCTCTAGTGAAAATGGAGGAAAATCAGTGCTCAGAATCAATGGATCCTGTTGATACCCTGGATTGTATGACATTTTGGGCCTCATTTTGACCGCCAGGGTTAAGGTGGTGGTATCACCTTACCGCCACATTATGAGTCATCTCTGACCTGCCGTTCCACAGAAGACCGCCAGCGGCATTATAAGCTGGCTTACCGCCATGGTTTCTGCGGCTGTAGCACCGCCACGAAAACCATGGTGGTAGGGCTACCGATGACAGGGATCTCCCCCACCCCTCCCCAGCAATCACCTGACCCCCCCCCATACAGTCACAGCCCCCCAATCCCCACCCCTCCAGCAACCACCTGACTGCCCACCCCTCCCCACAGTCACAGCGCCCTCATCCCACCTACATGCACCCACACACCCACACGCACCACGCATACACCCATTCACCTCCACTTCCAGACACACATCCACTCACACACATTCATACACGCATTCACTCACACATATTCACACACGCATTCACTCACACGCATACAACCACGCATACACAACAACACTCACAGACGCATTCACACACGCACACACACACACACACATTCATACACACTGTGAGACACCACACACAACACCCCCCCCTCCACTGTCGGGCGCACAACTTACCTTGTCTGGCAAGGAAGTCGTCCAGCAGGGAAGGGGCGCTGCTACCGCTGGCAGCGCCCCACCAGCAGGACACCGCCAGGCCGTATTAATGGTCATAATATGCCTGGCGGCGTCCTTCTGGCGGGGAGGTGCAGGTGGTAGCACCGCCAAGGCGCCTCCGACCGTCAGCATGGATACTGCCACATTTCCACCCATATTATGGCAGGTGCACTGGCTGTCTTCTGGTACTGGTGGCTTTGGCGGTCTTGTGAAAAGACCGCCAAAGTCATAATGAGGGCCTTTGTTTCTCATGTTTTGCTGCAACACTGGAGCTGAGGACATATTCATATGGAACTGCCCTTGACTTTGCACATTCTGTATAGGACTCTGTGGGTGTGGAGCAAGAAACTGGCTGCATCTCATTTGCATTTCACTGCAACTGAGGAACAAAAGTACTCTGGATTCTATCTGGTTTCTATCCACTCTTGTCTTCTAGTGTAAATGTATTAATTTTTGTGCAGGAGTGATAAGCAGTGATCTTTTTAGAAAATTAATATTCTCATTCACACCAGAATTATTCACATCTGCTCCACTTCCAATTTGGGTCTGTAGTATCTCTTTTCTCATTCTGACTCCTTGAATCCCTTGCATTCCATTTATTCCAGAATTTTCAGGCACAAAACTTGAATGAGAACTCATCATTTGATGACGCGCTTCTGAGAGGCGGAGGCGGCGCAGCTGACAGGGCAGGAGCCCTTTAACTTTATCACAGCACTCCCGCCCTGCGGGTCGCGGTTCTGGGAGGCGGAGGCGGCGCAGCTGACAGGGCAGGAGCCCTTTAACTTTATCACAGCGCTCTCGCCCTGCGGGACGTGCTTCTGGGAGGCGGTGGCGGAGGCGGCGCAGCTGACAGGGCAGGAGCCCTTTAAAATCATCACAGCGCTCCCGCCCTACAGGACGCGCTTCTGGGAGGCGGAGGCGGCGCAGCTGACAGGGCAGGAGCCCTTTAACTTTATCACAGCGCTCCCGCCCTGCGGGACGCGCTTCTGGGAGGCTGAGGCGGTGCAGCTGACAGGGCAGGAGCCCTTTAACTTTATCACAGCGCTCCCGCCCTGCGGGACGCGCTTCTGGGAGGCGGAGGCGGCGCAGCTGACAGGGCAGGAGCCCTTTAAAATCATCACAGCGCTCCGACCCTGCGGGACGCGCTTCGCGGAGGCGGAGGCGGCGCAGCTGACAGGGCAGGAGCCCTTTAAAATCATCACAGCGCTCCCGCCCTGCGGGACGCGCTTCTGGGAGGCGGCGCAGCTGATAGGGCAGGAGCCCTTTAAAATCATCACAGCACTCCCGCCTCGCGGGACGCACGCTGGCGGTGCCATAACAAAACCCGGGCCAAGGGCGGGCCCGTCCTTCACTCGTCATCGACCGGAAGAGGCTGGGCTGGGGCCCCCCTCTAACGTTTCTTCCTCCCGTTTTGCGGCAAATTCCTTTGGAAGCTGTTAAAGTCGCTGTGGGAGACCGTCATCTATAATGGGGAAGAGAAAGATTAATTTGCAAAAGGGGGAAGGTGGGCCCAGCTCCCTCCAGTCCTCCATTACTAGCTATTTATCCTCTGTGATGGGGGCCATTGAATCTGAAATAGAGCAAGTAGAAGAAAGGATTGGGGCTGTCCAAAGCACTGTTCAGCAGCCACCTTTGGAACCTATTGTTCAAATAAACTCTACTTCAAGAACTGGGCTCTCACTACCGGCCCTGCCTTCCAGTATTACACAGTTGGGCCATGATATGCTTCCTCCCATAGATTTAATCAATCCTCCTAACCCATTTGTTAATCCACCTCTGGAAAGCTCTTGTTCTCAGGTTGATTCTCCTCCTCTGAAGAAGAGGAGAGCCAGGAAAAAGTCTAAAAATACAAAAAATGCTTTGGGCCCTAAAAAGAGAACATCCACCCTTTCTGTTTTAAGTGCTAAAGATCCAGTTTTCCTAGCTTCCACTCCTGAATGTTTTTTGAGAAAGGATGCCCCTGAAGATTTTACTAGTGTTATAGATTCCATACTCCAAACTTTTTGTGCAACCTTAGAGGCGAAACTTATCACAATAATTACTAGGAAGCTTGATTACTTTTGTAATGATGTGACTAGTACTCTATCTCATTTACTTAAGCCAAGTTTAGTAAGTACGGGTAAATCTCAGAGCCAAGACCAGGTTCATCAAACCAACCCCCTATCTACTTTGTTATCCCAAGGAGCTAGTAATCCCTCGCCCAATCTACAGGCCGTTTCTGGTCAAGGAAACATAGCTGATGATTCTGCACAGGGGTTGACCAGGGAAGTTCGTTCCTCTAGGTTGCATGCTAGGGGTCAAAACAAATCTATAAACCATGCAGATTCTTTACATTTACCTCCAGATTGCAATCTGTATGTATTGGTTCTATCAAATGTTCCCCCTTTGGTGAGTTCTAACATAGAAGATACCCAATCCTTAATCAGGAAAGCTGGTCATTGGTTGAAATCTAATATTAAACCTAATTTTCATCATAATGATAAGATTCTTATGGCCCGCAGAGTGAGGAGGGTTGGATAGTCAAAGAAATTGGAAGAGGGAGATTATGTTGTTTTAAATTTTGCAAATTCCTGTTCTGTGGACTATTTTTTGACCAACTCCGAACAATGCAATAGGTCACGTAATAGGATCCAAATACATCCCCTGTGTCAATTTTATGACCCTGCACTCCTACCACAGCACTCCGCTACTAACCCAAGAACCCATACACCTGACCCAGTAAGGTCCCAATTGCTGGTAAACGTACCCACTAGCAATCGGTTTTTGGCTCTCAATTGTCTTGACGAGAACGATTGACTGTCGGCCATGGTTAACCCCTGCCCTACTAATATGGCGAGATCAATAGCTGGGAAGGTTCACAATGAATGCACTCAGTACGCAGGAAAGTCTGTATTGGATTTGTCAACTCCTACAAATAATAGAGTTTTAACACCATGTCCTGGGTTTAGACCACTAACTCTGCTTAGTTGGAATATAGCGGGGTTGCGGTCTAAAACTGACAACTCGGATTGGAGGAGCTTTATTTCCTCCTATGACATAATTTGTCTACAGGAGACTTGGTCTAGGGATACTTTCCTTCTGAATGGTTTTACTTCCCTATGTCAGCCGGCTATAACCTCCCCAATGGGGAGAGCACGGGGTGGCCTTTTAGTTCTTGTATCCTTACATCTCCCTCTATTAAACGTGTCCTTAATCTGGTCTTCCCCTCATTTTATGGTTGTTTTAGTATCTATTAGCGGACAAAAATATATTTTGATTAAAAAATTTTATAATAATATCCCCTGGGGTCTCCTTATGGGATGCCTGGAGGAGGTAGCCGACTTCTTTGATTCATCAAATGTTTTACAGGACAGTGATCCAATTATACTATGGGTGGGCGATTTTAACACTCCTTTGTGTAGCAAGGAATTTACGGAACTCTGTGCCTTCCCTGATGAGGGCAGAGAGTCATCAATCCATTTCACTCACACTGTTGAAGGAGATGCCCTAAACTACTTTATATGCAAGTTTGATTTGCTACACGTTTCGGAGAAACTGGCTGCTGACACCTGTAATATACCAACCTTCACAGGAAAACCGAAGGGGAGCATCATTGATTATATACTTATTGGCTCCTCTGATTATCATCTAATTCAAGAATTTAAGGTCACACCTCACTGCGCCACTGATCATAATCCCCTCAGCATTAATCTGGATTTAAATATTAACCAAGCTCCGAAGTATAAAAGTTTGAGAGCTAGTACTGTTTATAATCCAAATTGCGGTTTACGCTTAAAATGGGACAAAATAAATCCTAAATTATTTAATCAGGATATTGTAAGCACTAGGTCTGACTCTATTATTATGTGTCTGTCTCAGCAGTTAGATCCTGAATGTTTAGTCCATGAATTTGAATCTTTATGTACTGATATCTCACGAGCCTTGGTGGTGGACAGGCCCTTGAAGGGGCCAGCGGCCCATAGATGGTTTGATTCTGTGTGCTCTTCTGCTCATAAAAAACTTAAAGATGCTCTTAAAGCAGTTCCCCCCTCCCGCCAACTAGTTAAACTAGCTAGAGCTGATTATAAGGCTTCTCTTGAAAAAAGGAAATCAGAAATTAAGTCTAAGGCTTGAGATGAACTTTTGGCTGCCTCTGAGCTGAAGGACACTTCTAAATTTTGGAAGGTGATAAATCACCCTTACTTTTCAGATAACAATACTAAGGCCGATGATTGTCTCATCGTAGAGGACGTATGGGTGACCCATTTTAGGAAAGTATTTTTCCCAGGAAACGATGACAATGAGAACCTGTATATAGAAGATAACCTTACTGCACATTCTATTTCGGATTCTAATATCAAGACCCTAGATATTACCTTTGATCTCCATGAGGTCCTAAGTGCCATTAATCGACTAAGGCAGGGAAAGGCTCCTGGCCCTGACGGGGTCCCTGCTGATCTTTTTAAATCTGAAATTGATCTTTGGGGTCCTTTAGTTACAAATGTGTTGAACAGCGCGGTAAATAGTAACGTACCTATTTCATGGAAATCGGCTACTATTGTTCCCATCTTCAAAAAAGGAAACAGACAAGATCCTTCCTGCTATAGACCAATTTCTCTTATTGATTCAACGGCAAAGATTTTAGGAAGTGTGATCTTACCCCGTTTAGAAGATTGGGTGACTGAGGCCCAGATTCTATCTCCAATTCATTTTGGTTTTAGACCCGGTGTAGGCACAGTTGAGCAGGTTTTAAACCTGCATTTGATACTCAGTAAATATGTGACAGCCAAAAAAGAGTCTATTCACATGGCATTTATTGACTTAACTAGTGCTTTTGATATGGTTAATAGGTCGAAGTTATGGCAAATTCTGGGAGCTTTAGGTTGCGATACGTCCCTTTTGGAGCTTATTAAACGCCTACATACGGATTTAACAGTTTCAGTTCAGACTGGTTTATATGGACAGAGATCTTCTCCTATTCCGTCAATAAGGGGCGTAAGACAGGGATGTATCCTAGCGCCTTTTCTTTTCTTGATATATATAAATGGGCTTTATGATTCGTTGGTAAAACATGGAAAGGATGTACCAAAGATGGGCCAGAGACCGCTTCCAGTTTTATTATATGCTGATGATGCAGTTTTAATTTCTCGTACCGCTAATGGTTTACAGGGACTCTTGGACCTATTTTACAATTTTATGTTGGACCTTGATTTGAAGGTAAATTACCCTAAGACTTTTGTTATGACATGTGGCCCACGTAATACAAAGTCTCTTAAATAAGGTTAAAAAAAAAAAATATTTAGGTATGTATATGAGTTCCTCTTTGTCATGGAAGATTCACATCAATTTCAAGTTCCAACAGCTGATAAGGAGTAATGAAGCGATCTTTCGCTTTACTAGTAAATTAGGTCACAGACCCCTCGCACAGATGAAAATACTTTATAACTCCAAGTGTGCCGCAGCAGTCCTCTCTCCAAAGTGCTGAAAATAAATTCCTGCGTAGACTACTGACGGTTCCAAAATGTATAGCAAACATCATCAGTCATGAGGAAATCGGCCAGCGTTTTTTGGAGGACAGGGTTTCTATCGCTCCTTAACTGTTCTGGATCAGATGCTGTTGAACCCTGCAGCAAAACTTGTTCAAGACTGCATTTCTAATTGCTTACAATTGGACAACTCAAACAGGATTCCCTGGCTTGTGTTCCTGCGAAACTCCTTTGAGAAGCTAGGGCTCAGATACATGTTTGAAGAACCCCAATTGTTAACTACAAACTCTAGGTCTGTCTTGAAGTCAACTTATTTTGAGCACATATCAGAGTCGAGATTTTATAGCTCCCTGAAACTCAAAACTTTCTATCCCTATATCCGGATTGTAACTGTCTCTTGTCTTGAACCTTATTTGATCTGGTTTTCAAGTTCTAAAATAACCTCTCTTTTAACATTTTTTAGATTTAATTTGAATCATTTTAAGGTAGCCTTTGCCAAACCATGTTCCTGGAAAAAGGATTTACCACCCTGCCCCTGTGATTCTGAATCAAAGCAGAGTACCACAAACATTTTTCTCTTTTGTTCTCTATATGCTGCTCCTAGAAAGGCTTTTATTTTACCTATTTTATGTCATCTTAGACCTATCCATTATAAGGAAGACCTCTTATATTTTCAGAGATTGCCAGATATCCAAACTTGTCACCGCGTACTAAATTGTGTTACAGCTTCTCTAAGTATTAGGAAAAGGTCTACTCCATTTTAATCTCTATATGTCTGTGAGAGATTTCTATTTTGAGATAATATTTGTAAATTTTGTGTTTTAGCGATTCTTAATTATGTTTTAGTATATTTATTTGTTACATGTTAAGGGGTTTCACATATCGGATATTTACATGGTGTTTTTAGGAATAGTTTTTTACGGTTTTTGTGTTTTATATTATTTACAGTTTTGAATACGTGTCTTTGTATGTACTTTCATGGCATTTACCGAATAAAGTTCTTTGACTGACTGACTGATTTCTGTTGTCTCTCTGAATCTGTTTCATCTCCTCAATCATCAACTTCTCCTTAACCCCTTCTGTGCCCAGGACGTAATGGTTACGTCCTGAGGCACAGTGCTGCTGTGCCCAGGACGTAACCATTACGTCCTGTGCACAGAGCCCAGAGGGAGCGCTAGCGCTCCCTCTGTGGGGTTCCCCCCCACCCCCCCAAGTCAGGGATGGAAGGGGAAGCCCTTCCCCTCCCCCCCTGACCCCCCCTGTGACGTCAGCGCGCGAGCGCGCGCTGATTAGTCACAGGGTCTCCCCCATCGCGCTGGAAGCAGAGCTTCCAGCGCGATTGAAAGAGAAATGCTTTGCATTTCTCTTTCAATCCCATGGGGGAGGCCCAAGAGGCTTCAAAGGGAAGGAAATGTATTTCCTTCCCTTTGAAGTCTCTCACAGGGTTTCAAAAGCCGGATTGCTTGCAATCCGGCTTTTGAAACCCCACTAGACACCAGGGATTTATTTTGTTTTCAATGAAACTGTCAAAAGGGAGCGACCCCTTGGGCAAGGGTCGCTCCCAGGGGGGGCATTTTTTTAGGAAGGCCTTTTCTGCCCCCCCCCTGGGGGCAGATTGGCCTATTATTAGGCCGATCTGCCCCCAGGGGGGGCAGAAACCTCTAGGCACCAGGGAGCTTTTATTTTTTTTGTGATGTTTTTTTTTTTTTTAGGTGGGGAGCGATCCCTTAGGCAAGGGTCGCTCCCCTACGGGGCAATATATATTTAGGCCATTTGATTGGCCTATTTTGATGAGGCCAATCTGCCCCCAAGGGGGGGCAGAAACCATTAGACACCAGGGAGGTTTTTTTTTGCGCAAATTTCACGCAACGGGAGCGACCCCTTGGGCAAGGGTCGCTCCCAGGGGGGGCATTATTTTGGGAAGGCCTTTTCTGCCCCCCCTGGGGGCAGAAACCTCTAGGCACCAGGGATCATTTCTTTTTGTTATGTTTTCTTTTTTTTTTAGGTGGGGAGCGACCCCTTAGGCAAGGGTCGCTCCCCTAGGGGGCAAATTATATTTAGGCCATTTCTGCCCCCCTTGGTGGCAGATTGGCCTATTTTGATGAGGCCAATCTGCCCCCAAGGGGGGCAGAACCATTAGACACCAGGGAGTTTTTTTTTTTTGCGTGAATTTCCCCAAGGGGAGCAACCCCTTAGGCAAGGGTCGCTCCCGGGGGGGGGATTATTTTAGGCCATTTCTGCCCCCTGGGGGGTAGATCAGCCTATTTTGATTCGGCTGATCTGCCCCCAAGGGGGGCAGAAACCACTAGGCACCAGGGATTTTTTTGTTTTTTTGTTTTACAGATGGGGAGCGACCCCTTGGACAAGGGTCGCTCCCCTGGAGGGGCAAAATGTATTTAGGCCATTTCTGCCCGCTTTGGGGGCAGATCGGCCGATTTTAGGTCAATCTGCCCCCAAGGGGGGCAGAAACCACTAGGCACCAGGGATCTTTTTTTGCGCCGCCACGCAAGGGGAGCGACCTTGTAGGCAAGGGTCGCTCCCCGGGGGGGGTTAGGGGGGGCCAAAATTATTTTAGGCCATCTCTGCCCCCCCTGGGGCAGATCGGCCTATTGGTATTAGGCCGATCTACCCCCAGGGGGGGCAGAAACCTCTAGGCGCCAGGGCAAAAAAAAATTTGGTGTTTTTTTTTTGTTTGTTTGTTTTTTTTTAGAGATGGGGAGCGACCCATCAGGCAAGGGTCGCTCCCCTGGGGGGCAAATTGTATTTAGACCATTTCTGCCCCCCTTGGGGGCAGATTGGTCGATTTTAGGTCAATCTGCCCCAAGGGGGCAGAAACCACTAGGCACCGGGGATTTGTTTTTTGGCGCCAATGTCACGCAGGGGGAGCGACCCCGTAGGCAAGGGTCGCTCCTGGGGGGAGGGGGTTCAGGGGGCAAATTTATTTTAGGCCATTTCTGCCCCCAGGGGGTGCAGAAACCTGTAGGCGCCAGGGCAATTTTTTTTTGTGTTTTTTTTTTTTTGTTTGTTTGTTTTTTTTAGAGATGGGGAGCGACCCATCAGACAAGGGTCGCTCCCCTGGTGGGCAAACTATATTAAGACCATTTTTGCCCCCCTTGGGGGCAGATTGGTCGATTTTAGGTCAATCTGCCCCAAGGGGGCAGAAACCACTAGGCACCGGGGATTTGTTTTTTGGCGCCAATGTCACGCAGGGGGAGCGACCCCGTAGGCAAGGGTCGCTCCCGGGGGGGTGGGGGTTCAGGGGGCAAATTTATTATAGGCCATTTCTGCCCCCCCTGGGGGCAGATCGGCCTATTATCAGGCCGATCTGCCCCCAGGGGGGGCAGAAACCTGTAGGCGCCAGGGCAAATTATTTTATTTGTGTTTTTTTTGTTGTTGTTTTTTTGTTTTTTTAGAGATGGGGAGCGACCCATCAGACAAGGGTCGCTCCCCTGGGGGGCAAACTGTATTTAGAGCATTTCTGCCCCCCTTGGGGGCAGATTGGTCGATTTTAGGTCAATCTGCCCCCAAGGGGGCAGAAACCACTAGGCACCGGGGATTTGTTTTTTGGCGCCATTGTCACGCAGGGGGAGCGACCCCGTAGGCAAGGGTCGCTCCCGGGGGTGGGGTGGGGGTTGGGGGGGCAAATTTATTTTAGGCCATTTCTGCCCCCAGGGGGTGCAGAAACCTGTAGGCGCCAGGGCAATTTTTTTTTGTGTTTTTTTTTTTTTTGTTTGTTTGTTTTTTTAGAGATGGGGAGCGACCCATCAGACAAGGGTCGCTCCCTTGGTGGGCAAACTATATTAAGACCATTTTTGCCCCCCTTGGGGGCAGATTGGTCGATTTTAGGTCAATCTGCCCCAAGGGGGCAGAAACCACTAGGCACCGGGGATTTGTTTTTTGGCGCCAATGTCACGCAGGGGGAGCGACCCCGTAGGCAAGGGTCGCTCCCGGGGGGGTGGGGGTTCAGGGGGCAAATTTATTTTAGGCCATTTCTGCCCCCCCTGGGGGCAGATCGGCCTATTATTAGGCCGATCTGCCCCCAGGGGGGGCAGAAACCTCTAGGCGCCAGGGCAATTTTTTTTTGTTTTTGTTTTTTGTTTGTTTGTTTTTTTAGAGATGGGGAGCGACCCATCAGACAAGGGTCGCTCCCCTGGGGGGCAAACTGTATTTAGAGCATTTCTGCCCCCCTTGGGGCAGAAACCACTAGGCACCGGGATTTGTTTTTTGGCGCCAATGTCACGCAGGGGGAGCGACCCCGTAGGCAAGGGTCGCTCCCGGGGGGGAGGGGGTTCAGGGGGCAAATTTATTTTAGGCCATTTCTGCCCCCCCCTGGGGGCAGAAACCTGTAGGCGCCAGGGCAAATTATTTTTTTGTGTTTTTTTTGTTGTTGTTTTTTTGTTTTTTTAGAGATGGGGAGCGACCCATCAGACAAGGGTCGCTCCCCTGGGGGGCAAACTGTATTTAGAGCATTTCTGCCCTCCTTGGGGCAGAAACCACTAGGCACCGGGGATTTGTTTTTTGGCGCCAATGTCACGCAGGGGGAGCGACCCCGTAGGCAAGGGTCGCTCCCGGGGGGGAGGGGGTTCAGGGGGAAAATTTATTTTAGGCCATTTCTGCCCCCCCTGGGGGCAGAAACCTGTAGGCGCCAGGGCAAATTATTTTTTTGTGGTTTTTTTGTTGTTGTTTTTTTGGTTTTTTAGAGATGGGGAGCGACCCATCAGACAAGGGTCGCTCCCCTGGGGGGCAAACTGTATTTAGAGCATTTCTGCCCCCCTTGGGGGCAGATTGGTCGATTTTAGTTCAATCTGCCCCCAAGGGGGCAGAAACCACTAGGCACCGGGGATTTGTTTTTTGGCGCCAATGTCACGCAGGGGGAGCGACCCCGTAGGCAAGGGTCGCTCCCGGGGGTGGGGTGGGGGTTGGGGGGGCAAATTTATTTTAGGCCATTTCTGCCCCCAGGGGGAGCAGAAACCTGTAGGCGCCAGGGCAATTTTTTTTTGTGTTTTTTTTTTTTTTTGTTTGTTTGTTTTTTAGAGATGGGGAGCAACCCATCAGACAAGGGTCGCTCCCCTGGTGGGCAAACTATATTTAGACCATTTCTGCCCCCCTTGGGGGCAGATTGGTCGTTTTTAGGTCAATCTGCCCCCAAGGGGGCAGAAACCACTAGGCACCCGGGGATTTGTTTTTTGGCGCCAATGTCACGCAGGGGGAGCGACCCCGTAGGCAAGGGTCGCTCCTGGTGGGAGGGTGGGGGTTGGGGATGCAAATTTATTTTAGGCCATTTCTGCCCCCCCTGGGGGAAGATCGGCCTATTATTAGGCCGATCTGCCCCCAGGGGGGGCAGAAACCTGTAGGCGCCAGGGCAAATTTTTTTTTTGTGGTTTTTTTTTTTTTGTTTGTTTTTTAGAGATGGGGAGCGACCCATCAGACAAGGGTCGCTCCCCTGGGGGGCAAACTGTATTTAGAGCATTTCTGGCCCCCCTTGGGGGCAGATTGGTCGATTTTAGGTCAATCTGCCCCCAAGGGGGCAGAAACCACTAGGCACCGGGGATTTGTTTTTTGGCGCCAGTGTCACGTAGGGGGAGCGACCACGTAGACAAGGGTCGCTCCAAGGGGGGGGGGGTGCGGGTTGGGGGGGAAAATTATTTTCGGCCATTTCTGCCCCCAGGGGGGGGGCAGAAACCTGTAGGCGCCAGGGCAAAAAAATGTTGTGTGTTTTTTTTTGTTTGTTTTTTTAGAGATGGGGAGCGACCCATCAGACAAGGGTCGCTCCCCTGGGGGGCACACTGTATTTAGACCATTTCTGCCCCCTTGGGGGCAGATTGGTCGATTTTAGGTCAATCTGCCCCCAAGGGGGCAGAAACCACTAGGCACCGGGGATTTGTTTTTTGGCGCCAATGTCACGCAGGGGGAGCGACCCCGTAGACAAGGGTCGCTCCGAGGGGGGGGTGCGGGTTGGGGGGGCAAATTTATTTTAGGCCATTTCTGCCCCCAGGGGGTGCAGAAACCTGTAGGCGCCAGGGCAATTTTTTTTTGTGTTTTTTTTTTTTTTGTTTGTTTGTTTTTTTAGAGATGGGGAGCGACCCATCAGACAAGGGTCGCTCCCCTGGTGGGCAAACTATATTTAGACCATTTCTGCCCCCCTTGGGGGCAGATTGGTCGATTTTAGGTCAATCTGCCCCCAAGGGGGCAGAAACCACTAGGCACCGGGGATTTGTTTTTTGGCGCCAATGTCACGCAGGGGGAGCGACCCCGTAGGCAAGGGTCGCTCCTGGTGGGAGGGTGGGGGTTGGGGATGCAAATTTATTTAGGCCATTTCTGCCCCCCCTGGGGGAAGATCGGCCTATTATTAGGCCGATCTGCCCCCTGGGGGGCAGTAACCTGTAGGCGCCAGGGCAATTTTATTTTTTGTGTTTTTTTTTTTTTGGCGCCAATGTCACGTAGGGGGAGCGACCACGTAGACAAGGGTCGCTCCAAGGGGGGGGGGGGGTGCGGGTTGGGGGGGGAAAATTATTTTCGGCCATTTCTGCCCCCAGTGGGGGGGGGCAAGAAACCTGTAGGCGCCAGGGCAAAAAAATGTTGTGTGTTTTTTTTTGTTTGTTTTTTTAGAGATGGGGGAGCGACCCATCAGACAAGGGTCGCTCCCCTGGGGGGCACACTGTATTTAGACCATTTCTGCCCCCTTGGGGGCAGATTGGTCGATTTTAGGTCAATCTGCCCCCAAGGGGGCAGAAACCACTAGGCACCGGGGATTTGTTTTTTGGCGCCAATGTCACGCAGGGAGAGCGACCCCGTAGGCAAGGGTCGCTCCTGGGCAGTGGGGGTTTGGGGGGGGTGGGGGTCAAATTTATTTTTAGGGCACTTCCCCCCCCCCCGGGGCCGACTGAGCTAGAGGTCAAAATCCACAGGTAGGCACTTTGCAAAAAAACACCTCTGTTTTCTGTGAAAAAATATATTGTGTCCACGTTGTGTTTTGGGCCATTTCCTTTCGTG